>NC_080543.1:97889907-99130324 GCF_028640845.1 Ahaetulla prasina | reverse complement strand
CGTAACAATATGTAAAGGCAAAAATGCGGAAATTTGTTTCTATTCTTTTATCTGTTTCTATTCTATTCTTGATAAGGAAGACTGTACTCCTCTGCACTCATGAAACTGCATATACATTGTAGTTGGGAGGCTATGGGAACAGTACGTTGTCTTTTAAGGCCCTGTCTCGATAGTATCATACAAAGGTGTGACCATGGCTGAAGTAAAATTTAGCTTTAATTCAGTTTATGGCATACTGGTTAAAATGTGCCCAGATTGATGGTTTCCTTGTACGAATTGACACATAAAATATGACTATGACTATAACTCCCTAAAATACATTATATGTAAACTTCATCAACCAAAGCCATATTGGACAATGGCAGTCAATATATATCTGGTGATAACCTCAGCAAATGGAAGATTAGAACTCAGCATAGAACAGAGTAAAATTGTAAAGAGAATGAATTAATTAATGACAGGAAAGAAAGAAAATGAATTAGGCGATATCTGTGAATCTAGGAATATAACAAGTCTGAATCAAAACATGGTCTGATCTGATAGAATAAATTTGAAGGCATGTTTATAGGGAAGTGACAATGTAAGTTTGTAAGGGCTAAGCATGCGGGAAATACGAATTACAGTTAGTCTTCAAAACAACAATTGGGAAAGTCCATCACTAGGTGAGATTGTTGTCATTTGAGTCATAGGATTCCATAGGCTAATAGTCACATGTTACCCTTCAGTGAATGAGAAACACTGGGCAATATGCTGAATGAATACAAGCAATACAATAAAAAAGAAGTATTATTCTGCTAGGGCTAGGCAATATTAATGGATCAGTGGGCTGTACTATACTGTAAATGCATGATAATGGTAACTGCACCTAACACCTTAGGTAAATGTTGTTTGTGTTTAACTATAAATATATATAACATAGGGATAAATGTAAGTATAAAGCAGGGGTAGTCAACCTTTTCATACCTACTGCCCACTTTTGTATCTCTGTTCGTAGTAAAATTTTCTAACTGCCCATCGGTTCCACAGTAATGCGCCGTGTATTGTCGTCTGCACATGCTTGTCGCGCATCATGGATTGGGTTTCGGGGGGCGCCAGCTACCAGCTCTGCTTGTCTGTTACAGCTGGGTGGTGTGGGGGGAGATGCACGAGCTATTCTGGGACGAGGCTCTTTTGTTTGCGGTCGCACTATAGCGCCATTTAGTTTTGTAACCTGAACTAAACTTATGCGTGGGCGATACAAATAGTATATTTTCAGAAATTTAAATTGTCATGGGGAATTTTATGAAAATCTAATGAAAATGTTTTTAAATAATGCTATGAATTTTTTTTAAAAAGTCAATTAAATTTAAAAAAAAAGGAAAGTCCTTCGGTATCAGACAAAACCCATACCGCCCACCATGAAAGCTGGAATGCCCACTAGTGGGACCAGGGACCAGGTTGACTACCAGTGGTATAAAGCATGATTTATTCAATTTTTTAATGACAAAATCTTGAGAGAATTGGTGAAGAATACAAGAGTAATTGGAACAATGTTTTCCGTAATATCAGGAGTGACTTTGGGAAAAAGATATGGAAAGTGAAGTGGAAGTTGAAAGTAGAACTGCATGAAGAAAAAGTAGCAATAGCACTTAGACTTATATACTGCTTTACAATGCTTTACAGCCATCTCTAAGGAGTTTACAGAGTCAACATATTGCTCCCAACAATCTGGGTCCTTATTTTATTGATCTCAGAAGGTTGGAAGGCTGAGTCAACCTTGAGACAGTAAGAATCAAATTGCCAAACTGTTGGCAGTCAGCAGTCAGCAGAATTAGCCTGCGGTACTACATTCTAACCATTCCTCTTAAAATGAATCCTGTATGAAAAAGTATTATCAAGTAATTTTTTTTCTGCAGAATGAATGGAAAATGGATTTAAAGAAAAGTGACGTGGAAACTGGTTAGCCTAGAATAAAAAGAATTATATGACAGAGTGCAACATGAAAAAAGGATATGATGTAATGATGAACTGAAAAATTATACAAATGAAGTGAGAAAAAGATATTACAAAAATGTTTGCTGCAAAAAAATTGGGTAAAACGTATTTTATTATGTTTAATGTATTAATAAACAGAATAAAGAATATATAGAATAAAGGACATTCAAAAAGAGGAAGGAATGATTAAGATAGAAAAAACTGAGAAAATACAGAATGATTTTAATGGAAATTTTAAAGATTGCTTTACAGATAGTCCTTGTCTTAAACTGTTCATTTAGTGACTGTTTAAAGTTATAATGGCACTGAAAAATATGACTTATGACCGTTTTTCAAAGTTACAACCTTTGCAACACTCCTATGATCATGTGATCAAAATCTGTAGTTTCTTGCAAAAAATGAGGATAAAGCATATGTTATAATTCATATTTATGACCGCTGCTGTATTCCAAGGTCATGTGATCACATTTTGTGACCTTCTGACAAGCAAAGTCAATGGACAAGCCAGATTCACTTAACAACCGGCTTACTAACTTATCAAATACAGTGATTCACTTAGCAATTGTGGCAAGAAAGGTCGTAAAATGGGACAAAATTCACTTAACAAATGTCTCACTTGACAACAGACATTTTGGGCTCAGTTGTAGTTGTAAATCAAGGACTACCTGTATAAATGCATGAAGAATACTAATCAATGAGCTAATAGCAGCATGAACAGAATTAAAATTACAAGTGATGGAATGAACTAACATAAAACTACAGTGAGGAAAAGAGTATAGTATTTTAGATATTTGTACAGCAAAGATAGTGTCAGCCTTGTGAGGTAGACTAGACAGGAAGCACAACCAGATGAACTAATTCTACTTTATTGTAAGGTTTCTATCTTAATCATTCCTTCCTCTTTTTGGATCTCCTTTATTCTTTATACACATTAAACATTATAACATATGTGTATCCTCATTTTTTGCAACAAACATTCTCTTGTATATCCTTGTTCTCACCTCATTTATATCATCTTCAGCCGTGAATCGGAGATTAGCACCGCCCCCTAGAATCAGACACAATCGGCAGAATAAACTTTTATCTTTTCTTTTTGTATTAACAGAAGCTTGCAAATCTGAAAGTATATTTCTCCCTTCCCATCCCTTTTATAGCCCAAGAAATAGGTCCCTCCTGAGCTATTTGCCCCTCCCACATTCCTGCTGTGGGCTAAATAACCTTTTACCTGACCATTCCCTGAGCTGTGTCTTTTCTCCCTATCCCCCAAGGTCACTCTCACATTCCCCTATTCCCATACCATTACAGATAGCAATTTGCTGAAGAGCAGATAGCAATTGTATGCTATAAAGTTAGTGTCCAAGAACAGGTAAGGAGATGGAAGACATAAATGCTGCGAGAAAGTTGAAAAATGGTAAAGCTGCAAGTGTAAATTGAGAAACGATAAAATATGGATGCGGTTTGTGCATAGAAAGGCTGCACATCTTGTTTTTTCTGCCTGTGTATGTGTGAGACAGAGAGAGAATGCTGACAATTGGAAGAACATCATTATTGTCCTCCTGTACAAATAGACAGGTAAAAAAAGTGAATGTAAAAACTGTAAGGGGATTAGTGTGTCTGGGAAGGTATTTGGCAGAATTCCAATCAAAAGGATATAAGGTGACAATGAGAAAAACTGGAAAGTACAGTATGGCTTTTAGCCAGACTGGAAATGTGTCAATCAGCAAACTGCTATTCAAAAGGTAACTGAGACATGTATGAATGTGAGAAAGTTTACTGAATGTTTGCTGATTTAGTGAAAACATATGATAAAGCATATGATAAAAGTTGAAATTATGAATGTTTTGCATGAGTATGGGGGTTGCCAAGGTTTGTTGTTGAATGTGATGAGCTGATGGGATGGAAATAAAGTATGGATAAAAAGGAATTGAATGCTTAGTGAATGATTCAACACAGGAAGGAATGTGACTAGAAAGTCTTATGTTCTCTCAATTGTTTAAATGTATAAATAATACTTATGATGACATTAGATAGTTTTAAAAACAAGAGGCAGCTTATGGAGTCTGAATACAACCAGGATAGTTGCAACAAAAGATTTAAAGGTATGAGGTAAATGGGGTGAATTTGTTTTAGTTATCTTTTCTTTTTCTTATGTCACTTCTTTAATTTCTTTGTCCTACCAATTCTTATTCCTTTTTTGCTCAGTATAATATTGCTTATCCCAGAAGGGAACGAATTGATGGTTGTGTTTGTCTATATGTTATTTTTTTATATGTCCACTGGTATATAGAACAATGGTTTTAAGCAGAGGTAGGCAACCAGATGTTTTCCCCAAACCAGAATGAAAGTCTCAGAACCTTTCTTAAAGCTGTTGATATAGCTTAAGTCAAAATGGCCATGAAACCAGCTGGGTGACTTTGAGCCAGAGACTCTCTCTAATTCCCAGGGAACAGAAAGGAAAAACCACTTTCAAAGCTTGCCAAGACTAACTACTTCATATTTCATAGTGCTGATCAATTGACCCCCATTTTTATCCGCATCTTTAATAAATCACTAGAGATGTGTTATGTTCTTACTTGCTTCAAATGCTTTACTATCACCCCCGTTCCCAATAAACCCTCCATCCAGGAGCTGAATGACTACAGACTGGGTTGCTCTGATATCTGTAGTTCTGAAGACCTTTGAAAGGTTAATGCTGACCCATCTGAAAATCATCATGGATCTGCTGTTAAACCCCTTGATTTTGCCTGGACAAATAGATTGGCAGATGATGCTGTCAATATGGCACTGCACTACATCTTGCAACATCTTGAATCCCCAGGGACCTATGCACAGGTCCTTTTGTGGACTTCAGCTCAGCATTCAATGTCATCATTCCAGAAACTCTAAACTGATTCAGCTAGCTGTGCCTGTCCATACCTGTAGGTGGATTATAAGCTTTTTGACAAATAGGAAGCAACAAATGAAGTTAGGGAAAATCGCATCCCAAACCTGAAACCCTCAGGGCTGTGTGCTCTCTCCATTACTCTCTCTATACTAATGTGCATCTCTAAGGATCCGTCTGTTAAAGTACTGAAGTTTACAGATGATACAACAGTGATTGGTCTCATTCAAGATGGTGATGAGACCGCATGTAGACAGGAGGTTGAACGACTGGCCCTGTGGTGCAACCAGAGTTGAACATTCTTAAAACAATAAAGTCCAATTGCCATTTGAAAAGAAAAATATCTTTGGGACAACCATGACCTGGATAAATGAGAATCTCTATACACACATCATTCCTTCTGAATTCCTCCTAAAGTCCTTGATTCCAGAATTGCTTTTGTCAATGAACAACTCACTACTCTTTTCATAATCATTTCTTCTCTACTGAAAGATAATCAGTTGGGAAGATGTTGCCAATGCAGGCAAGCCATATGTCCTGTTTTTGCAGAGACTGGTCCTCCATTTATTTGATGGTATGTTCTAAAAGAATTGCCAGTGCATGTTGAGATTAAATATAAGAATAATTAGTAGGAGAACAGGAACTTGAAATTGCCTATCAACGATGAATAGCACACTGAGCAAAAATGGTCTGTTGTAATTCTGTTGCACTGAATATTTCTACATGAATCTCCACTATCAGATACTATTTTCTCTCTCTCTTTGTTTTCTTTCTTATGGGCACTAATTCTCCAGAGCCTTTTATGAAGGTTGGGAAGGTGCTTTTACAATAAATAGAAATTACCTTAAGTTGAATTGGAAAGTTTTATATACAAAACCATGTGCTTTGCAAGGTACTGCTAATAGTACACTAATTTGGGCTTTAAAATTATGCAAATCAATTAGGGTGAATGAATCTGCCAGACAGTGTTAATGCCAAGTTGCAATTGAGTAAAAAACATTATTGTTGCAGATATGCCTCTCTGTCCACATTGCACATGCTGGCTTTTGGCTCTAAGGGCAAACAAGCTTTTAAAAATGTCTCACTAGCAGATTTCCTCCTCATACCTATACAAATAAAACCAGAAGGTTGTTCTTTCTTTCTCAAACTCCACATTGTGCTGTGTATCTGATTCAAACCATACTGCTACCATGGTGGAATATTGAAAGCATTAAAGTTTCTACCTTCCATGATAAAAAGTTTAGGAATCAATGGCCTTCGGGGGGGAAACCATATGCTGAAAAATCTGAAATGAGTGTAGCTAAGTTTGACTTTGCATTGGTCTCTTAATAAAAAAAGGTTTCATTTCCAGAAATGGCATTATGTACTATTCCCATTTATATAACCTGCTGTAATAGGGAGAGGGGGAAGGAATTTGCACTTTGTGGTTTTCAATTTATATTTAACATATTTCGAGTAATGATGTATAAATATAATGTGTGAATTTGATAAAAATATTCCCTTATATGAAGATCATAGCTTTGTTCATCAAGAAGGTATTGTGGCAATTCTCTGCCTGGTCAGGCAGAAGATATAAAACAACCAAGGTGAGTCTTTGCTCTGGGTATTAATTTCCCCCCTGAAAGTTTTGAATCCTGGAAATAAATGCACAGCAATGAAGCTTCAGGAATTTTTAATGGTCAGCATTATGTTCCATAATATGAGAACAAATGTTTCAGACACCTAATGCTTCACTTCGGTAGAAAAGCAAAAGAATTATGTCCCAGAAGAAAGTAATGGATCTGATAATGAAGTCACCAGAATTCCAACTCAATTGGAATGAGAGTTTATTTTTTAAAGAAAAATGGTTTTGTGCCAGAAACATCCCAAATGAAATACACAGATGTTTTGACAGTGAACACCTTCAATGCAAAATGTTGACATTTGCATCACTTTTTTGAAGCAAGTCTACACACCAAGTTTCGCTTTCTTATTTAACCTAAATAAAACACTAAATATTCAGCCAGAAGATATTCTAATAAGATGCCATATTAATATAAGGTTACATTGGTAATGGTACAGAATGTTTATTATAATTACAGAGCCCACAATCCAATCTTGCTTGGACCAAAATGGTGATTTAGCAGCTAAAATTGGTCAAAATTGTCTAAAGAATTAATACTCATATGAAATGTAAACAGTCTAAACAATCTTAAACCCAAATTCCTGACAGGAAATCCCATGTACTTCAAAGAGACTCCCTTATCAGAGGATGTAGAAGCTTTCACTTGTTCATTTTATTTGACTCAATGAAACCCATGGGCAAATTTCAAGCTTATGAGATCAATTTTATTTTTCAAGGGACTGTCAAGTTCACAACAGCTTCACTGTGGATCTAGTTATAAAATTACGGACATGAGGCATATATTGGGATGATTGCTGTATTGGAACAAATCAAATCAAATCAAAGTTACTTGTCAATTAAGGGATACTTTTCTGCTGAATCAATATGTCTGAATATCTGGGAGTCAGACATATTGCCCTATCTAGTACATAATTGGCCAGCATCTACCTGTAGACTCCAATAAAACACATATTATTGTCTTCATTTATTCTATATTCATAATAAGGATATTAAGTACAATAAACAGCATTAGTTTTCTAGAGTACTGCACCTCAGGATAAGGGCTGGGAACAGTATCCTGATGTCCAGAAAGTGAAGAGAATATGATGGACCATTGAGTATGCTGAGCAGTCAATGGCATCACAAGGCCACCAAAAAAACAACAGTTTTTTCACCGAAAAAAACAACAGTTGCTTCATTTTTTTCTCTCTTTTGAGATGCTCTTCTGCAGAATGAATCTTTGTATGAGTCTGATGTTTCTCATCCTTGGAAACTTTAAGATGTATGAACATTGACTTCAGGCCTTGGGACCCATACTGGCTGGGGTATTATGGGAGTTGACATTTTAAAATCGTTAAGGTTGAGGACTGCTGCAGTCAGTTGCCCCATTGTTTTATTGCCACAAATGGACTCTGGCTTTCTGAGAAGTTAAGATGGTTGGTATGGCTGCCTAGAAAAAGAAAGGTGGTGCAGGCACTTACCCACATTAGAAAGTTGCAAGGAAGAAAGGGAGCAATTCCTTAAAAGAGATACAATGAAGGGACATATTTGTTTACTGTTGTTCCACCATTTTATTAGATGTTGCTGAAATAAAGAAGCAGATCCTCTTTTTGTATCTGATTGCTTTTCTAACCTTTTGCAGAGTTTGCTCAAGTATTGTAACCTACATGTCCAGAAAGCATTGTGAAATGTGGTGACCAATAAAAGAAACATGTATTTCTTTCACATGAGCTGTCTATAGAGCATAAAAGTGAGCATCAAGATTTGTCTTTCTTTCCTTCAAATGAGGGAGAATAGGTGTAGAAGAGCACAGTGAGGAGAGGTTACAGCCTGGGGAAATTTGGTTTCTGATCTCTTCAACCTTAATACCAGTGATGGGATTCAGCCAGTTCATACCACTTCAGGAGAACCAGTTGTTAACTTTCTGAGCAGTTTGGCAAACTGGTTGTTGGAATAAATCATTAGGGCAGAGAACCGGTTGTTAAATTACTTGAATCCCACCACTGCTTAATACTCTGAGGGCTCCTGTCCCAATTCCTTCTCTACTTATTCCATCCTAGTTTCTACCACTTGATGGACTTAGAAAGAGACTAAAAAGTACTGTCAATCAATGCTTTTACTGCTAATTTGACAAATAGGGGAAACTATTCAATACTGGACACAGGAACTAATCATATTAACAAACTGTAATTAATATAAATTTAATCAAAAAGTTTTCCTTGTTCATCCAGTTGCTAATCTAGCTGTGCCTCCTTTTTGTAATGCCAGTCCCATGCCAGGTGTGGCCCTCAGCCCATCCCCATCATAAACCTTCACATGATATTAACCCTTTTCTATGTGGTAATGTCACCCAGAATGTACTGTTTTGAGAGATGGCCACTTGATTAATTATCAAAAAGTGTGTGTGTGTGTGTGTAGATATACATGTGAAGATAGGCAGATAAATGATTGGAAAGTTTATGGGTGGACCTCTAAATACCTTGCCAATACCTTTCCATAATTATTGGCACTTAGAATAAAAAATATCTGTTTATATAAGACTGGTCCCTGCGACATGTAAAATACATTGAGCTGTGACACTACCCACTTATGCAATATCACTAATAACATCATATATGAACATGCTAGCAATATTTTAATAGTGATCAAGCATAACTTCACGACAATGTTTCTTACATGACTTTAATATTATTCTGATAAATGTCCAGCTTTGCAAACAGGTACTAAAATACTGTATTGTTTAACTTTTCTAAAAACCAGATCTTAATTAAATGAAGATTGTTACAAAACTTAAAGGATGTAACTACCAAGTGAAGTGTTTAAATAGCATCAAAATTATTATGGCATAAGCTTCATGAAGGTCCATTACATCATGTGTTCCTTCTTTAGATCACAACCCTAGTATTCTTAGACTAGGCTTTGACATTAAATACAGATTAAGACTTCCTGAGTTTTAATTAACTAAATCCTCAGATTTAGTTTCTACAATTGTTGAGCCATGTGAACAATGACCTGACTTTAAGATTAATTGCTTTGGCAGACATTACTGACAATGCCTTCTCAGTGGTGGTCCCTATTTTATGAAACTCCATTCCCAAAAATGTCCATCCACTTGCACTTGCTAATATTAAATGGATTTTAATTAATATATATTCAGAATATTTTGCTGTTAAACCATTTTATTGCTATGAAATAGGAAATTTTGCTACTTTAAGATACTGGGGTCGTGTTTTTATTTTGCTCATTTTCAAAATTTTCTTTTTGCATTTAAAATATTTAAACATATTACATCATGTTTTATATTGTTACTGATATTCCAATTACTCAATTTAGGCAGACACATACTTTTATTCTTAGCTAGCAGTTGGAAGGCCACTGTAATAAGCATATTCTTCAGCAAAAACTTGAATTGTATGCACTGTTTTGTTGTTAAGAGGCTGTTACCAGATAATCTATGCTGATCACCCTAATAAAAGCACAGAAAGGTGTCCTTTTAGTTCAGTATTCTCTATTCTGACTAGTAATTTTCCTCTAAAGACTATAGGCAAAGAAAGAGATTGTTGCATCACCATAACCAAAATTTTGGCCTGGAAAATGTTAGATGTTGAAATGGGGACATTTCCCATATGGAAAACATCTGTTATTTTAAGGAGGTAGGGTCCTTTTTTAAAAGAAATAAACTGAATTTGAGAAAATTATATAAATAAAAACAAACTGTGTACAGTACTTTTTTCCAATAAAGTAAAAAAAAAATTACTGGTATTTTTCTTTTCAGTTTAACAGATCACCACTGTATCTTAGGATGTCACGAAAAGGGAAAAGATTCTAGGATTCTAGGGTAGATTTTAAAGCCAGAAGAATATTGTATAAGTAGTATTTGTAAGAGAGCTGTATTAATCTGTGATAGCCAAAAATGAGGCATAGAGATCGCACCTTTTTATATTAACAAATTTTATTAAAAAGGCTTAAATCTTTTGAGAGTATTAATTATTCTCAAAAGGTGCTACTAGAGTTTTACTAAATTTTCACAGATATGAACATAGCCAATTACATCTAAGTCTGCCTCCACCATAAACGATCATCTTTAGCATCAGGCACTTGGGCCTAGTGGTCAATTAAGCCATATTATTTTTTAAAAAGCCTAAAACATGCTGAACTCTGAGGTATCAAAATAATATCTTCCTGTTGTCAGGATTATGACATCTGTTGAATAATTCAAAATAAAACAAATAAATAACTGAAGTTGATCTAGACTTTGAGATCCGGTTCTCTCCTTTTTCAGTTAAATGAGCTGCAAAAGGATCCTGGGGATTTGTGTGAGAGCAAATTAAGAGGGCAGCCATGAGGCAAAATCAAAGGCCCAACCCTTTTTTTTGCATGTATGGTGGATCGGGCCTTCAATCATAACTCAAGCCGTCACCTCGATTTTTTTTTTCACATCCCTGGCTGCAGACACCACCCCCACCACCCCTTGGCAGGATAAACCAAGAATGATTAAACCAAGCCAACATTAGAAGCTGGTTCTAGACCACCCTCTAATCACTCTGCCCCACCGCCCTGCTGGAAAAGAAGGGTACCTGGCTGGTGCTCCTGAGCTTGGCCAAGGAGTGGAAAAAGCAGAAACCCTTTTTCTTTTGCGCTGCACCTTTTGCTTAGTTGGCTTCTGGCTGAATTTCCGCCTGCCCGCCATTCTGCTGTCCTGAAGCAAAGCAGGCGGGAAATTTCAGAGGAAGACTTTCTTTCCAAACCCTTCAAAGCAAAATGCAATTCATCCTCCTTTTTTCTGGAATGGGCGTTTTATTCGGCAGCACCCTCCAGAGAAAAAGACCCACAAATGCTGACTTCGGGGGTTGCTGTACCAGCCGGGCCAGGCCAAACAACCGACTTAGGGAGAGTCGGCGAAAGAGGCCGCCCGGGAAAGCGAACCAACGGTGAGTTTTGCACGAGCGGAGCCTGCACGGAGCAGAAGGGCTCGCTGCAGCCATTAGATGGCGCCCCAGACTTTACGGCCACTAGTCAAAAGTCCCAAACAAAAAGAAGTGAGATCTTTAAATGGGGAGAAACGATTCTCAGCCTAGAAGCCGCAATCATTTCGAAAGGAAACTTTCAAGGGCGGGGCGGGAGAACACGGCCTGGCAGGACTTTCCCCGATGATAGATCATATGGAGAACTTCAACGGGGTGGCTTGTATGTTTCCTGCCTGGATTAAACTTTGGAGGAATAACACCTTAAGGTCTGACTTCTGATTACTTCCCGGCTCACTTCTGATTTAAGCAGACTGGACTGAATACCCTTTCTAGATAACCACGGTGTCCAGGGAAGATCCTTTTTTTATTTTATTTATGTATTTATTGTCCTGAAGGGATCAGGATTGTGAGAAAAGGTGGGGGGGGGGGAAGCTAGAGTGTCTTTTCCAACCAAGGTGGTTAGGAAGGAAGTACTGTATAGTGTTGTATATATAGTGTAACTTAGCTGAAGAGCGCCCAGTTTGAATAAACTGAACGACAAAGGCTATTTTCTTGTGCAAACTTTCCAGAAAGTCTTCCCCGGTTCTTTAGATTCCGTCCTGGGTTTAGATGTGATTGCCTGTGTGCCTGACAGAAGTGTATTAACGCAAAAATCTGGTTGAAATTAATATTTCAACGCTTTCTCTTGAAGAAAGTATCTTCCGGGCTAGAAAGGTGATTACTTGGAAGTAAGCTCTGTTTATTAAGACCCTTATTCCTGCAGCATTAAGTTTTAGTCGGGAGCAAACTGTAAATTTCAGCGAAATTTTCCCCTCCCCTCTCAAAAAACAAAATATTCTGAATAAAAAAAAGTCATTCTTAAAGCTTCAGGCCCAGAGCTGAAAACCCACAGTCGCCTGTGGCTGGAATCTTTTCTGCACCCGCTCCCATTAATTTTTCGACCGGCGGTTCTGCCTTTTTGGGAGCCCGCCTATCTGGACTCCTTGTACTCTCACGAAGACCCTCTTTGATGGTTGCTTGGTACTGCTTGGCTGTTTGTTTGTTTGTTTTGTTTGTTTGTTTGTTTGTTTTTAAAGAAAGCAGCCTTGTCCGGACAGATAAGCCTCCTTGGACAAAGTAAAGCTGACTTTCGCGTAAAAGGGGCTTAGCGCTGCGGTGTTAAAGATCGGCCTGGGCTGGATCCCCAAAACGGAGAGGTTCGGGTGGCGGCTTGTGTCAAATGGGGCCGGGATTTAATTTTTGCAAGCGCGTCTCTTATTGCCTCGAAGTTCTGACATTTTGTCCATTTTTCCTTGACAAGCCATACATTTCTCTTCCGGGGAAAAGTTAGTAGCCCTCAGTGGCTTCTCGGAGAGCTTCGGGTTTACGAACCTTTTCGACCCCTGCCTGCCCAAGCCTGGCAGCGCTCACATCCCACCCTTTTTTCCCACACCTTAATTTCCCAAACTTAATCTCTGACTGGGTGCCACGGTCGAGCCGGCACTACAAAGAGCAGAAGCCGGGTGGGAAGCTTGGCCAAAGACCCGACCCGGTGCGAAGTCCTGGGTGGAGGTCCGGACGACACAAATCTGATGTATTTACTGGTAAGTTTAGGAGCGGGCAATAGGCCCAAAGAACTCCTTGCCGGTCTGCTAGCTGAATGAAACTTCGGAGTGCGCAGGGGTATCCGGAAAGGCTCGGTCCGCTGTTATCCCCGAAACTGCTGTAGGAACTTGGAAGAAAGTCGTTTGTGTGTGTGTGCATGAAAGACAAATGGAGGCAGAGCGAGAGGGAGGGATGGAGAAAATGTATATCTTAAAAGCTAGGTCAAGGATATTCTCTTATACAATAGCCAACCTTGCAACTTTCGGAGCAGAAAGGTGGAATAATATTCATACAGTACTAATGCTGCTACTACTACTAATACCACCCAGGCTTACAGTCCGGCCGCATCCAGGTCTGAAAAAGGTTAAGGAAGGTCGAAGGGTGTTTGAAAAAAAACTGAAGACCATCCCATCCTGAGTAGGTGAATTCAGTTAAGAAATCACTCCAGAATTACATGAAAAGCAGGGAACTTCACAGGAGAATTCAGTTCTGCCAAGTTCGTGAGGCGCTAGTTTAGAAACATAAGAAAAAGGGCTTGTGAGTGCACAGAATCCAGAAATGGTAAGTAAACATTTTGGATTTAGAGAAAGGAGGAATTCTTGGTATCAGTATTGTCTTTTCACTCTACTCACTTTGCAGTCTTATGAGCACCCTTAACCAATGTTCACAACATGCCACTTATAGGTTGATACAATGCCAGGAGATAGGTCAACCCAGTTATGAATGTTGGGAGATGTAGTCCAACTTATCTAGAGCATACCTGATTGGGCAAAGCTCAGTTAGGTGCCATTCAGATTCTTTATAAAAAGGAGGTGTTCAGTTACCTGGATGGAGAGGGAGGGAGGGGGAGGGAGGGGGAGGGAGGGAGAGAGGGAGGGAGAGAATGAATGAATTCCCTTGCTTCCACTTTACACCCTTAAAGCTCTGGATCACTAGCATTCTGATTGATGTAGGAGATAGCAGGAATAATAAAGCACTTTATGCTGCAGGTAGAGAAATGAAAGCTAGACCTGGCTCCCAAACCCAGCCCCCGCCCCCTGCCTTCCCCCGCCCCCCCATTGGTGGAAAAAGCAAGCCTAAAGGAGATTGCCTTCCTCCCCTTACCAGTCCTTTTGGTCTGGGTTTTGGTTTGGTTTTGTCAGAAGGTACAAGAAGGCCAACAGGTAAAAAGGGCTTCCCCCTTTCCCAGCAGAATTGCTACCCCCTGGGAAAACGTTGGCCATGGTGAGAATGGGAGCTGGAGCTGGTAGAGGAGAGGGAGTGGAGGGTGGAGGAGAGAGAGAGAGTTGAGGGCCAGACACTTAGCCAGTCCAGAGTCTTTTCCTTGAGCTAAAGACAGAGATTGGGGTCAGGTAAAGAGAGAGAAAGAGAAAAATGGAAATCAGGCAGTTGGCTATTGCAGCCTTGAAAGTCTTCCTGGAAGATGCAGTTCCAGAATCTCCCTGTGTGTCCCTGCAGCCAAAGAGAATGGGAACAGTGACTACAGCATGCTTTGGAGGTGTCCTTTCACTTGGTGAGGACCCACCTTCTGAAAAGATTTCAGCAGAAAAGACCAAAAGGGAATGGTGGCTAGAGAGTTCTGGAGAGAGTTTAGTGATTCCAGATTTATGAAGAGATGAACTCCGTCATCCCAACTCTGTGCCACAGGCCTCCACACGAAAGAGGGCACTAGAGACTCCCTTCTGACTCTTCATGGTCCACTTTGAATGGGAAATTTTCTCTTCTTCAGATGAAACTTTTCCTTCCCCACACCACCAGCCACCAGTTCACCATGCAGAAAATACTGGAGGTAAGGAGACCCAAAGCCTGGGGTAGAATTAGGAAGAGTGCTCTGACTTCAGGAGCCAGCGTGCCTCCCTCCATTTTCTAATTGGTTCCTGCCAGTCGTGCAGCTGAATTATATTAATTCCAAGACTTAATGGCCTACCTGGGGTTCCCTTTGGACAGCTCTGTCTTTTCTTGGAGTTAAGGCATCATTCTTTGGCAGAAAATAAGACAGTATTTAAAACACACTAGGCTTGCTTTCTGTTCATCATTTGCTATGCGCTTTCTCCACACACACAACCCCTGGACTTCAGCTGCCGAGGCACTATGCGTATTCACATCCTTCAATGCGTATTCACACCCCTCAATGTTCTGCAGTTGCTGTCCTTGCTTCAAAATAGTTTGCACCAAACAGTCATGTGTCCACCATTTGGAAGTTAGGCCTGCTTTAATCAGCATGTCTAAATACATGCAGAGTGGCACATGTATAAAAAATGAAATCACTTCAGAAATCCTGAAGGAAATAGAAGGGAATTCAAGTGACTTAATAGCAAATAGGAAGGTAAAAATTGATTTATTGAAGAGACTTGTAAGGCTGCCCATTTTATGTGCTGGTTGGATGACTCATAAAACATAGAACCCATAGGACTGTAATAAGAATATTAAAACCAAAAGAATATCCCCCCCCCCAAAATGTGATGGAATATATTGCACTTAGTACCACTGAACAAGAAGTGTGAGCCACCTTACCCACTTCTTTTGAACTTTGAAGAAATGCTAGATAATCAATAGGGTTGCTTTCAAGTAGGATGCTGGATTTTAGTCTCATTGCAAGGATCAGTAGCCTCATCCTTTCAATGATACTCTCTTCCCTTTCCAAGTAGTATAGACTATCTGAGATTAAAAAACGGTAGCCTGTCCAAATGGCATGTGGGGTCAGGGTAAAGAGAGAGAAAGAGAATGGAAATGGAAATCAGGCAGTTGGCTATTGCAGCCTTGAAAGTCTTCCTGGAAGTTGCAGCTCCAGAATCTCCCTGTGTGTCCCTGCAGCCAGAGAGACTACAGCATGCTTTGGAGGTGTCCTTTCCCTTGGTGAGGACCCACCTTCTGAAAAGATTTCAGCGGAAAAGAGCAAAAGGGAATGGTACTGTACTTTAAGAAAAGGTGGGCATGTGTATGTATCTTCTGCCTCTATCATAGGTAGTTCAACCTCTATCAATCTTGAGGTGTATTGGATTACAATTTCCACCACTTTTCTCCAGCATGACCATCCTGGTTGTGGATTAGCGGAATTGCAGTCTGACACATCTGGAAAACATCAGGGTTGGCAAGGTTGTTGTAGGCACCACAAGCTTGGAGAAAAATATTGATCCAGGGAAATCATAGAGCCAGTGATATAGCAAGAGAAAGAAATCCCCCTGAACAACAACAATTTCTACTGGATAACATTTCTGGAGTGGGGTGTGATAGGAAGAAATTGTTGAAGGAGATTATTTTCAGACTGTATCACTTTGCATTATCAGAGAGAGCCAGAAAAGGATTCTATACAGAAAGCTTTAGAAGTAAGAGAACGGGAGAGACCCATTCTGTGTTATAGAGGAATTATTAAAATCATTTTTGATGGAGATAGCTAGCAACTTTCCACATTATAAGGCTGTGATATGTTTTAAAATATATTTTAAAAGTCATAAGCATATTTAGCATAAAAAGAGTGGGCTTTTATCTTTGCATGACAGCCATGACTTCTGTTTGTTCATTTAGAACAGAAGTGTTTGTTTCAGCTTGATAAGGTCTGCCCACCCATCCCTTGCACGCAATCCTGTCCTTTTAATAGTTGAAGAACATTCCTTAAACTTTTAGCAGGGTTAATTCCCTTTTCAAATTCGATTGGAGCACAGGTTTTTACTGCAATCCCATACACAATTCTACAGAAACAAGTTACAGTAGCTCAAACATGGTTAGCTATTTCATAAACAGTCTATATTGTGGGAACAGGGATAATGCAATAAATCCTTGCATTTTCCAAGGAGAAAATCTAGGATTTCCCCTCTGGGGAAAATAGCCATTCAGTTCAAGGCAGCCCTTCACGATCCCTGCCTGATCCTGATCCGATCCACACCAAACAAATGTGTGCCTGGGTGTAGGCTTGCCTCCACAGACAAACCAGTAATTGCCACCTTTGTGAATTGGCTGTGTAAGGATACAGATTTGGCACAGAAACCTTTTAATACCCTTTTTTCAATAGACTTTAACTGCTAAAGTGAAAGATAGAGGGAAAGTAAGCAGGACCAGACTGACCTGCACTGGGTACCAGGGAGTTAAAGCAGGTGGTAAAGCATGCTTATTTCAAAGTGAATTCCCTCCAGGAGGTGAGTTCTGGGATACTTCCTAAGAAATGTTCATCTGTGCTGTGCGTGTTTAAACAGCAAACAAATCCAAAGGGGTTTATATTTTTAAGAAAGAAAAAAAAATCAGGTGGGAGAAAAATTTGTGCAATTGTTCAAACTTAGGAGTCTTCAGAGAGTTCACAAAAACTTAAGAAGCTAAAACTGCCAGTCAGCTGAAGAGGAAGAAAAAAAAATGTAGGGAAGAAGAACAAGGGGAAAAAAACACCTCCCAAGGATAGGAAACTTGGAAGCAAAGAGAACTATGGGGCAAAGACATTGACAAAAGGAGAGTCCAGGACCGCCCCTCCGCCTACCGCCTTTAGCCGTTGGCCTGGGAGGTATAATAGGGAGATAATCCATCTCCTATTGAAGTCAGAGGCGAAGAGCGGCTTGATTTAAATAGAGCTGGATGGAGCTATTCTCTGAGGCGTTCAGCCGGTTCACAAGGATAGCTAGGTGAAAGGGCTCAAAAGGAGGTAGTGGGGTGGGAGGCAGGGAGCCATTTATTTATTTATTTATAGGGAGGGTGGGGGAAGAGAGAGAAATCTCTGCATTTTCTTCAGGGCTGGGCAGCATTTTCCCTTCTCCAATCCTATTTGGTGCGTGCCTGGCCTCGGTGGAGGGTCCCTGAAACAGTTGCTGATCAAATGGCTCTGGGCTCAAGTAGTGCAATGTGCTGCGGCCTTTTTGTTTTTGGAAGTAAATAAATTGGCCAGTCACACTATTTTTCTCCTTTCCAGTGCTACTTTAAAAGAAGTTTTAAAAAAAGAAAAAAAAGGAAAAAAAGAAATTATAATGTAGAAATCCATTGACTGAGCCCATGGGGAAAAAATGTGACTCTTAAAATCTGCTGAATGGAGACCCACACCACACCAACCTACCCAGGTTGCTTTTCTGAGTTTCCTGCCATCACAAATGTGTATCTTTTATTGGTCAGCCCTAAATAAGCCACTTTTTTTTTACAGTGGTTAAGGTGCTGGACTAGAACCTCTGAGACATAGGTTCAAGTCCACCTTCAGCCATGGAAGCTCAAGGGGTGACTTGAACTTCAATCCAACCAATTTCACAAGGATGTTGTTCTAAAGCTGGAATGAAGGAGAAGCTGACAGGAGCAAAATCTAAGAATAACAGCCATCTTTTCTAATCTACCCTTAGGATGCTCCATTACACACATACACAAAATCTATAATTCTACTGCTTGTAGTCAGAATCTTTGGAAAGATGGAGAAATATATTCACAGGGGCTGCATCAACATCATCTTAGTCTAGCACCTGAGATCCTTTTTCATTCAGAAAAAAAGTGACAATGGTGGGAAGAAGTCTAGAAGAGAGGAAGCAAACAACAAAGTGAAATGGACCAGAAACTCTTTTGATCAGGGTTTTTTTTTTAAAAAAAAATGTGCGGTTCCCAATTGAAAAAAAAGAGTAAGAAAGGTTAGTATCTTTTTCTCAGATACAGGAATATTAACAGCAGGCATGGGGACCGAGGAAGATGATACCCAGAAGTCCATTCATGTGATTAAGGCACCAAGCTAGAAAGCCGAAGACCTTGAGTTCAAACCTTACCTTCGGGATAACTTTCAGCCAGTCACTCTCCATCCAACTCACCTCACAAGGCGGTTGTTGTGAAGCAAACAGAAAGAGGAAAATATGTTGGATATGTTATTTGTAAAAACAAAAAAATAAATAAATATATTTTAAATAATAAAAAATAAAGAGGATACTTATGCCATGAAGTGAATCAAGGGATATTCATGGCCATGAAATGGGAAGAGTGCTGAAGGCCATTAAGTCCAAATTCTGAAAATGTCCTGCTTTCTATCCTGAACATCAGCTCCTGAACTATGGTGATCCCGTCCAAAGGCCAGACCAAAATGGGGCTGGGCATCCACAGGTGACCATCTTGGACTCCTGTTCTGGAGAAGATTGAGTCCAACAAAACCCTACTCTTCAACAGGTTCAAAGGAGCACTTTCTTACAAGGGCTACTGTTGTTCCCTTTTCGTAAGAATTCTGAGCAATGGCATTGAGCCAAGGGGGCAGAAGAGAATTAGATCTTCAGTGGGTTTTTGTGCATCTCTTACCAGTTCTACAGCCTTTCCTTTATCCCCACCCACCCCCACCCCCGCCGCCGTTGGGCAGGAATGGGATTTATCTTTCTGTGCTGAACAGTCCAAATAGGGAAAGGCAGGCTACCAAACTATAAGAAGAAGTTTCAGCTAAAACTGACAATTTGGAAAATGTATGTAGAGGAACCAAGTGCTGTCACACCCATGAAGTAATTTATACCCCAATGGCCACTCCCTAAATGGGTGGCAGGGCTACCCTTTCATTATAAGGGTAAATTTCGACATTCTTTAAAATTGCATTTCTCATCTAGTCTAATGTTCCAAGCCAATAAGGGGATCAAAGACATCCCAATATTTTTTAATATCCATCACAAAATGTTTCTGTAAGTACATAGAGGTATGTGTATGATCTGGTTTACATAACTACCTTCAATGTTATTAAGATAAACCTTCCACTAGGTCCTACACATTGCATATATTCACACAGAGGGAAATCGTATACATAAGGTTATGGTGTAAAAGGACCATCTTGGGCATGTCTGCTAAACCAAGCAAGGTCCATTGAGTTCAATGACGCCTATTCCTAGCTCAGTTATAGCTCAGCTATTGGGTTAGCTGTGAATCACTGTTATGAAAAAAGGTTTAGAAGATGATATATTTACCCAGTTTCTTCCTCTTTCGTCTGCCAACGCTGTATTTGCACCTTCCCTTTTCCATCTTCTGCTTTTTCTCTGACTTATAGGAATTTTTTTAAAAAACCAGGGTAATAAACACGCATGAATTGTCTTCAAACACACAGTGCACATGGCTCTAGATAACAAGCACAACCCGAGCACAGGGACTGGTGGGCACCAAGGAACATGCTGCTGATGTGGGGGACAGGGCGTGTGATAGTGGGGTAGCTTAGTTAGAGACTTGGGAGATCTCTGTGAGAGTCTTTGTAGCTTAACTAAGGTCCACGGAGCAAAATCCAAAGTCCCTCACCAGTTTAACACAATAGAAGAAGAGGCGGCCAACACAGCCTTTACCTTCCTTCCGTTGCAGTTCTTTCTGATTATCTGGCAACTTCTTGGCTTGAGCTTCAGCTTTGATTTCGTGCCCCTTTAAAGGGCCTTATGGGGAAGAAAGTAGAGTCTTGCAAAGTTTTCTTAAACCCACCCGCCTTATCTGATCTTAAATCTCACTGGGAACGACTCGTTTTGAAGCTAGCTTGATCCTGAAAATGGCAATATTGAGTCTGAAAGTAGGCACTTTAACAAGTGCCTCTGGGGAGGCCGCCGTCCTTTCCTTTAAAGTTTTGATCACCGCCTCCAGCCCAAACTCACCGAAATGCGGGCAAGCGGCACAGGAGCCGCTACCTTGCGCATCTCCGAACCTCTTCAACTAGGTGCGCAGGAGAGCTTCTCAGCGCCCGGCTCCCGGGAGCTGGCTCTCTTCTGCCTTTGATTCAGAAGAAAGAGGAGCTTCAAACGATATTTGTTTGCTTATTTTGGGGTAACTTTTCTGATATAAAGGGTCTACAGAGAACGGCGCTCGGCTGGATGGGCGGGAGGGGAGGCGATTCGTAAAGGATGCCTTTCCTTCTCCGCGGTCTTTCCAGCTCAGGATGAAGCGCGGAGCTTCAGAGTCAACCCTCCCTGTTCGCCGCTGGGTCTGGAGAGAGGAGGAGGAGGTCTGGGGAACCGCTGGCGGCAGCGGAGGCAGCCGCCAGCTCTCGCGTCGGCATAACAGAAAGGCTATTGTACGCACAACGTGGTCTCAGCCCAAGAGCCTCCAGTTGTTTGAATGCCGATTTGGGGCACGTAAACACAGCAGCTTTGCGGTTTCCTTCCTTCTCCTCTGCTCCGGGCTTCAAAGAAACGGTTCCAGTTGGAAAGGGTAGACCGAGACAGGAGTTACCACCGTGCAAAAGAAAGCAGGGCCGGCTTGCAAATGGCTTTCCTCTGCACAGTCTTGCTAAGCCTTAAATCTTGTCCTTCCTGGGTGTGAAAAAGAAGAAGCAGAAGAAGGAGAAGGGAAAGAGGAAGGAAGAAGGAAGGAAGGAAGGAAGGAAGGAAGGAAGGAAGGAAGGAAGGAAGGAAAAGAGAAAGGAAAGAAAGAAGGAAGGAAGGAAAGAAAGAAAGAAAGAAAGAAAGAAAGAAAGAAAGAAAGAAAGAAAGAAAGAAAGAAAGAAAGAAAGAAAGAGAATTCTGCAGGAGAACTTCACACTGAAGCAAGGCAGGGGAAACAAATATGGCGACCGTGTGTCTTCAGGGGAAGCAGTTGGGGATCCGAAGTTGGCACCGTTGTGTTTCGAGCAACCTCCCTTTCAGTGGGAAAAAATAGCCTAAAACCAAGAGAAGGGAATTGGAGGCTTTTCTCAGACTCTACGGGGCGAAGAGTGATCCTGAAGTCCGGAGACAGTGGGAACCTTAATCTCTCCCCATCCCTCCGCTTTCCGCGGTGCCCCAAGATGCTGGAGTTGTCCCGCAATTCCGGAAAGCGGCCTAGGGCAGCTCCGAAGGGTCATTCCATAGACTTTTTATTGACAGAATGTAGCAGCGATTAATTTTCCAAAACTGACTTGTAAATTCAACTTTTTCATGTGCCCAAAAATAGCTCCTACAGGACTCCTGGGCTGGAAGAATATACTTTTAGGACTCCAACCATTGTAGATTCACATTACAGTAATGCAGAGAGAAGCTTTACATCACCTGAAGGATGATCAGGTGATGCTATAATCCTTAGTGAGGAGATGTCCCTAATCTTCTTGAAGTCAGTGGGATTTCTATGCAGATACTTATAAAAGAACTCTGTAAGCTGCTAAAAACTCTAACTTTCTGATAATTTAAGGTTCTTCTGCAATGTTCATATATATTGACATATGAACTTCCAAACTGGGCTATTTCTGACTCTAGGGAATGTCTTCTCTGGTCATTCATTGTCTCCAAAAGACGGTATAATACAAAATGAAAACAGAGAGGATTTCTCCCTTCTTTCCTGTATGAGAAAACATTATTTGGAATATTAATTAGCATATGCTTCTTTTTCCCTGTGGCCAAAGGACTCCCTTCCAACTTACACTCACATTTATATATTCCAATATATAAAAACAACCAAAAGATTCTTAATATTCAACTTTTATCTTATGAAGAGTCAGTTCCAGAAAGTGTCTACATTGGGATCTATTGCTATTTTTTCCTCTTGAAGCTATATTAACAAAAGAATCTATTAGTAGTCACCCATGCTTTGAGAAGGTTAAAGATGAAATTGAAATAGGTAAAGATAAGATCTCCATTGGGTCCTGATGATTTCATGGATGCTTCCATGTGGCAACAGTATGGAACTGGTTTATCACTGGCTTTTTCCAGGTGTGTGAATAACAGCACTCAATTGACCTTGGTGTGGCTTTGCAGCTAAGCAGGGTTAGGTATGGTTAGTACTTAGATGGAGGAATGTTAGGGCTGTAAATGAAGTTGAAAAGGCTGAATCACACACACACACACACACACACAGTAGATATGGGTTTATTTCCTGTAGAAGTATTTGAGTTTGCAAAAGAATGAGTCTACTTTGTATTTTAGCCTCTGCAAAATATATGTTATATCTAAAAGGTTGGGAAAAAAATAACAAAACAAAGCTATACATGCTAATATGGATGGGTAAGGGGACATAATGCAAATACTAGACTAAACGTTAAAAATACTTCATCTAGTTGGCCAGACTCAGTTATCTTACCATCTTTAACTATTCTCTCTTCAAATATTCTGATTTCTGATACTACAGATATTACAGAGTGGAAGTAAGAATAAAAACTGCACTTATCTGTAATATTCAGTGAAAGATATAATGAAGAAAGTAGTTTACAGTTCCTAAGGGGAACTTCTTCATCATGCAGTCTTCATCATGCAGTCTTCTATACTTGAAAAAATTCCCACTGAATTAATGGGACTTACTCTTAGGAAAGCAGACTGTTTAAAGTCACAGCCTTAAACACAAGCATCCTTTCCCTCTGAAGATGCAGAGTTTGGGGAAATAGATTAGAAAAACATCCCATTCAAACTGTTCTGATCTGTAATTAAATGTAAGCCTGTACTCTCTGATGGCTTTGGCAGAAGTTGCGATGATCCAAAGACAGGTTGCTGTGTCTGAATGGTTCTTTCATTAATGAGAATGCCAAAGAGATAGAAAGAGAAAAGGAAGGAAGAGGAGGAGAAGGAGGAAGAGGAAGAAGTGAAAGAGAAAAAAAGGTAAGGAGAAGAGAGGAGAGGAGAGGAGAGGAGAGAAAAGCAGCTTGTGTGTGCTTAGCTGGGCTTCAGTTTAGTTGCTAAGCAACCTATTTATGGTAATTCATCCGCGAAATTTAAATCTTTAAGAAAAGATCCCGCATGTCTGACTTAATGGTCACCATGAGGAAGAGAACTTGTAGGGTGTGCAACAGCTGGCAATTCTGACTGGCCAAGTAACAACAGGGAAATAATAGCATATTATTTAATAACACGATTCACAAAAATTGTGCTCTTTACCACCTCAGTTCAATGGCCCTATGCAGGAAGGGTAAGAAATTTAGCCAAGGAGAATTCTTCCTCTGTACCCAAATCCAGGCTGCATGCTCCTTATTGAGTTTGAGTTGCATTTCCATCAGGAAACTCCTTATTCCATCCATCCATCCGTCCATCTCTGGAGTCCTTATCTTCTTCCTTTCCCCTTTCCTCCTTTTCCTGCTCAGTGCATGCCAAGGTCCACTGCATCTTAAAGTTCTTCCATTAATTTACCCAATCATAGCCTCCCACACTATGGATAGTATTTCCTTCCCTTCTCTGTTGCAAAGATCTTTCACAAGAGCTTATCAAATTTCCTGACCACACCAACCACATCTTATGAACTGTGTGCAAAGAAGAAAGAGAGGTCCTTGGTGCTCTCTGAGCTTGTTTGTTTTCTTGCAGACATTTCATTACCCTTAACTAGGTAACATCATCAGTGCTAGTCAGAAGAAGAAGAAAGGGAGTGTCGTGTCCCACTCCTCCGCTGACGGGGCCGGGTCAGGGAAATCCGAATCAGGCTTGCCTCTGCAGCTCTGCCCAAAGTCCTAGCAAAGTCCTCAGAGCAGGCAGGAGACCAGTAAGTGACTTCAGCAAGATAAGTTCGACTTTGCCTGACTCAGAGACTGCCAGAAAGCAGATCCTTTATATAGGCCATGGGGTGTGGCTCCATGACTCAGCACTCATTAAGGCCTGCCCCTCCCTTCCTTCTGTTGCCTCCGCCTATCCAGTCTTCTGATGCGAGGGTCACTCCAATCAGCTGTTGGTAATAAACCCTCCTCAGGCTCACATGCTGTGGAGGAGGGGGAGGGGTCTAGCTGCTCCGTTTGCCTGGGCATGGAGTCAGGGCTGGGGCCGGGAGGTGCTCCTTCTTCTGCAGTTTGTCTGGGCATGGAGCCAGGACTGGGGCCGGGAGGCATACATTCCTCCGTGTTCGGGAGCAGATAAGAAGGCCCCGGCTGCTCTGAGGGCGGGCAAGACACAACAGGGGGGATGGAACCAGACAGTAAGAAAAGTGAAGGGGAAATCAATTCCAAAGTCTATTCTTGGGCTAGTTGCTCCAGAAAGAGCACCAATCAGTTATTGTGCATTGATAAAGATCTTCTAAAGCACCCCAAACACATTCTAAATGATATAAATAACCTAGCACTAACCTGATTATGTCATGAGTATCAGAGAGATGGAAGCATACCACCCAGAGGAAAAGTAAACATCTCAATCCAGTCTGACAGAACTACCCCTTACTTCTCTTCTCAGGTGTGAGCTCCATTGAGTCCAATAAGGCTTCATTCCAAGCCCTTATTTCTACCTTTTTTTTTTTTTTGCATCTCGCCTGTATTAAGGTCTTGAAGCAGGGATGTCAGGGTGAAGAAAGAGAAGTTTGAGTTTTGATTTTAGTAAGACTGAACTGTTTTAAATTAAATACAACAGCTTCATCTTAACTTCTAATTGAAATAGAAGTTCAATTTAATTGAATCCAATTTTGATAAATGGTTTGCGGTCCACATTTAAACCTATTTTGTACCTAAAAGTAAATCCTAAAAACTTCCTATTTATTTTGGGATGGTGGTGTTCTCTTGTTATTTATCTTTAATAGCTTTCTCAGAAAGAGAAAGAAAGAGAGAGAGGGAGGGAGAAGAGAGGGAAAGCAAGCGAGAGCGCACAGGCTAAAGATTAAAAGAAGCTGTAGTGCATGCCCAATTTCCTTTTGGCTGTTATCCTTCTTGCCACACAGGTTTACCAGCAAAATTCAGCCACCCTTACTTCCTGTAAAGGGTTTGCACCATCTCTGCCTTGCTTTCAAGCTCTTCACTGGATATAGCATTAAAAAAACAGTGACGTCACATGAATGACCAGCAAGTACGGTAAAGGCAGAGGCCGCAGAGCAGTCAAAGCACCAGCAGAGTTTGGTCTCTGGATAAACAAGGCCAACCATCTGCATCACTGGAGCCTGAGGCCGAGTGATGACAGGCTGTGCTGTTCTGCCCACTTACCTGGGAATACTCAATGGGGCTGCTACCTTCTGAGCAGACATATATAGGATTGCATGCTTAGTTTCATTCTCTTCTTCTTAAACTTCCATAAACCCACAGCAGTGGTGTCCAATGCAAACTGCTTAAGATTTTCAGGAAGTTGTGCTATAGACTTTGGAAAACTACAGATGTGGTCTTGATTATCTACTCCATCCTTACTCAGTCTGTTTCTTTCTCTCTCAGATGCACAATGATTGGCATGCAATATCCACCAGCCTAATGTTTCCTAATGTTACTCTGTGTCCAGCTTGTAGGAAGTGACCAGACAATTGCCGTCTGCGTCTTGAGTCCTCACCACATCACCCACCATTCAGAACTAGTAATTTCTTTCTTGTTCTTTCAGATCTTTGAACACACTGAAACAATGGCATTAAAAAGACAAATATTTCTGTGTGTCTGTGCCTCTCTTTAGGCCTCCTCTCCCCTTTACATTTAGCTTTCTATCATTTTTTTTCTTGAAAATAGCCTGAGACTGGGAAGGATGACATTTAATCTACTACAACACAATACAAGCCTGCAATCTTGACCAACATGTATGGCACCCATCCTACAATGTGATTCACTACTTTGGAACTGTATGAAAAAATTAAGCTATGAGGTGGTCAAGGAGCCACCAGTTCATCTCCGAGGGCTGCCAGTCAAATATTTATTTTCCATCCTTACTTATCGAAATACGTCTACATCTTAACAGGTATATATAAATGTATAATATATCTCTATAAAGATATAGAAATGTCATTTTGCTCTTAGCTTGAAGATGTTGATATTTTATTACAAAAATAAATGAATAAATAGTAATACAATGATATACTGTTGCTTTCGACAGGATAAATATTTTACAAATATATAATCTTTTAAAAACAAATGTAACTGTTAAATTATGGAAAATATGACACTTATTGATAAAATTATCAATAATATATATACTGCATTTCTTATTAGAATTGATTGTTCTCCAAAGATTCAATTGAAAACCCTTCATATAAAACAAGTTTCGACCATTGCAATATGCAAATGCCATTGACTACATTAAAAGATAAAGTATCGCTTTAAAAAAATCTGCTGTGATTTAAATACAAGCCGAAAGTTTCTGTTCATATTCTGCAAAATTGCCTGTCGAAAACAGTGATCAGTGAGGTGATTTGGACATTTTATATTGGTTAGAGATTTGGACTGAACATAATGAGGTCAACTAGAAACTCAGGGTGGGAGAATAGAAAAGCTTACAGAAAAGGAATGTAAATCTTGGAGGTTTGTAAAATATTTTGCTCACTTCTTTTCCATTTTTATAGAATGGAATATAGGAAAAGAGCCTAACTGTGTGATCTTAAACATTTCCCCAGAAGTGAATCTCCCATTATGCTCAATGAAACTTTTTTCCAGTTGTGCCTTTAAAGAGTTGCAGTTTGGATTACCAATCACGGAAGACAGAACTGGTCAGTTAATACAGTGGTTAGAAACATTAAGAGATCTGATGAGATAAAGCATTTCCATCATTTTCATGATATAACAACATAAGTTCTCCTTAATGCTTCCTCTTAGTGCTGGAGGGCCTTGTAATTCTGAAACTCCAGTCCTATAAACATCAAAGGGATAGATGGATGGAAGGAAGGAAGGAAGGAAGGAAGGAAGGAAGGAAGGAAGGAAGGAAAGAAAGAAAGAAAATAGGCAGGCACCGTGGTAGATTGTGTGTATATCACACAGACATATTTTGCAAATACTTGCTTTCAGAAGTGACCGACCTAAAACCCTCCTTAACAGAAAATAGAGGCTTTCATCAAAATGCAATAAGCAAATAACTAAAACAAGTTATATACAGACTCATTTTCTGGCAAACTCCCCCATCCCTTTCCAGTCTTTCTCTGCTTTGAATGTAGAATTTTATCTCATGTAGTTGCCACTGTATCAATCATAAAATCAAGCTTATGGCCTTAATACTGGAAATTTTCTTTCCTTGCTTCTGTTGCACACAGTCAATAGCTTCATTCGTCTTTTAACTTGTAAAACTGTAACTGGGGACTCCAAAAATTAAAGTAACATAAATCCTACACTAGTCTTACCAAGGTCTCTTCCATCCCTTTTAGGATGTTGCCAAAGTCAATAAGCATGTGGTACTGTATTTACCAGTTTAAGTTGAAGTTAACAAACAATGCCTTTCAGGTTATTGGTCTCAAAACTTACTGGAAAGAAATAACATTATTTGTTATTTGTTTTAAACATATATCAAGTTAAAGAAATGGGGCTAACAGTCTCTTAAAACCTTAGGTTGACCATCACTTTTAGATTTCTGCTTTTTGGGAGGGGGCTGCAGAACACACATTTACATTATTGCAAACATGGGAATCAAACTTCAAACCTGTTCTAGCTTCTTTGCCTTTCTTGTGTAATAGCAACAAATAGGATAATCAGCATGTTAGTGGCACATCTACCAATATCCTTAGTATCACCAAAATTCACATTTATTATAATATAAGACTAATGTAAAATGTGGAAGAAGGGGGCACTATCTCTAATGCATCTGCACCCATGTCACCTCCCAGACATTTCTCTAAAGCAGTACAACAATTATAATGTATCAGAACTCTAATTAAAGCTCTGAGTGTTTTGTTCTTTCTCCTTATTCATATGTATATATTCAGAAGAATCATTTGTTAAATTATGATGGCGATAAATTAAATAAAAAGTTATACACACCACAATGCATTGAAATAATATATTTTCTCGGGGAAACCGCACTTTACGGGTTATATTGCAAACGGAGGAGTGGGGCATTATATAGATAGCTTATCACCTGGGATTACTGTGCTAAACTTATTCCTTAAAAAGGAATTAAACAATGGCTTTCTGTTCTAAAGTCTTGCTTTATCAATCCAATACACACTCTCGATGCATTGGTCTAGAAATACTGTATAACTACCTACGGATTTATTAGGAATGGAACTACTTCTAAATGGCTAATTTCACCGGTACTGGTGAAGAAAGGATTATCTCCCTCTTCTGTCAAAATATCATCAAAAGCTACAGAAAACAGTTTGGTTCTATTTTTGATTCCGTCATTTAAAAGGTTTTCAGTATTTTCTTAAGAAATTTACTGGACACATTTTTTTTAATGTATCAGACAAAAGACTATTTCATTCTAACAAATTTATTTTCTCAATCAGCTCTTACGGAATCACTACTCAAATTAAATTACAATCAAATTATCACATCAAAAGATACCCTTATTACCTAATAGCTGTCCATATTTTTTTTCCATTTTATTTTTGTAAATTTGTGCTCGTTTGAAAAAAACACGTAATACAAGATCTGGGGAAAAAATAAATTACCGTTTTTGCAGTAGTTCATAGGTATTCTGAATAAAATATTAAAAGAAGTCATTTAATGAAAATATAAAGCAAATTTTTTTAGATCAACAATGGATCTAAACATTTCTCTATTGCCGTCTTTTTTCTTTTTTTGTTTGTTGAAAAGTCTGTTTATTAAAACCTACCAAAAACACTGCGAGGAAATGGCAGTATTATAGAATCACTTCCACAGCACCCATTCAAGCAAGTTGGCAACGGATTTAGGAGAGAAGTTCAGATAAGTGCAGTTGCAGATGCCCAGTTGCTTTTTAAATCCCTTTATCTGAATTAGTCCAAAAATAAAAAATATTAATAAAAAAAATATCAGTGAGATTTAAAAAAATTAATCTTCCAGGGTGATTGGTAGCCATCAGAAGCATAATTTTGACAGCCCCTGAATTATTCCTTTTATGTCGCTGTTTTTCTTAATTCATGCAAAATTCTTCTATGGAACTCCAACTTTAAGGACCAACAACCTTGCTTTGCCTTCCCCCCTCCAATCCCTCCCAGCAGTAGGAGCCCTTCCCCCCCTTTTTCTTTTCAGGGTCAGCTTTCCACTTGCCGTGTTTCTTTCTTTCTTTCTTTATCCCCTCCCTCCCTTCTCTCTCTTTCTCACTGTGAATAAATTTGCTTTCCTAACCTGACTGCTTATTTTTTTTAACTGCTGAGTGCATTATTTTCCCATTTTCCCCATCTAAAGAGACTGTCACCCACCCACCCCATTTTGTAGAATATCACCCTTCTCAAGTGGATATTCTGCCCTGCACCAATAATTAATGTAGTTTGGCCAAGAACTAAGTTCTGGAAAGCAGCTAATATTTGTTACTGGTTTTGTTCCTGCTGCGGCTCTGTCTTTCTCTCTAACCTTTTGCGTGTATTTTTTTAAAAACGCCTGTCTGTGTTTATACGTGCACGTGTTTGAGCTGGAGAGAAAAGTTTCAGGGAATCTCACAGGACAGCCCTTTGAAAAAGAATGGTGAGTGCGGTGGCAGGTGGTTGAGGCTAGGAAATGACGAAGGAGAAGAGAAAGGTAGGGGCAGAGAATAGAAGTAGGTGACAGTGCTTGTTTTGTCGCTGCCTGAAGGCAACGACAGGACGTAATTTAGATTTTGTCGTAGAAAGCTACCCAAACGAAAAGAAAAAGAAAAAGAAAGGTATCAATTTTTGGTCTGGCTGGGTTTCCATCACGCTGTTTTCTCCATGCTGAGATGGAATTCCCACCGCTGGGCTGGACTTCTCCAAATGTTTCTGATACAGAGACGGGTAAAAATGATGGGGGTCGGGGAACCGAACACAAACGTGGGCTGCAGGTGTCGTGTTTTTGTTTTCCTGTTTGCCTCCCTTCTCCATCTCCCTCCCCTCACCCACCCGAACTGCCCACCAGCGCTGTGCTTGCCTCCCTCTCTCTCTCTCTCTCGGTCTCCTCTCCTTCTCCTCTCGCCCCCCTCCTCTCTCTCTAATAACTCCTCTCACATTTGTGACGAAGATTCTGTCTCTCTGACTGTCTGTCTTTCTGTCTTTTTCACTGCACGCTTGCCTGAAGTCCGTGGTGCGGGGGCGGCGTGTCGGAGCTGACGTTGCCGACCTGGGAGTAGACATCGTCGGGCGTCTGCTGCTGGATCCCAGGAGGGGTCATCCGCTTCTCTTTCTGCCTTCGATTGCAAAACCAAACCCTGACCACTTCCTTCTCCAGCTGCAGGCTGTCCGCTAGGTTCGTAATCTCCTGGGCGGAGGGCTTGGGGCATTTCAGAAAGTGGCTCTCCAAAGCTCCCTTGACACTCACCTCGATGGAGGTCCGCTTCTTCCTCTTCCTGCCCTGCGCGGCGATCTTGTCGATGCTGGTCGGGCTGCCCGTGGACGAGTCGGCTTCCTCCAGCCACTTATTTAACAAGGGCTTGAGTTTGCACATGTTCTTGAAGCTGAGCTGGAGGGCCTCGAAACGGCAGATGGTGGTCTGCGAAAAGACGTTGCCGTACAGGGTGCCCAGCGCCAAGCCCACATCGGCCTGCGTGAAACCCAGCTTGATCCGGCGCTGCTTGAACTGCTTGGCGAACTGCTCCAGGTCGTCCGAGGTCGGCGTGTCCTCATCCGAGTGCGGATCGTGGCTGTTCAGGCCGCCGGCACCGCCGCCGCCGTGGTGCTGGTGCGGGTGCGGGTGGTGGTGGTGGTGGTGGTGATGGCCTGGGTGGTCGCCCAGCTCTGGCGTGTCGCCCCTCACCAAGCCCGGGTGCACTAGGCTCTGGCTGCCGGGCGGGGGGCTCAGCATGCCGTTGACCGTGAAGCCGCCGGGTTGCGAGTAGATGAGCGATTGCTGCTGCTGCTGGGTAGCCATGGAAGGCAAGTGGGCCGCCGTGGTGGACCCCCAGTGGCTCTGGTGCGGGGGACCCAGGTGCGGCGGCGGGGGCCTGTGGTGCAGCGCCGCGCTCGAGTGCAAGTCGTCCCGTCCGCCGCCGCCTCCTCCACCCTTCACGTCGGGCTGCTGTTGCTGCTGCTGCGCCTGCTGCTGCTGGGGGCTGCCCGTCATGCCCACCGGGCTGCTGGACCAGGGCGAGCCGGCTTCCACGGCGGCGGCGGCGGCGGCGTGGGGCAGGGCTGTCACCCACTGGTGCGCGTGGCTCAGCATATGGCCGCCGTTGCTGGCCGCCATGGCGCCCTGCATGAAGTCACTCTGGACCATCTTCACGGAAGAAGGGTCGGTCCGGTAGCCCCCGCCGGACACCGAAGTGACGGCCACGCTGCCTGGCTGCATCCCCCCTCCGGAGTCCGAGTGGACGATGGAGCCCGCTGACAGGATGCTGTTGCTTGGCAGGTAGGGGTTAGACGCCGCCGTAGCCATCGCTGCTGCTGCTGTTCTTCCCCCCCCTCCACTTCGCACTCCAGCCTCCGCAGCCAAGGAGCGTGGGAGGAGAATCCTCGCCTGCCCGCGCGCCCGGCCGCCCGCCCAGCCGGTACCGAGGCGAGATCCGCGCCGTGCGCACCTTCCTGGGATCGCGGTTCCTTCTTTAGAAAGAGCAGCCCGACCCCAGCGCTTTCTCGGCTCCCTCCGAACAGTTCTTGCTATTTACCTGTCAGCAGCAGCCAGTATATTGCAGCGGAGGTGGTGGGGGAACAGGGAGAAAGCGGGGGGGGGGAGAGCGAAAACTGGGGGGGGTCACCCCACAATAGCTCCCCCTTTGGCTTTCCTTTTCTCTCTCAGGAGCATAGTTCTCTCGCAGTTTCTAGGTTGTTGGTTGTTGTTGTTTTTCTTCCCCCAGGAAAGTTTCTTTCTTTCCCCCCGTTTTCCCTCTTGTAAGGCTTTGTAAGGCGGTCAGTAAACGCGGGTGGGCTCCTTTCTTTCGCTCGTCACGCGCACCCGGTCTCTCTCTTGTCTCTCTCTCTCTCTCCCTCGCTGTCTCTCTCTCTCTCTTTCCGCCGGCGCGACTGGCTCCTCGACGGTGTCGCTTGCCTTCCTTTTCTCTAACACACAAGTTTTGTTTGTGTCCTAAGAAAACTTCTGGCGTGGCTGGCGGCGGAGGCGAAGCTGAGGAGACTGCATGGCTCAAAGTTGACGTCCGGTTGAAGCGCCCGGATCCCTTGGAAACAGGAGTCCTTTGGCAATCTTGTTGCGAGAGTCTGGAGAAGACATTTTCCTCGCCTTTTCTGCCGCCTTGCCTCCTTCGGGATGCCTCTTTCTCCTCCTTCTCACATGGGGAAAGGAATCGCGGGCAAGGCGTCCTTTCTTCTTTTTTCTCCAAGCAAAACAAACCAAGGAAAAAAGTTTACAGTTTCTGAACCCCCTCTAATCGGGGCAACACTGGGGTGGACGGGAGGGAAGAAGGCGAGGCGGCGGTTCAGCTGCTGTGAGGGAAGGTTTGGAATCGCCTGGGCGAGGAGAGATGTGCGGTGGCGTGTGCGCATATAAGGTATCCTTAAGCCACGAACTCCAGTGGGGAAGTTGGCTGCCAGGTTCGCGAAGCGCCAGTGCTCCGGCGGTGCTGGAGTAAAGCAGCTCAAGCTCAGTAATGCTCTTCCCTCGTTGCCGCTGCTGGTGTGCTGCCGCCGCCGCCTGCTCTCCTCCCCCTCCTCTCTTTCTCTTTCTCTCCCTCTGACAGTTCTCTCTCCGTCCCTCCCTCGCAGAGCAGGGACTGTCGAATGTTTACCCTCAGCCGAGAGCGCGCGCACCACCACCACACTTTCCCAAATACAAGGAAGTCGAGCGCGAGGGCCCCTGCTGATTGGCTACCCGCTGAGTGATTGACAGGCCCGGAATGACTGGCTCAGGACGCGAGGCCCCCCTTCCGGCCGTTCCGATTGGTTGCTTTTTAATTTAGGCAAAGTGTCGTGGAGGCTGGAAACCTGCCCTACCCCCTCTAAACCTCCCCTCCCTTGGTTTCTTCTCTCAAGCGCTGCCTCCCTCCTCTCGCTTCCCTCCTCCTTCTGAGGACCCACAACATCTTAACTCTTGGAGCCCGGCGAATAAATCGGAGTTTTCCCGGCTCTGAGCTGAGAAGAGGGAGGCGAGAGAAAGGCGGGAGGCGGCGCGCGCGCGGGTGGGGGGGGGGTGAGCCAACGAGAGGAAGGGAGGAGGAGGATAAAGAGGAGCGGGGAAGAGCGGGTTGCTGTGGTGGTGGTAGGAAAAGAAAATCCACGATATAATATTTTACTTGCGTGCATAAAATTCCTCTTATGGGCGCTTAATCCACGTGTCGGGGGGATTGTCCCCATTCGCACGGCCTCGTCGGTACAAGGGAGGAAGGCTTGTCTCCCGGCATCTTTCAAAGTTTGCTCTTCTCTCGGTTTCGTCGGATGCGTAAAGGGGGGTTTCCCCTTATTCCGACGCGGCTTCCCACTTCCCAACGGAAACCTCGGGCAAGCCGAGGCGAGATCCGTAAGCTTTGGCCCGACCTTGCAGGCAACCGGCCTCCGGTTCCTTTGTCTGAAGGCTGTCCCGTGGCTGTGCGTCATGTGGAAAGTACAATGCCCGGCTCCCGCTCCCTCTTGGAAGGAGCCTGTGCCCGCGACCCACTGGGCCCTGGGATGAGAATTTACCAAGTGGAAGAAAGGCGGCTCTTTACCAGCACGTGCTGTGGCAAAAGCCGGGGCAATGTACGAGGCATCCTTTCAAAGCCGACGCGTCCTCGCTGCGCTTTCCCGTTGCTGTCTAAAATATGCCAGGACTTGCCTTTCCGATTCCCTCCCCCCCCCCCCGGGACGCTTAGTTCCTTCTAGCGGCCTTCGCCTTTTGCCAAACTCACCCCTTTTCCGAGGGTATTTTGCAGGAGGCAGATCCGGCTCCTTGGATGGCTGCTCCTCCAGCTGAAAGAGTTAAGGTGGGCGGGAGAGTGAGAGAGAGAGACGGGGAGAGAAAGGGAGGGAGGCGGGCAGGCAGAGCGGACGAGCCGTGCGAAAGGCAGCGGCGGCGAGGCGACCTCAGTGAACAACGGGCAGAGAAAGTGGCGAGCCAAGCGAGGTCGACGCGGACCTGCCTGGGGATTCTGGGGAGAAAAAAAAATAACACACCTGTCGGGCGTTCAATGTGGATTGGGGACTGGCGGGGCGTGTGTGTGTGCGTGGGGGGGGGGGGGGCGGCTCCTGTCCCTTTCATGCGCCCGGGCTCTCTCGCTGTCTCTTTAGGTAAAAGCAAGCCCAGCGTGTTTACACTGAGAAGGGCAACACAACCCCTTCACCGTGCGCGGTCCTCCCTCCAATTCCTAGGCTTGCCACAGAAAAGTCCAACCTAGGGGAATGCCAATTGCCCCCTCCCCACCCCGGAAAAGGGAAGGTGTGTGTGGGACTGGCCCGGTGGGGCGAGGAACCCGAGACCGGCAGCGTTGGTTCAGGAATCGCTCCAGCTCCTGCTTTGTACAGTTAAAAACGACACGCCGTTTTAGGATGGTTTCAGGGAGGGAGCGGGGGGGTGGGGGTAAAAGATGGGAGACAGTACTGTGAATTATTCTGAGACCTACAGCCTCAGTTCAGGAAAGGCGAAATAGGCCGAGTTCCTTTTTTTTATTGCCCGAGTCTTTCCCGAGGTTTTCCTCTTTCCAGCCGAGTTAGAGAGATGAAGGATCGGAGACAAGATTCCATTGAATCGGTGTGAGATCTCCAGGTACAGCCGAGCCAATAGTCGGTGCCAGAACCCCATGTTTTCTTTTCCAGCCGATTTTGCTTGGATCAGGCTCAAAAACCGAGTGAGTCTCGTGGTTTTGTTTACACTGAATGGGGAGGATAGCGGCGGTGCCATGGGGCCGTCTTTCATTAATATACAGTGAGGATTTTGTCTAAATTACTGCTATGAATTTCACAGTACATGCTTTCAAAAGCCGTCTCAGGTGGCCTGATGAAACGTGATAGCGCCTCTGCAGACGCAATAATAATAATAATAATAATAATAATAATAATAATAATAATAATAATAATAATAATAATAATAATAATAAGAAGTTTTTTAAAAATTCTCCCGGAACCCAGCCTATATTCACCAAACAAAGAAGGTTACCGACTGAGTTTGACATTTTATTTTATTTTTTAAATTTATTTTATGTATAAAAGAAAACTTAATCCTCCTCATCTCCCCAACTACTAACTCCCCACCCCGCTTTCCTGTAGAGTGTGATTGCTTTGTCTGGGGGAAAAAAAATCCAAAGTATAACAAGAGGAGAACAGTTAGTGCTGATTTTCATTTGCATAAATTTTCATATATTTTAGTGAAAATAATAGACTAGTGGAGAGCTGGGCTTAGTGGAGTCAGTGCAAAGGAAAATCTTTCCCTGGATCGTTGCGCTGCAGTCGAGAATGTGAATTTTCCTCCTTAATGGCAAAGCACTTAAAATACAAATTCTGTACATGCTGGAGCGCCTATTGGTAAGTGCATTTATATTTCTCTCCTTTTCTTGTTCTTACTTTTTCTTCTTCTCCCTCCCCTCCCCTTGCGTCCTGGAACAGTGTGGGTGCATGAGAGGAAACCCCCCCCTCGCCTTCTCAAGCACCTTAGTGAAAGATTAACCTAAGAAAGAAAACAATTTCTAAGTGCTTGTGATGCTTGTACACTTTGGGGGGCACTGGTGTAGCACTTGGAGAAAGGGGCCGAAGAAAGAAAGACCGTCGCTAGAAAGAGAATGTTTCGCATTAGGCAAAGAAGTGGTCGGAGAGGGGTGCCGTTTTCCCACCTCCCCCCACGAGAGAGGTGAGGATACCTTTAAAAACACGCTTTCTAAGGGACATGGGGCTGACCCAGAGGGGTAGCAACCCGGCGGCGACTAAGGCCGGCAGTAATGCGCGCAGAGGGTTAATGTTGTAACTAGGGAACAGACGGTTAAGCACAACATCTAGAGCTCTGTAGTGAAAGTCCACCAGAAAGAGTATAATCAATCAAAACTAACCAGGACATCCCTTCATTTTATCCTCTGAGGAGGCTGGGATTGAAGCAGAAGCAGCCGACTTCACCTCAGCTCTCTCTCTCTCTTTCTCCGAGGCAAACACCCCCCCCCGCAATCCCCCACGTACCCCGCCATCGTCCTTGGAGCCCTTCTTTTTAGAGCCCGGATTTCACGGAAGGACTTGGAAGCCCTCTCCCTTTGGAGGCGCAGATCGGAAGGGTAAACCTAACGGGAGTAGTTAGAAAGCCAGCCAGGTCGGAAGGCAAAGCGGTTGGAGGCGATCGGGGCAGACCCAAAGAAAACTTTAGCTGGCTCCCTAAATTTCTAACGCGGTGGGCATCTCCCTCCCCATTCCGATGATTTCTTCTCTTAAATAAAAGGAGGGGGCATGTTGGAATATATCTTATTTCTGTTCGTGTTCCAGGGTTTCCTCTTTGCCTTAGAAAGCCCCCAACTCACACATGTGGATATTTTGAGTTGTAAAACAAAAGAACCGCAACACGACACAGCAAATCCCGATAGTAGATGGAGAGATGGCTGGTAGGGAGGTGTCGGTTTCCGATGGGGGTGGGGGAGAATGGCCGATCTCCCTTCTCTCGTGGACGCGCTCAGCTTCCCTTTTGACTGGGGTTAACTCTGTGTGTTCCACTGGAACAGATGCCGTATAAAGCTGCTCCCTCCAGATCATTTGTTTCCTTGATGGGGGAACATTTCTGAGCGGAACATATTGGTTGCCATAGAGAAAGAAATAAAGGAAGAACACTAGTCACATTAAGCTATATGTTTGTGCACTGGGCTTTAGATAAAAGGCCATGCTCCAGCCAAAGAGGAACGAAGCCAAAACCAGAGCTTTTCTAGCTTCACTAAAACTTGCTTTATTTTGTTGTGGGCTTTTTACAATACTAGCTTATACGGGAATTTTATTGGTTGTTAGTTATTTTTACGTAGGGTATGTTGAACAAAATAAAACTTTTTCAAGTTTTCGAGAAAACTGTCTATCTTGGCCGGCAGGGGGCACGCCGTGGTGGCGATCGGCGAGGGGATTCAAAGTACTTTCACTGAGCATCAGTTGCCTTCTTCCAAAAGTTTGTTAGAAAGAGAAATAAGGGGGGGGGAGTATTTTCTCTTTCTATCTTCCATCTATCTATATTTCATAAAAGTATATTTTTCTATGTCTTTGCGTTGTGAGCATGGAGGGGAAAAGAAAGTATGTGACTAGGAAATAATGCCCTTCTCCCCCTTAAAAACACCAACCTACTATTTAGATACAGCAGTCAGAACCATAAGAAAGAGGCAACAAAGGATGCACCAGGTAATGGGAACCTTATCACTGTGATTTAGCTACTAAGAATAGCCACTCTTAAGCTATTTCCATTTCATTAAAAAGACACACCAACCCCAAAATATTCAGACAGACAGTTTGGTCTAGTTAGTAGTTAAGGAAGTGGGCTAGAAACCAACGGGCTGTGAGTTCTACTCCTACCTTAGGCATTAAAGCTAGCTAGGTAACCTTGGGCTAGTCACTGTCTCCCAGCTCAAATTATCTCACAGTGTTGTTAAGGAAATAAGAGATGTTTGATCCCTTGAGTTATTATTTATACAAATAATACAGGCAGGACAAAAATATAAAATAATAAAGAAGAGAAGATGAGAAAGAATGGGCAATGTGCCATAAAGCAATTTGTTGTGCCAGGAATTGAAGTTCTGGGGCCTATTTGAGAACCCAAGTAACAAGACTAATTTGTTCTCACATGATGGAATATTTCTTATCTAATCTCCCCAGTGAAGCAGGCATTTTTTTATTTTACTTGACATTCCCTTGTCCCTAAGAATAAGAAAGTAAGGATTGCTAAAGGAACAAACACCATAGAAGAAAATATAATACAGATATGGCTGAAGTGAGAGAAGTGATTTTAACTTCTCCCTAGATATATATAATTAATAAACTATCCCTATCTAGAACAAGATCTCAAATCACACAGCTATTTTCAGTCTATATATTTGAATAGCAAGACTACTGTTAGGAGTGTGTTGCCTGATTGTTAATTCTGACCGAAATTCTCCCTAAGTCTTCCTAACATAGAAAGGATCGTTTGAAAATGGTTTGTGTGGTTTGAATGGTTGCTGACTATTGGCTGCTACTTTTCCGTTCTTATCTGACTTTCACTGAGCTAAAACAACTTTCTAATACTAATTAAGGATATCTACAATTCTTCATGGATCAAAGAGTCCTTGTGACACTCAATGCTTAGACAAATGATAGATAGATAGATAATAAAATATGTGGTGCTATTGTTATACAGTCATACTAATCCTTGTGTATGTTTACTCTACTCTATCCATCCTCCCAGTCTACCACATTTTTGTTCTGGAATCTTGCATTCTGTCTTCATGAATCTGGTACACCCCAAATGTGTTTAATTGAAACTCTCATCATCCCCAACCATCGCAACCCAAGAGCATACTGATTGCGGGGTGATAAGAGTTGTGGTCCAGAATAATTGGAGGGGGAACCAAGTTGGACAAGGAAGCTATAATCAATTGTGTCTCAGAACAGAAGTTGGAAACGTTTCCCTCCCTCCTTCCTACTCTTATCCCTGCAGGCATGATTGAAGAATAATGAAATAAACTTCAGGTTTTTCTCCCCTTTCTTTAATAACAAGTTCAAGATCTTTTCTCAGCTCCCAACCTCTCTTTCCACGGTTAAACATACCCAAATCAAATTTAAGGATTTTTGGATTGACTTGTTAACAATTGCTTGGATTAGTTACACAAATCGAAGTTTCCATATTGAGGGATCTGCCTGCTAAAGTGTTGACAATACCCAAGACTATTATATTTCTAGGGCACAATTTTCTTCAGAGACCACTACCACCACTACTTTATCATATTTCATTGATGATTGTTAATTACACTGTTTGCAAGTGCTAGGGACATGTGTTCTTGGATCCAAGTAGCATTTTAAAAAATATTTGATACCTTAACCTCTCTTCCCCAATGTTCCAACTTTGATCTTGATTTACCTTTTCCTCGTTTCCCTTTGCACTGCCATTCAGTGAAACTTTCATTTATATTTTAAATGTGTATGATTTGTGTGTCTCTGTGTGCCATTCAGAAATGCAACTTTTCAGCCTTTTCTTTGATTGGATTAAAGAGTACAAAAATAATAATAATAAAAATAAAACAAAAACAGAACACAATGCAAAAACTAGCAACAACTTAATTGACAAGGCTATATTCTTTCATTACATCCCTCTTTCTCACACACATTTATATACTATGTGTACACCTATGACTTTGTACACACACACACACACACACACACACCTATAAAGAATTCACCACACTGGTAATTTTTGTTTGTTTGGTATTATTTATTAAATAAATTTATATAGCTCACACACAGTGAATTTTAATATTAGTATAATATTAGTATTAAGGAGATATTTATTAATTAGTTATGGATAGGTGCCTTTGTAGCAGAAATCAGTATTATTGAGGGATTATTATTAGGGATTTCTTGCATCTTTTGGTTGCATTTAATACTACAGTAACTTACTTACATGCCAGAATGTTTAGCTGTGTAGTAATATGGATCCATGCTGAGCCAAATTCTTAATTAGCAAATTTCATAATTAATAACCTTCAGTTGCATTAAAAGGCACAGTGCACAAGTAAGATTCTATTAATTTTCAAAGGAACGCCTTTCTTTCTTTTTCTTTTTTTGCCAGTAGTTTGAGGAAGATAAAGAGCAGCTGAGTTTGTTTCCAGTGGAACTTTCCAGACTGATCTTTAAATATATCAGGACCAGCCTGTGGATAAGAGCTGGGCTCCTGGCCTGGTCAAGGAGATGGGCTAAAGCTTCGGATATTTTTTTATAAAGGAGATTGGGGTGGGGTGGAAGGCCAGGCAGAATATATGCCTGCTACGTTGAAAGAGTGTCAGGCACCATAAGAAAACAACAGTGGGGCAGGCCTGCTCTTTTTATCCATGGGTCTCATTGTGAAGGCCCCAGGCTGGCCTTTGTTTATTGTTACCAGCCTAACAAAAGCCTTTCGGATTGTGTAATAAATTAGAAGGCAGGCAGGCAGGAACGGAGCAGGCCTCAGCCGGGCTTAGGGGGAAAAGAAAGGGCGCCTTTGCGGGGAGTGCCTGCGCGCCTTCTGATTGTTCAGAGGCGGGGATGGGGGAGAGGCGTCCCTTCAAACCGGCCGAGTGAGACGGAAAGTTAGCAGCCGACTGGACCGAACAATGTCACCCTTCTCTTTTAAAGCCAGTTTGAAAGGAGGCGCCTCTTGTTCTGCCCGACCCGGAAAGGAATCGCTCTCTGCCTCTGAACAATCCGGGCGCTTTCTCGAGTTAGGGGCACCCCGGTGCCAATCCTGAACACAATGGCCAGAAAGGCCTGAAGATGGACTCGGTGTGATAGCGGCGGGGGCGGGAGCGGCGAGGTGCTGGTGGGGGTCGGGGTGAGGAGCAGGAGACCTAAGAGCAACCCTGCTATTATTATAGGCGGGATCCCATTGTGAGCTGGCTGCTTGATCGCTCGGGGGTCTTTCATCTGTATTTCAGCGGCGGGCGCATCCGTGGATTTAAACAAATAAAACGCACGCATATATCCAGATCCATATTTATATACATACACGTGTTGTGTATATGTGTGTGCAGAACCCAAGGAGAAGGCACCAAATACTTGGGCAGCTCTGCTTTACATTGTTCGTTTCCCCCCTCCCCCCCGCTTAATTTGACATTTGAACTTGTCTATTGTCTGAAGACCTCGGTGCAGATTGCAGGTCAAGCTAAAAGGCTGCTCTTTTTGGAATTTCACACCAACACACACACACACAGGCCGCCTGCTCGCCTTCAGGGAACGGAGGACTTGCAATTTCGCCGCTGCTGTGCTTGTGCGGGGTGTGTGTTTGCGTGCGTGCGTGCGTGCGCGCGCGCGCGCGCGTTTCTGTCTCCCACTTTACATTTTCTCGCTGTCCAAGTTATCCATCATTTCCTATTCTCTTTTTTTTTAACCTCCTCCCTCTGTGTGAGTATTTCCACATCAACACCGCCACTACTTCGTTTTAGATATATCTGTTAATGGGGACGGACGATGCGTACTATTATATAAGCGCTTATCTCCGAGAAGATTCGGAAAACTGCAGGGTTGACGAGGCATTTTCAGTGAACTCAGTTAGGACGTCTGTAACAAGCGCGATCAAAGATGGTCCCTCCGTTCCCCACCCTGGGCGGCCCTTCTATCTCAAGTTTGACTACCAGGAAAAAACATTGTAACAGAATATGGGAAGGAAGGAAGGGCGTCCTAATCTTCCAGTTGTCCTTCTTAATTTCCAGCACACGAATGGTAGACCGGTCTGGGTTTTTTTTTAAATTCGGAAAGGGGGTATAACCTTACCAGAGGGATGGGAATTTCTTTTTATATAACTAATACTACCGTTGGGATTATTACTGTAAATGAAACCTAGGCGATATCTATATGGTGGAGGTGGAGGTACAACTTCACTACAAAGGTAAATTGCCTGTGAATTTTCCCTTCTTTGCTCCACACAGAAAAGTTCGGAGCCAGGCAGCGTCTGGAAGTCCCAAACTCCTAAGAGGTGAAAGGAAGGTCTGTCCTGGCTAGGGAGAGAAAGATATCCAGGAAAGATATGCAGGCATTGAGTCCCTGCAGAGGGACTCCTGGGCCACATCTGATGGGCCTGGTGCAGATTTGGCCTTTAAATTGCATTTTTGAAATTGGAAATGTTTCCAAGAACCAACCTGGTGGCAACTCTGCCACCAGAGATAAGCTACTCTGTGTGGAGGTTTTTCCTCAGGCTTAGTCTTAGAAGTGAATTAAACCGTCCATCCAGCTAGCCCTGGTAGGGCTAATTTTTTGGAGGGAGGAGCTCTGAACAGGTGGTTCAGGGTCATTGGCCGTGGGTGTTTTATCCCGGTAGCAAGCTTTGCAAAGGTAGTCCCCCCCCCCAAGGGGTTTTTATAAAAATGAAAAGGTTATATAGCACCTTTGTGGGAATTAGGCCGATTTATGGCAGTCCTTGGATGAAGGTGTTTGTGTTGCATGGTTGTCGGAAGTTGCCTAGGCTGCTGAGAAAGTTGGTGAGGCTTTTAGGGATGGCGTGTTGTACTTTTATGGGGATTTTAACTTGAGGGACTGGGAGCAAATCTCCTAAGCGTTTGCAATGGGACCAGGGCGTTGTGCAGGTGTGTTCTGTCGTTTCCTCCCGTCCTTAACTGGAGTGAAGTATCTCTGGTAGAGCGCTACAGTAACGGTCGGGCCTGGTTTCTAAATTATAAGATTCTCCCCTCAGGCAGCTACTGTAGGCTGAATGAGATGGAGCGGGGAAGCCAGGTATGGTGTGGGCACACGAAAGCAAAAAAAAGAACGTCGAAAGAGCTAAGGAAGTTAACGTGCACGCGCATGCGCGAGCGAGTGAACGAGCGGCTCTAGACAGATGCTTACGAGGAGAGGGGGCCACAATTCTCGGGGTTGCCACCTGGGCGCGCTGATAGGCGGGCACACAAAGACGCAAGACCAATATCGTTGTTTTTTTAAATGTTCCCCTCGCGTTTGGTGAGTTCATTCCTCCCCCCCCCCAGCTTCTAAAGGTGAGTGCAGATTGCAATACTTGCTGCTCTGCTTTTTTTTAAAAAAAATGTTTGTTTGACAAACAGGAAGCTTCTCCTGGGAGAAAGGCCTTTGTGGCGGATCCCAACCCAGGATTACATTAATCAAGGCATTATTTCCCCAGGGCTGTGCAGCACAAATTAGAGTAAATCCAGATAAAATTGGATCGGCGACAAGTCGAACGCTTTGAATAATCTGCTCCCCTTGCATTTTATTATATAAGGCCCTCAAATCTTTAAATATCATCTGCGTCCCTTCTAAACAGCCGCTTGTGCGGAACTTTGCACCTTGTTCAGAGGCCAGATTGATGCAATACCGGCAAGGCGCCTCCCAGTCTTCCCCTCTCCCAGTGGTAACACAGCTATAGCAAAGAGTCCAGATCCTTGTTTTTGAGCCATTGGTTTATAAAAGTGGCCTGAAATAAGCGCTCGGAAGAAGTAACGTTTTTCCCCTGGGAAAAAAACCAGCCTCAGCGTCGACAGTACTAGAAAGGGAAGAGCCTCTCCAGCTTTGCAGTTTTTTTTTTTTTTAAAGCAAACGAAATAGAATAGGTAAAAAAACAGGCCTCTTTGCTTTGGGTGCGAAAGTGCGAAATCGGATTCAAGAGGCTAGTCCTCTGCGAACCCTAGAGGAAGGAGAACCGAACGGCGAGAAAGAAGTGACGCGCCACAATCCTAGGAACTTTTCAAAGCTGGAAATTGGAGAGTGGGGAGGGGGCGAGATTAGAGTATATATTGCGCTTATCGTCCTGCACGTCGTCTCGGCTTTCTAGTCGGCCTCCGAAAGATTTCCTTCTCCGGGGAATCTGCTCCGCCTCCTTGGACGTCGGAAAGCAAAAGGCAGCACCAGATGCGCCTTTCACGCATTGCGACCGTCAGTTTGACCCTAGCGGGAGGCTTTTAAGCTAAAGAAGCGGGGGGAGGAAATGGGTGGAGAGAAGAACACGGTCAGGTGAGATCCGCCACGCAGCAGCCGGGCGGACGAAGCGGCTCGATGAGAAGGTGTGTCAAGCCGCAAGCTGACAGGTTGCCTCTCCTTAAGGGCCGGAAAGCGCGGAAAAGGAGCTCCCCGCCTCGCTTGCGCAACTGCCGGAGCGTCTCCCGCCCGCCCGAAACGACCCGACCCGACCCGACCCGTCTCCCGTTTGGGGCTGCTTCACTTTCCAGAGTTCAGTTCTCCGCCTTGACTGTCCGTCGCGTGCGCGTGCCCGCGCTGCCACCTTTCCCGCGCTGCCACTTTTCCGCGTTCCCGGCGGTCTCCTCTCTCAGCCCGGTTTATTGGACGGGGGCAAAGGCTTGTCAGCCGGCTCCTCGCTTCCAGTTTGGGGTGGGTGGGGGATGGTGGATAGGGGAGCTTCCATTTCCAGACGGGGAAACAGCTCTGCGGAGAAGGGGGGAACCATGGAGGAGGAGGAGGAGGAAGGAAGGAAGGAGGGAGGGAGGGAGGGAGGGAGAGGCTGCATTAATGAGTCTCGCATACAATTCTCGCGCGCCCGCGCGCACACACACAGCGGCTGTTCCTCCCGCCGTCCCGTCTTTCCCGCCTTCGGTAACGAAAGGACAGCCTCGGGTGGGTAGCTGACGCCGCCGAGCTGGGTAACCCGTCCGCGCTTGCCCCGCCTCGCCTGACACCCCGCTCCGAGAGACCTAGCGCCCGCTGAAGCTGCCGCCGCTGTCTGGACGGTCGGCTGGTATGGCTAAACCCACCGCGGACACCCAGACCCGGCCGGGGACCACCGCTCCCAGCTTTGCAGTAGTAAACCGGGCTGATAGGATCGTTAGTTTTCTATTGATCTCCCGCCCTGCTAGCAGAGAGGTGCGCGCGGAGGAGTGGGGGAAGCGGGGCGCGCGCTCGCGCGCGCCCGCCCCGCTACTCTGTGGCGATGCTTTTGGTGTGCGGTGGCGGCACCGGCGGTGGCGGAGCGCCGCGTTTTTGAATGCTGTGCCCCCTCTGCGCTTCCTTAACTAAAATTGGGTACCTCAATCTGATCGCACTCTCTTTTATTTCTGTCTTCTTTCCATCCGCCTTTCCCCTCCCTTGCCGCGAGGACCAAAAATACCAGCGGGAAAAAAAAAACTTGCTTCTTCACTTGTCTCGTTCTTGACAGGGCTGATCAGTTAACCCAGGAGCCCTTAGAAGGTTGGTATGATTGCGGAAGAAAACCCTTCACTTCCTAGTAAGTTTTTTTTTAAAAAAAACAACCTTCTTTCACCTGATGAATAATATTCTGTCTGGGTGAAAATTTAGTAGCTGTAAAAGGGGAAAGGAATACATCATTTTTTTGGTGTTGTTGCGCTACAGTTGTGGTTGTGGTGGTGATTATTTCTGAGTGATTTCAGTTTGATAGGTAAGAAGTTTGTAGGCTGGCCAAGTTGAGCTAAATAAAAATACCATGTTTATTGAACATTTTGTAATTTGTTGAGATTATACATAGCAGGCATATGTATGTAGTTTTTCTATTGTTTAATTGAAATTATATTCAGTATCTGGGTATATGTTTTTGCTGCCTTAAATTTTTAGGTTTGTGAATAATCATTATGGTATGCTATTATCACAAAGTTACTGGACCTTTTTTTTCCCCTGGCTGCCATGTTTTCAATACTTTCAGACACATTTTTCCTTTATATTATCTGTTTGCAACAAATATATTTCATATATCTTAATCTATTTCTTTATCATTTATTGTGACATTGCTTATCTTCAGGCATGAAGAACAATTATATTGTCCAAGTTATGTATGAAAGATCTTACACATTTTTTTCTGTGCTGTGTTTCAATCAAAAGCTACAATTTTATAAATATTATGGGAGGAAAATCCATCAATAAATGCAACACACCATTTATTTATTTACTAGATTACAAGTTAGAGTAATAATTAGCATTTATAAGCAAATGAATAAACTAATCATATTGAGCTGCTAAGTTAACCAGTGTTTTTAAAATGTGTATCCAATTTCCTTTTCTGCAGCTAAATATGTATAACATCCTAAAATTATTTAGGTACTTTAGGTAGGAAAAATAAAACATATGACAATATAAATTGGAATGTCAATTTACATTGTGCAAGATTTTAGCATAAGTGATTTAGTGCAATTCCATTTGGTTGAATCATAGTGATATGAAATGGACAGAACAGTTGTATCAGTAAGGGAAAATATTCTTTTGAAATATGAAGTGTTTGACATGTGAAAGTTATTAGAAACATGGGAAATGTAAATGCTACTTTTTAAAAATAAAATTAATCTGAACTTCATTTTTAACAATAATTACTATTTTATTAGGAATAAATATTTGATATAGATTCTACTAATAGAATTCAGCCTCTTGCATAATTTTAAAATACAGATAGAATATTATCTTCACAGTATGAATCCATCATTTGGATTTGAAATATGCTTTTACTGCTTTTAACAAAATAATGTATGGACACAATGTTTTTAAAAAATCCAAATTTCTGACAAGAGAATGTGAAATACTGGTTATATTTCAGCACACAATTCAGTGTGCTTAAGTCCAATGAAAATGATTAGATGGTGTTTATTTTTAGAAGATGAATTTTGGATATCTCTTTATCAAGCTAAATGCTTCTTTTGCAGTTCTTATGCTTTCAGTAAATAACAAATATTATCATCCTGTAAACGCCTACATATAAATAGGAAATAAATGCATTAAACATAACACTTCAGTGAGCCTATTTTATTTGTTGTATATCAATCATATATTATAGTATATAAATTAATATTAGTGTCTTGGGTACAAAACAGTTAATCATTAGGATTTGGCCTGATTAAAATAGATTATTTTTATTCTGAGCAAATCTTTGTGTTTTTTAAAAAATAATGTTTTTAACAACAAAATTAAAATAGAGAGTTGTGGTTTAAAATATTTATAATGAGTTTAGCATATCGTCACAAATAATAAAAGGAAAAAGCACATGATAGTGATCAGAATATTGCCATTGCTTTCAGTGGGATGGAGAAACAGTATTGGGCCCTTTGATCATATTACATTTAGCACTTTGTTGTCCTTCTTTGGCCCTAGGAAGGTAGATTTTAATCTAATTCCTATCTGTATGTATTTATCAGATCAGGATGGCCAGCTTCCTCTGAATTTGGCAACTCAAAGCAGCATCATAACTTTTTCAGTAATAAGAAAAACTTTTGGTTTGATACTATAACAAAAACCTTCAATTTAATATGATTAGGAGCTTATTTTGAACCAGTGACAATCCAAAACTGTTTATAGAACTAAAAACATTTATTTAAAAATAAACATCCCATATCTTAAATCTTGTTTTTTCAATGAACATGCTCAGAAATACACATACATGCATACATGCATATATAATTTGTTTATTTATAAACCAATCCCATTTCATGTAGTTATGTTACTGGTACTTGCTTAACTAAAGAAAATGGAAATGAGGAGCACAAAGGTTTATCAAAGTACATAGCTTACTTTTATATGCAAAAATAATGAAGAACCAAATAGAATGTACGAAATATGTGCTTCTTTAAAACCTTTTGGGGTTTGAATTAATTCTTCTGGGTGTTTGTATCAAACTATAATAATTTGATTCACAACGCTGTAAAAGAGTTAACTGTATTTAAACAAATTTATATCTATTAATTAGAATGAGATTTGACTTTAGAAAGTTGTGGATTAGAATATTAGACAGTTTCTTTTCACATTATTAAAATATTTTCTTGCCTGTTAGTGCAGACTTATTAATGCATCTATACAATTACATTTATGCATCCATACAAAAACACATGTATAGTATGCATGTATAGTATGAGCATAGTCTTATTTATCCCATTGAAGAATATTCGCGCAAAGTTTATGAAATAGCAATATGGAACTGAACTATAACAAAACCAAGCAGCTTGCAATATCATTCATCTATATGCAATGAATCTATATATTGTGAGAGACAAAACAATTTCTATCACTTTTTACATCTGTTTTACAGACAAGAATATTTTTCAGTTGAATTTGATTTTTATGTTCTTAGATTCTAAAAAGTTTTAAAAATTGTAGCATTATATATAATGCATACAAGAAAAATGCTACTAAGGAATAAATAAATCATTTAATCCATTAATTTAAAAATAAAATATTAACAACTTAGCTTCTGGAAAAATATAAATACAATTAAATGAAGCCGTTTGATATCAGTGAAATGTACAAGAATTTGTCTGACAGCTGAAAATATACTTTAGTGCTTGCTTAGAAAAAATTAGGAAAACATCGGCTTGAAAAAAAAAGCACATTATCAGTAACTTGGATTTAATCTTCTTTTCACAGAGCTTAAAAATATAAGGTACTAAGTTAGGAATTATTTATCTGAAATCAATTCTGTTTGGTTCTAGTTTCCAAAACAGATGCACAGATACACATCAGGTTTCAGCTGCATTTGAAGGTACTGATTTTAATCTACAGTGGTTTGGAGCCTGCATCCAGCAGGACTCCTTTCTTGCATATGTGCCTCTTGGAGGAACCAGATAATTTTTTGAAGATCCATAAATCTACACTGGTAATTAGTGAGGGCACTGTGCTGACACCCCCATGTCATGCCCTGCTTGTGGATTCCCATAGGTGTCTGACTGACCGCTGTGGGGACAAAGCACTAGATTAGATAACCCCTTGATCTGTTCTGTCCTTATGGACCAACTCTATGGAGCACCCCCCTTGAAGCTTTAGAGCTTAATATTTTTAAAGAAAAGTCTTACAAAAAAAGGACATTCAGATTGAATTTGGTATAATAAATTAATGTATGCTTCAACTGTGATTTATATTTCTGATTATATTATTGCTGTTCTGTTTTTAAAAAAAATTATTTTCTTATCCCATCTGGGATTTGGGGTTAGATAGTGAGATTATCTATATAACATGCAAAGATTACATTGAATAATACAAGCTTAACAGAAACAATGTATCTGGAATCCTTTTATTAATAGTAAACTATCACAGAAATTTCATGTGCACATATTACTTTATAGGTTGCACCAGAGCAGTTTAATATTTTCAAAAAATAGATAGGCTGAAATGTGGCTTTTATAACCTAATATTATATACCTTAAGTTATAGTTCAAAGCTAAAATAGCTAGTTTGAACTTTTGTTTTAGTTCGAGAAAATATTTAATTGGAAGTATATTTTAGGCCTACACACCTATTTTAAAGGAAGTCCCATTGCCTATTTACTCAATAGGATTTACTTCTGAAATAGCACAGAGGATTTGCAATGTTAATTATCTCAGTAGAGATCCTCAATAAGACAGTGTATTATAAGACAGTAAAGCAGCTATAAAAGTAGATGTTTTATACAATTATATCTGGATGTCCATAAAAATTATATTTGAGCAAATGCATTTAGGAGTACCATTTTGGTTAGGCCAATAATCAAAATTAATATATACATGCATATAAATAATGAATGAATCAAGTTAAGGCCACCCCATCAAATACTCAGCATGTGTCTTAATCACAAGGTTAAATCTTGTGTTGTCAGTAATAAATCTACGTTTGTTACAAGTTTAATTTCATTTTCATTGCGAAGAGTTGCTTTAAAAATGGTCTGTTTAATACCACCAGCTCAAGATACTTTTCAAAACACACGGACGTTAAATCTAAATAAAGATGGTAACGAGAAGAAAGGAAATAGAACACTATTGGCTGTGGTTTGAAATGACAGCTATATGCTGTCATTTCATGTTGTTCAGGAGTTTTCATGTTGGAAAATATTTATTTAATAACATATTTAAACTGAAACTTAGATTCAGTCTTCTTTTCAATTAATGGAGAAGCAAGCACCACCAAATTTGGTAAGAATATTTCTAAGCAGATGTGCTTAGGATTGTACTTTAGGTTGAAGATACCATTGAAAAGTACTTCTTTTAATTGTAGTTTTAAAAAACTTAGTTGACTTTAATAAAATAAGCCATGAAAGAGCAGGTAAGAAACAAGTACAAAACTTTTTTAAAATAAAAAATACTACTCTACATAACTATGATTAAAATGAGCATTTTAATTCCACACCTTTATAGAATTTTGTTAAGCCACTTACATATAAAATAAACAACTCTAACATTGGCTGAGCCATAAAGCCTGCTTGCCCTTAGTAGCAAGGTATGAAGGTAAACATATTTCCACATTGTTTTTCTCTAATTTTAAGTTTTGTATTCTAGACATCTATGAATTTTGTTTGCCTGTTTACAAGACAAAACAACAGTGGCTTATATTTACTTTTTATTGCTATGAGGAGAAAAAAATCATTCCATGACATTGGTGAGATCAGCAATACTTTGGGCAAACCTATGGCCGCCTGCTTCCCCACTGGGGTTGATAATTTTTTTTCTTTGAATAACAGTTTGTCATACCACGTGCCATAGGTAATAGTTTTGTAAGTGGATATCAGCTGATACAGATAAATAAACCTCTGAAGGCACTATCTCGCTATGTGAGGGAAACAAACAACATGTAGAACTTGCCATTATGTTCTGTCTAGAAATTCTTATTGCTACATATTGTGGTAAATATTATGTTTTACTAGATCAAGGGTGTCCAATCTTGGCAACTTTAAGGCTGCAAGGCTGGCTGGGGAATTCTGGGACTTGAAGTCCACAGGTCTTAAAGTTGCCAAGGTTGGATACCCTGAACTACATGGATCCATGAGTTCTGCCCTAATTAATTTTTTTTATAGATTTCCACTTTTTTCTGAAAGTAGTTTGACATCTTTTATTATTTGTGACACAGTATGCTACAAATCACAGTATGGAGTTTATAAAAAGTACATTGTTTTAATATATTGATAATAGGAACTAAACTTTGTTAACTAGGAGCATCATAACTCTAAAAAAATATTACAATGAACTTCCATTCATTTTAAGATTTACTCCCAAGTAAATGGGTATAGAATTGTAGTCTTAATTAGCTTTATCTCCTAAAATTATGATTGCATCAATGTCTGGTGTTAGTCCTTTTAAGTAGTAATTGTTTTCATGCAAGGTATGCATAGAACTGTGTTTCTTGAAAGTGAGTTTTGTTCAACTATTACACTTTCAAATAAATCTATTAGGCTATAAGTAAAATTTGCTATGGATCATATTAATAAGCATATTGGTATATCATTAATAGTGAAAACTTCATGCAGTTAAAAAAAGGAGTGAAAAATATTTATTTTATTCTGAAAAATATATGGCTGTGAACCGCCCTGAGTCCTTCGGGAGAAGGGCGATATACAAATGTAATTATAAATAAATAAAAATAAAATAAATATTAAAAAAGAGAAAAATGACTGATTATCCAGGTGGAATGTCACTAATGAAACTCTCAGTGTAGACAAACTGAATTTGATCTAATTTTTTTTCTCTAAATTATTTTTGCTAAATAATTCTGTTACTATACATCACAAAATGAGATGAAAAAAGTCAGAGAAAAATAAATTTTAAAGTTGATCTTTATCTTATACTCAAAAATCAGTTTCTTGAAAAAAAATCATGATGCTTTTTATATATTTTATATATTGTTTGTTTAAATGCAAATTTTCTCATCAAAAGTTTTGCTGCAACTTTGGTCTTAGTAATTCCTCTCTTCGTCTCACCATGTTTTTGATGATAAATTTAAATTTAAGCTGCCAATACTTTATGCAGTTACATTATTCCTATTTATTCCTTTTCCCTCAGTCTACATTGTTAGCAATTGAGTTTTTGACATTCAGCATCTTTTAGCTATTATTTCTTTCTTTTCAACAATACACCTGTGAAAGAAAACCTCATTATGTCCATTTTACGTAATCAAGGTTGAGGAATCCTGACTTACCCAAAACCTCTCTGACCGGATTGCATTTTCAAATTTAATATTGTGCATATAGAAAACTGCCTAACATACAATGATGATGTTTAGAATTTAAACATCAAAAACCTAAAAGCCATTATTACTGAATGCTTTTATGTTTCAAAACTTCTGAAGAATTCACAAGAGACGTTATTTAAAATAAAACGTGATAATATGATTAGATATGAAAAATCTAGACAGATCAAGTTGTTCTTAAAATAATAACAAAATATATTTAGTATAATAGTTACAAATATACCAATCTGTCTGCTGTTTTCAGAGACTGAATTTGGATGTGTTTATGTTGAAGAAAGACATAGTGAGTTAATTCTTTCTCCCAAGCATAGATGTTTCTGGGAAAAAGTTCCCACTCAATAGAGCAATTATCACTTTCATACTGAATATTACATTATTTTTAGTTTCTAAACCTGCAAACTTAGTTGTGAATAAGTACCAAGTAACACAGTAGGCCTATTTCTATGTATTAAGAGACACTTTAAATTTGATACTTTAAAAACAGATGTATCATTGTGATCTAAAATAATATATGTACAATATGAAGTGGAGAATAGTATCTTAACTTTGTTGTTTTTTAAAGAGCACTCCAAATTGGTATATAAGTAGCAAACTTCAGATATGACAAATACATATTTATTTTGATAGGAAGTATGCCAGTGAATGTTAGTGAAAGTAGGTTTTCTGTATCTTTTCCAGTTAAGACTTTACAAGTGGTATGCAACCTGAAAATAGAAGACAAACCAAGATTTATAGTAAAAATAATATAGAGAGGTTTCAGACTTATTCAATGTTAAACCCTGGAAATCAACAGAATGTAAATTAGACATACTGGATATTCTTTTGCTATATATACTCAAGGCAAGATGGGTGGAAAACAAATAAATAATAAATAATAAGTGATGTACATATGCATAGATAAAGCAAAGACAAACAGATCAAAATAAAAAAGTACAATGTTGGAGAAAATTGCTCCAGATCAAAATCCAGTCCAAAGAAAACACAGATTTTATAGAGGAGAATAAACGGCACTTCTAACAAGAAATATATCTCTAAATAATGTTCAGATTTCAGAACAAAAAAGAGTGGGCTTCCTCATACCACTTAAAATGTTTGAAAGCCAGAAGGGTAACCATAGCGTGGTAAAACAAGAAGACTTGGATGTTTATTATAATTTGAAGTACTGCTCCCAATAATAGTGGGACATGAAACACCCATTGTTGATCTTGGTGGGTGGGTATGCTGATATGGCAGAAGATGGATCTTTAGATCTCTAGAATTTAGATCATCCAGATTTTTTAAAAATGATGATTAATTTGAAAATAAATTGGAACCTTTTGTCACTTAAACAACAGTAGAGTTACCTGATATACGGTAATCCATGTTGTGTGCTTCTGGCAGCAGTCTGGCTGTACTTTATCCACTACTGTAACCTTTTTTCAGAGGCACAAGCAACTCTTATGTAGAAGATCTGAAACACCATTTTGAGTCATATAACCTGTACCCACTATGTATCGCCTGCAGGTTATAAATTGTATATTAATCTTTTTCAAGTAAGTTTTACTGTGCTTATCACGGTATTAGTTCAGAGCGAGTCCACAAAAGAATATTAATCTAATACATTCAAAAATTCAAATCCATGTGATTAATAAGCATTATCTATAAATAAAGTCCTAATGGTTCTTTGGCAATGTTGTAAACATAAGAATCAGAAGCAATTATTGTCATTATTGTTCTGCGAGTACTTTCGGTGAATACCAAATGGCTATTGCTGTCCAGCTACTTGGCAGATGCATATTTTGTAACAAAACAGATGTCAGCCAGCCTGGTCTGCTTCAATTACACTTGCCCAATGCACAGAGTGTGTAAAGGAAGAAGGAATCAATTTATTGAAGGCAAATAACCTGCTGTTGAAACTGTCTCCTGGCCCTTATTAACCTAGTTAAAAATGTAAGTTTTACACTGTAACACCAAAGAAGCCATTTTCATCCACTGAAGCAGTGGATGTCCAATCACCATGATTATTAGTACAAAATGGACAGTTGGAATATGAATGGTGCATGGATGGATATGTGTGTACAAAATGACCTCTTACCTTTCAAAAAAGAGAGATAGTAAATAGAATATAAGTTTCCTATAATAAGGAAAATTAAATGACATTCTTTACAACTACCCACCCTGTATTTTCTTTGATTTTCTAGAAGGTATTTTCAGTGAAGACTATTGCAATTATTCTTAAAGCTTTTAGCTCTTCTGTGTGAATTCAAACTAGTATGCAAAATATGTATAAGTTTTTACAGTAATTGCCCATAACAATATTTTGTGAAACTAAAATATGGTGCAAAGTATGGCTTTGCATGAAATCAGACAATATACTTTGAAAATGGCCTGCATGCATGTTTTCTCTAATAATAGTTTAATGCCTCTGAATAAAATGAAAGCATGTTGAAAGAATATGTATAGCATTTGGATATAATGGTAAACAAAAAGTGCTTGCTTTGAAATCATTACCTAAACTACTTGACTTTATTTTTAGAAACTGTTTAATATTTGTTGATATTTCTGCTTTTTATCATTGCATTTCCTAAAGAGATTCCCACATTAAAGGCTGGAGAAGTTCTGACTTTTGATATCTGCCATAGGCAATCGAAAGAACATCAGTAAAAAATCTCATTAAATATAGTCTTCCTTTAATTTGGTTGGTAGGAATTTAGTGAATGATTGATTAATATTTGAAATTAGACTTTTTTTCAAAAAAAAATTCAAATTCTTCAGTTAGTGGAGAAATGGCATGTGATAAATTAGAAACAAAACCGTGGATGTGGTATTTTTCCTGTGTATTTTAAATCTGTTAAGGTCATTTCTATGTTTTCATAAGAACAAGAGCTTTGTGAGACAGAAAGATTTTTAGCTGGGACAGGATCTAATGCTAATCCCCAGTCTAGGCCACAGTCTTCCTTTTCTCTAGCAGTTCTATTCATTTCCACAAACAACTACAAAATCAGGGTACTGATCCATCAAGCTTCGGGAGAAGGGCGGTATAAAAATCAAATAAATAAATAAATAAATAAATAAATAAATAAATAAATAAATAAATAAATAAATAAATAAATAAGCTTGCATAGTCTATTCCGGAAGTAGAGTAGTCAGAATTTCTGATAGTACTTTTTCAGCCCTTTCTACAGCGGTATTTTGAAGACTAAATAAAAGCTTGGTCACAAGTTGCCTAATGTCTTATCTCCAGAATTATTTCCCCATTGATTGAACCAAACTCTATTTTGAGAACAGATCCCCTCCCCCATCATTTGATGCTTTACTTTGCAGCTGACTTAAACTCCTGGTTGTTTAAAGTGCATGTGACAATGAAAAAATATTGCACAGATTGATTTAGAGAATGAAGGACCTACAACTTTTGTTTTAAGAATATGTTGCATCCTTTGATTGGTATATTTAGCAGATAGTCCAGGTTACATCAAACAGATAACAAAGTTCAGCCTATAAAAAAATAAAATAGATTGGATACATTCCCTCCTCTTCCCCCCCTCTCTCCCCTCTCCCCCCCCCCCGTGTGTATGTGTGCATGTGAGTATGTATGCATATGTGTATATAATATATCTGTGCCTTCACTGAGCTTTCTTTCTCACTGTTTTCATACTAATTTCTATTTGGCAAAGGCCAAGTAAACATCTTAGGAAGTAGTAACATTTAGAATAGTAATATCTGAGCTACTTTAAGACTTAAATGAGGTTGCTAGGGAGGAAAGATAAAATCTCTGCCCTTCAATAGCCTGCCCAGATTTATTTAATAGCTACTGATGGTATTTTAGGTGGTTTTGTTTTGGCATGGGATAAAGAGCTTTACAATCAGCAAGTCTAGTATGAAAAGCTGAATTCTTAAAAAATAAATGTTTTTACTATAGGAGAAGAAAGCAGCAACTAATCCCACAAAGACATTCAAAGTTAATTTCACATATACATGTAATGTTATATAGTTAAATGATCAATATCTAAATCATTTCACTTACTTGAAAATAGATAAATTAAGCATATAACATGATGCAGACATATTAAATACCTGACTAATTCTCACTTCAAATGGAATTCTTTTTGGTAAATTACTGTTCAAGTATAGAAAGAGGAAAATTATTCAGATAATTGCATAACTGACAAATAATAGGTGTCTATACACCTTTGTACTATAACATTTTATCTGTTATGAAAGCATACAATAACTATTTTATTGACTTCCTATTCATTTACCATTTGCACATATTTTAAAAACTTTACAAAACCCAATGAACTATCCAGAACAAAATATATTCATGAGTGAATTTGTCCAGAGGATTTGTCCACTAGAGCTCATTACCATATTTTGAGCATCATATCTCAACCTTGGATAATGCGTACATCCTTCCTAACAATATGTGTAGATGTTCAATGCACATTAAATATCTTTTTTCTTGAATTATAATTTTATATCTCTGCAAAGAAGACCTAGCTGCCAAAATATGTGCCTATTGTGTGTGTTCCAATTTCATATTCCATATTTCCCCATCCTTGTGAAATCCATGCCTTAGCAGAAGAAGCTGAATTCCTGGAAGACAATTTTAAACATGAAACCAAGAACTACAATGAGTCTCTAGTTCAGAAGCTAGACAATTTCTTGCTCCTGTGCTACTTGGCCCTTGCAAAACAGCCTATTATCTGTATAGTATATGTACAGACTATTGTATGCATGTACACATATACACATACAGTGTATATGTGTACATACATGCATGTATGGATACGTAGTATCTATACATACTATGAATTCTGTAGGGTTGTCCTGGAATCTTATGTTTTAATTTCAGAGAAGGCACTAACACTTCAATTCCAGAAGTTCTAATTCAACAAGAAGTTTTATATGATTTCTTTTCGATATAGTAGCCCACAACTTCTAGCATCTCTGCTGTTAAGTAAAGGAAATCAGACTAATGGAATATATAGTCATAAGGGTCGCATCAGGAAGCTAATTCTGAATAGTGTTGCTCTGCACAGTGTCAAATGGGAGCTATTGCACTTATATCTGATTGGTGAATTTATCATAGCTGTTACGGGAAAAGGAAGCTGGATTAATAGAGATTTAGTTTGAGGCAGCAAATCTTTATGGTGTTAAACTGTTAAGGGAGAGAAGTGTAATGGGGTAAAATAGAGGAGCCCAATAATAAGATTTGGCATAGATGTTATGAGCTAAACATAATTGAGCCAAAACATGTGAAATTACATTATGAAAGTTAAAGGGGGCAACTTTTGACAAGGGAAAAAGAGACAGAGAAAGATTAAACTTTATTTTTTGGGGAGTGGGAAAGGTGGATGATTTTACTTTAGATTGTCTTTGCCTACAGGTTTAACAGGTTTATCTTTGCATAAAAATGTACGTATCAGGAAAAACAGAATGTAAAAAAGACATATAACTCTGCTGAATATTGTATACAATATATATGAGATTCTTATTTTTAATTGAAAAAAATGATTATAAACTTGAAAATGCATCTGGAATATACTATGAAAAATGATTATATACCATAGTGTATTTGTGAATTTCTGTATTGTACTGTACTATATAGTTTTATTAGCGAAACGGGGGATTTGTGTGTATGTACACTACTTTACTTTTAAAGTTATGCTAGTAATTTTGAATGTATTTAAAATTTATTTAAAACATAGCCTAGTTCTTGTTTTTAATCTTTTGAACACTTTGGATAGAAGTACAAAAATTAAAATATGAATAATGATGATAAAGATAACAATAGACTGTATAATATAATAATGATAATTAACTATAATCTTATAGTTAATTATCATTATAAACTATAATCTAGGTTAGGGTTTTTTCAGTAATAATGGCTTTCATGATACAACTAAAAAGTTCATAGTTGAGTTGGGGGTTTGATAATATTTCTCTATTTATAATCCAGTTATAGCCACCGTCACATAGCAACTTTTTCTGAACATATTCTTACAGATTTCAGAATTAGGCCAACTATGAGGAAAGTAGTGAAGTTATAAATCTCAAATCTGCTATTAACTAGGAATAATATAGTATAACTAGCTTAGGTTGGATCCAAATTAAAAAAAAATTCTTTGTAGATCTGATTTACAAAGAAATATTTCATGAAAACAGAAACTGCACTTTGCAAATGATGAAAGGGAAACCAACAATTCTAAGTTACCTAAATTATCCATAGTTAGATAGACAAGACAATAGATAAGCAAATTAGCTAAAAGACTGATAGAGAGTGGGAGATGCTCTTTAACATGCCAATTATTAACTCAATATATTGTTACGGCTTCCAAGCTATTAAGGTCTTCTGTGTCAATGTGTACTTGGGGACTGTTTAATATGCAGATGGATGACATGACAGGCTGCAACTACTATTGTCTATCATGTCAGTTCAAATATGTCCGTACATATGTCGTACTCTTGTCATATGTTGTGCATGCATAACTTTTTAGGAAATAACAAAGTGCCAACATTTATGGATTTATTTTCTCCCCAGATGAATTCTTTTCAAAGCTCTTGAATGCTTAGTGGAGCTAAAAAGTAATTCTAGGCTTCTGATGAATGTTCTGAAATAACAGTAAATTTATACCTGTATGTACAGAAGAAACCAAAACATTAGGTTGGAAGACTACATATGATTGATTTATGAAAAAAGTATTAACTCCTTTTTTTCACCTTTAGACTTATCTAGCAGTAATTAAATAATCCTACGTACCTAAGAAATCTGCTAACATGAAATTAAAAACATAATTTTTGAAAAATACAAAATGGGGATATCTCTGATAATTCATGTTGTGATATCAGCTACTTTTCTCTAATATACTAAAATAAGCAAATTGAGGAGAAAACTTGATTCATTACTTTGCTGTTTATTAAAACAGGCAGAATTCTTCCAGTTGGTATACCAAATATGGAGTACCTTGAGTGAAGAAAATCAGTATTAATTGTAAGAAAAGTGTTTTTTATTTTAAAAAATGGATGCTTCTAATCTAAGTGCTTTAGGTTCTTTCATCATACTTTTCATCATAACATATTGCATCTGCATCTAGCTACTTTGTTATTTCCCTCCCATCTTTTCTTCCAAACCTTTTCTAACTATGAAGAATGATATGGAGAATTTCAAAAAGTGTGAAATTCAACTCATGCGCTGTTATTGTTCGTCTCCAATTTTCCTTTTATCTACTGAGAAGTTATGCAATGACTGTGATGGGAATCTACTGGACCTACCTTAGATTGATTTGCTTTGAAGGGAACTATTGTCACTTTCTTTCACTCTTAACCAATCCAAAATCTTAATATATTCTCAATAGGAAAATAGAGGCAGAGTGATTCCCCCTCCCTCCCATTTCAGAGTGTTTCTCATGGTGTTTCTGTCACAATGAAGCCTGGATATTTTAATGTTTTTGTATCTTTTTATAGGAACTAAATGTCCTGGGTCAACTATTGCGTCCTTTCAATCTCTATCATGCAGATTAAAGCACAAGACCAGGTCTTTTGGGGTCCTTGTTTCTTCAATTTAAGAACATCTTTTACCCCTCTAAAGGCTTTGTTATCTATTTTTATTTTGCAGCTACAGTGTAATTGTTAAAAACAGGATTAGGGCAAAATTGTTTTGCCTTGTATTTTTGTTATTCATAATTCTTTTTGGAGCCTTCTTTTAACTGGATGGATTATTTATTGATCAATTGCTATTAAAGGTGATCCTATGAGGTGCCTTGAGGAATAGTAATGGCAAAAATGAGACAAAATCACATGTACAAACACACACACACACACACACACACACACACACACACACACACACACACACTAATGGTTCAGTGAATAAATGAACAGATAAATACACTGAATAAAAAAAGCACCATTAATGGTGAAAAGTGTGCTTTGCACCTTCTACTTTTTTACCACATTAGATATACACAGAATTTCAGATGCACCGTAAAAATAAACTATCACTAATAATTGGGAAATATTTGCATAAGCTGATATTAGTCCTTCCTGCTCTCTCCTAGTTTTATTTGACCCAGTTCAAAAAAAGACAATAGTAAGAATTTAGTAAAAACAGGAAATGATTTAGAAAAGTCATATGATAAGGTTTTATTGCTTCAAAACAAGAATCACATATGTTTATTAGACCAAAAAAGGGAAGAAAATATTTAAGGACACCACATTGTTGATTTTACTCTAAAAGCAGTCTAATTGATGTCAAAAAGGCAGGACCCCCATCTAGTGACTTCAAGCTTATAGAATCATCCAACCAATGTGCAAAAATAGAAATAATAAGTAAAACACTATGTGGTTATGTGATTCTTTAAGAAGAGGTAAGTCACTATGGGGAACAGGACAAAATCATTACGTTTAAATTGATAAAAACATATGAAATATTTCAGGTGAGATAAAGCATTTTCTTATAAAGTGTTTTGAGGATTTTTCTGAGTAAGCATTTGCTGAATTTACAGGCTTTGAGTCATCTTACTTTGAGTCATTTATTAGGAACAATAATGGAACTAGATGCAGTATTTCTAAATTCTCATTCTAGACGTTACATGTTTCTTCAGCTATTTCTGTATGCTTCCAGTGCTTTCAGTATATGAAGATGATTTAAGTGTAACTCAGGGATTTTTTTTTAAAAAAAGTTAACTTAGAAAAACGGGACAAACAATCTTAATAAAATAATATAAAAATATATGAGGATTAGATTGGATGGAATAATGATGTGTAGAATCCTTTCCAATTGGTAAATTCTGTTTTAGGGAAGGTAAATACAATATTCAGTCTATAGAGTTTGGGCAAAAGCACACATTCTATTCACAATTGTTTCCTGCCTGTTTCTGCTCGTGTGCATTATTTTGAAGTGTCTCGGTAGAAGCAGATTTTCCAGAATGTTTAGATCAGTGCCAGATTACCTAGATGGTGATATGTTGTACACCTTTGGCATTTATTTGAAGAAATAGGTAAATGCGATTACCAGAGATAAATGTAAATGGTAAATGGTTATTGCTCTTACAACCATTTATAAAGCAGTTTAATTGTATGCCTTTACTCTTCTATCTGTGCATGATGCATTTGTGAATCCTTGGGAATTTGGATCAGACATAAATATATGAATAGTCTTCCATGAATTTCAAGGAATAGTGAAAGCTTTGATTTTCCAAGCCCATATCGAATCTTTGTCTTATCTTAAATCCAGGAGACTTTGTGGGTCAACATGATGAAGGGTTTTTTAATTAAAAAAAGACTAATACATTGTAGGATCCTTGTATGCATGCAATTATTTGTATAGAGGGTGGAACACATTTAGGTTCATGGTTTATACAAAAGGATGGGCCATCCTGTCAGAAGGCTGGAAAAAGGATTTGGTGCAACATTTACAAAAAATTTTTATGTATGAGGAACATCTATTGACATAAATTGAATGCAACGTGATTTTCAAATTGGGTATGGCTAAGTCCTTTTTTTGCAGTATTTGCTACATACGCTAACAATATTTGCATTACTTTTTCACTGAAAAAAATAACAAAAATAATAGTGATACAGTAAAATTTAGCAGCAGGGCAGGACAAACACAATTATATTATGTATTTAATTATGTTGTGAAATAACATTTTGTTTTGAAATATAGCTTCAATCTTATTAACACTTTTCTAAAACATGAAGTTCTTGGGGAAGAACATATTTTAATTGTAAATATAAAATTAAATCATATTTAAAATGTATTTTTATTGCCCCACATCTAAATTAAGAATAATATAGTAAAATTTATTTGGCTCCATAGATACCCAAATGAATCTGATTTAATATCTAATGAGATCTAGTCCATATACTTTTTTTTTTTAAAAAAACCATCCTCTGGGCACTGAAATAATGAAAGCAAAAATCAGCCTAAAGCATTGGACAGATTTTTAATAATTTATTTCTGTGCTTCATCTCCAGGGAATAGTTGCCAAAGACTTTTCATTTTGTGTTCAATGCTTGCATTAGAAGCTTACAAAAGATAAACATCCAATTCATACACATACGGCATGGCACACAAAGAGCATCTCTTTGTTAAATGCATATGCATACATCTAGATTTAGAGTGGACATAGAAAAAAATAGTTGGTACTGTAAATATTTTGCTCAAATAGATATTTTGTGAAGGTGATTAATATGTCTGGAGAGTAATCTGAATCTTTGGAACAAGGGAATTTCAGGTTGAGCCTACCATTTGCATTGGCAGGCCTTTATATCTCTGTAACACTGCCCAAAGGTTAGAGTCATTAGCTAGTCATCTGATTATGAACATTTAATTTATGCATTCCATTGGTGACAGGAGAAATAATAAATCTCTTGCTGAAGCCACTAAGATCAATACTTCCTGGAAGGAGCCACCTTAAAAAAATCAGATAAGAAACAGATCTAACTGACTATGTTTTAACCAGGCCACTCAAGTGCAGGCTAGGTTGTAAGAAACAGAAAAGGATAATCAGATTTGTTTAAACAAAACTGATAGCATAAGAATCTTCTGGATTAGACCCATCCCTTTGAATACATTTTTCTATTCCCATTGTGGCAATTTGATTTTTATGGGAAGCCTACAAATGGTATGAATGCAACTATCGCCTTTGGTATTAGAAGTCATATACACCATTATAAATAATAGCTATTTCCTCCAGGAATTTATCTAATCCCATTTTAGTTTATTTTTATTTACTTATTCATATTGTATACTTCCACAAGGTTATGTGGCTTGCATCCCATTGCAGTACAATAGTAACTAATTATAAGCAAAATAATTTAAAAAACAAATTAATCATGAAAAAACCCACTACAGTAAAAAAAAATCCCATATAACCAACAGGCTGACTCAACCACAGCATTACATTTATTATTCCTGCAAGTTCTTTGGAAGATGGGTGCTTCAAACATCTTTCTGAATATTAATAGGAAGGGAGGCTTTTTAAAGCAATCCACATTAGCTGTCATTGATTTCTACATTTTATGGTACCAGTGCCATAACATTTCACTTTCTATTGTCTATTACAGCATAACTCATGAGTTTTTCTTAGCCTACCAAATAACAGGAAAAATTTTCCTGCCCCACATTTTCCACACCTTGCATAAATTTATAAACTCTTGTCATGTTTTTCTTCCTCGCTATTTTTTGAAATTAAAAAGTTTCAAATATTTTAATACTTTTTGAGTGTTTTCTAGCATCCTTATCATTTGGGTTACTTTAATGTACCTTTTGTTTTTTGTTTGTTTGTTTTTGTGAGGCACTGACTGAAAGATTCTACCACAATCCAGTTGTGGTCAAACCATTGATATGTATAAAGCTTTAAAATATTGGCAATGCATTTTTTTTACCCCTAATGATGCCCAATGTGGAATTTGCTGCCTTCTTGGTAGCTACATAAAAACTTGACTTTAAAAAAAAAATCAAGCCATGAACTACAATCACCCAATATTTTTCCTGGTTGTTCACAAACAACTGAAACACTACTAGCATATATTGTTCTAATATGCTTTAACTTACTCCATGACTGAATTGAGTTTGCCATTTTAATGTCCATTGCTCCAGCTATCTCATTGCAATTCTCTTTTACTTTTATAAGTCTGAATGATTTGGCGTCATCAGGCACCATTGATTTAGTTAAAATAGCACAAAGCCCCTTGAACAGTCTGATTGCTTTCCTTTTCATTATAGGAACTATCCTTTAGATCTTTCTCCCTGTTTTCTTATCTTTTAATTACAGGTAATCCTTGATTTATGACTTAAATTTGGGACTGGAATTTCTGTGGTAATTTGGTGTGGTTGTAAAACGAATCGTCTAATTTTAAAGCCATTTTACCCTGGTTGTCAAGCTGATCAACATGGTTGTTAAATGAATCATGTGGTTGTTAAGCAAATTCAGCTTCTCTAGTTGATTTTTTTTTTTTTTGGAAACTGGCTGGAAGATTGCAAATCACGATCATGTGACTGTAGGATGTTGCAATCAGCTGTTAATACGAGCTGGTTGCCAAGCACCCAAACTTCGGTCATGTGACCATGAGGATGATTTGCCACCATGAGTGCGAGGACAGCTTATAAATTACTTTTTCAAAAGCCATTATACTTGGAGCCATTGTTAAATGAATCATGTGGTTGTTAAGCAAATTCAGCTTCTCTAGTTGATTTTTTTTTTGGAAACTGGCTGGAAGATTGCAAATCACGATCATGTGACTGTAGGATGTTGCAATCAGCTGTTAATACGAGCTGGTTGCCAAGCACCCAAACTTCGGTCATGTGACCATGAGGATGATTTGCCACCATGAGTGCGAGGACAGCTTATAAATTACTTTTTCAAAAGCCATTATACTTGGAGCCATTGTTAAATGAATCATGTGGTTGTTAAGCAAATTCAGCTTCTCTAGTTGATTTTTTTTTTTTTTTTTTTACCCCTAATGATGCCCAATGTGGAATTTGCTGCCTTCTTGGTAGCTACATAAAAACTTGACTTTAAAAAAAAAATCAAGCCATGAACTACAATCACCCAATATTTTTCCTGGTTGTTCACAAACAACTGAAACACTACTAGCATATATTGTTCTAATATGCTTTAACTTACTCCATGACTGAATTGAGTTTGCCATTTTAATGTCCATTGCTCCAGCTATCTCATTGCAATTCTCTTTTACTTTTATAAGTCTGAATGATTTGGCGTCATCAGGCACCATTGATTTAGTTAAAATAGCACAAAGCCCCTTGAACAGTCTGATTGCTTTCCTTTTCATTATAGGAACTATCCTTTAGATCTTTCTCCCTGTTTTCTTATCTTTTAATTACAGGTAATCCTTGATTTATGACTTAAATTTGGGACTGGAATTTCTGTGGTAATTTGGTGTGGTTGTAAAACGAATCGTCTAATTTTAAAGCCATTTTACCCTGGTTGTCAAGCTGATCAACATGGTTGTTAAATGAATCATGTGGTTGTTAAGCAAATTCAGCTTCTCTAGTTGATTTTTTTTTTTTTTGGAAACTGGCTGGAAGATTGCAAATCACGATCATGTGACTGTAGGATGTTGCAATCAGCTGTTAATACGAGCTGGTTGCCAAGCACCCAAACTTCGGTCATGTGACCATGAGGATGATTTGCCACCATGAGTGCGAGGACAGCTTATAAATTACTTTTTCAAAAGCCATTATACTTGGAGCCATTGTTAAATGAATAGTTATAAGCTGAGGGCTACCTGGAATTATTTATGGCACAAGCCCTGTACTCATGCCTGTGAAAATTAAAAAATCTTGAAATTATATTTATTTTATATGCAACATATATTTATGTTGCACATTTTTCTTTCACCTTCAAGTGTGCATTAAGCAGTTTTTTAAAAAGGTACTCGTAAGGTTTCAAAAGTTAAAGTAGGACTGTTTCACTCACATGGATTCCTAACCAAAATTGTCAGTTCCTGAGTTTATTCTTTTTTTACAGTCCAGATGTTCCATTAGCATTAAGTTCTAAATTTTGATAAGACAGTGACATGCATTCTTAATGCCAGATAACAGATTTTGGTAGATTATTATTTTAGCTTGTGTTAGATGCTGCATTTTTGTATAGTGGAGGGTGGTCAAGTGGGACCAGGAGATTTGCATTTAGTAAATATTGGGAATTCATGCTATGTAACATTTTTATTAGCTTCCTATTGTTTGAAATCTCTTGAAAAGAGTAATTGACAAGCGGATATGTCTATATTCTTCTCCCCAGTACCTCAAAAAAGGTTAAAAATGATCCGCAATCGTCATTTAGGCCAGGGGAGGGTCAAACTCGCGGCGTCAAGGCATGTCACGTGAAGTATCACGACTTCCCCCCCTTTGCTAAATCAGGCATGGGAGTGGCCAGTGCGTAACGCGGGCTTGGAGTTTGACATCCTTGATTTAGACCAATCTAAATTAGTTAGGAAGAAGGAGCAAAATTTACAGTCTTGTTTTGTCTTGTTTTACATACAGTCCATATGAATGAAGTATACACTAACTGCTTTTAAATAGACCTTAACATCTTTACATGAACATTTCTTTAGCTATATGCAAAAAAGAAAAAGAAGAAAAAAAATGGAAGCCACTTAGGTATTCATCCATCCATCCTGTAGTTTCTATGAGGTATCAGGCTACCCTTTTCCTTGAATGACTTGGCTGCAACCCAGGATCAGGAGTTCTGGTGATGCAGGAATTCTTGCAAGTGAGAAATGGATTTTTTACCATTTCCAAAGAGCATCAGCAATTCTGTAAGTGAATGCATTAACATGCTAGTTTTATTGAGGATTCAAATATACTTTAAGTGACCTAGAAATAGCCTCACATCTTGAATATACTTCATGTTATGGAATTAATGGCCCTGAACAACTTTTGAACTGCTCAAGAGGCCTTCTGTGGAAGTGCCATGTGTACTAAGAATCAACTTCCTTCCTTCCTTCTCAGTATGAGGTGGATTTGGTCAGAGTGGTATGTATGTTGGTATAGAAAAATATGTGTTTAATAATTTTTCTGGCATACATTTTCTAAACAGTATCCTGCACCTTTGCTGAATTTCTTCTGTTGGGAAAGGATTAATAACATGGTGATGCTGTAAACAGTATAGTAGAAACTATAAAATTCTTTATCCAAACTCAAAAGTTCAAATTGCATTTTATTTATTTATTTATTTATTTATTTATTTATTTATTATATAAAAATATTAGCATAGAAGACAAAAACACAGACTGCCTTAACTTTTCAAATCTCTTTAACTACAACAGATTGGGCTAGTAAAGCATCTACTATTTATAGTATTTCTAGAATCAAACAAAAAGAAAACTATGTAAAGGATCTGTTTTAAGCTCTGTTTCTGTGGAATGATATGTTGTGCCATATCAACACTCAACTTTTAAAGTTCATTACTAAATTTGGCAGTCTATATATTATCTGCATGTTGTCTTAATATAGAATTCATTAGTTACACATTCTCATTTGTTTATTGATTCTAATTGTGTTTAAACAAGTTTTAAAAGTTTAATATGGAGATGTTTTGACTAGAAATTGGACATACGATGTTGCATGGTACTCTATGAAAATAATATCATAATGGCGTATTGGAAGCTTATTGACTGTCTAGTCTTATTTTCTGGCTTAAAAAAGCAATAGTCATTATTTTGTTACTTATTTTTCTATATTCTTTCAAACTTGCATTTGTATTAATGTTTTATTTTTGCATATATATATAGGTCTTTGGTTATTTGGGTTTTCTCCGCGTAAAATTGGAAGTGTCTTGGCGACGTTTTGACGAAATCCCATTCGTCATCATCAGGCTAGGTGCTTACAGCTTCCTATTTCTAGGAGAAATGTATGATCACTGCTGTTTCTTCCTTTTAAGTGCTAGTGGGGGTTTGAACTGATTGGTTGGGAGCTTGGCTGTGTTCTGATTGGGTGGAGGTGTGTTCTGTTTGGTTGGGAGTTTGGCTGTGCTCTGATTGGCTGGGGTGTGTTCTGTTTGGCTGGGAGTTTGGCTGTGCTCTGATTGGCTGGGGTGTGTTCTGTTTGGCTGGGAGTTTGGCTGTGCTCTAATTGGATGGTGGGATTGGCTGTGCTCTAATTGGATGGTGGGATTGGCTGTGCTCTGATTGGCTGGGGTGTGTTCTGTTGGGGGGCTTAGTTGTGCTAGGTTGGAAAACCCAAATAACCAAAGACCTACATATATATATATATAGGTCTTTGGTTTATTCGGGTTTTCTCCCGCGTAAAATTGGAAGTGTCTTGGCGACGTTTCGACGACATCCCATTCGTCATCATCAGGCTAGGTGCTTACAGCTTCCTATTTGTAGGAGAAATGTATGATCGCTGCTGTTTCTTCCTTTTAACTGCTAGTGGGGGTTTGAACTGATTGGTTGGGAGCTTGGCTGTGTTCTGATTGGGTGGAGGTGTGTTCTGTTTGGTTGGGAGTTTGGCTGTGCTCTAATTGGATGGTGGGATTGGCTGTGCTCTGATTGGCTGGGGTGTGTTCTGTTGGGGGGCTTAGTTGTGCTAGGTTGGAAAACCCGAATAACCAAAGACCTACATACAAACATCCGAAAATCTCAGAAAACATATATATATATATATATATATATATATATATATATATATATATATATATATATATATATATATATATATATATATATATATATATATATATTTCCTAGTTATTGTTCACACTAGTCTAGTCATAGATTTAACACTGCATTAAGATTTATGTCATTATTTCAGATCAGCCAATTTTGATTGAGATGAGATGAACATACGTGAGTTTTATATATCAAGCCTTTTGAAATTTAATATTCTTTTTTGGAGGGAGAGGTTTAAGATTTTAAAATTCCAAATTTTCAAAATGTAACTCTTTTACTTATAATCCACTATAAATGAGTTTCTGAAAGCCTCTCTAATAACCTTTCTGCAATATGACAATTTAAAAAATCAAGTTGGACAAAAACACAGACTGCCTTAACTTTTCAAATCTCTTTAACTACAACAGATTGGGCTAGTAAAGCATCTACTATTTATAGTATTTCTAGAATCAAACAAAAAGAAAACTATGCAAAGGATCTGTTTTAAGCTCTGTTTCTGTGGAATGATATGTTGTGCCATATCAACACTCAACTTTTAAAGTTCATTACTAAATTTGACAGTCTATATATTATCTGCATGTTGTCTTAATATAGAATTCATTAGTTACACATTCTCATTTGTTTATTGATTCTAATTGTGTTTAAACAAGTTTTAAAAGTTTAATATGGAGATGTTTTGACTAGAAATTGGACATACGATGTTGCATGGTACTCTATGAAAATAATATCATAATGGCGTATTGGAAGCTTATTGACTGTCTACTCTTATTTTCTGGCTTAAAAAAGCAATAGTCATTATTTTGTTACTTATTTTTCTATATTCTTTCAAACTTGCATTTGTATTAATGTTTTATTTTTTTGGAAAATTGTAATAGATGTTTTGTAAGAATAAATAAATAAATAAAAGAAAAAGTGAAACATGGAGTTTAACTAAAATTCCAATTTGTCTAACATTTTATTTTAGCTTTTGTGAAAAGATAAAATAGGTCATAACCAGGGATGGGATTCAGCCGGTTCGTACCGATTCAAGTGAACCGATAGTTGTGACCTGCGGATGGACCAGCCCCCCGCCCCCCGGCACTATGCTGTCCTATTTAGCTGCATTTTTTAAAGCAGCATGCATGCGTGCAAGTGCGCACACAAGCAAAGTGGACGTGCAGAATGCACATGCACTCACATTTTCGGTGCTGGGGCGAACCGGTTGTTAAATTATGTGAAGCCCACCTCTGGTCACAACTATTTTGATAATGTCAGTTTCAGACTAAAGACTTGTTAAAGAAGCATAATGATAACCACTACTCTGCAAATCTACCTTGCTAGTGTCTGTTCTGTCAATGACATATACCTTATCAGTCTTTTTTAAAAATACTATTGTCCATACACAGAATTAAAGGATAAATACTTGTGTCCATGCATTTTTAGAATTGTAAGACCCCTAGTTAGTCTAGCTAGAACAATCAGGTGCTTTCAGACAAGCTGAAATACTTCAAGATCTCTGACATTTATACTCATCAGATCTCTTTCTAAACTGAACATTTTAAGGATAGAATTTAAAATACTTTGCACATTATTGATTATGGTTTCTTTGTCTATTTACAAATATCAGTTACTGTTTTCCCCCAACAGAGCATAAAATAAAGACTTGCTAACACATAGTCCTGTTTTTCACTAAGAAAGACAAGGATCAATGTTCAAGAAATGAGGAAAGTTTTCTGTTAGCCTGTTCTAATATGTTGTAAACTTTGGTGGTCAATATAAACCTGAAACAAAAAAGTCCTTCCTTAGGAGAAATGAATAGATATTCTTTAGTTATAATTTCTATGGTTGTCTTTTCTAAGCTTTATTTATTTATTTATTATATAAAAAATATTAGCATAGAAGACAAAACACCGTCAGTGAATAAAAACAAATTTATAGTTGCTTTTCTTTCTTTCTTTTTTGGAACTGTTACATATTTTTGTTTTGGTAGCTTTTTAGAAGTTGAAAGAAAAATCTAGACTGGCTTCTTCATAACTAAAATTCATGAAAAATTGTTTTCTTTGAAGATATAATAGATGAGGGCTTTTAAAAAAATGCTTCAGTAGTACAGTAAAAAAAAGTTGTTATATTTTATACTGCATCATTCATTGAGCAATTAAGCTACTGATAAGCTTTTTACATTATTTACCATGATGGAAAGATATGTTTACTCAACCTGAGTGCAAATCAACAAGAGGAGGCAGAGGTTCAGGGTAAATTTGACTAATGATGTTGTGTTTTCATCCTTGGAAAGAAGTGGGTGGGAAAATGCTTCCTGCTTTTGATGCTATTTTGTCTCTGCTGGAAGAGATCCGAAATGATCCAAGCTGTCATGTGAGAACTCAGTGAAGCTGAGATCCTCTTTGATTGCATCTGAATGTCTCTCTCAGTTAGCTATTGCTTCCTAAACAGAAATACAGCCTCACTTCAGGATGTTTAGTTTTCGTAGATGAACATTCTCACATTTAAATGGTTAAGGAAAATAGAGTGGAAAAGGCGTCCCTTGATAAACATGGTAATGAGGCTTCACTGAAATAAAATCCATTTCAGATTGACATTTGAACTGCAAAATTGATAGTTTTGCCAATAATAATCAGATTTTTATTCAAAGCTGTTAATTAAGTACAATTTTCTTGCAGGCTAAACATTTTTTTAAAAAAATGTCTTGTAGATATTGGAACCGCAAAAGTCCAGCATTCCTAAGTTATACAACAACAGTTTCCTTGGCCCTTGCTTTTTAAAATAATATTTTATACTATTTTCTTTAGCAGAAAATTCTTCAGTGCACTAAGGCAGCTTTCTTTCAGAGATGTTTTATATGTAGATAAATGAGTTGAATTAACCTTCATACTATAACAGTCTGCAAATCTCCAAATATGTATCAGTAAGAACAGATAGTCCTCCCCTTAAAACCATAATTGACCTCAAATTTCTGTTGCTGAGACATTTTTAAGTGAGCGTTGCCCCATTTTATGACTTTTCTTGCCACAGTTGTTAAATGAGTCACTGTGGTTGTTAAGTGAATCTGGTTTACCCATTGATTTTGCTTGTCAGAAGGTCGCAAAAGGTGATCACACGATCCCAGGACACTGCCTTTGCTCATCTTTAGGTTGTGCACAGCTTCAGCCTTTGTTGCAAAGAGAACCTTTTGCAGTTTATATACTAGCTGGATGATAGGGATCTAAAACTATTTAAAATGATTGGGACTGGTATAGTATAAAGCAGGGGTCTCCAACCTTGGCAACTTTAAGACTAGTGGACTTCAACTCCCAGAATTCCTCAGCCAGCAAAGCTGGCTGAGGAATTCTGGGAGTTGGAGTCCACAGGTCTTAAAGTTGCCAAGGTTGGAGAGCCCTGTTCTAGGTGGGGCTACCCTTGAAGAGTATTCAGAAGCTATAGCTGGTGCAGAATGTGGCAGTGTGAGCAGTTTTAAGCATCTCTCAGGTTGCTCATGTAACTACCTCTGCTACCCCAAGCTGAATGGGTGCCAATTTGCTTCCAATTCAAGATTTTGTTATCAGGTTTAAAACACTTCATGGCATGGGACCAGCATATCTGAAGAACCATCTCACCCCAATGACACTGACTAGTCCCTCTTAGTCAGGCAAGTAGGGTATGTTTCAGATCCTCTCAGTTAAAAAGTTTGATTGGTGGAAGCCTTCTCTATTGCTGCCCCAACCCTTTGTAACAACCTACCCTCAGAGTTAAGGCAGGCTCCTCCTCATTTGGTCTTCAACAAGAGTATTAAGATATGACTGCCAATTGGAATGGGAATCAAAGAGTGATATAGGACCCGAGAGGAGGGGTGATGTGAGAATAATTCCCCCTGCCTTTTTAAGTTGTAATATTTTGGTTCTTAATTCTGTTTTTATCTTTGCTTTTTTATTTATGTTTTTATATCACTTTTTATGTTTTTATTGTACACTGCCCAGAGTTACTGGGATTGGTGGTGTAGAAATATATAGAAATGTAAAAGTAAATAAATAAACAGAATAAGCCTGATGGGAAAACTTTATATTTTTGGTCCCAGACAATGCATTTTTATGTACCTTTAGGTGCTCTGGAAGAGATAGATATATACAATGTGATATGAATGAACAGTATAACATATAACAATGTCAGTTTGTCCATAGATACTCTTGAAATATTATACTATTTCATATTATCATTAATATCTTAATGACATTATTTCTTAATCCACTCTTACCAGAGTGGCAATTGAAACTGATAGAATAGAAAAAAAATATATCAGAGATCACCTACAATCAATTTTTGCTAAGTATGAGCTAAGAGCCTGTTTGTGTCTGGATTTTGTGTTTTTTTTGGCTTAAGATGGTGAAATTCCAATGGGACAGGTGTAACATGCTCCTTTGGGGGAAACTATTCCCTGAAGCCCACAAGATATTGCAAACTACAACTTATAGTAAATTGTACCCATAGACTTGCACTGTATCTATTTGAAGGGATGATTCTCTTGTTACCTTTCATAGCAAGCTTCATGTACTTCAGTAAAATATATTTGCACAGTTAGATGTGAAGTGTGTTTGTTGTGCTTTGTGTGTACGCCAGCATTGTCAGGTTGACTCCTTCCAAATTGTTGCTTTTGAAGACCAGAGATTGTATTGTTCCACTGCCTCTTGGATGCAGCTATTTGCATTTCAATGGATGCAAATAACATAGAGTACCTTGAGCTTCCTTTGGGCTATTCGCCTCACTTTGACACCTGAAAACAAATTGTGGGTGCTTTTGCAAAATAATAATAAGAAGAAGATTGCACAGACTGACTACAAACAGCAACATGACAAAGTAGCAACAATGATGCATTGGAATATCTGCAAGAAATGCCATTTGCCTGCAAGCAAGAACTGATACGACCACAAAATAGACAAAGCAATAGAAAGTGTTTTGGGACCTTAGAATTCAAATACACAAGCACCTGCCATGTAACATCTCTGACTTAACAATTACAGATAAGAAAGACAACTGGACAGTGGACATTGCAGTCCCTGGAGACAACAGAAGAGAAGAGAAAGAACTAGAGAAAATAACAAAATACAATAACCTGCAAAGTAGAAGTATTATAGAATGACTTTGTCAAACAAGGTAAAGGTAGTACCAATAGTAATAAATGCCTTGGGTGTAATCCGAAAACATCTGGAGGACCACTTGAACACCATTGACAAAATCACCATCAGTCAATTGCAAAAAGCAGCTATACTTGGAACAGTTTATATCCTGCAATGATACCTTTAACCCCATCAAATAACATCTGCCTAGTCCCAAGTCTTTGAGAAGGACTAGATAGGTGGATAAAATGACATAACATCTGGCTGATTGTGCAATTAAACATAATAAAATAGAATTGCTGCTCACCACTGACTGTATATAAAGTTGAGACATTGCAGTGGAGTCTGAAATGGAGTCCACCTTCCCTTTTAACAGGAGAAAAATAGTGAAAACTGAAAGAAATAAAATGACCTATGGAAACAACATCAGGAATCTGGATGAAAACAATCACTACAAATACCTAGGCATCCTTCAAACTGACAACATCAAGCATAATGAAGTCAAAAGTAGGTCATAAGTGAATGCACCATAAGAGTGAATAAGATCTAAAAGCTTAAAATCAGTGGAGGAAATGCCATCAAGGCAATTAACATTTGGACAGTTCCAGTCATTAGATAAACTGCTGAGAATAGTGGACTGGACTCAAGCAGAACTAAAAACCCTGAATAGGAAGACCAGAAAAATAATGACAATGACTCATGCCCTGCATCCATGAAACAAGGTTGACAGACTCTACTTATCAAAGAAAATGAGCGGGCACGGAATGCTGCAAGAACACCAGACAGTTGAAGAAGAAAAAGAAAGAGCATTTGAAGAGTATGGGAAGATGAACTGAATCTGCTACACCCTGAATACCACTAGATTAAACTGGCCTACTGTATAAGAAAGACAAAATGAAGAATAGAAAAGAGACATGGCAAGGCAAAGTATTACATAGACAGGTCCATAAAAAAATTACAGGCATAGCAGAAAACAACAAGACCTGGCAATGGTTAAGAGCAGGAAAGAAAGTAACAGAAGGGCTAATTCTGGCTTTACAAGATCAAGTCTTGAGTGTATACAAAGCCAGAATTGAGAAGACAGCATCAGAAAACAAATTTTATCTCTAAAGAAGTTGAAGAATCAGTAGACCACCTAGATAACTGCTATAAGGAGATCTCACAAACTGACTGCTGGTGGGATTACAAAGAGACAAGAAAGAACTGGAGAAAATTAGAAAATACAAAGACCTGCAAATAGAAGTAGAATGACTGTGAAATAAGAAAGCAAAGAAAGAATACCAATAATAAATAGATACCTTGGGTTCAAACCCAAAACTTCTGGAGCATTATCTTGAACACCATCAGTATTGACAAAATCACCATTAGTCAATTGCAAAATACAATTTTACTTGGAATAAGTTACATCTTGCAACAAACATTTGGTTGTTCACCCAAATAGTTGCTTTGATTCATTAGAAGATTTGTCTCCTTCCTACCTCTTATCTTTATTATTCTTAGGCAGATGGCTGAACTCCAAAACAAAGCCTTTGCCATCATCATTTTTATTTTTTAAGGGTAAGTGGTTTGAGGTTAGATGAGAATATGAACCACCACATGGGTGGTTTTCTGTTTATGTGTAATCCTTGATTTGCAACCATTCATTTAGTGTTCAAAGTTATAATGGCACTGAAAAAAGGGACTTGCCACCAGCCCTCAAACTTATAACTGTTGCAGCATTTCTACAGTCACATGAACAAAATTTGGGCACTTGGCAACTATCATGTATTTATGATAGTTGCTGTGTCCCAGAGTCATGTGATTGTTATGAGATTCAGTTAACAATCATGGTGATTTACTTAAAAACCTCAGCAAAAAGATCCTAAAATTGAGAAGGTCTTGCTTAGCCACAAAAGTTCCAGTCCCAATTGTGGGGATAAGATTACCTGTATTTTTCCTACCATCTGTTGGTTGCCTGGATTTTTGCAACCTAGATCTGGAAGACCTATTTTCATTTATCTTGAATGAAGAACACACAAGTATATTCACACAAGAACAGCTTCCATATATCCATGCAGCCTAAAACTATAACTCTAGAAAGGGGAATGATAAATTGTAATTCTTTTTCCTCTGCCTGTCCTTATATTTGTAGCCTGAAGCCTAACAAGGTATTTTTTCATGTAAGCAGAAATAATCAGACACAGAAATCCTCATCACATTTAGTGGTAACAGTGCTTAACAAGTCACATAGCTAAAGTAACATGGGGAAACAGACTGCAAACAGTAAAGTATTCTCTCTCAGCCCAGCTCTCCTTGCTGGCCTGTTGTGGGGAAAATAGGAGGAGGAAGGAATATCATATTTGCTGCCATAAATTATTTATAAAAATAATAAAAGCAGGATACATACATCATATATACATGCATACATATAATGAATACATTTTGGAATGAATATCAACAACCATATATAATCCAAGATTTAGTTTACATACTTGTGGAGAATATATAAGCTAAACTTTAAATCTTGTTAAACATTTAGATTCCCTGTGCTAATGTGCTTTATGAGATGCAAAAATAGAAACATAGAAAAAACTAAGGGTGCTTGCGGTGGAATTAGTAATAATTATTATCTGTCTGGATGAAGATTAAATTTGATTTCTACTTAAGCAATATTAAAACATTAAAAATGCAGAAAATATAGTTTCAGTTTAACTGGAATTGGATAATTTATTCTTAAATTGCACTATTATGTGTATGATTCGTTCTTAAAAAGAGCTGTGCCTTCTGGGAAACTTAGGGCTGATTCCAACTATCTGTCGTAAGTGTAGCCAAGAAATGTTTGCGTGAAGCTAGATGCCGGAAGCCAGAAGGCCTTTCATAGGCACACTTGTGTGATGAGTCGTCTCCTCATTGTCACAAAGCTGCATCATTCTTGGCGATGTCCTGAGTTTTTTTGGCATGTAGAAGTAAGAGGAAATAATTGGCCAATCCTGAATTTTAGCCAAGAGTTTGAACTCCTACCTAACTTTTGTCTTCCTTCTTCACATTTAGCATTTCAATCTGGCAATATTTCGATATTTTTGACACCAGATTAAAACGTATTTCCATTTATTTTAACATCCCAAAATTATTGTGGAAAGTTGTAGGGAAATACCTGTGTGAGGCACAAGGATCATTTTCATTCATACCACACATCTGGTCACTAAATTATGAGAGGTATTAGTGTTTGGAAATGACTAGTGTCCATGGTTCCATTTATCATCTGGTGATCCTCTATGACACCAATGACAAGTTACATAACCTCTGAGATTTATGCTATAGACTCTTAAGCATGTTATGCGGCAGTAACTTTTGCTGTATTCAAAGTGTCTTCACCATGATAACTGTATCTAAGATTATAGCTGAATCTGATAGGTGAACTATACTCAATTATTTTGATATTAAATAATATTTTATTTACTGTTTTATTTTTAGGCTATTTCAATAGCCTAAATATGTTTTATTTTTAGGTGTTTCAAGGGTGGTATTTTTGCACATAAACATTTGAAGAATTCCACAATTAAAATAAAAAAATTAAAAAGATCAGGTCAAGAACCATTTTTAAACCCTTGTATAGTAGACAAAAATCATATGTTAGAAGCAAGCATAGACAGAGATGAAACAATTGTAGCTACTCATAGCAAATGTGACAGAAATCAGTCTTGCTACAGTATGTGAATGTACATACACACAATTTGTCCAGTTGCACAATGAAACAATATGATTCACTCACTGCCTTTAAGCATGAAAGCTAAAGCTGTATTAATTCCCAGCTGTGCATAATGCCGATTAGATACTCATTAAATTAACATTGATAGCCTGTCTTATGGGAACTTCATTGCTAGATTAGTGCTATTGCACTAAATTAAAAGGATAGGGAGCATCCTTACATTTTGAGAAAAATAGCTATGATGTTACACAGCAGTTTTTGCTGGTCCCAAAGTTGTGGTCTTCAGGCAACACGAGACATTGCATTCAATGAATTATCACATGTAAATCCTTCTTTCAAACCCTGTGTGAATATGACAAATGTCAATAAAAGTGTACAGAAAAGGGGGCAGTTCAGTCATTCTTCTGTAAAGAAGCTTAAGAGAACATAGTTGCTCAATACATCGCCATGGGAATTCAAGCAATGCCAGCAACACGATATGTATCAATATATGCAATTTAACATTCTTAATTAAGATGGGCACAAGTGGTGCATAACAAGGTTGCAAAATAAACCTTGAAAGTGAGAACCTTGACAGCTGTCAGTTATTGGCTTTGTAATACACTATGTTGTTCACAAAATCTAATTAGTTGAACTTGGCTCAGTGGAACTGAATCATAAGACCCATGTGCACTGTTGCTGCTTACCAAAATAATAAATTATAATTCTAAATTGCAACACACACTAACTATGTAACTGTATTAGAATGCAGGATTATTTCTGCTTCTGTTCCCCTTACATATGCTTGATTTATGAATAATCATAACTCAGCACACAGTGAAAGGTAGGATTATGATGACATAAACACTGATTTTAATGGCAATTATGCTTCTATGTGTGAGTGAGAGCATAAAATACAGAGAAGTGAACTTTATTTGCGAACCATTGTTTTAACTTTGTCATATTTCACACAATATTCTTGGGAATGAGGAAAAAGAAGACTCGGAATAATAAAAAAAAACATTGCTTTCTCATTTGGAACATAAACCAATTTCTTTATGCTGCGTCACCTGCAAAGTAATGAAATCAGTAATCAACCAATCCATTACCGTCCACCTTGAAACAAGCAACCTACTCTCTAATAAACAATTTGGTTTCAGAAAAAAAATATCCTGTAATTTACAACTTCTTTACTTCAAAAACATATGGACTACAAATCTTGATCAGGGCAAAGCATAGATGCAATTTACATAGACTTCTGTAAAGCTTTTGACTCAGTGGTACATGACAAACTTCTAAAACAAAAATCCTACGGCAACTCTGGACCCCTCCATAATTTGATAACAGTGTTCCTGTCAAACAGACAACAAGTGATCAAAATAGGCAGTGCCCTATCAAATCCCACTCCTGTCAATAGCGGTGTCCCCCAAGGCAGCGTTCTAGGACTAACACTATTCATATTATACATTAACGACCTCTGTGATCATATTATAAGTAATTGTGTTCTCTTCGCCGATGATGTTAAACTATTTAACACTACCAACAATGCAGCTACCCTTCAAAAAGACCTTGACTTTGTGGCGGAATGGTAAAAAATTTGGCAACTCCAAATCTCAACCAGCAAATGCTCTGTCTTACACATTGGAAAAAAGAATCTAAACACTAAATACAAGCTTGATGGACATTACCTTGTAGATGACTGTCACCGTCAAAGACCTTGGAGTTTTCATATCCAATGATCTAAGTGCCAAAGCCCACTGCAACTACATCGCAAAAAAGGCTTTAAGAGTTGTAAACTTAATCTTGTGTAGCTTCTTTTCCAAAAAGATTACACTACTAACCAGAGCATACAAAACATTTGCTAGACCAGTTCTCGAATACAGCTCGCCTGTCTGGAACCTACATCTCATTTCGGACATTAATGCAATTGAGGGTGTCCAGAAATATTTTACAAGAAGAGTTCTCCTCTGATTACAACAAAATACCTTATGCCACCAGACTTGAAATCCTGGATTTAGAAAATTTAGAACTCCGCTGCCTTTGACATGACCTGAGTGTAACTCATAGAATCATCTGTTACAATGTCCTTCCTGTTGAAGACTACTTCAGCTTCAATCACAACAATACGCGAGCACACAATAGATTTAAGCTTAATGTGACTTCCGCTGGCAACGCAGGCTTCATGGACGTTCCTTTGGGATCGTCTGCCCTGGGTTTCGTCAAACCGTCCCTGACAGCGTAAATGGACTGTCAAACGGTTTGGAATTCTCTCCCCCGGGAGAAGGGGGAGGGAAGAGTGGTCAGGTTTGGGTAGAGCTCCCCGGCAGCCCCTGGAATTTAACCAGGGGATCAAAGGGTGAGAGCTCCCCTTTAGCCTGACGAAGCTCCGTGCCCAGGGTGCTTCTGTTTATACAGAACGAGAAGCCGTGACCATCTCTGTGCCAAGATTTATTTTTAAAGAGAACTCAACACAGACAGAACAAAGTAGGAGGACTAGCAAGAATTTGCAAGTAATAAATCTTAACTTCAGCTCTTAAATAGCTTTCCTTTGAACTAACTTTCAACTTGAGTGGATTTAAAATGGCGTTTGCAATATACAAAGGAAAGTGAAACTATAAAAGGACAAAGGAAGAGAAGAACATAACAAGCTACTTTTTAAATGGAATGAATAAGAACTGTTAATGATTTTTTTTCTTTTTACCTTTTTCTTTATCACAGTGTTTAAGAAGAAAAGTTTATTGAATTTTTTTTCCTTTTTGGTAGATTTCACAGTTTAAGAATGGCTCAAGCAAACAGAACTAACTACTAAAATCTTGGAAACTTCTTCACTTCAAATATGGAATTTTTTTTTTCCTTTTTGGTAGATTTCACAGTTTAAGAATGGCTCAAGCAAACAGAACTAACTACTAAAATCTTGGAAACTTCTTCACTTCAAATATGGAATTTTTTTTTTAATAGGAACTTTTGGAGGCTTATCTTTTCTTAATAAGTTTTTAAACAAGAGATTTTTATACCAATATATTAAAGATTGGAAATTCTTTATTGTTAGATGTTAAGCTGATTGGTGAGCAGATGGTGGAAAATGTGTAATATAGAAGACAAGGGGAAGGAGAATGCTTAAGATGTGATTTTGATGGTATTTAAAAAAAATAAATAAATATATATATAGGGTTTAATTTTTACAACTGACTTATTTTTGGTATAAGGTGTTACTATTTGATATATGTGAGGTATAAAGGAATGGCAAGATGGAATATTGTTTAACTTTTGGAGGACAGATAGAAAAATTTATGGATGTAATGTTGGTATTTGGTTAAATAGAATTTAATTGTTATAATTGATATATTTTGGATATAATTTTAATAATGTTATTTGACAGATGTAAGGTAAATTGAAGAAATATTAATATTAGCAATGTTATTTGATTTATGTAAGTGATATTAAAGATATGAGAAGATAGAATATTGTTTATTTTTGGAGATTGGATAAAAATTTAAGAATTTAAGCTGGAAATATGAATTATATTTGGGAGACTGTTTAAGGAAGAAAGGTATATTATAAAAGAATTTCTGATGAATACTGGAAGATGGAATATCGTCTTGGTCTTGATCGATGAAGATTGGATATTAAAAACTATAAGATTCTGAAGACTTCAGGAGTGGAATGGATTGATATATATTTGGTGTTAATTGATGAAGATTGGATATTAAAACTATGTATTTTATTGATGAACTGGAAATACTAATTTAATTGGAAGATTCTGAAGATTTTAGGAGTGGAATGGACTGATATATAATGGACTGGAAGAAGAATGTACTTTTTTGTTTCTGGAAGGGGAGTTAAGGTCTTAGAGAGAGGAGTGACTATGGATTATGACTTATGTTGTATTTTAATTTATGATTGTTAATCTTATACCCTGTACTTTGTTCTGGGAAGTCTCGCGGTGGGAGGGGAGGAGGGAAGGGGAGGGGGAGATGAAGGATCAATGTAAAGGAATGATTGAAGATATGTAATTAAGAAATAGAAATAATTTGAAATGAAATCGGGCTGCTCAGCTGCCATTTCAGAAGGAATGGAAAGGAGAGGAGAGAGTGAAGGAAGAAAGTAGGTAGGAAAGAGAGAGGTAGAAAAGGGGGAAAGGAGAGGAAGAAGAAAGGGGAAAGAGAGAGGGTTAGAAAGGGTGGAAGAGAAGAGTAGGGAAGGAGGAGAGGATGTAGAAAAGCGAAGGAGAGGAAGGATGAAGAAAGTAGAAGAAAGTAGAGAAGGGAGGAGGAAAGGTTTGTTAAGGAAGGAAGTGGTAGCTGGGCAGGTCCGAATAAGTAACAAATGAAAATTAATGACTAATGTTGAATAAGAGACTGTATATTGAATAGGTTGTTGGAAAATGGAAATAAAACTTTTTTACTAAAAAAAAAAAAAGATTTAAGCTTAATGTGAACCGCTCCAATCTTGATTGTAGAAAATATGACTTCAGTAACAGAGTTGTTAATGCCTGGAATGCACTACCAGACTCTTGGTCTCTTCCCCAAATCCCCAAAGCTTTAACCAAAAACTATCTACCATTGACCTCACCCCATTCCTAAGAGGTCTGTAAGGGGTGTGCATAAGAACACCAGCGTTCCTACCATTTCCATCCTGTTGTTTCCTTTGATTGTATCCAATTTGTATGGTTATTTCAATTTTGGTGATGGAAGAAGTATAGGATGCCCAGTGCAATTGAATGGCATTTACAGTTGAAGGAAGAACCAGTGAATTCAAGAGGAATAGATAATTAGATAATAGAGCCTATACTCTATTAATCTATCTAATAGATAGATAGATACTCTATTAATAGAATAGAGTCTATACTCTATACTATACTTTATAGATAACTGGTTTGAGTTGCAATGGATTGCAGAGTTATGCCATGTTCTTTTTTTATCTGTTTCTTTTTCTAAAAAGAGCTTAGGATGGGGAAAAGGCAAGGAAAGTGATAAAAAAAGAACATGGCATAACTCTGCAATCCATTGCAACTCAAACCAGTTAGACGTAGAATTCTCAATAATAGGCAGAGGTTGTTCAAGAGATAACTGGTTATTTGATAGACCATCCTTCTTGGCAAAAATTTCCTAACTTGATCAACAATTAACATGGTACTATTTCTTATATTTTATATATAAAAATGAAATTCTTATGGCAATCACCACCTTTAAAAATACTCATATTTATTGTTAGCATTTATGTAAGTATAAACTGTTCCTGTATTTAAGTAATATGTAGATTTTGTTCTTAGACATAAACTAAATGAAGGCACCATTAATAAGGTAAATATCAATCCTGTTAATATCCTCAATGCTTTAACATGAGGTGGGCTCATTGAGAAAGTCATTTCTATTAGCAGTAGGTACTTATACATTTTGTGATAAATGCACAGACACTATTGCTCAATGCAACAATTTGTAGACAGGTTGATTAAATTAAATCATTCTGAGTCTTTTTTTAACTCTAAAGTTAAAAATAACCTGGAAAGAAAATATGCAGTTGCAGTAGGTTAGTAATATGTATAATGACTTTAGTTAAAATTTCTGACAATACACTAAAATTCCCTTGAGAACAGGCCTGTGAATAATTGGGTCTATTTTAAAAATATCTGTGATACTAGGTATCTTTGAAAGAAAAAGTGGTTAAAGAATAAATTTCAAAATATATTCTGCATTTTCACTATGCTTTCTGACCTATAAAGCAATAGTTCATAATCTAAACTAATCTGTGTTTGCTATCACTAGAAAATCCGTAAATAATTTATGTACATATACTGTTAAATTATTCTGTAAAAAAGTATAAGGATTATATGAGTATGCAGGCTAAATATATTGTCATGCCCTACACCACAGTACTCCAGTCTGGCAAAAACTTTATTCTTTGGTCACAGCTCAGTACAAAAATTTATTCAAGGAAAAGGAATCCAATTCAGATTACTTTTTTTCACATAGACAGAATGCTTCCCATTTCTTCTTCTGCCTTCCTATGCATAAAGCCAAACCACTAAAAAAAAGTATATGCTTGTGCTCTGATTTGTTATGTCAATAGAGGTAACTTCCTCTTGGGCTCAGTTTCTTTATGTGCCTTTATCCCCTCATAGATCTAAATCTTTTGAAAGTTTGGTTGAAGCAAAATCAATGACTATAATCTCCAACTATTCTACTCTGCTTATAAGCACAGTCATGATGAACATATATTATAAAGTGTAAGGCGCAAATGGTTTAAAAATGCATTCGTATAATTCTGAGGCAATCATTTTCAGAATAGAAATGTACATTTAAAGTCAAAGCAGTTTGGAATAATGTTTCCCTTCACCAATAAGTCCAGTTGCCATAATACAGGGGTGCTTAATTAGATGACTGAATAAAATACAGTAATAAATACATCCACCCACAAGAAATACATCCTTAGCTATCTATTTATTGGAAATATACTGTTTTATTTTCAAATACTTTCATTATAATTCCTAATATGGTTTTCAATTTATTTTTCTATCTTAAATGTGTGGAAACCTAATAGAAGTACATACGAATTTTGACCAAGATTTTCTCATAAAGAGAGGGTAAGATACTTTATTATGGCACCAAGATTTTCACAAGCATGTAAAGAAGGAATTAAATGATCACTTTTATTGGAACAAGTCTTCAGAAGCAAAAATTGACTTGAGCAGTTTGAATATCTCTTCATTTGGAAACTCATCATTGACTTTTGGGAAAATTTGACTAGTATAGTTTTTTTTTTGGGGGGGGGAGATTACTTCTCTCTGTTTGTAATTCACCATTCATATAGGGATTCGCTGTTGTATGAAAATGCCTCATGTTGCAGTGTGCCCAGTCAGTTGTGTTTTTCTGGGCTTAGTCCTCTACAAATGGAATGCTTGCAGTGGGACCTAGAGTACATTTATAAAAGGTTCAATTAAGTGATAAAGGTAAAGCTTCCCCTCGCACATATGTGCTAGTCGTAACTGACTCTAGGGGGTGGTGCTCATCTTTGTTTCAAAGCCGAAGAGCCAATGCTGTCCGAAGACGTCTCCGTGATCATATGGCCAGCATGACTAAACGCCAAAGGTGCACGGAACGCTGTTACCTACCCACCAAAGATGGTCCCCATTTTTATACTTGCATTTTTTACGTGCTTTTGAACTGCTAGGTTGGCAGAAGCTGGGACAACTAATGAGAGGTCACCCCATTACACGGCACTAGGGATTCGAACCACTGAACTGCCGACCTTTTGATCGACAAGCTCAGCATCTTAGCTGCTGAGCCACCGCTTCTCTCATTTAAGTGATACCAAAGGACAAATCCTCTGGAAAGAAGGTTTCCCTGGTTTCCCTCAATACTGGCTGTTTGTAACAATTTCAAGCAGAGGCATTTTTAAATAGTAAAATAGTTTTCAGTCAATATAATATAAGCAATAAAAAGCTGAGAAGTGGATAGAACAATTGTACAATGTGACACATAAAGGATGTTTGTTTCTGAACACATTTCAGGAGTAAAATCCATTTTTTGCCCATAGGATATTAGATATAAATTTTATTTTATAAGATTGGGAAATGGTTTCTAAATATTTACTGTATTCACTGGGCATAAGGATTACAATGCTTAAGGTATCCTGAAAAATTAAAGATGGAATATTTGCTTAAATAAGTTGCTGAAGACCATTCTTTTATGCCTCAAAATTATGAACAGCATGACCACTTATGCCTTGTACTTTATATGCAGGAATAAGACAAATAAAGGATTTTGCAAGGTTCTGTAAATGCATCTCTTTCTCTTTGCTAAAAAACTGATCATTGAAAAATTATCACCTTCTAAGTTTACTGTTTTTAATACTGTTTCTCTGAATCAACAAATATTGAGTGATGTTGACAGACCTTTGATTTAACTCACCAAGATCAATTTGTGTATTTTTCAGCTAAGACCACAGAATCATAAAACAATGCACCCCATGATATCATATCTGATATTTTATTAGTCCAACCTTTCAGTTATTTTTGGTCATCGAATGAAATGCTGGGATTTGCACTTCAATAAAATGAGCAGAACTAGGACAACCAAGTTTATGGCACCAAGAAAACAACTATGGTACATTGCATGTGATTCAAATGTAATCTGAATACAATAAATAGAGTTTTGTCCTTCTAATGGATTGAAGGATTCTACAGGCTCCACCCAAGGTTTCCAGAGGAAAGAATGGAAAATTAAGAAAGGAAGATAAAATTGCTAATCATATTGAAATGCATAATTGGTTGATAAGTTGAAGCAAAACACCCTATCCTGAAACACTGATGCAGATTTTCATTACTGAATAAGTTACTGTATACATGCTGATATCTAGCCCAGACTCTTTACTGAAGATATTTCCCAGCAATGCTATCTAGAATCTTTAAACAAATATACTGGAATGGCATCGGTGAGGCAAGATATGTGTCCAGAGGTTCCCCATCTTCATCCAAGATCCCACACTAAGTTATCACCTAGTGTAAACTAACAATCCCCCCTTACCCCCAGCCTAAATTTATTCTCTGTAGTCTGTTTTTTTTGTTGCAACAAAATATGGTGATCTGCAGCCATAATATTTTGCAGCTACAGTATAAGCTTACTGTTTCTTAACAAGCTTAATATAACATTTGATTCACTAATCTCTAAAAAGTTCCACTTTCACAGTCTTCTTAAAAACCCTCAAGTATCCTGGTATGTATAATAGCTAAAAAACCCAGCATTTTTGTATGTTGTGGTTTTTTATTTTTTTGGAATCTTTGTTAAAATAATTTTGTCTATTATGTCTGTTGTTAAAGAATCTTTTCCTTTGATATTTTACTTTTTGTACACTGGCAGGGCAAAAGCATAGAATATTCATATGATTAAAATTCTCTGCTTTTGATACTTTATGGCTCAATAAAATATCCACAGAGCATATTGTCTTATTTATTAAGTAAATGTAAACAGTGCTGCCATGGTGAGCTGCAAAAGTAATTATATTGCTAGTCAGCAGTCTAACAGTTCACTTCAGGCAATAAATCCCGATCAATAAACAATAGGTTTTTTTTAGTGCTAAATTGGATCTCACTCGGATCTGAATGTCCCTAACTCAGGATTCTCTTGGATTAGAAGAATATCATTTTTATGATCTCTTTTCAAATTTTCATTAAGAAAAGCTACAGCGACCTGCTCCCTCTCTTGGTTATGTTTAATGATCTTTTTGAAGTTCTCCTTTGTATCAGCATGAGCTTTTTTAAATTGATCAACTGGGCAGAACATTACTTTCATGAGTTTAAGGCATTTGGAATTAGTCTAAAAAATAGTGATGTAAAATGACAAAATATTCCTCCCCTTCTCTCAGAACATATTTATTTATTTATTTTAAGCATTCTAATCAGGACCAGAGTCATTTTGTTAATGAGATGGGCAATAAATAAATAAAATAAATCACTTTTAGGGATGGAGAAGGCTTATTGGGAATTGGCTGTGATATCTATAAAAAATACACACATGACGGTTTATAGGGGATTTCCTCAGAATCTTCCAGAATCCAGACCCTTTTCTGGTATCCAGACTAGATTTCCTCAGTTTTCTTTTATCCAGACCCTTTTTTCACCTTGATTGTAATAATGATAGGTATTTTATTACTGTAACAATACATCTTTCTTCATTATAGAAAAAGCCATGTTTGTAAAATTTTCAAAGATTTCTTGGATACATGTGAAAGACAACTAATTGTATTTGTAGTAATTAACACAAAATGAGATTTCTTTTTTCCCCTTTCTTTGCAATAAAATACCACTATTTATGAGAATGTTTGATCACCATATTTATAGAGATGGTATGATGGGGAAAGTATAATTATTATTAATAAAGCATTTTACAACTGAAAAGCAGAGTTCTGTGTGTTTTAAAAAAAATTAATTTAACTTACAAAAATTACATTTCTTTCACAATGTGTTCCTGTCACAAAATATTATATATACACCTACACCCACACACCCACTGTGTTTGTGTGTGCATGTGTTTGTGTATGTATGTATGTATGTATGTATGTATGTATGTATGTATTATGTATGTAGATGTAGATGAACATAAGGAAAATAAATAAATTGAACAAATGTATAAACAGTACATTGTGATTGTATCTTGAAGATGGCTATGTGGAGTACAAGGTGACCTTAAAAGTTAGCTGCATATCTAGAGCCATTTTGTTTGTATTAAATACCAACTTGCTACTATTGATAATTTATTTATTTAAATTTATTAGCCACTCAACTCCAGTGGGTTGACTGTATAAGGGCGGCATTGTCATCATGACAAAGAGGTATAGGAAACCAATTCTTTGTGTGTGTGTGTGTTTTTGTGTTAAAGCATTCTTAAACACAATATAGAAATGAAAGTGTTTGCGGTAAAAATAGACAGGTGTTGGGAGAGGGCAGGAAGTTCTCAACCTGTCTTTAGGATATGGATATTGAAATAGGTTTTTGTAAATTCTGATATTTGTGATAGAAAATGGAGGATTCCCAAAGAATCCTTGAACATTTTAGTAGCATGTTCTATATAAATGGAGGGGGGAGGGGAGTAACCTCCTTCCCTTTCTTTGAGAAATCTTGATTTAATCAGAGTTCCCATCTTCTAGGCTAGGCAAATTACTCATTACAGATACAATTTGTTGCAGAGACTAGCACAATTAATATGGTGTGGATCAAATGGACATGATGTTTATATATTATATAGTTGAAATAAAAATTTTCTTTCAACCTCATCACTGAGAATGACCCAGGAATGTCTGTACCAAATGCTCCTGGCACAGGAACTGGAGCATGGCCTTTCTATAGCACGAAGTCTCTTAGGAAGAAGCAATACAGTAATTTGAGAAACTCAAGCCCCATAAATCTCTGCATGGTGCTTTCCCTCAAGACTTTTGAAGGAAATAAAGTGTGAAAAAGTGGAGCTACTGACACGAGTATGCAGTGTTTCCAGAAAAGTGAGGCATTTCACCTTAGGAAATGGAAGAGTCTCCTCTTTTCATGAAGAAAAGACAGAAAAATCTTTCAGGAAGCTGTAAAACTATGAGGGTTAACCATTCTAATAATGCAGCAAAGCTTAGTTTATGCATGAATAAAATGGAAGCAGATAAAATTGATTTCCTATTTTATAGAACAGAACATTTTATGGATGTATGAAATCTAATTCATTGTTTAACACACATAGTGCTAAATGGACAACACTTCTCTATTACATTAATGGTTTATTGTATGTAAAAACAAGATGTAGTTGCTTATTTAACTGTAGCAAAAGCTATTTCTGAATTTTTATATTTATATTAGAAAAAATATTAAAGATTGATATATACATATTATTATTATTATTATTATTATTATTATTATTATTATTATTATTATTATTATTATTATTATTTATTCGATTTTTATACCGCCCTTCTCCCGAAGGACTCAGGGCGGTGTACAGCCAAAAGTAAAAACAGGCAATACAATATACAATTAAAATACAAATTAAAAAACTTATTTTATAATTGGCCTAAAAAACTTTAAAATATATAAAACTAAAACCCCTTAAAATTAATAATAGAAAATTTAAAATCAATAAAATTTAAAATTTAAAATCAATAAAATTTAAGCCAGCCCCGCGCGAATGAAAAGATGTGTCTTCAGTTTGCGGCGGAAGGTCCGAAGGTCAGATATTTGGCGTAAACCCGCGGGAAGCTTGTTCCAGAGTGTGGGAGCCCCCACAGAGAAGGACCTTCCCCTGGGGGACACCAGCCGACATTGCTTGGCGGACGGCACCCTGAGAAGTCCCTCTCTGTGAGAGCGTACGGGTCGGTGGGAGGCATGCGGTAACAGCAAGCGGTCCCGTAAGTACCCAGGCCCTAAGCCATGGAGCGCTTTAAAGGTAGTGACCAAAACCTTAACATATGAGAATATGTTCCCTATATATATGTACAATCTCTGGTTAAAATACAAAAGTTACAATCCTTAAGCAACCTGTTTAAACAGGTTCACTTCGGCAGTAAGTACAAAGTAATAAACAGTAGTAGAAGAAAATAAGTTTGTCATTCATAGTACAAGAAATATATGTACTGAAGAGCAATACAAAACATCATCAACAGCTATTCAATCTTCATAATTTCTTTAAAAATAGATAAAAGTGAAAGGTAGAAGTAGTCATTCAGGAGAGTTCAAAGTAAGTAGCATGGTATAAATAAAAACCATAATGGCCTAATGCTTTTATCAGATTAATCACATTTTTATAATGCTTCAGGCCAAGCTTTTGGCTTTTCTTGAAGTTGCTTATTACATAAAATGGAAGACTTGAGGGAAGAAGGAAAATAATAATACATAAAGTCTTAAAGTCTTCCTTTTAGCTGCCGGAAAACGAAAATTGCAGAAGGGCAATTTTCATATTTGGAGCACCTTATTTGGAGCAGGTAGAAATTGCTAAAAGCTATTTATATTGAATCAAAGTTTCCTGGAAAAAAAAAGCGATAATGAGCATTTCCCATTCTTACAACAACCAAGACTGCAAATGGCTTCCAGTTTCGATTACTTTGAGCATTAGGCCAATATATGAGGACCAAAGAGCTTAGGGCCTGTGGTAAACTGCTGCTTGGTCAGTGTAAGAGCCAAATGTTGAAGGAGCTATTATGATTCTAAATTCATAACACTTTTGTCTGAGTCTGAAATCTTATTTAACTATATTTCTTTTTTCTTAATTTTTTTGGCATGCCTTTTTTTACATGGACAAGTATTCATTTCAATATTCCACATTAAAAATGTTACATCCTTGTTCTATTTTGTTCGCTTATTTTCCATTATCAGCAAGCATAAAAATACATATCTATATATACATGTAAATATATATCTACATGCCAAGTCATAACACGATGGAATCTTTAATATAAAGCAATGCAATTTAAGATTGAAACCCTTAATATAAAACAAATATCTTGATGTATGCTGTTCCTTTATTTATAATTCATTCTCAATGTTACAGTTACAATTTAAGACAAGGTTAAATAATCATAATGCCTGTAACATTAATATCCAAATTAATTAATATTATAGAATATCTTATTTATTATACGAACATATTTAAATTACAGAATATTAAGTATATTATATATTGTACTGAAATAATATACTGTATTAAAACTGAGAAAATGCTGTAATCATCTATATAGCTAGATTTAATAATATGTTAAAGTTGAGCTACTTTTATAGTAATATGTGTGTACATAATTTCTTCAAATGTCACTCAATTAATTACTATTTTGTTATGCTTTTTTATTATATTAGCAGTGTTATATTTTTAGTTATAGATCATATTGTCTACTTGTCATACTTTGTCAATAAAAAAATAAAATGTTTTAATTTCTTATATTCTGCTGAGCTTGAATATAATGGATTACTTGTATTTAATGTCATATTTAAATAAAAGTACTGGAGAACTGAAACATCTGTTCACCTCATTAGAAATTGCTGACCAATATTAGAATAACAGGAAAGGATGAAGGAGAACACATAGTTTATGTAATACAAATATCACAACCTACTGTATTTTAGTAGATGGTACATAAGGAAATTTGAAAATGTGTCTTAGATGTACTAATAAAATGGCTGCTGTGGTAGTTTGCTTGTTTACAAGATAACAACCAAGTAGCTAATCATTCATTGCCCAAAAAGGCAAAAGAGAATTTAGAGTATTCTTAAAATAAGAAGCTAAAACTCAGCATTCCCACCAGAGATATTCTTAGCATAAATCACAGTAAGATAAATGTTCAACTAAACTTTAAAAAACCAGTGACATTAGTGGTCATTAAGAGATATCTTAATGAGGTGCCCATTACTATTGTGGACTACTCACAACTAAGAATTACATCAATATTATCAGAAAAACAAAACAAAAGAGAAACCTGACAATTTGTTAGGATCTAGGGATGGCATAGGTGATTCACATGGAGCAGTAGTGTTTGTTAAACAATGTGAGCAAAAAACAAAACAAAACATTGCTTATTAAGTGAAGAGTAAAGGTCTTTTTATTTGATTGGTGTCATTTCTTTACCTGTATTTGCATGTATCTTCTTTTAAAGCTTCTTTCTGTAAACTAACTTTCTACTGTGTCTTCATTCTACTTGAGTGCTGTGATTTTTTTTGCCTTGAAGTCCACACCTTTATTTGTTGTTGCAGTTCCAACTAGCTCCAGTCACTTCATTTTCTCTTTAAATTGTCCTTCTGTATTGTGTTTTGGAGAGCTCATTCATTTTTATCTGGCAGCATCTGTGTTAATTTTAAATCTTATCTTCTAACCTGCCAATTCATACTATTTTTATTTATACATTTCAATTTCAGCTTTATTTGATCATATTTATTTCTACTCTGTAACTTTCCATTTCAATATTTATTTATTTAATAACTAACATTTATTATTTTACTCAAGGCAAATGAACATATCCAACATACTTTCCACCTCCTATATTTCCCACAAAACAACCTTGTGAGGTGAGTTGGGCTGAAAGGCAGTGACTGGCCCAAGGTAATCCAGCTGGCTTTCATGGTTAAGATGGACTAGAACTCAGTGTCTAGTCTTAACCACTAAATCAAATTGGCTTAACACGCTCCAATGGTTGACTTCACTAGCCAGCTGCAGGCTCTTCAAATCGCTAGCCGAATTCAGCTTCAGGCATGATCAATTAAAAAAGAGAGAAATCTTTGCTCTGATGTCTCCCTCTGAAGCCAACTGCAATCACTCCCAATCGCTAGCCTAATCTGGCTTCAGGCACAGTAAACTTAATAGGGGAGGAGTCTCCGCTTTAATGCCTCCGTCCTCAAGACAATTGCAAGCAGTTCAGATCGCTAGCCAATATGGCTTCAGGCGCGATAAATTCAAAACAAAAATAATTTTACGGTTGGGGGTCGCCACATCGTGGGGAATTGTATTAAAGGGGTCGCCACATCATGGGGAATTGTATTAAAGGGGTCGCAGCACTATAAAGGTTGAGAACCCCTGCCTTAAAGTCTATCTCTGCTGCAGTTGTGGGTTTCTACCGGTTCGCTTCAGTTCAGGCGAACTGATAGTGGCAGTGACAGAAGGCTCCGCCCACCTGCCCAGATGTCATCATGGATGCTCTGTGCATGTACAGAAGGTTCTGCACATGCGTAGAAGGACCATGTATGAGTGAAGTGAGCACACACACATGCATGCTCCCGATTCCGAAACAGTAGTGAAGGTAAGTGGAACCCACTATTGCTCTGCTGGTTCTCAGTAGCAAATCTATGCCACCAAAGAGATGAGAACTTCAACCCAGTGTGACTTACCAAGGACTTAAGCTGAAGTAAAAGCTAAACTCATAGAAAACAGTATCTAGAGAGACCTGACCAGAGTACAGAAAGATGCGTACAGCAAGACTAGTAGTAGAACCTGGATACAGGCAGGTGTGCCCCAAATACAGGGACAATCCATGAAGAAAGGTTTCAGATTACCCAGAAGCGAGTAGATCACAGGTGATTTCCAGTAAAAGACAATTTGGTAGGAAAGAGCTCCTGTATATCTGAAATGACCAAAACTAAAACCTTCAGGTGGGAGATAGAGAAACCTCAGGAGAAGCAAACAACCATTCATCTGGCTGTGAAAAGCTTGGAGGCTAGAGAGGTTACTGGAGATAGAAAAGTGATGGCATTGCTGCAGTAATTTACATATGGAATACTGTTGGACGAAAAATCAGTAACAGCAAGGGGATGTACAAAAGCCCAAGATTAGAAAGGGAGACAAGTCTGCTGACTGACATTCCACAGAAATTCAGAAGTTGGCCCCTGCTGAGTAGAAGTCAGAAGATGAACATTCAGGGAAAAGGGTGGAGAGAAGGACAGATAATAGGGAAAGTTGTCATCTGCCATAGGATAGTTAAGAAACAACAAGAAAATAGAAGAAACAAAGGAAATAAAGATCAGAATATTCAGCAAATGAAAATAATAAAGCAGTGGCTGAAATATCAGAGATATCAGAAAGGTTGCCTGAGGGTAAAATAGGTTAGAGACTAGTACACGAAGTAGGCAGAATCTAGAGAATCACAGCTAAGCATTAAAAAGTAGGAATTAGTGAAGTAAAGATAAAAGGGCTCTCTTAAGAATCAAGGTAAAGTGAATTTTTAAATCAAATCTAGTTGAAGTTGGTCAAGAGAAAGCTCTAACAAGAAAATATGGCATTGAAACAGTGAATTATAGAATTTACAGATTATACATGATAGGAAAGGCTACCTAGGAATAAAAGATTACAACTACCCAGAAACACCAGCAAAGATCTCTAAAATCCAGATCTGAGCAGGAATCACAATTGAGTGAATTTTAGAAGCTTGTAACTAGATGCTCACCAATAGACTACAGTATCATCTTGGTGGAACATCAATATTGACAAACATAAATCAAGGTCTGCCAAAGCACATCACAGGCATTCTAGAAACAGATCCGAAACATGTTAAAGTGCTATTTATGTGTATTATTCTTGAAGCCTTTAAGACAAATGGATCTGGTTTTCTGGAATGGGCCAACTCGCCACAGCCAACTCACCACAACTAACTCACTGCAGGACAACTGACCATGGCCAATTCCGTGTGGGACAACTTGCTGTGGGACAATTTAATAATTTTAATTTTTGCCATTCACTTTTCATTATTTCTGTCCCTCCTTTTGCACCCTTTCTTTAATGATTCTATTCCACTATTTCTTTGATATTAGTGTAACTTGTCCTGCAGCAAGTTGTCCTGCAGTGAGTTGGTTGCAGCAAGTTGGCCATGCCAAGTTGGCTATGGTGAGCTGGCCATGGAGAATTATCTTAGGCCCTGGTTTTCTCAGGCCAAGGACAGCAATGCAAGTAATGATGCCTCCTGTAATCAAGGAGGAGGATAGATCATTTTAGGAACATATGGGATATTATGGAACTTTTATTACCCACTTTGTCCCAAGCACAAGCTCTCAAACTAAAACAAACAAACAAACAAACAAACAAACAAACAAACAAATAAATGTCAGTGAGACAGCACCATGGTTTTGAGGAGCAATTTTAGTGCTAGAGGAACCCAATTTTAATTTATAATTTATATATATGTAGAAATCAGAGATGTCAAGAGGCAACCATCTTGCAGCCATATGAGTAATAGTTCTCAAAATAAGCTTATTCTCTAAAGTGGGCAGCAGAAAGCTTTAAAATGTATTTGAGGAGATGAGACTTTGAGATCATCACAGATCATCCATCTTCAGTGTGATAGGAAAAAATAAAATTACCTACCACAAGCTGCCATACCAGTATCTCACCCTGCAACCTTTTAATGTGATCATTATCTATACCTTGCTTATTATTATTATTATTGTTGGTTACACAGTCAACAAGATCTTTAGGCTAGAATTGTCATTTTTATCCAATTATTGAGTCCTTCTCAAGAACCTGGAATAGGCAAATGAAACTTTGATGTTATTAAAGAAATCGAAGGATGTAAACTGTTCCAATAAAGCTACCTTTTGCAATTGATTGATGATGATTTTGTCAGTTGCCAATGGTATTCAAGCGACTATTATTGATATTTTAAATTTATTGGCCACGCAACTCCAGTGGTAAATCTTATTACCATTTGCAGCTGCTACTAAAAATGTCTAGAAGTTCCAATTGATGCAAAATACTGTTGATAGATTGTTCACTGGTGGAAGATACAAGAACAATGCAATATCACTGAAAGATTAGGCTTCCCTAAACAGTTACTTAAGGATCTCCTTTTTCCTCCATTGTTTGTTCAGGGATTCAGATTTGCAGACGAAGCACTTTGGAAGTTACCCTTGCTGTCATAGCCTCAGATGTCTAGGATACAGTAGAGAATCTTCTCTTGTGCTTCCTTCCCTTGAGAGTTATAGCAGTCCTCTCAACACTCACTTTTCCTATAGAACATTAACTAAGATGCAACTTTTTCACAAGGAGTTTAATTGCTAAGTAGAATAGAATAGAATAGAATAGAATAGAATTTTTTATTGGCCAAGTGTGATTGGACACACAAGGAATTTGTCTTGGTGCATATGCTCTCAGTGTACATAAAAGAAAAGATACGTTCATCAAGGTACAACATTTACAACACAATTGATGATCAATATATCAATATAAGTCATAAGGATTGCCAGCAACAAGTTATAGTCATACAGTCATAAGTGGAAAGAGATTGGTGATGGGAACGATGAGAAGATTAATAGGAGTGCAGATTCAGTAAATAGTCTGACAGTGTTGAGGGAATTATTTGTTTAGCAGAGTGATGGCCTTCGGGAAAAAACTGTTCTTGTGTCTAGTTGTTCTGGTGTGCAATGCTCTATAGCGTCGTTTTGAGGGTAGGAGTTGAAACAGTTTATGTCCAGGATGCGAGGGATCTGCAAATATTTTCACGGCCCTCTTCTTGATTCGTGCAGTATACAGGTCCTCAATGGAAGGCAAGTTGGTAGCAATTATTTTTTCTGCAATATTAGTGTTGATTTTTAATTGATGTATTTGAATTTTGATTTTTGGGTACTCTGCATTTTATTGATTGCGTCAGTTGACTTGAGTGTTTCAGTTGCGTAGAAAGATGGGATATAAATCAAGTAAATGACTCTTGTAAGGAAAGATCAGCATATGAATAAAATAAAGGCATTATGAGATATGCCATGCGCTATTAGAAAGTAGAACATTGGAGAATGGGAGATATGGATAAGAACTGTGGAAAGCTTAATGACAAAGTTATAAAGAGAGAAATACATAATGTGCACTCATTTGCCTATGTGTGTGCTCCACAGTGGAATTTATCTAAAATCTGGTACTGAAGAAGAATTCCTAGCTCAGAGTAACTCATGCATGACCATATTTTTTTCCAACTGTAAAGATACCAATAATCTCAAATATGGATGCCCCTATTAAAAGTTGGACCCATAAACTCATACATGCATAAGAAAATCCGTGGAAGATAATTTCTCCTACAGTAGGCAAGCAGAAGTCAGAAACATCATGTAGCCCGTAATGTATAGCCATCTGAACTAACATTTGTCCCCAATGCATTTGTCTAATTTGCTATGAAGGCAATTAATTTGGCAGCTGCCAATATATCTGGAGTTCCAAGGTGTACACCAGACGGGGAGTGAAAAAAGTCAATATAGTGGTCATAACCACATGAGCCAAACTCTGACCCCTGTGATGATACCTCCCCCACCACCACCACTGCAAACATCCTAGAGTCTGTATGTGTATTTCTATTAATTATTGGAATTTTTCAGCATCTTAAAATGGAGTTTTGAATATCTTAATCCTAAACAAAATAGTCCCAAACTTTTCACTGACATATATCAGAAGCAACCAAGTTTAAAAATTGATATGCCTGGCAAGCATCCAGGTTATTCATGCATGACATATTGATAAAGGAAGAGATTCAGACTATTAGCTTCATATGGTGGAATGTGGGAATTTTCTTAGATGCAAGTGTTTGGCAGTACTGCAGACAAAATGAAAAATATCTGGCAGGTAGAAAATTCAGACTAGCTTTCCCATTTATCTTTTGCTTTTTAAAACTAGTAATGAATCAGATCACAAATGCTATAAACTGATGGCCAGGCAATTTTTGTTTAAATCACAATGTACGAAAGGGGGTAAAATCCCTTTCACCAGCATTCAGGATGCTATAATAATAATCCAAGAATAATAATCCAATACAAGAATCAAGGCAATTCATTCTCAGATATATTTTGTAACTCACCATCCTGTTTTCCATTTTTGGTTTGTTTTGACTGTTAGAAGATAACTGAGAGAATAATATTCCTTAAGCTTCTATCCTTAAGCATTCCTGATAAAACGAAAGCAAATTGAGTGCTGTGGGAATTGTGATTTTATGGGCGTGTGGGCTGGGGAGGGAGATTTTGTGGAGGAAAGGGGAAAAGCCACATTGCTTGCCAACTTTCAACTTTATATCTTGGCAGGCAATATGACTGCAATCATCAGAAGAAGAACATGTATGAAAACTCAAAGAAATAATTTCCCAAGCAAAATGTATGTTTGAATTGAGCCACGGAGCAGGAAATGTATTCAGTATCTTGGATTCCTCTGCTGAGAAAAGTGCCTGCAGTCCCAAGAGGTACAAGCACAATCTTTCCTGTGTTAATGCTAATTCATTGTGCTGTGGAACTGATCAGACATTCCACTGTTCATGTGTTTAAAAGGGTAGAGAAACAGATACAGGATTAAGCAAAGGGTGCCAGAAAGGGAATGTGTGGATCTAAATTCACAACTAAACTTTCTTTACAACTGTAGTATGCAGTTCAATAATTGTGTATTATATAGTTTATAAACTATAATATAGAAACCGGTGTTTTTCAACCCTGACAACTTTAAGAACTGTGGACTTCAATTCTTAGAATTCAGGGAGTTGAAGTCCACACATCTTAAAGTTGCCAAGATTGAGAAACACTGATATATACATACATACATACATACATAGGTAAAGGTAAAGGTTCCCCTCGCACATATGTGCTAGTCATTGCCGACTTTAGGGGGTGGTGCTCATCTCCGTTTCAAAGCCGAAGAGCCAGCGCAGTCCGAAGACGTCTCTGTGGTCATGTGGCTGGCATGACTCAATGCCAAAGGCGCACGGAACGCTGTTACCTTCCCACCAAAGGTGGTCCCTATTTTTTCTACTTGCATTTTTTACGTTGTTGTGTCTTCGGCTCCTGAGCCTGGCCTCTTGGCAGAGAGTGACTCAGAGAGTGAGGGGGAAGAGCCGGCAGGGCTTCCCTCTGCAGGACCTTCCTCTCTGGCTCTGCTCCAGGTGCCAGAGGCAGGCCAGGTGGAGGAGTTGATGAGGCCTCTTTCTCCCACACCTTCCCCTCCCAGGCAACACCTCAAGACCCAGCTGCTGACAATCAGTCCTGGTTAGATCCCAGGTATTGCAGAAAGGAGAGGTGGGAACAACAAAAGAAGGGGTGGGGCAGGCCGAGAAAGTGCTGAGTCACGGAGCCACACCCCACAGGGTATAAAAGCAAGAGGAGCTGCTCTATAGTTTCTTGTGATGGACAAAAACTGACTCTTGGAAACTTTGGCTGCAATATTTCAAGACTAAGAATTTAGCTTCTGGATTTCTGTTTATTTCTGAACTCTTGGTTGCTCCAGCAACGAACTGCAGTTACGCTGGCTTCTGAGGAGATAAGAGAACTTGTCAGGCAATCGCAGGTTCGTTGCCAGAATTGATATCTGTCATAGGAATAAATTGCTGGGAGTTATAGTCAGCTCGTGTGTCTTCTTGATTGTGGTTGAGGGGGAACAGAACATACATGCTTTCGAAACTGCTAGGTTGGCAGAAGCTGGGACAGGTAACGGGAGCTCACCCCGTTACATGGCAGCACTAGGAATTCGAACCGCTGAGCTGCCAACCTTTCGATTGACAAGCTCAATGTCCTAGTCCCTGAGCCATGCGTCCCTCATACATACATACATACATACATACATACATACATACATACATACATACATACCTCTCTCTCTTTCTCTCTTTCTCGTGCTAATATAATTTATAAATTTAAGAGGTCCAACTGATTATTGTGAACAAGGCTAATGAAGGATGTAACATAAGTAGAGTAGATAAAAAATTCAGCCTTTTAATAACTGGGAATTTTTTTCTTTAGTTCTGGAATATCAAGCTGTTCCCTGTGGTTGAAGGACAAAGGCAAATTGCTCTTTTAAATTTATTTATTTGTTAAATTTATATGCCACCATCTCACTATTGAGTGACTCTGGCTTCCTGATTTAAAGCTCCTCTCTTTTTAACATGATCTGTTTATACATGCAGTTATTATGGAAAGACATCACCCTAAAGACTAGAGTCCATTGCTGGAATTTTGGATTACTGAGAATGGTAAGGTAAGGTAAGCCTTCCTTATATCACAATAATTATCTTGTGGCTGGGTGAACATTTCATTCTAAGGATAGATGGATCAATTCTAGTTTAAAAGAAGCAAATTTATCTATGTTTTTCCAATGGTATCCCGATTTAATAACAGCTTAAATTTGCAGGCTAACTAACTAACATGAAAAATATGATGTCTGTCTATGTACCTAGGCACTGGTATTCATTTTATTATTTATTTAGTTTTTTAAAAATCCCAATATTATTTTTATAAATTACTCAAAATGGTGAACATACCTAATATTCCTTCCTCCTCCTATTTTTTCCACAATGTTAATCCTACGAGATGAGGTGAACTGAAAGACAGTGACTGGCTCAAAATCACCCAGCTGGCTTTCATGTATAAAGCAGGATTAGAACTCACTGTTTCCTAGTTTCTAGCTTGGAGCATTAACCAGTACATCAAACTGTCTTTCTTGTATGTATCCTGACATAACCTCACTAACACAGGCACAGTGTGAGGCAGGGGTCTTTGCGGAAATGTAAGAAATGACAAGGTGAGGGCCACAACTGCATGAATGTAATCCTGCCCCAGTTTTATTGTGTGACACATTTGAAAAAAGACAGGGCTTTGAACACATTGTCACAGCCATCTTCTAGACTTCTTTGAACTCTGGTACTAACTGATAAGTGTATCCCACATGCATTTTCTCACTGGAAGTCCAGTCACTTTACACTTTATACAAATGTTGGTCTTGAGGAATGCAAAGAGTTAAGGAGCACCCTTTAATTTCACCCTTTTAATAATGGTGGTTAACCAATAGAAGCCCTGTGGTTAACAACAGGGCTTCTATTGCCCTGTTGGTTTACAGATAATCTGAGAATCGAGCATGTGAGCGTGAATATTTATTATTATGTAGGTTGTGTCCATCTATTATCCACCTAAGAGCACATGTGTAATAAAAAGAAATGATGAGAGGGTGAAAAGCAATTTCTTTTTAAGGTGTAAAGCCCTCATATTTCATATAAAGTATAAGAATTAAACACTAAGACCTTATTGCCAGTTGGAACTCTGAAAAGAAGCGTGAAAAATAGAGTTACTGTTTGGTTTCTATTCATATCTTCAGCAAGCTGTTATATGTTAAACTGTACTGAAATGGCTGTACTCAAAGCCATCCTTCAAATTGGCATGATTTTAAAAAACGAATGCTTGTCCAGCTTTATTTGTGGTGGTGACTATTCCATTGGGGGTTATTTTTCTCTTTTTAAAATAGAGTATTCACACGGCACTTCCCTGTTTGTGAGTTGACAAATACCCCTGTATCAGTTTTACTCCAAACCCTTGGACATTTTTGTTATTGTTATTTTTTTTAAAAAATCAGAAAGTAAGGTACAATTTTATTTGTGTCTGCTATAATCTGGATTAAAAAAAACATTAAAGCAGAAAGATGCTGCATTTCTTTGAGAAAGTCAGCAGATAAAATACAAATTTTCTCGGTACTGTGATGTGACGAGACCAAATGAGTAAGGGGAATTTAAAAGAAGCATTCAGAGCCAAAAATAAATAAAATAAAATAAAAATGCTAAAATACTGCTATACACAATGGTTGGTATATGACTGTAAGAACATTTGGGAACAATTGTGACTTTGGTTTAATGCCCCCTAGGGGCCTATACTGAAGCTTATTCTGTTTTATAACAGTAAAGCTTTCTATCAGTTAAAGAGCATACTGGAAATAAGAGCATGTTTCAAAAAATTCCTAGAAATACTTCAATGAAGGATGTTGCCATAAGGTCTTGAACTGGTCCATGATCAGTGTAATATGCTGAAATACCTAAATATAGAATAAACATGCTATTTTTGAAGACGTGGCAAGAAGGTAGTGAAGATGAAAAATAAGCAGTAAGTGTACATGCATCTTAGTGTGTTTTAAATCTTAAAAACACAAAACAAAAAGAACTGTGCTGTCGGTAAGATTTTAAGGTACAAAGAAGGACAGCACTTAACAGCATTTTACTAATCATCATACTACCTCTTAGAGTTTAGAGATAGCGTGTATTGGAATGTTGGTTCTCCAGGATTTGTAATACAGTATGGCTCAGTATTAATAATGATTTCCTAAGGATGGGAAACTACTTGTTATAGAACATGCAGCTGGAAAATGAGTGGGAGGGAATCTCAGCAAGAGCACCAAAGATTCCTAAGGAGGAGGCAATATATGTCAGAAAGAGACCCAAAATAAGAAATTACGTAGTTCTGAACTTGGATGGGGGAGGGAGGAAATGGTTTAGCGTAGCCACACCCGAGAATCTCTCAGGATATGTCTAGTAGGTTAGAAGATTGTAGCTTGAGTCTGGTAAGATTTTGTCCATTAGGTGTAAGGAAATAAAGGATTGGACTCGATTGGAATTTCTTTGGACTTGGCCAGACGTATCAACCAGCAGCAATTCACATATAATTGGACCAGTGGTTGTAAAGATTTAATCTTGTGCAGAATTGTAGAAATCTCTAGCCCCCAGCTCTGGCATAAGACAAGTGATATTCAATTTTTCAGGCCAGACTAGGAATGGAATCTGAATTTGAATAAAATGGGGTATTTCATTAGTGCTGGCGCCAAGAAAGTGGTGCAAGATGAACTACTGTTTACATTACAACAGCTAAAGCCAATTTATGAGACGAAGCTGCCAAACTGTTTTGCTGCCAATGTACTAATCACTTGCTGTGTGTTTCTTGGGACACTTTGTATGATTGACCTCCGTGAGCAGCAATGGTAGAAAACCTTCAGTTTCTTAAACATTTAGATCTGATCTACACAATTTGCAATCCACTAAATTAGTTTTGATCTATCATTCAGGCACTGTTGCTTGCCACATGGTTCACCATCCATTTGCTTTTGCTGGTATGAAAAGAGAGACATTCAGAGTTGTTTGCAATTGGAATGACCTACAAGTAAAATAAAAATAAAATTTGGAATCTTTTCTCCATACTTGTCACATCCATATCTTTTGTGTTTCTCCATGTCTTTATTTAGTAGTTTAGTTTGATTTTTTTTTACTACACTTAACCTCTGTGTCTTTCTCTCCCAGCTCTTATTTTAAATAAAACAAGCAGTATAGACCTGACCTGGACCTTCTTGCTTATTCTGCTGATGGGGCCTCCAGAATTCTTCCTTGAAATCCTATCCTAATGGTACTCATAGTAAGAAAAGATTATTCATTTCATTATCACAGCAGATCTATCCAATGAATCTCTGAGCTCAGCATGGATTTGAACTATTGCTTACACGATAAAAACCAACATCTAGTATATCGCCATTATATACTTTATATAATGGTACATAGTCACTCATATTCAAAAATAATGATGAGTTGGTATGAAACATACATTTGAGTGTGCTTTGGCATTTTTCTGTATTTAGATTTAACACAGCCATACAGTGTATAGGCTGTGAAATATTTCTAATTATTAAAAATGGTGCTTTTTAGCTGGATCCGAAACCGATCACTGTGGAATTGTTTTAAGATTAACCTTGTCAAATATGCTTAAATGGGTTAGGGAAATACATAGAAATAATTTAGTTATAGGCAAAATTAACTAATGCTCTTTTTCATGGTGAGCTGCTGTAACGATTTTATATAGCAGTCAAACTATTTAAATACTAATGTTGCCTTCATGCTGTAATCACCATTCCAGTCAGATGTCATTTTAGCAGCCTATAGGGAATTCAGTCCCTTAATTATTCTTCAATACACAAACCAAGCATTCTTTAATTGGTGTAAATTGAACAGCGTTCCAATGCAAACAAGGAGAGGACAAACTAATCAATGATTCCGTACATGTCTATTGGAAAGCTATTGCCACTAGATTGAGTAGCTAATCCGCAACTCCACAAGCTTCTATTGCTGAAGAATCAGACAGCTGCTAAACTAATGCTACCTCATAGCATTGATCTTAGTGGAGACTTATGTGGCAAAACCCTGACTTGCAATCTTTCAGGGAGAAGACTAGTTCATATCCCATATATTCCAGAATGGGCTTTTTCAGTCAAGCTTATCCTACATATGAAGGACTAAATGTCTGTTTGGCATATTGAAAATTATAATCTCAACAGTATAGTTGAAGGCAGATGAACCTGACTGATGATATGATGACCAACTTGTGTTCTATGTATTTTGTGGAGAATATTTCCTCAGATAATGATGTATGTCATGGTGGGACATCACAGAGACAGTAACTGTACAATTCATTACATTGGGGTCATCTCTGTTCTATTTTCCAACTGAAGGTATCTCAGGAGCTTTTTACTAGAATGGCCTTTCTTCAACCTTCTGGATGTTTTGCATCAACCAGAATTCCAAGCTAACATGGCAAGAAAAAAGAATTCTCAAAGTGGTACTCTAGATGCTGACACTTTGGAGAAGATTATGGTAGAATCTAGTTGCCTTTTGAGCACCGGGAAGCCATAGAAACACAGGGTAGAGTTTATGCAAGAGTATCATCTAAATTCGATAACCAAAGGTTCCATACTGAATCATCCTTCTCCAACTTGACTGATTCTCAACGTGGATTTTGCCTAGTGGGAAACTCGATGAGATTTGTTCCCAAGTTGCAATAGCATGTCTATGCCAACAGTAGACATGGTTGTAGAGAAAATAGCTGGCCCAGAGAATGAGGGTGGTGAGGGAATCAGGGGGTCATATGGTGAGAATGCATATAAGGGGCAGCAGGAGAATGGAATTCAGCTGCCTGGGTTTACGGTTGAAAATCATGAGCTCTCTAATCAGTCTGAATTTGCTAGGTCTCTGTCTCTTCCTTACAGAAATAGAAGACATTGCAAGAGCTCGACTGAATTGATTTGATTATATCCCTGAAAATATGAAAAGCAGCCCAGACTGTCATAATGGCAGAACCCACTTACAACAGCAATGAATATATGAAGTTTTGATTTCAAAAGCACTAAGTGATTCTGTTTTGAAAAAAAAAAGAATTAAAAACATAACTCTGACTTTTCAGTGACACCTTTTTGAATAATTCATGCGACAAAGAAAATATTTATTGCTCCCTTTGTCAGCTCTTTCTATGAATGTATTTTCAGAACAACGGTACCATGGTCTTTAGAAAACCTATCCAGTTTTTCTTTAGGAAACCATCTATTCTACTCATTCTTGATAGGATTAAACTGATCAACAGTAGAAAAATATACCTGAGAATCACACAAAGATTTCATTTTGTAAATATATTAGATTCATTCTTATTGATTTTATCTGGCTTCTTAATTTCATTGTTAAAAGTCTGAAATGGATAGACAAAAAGTAAGGAGAAACTGTTTATCCTCATCATTATTCCAATTATAAATAGTAATAAGTGAACGTAACACGAAGTAAGAAAAGAGTACTACAGATGTTTTGTTATGAAATATAATAGCCTTCCCTATGCTGATGTCTTTCAAATATGCTGTGTTTTACTTCCCATAATTCCGAGGGCATAACAGTGGTGAAGACTGCACTCTGTTGCTTCCCATCTATAAATATGTCATGTTGGCTTAACTGACTGAATTCTAATTCAGTCGAGTTTCCACTTTCTGTGGTTTTAGCAGTAGAAAAACCATGCCTTCTGAATGGGAAACCAAAAGTCAAAATCTCCCTATAAAGCAGGAGTCTCAAACTCGATTTCATTGAAGGCCCCCACTGAAGGCCGGATCTAGCCCACAGGCCTTGAGTTTGATACCCCTGCTATAAAGCCTTGGGTGGAAATAAAAGTTTTCCTTTCTAAACAAAAACAGCTTTGGGATTATGTTAATTAGATCAAACCAGGGTTAGCTCTGCTTCTAGGGTCTCCATCCTTACCCTGGGATCCTGGGACCCTAAAGCTCCCATTATCTGTTACGGAAACATTTTTAAAATTAAACACAGTAATTACAGTAATGCAATTAATGTCACATCTAGTTTAACCCTGCCCAGGTTATTTATCTTCCCAGTGAGGAAACAGTTCATTATTCCTTATTTTGATTCTGCTGTAGGCCTTGTGAAAGAAATTTTTAAAAGATTCTTAACATAACATATTCAAAAGCAATAGAAGGAATGGAAATGAAAAGAATCTATATGGTGCTATGCAGCCAGTTTAATATCATGGTTAGGGACATGTGCTAGAAACTGAGAGACAACTCAGGCACAAAGCTGTCTGGGGACTATCATGCCCCCGTTGGACAGCTGCGACAGAAGATGAGCTGGAACAAGAACTGAAAGCAAGTGAGAGAGCAACTCCATTGGTCCTGGAGGAAACTGGTGAAGGGCAGAGTCAATCCAGGCAAGGCTGTTCGGAATTAGTAAGGCCTGCAGGCAGAGGGAGAGACAGAGCTCAAACAAGGAGCAAGAACCACCCCATCCTGATGAAGGGCTCAGAGAGTGCAGAGAAGGTGTGATTAATGCAGATGAAGCAGGTCACGCGCGAGGAGAGTGCCCTATCCAGCTTGACCAGGCACACCTGGGGAATGGAGGAATGCAGCATCACCTGTGGAGATGCTGTGGGGAGGGACATTTGTCGGGAACAAACACTGAGTTCCTGAAGTGTTGTGTGCTGATGTTTGAACTTGTCAAGAATCCTTGCATTCCTTGTTGGCATTCTGGACTAATTATCTGGATCTTTTGCTCCCTGAACTCCTTGCTTGGCTCTTGTTTTGCCAAATACATTTGGGATTTATTGCCATGCAGCCTTGGTGCAGACAGCACTGGGCTGGATTAATTGCAGCCAGAGGCTGCTTGAGGTTTGTGTGGGGGTTTGTTCTCATTCTGCTCTGGGACTTGCCAGAAACATGGGTGCGTTTAGGGAGATTTGGAGCAATAAAGAGGTAGTTTGAACTGCCAGCTGTTTGTGTTATCTCTGTGCCATGCCCTGGATAATCACATTTCTTTATTTTCCAAGGTCTGGATATACCATAGTGTAGCAGATAACTGTACAAAATACTTTATTATAGAACAAAACTTTCCTATTGTCCCATTAACTCTACCCAACTAGGCTTGTCTATCCACATAAGTCTTTGATGTTCGTCCTTATAAGAGCTGTGATGGCATAGTGGTTAGAATGCAGTACTGCAGGGCTAATTCACTGCTCATTCCAGGAGTTCAATTCTGAGTGGTTGACTCAGCCTTCCATCCTTCCGAGGTCGGTAAAATGAGGACCCCGATTGTTGGGGGCAATATGCTGCCATTGTAAACCACTTAGAAAGGGCTGTAAAGCACTGTGAAGCGATACATAAGTCTAAATGTTATTGCTATTGCTAAGTGCTATTGCTATTATAAGTCTTAAAATTTGTAAAGTGGTACCCAATCTTTGCATCCCTTCAAAAGTTCCTGCATTGCCTCAGTGTAGTTGTTGTTCTGGTTGCTACCAAACTCAGGTCAAGCTCTAACCAAGCTCCAGGCAGGAATCACATTCCAATGGGCTGCTTTGTGTAGCTTGTGGTTCTGGCAATTGATTGTTAGCTCTCTTGCTTGCCTGTAATACTTGTATTTCCCAAATATTGCTTCCTGATTCCTGCCCTATAAACTCACACTTTTGTAGACTAAGGGCCGGGGTGGAGTGAGATTGCCTATGGACATTGGCACATTCTTAAAAACACCAGTGAGTGGTCAATTAGCCTGACACTTTAAATATTAGCATGGGTGCGTATGAGTAAACTGGGTGAAGAATGACTGACTGACTGACTGAATGAATGAATGCAGCTCCCTTCAAGTTTCTGGGACTGTAAACTTTTACTGTTCTTTGGGAGAAGGGATGAGTTTCATTCCCTCATTAGGACTTTTGGCCAGTCACTCTCTCTCAGCCGTAGGAAGCAGACAATAGCAAACAACTTCTTAAAAAAATCTTGCCAAGAAAACTACAGTCCAAGGAGTTAATGCTTATTTGAAGGCAAAGCAACCAACCAACCAAGCAATCAATCAATCAGTCAATCAATAAGCAAGCAAGCTGTAATTATGGAAGCATTTTGTGATCTCTTTGCTACTAAAGCCTACAGAGAACTTCCAAAGCAAAGATATGAAGCCAAGATGCTGCATTTCGCCCTGTCTGTTTGTTGTCATCATCAGCTCTTTCTTCTGGGATCTTAAATGGAAAACCAAGTGATCTTCCAAATCTTCCTGTTTTATCACATTTCGGGCTACCTGCTTTCTGCAACTAAATTCAAACCCAGAGATGATTCACATTATGCCAAAGGCATAATATTGGTATCTACCATTGAATCAGGAACGGTGGATCTACCAGGCATAGCAAAAGAAGTTATTCTTATAACAGTGGGGAAAAAAAAATGCCACTTTGAACTTATAATTTAGCTTTATGATACTGTATGTGTTAAATTTTTTCTTTTGAGCTGAGTGGTGATGGAATGGAAAGATGGATCAATATTATTCTGTAGAGTCAAGCTTTAAAACTGTGGTTAAAAAAAACAAACCCAAGACATTTTCTATACCTATAATATAACATTTTCTTTTTTTTCTGTTTGTTTTGTTTTCATTTTTTTGCATATTTTTGCATGCTTTGTATTCCTTTCTTTCTGTGTCTTAGAGCAAATAAAATGAATCCAAATTGATGGACTTGAGAACAAATCTTTCTTTGGTGTCTCCAGCTGATCCAAATCTAGATACTTGAATGCTGCTTTGACTTAAAGAAGGAAGAAATCAGCTTTATTCCCCTTTTTCCATTTCTATAGGTAGCAGAGAAGGGGAATAAATGGAACCCATTAAGAAAACCTGTTATGTATCTTTAAATATTTTGGCGGGAAACAAGCACGTTGCTGATTGGTTGAAGCCGCCGGTGAAACAGTATATAAGGAGAGGTTTTTCCCCAGCCTGTTGCTGGGTTCACCCTATATTAAAGAGCTGTTGTCACTACTCTGGTTTCCAGCCTCGTTACTTCCCGAACTTAACACTGGCGACGAAGGTGGGATCTCGAGGCTAAGGAGCACCAGAACCGAGCTGAAGCACGGAAGAACCGAACCCAGCAAACACAGGGCAGAAACGCGGAGATGGCCAGTTACACTCCGCCCGCGCCGTTTGACCCAGCCAGAGAGAAATGGGGAACGTACATGACCCGTTTCGAAAGCTTTCTAGAAGCAAACGAACTGCAAGGAGTTCCAGACAACCGCAAAAGGGCATACTTCTTGAGCCACTGCGGTCCCGAGGTCATCGACATCGCGGAAGCCCTGGCAGAGCCAACGCCGGTACAATCGGTATCGTGGCAAACTCTGCAAACCCTGTTAAAAAACCATTTCGCGCCAACGCCGTCCAAATACGTGCGGCGTTTTGAATTTGGAGAGCGCCGACAGCGAGAGGGCGAAACCATCGGCGACTACATGGCCGCCCTGCGGAAAGCCTCCAAAGACTGTGGGTACCGAGACCTAGACGAGGCGCTGCTGGAGCAACTCATCCGTGGGGTCAGAGACATGCGTTTGCGGAGGCGACTGCTATCGAAAAGCAATCTAACGCTGGCAAACGCCCTGGACGAAGCCAGAGCGCATGAAATGTCCACCCAAGCGGCGGAGACCCTGCAACAGCCACTCACACCGAAGGCGAGCACAAAATCAGCGGTGCACCAGAAGAGATCCAGACCGAATCCGGCGGTGAGGATGAGGAAGGGTTTGCCGAACCGAGAAAGCGGCAAAGAAGACCGGGACGAATCACGGAAGTTGCGGAGGTCAACACCAGCGCCAACACTGCAAGTTCAAGGACGCTACATGTCGGTGCGAGAAGAAGGGCACCTAGCTCAAGTCTGTCGAGCTCCCCAACCTTCCGCCGAAAATTCAAATCGGCCAATCAGAGCGCGGGATCGGCAAGGCGACCCGTGAGTGGCTCAAACAAAAAAGGCGCGAACTCGAATCAAACGACGGTGATCATAGGCCGCGCCACAACCCGGGTGGGGAAGAAGATCTTCACCAAGCCAAAATAGAAGGAGTGCCGTGCCGACTAGAAGTGGACACGGGTCAGCGATCACCATCATGTCCTGGGACACTTTGGCGGCGTTGCCATCAGTCGCAAAGCGCCACCTGCAAACACAACGGCTACGAGTCCACGACTACCAAGGGAATCGCATCCCTGTTCGAGGGACCACCTCTGTCCGAGTCGAGTACGGACCACACAAGAAGACCCTGCCCATCACGATCGTCGAAGGGACCCTGCCTAGTTTGTTGGGACTAGACTGGTTCCGTGCATTGGGCATGGGAGTGACTGGCATCTACAGAAGTGACTGTAACCTAAAAGACATACTCATGAACGAGTTCGAAGATGTCTTCAAAGACTGCCTGGGCAAGTACAAGGGGACCCCTATTTCCTTCAACTTAGACCCCCAGGTAGCCCCCATTAGGTTAAAGGCAAGGAGAGTCCCTTTTGCCCTGAAACCTAAGATTGACAAGGAGCTAGATAAGCTCATAAATCAGGGGATTCTGGTGCCAGTCGATCACGCAAAGTGGGAGACACCAATCGTCACCCCAGTCAAACCAGATGGGTCAGTTAGAATCTGCGCTGACTACAAGGCGACATTAAACAAAGCCTTACAGAAAAGCGCTTACCCGGTTCCCGTGGTGCAACACTTGCTGCACTCGTTGGGGCAAGGGCAAGTCTTTGCAAAGTTAGACTTGGCTCAAGCCTATCAACAACTGCCCGTAGACGCCAACACAGCCGAAGCCCAAACGATTGTGACTCATAGAGGTGCTTTCAAGTGTACCCGATTACAATTTGGGGTGAGTGTGGCACCGGGACTGTTCCAAAATCTAATGGAACGACTTCTGCAAGGGCTCCCAGGGGTAGTCCCCTACTTCGATGATGTATTGATATCAGCCGAAAATTTAGAGGAATTGGGGGAGCGTTTGAGAAAAGTTCTGGGCATTTTCCGGTCAGCCGGACTAAAGGTTAAAGTGAACAAATGCCAGATAGGGGTAGAATCCGTTGAGTTCTTGGGCTACAGAATAGACAAGAAAGGAATTCACCCCACTGAGAGCAAAGTCAAGGCAATAAGAAAGGCTCCAGCGCCTAAAAACAAAACAGAGCTACAGGCATTCCTGGGGCTAGTGAATTTTTACGCGGTCTTTTTAAAAAACAAAGCGACCGTTGCTGAACCGCTGCATAAGCTTCTGGGAAAGAATACTGTTTGGTCTTGGGGAAAGTCGGAAGCTAGGGCTTTCGAAGCAGTAAAAAACCTACTCTCGAGCGATAGCCTACTGATTCAGTATCATAGCTCATTGCCATTATTACTGGTTTGCGATGCCTCCCCGTACGGGGTGGGGGCTGTGCTCAGCCACAGACTCCCAAACGGCACAGAAGCCCCTATAGCCTTCTACTCCAGAACGATGTCCTCCACAGAGAGGAACTACAGCCAGTTGGATAAGGAAGCGCTAGCAATTGTGTCAGGGGTAAAAAAGTTTCACGAATACGTTTTTGGTAGAGACTTTGAAATTGTTACTGACCATAGACCGCTGTTAGGGATACTGGCTGGCGACCGCCCAACGCCTGTGGCACTTTCGCCACGATTGACCCGATGGACTATCTTCTTAGCCGCTTATTCCTACAAGCTGCAGCATCGACCGGGAAAAGAAGTGGGGCATGCGGACGCTTTAAGCAGATGCCCACTACCAGGGGCGATCGAAGACCCCACTCCGGGGACGCCCATCCTGCTAATTGACTCTTTGGACTCTGGCCCAGTCACATCTAAGGAGGTGGCTCGGGCATCATACCGGGACATTACTTTGAGGACTGTACTCGGTTGGGTACAAAGAGGGTGGCGCGGTGCGGGGGGGGAGGGTTTTAAGGAATTTGTAAAAACGTGGGGAACTCTCGGCTCAAGGGGATGCCTGCTATGGGGCGATCGAGTGGTGATCCCGGAGAAATTGAGGGAAAGGGTATTGGACCTCCTCCACGAGGGTCACCCAGGGATCGTAAGGATGAAGGGGCTAGCAAGAAGCTATGTTTGGTGGCCACTCATGGACTCAGAAATTGCAGAGAGGGTAGGAAAATGCCAGGCTTGCCAAGAGTCCAGACCTCTACCCCCAACGGCCCCAGTCAGGGAATGGGAAAAACCCCAAGGGCCCTGGTCGAGAATCCACATTGATTTTGCTGGCCCTTTCCACGGCCAAACTTTCCTAGTGGTAGTCGACGCTTTCTCTAAATGGTTGGAAATCATTCTCATGAGATCCATGACAGCCGAGGCAGTAATCGCAGCCCTGAGGCACCTATTCGCAACCCACGGGTTGCCTGACACGCTAGTATCCGACAACGGCCCGCAATTCACGGCAACCCAGTTTGAGGAATACCTGGCAGATGAGGGCATCCGACATGCCCTCTCTGCGCCTTTCCACCCTGCGTCGAATGGCCTTGCAGAGCGTTCCGTCCGGAGCGCTAAGGAGGCATTGTCCAGACTCAAGCCAGGCGACTGGCAAACAAAGATAGATTTCTTTCTGGCCGTTCAGCACAGAACCCCCAGCACTGCTACAGGCAGAAGCCCAGCCGAATTATTGATGGGACGGAAGCTCCGGTGCCCACTGGACCGTTTAAGCCCCTATTACACACCAGAGGGTTACAAGGGGGAACTGGAAAAAACTAGAGAAATGGGCATAGGCGACTGAGTGTGGGCCCGCAACTATGGGGACGGCCCAAGTTGGCTAGCCGGGAAAATCATAAAAGCAACCGGTCCAAAATCATACTTAGTTGAGTTAAAAGACAACCGAGTATGGAGGCGCCACATAGATCAGATAAGAAAACGAATAGCCGAACAACCCGAGCTAAATGAGACAGATCATGACCACTCATTATTTGAACCCACAGCTGACCCTAACCCGGGGGAGGCGCAAGACTTAGCTGAGTTCCCGGAGGTCCAGCGACGCCATCAGGTTCCCGTTGGAAACAGCAGGGACGACTCTGCAAGTAATCCAAGGCCGGATGGCCTAGAAAAAGAGTCTGCAAGTAATCCAGGGCCGGATGGCCTAGAGAAAGAGCTGGGAGGAGCAAACGGCCCCTCCGACCAGCTCAACCCACTCCCAAGGACTGAACCGCGCAGGTCCGAAAGAATCAGGAGACGCCCAGGTTATTTGCGTGACTACGTCGAAAAATAACATGTAAATAATATGTAAATATAGGTAAAGTGTTTTCTGGGAGGGGAGGAGTGTTATGTATCTTTAAATATTTTGGCGGGAAACAAGCACGTTGCTGATTGGTTGAAGCCGTCGGTGAAACAGTATATAAGGAGAGGTTTTTCCCCAGCCTGTTGCTGGGTTCACCCTATATTAAAGAGCTGTTGTCACTACCCTGGTTTCCAGCCTCGTTACTTCCCGAACTTAACAAAACTTTTTTCTCCCTGTTCAACTTTTATTGGCTAATGGGAAGTGAATCCTTCCTTCCTTCCTTCCTTCCTTCCTTCCTTCCTTCTTTCCTTCCTTCCTTCCTTCCTTCCTTCCTTTCATCCATCCATCCTTCCTTCCAACATCTCACACAATGCCTTCAATTTTATTTATAGAAAAAAAAGAGTCCATTAATTTCTTGTTTGTTCCATTTTCCAATGTGTCTATGCATAACTGTGTGTTGTATGTACATGTATACACGCACACACAAATTTGAATGAAATTAGTAAATTTTGTTTAAAACTATGATTACATTTACTTGATTGATTGCTGACCACAGCAAGGTTTACAGACTAATCACTCTGTGCTGCATCACCTGCAAAGTCATGGAATCAATCATCAACCAATCCATTACCTTACACTTAGAAACAAACAACCTACTCTCTAATAAACAATTTGGTTTCAGAAAAAAATTATCATGTAACTTACAACTTCTCCACTGTAAAAACATATGGACTGCAAATCTTGATCAAGGCAAAGTAATAGATGTAATCTACATCTATTCTGCAAGGCTTTTGACTCAGTAGTACATGATAAACTTCTCCTAAAACTAAAATCCTATGGCATTTCAGGACCCCTTCACAAATGGATATCTGCTTTTCTGTCTAACAGACAACAAGTGGTCAAAATTGGCAATGCTCTATCAAATCCTGTTCCTGTCAAGAGTGGCGTTCCTCAAGGCAGCGTTCTTGGACCAACACTCTTCATACTATACATAAATGATCTTTGTGACCATATCTCAAGTAATTGTGTTCTCTTTGCTGACAATGTCAAACTATTTAACACCACCGACAATACATCTACCATTCAAAAAGACCTTGATCATCTAACCGCTTGGTCTAAAACTTGGCAACTCCAAATCTCAACCAGCAAATGCTCAGTCTTACATATTGGAAAAAAGAACCCAAACACTAAGTACATACTTGATTGACATTACCTTACAGATGACCCCCACCCTGTTAAAGACCTTGGAGTTTTCATATCAAATGATGTAAGTACCAAAGCCCACTGCAACTACATAGCAAAAAAGGCTCTAAGAGTTGTAAACCTAATCTTGCATAGCTTCTTTTCCAAAAACACTACACTACTAACCAGAGCATATAAAACATTTGCTAGGCCAATTCTAGAATACAGCTCGCCTGTCTGGAACCCTCACCACATTTCTGACATCAATACAATTGAACGTGTCCAGAAATATTTTACAAGAAGAGTTCTTCACTCCTCTGAAAACAACAAAATACCTTATCCCACCAGACTTGAAATCCTAGGCTTAGAAAACTTAGAACTCTGTTGCCTTCGACAAGACCTGTGTTTAACTCATAGAATCATCTATTGTAATGTCCTTCCTGTTAAAGATTACTTCAGCTTTAATTGCAATAATACAAGAGCAACCAATAGATTTAAACTTAATGTTAACCGCTTTAATCTAGATTGCAGAAAATATGACTTCTGTAACAGAATCATCAGTGCTTGGAACACTTTACCTGACTCTGTGGTCTCTTCCCATAATCCCAAAAGCTTTAACCAAAAACTTTCTACTATTGACTTCACCCCATTCCTAAGAGGACCATAAGGGGCGTGCATAAGAGCACAAACATGCCTACAGTTCCTGTCGTATTGTTTTCTTCTTCATATATATATATATATATGTCTTTGGTTGTTCGGGTTTTCTCCCGTGCAAAATTGGAAGTGTCTTGGTGACGTTTCGACGAAGTCTCATTTGTCATCTTCAGGCTTCAGCTTCGTGCTTCTGGGAGCAATGTGTGATCGCAGCTGTTTCTTCCTTTTAACTGCTAGTGGGGGTTTGAACTGATTGGGTGGGAGCTTGGCTGTGCTCTGATTGGATGGGGGGTTTTCTGTGCTCTGATTGGCTGGGGGTGTGTCCTGTGTTGGTGGGGGCTTGGTTGTGCTCAGTCTAGTCTGTGCTGCAGGGGGATTTGAGCTGGTGAGCTGCATAGCTGTTGTTTGGCTTTGTGGTCGTGCTACATCTTCATAGTGGGTGTCAGTCTGCTGCATGAATGGATTGGAGGGGTTTGAAATGGCTAATGTTGCAGCTGCGGTCTGGCTTCTGGTCCTTGGTCGTGCTTCATGATCAGTGTGGGTTTGGGTCTGCTTTCTGGGTGGATGTGCGGTGGTGACATCCTGTGTGGACCTCATGAGTGTGGGTCTGGTGTCATTCCTCGTGTTAGGGACTCGTTTGTCAATAAGGGCGGGTTTCCAAATGGCTGGTAGGCGGGAGGTGTCATCTCGTTTGTTCATGCTGTGTGGGCGTTTTTCTATCTCAATGGCTTCTCTGATTATTCTGTTGTTAAAGTGTTCAGTTTTGGCGATAGTTCTGGTCTTTTAAAGTCAATATCATGTCCTGTGACTTTAAAGTGTTGGACCAGGGAAGAAGTTGGTTCCTCTTTTTGAATGAGTTCTTGTGTTCTTCAATCGTGCACTTATTCTTCTGTTGGTTTGTCCAATGTATGTGGTGGGGCAGGCGGTGCATGGGATTTCATATACTCCTTGATTTTCTAACTCAATTTTGTCTTTGGGGTTTCTTAGGATGGTGGATATTTTTGGTTTGTGCAGAATGTTGTCTTCATGTTGTGTTTGTGGAGGATCTTGCTGATTCTGTCTGTGGTGCCTTTTATATATGGGAGGAGGGCTGTGCCGTTTTCTTGTTCTCTGTCTTGGATTTTAGTGGGGGTTCTTTTTGGATTAGCTTGGTAATCTTATTTGTTTGGAATCCATTGGATGTTAGTACATTAGTGAGAGTGTCTAGTTCGGGTTTTAGGTGTTGTTCATCAGCTAAGCATTTTGTTCTGGAGATGAGTGTCTTGGCTACGGAGTTGATCTGTGCTGGGTGGTGGTGTGAGAGTGCGTGCAGATAGCGGTTTGTGTGTGTTTTCTTCTGGTAGATGGTGTGTCCTAGGGAGCCATTGGGTTTTCTGTAGACTAAGACATCCAGGAAGGGAAGTTGGTTATTAACTTCTGTTTCCATGGTGAACTGTATTTTGGGATGTAGGCTATTGAGGTGTGTGAGGAAGTTGTCAAGTTTTTCTTTCCCGTGTGGCCAGATTATGAAGGTGTCGTCTACATATCTGAGCCAGAGTTTGGGTTTGTGATCAGATTTTTCTAGAGCTTGGGTTTCAAAGTGTTCCATGTAGAGATTGGCAATGACAGGTGAGAGGGGTGATCCCATGGGTGCTCCTTCTACTTGTTTGTATTTTTGTCCATTATAGATGAAGTATGTGTTGGATAGGCAGTGGTTGGTCAGATCTAGGATTTATTTATTTATTTATTTATTTATTTATCAAACTTCTATACCGCCCTTCTCCCGAAGGACTCAGGGCGGTGTACAGCCTTCATTTAAAACAATTAATATACATATTAAAATAACCATTAAAAAGCTTAAAAAGGATGTGCTTGGGGGGGTTATATTTGTTTTGGATAGCTGTCAAGGTTTCTTTGATTGGCACTTGGGTGAAGAGGGATATGACATCAAAGCTCACGAGTAGATCGCTGGGCTGTAAGTTTTGTTTCTTTATGATCTCTATGAACTGGAATGAGTTTTTTACGTGTGAGGTGATGGATTCTGCATAGGGCTGTAGTTGTTTGGCGAGAAATTTGGCTAGGTTTTGTAGAGGTGAGCCTATGGAGCTGACTATGGGTCTGAGTGGGGTTCCTTCTTTGTGTATCTTGGGGAGGCCATAGAGCTTAGGGCATCCGGATGATTTCTCTCTGGGAATGATTCTTTGTTGGATTTCTTCGCTGATGGGGGAGGCTTTTATTTTGGATCTAGTGGTTTTTTCTAGGTAGGTGGTGGGGTCTGTGTTTAGGGGCTTGTATGCAGGGTCTTGGAGTAGGTTGGTTAATTTGGTTTGGTAGTCAGATGTGTTCATAACCACCGTGGCGTTGCCCTTGTCTGCTGGTAGGATTATTATGCTGGTATCTTTTTTCAGGTTAAGTAGTGCTGTCTGTTCCTCTTTGGGTAAGTTGCTTTTGGGTGGCTTGCTGGTGCAGAGGATGTTGGAGATCTCGAGTCTGATTTTGTTAGCGTCATCGGGGTTGATTTTGGTCAGGCTGGTTTCAACTCCGCATATAATGGTTTCGGTGGGGATGTATTTGGGAGTGACTGCAAAGTTGAATCCTTTGGAAAGGACATCGGTTTCAGCTTTGGTGAGGATCCTATCTGAGATGTTATGCACTGTTTGTTTCATGTGTTGCTGTGAGGGTGGAGGGGTTTGTTTCTGGCGTTCTTGTAGTCTTCGGAGTTTGTTGGTGTGCGTGTCTGTCTATATATATGTCTATATATGCTCATACCTCCTAATATTTCCTCATATATATGTTTATATACTATATAATCTTTTTGTGTGATGCTTATATATATTGTTGTGACAAAATAAATAAAATAAATAATAAAAATAAATAAATAAATATATATATATCTGTAAGGTAAAGGAAGACAAGATCTGGGGTGCAAATATTTAGAACACCACTAGGTGGCAGCAGAGAGTTAGGGCTGTCTATATTATCCTGCTATCATATGATCCATCAGATTTTTTCAGCCCAGAATGGTTGGCCCTACTTTCTGAGATGGCAATGGAACTAGCCAGTCATGTACAGTGTTGTGGAATACAGATTTACTGCATTTGTACTTTCTAATCAGGTTTCATTCAAGGATTAACCCCTGACTACAAGGGCTGAATGGAAATATTTTGGTTTACTTTACCAATGGTAGTGGGCCTTTTTCATTGCAGATTTTCACTGTGCTACTGAGATTGCAGATCCTAATGTTTCTTTGACTCTGTTTCAGCCAAACACCAGTTTTCAAATTACATGGTTGATTGCACAGTTAGCCAGATGATTAGACTGGATCTGGCATTCTAGCTGTCTAAAGTAATAGGCACATTGGATACAATCCCAAAACATCTGGAGCATTACTTGGCATTGATAAAATCATCATCAGTCAATTGCAAGAGGTAGCTTTACTTGGAACAGCTTACATCCTGCAACTAAATCTTTAACACCATCAAACAACCATATCTGCCTATCCCAGATCCTCGGGAAAGACTTGATATGTGGATAAAAATGCCAAATCCAATATAAACATCTGGATGACTATGTGAAGAACCATAATAATAAGTTCTTGGGAAAAACTCTGCTTATGAAGGCCACCACTAGATAAAGAACTGGTAGCTGTGACTTCACATTGATGTGAACTGATTATTTATTAAATATGTGTTCCACCCAATTTCCACTCTGGAATGATGAGCATTTTTATGCCAACTCGAAAGGCCAATTTTAGGGCTGATTTGAAGCCTTGAACTGGTTCCTAGCAAGGCAAAGTTGTCACTTTTGCAAACAAACAATTTGTATTGCTGTAGAAGGGAAGAGAATATCACACAATAATTTTATAATAATTTAAATAATGTTACTGCACATCTCCTTAATTTTATGACATTATATTCTTTAGTTTCGTCCATATGTGTGAGTGTTACACTTTCATATTAGCATATGGGATATTATAAAACCACAAAAACTATAGTAGGCAATAGTTCTACCTAATGGGATTTTTTATACTGAACATCTCTCATTTGATTTTTTAGAAAAACTGTTCAAAAATTGCCAGACACTCCGCTGCAAGGACTGTGTTGCATACATGTATCTGGCCAATCAAGGTCAATAAATATTTTATAAGCAAAATAAGTTTCTTTAAAAAATCAAATTAACAGCACTGCAGGGTTATGTTCTTTTATTTCATTAAATTCTAGTTCACATGATCTGAACAAACATTTGCTGTCAATATTTAATTTTAAAAAGTCCAACTCAATCAAGTAAACAAAGCCTTAGAAAGTATAATTCTCTTCCTTGACTAAACTAAACCCATTAAGACTTTAATGCAAGAATGAATGAAAGACAAAGGGTACATGCTTCTCAAAAGATGAAAGCATGCAGTCCATTTGCATTTTAAAATTAATTGCTGACCTAATTATTTGTCAGTAGAGGCATAAATTAAGTAAATATAACTTACAGTAAAGCTTCAAGACACCCAGAGGAGTTCGACTCCCCCCGAGTAAATTGTAATTGTCCAGCACGACAATCTATTTTTGCTGTCATTTCATGACCGAAGGAAAAATTTCTGGGAAACTGTACCATATGGAGACATGAGAGGGAATGATAGACTTAGATCTCTTGTACAAAGGGATGAGAAAGTAGAAGTCACCAGAGAACATCTGAAGGCGCAGCTTTGATTTTAGAAAAAGGGGATATGCTTCCCATGCCTACTTAGATGGAATTTATAATGCTGATGAAAATGCACTGATGAGCTCTTACGTAACCTGTATGCTTCAGATGAATTGATGAATTAACTATTCATACCCCTAAATAAGAGTAATTTTCCATGCCGGCCAGGAATTCTGAGAATAGCTACGTGAACCCCATCTAGCTCTCTATGTATTCACTAAGAGCCAATAACAATAAAAAACAATATTCATCATCAGATCAGTGTCCCTGAAGTAGGCTAGTTTGTAGAAGCAGATAGAATTAACTGCCTCCCCATTGTGACAAGATAGTAGATACGGCAGCTTCATCTGCAGTGATGGCATAACGGTTAGCAATTCGATTCTCACTGGCTCAAGGTTGACTCATCCTTCCATCCTTCCAAGGTCAGTAAAATGAGGAGCCAGATTATTGGGGGCAATATGCTGACTCTTAGAGAGGGCTGGAAAGCACTGTGAAGCAGTATACGAGTGCTATGGCTATTGCTATCTGTTGTTACATATAGTCTATCTGGATCCATTGCATCTGGGTTCAGATCTACCCTTTCTGACTCTAGAGTTCTGAAAGATTGGATTTAATCACTCTTTAGCATGTATTTGAAGCCACTGAGTGATGTTAACTGGTGTTTGAATCACAGTGGACACTAATATGCTAATGGCACTTGGTGTTTTTTCCCCCCCTGTCATAACTGGATTTCTCTCCAGGGCTAGACTTATATCAAAGCATTGAAACAGGCTGGATAAGGGCCAATAAAGTGACCAAACAGTGTGGATTGGTAGTTCCCAGGTAAAAACATTAAATGGGCCTCTGATTCTCGATAGAAGTGCATTGTTTTTTTGAAGGATCTCTTTCATTCAAGACCAAGTGGCAATAGTGGCAATAGTGGCACAGAGAGTGGCACAGAGAGACTTAATTAACTGCACTTCTTTAGTAACATTCCATTAATCTGTATCTGATTGCCACTTGTTTGATTTAGTTCCAGTATTGCTTGTCTTAACAGTAGTTTACAATTTAGTAGCCAATATGCATTGGATAGTTTCAGTCTTTCTAAATCAGTGTTTCTCAACCATGGCAACCTGAAGATATGTGGACTTCAACTTCCAGAATTCCCCAGACAGCATAGCTGGCTGGGGAATTCTGGGAGTTAAAGTCCACACATAATCATGGGAATGAGAAAAATGAAAGTACCATGGGCATCGGCTAAAGAAAACTTCCCCAACTTCAGAATTTGCGGGACTATATCTTGCAAAGATTATGCTGGCTAGAAGAAAACATCAAGTCCAGAAAATCTGGTTGAAGCTTCATGATAGGGGTGGGTGGATTGAAGTTTATGGCCCCATTTCATTATGAATCTCTTGGGATGATCAGAATTTCCTAAGATGAACCTCCCTACCTTCCCAACTTATTGTGAAATAAAAGGCTATAAAAATTATGCATTGCCTCAAGCTGAGATTGTGATCTAATGCAGGGGTCTCCAACCTTGGCAACTTTAAGACTTGTGGACTTCAACTCCCAGAAAGCAAAGCTGGCTGAAGAATTCTGGGAGTTGAAGTCCAAAAGTCTTAAAGTTGCCAAGGTTGGAGACCCCTGATCTAATGAACTACTAATCAAATAAATAAATATCCAGAAATGTCTTGGTGTTTAGTTTTGTAAAAAAGACGGAGTCTGATTTTTCTTTCCCTTTTCTTTTTTAATTCCAGGGGAACTGCTATAAACCATCTTTAACAGTCACCCATTATTATGACATGAAGCTAAGAAAACATAGATTAATAAGCTCACATTCAGACTTGACTCAAGAAAAGACTTGAATCCTGTGTGACCAAATTGGTACTTTGAAAGAGTCCACATATAGTGGAGGACAGCAATTTCTCATCATATTTCAGATACATGAACTATTCATCTTGGGGTTTCCCCCTTCTACTTCATGTTGTCTTCTCTTTTGTCTTCAGTTGGCATTGGTGAACTGGCTTGTAGGATATTTCACTGATCTTTTCAACTCATTAAATACAGTTGTCATAATAATGAAGGTACAAATGCATGTCAAACTCTATAAGCAATGTCAAAATAAAGCAACCACATTTTAAAAAAGAAATGGTTTCAAACCTTTGAACTTCTCCTTGAGCAAGACAGAAATTCTTTTTATCTTGTTTTTGACAACACAGATTGTTTTGCAGCAACACACATGAAAATCTCCCTGCAAAATAAAACATCCTCCTTCACAATGATTAAATATAAGAAAGGAAAAAAGAAAGAAAGCTACAAAACTAAAGCAAACTGGCTTTTCAGTAGTTTAAAATGGTTGAGTGTTGAGGATCCAAAAGTTGTCATTTGATACTTGGCACTAGAGCAAAATAACAATGAAAAAATGTGATAACACTTGTGAAATGCACTGTTACAGAAAGATAATTTATACTTATAATTTTCAATCAAAACAGAACAGTTTTCCCTATTCCAAATATTTTTACACTGACATGTTATTTTTATAATGTTGCAATAAAATTCCAGTTAACATGATGCCATGGCTAGTTAATATATTTCTATATAAAACTAACATGGTTTGGCTTTTTAAGTTTTCTTAATTGTATTATACGTATTTAAGTCTAGACTGGTATTAATAAACTGGTAGAGTTTCTTTTCAGTCTGAGAAGAAACTCCGTTGGTTTATTGAAATCTCAGAAGAATCTCTAAGATTCTCTAAGATGAAGCTGGAATTCATTTGCTTCTAAATGTGGATAAGACAACAGGGAAGAGAACTAGAGTGATTGCCATCATTGCCAAATCTTGATGTTTGTGATGACTGATGGTAACATGCCAATAACCTACATAAGAAAGCAGAAATTTAATCAACAAACATCTCTTTTAACATTGCTGACCAGTAGTTTACTTGGTTATGTGAGAAGACTGCAAGGCTCAGACAAATGCACACGTGCACACATGCACACATATACACGCATATACACATATACACACACAAATTTATAAATCAGTTGAAATAAAAATGGAGCAAACAAAAACAAACTATGCAATACTTAAAAGTAAATAAAATTTATTTTTTTTGGAATAAAATATGTGACTAATGAATGAAGTACTTCATTACTGCAGTAAATTACATAGTAAGGATTTAAGATGTGATTCTGTGGTCCATTCATAAATCACTTTGTGACAGTACAAGTCAGAACAAATATTTAAATTTTGTGCAATCAGTATAATTTACTACATCCAATAATCCTTATTTTACCAAATATTGAATTTACTGAATATAACAAGATTGTTGTTTGCTCCCTAGTAGATAGAAACATGCTTCTTGCCACATGATTTTAAACTATGTCTGCAAACAGATATTTTACATAACTTTAATTCAGAGTGTTCAGGAGATTGTATAAATATCCCAAAACAATTAACAGTCCTGCAGGATTGTTAAACCTAGTTGAATCTAGAATATCAACCTAGTTTTCTAATACATACTCAGAAAAATTGAAATAAAAATATTTCCTTTTAGAAGAAATAAGAAACAAGAAACAAGCTTCTGCTTTGATCACCCTGAAAATAATAATAATAAGGTAATAATAATTGGCAACTTTACTTGGAACAGCTTATATCTTGTGACAATATCTTTAAACCCATAAAACAACCACATCTGTCTATCCCAGGTATCTTGAGAAGGACTCAATAAGTGGGTAAAAATCCAGTCTAAACATCTGGCTGACTGTGTGACAAACCATAATAACCATAGAAATAGAAGTAACAGAAAATGAAGAAGCTAAAATAGGCTGGGTTTTCAATTCAAACTGACAGCACCTGCCACATTACACCCCAGATTTAACAATTGTTGATAAGAAAAATAAAAAAAGTCAGGATGGTAGATGTGGCAGTATCTTGAGACAGGAGAATAGAATAGAAAGAACTAGAGAAGATAACACAATATAAAGACCTGCAAAAAGAAATAGAAAGACTGTACCAAGAGAAAGCAAAAATAGTGCTAATACTAATAGATGCCTTGGGTGCATTCCCAAAACAATTGCAGCATCATTGGAACACCATTGGCATTGATAAAAATGACCATCAATCAATTGCAAAAGACAACTTTATTTGGAAAACCTTACCATATTTTTTGGAGTATAAGATGCACCAGAATATAAGCTTAGTTTTTAGGGAGAAAAATAGGAAAAAAAAATCTGGCTACCAGGTATTAATCTGGCTAGCGTCCTTAGTCTGGTCAGCTTCAGCACATTAGTTTGCTGGTTTTGAGCCTGTGTGCGTGCTTTTTATCCCCTGCTTGGGGATAAAAAACAGCTTCTAAAGCACAGCTGATCTTTGGAGAGAGAAGTAATGAGAAAAGCAGGCAAAGCACGGAGATCGCTTCACTCGCTAGTGCCTTGTTAGGGCTGAAAAACAGCTTCTAAAGCACAGCTGAAAGGTAGCAGCAATGAAAGAAGCAGGCAAAGCACAGAGATCGCTTCACTCACTAGTGCCTCATTAGGGCTAAAAAACAGCTTCTAAAACACAACTGAGAGGGAGCAGCAATGAGATAAGCAGGCAAAGCACGGAAGATCGCTTCACTTGCTAGCGCCTCGTTAGGGCTGAAAAAAAAAGCTTCGAAAAAGCTGCATTTGAAGTATAATACTCACCCAAATTTTCAGCCTCTTTTAGGGGGGGAAATAGTGTGTCTTATACTCTGAAAAATATGGTACGTCTTGTGTCAATTCTTTAACCCCATCAAACATCCACACCTGCCTGTCGTCAGTCCTTGGGAAGGACTTGATAGGTGGACAAAAATGCCAAATCCAGTCTGAATATCTGGCTGACTGTGTGACAAACCAAAATAATAATCATAACCTGCCTTTCCATCTGACAATAAAATAGTGTAATTCAGCAATATGTTTGATTTAATTTAGGATTGCTCAGTATATATTACTCGATTTAAGCAACAACCAATTGGATAATTTGTAATTGTAACCTTTTAATAAATTGGCTAACTCATTAATTATCTTTCCCCTTTCTTCTTTTAAAAACCCCTTGCCATTCATAAAGAGCAGGCTCAGCATTTGTCTTTAAATCACAATGCAAGCTCAATTTGTTTCATATGTGGGCCAAGACTCCATATACATTCCACATCCTGATACCTTTTCTTCATCTTTCTGAATTTGATCCTCCAATATAAGCCCTACTTTTTGGTTTATCTGAAACAGGGATAGCTGAAGAATGAATGGAAACACCTTCCCCCTCACTGAGTAGTATTCTATTTGGCTTGTGTCATATTATGGGACACTTCTTTGCTGACGTAGGGAACACTATAAAAGAAGAGAATATATATATATACATTTTGCTGAGGTACGGGAAGATATTCTTTGCTGAAATATTTGTTGAGATATGGAACACTCCCTAGCATCAAGCTTTCAAAATGGCATTAGGGGCATATGATTTTTTCATAAAGCATTAGGTATTGATCATGAGATGTCCAGTTGGTAAGATATTATTTTGCTATCTCGAGACTTGCAAGGTGATAAACGTAGACCCAAACCACACACACACACACACACACACACACACACACACACACACACACACACACACATGTTTCAAAAAGATTGTGCTTTCCCCCACTATTATAGTAATAGATAAGTAGAAATATTATCATAAGAGGCTCCCAAACACACTACAAAAATATAAGTAACATTTAGAAATAGAAAACACAAAGCTTGTTAAGATTAGTCATGCAAACTGAAGACGGCTGGCTGCAACTCCCTATCGGATGTGTCAACTTACCTTGAGTGTATTGTAGCACTGTCTTTCTATAATCTATCAAAATATCTTTCCCAAGTTTGCAAAATATGCTTGTCATTACAGCCATCTCCACTTCTTACAATTGTAAGTATTTAACTTTTGCTTTGTAGTAACTTTATAAGCCCAAATTCTTACACCGGCTTGTTAGACAAAAGCAACATTATTCTTCCACAATAAAACATTCAAACTATTTATGTTTTTAATTATAAAATGGGACCAAAAGACCTTTATCTAAGAATTGAAAGATCATAAGATAAAACCAAATGAAGTTCTTTCAAAGTGTAGATATGAAGCTAGTAATTATCTTTTAGAATAAGACAAGAAATGACAAGATTTTTACTTAATGTCAGATGAAATTAAGGATGGAAATAAGTTAGAGATGTACAATTCAAGAGATTTTGAAACAATGAAATAAATATCTTTAGAGGAAGGGAGGAGAGAGATTTTGAAATATATTTTGAAATTTTGACATACACTTAACAGTATTTTAATGTTTAATGCCACTAGGAAATAGAAAGTGGGTTATTTTCAAAAATATGTTCAATGTAGTAGACTGAAGTATATATTTCAACATTTGTTGTGTTGCAAGCTACTGAATTCTAATAAATGTAGCATCTTTTCCTTTATAATATATATGTATGTTTTAGCCTCCACTAATCATCTTTGTTGCTCTTCTCTGCACTCTTTCTAGAGTCTCAACATCTTCTTTACATGGTGGTGACCAAAACTGGATGCAGTATTCCAAGTGTGATCTTACGAAGGCATTATAAAATGATATTAACACTTCATGTGATCTTGATTTTATCCCTCTGTTAATACAGCCTAGAACTGTGTTGGCATTTTTGGCAGCTGCAGCACACTGCTGGCTCATATTTAAGTGGCTGTCCACTACAACTCCAAGACCTCTCTCACAGTTACTACTGTTGAGCCAGCTACCAACTATATTATATCTGTGCATTTGGTTTTTCTGTAGAACCCTACATTTTTCACCATTGTATTTCATTTTTTTAGATAGCTCCCAATGTTCAAGTCTGTCAAGATCCTTCTGTATCTTAAGCCTATCTTCTGTAGTGTTGTCTATTCCTGCCAATTTGGTATCATCTGCAAATTTGATGAGTTCCCCTTCTATTCCCTCATCCAAATAATTGATGAAAATGTTGAACACTATTGGGCCTTAAACAGAGCCTTGGGGTACCCCACTGCGTACTTCCCTCTGTGTAGATGCAGTTCCATTGAGGTCTACACATTGAATGTGCTTGGTCATGTCCTCTAGCCAGTTATAAATCCATCTGATGATGATGCTGTCTATCCCATGATTTTCTTTCTTACCAAAAAGTGGTTTGTGGTGTATTTTGTCAACTTTAAGAGGTATGGGCTTCAGTTTCCAGAATCCCAATGCTGGCTATTGTTTGACTATGACCAGATATGTGGTTCCATATTAGAGGACACAACTTCCAGGTATTTTAGGTTCAATTCAAAGTTATGTATGAAGGTTCTGCACATTTTATTTAGCTTAGATTAAATTAATTTTGAGGTAGAAAGGTTCACTTTTCTGGGGGGCCGAAATAGCTGTATTCAATGTTACGGTTTTAAATATTTTACTGAAATGCAATGGGAAAAACTTCAACAGCAAACTTAAGGAAGATTTGGATTTTTTACTTCTATCATGTACTTTATTTTAATGGGAGGAATTAAATGTCAAAACACAAAAGATATAATATCCCATAATCCTTTTTTTTTTTTTTTTTAAATTACAAACCAAAATTGCAGGCACTACAAGAGAGGGCACAAAGAGTCTTATTCTGGCGTGTGAAATGAACATCTATATTTTTGTTATCCTTAAATAATATTTAATTATTTAGGGCCGGGATAAAATTGCAGGCACTACAAGAGAGGGCACAAAGAGTCTTATTCTGACATTGTATGAAATGAACATCTATATTTTAGTTATCCTTAAATAATATTTAAATATTTAGGGCCGGGATAGCTCAGGCAATAGAGAAGCCTGTTATTAGAACACAAAGCCTGCAATTACTGCAGGTTCGAGCCCGGCCCAAGGTTGACTCAGCCTTCCACCCTTTATAAGGTAGGTAAAATGAGGACCCAGATTGTTGGGGGGCAATAAGTTGACTTTGTAAAAAAAAAAAATATACAAATAGAATGAGACTATTGCCTTATACATTGTAAGCCGCCCTGAGTCTTCGGAGAAGGGCGGGGAATAAATGTAAACAAACAAAACAAACAAAAACAAAACAATAGTTGCATATATGATTTTGTAAGAGGTCATTTTTGGATGTAAAGATACTTTGTCACAATAAAACTTGGTATACTGTACCTAACATCAGCAATGGGTTAAGATAAATACATTTCTGTGAAAAAGCATTTGTATCCTTTCAGATTTTACAGACATATCTTTGCTACAGAATACCACATCTTCATGTAAATCTTAGTGACATGTGAGTGAGCAAGTAACAACAATTTTTGACACCTCTTTAGACTGAAGGCAGAACAAGAAGCAATAGATGGAAATTAATCAATGAAAAAACCAACCTAGAAATAAAGAAAAATTTCCTGACAGAACAATTAATCAGTGGGACGGCTTGCCTTCAGAAACTGAGAGAGCTCCAACACTGCAGATTTTTAAGAATAGATTGGATAGCCATTTGTCTGAAATGGTATAGGATCTCCTGCTTGAGCAGGAGGTAGGACTAGAAGACCTCCAAAGTCCTTTCCAACACAGTTATTTTATTATTCTGATAATTCTTGATCTTAAATAGATTAGAACTGCATGCACTACAAGCAGACAACAGACAAACCATGTTCGTTCAGATGTCGCTAACCTACCGTTTCCAGTAAGCCCCTTCAGTAGCTAGTGATACACTGTGCGATTGTGCAATAATAATTCGGCAATAGTTGGAGGGCACCGTTTCTCCATTCCTGTTAGAAGATGACCAAGAAACATACATGTCCACTGTATTCAGAAGACATTTGGAACCAGCCTTGTAAACTGCCTCTGCCTCTGAACATTTCAGGTGTTCAAGGACTAGCAGTACAAGTCAATTCCAATAAACATATGACTCTTTCTGAATGGCCAGGTTTATTCCTGCCCTCATCTAGCCAATAAACATTTCTAATGGAGGCTGCCAAGACTCAGTCAGCTTCAGCAGCTCCTGGAGAACACATTGACTCAGGGCCTGCCCATTCTGCCTACCTTATTATTATTTATTTTATTATTTATTTGATTTTTATACCGCCCTTCTCCCGAAGGACTCAGGACGGTGTACAGGCAACAATAAAATACAGACACTACAGTATACAATTTAAAATGCAAGTTAAAAAAACTTATTATAATTAGCCTAGAACTTTAAAAATTTATAAAAACCAAAACCCCATTTAAAATTAGTAAAAAAATTAAAATCGATAAAATTTATGTAATTTAAAATTTAAAATTTAAGCCAGCCCCGCGCGAATGAAAAGATGTGTCTTGAATGAAAAGATGTGCCTTGAGATTGTCCTCCCTATTCCAATGGAATCTTCCAAGCAAACTCTAGTGTGGAGGATCTGAGCTTTAAACTTTATGTCTCTGCAGTGCAGATCAATGCCTTACTAGCTCAATTCTTACCTGCTGCACAAAAAGATCCTTGCTGATAGGCAAGTTTGATAAGTAAAAAAATACTTCTTTTGCTTAACTACGTGCATACAGGATGCCATCCTCCTTCCTTTGTTCTTTCACAAGTTGATGTCACCTCCTGAGTCATGAAACTATTTGTGGGAATGACTGTAGAGAATGTGGATAGCAAAGAAAAGTCTGCAAATTAATAATAATGAAAGACAAAAAAAAAAAAAAAAGGAAAAGGAAAGGAGACTTTAAAGAGACTTTTCTCCAGCAGCCTGCAACCCAGAGGAAAATTTTCTGCAGGTTGTGTTCTTCTTTTTCCAATGTACGGTAAGTTCTCCTTTCATCATTTTTTAAAGCAAGAGCTGTTTTGGGACAGGACATGAAAGCAAATGTCAGGTCAAAGGCAGGTATTAGGAGTGGCCAAGGAGGCTCTTGGCTGGCTCTGTTTCATCCAAGCTTTTTTTCCCAATCAGCAGGTAGAACAGGTTGTATATTTCAGTCACATCATTTTCTTCTTGATGGCAAGCACTGTACCTTCAGCCATCATATTTGCATTTCAAACTGCCACATGGCTACATTGATTAATTATTTATCATGCTTTCATGAAGAAGAAATTGCTCTCTCTTCTCTCCCTACCCCCAACATTATGGAACTTCAATTATTTTGATCTGGGCATACATGCATGGTTCACTTTTAAAGCAAAACAATCATACACATTCACACCCATGAGCACACAGTTATGGGTCTGTGGTTAAAGGCTGCTATTTAAGTGCATTGTTAATGTATAATATTGTTCATCGAAGGAGGCAGTACTTTTCAGTACCAAGCTCAAGTATAAGAAATTGAACAGTATTTTTCAATTTGGATTCAGCTCCTCTCCTGTTTTTGATTCACTTATTGGGCAAAGTGTCCATTTCAGTGGCAGTTGAAGACTTGCAAATTTACAGAGTGGGGTAAATTAGATAAATAAGCCAAAATTAGATTCTTAGAGTCATTTTGGGACTTGGATATGGCTATATTCTGATGGAAAAACTATGATTTTTAAAGGTATTTATTCCACATAGAAAGCCTAGGTATCCTCTGGGGACAGAGGCAGATGTATGTTTGTCATGTCAACCAATGCATCTCAAGATGAGACATTTTTTGGCTGAGCTGAACAAGGAGAGGACTTGGGATTGCCCACAAGTGCTCCAGACAGTTGCTCCTCATAAGGAGACTGCCCAACATCTGTCTTAATGAAAACACCAGGAGGTTCATATACTTCCTTTCTTAAACACTTTTGGAAGTTGCTTGTTAACAGCTTTTCAGATACTAGAAACCTTCAGAATCATCTTCTTTTAATGATCTCATAATGCCTTGCGGGGTGGAGTCTGGGCAACTGAATGGAGCTGAGTGTTTACTGGCTGGATGCCCTTCCTGTCGCCAATGCAGTTATATTCAGCAGATATATTCTCAATGTGACCAGAGAGAGAAATATCTACTCTACCTATGATCAAACTCACAGCCTCCTGATTGTGAGGCAAAAGCTCCACTTCTAGGCCACCACACCATTAGGAACCTTCAGAATGACTATTTTTATTACACCAGGTGAGTTTCCTTTAATCCTTAGAAAAAGAAGTTTTAAAGACAAATTTAAGAACTCTTTTTTAAATAAACAACAAAACGGTGATTAGAATGTTGATTGCGAAAAGTTACAAACAGACTAAGGGTTCAGATGGATTTGAAATAAGATTTTGAAAGTAATTAAAAGAAACCTTCCCATAGGAAAATGCTGTTGTTTTGAATACTTAAAAAATATGATAAGATTGCATTTTGAAGGTTGGACACTAGAGGGAACCAAAAGGAACTAAAAATTATACTTAAAGGCAAAACCTTTTAACATTGGATATATGGAAGGATATTTGTAAACTACCGGCTTAGGCAAATAGGTAGTAAAAAATGCTAAAAAAGTGGGGGGAAAAACCAACCTCTGACGATTGCGTGTTGCTCAGCTGATCATCAAAACTTTTTTTTTTTACATTTTTTACTACCGGTTCAGGCGAACCAGCCCAAACTGGTAGCATTTCACCCATGGTATCTTCTTCTTCACCACCACCACCACCACCACCTCCTCCTCCTCCTCCTCCTACTTCTTCATCATCATCACCATCATCTCCATCATTTTAGCCATTGTCTATCCAATGCAGGATGAAGGCCTCTTCCATATGTTTTCAACCAATACAGTACTAAGCTTTCTTTTGCCAATTGGGCCTGCAACACTTGCTGATGTCATCTTGTTTTAGATCTTTTTTTGTGGACACTTTTTGTCAAGTGGAATTCATTCTATGACTGCCTTGGTCCACATGCCATCAGTTCTTCTTGCTATGTGACCAGCCCATTTCCATTTCAATTCTTGATGAGAGTAAACTCATATACTGTCCTTTGTTCTCTAATCCATGTGCAGATCTTTCTATCTTGTCTTGTAATGCCAAGCATGGCTCTTCTTTTGTAACTTTTGTATTAATTGTGAGGTTAGTGTCCATGTTTCATTGGCAGAAGTTAGAACACGCCACGCACACTGATTGAAAACTTTTCTCTTCAGGTATAGGAGAGGTTGTTCTTGAAAGTTATGCTTAGCTTCTAAATGCCTGCCAACTACATTTAACAAACACACCAATTTCCTTTATGGTATTGCTTTCCATTGAGATCCATTGGCTAAGGTACAATATATGCAGTGGTCTACAAAAGGGGTGAAATCCACTTACTTTTGCTACCAGTTTGCAAATGTGAGCATACATGCACCTCCTCCACACATGCACAGAGCCTTCTGTGCATGCGCAGAGGGTCAAAAACTGGACGTGATGATATCTGGGCAGGTAGACGGAGTCTCCTGCCTCTGGCGCTATTGGTTTGCCCAAGCCAGATAGAATCAGCTGCATTTCACCACTGGTTTACAATGTCTAGTTCTTCTCCAGATATATATATATATAAAATCTTTCTTTGGTGAATTTATTAAACATAACCTGGTTCTTTTTCAGTATACCAATATACTTCATACCAGTATATATTGTATACTGGAGATACAAATGAAACCAGCTGATGTCTTAACAAACTAAAAGGGTATTGTAAATAATTTTTTAATATTGAATTTACAAAAAATATTTGTTAAAGTTTGGAAGAATTTTGTGAGAAAGGACAAAGAAAGAGACATGAGGAAAAAAAATCAAGTCCTAGGATATTATTTGATGGGATTAAGGAAAAAGATTGTTAAAGGTAAAGGGAAGATGCGGCTTTAAAAGTTTCTTTATAATAAGAAATGAGATATGGGAAGAAAAGATTACTTTTTGTATTTTAAAGGAAGGTGATAAGTTACTAAAATTGTTACACTTGTTTTAAAGAGGAATTCCCTTTTTTCCCCTGCATTTTATATATTTTCTTTTTATTCTTTTAATTTTTTAGTGTGTGCTAGTTTTTATTTTTTTAATTGTAAAGTTCAATCAATTTACTATAAAAAAAATAATGCAATCGGTTCATCAGATATGTGCTTAATAAGAACTGTCAAATATTAAAAATAAAAATGTCAGCAGTTAATCTTTTTACGATTATTTATTTGATTTCATTTGTAGGAGTTTAGACTGCCTGTCTCCAAAAAGATTCTGGTAGCTTTTACAATATTTAGAAGAATACATAATTTTTAAAAGTATGTAATTTAAAAAAGAACCTGACCACCCAGGCAAAACCACATAAATAAGATCCAGAAAAAGAAAATTGCCAGAGATTCCACCCAAATCCGAGGCCTGGGATCAAAGCCAGGTTTTAGGAAACCTCTGGAACAGTTGAAGGGTGGGTGCCATATGTATCTCGGGGGGGCTGCTGATCCAGAGGACAAGGTTTGCATCAGAGAAGGCATGTTTCCTTGGTTCTGTAAGATGACAACATTTAATTGAAGGGACCTGGAGGACACCCACTCTGCCTGATCACTCTGGATGGACAGAAACAATTGGAGACTTATTTACGCTTAAGGAGATCTGGAAGCTATTTTAGTAATTGCTTGGTGGCTTCTATGCATCTGTATCTCTGTATAAAAAAATGCATTTAAAATTAGTGACACCAGACACAATATAGATTGCTGTTGTAACCTAAATACAAATCTTACAAGAAGCTATTAGACTACAGATGGAACCATTAATTTATGAACAAGAATTAAAAACGTCATTCTAAATGTGATTTATAAGATTATGGGTTATAGGTAGAGGGTAAGACTTGTCAAGAATTAGCATTTTTTTTCTTTATTCCATTATACTTTTAATTTTGCAGGGAATTGGATGATTGATTTCTAGCTGCTTAGTGTCTCACCTTGCAACTTTTTCTCATAGTTCAGCCTGAATTATGGCTTTCCTTCTTTCACATATCTTTCTCTTTAGCCCTTCCTTTTTCTGTTGTGTGGTGCCTCTCTCTTTTTCTCTTCTCTTTTTTATCCCCTTCTAAGGTTTTGCTGAAGTTGAGTTAAAATCTTCTTTCTTTGTACTGATCTACCTGTATATTAGAGGGACACAGTGGCTCAGTGGCTAAGACACTGAGCTTGTCGATCAAAAGGTCGTCAGTTCAGCAGGTCGAATCCCTAGTCTGCATAATGGGGTGAGCTCCTGTTACTTGTCCCAGCTTCTGCCAACCTAGCAGTTCGAAAGCACATAAAAAATGCAAGTAGAAAAATAGGGATCACTTTTGGTGGGAAGGTAACAGCGTTCTGTGCATCTTTGGCATTTAATCATGCTGGCCACATGACCATGGAGATGTCTTTGAACAGCGCTGGCTCTTCAGCTTTGAAATGGAGATGAGCACCGCCCCTACAGTTGGGAACAACTAGCACATATGTGCGAGGGGAACCTTTACCTTTATCTATATATCTAATGATCAGGAATGTTTTACGAGTCTATTTCCTTTTTTCAAACATTTGTTAATCATCCTTAATAGTAACTAGAATGACAGAGTAGATCTGTAATAGTAACTAGAATGACAGAGTAGAAATTAATAGTTTCATTTTTCAAAGCTTCATCATACCCACTGATGAACTGTCCTTGCAGTTGGTCTATGCTGAATCCTTGTTCCCTCCACTGTGCTCCTCCATGCTCTTACTGTGTTGAGGGATTTGACATAAAGCTCAGAGCAATAGCCACTGTTTCCATCTGTCCGTCCTCCCAAGTTACAAAGTCAGCTTGCCATGATGGGTTAAAAAATGATTCTCTGCACCACAATTTAAATAAACAAATACATTCTTATTAAACGATAGAAATAAGTATGCCTTGTATACATTGTAAATGTAATAACAAACAAGTGGAAATGGAACGGACACAGAAAGTATGATTGAAATTGAGTACATTGTTATCTTTATGCATATAAATCAATATTAGAATAATATGTATAAATGTAAATTGAAGTAAAGGAGAAAAATAGATATGTACGAAATGTTTACTGATGCGAAAGTGTTGAAAAGAAGGAAATTGTAAAAATTTCTTTTTTAATTTTTTAAAAAACCTTATTTAATAAAAATTATTTTAAAAAAAGAAATAAGTATGTCTCACCATTTTTTTAACCAACAGATAGAAATTATTCCTGAGACATACATTTTATCTATTCCGCAGGTTTTTTTACAAAAAGAAATTCATGGCAGGACATGGAACTGCTGGAGGATAGTTTTAAGATGTATGGCGTTTCCCCATCAACCTAACTACGGTAGAAATGTTTCCCTGCTGTGTCCTCCTGATGATGCCTTCATTTCATCAGAGCCAGTCAGGAGCCATTTGCAAGGATAAGGAAATTCAAATCAGGGAAGAGAGGAGAAGGGAAAGAATAAGGGGTAAAAAAAAAAAAGACGGTGGGGGAGAAGAGACTGAGGCGATGAGTTAGTCAACAAGAAAACCACAGCTAAAATGGAGGCCAGTACCTGTAGGGCTGTGATGGTGAACCTATGGCACGCGTGCCACAGGTGGCACAAAGACCCCTCTCTGCAGGCATGGGAGCCATGGCCCAGCTTAGCTCTACCCCACATGCGCACACACCTCCCACCAGCCAGCTGATTTTCGGGTCTCTGCCATGCATGCGTGTGAGGGGCAGGGCGCATGTGGGAGATGTGCATGTATACGGAGGGGGGCTGTGTGTGCATGCATAGGGGGTGGGGGAGTGAGTGTGTTTGTGTGGGCTGCAGCACCCCCCTGAAGCCTGTTTTGAGCCTAGCAGGCATCTCTGCAGCCTCCTGGGACCAAAAATGGGCTGTTTGTGTCCCAGGATGGTCCCAGGACGCTGCAAGGAGGCCTACTAGGGGCGGGGGGGAGGTCACGAGCGCATGTGCGGGGACAGTGTGTGCGGGGGTTTCACATGTGCTTTGCATTATGGGTGCAGGCACTTATGACACGTGACAACAAAAAGGTTAGCCATCACTGATGTAGGGAGTAAAATACGGAAGTAAGTCAGCTAAGTAATGAAGTAATCTGGCAACAGTGAGCAAGGGTTTCCAGCTGAGTTTATCTGCTTATTCTGGACTGTATCACAGAGAAGACTGAGAAAGATTGAGCCACCCTCACTCTCACTTTGAAATTAAGAGTGAACAAGAGCAACTTCCTTCACTCTGCAGGTGTGTAATCAGAACACTACCAATTGTTGGTGATTCGAAACAGACAGAACACAAACATGTCACAAAAAATGACAATATGGGCAGAAAATTTCATGGTAGCATAATCTTGTGTTGACTCAAGGATGGATAATAAGCACTTTAACTCAGCTCTGGGGAAAGGCCCCACATTTTTCCTGATCCCATGAAGCCTTCACTAACATTTCACAGAAGCCCCTTTGAAATTTGCTACTCAACACAACAAACTCAGTGATTCAAAGGACAAGGATGTGGTGTGGAGCAGGTCATGCATGCATCTTTTGCTGAGGCAGTGTTGAAACCCAATGAGTCAAAAATTAGAAATAGTTTAAGTTTGACAAGGAAGATTTCACCCCCACCAGAAAAGATAATCCTGGGCAAGGCTACTGAAGGTGTCGTGGAAGGGATGATTAGAAGATAAGGCACCTATAAGAAGAATTTGGCATTTCTTATATTCTTCCCAACACAGAATCTGAGCCACATAAGAAACATCAAATGTTTCTTATTTAATGTAATATAACTTTTGGAGCATTCTTTAATGAACTGACACTAAACCATTTTTTCTAGGGATTTCAACATTTCTGTTATCACCTTCTATGGCTTTTCAGCAGTTTTGATTTCCAGCTTCTGAGCTCATTCTGCTTCTATATATTATATTTGGGTTTGCAAACTTACTGATTTCACTTTTGTCCGTGCTTTTTCTGCCCCCAGATTTTACCATTCCCATTCCCTTCTTTCTCTAAAATACTTACATTGCACCTTAGTTTTAGGAGAAATAATTGATCCATGTACAATCAATGAGTATGAATATTATGATAACTCTCAACAACAAACACCTTCATTTGAACTGATCAAACAGTTATATAAGTTACTAACGGGATGGTCTGTCACAGTTTTACCAATATATTTCCTGATTTACAATTGATTCAGATACCTGGTTTTGTTGATCATTGATCCCTTCAACTGTTCACAATGTAACCTGGATGTAGCTTTGAATGAAGCTAGAAAACATGGCTAGGTAACTGCTGATCAAATCAAACAGAACTATCTTAACCAAAATGGCTCTGGTCTTTATATAAGAAAACAGGCACATGGCATACAGCTAAAACAACTGAAACTAAAATTCAGTATAATAAATTGTGAATCTATTCATTCTTATGAAATCTATGGTTATCAACAGAATAATGTCTCTGTAGGCCCCCAAAGCTTCACATTACTTGGGCTTTGTCCCTTCATTAATTGTCAACAACAAGCAAACGAAATTCAAGTCCGTGGAGAAAAAGCAATTAGATATTTTAAGCAGTGATAAAAACACCACAAATAATCAATTTCAATGACATTAGCAGCTACTAGGTCTAGGAAAAGTCTATAAATGGGAAAATTTATTGCAGAATACCCGCCAGTTTACCAAGCATTGATCCTTAAGCATAGATGGCTGGCTTTTAAGAGGAATTTGTAATGATTCTCCCTGTTAGTATAAGGAAAAACAAAAACCAGGAAGGAAAAAGCAGAGCAAAACAAACTTACACTAAAATGGCTGTTAAACTCTATTTATTTACTTTCTATAAGCAACCTACCAGTAAATTGTTTAGAGGCAATTAGATGTAATCTGATGCATAGAACCTCTGAAAAGGGGAGTAGTTAATTGCAATAATAACACACTATTGAAAAAAAATGTTTATTCTTATTTTTAAGATTGTTTGGCACACCTGGAAAAAAGAAGCTCTGAAATATATTTTCCCTGTAAAGCCTAAACCCAGAGTTGCTCTTTTTAAAACACATACATCCTTTCATTGTGAAAGTTAATGCCAGACGGTACTTAAATTCGTATTAACCTTTCCAATACTATTTATTTATGTTAAATAATCCCACATTATACCCTTGCTCACACTACACAAAATGAAAATGGGATGAATAACACTCATTAGAAAGACTAATTTACCTACTTAAGTTAAAGACATAGCCGGGTAGCTTTGAAAATTGAATATTGAGTGTTCCAAGTTATATTTAGGGAAGGCCAAAAAAGGTGGCAGCTGCAGTTTTGTGTTGAAGTTCAAAGCCATGGGACTCTTGTATACCTACAGAGCTTCAGTATATGCAAGAGTAAAGAGGTAAGTTCTTTGTTGTATGTATGTTTACCTTTCAATCGGAGATCCTGTAGTTCCATGAGAAAAATTATTTGGGGCTTAAATAGGTGGATGAATAAGGCAATTGTTGTTACTGGCACTTTACTTCTTCTGGACTGAGGTTCACTTTTCTATTTATTTGTTTATTTGAATTATTAACCCTATTTGGATATGCTAGTCTCTCTATCAAAAAGCTTATGGAATAAGAAAGTGGGCAGCAGCTAACCCTAAGCTAAGTTTTGCTATTATTTAAGGCTAGGGTCTGCCTCAAATATTTGCAATAGGGACCATGTTCTATGCATCTAGTCTCAGATCAAGGGATGAAATTCACTACACATAGAGCAGACTTTCCAAATGCCAACAGAAAATGAGTATTTGAACCCTTTGGAGCCTGGCCTATATATGTGGCACTGCACTGCAGATTTCCATGTTTAAATTGACCTCTTGTTAACAATTTCATGGCTCTGTTGACTCTTGCTAAATATTATAAGAAAGAACATCTACATATAAACTACTGCAAAATTCAAATCATGGCTGGAAAACCAAAGATACATTCCTGGCAAAAAATAAATAAATGACTGAACAAATATCATATTTCAAATATTTTGTGATGATCTTTCATTCCTCTGGCTTTAGAACAGTGATAGTCAACCTGGTCCCTACCGCCCACTAGTGGGTGTTCCAGCTTTCATGGTGGGCGGTAGGGGTTTTGTCCAATACTGAAGCACTTTCCTTTTTTTTAATTTAATTGACTTTTTAAAAAATTTTCATAGCATTATTTTAAAACATTTTCATTAGGTTTTCATAAAATTCCCCGTGACAATTTACATTTCTGAAAATATACTATTTGTATCACCCGTGCATAAGTTTACGTAAGTGAAACTAAATGGTGCTATAGTGCGACCACAAACAAAAGAGCCTCATCCCAGAATAGCTCGCGCATCTCCCCTCACACCATCCAGCTGTAACAGACAAGCAGAGCTGGTAGCCGGCGCCCCCCCCAACCCAATCCACGATGCATGAGAGGCATGTGCAGACGATGATACACTTTATAAATCACCATTACTGTGGAACCGGTGGGCGGTTAGAAAATTTTACCCTAAGTGGGTGGTAGGTATAAAAAGGTTGACTATCCCTGCTTTAGAAAGTCCCTGATAGATATATTGCTCAATGTACCAAGAGGAGCAATTCTATCATTCAAATTCTTCTTATCAAAAGGAGACCTATAATATATGCTAAACTATATGTAACAAAGATTTCTTGTTTTTCTTTGAAGACCATCCGTTTTCCCCACATCCAGTCAGAGCTGAAGAAGCTTCTTGGATGAGAAGCAAAGCATCTTCAAAGAAAAACAAGAAAGTCCAGTTGTCTCTTAAAAAACCACCTTTGGGACAGCTATGACCTGGATGACTGAGAATCTCCATAGACACCTAGAACTCATTCTCTCCAAATATCTGCTACCTTGCTGGTCTCTAACTGAAAGTTGGCCTGGTAAAAGTGCTAATCTGTCCCTGTCCAATTTGCATGAGGTCAATCAGAAATTCAAAATTAAATGGAAAGAAGTGCACACCATGCATGCACTACAACTTCTTTGTTTTTATTTTGAAGACAACTATTTTTTTCCCCAGTTTACACATGTGTGTGCATGCATGCCTACGCACCTTCACAGTAATATGCTGGTCCTATTGGTTCGGGCCGCCACATAAGGCCTAGCTTCTCATGTGGCCTCTTGAGAAAATTAATTGCCCTCCTCTGGTATAGTGCCTGCTTCAGGACATAAGTATAGTAGTCAATATTCAATTTTGGCTAAGACTAGCCTTTCTCCCAATAGGCTTAGTCTCAGTAATTTTGGAGGATATCAGTTCACGAGGAAGCAAATCCTGCTGGGCAAACTATCATCAGCTACGCTTCCCATTCACCATTTACTGTCCCTGCATATATGCAGGCCAGAAAACTCTGAACAGCTTATAATGAATACAGAGTCTCAAACTGATCTTGGCAAGACTCTATACCCTCCATTGTAGAAAAGTTAAGATAAGTAATAATTTTATGGTAATTTATGTAGCTAGAAGACCCTAACTATAGGAGGGTCTTGCATTGCACTGCACTTGCCATTCCTCAGTTGTGTGAGAAAGAAAGTGTAGGAAGTTGTACAGAATTTTTTTGCCCCAGAATTCTGGGCAGGTTAAAATCATCAAACATGTCTTCATGTCCTGCCCATTTTACAATGAAATCTGCTGTTGTCTGATTTTCCTATTACACATCAAATTAGCGGTCTGCACAGACAAATTGTACATCTCCCTATTACTCTTTGACTTTAACTCCTTCATAATGTATAATGTTACCAGGCCATATGCAACAGTCTGCAAAATTGCTGGATATTGATTGCTAGCTAGAACCAATCAGACATTCTATAGCTTATGCCTAACTACTATACTGTTATAATTAACCTCCAATTATTCAGTGTTATAACTTTTGTTCCCATACTTTATTATTTTAGCTATACATAGTTATCCTTACCAAATTGTAAAATTATGCCATGTACTTGTTGCCATGATGGAAACACAACCCTCAATGCTAAACTAATTAATTTAATAAAAAGTCACAAAAAATCCAGTGTTCCATTCCAATTTTCAAATGAAATGGATCATATGCAGTGGACCTGTCCAAAGGCAAAAAAATATCGGTCAAAGATAAAAAGGTGGGAAATACTACCCGGGAAATACAATAAAAGGATCACATACTTAATGTTACATGTAATAACAGCAGCTAGAATCACATATGTACAAAACTGGAAAAATGAAAGTATATCTATAGATGAAAAGGAAATATAGAAAATACTAGAATGTGCCCAACTGGACAGGTTAACAATGGAACTTAAAGATAAAGAGGAATCTGAGAATTACTCAACATGGGATTTATTGTACAAATGGTTAGATAACAGGTGTAGAGATTAGTAATTTAATAACGAAAGAAGATAAACAAAATAGAAATAGATACAGTTATATAGATATATATAAGAATAGATATTGTAAGTAACAGTACTATCAGATTGTTCAGGATTATAGATTAAAATATAGAGAGTGGTAAAGGTGTAGAGTGTTATGGCATAACTAAGAAAATAATGGGTATAACTATGATGTACAACGTTATGTATTTAAAAGATACTATATTGTATAACTAGGAGAATAATGGTTATATTCAGGGTGTATAATACTATCTGTACTTACGAAGGACCTGATATAGCCAGTACACTGGCGTAGCAAAACTAGAAATGTGATATATAATAAAGGAAAAAGTATAATAAAAATATTTCTTAAAAAAGAAACGCATCATATGCATAGTACTTGATACCGTAACTGAAGGTACAGAAGAAAAACAAGAAGTTTTAATGAAATAAAATTTGAAATCATCATCATCATTATCATCATCACATCATCAAAACACCTCAAGCCAATCTGATAAGCAAAAAAAGTCACATAATCTACGTTTTCCCTTCTGTTTTGTTGATGATCTATAAGGTTGAGCAATTGACAGCCAAAGAATCCCAAGATTAAAAATTACATTCTGAAAATTACTTATTGAGTCCCTTAATAAGTTGAGATGAAAATATCTTCCATATCAATCTACTCACTATACCATCAGAAGGGCTTCTAAGTTTTCCAAAACCGTATTTATTCCATGGTTTAGGAAAGGGTAGAGAAACCTCTCTATTTTCTTAACATTTTAGGTAACAAATGGTTGAAAAATAATGTTTTGAAGTGATATAACTGAAAGAAAACTAACCTTCAATAGAGATCCTCAGTTTTGAATATAGCAGTATACCTGAGAGAATTGGGGAATCTAAAAACATTTTTATTTGGGAGCGATGTCTACCTTTTATGTGTATACATATTTGTTATGTTTGTATAGCAAAGCTTTGTAGTAGATTTAAACTTCAGAACCTAACAATGCTTCAACTCCTTGTTCTGTGGCCTGCCATAAGTATGCCATCTATCCCAAATAACTGGGATTAAGGGACACAATAAATCAGACATCAAAAGTGTGGCATCCTGGGAGCAACTGAGATGCGTAGGCTGGTTATGTTTGATTACCTGGAAATATGTGCTTGCAAGTAATAATTCAGAATTATTTATGTGAGGGAAATGTTACAGTGTTCTTTCCCTATTTATGTTAATTTATCTAAGATTACATTCATATTTGTTAGATCAGAAAATGCTTGGAAATAGAATTGGGAATCTTGAATCTGGACGCAGACTGCCCTATGTGGGAACTCACAGATCTGTATTTTGGAACGTTTTTCCAGTAGGAAATTATTCCCATAGGTCTTTCTGGGGAAGAAGGAGGTATAAAAAGCTTCCTGCGTAGAAGAGCTCTTTCTCCTTCTGATGTGGATTTCATGAAGTCCAGGACCAGCTCCAATTTTAGACAGAGAAACATATTGAAGTGGTGTGTGTGTGTGATTGTTTGTTAGGGTACTATTAGTAGACCCCTGGTCATCTTATCTCTTTGCAGAGAGAGCTTAATGGAGCATATTGTGGTCTCCTAAATTCTCCTATGAGCACCAGTTATTGTGGTAGGTCATTTCCAATTCAATATCTATTGAAACCAGTTGTTTCTTTGTACAGAATCCTATATTCCACTTTTCCATTTGATGTAAAAATGTTTATCTGCCAAATCTGGTCTTTTAAAATCCAAATCGTCACCCGAAGGTTGAAAAGTGATATTAAAAACTCACAGCATCCAATATCAAAGCTCAGTGAAGAGTCAGATAAGAGCAACTGCTTGACTACTTAGCTGAGGGAAGCAAGATTTAGTCTACCTACTCTCAGTCATCAACATGCTTGTTGTGACCCAGACCCAAGTAGGTAGCAACAAACTCAGTCCGTGATAAAATAAACTTTATTCGAACAGCTGGGAATTACCTCATTCCCAGCATTGTTCAACTCAAAGTAAAACAAAGGCCTCTCAAACATAAATTCTTCAGTTATCACAAACCTGAGTCCAATTAGACAAACTGCCAAAGGTCCTTCCTGATAAATGTCCAGAAGTTACCAAAACACGGAGCAGAGGACGCAGCTACAATGTTTTTTTCCGGCAAGCTGAAACACCAGTGCTGGTCTGTTATTAAGCCTTATGGGAGGGGCCAATCATCTCTTGGCCCTACTTATTATTTATTTATTTATTTATTTATTTATTTATTTTGTCATAACAATATATGTAGGTATCATACAAAAAGATTATATAATATATAAACACATATATGAGTAAATATAAGGAGGTATAAGCATATATGTATATAGGAAGAAGAAAAGAAAAACAATAGGACAGGAACGGTAGGCACGTTTGTGCGCTTATGCATGCCCCTTATGGTTCTTAGGAATGGGGTGAGGTCAATAGTAGAGAGTTGTCTACTCCTGAGTTGTCCTCTCTGCTTGAGCTGCTTTTGCCTTTTGGCATCTCTTCTCATGCGTGCATTAGGAACAGGCTCCTCCAGTTCCTCTTCCTCACTATTATCAGTCTCTGGAGGCTCTGGAGTCCCACTCAAATCCCGATGGCCTTGGCCTCATCGCTGTCCGACTCCATTGCCAGCACCATAGGCTGCTGGCGGACCACAACAATGCTGATGAAGGGGCCAGGAGGCAAGGGACAGAAGAAAGTAAGGGGTCAGTTAGAGTTTGCTCCTCTGGTATGGACTTCTAGAAAAGGCCTTTATAAAGCTATTTTCTCCTTGTATGCATGCATTCATGTTGGAAGCACCAAGGCACTTCCATGTTGAAAGGATTAGCCAGTGACATCATCATTGCCCAGGGAATGCCTGGTTGCAGATTACTTTCATGTCCCTGTTAATGTGTCCACCAAAGTGGTACCTATCTATATATTGGAAGGAGCTGGAGTGGATGACTGAAGCTTGCCCCGTTCTGCAGCAGCACTCACGTCTCACAACGTGGGCTTTCTGAATTTCAACTCAGTGTTCTAACCACGTGAGCCACTGCAACCTTTTTCCTTCCTGTGAAGTATTTTGATCGTGGAACAGACAACAGGCCTTCTAATCAGCAACCACACTTTATGGAATACATTATTCCTACCACTAAGGATTATGTCAACTGTCCTTGGTTCCAGCGAACAAATTATATAGATATTGTTCTAGCAAGCTTTAATGATGTTTGAGCAAATGCCAGAGGTAATTTTTCATGCTTGGTTGCACAGTCAGATGTTTAGACTGGATTTAGCATTTTTGTCCACCTATCAACTCATTCCCAAGGATCTGGGATAGGCAGATGTTGTTGTTTGATGATGTTAAAGATATTGTTGCAGGATGCAAATTGCTCCAGGTTAAGCTGCCTTTTGCAATTAACTGATAGTCATTTTGTCAATGCCAATGATTTTCAAGAGGTGCACTAGATGTTTTGGAATTGGACCCAAGGTGCCTATTATTAGTAGTTATTAATTATATTATTATTAATAATAATTATATAATTATATTATGTATATTATATAATATATATATATATATAATATTATATAATTGTATAATAATTATATAATTATAATTAATTATTATAATAATAATTATACTATTATTAATAATAATTATTATTAGTCTTCAAAAAGACCTTGACTTTATATCCGAATGGTCTAAAACTTGGCAACTAAAAATCTCAACCAGCATATGCTCAGTCTTACATATTGGAAAAAAGAACCAAAACACTAAGTACAAGCTTGATGGACATTACCTTACAGTTGACCCCCACCCTGTTAAAGACCTTGGAGTTTTAATATCAAATGATCTAAATGCCAAAGCCCACTTGAACTACATCGCAAAATAGGCTTTAAGAGTTGTAAACTTAATCTTGCGTAGCTTCTTTTCCAGAAACACTACACTACTAACCAGAGCATATAAAACATTTGCTAGACCAATTCTTGAATACAGCTCACCTGTCTGGAACCCACACCTCATTTCTGACATCAATACAATTGTCCAGAAATATTTTACAAGAAGAGTTCTCCACTCCTCCGAATACAACAAAATACCTTATGCCACCAGACTTGAAATCCTGGGTTTAGAAAATTTAGAACTCCGCCACCTTCGACAGGACCTGTGTTTAACTCAAAGAATCATCTATTGCAATGTTCTTCCTGTTGAAAACTTCTTCAGCTTCAATCACAAGAATACAAGAGTAAACAATAGATTTAAATTTAATGTTAACCACTTCAATCTTGATTGCAGAAAATATGACTTCTGTAACAGAGTTGTTAATGCTTGGAACACATTACCTGACTCTGTGGTCTCTTCTCAAAATCCCAAAATCTTTAACCAAAAACTATCTACTATTGACCTCACCCCACTCCTAAGAGGTCTATAAGGGGCGTGCATAAGAGCACAAACGTGCCTACCATTCCCTGTCCTATTGTTCCTCTTCATTATATCCAATTAATATAGTTGTTACATACTTATGCTCATATATATGCTTATATATTATATAGTTATTTCATGTTAATGCTTATATATACTGTTATGACAAAATAAATAAATAAATAAATAATTAAATATAGGTAATCTACAATTACAATAACGATCTATGACTTATGAAGCTTGGTAATTCAAGTCCTAACCAAGGACCTAAGAATTATTAAGGCAGCATCTGAGGATCCCAGCAGTTCCCAGCAGTTTATTTTTTGGCAAATTAGGGTGCTCAAGTTTGATAAATTAAAAATTTCCAAATATTGAAAGAGTCCTTTAGGCATTGCTCCAAGGGCTCTCAATTGGTACAACAGCAGATTTCTTTTTCTATAAGTGTTCATCTTCAATATCCAAATCTGGATATTTCACTCCCCCCCCCCAAGATTGCTTTCCCCCCAATCCTAGCATCTTCCAGAATAGCAACATCAAGCTTTTTAATAACTGTTACATCAGGTAGGTTATGAACAAGTTATGTCTGTTTGGATCTTAATGTTTCATAAAAACATAACCTACAAATTTTCTAAAACCTTCTCAACTTCATGATCCTTGTAGTTTTGTTTACATTCAAATCCAAATCTCTGGCAAAGTTTCCAATGAATTAAATTCGTGAACTCAATAAGGGATCTTGGATTTTCTTGATGTAGTCATTCAAACTTTTCTTCTTCCTTCTTCCATCAGTAGAAGTCCCCTGTCCCCTTTGGCTCTTGTCAAATACAGCTGATCAATATTACTCTTTAGGTGTAGAGCATACTACCATGTAATTATGCTTGTGTTTTCTGATCAGATAGATCTTGAGTCCAGTCAAATATTCCTGCTGGGTTAAGATGATTATGATTGTTGTTGTTGTTGTTGCACCTAAGAGCTGTTAAGGTAACGTGTGAATTTGTAGCCAATTCTGAGTAAGTTTTTTTTTTTTGGCTAATAATAATAATGATGATGATGATGATGATGATGATGATGATGATGATGATGATGCAAAGTTGTGCATGGACAGCAAAAAATATTGAAAGAAAATATAACAACTTGACATGGGCATGGCTTAAGGTCAGGAAAGAAATGGAAGGGTTTAATACTGGCTGTTCAAGAACAAGCGCTACAAACTAATGCCATGAAAGCCAAGATACAAAAATCCACTGACAATCCAAACTGCTGACTCTGCAATGACAAAGTTGAAACTGTTTCACATTTAATATGTGAGTGCAGCAAAATCATGCAAACTGTTTACAAAGCTAGACATGACTGAATTGCTAAATTAATCTACTGGTCATTATGTAAAAAATACTACTTACCTGTATCCGAAAAGTCATGGAAACATAAAGTGGAAAAAGTTGTCGAAAATGAGAAGGTGAAGATCTTGTGGGACTTTCAAATACAGACGGATTGTCATTTTGAACACAACACGCCAGATATTACAGTTGTTGAAAACCAAAGCGTACAATTTATTGATATTGCTGTACTGGGAGATGCCAGAGTCGAAGAAAAAGAACTGGGAAAAATCATGAAATAGCATGACCTAGCCATAGAAACTACGCAACTATGGATGAAACATGTAACAGTGATACTCATTGTCATTAGGGCACTTGTACCATGTCCAAGAATTTTACAAAACATATCAAGAAATTGCAGCTTCCTGCAATAACACTAGCAGCACTGCAAAAAACTGAGCTACTCAGAACATCGTATATTTTGAAGAGATATTTGATTAATACCTAGGTCGCTGGCAGCAATCTGTATCAACCATTAGTACCATTCAAGTGTATTTGTGACACATTTTTAAATGTTCAGTTGACTGAGTTTCATGTTTAATGAATAGAAGAGATAATAATGTTTTTCTCCAAAAATAAGACCCTGTCTTATTTTTTTTTTTGTCACTAAAAAAGGCACCAGGTCTTATTTTTTTTAGGGGGAATATTGTCCATTGTCTCACCTTACTTGTGTGCATTGCCTCTTCTTCTCTATCAGAGGCCTTCAGGAACTTCATCCAGCAAGGCCAGCAAGGCTTTCCTGAAGGTCTCTGCAGCTGATAACAGAGCTCTAGATCGATCTGGAGGTCTGTTATCAGCTACAGAGGCCTTCAGGAAAGGTCTTCAGGAAAGGCCTCTGCAGCTGATAACAGAGCTCCGGATTGATTTGGAGCTCTGTTATTGGCTACAGAGGCCTTCAGGAAAGCCTTGCCGGCTGCAGCAGAAGAAATGGGCTGAAGTGTGCGAGGCCTGGCTGCATCTGTCCGAAGGTAAGTAGTAGGGCAGCTCAACTCCCTTCCATCCCCACCCTAGCTTAATTTTTACCTGTGCATCCTGAAGTTGGTGGGGTCTTAATTGGGGCTTATTTTGGGGGGTGTAGGGCTTATATTGGGTGCACATGTAAAAATTAAGCTAGGACTTACTTTCTGAGTAGGTCGTATTCTCGGGGAAACACAGTAAAAACAACAATAACAACAACAATAATGTACAGGCACTTTGCAGTTATACTGAATTCTTGTTTATCACTAGAGTATAGATAGGCTGGGTCAAATACTGCTGAGCATATGCATCTGTACATAACTGTACATCTCTTGGAATGGAATGTGATGTGAGTATCTACAAAAACTGAAAGACATAAAGATATGAAAAGACACACCAGCATGGAAATGCATGGTTATATCCAGATAAAACTAGAAACATTTTTTAAAAAAAACATTAAATATTTTAGCCTGTAGTAAAATGTTCAGCATGGTATTCATGCAAATGTAAAACATGTAAAACACATCAAACTGTAGATCATATCATGACGGGCTGTAAGCTGAGGGCATATACTGGTCCAGTACCTGATTTTTTAAAAAATATAAATGATGCTGCACCTCAAGGGCCCAGACATTGGTATTTGAACATAGAACTTTTTAACATTTAGCTTTTATTATGTTCTACTTATCTAGATGAAATGTTAATATATATTGCTAGTCCATGTATGATATGCCATATGCTAAATAAATAATAATAAGAAGACATGGTATTCTATTTGCTATCCTAAATTGAGGGAGAAAACCTACACTCTGTTTGGGATATGGAATATTTATTCAAACACACACACACACACACACACACACACACCCCTCTCCCTCACACACAGCCAGAGCACTGGAGCAGAACCTGACAATGACACTTGGCAGAAGAGCATCACATTATCTTGCAGATGCTGCAAAGGCCACGTGGAGCTATTTGTACAGTTCAGCAGAGACCCCTACTGCACAGGAGATACTATCAGCACTAGTGAGCGCCCTGCATGGATGGCCCTCAGTTGGACTCTGCTGCCCTATTCACCACTGGCCTAAATTCAGACACACTCTTTCAGAGAAAGTAAATCAATTGAACACACTTTTGGTTGGGGAAAAAAAATGCCATTATTTTGGAACACGGAAAGATATTCCTTTACACCAGAGCACTTTTTTTGGGTTGTGGGGGGAGGGTTTCTGGAAGATTTGCCAAGTGCAGTTGAATACATATATACCACAGGACAGGCTGGTGCCAGAAGAAAATCATTTCAGTGTGTCTTTCCTCCTTCGATAAAATGCAGGCTGCCAGAGTTGAAACAAGAAGCCCCTGCTAAAGTCCTCCACGCTCTGGGACCTGCATTTCTTCCAGGAACATTTGGGAAGAGGGCCAAGGTAGCAGATTTTGTGTAAGAAGCAAGAGAGCGAATGCACCAGCCCCTTTCCTGGTCTCCTCGACAGTTATTTTTAAGCGGAATAATTGAGGTGCTTGCCTCACTTAGAAGCATCTTGGAAAAGCCATCTTTAAAGCTTTTGTTGCTGCTTTATGGGGAAATAATAAAGTCTTATGGAAAACAAATGCCTTACAAATGAGCTTACTAATTGATTTGCTCGCCTGCAGTGGTTGGTGCATCACATCTCTCCATAACATTCCACAAAATATTTTATTTATTTATTTATTTATTTGATCGTATTTATATACCGCCCTATCTCCCGAAGGACTCAGGGCGGTTTACAGGCACTTAAAAAACACATAAACACATAAATACAATATAAAAACAGTTAAAAAACTTATTCTAAAAGCCCAAAAATTAAAAATATAGAAATAAAACCCAATTTAAAACCCATAAATTTAAAATCTAGCTCAGTCCTGCGCAATTAAATAAGTGTGTTTTAAGCCCGCGGCGGAAGGTCCGAAGGTCCGCAAGCTGACGAAGTCCGGGGGGTAGTTCGTTCCAGAGGGTGGGAGCCCCCACAGAGAAGGCCCTTCCCCTGGGCGTCGCCAGACGACATTGCCTCGCTGACGGCACCCTGAGGAGTCCCTCTCTATGAGAGCGCACAGGTCGGTGAGAGGTATTCGGTAGCAGTAGGCGGTCCCGTAAATAACCCGGCCCTATGCCATGGAGCGCATGGAGCGTATCAAAGACTAATCACTGGCATAAGTAAGTCTTTATTATTAAGCTCTTGGAGAGGATTCCTTAGTGTGGTATTCAAATTATGGAATATTTTCCCCCAAAAAGATCTGATTATCCTTCCCACCCACTGCCTTTTAAAACTTCATTCACAAAACTTTTGTTGTTGTTGTTGTTGTTGGCCAAGCATTCCGGGATTTTTCTGCTGAGGATTAACATGTAGTATTTTTTTTTTTTACTTATCATGTCTACTAGACTTTGTTTCCTTAAAATAAAATATAAAACCTTTGGATGTTATTGCCAGGAGTGCCTAGAGAGGCAGGGACACTGTGTTATGGGGTAGAATAAAAAAAATATATAGATGAAAAAGTCTATTTCCCACATTTTCTGAGGACATGTGTAGTTTATTAGCTATCTATCAGGACTGAAACTGCCCGTGAGGACAAACTGGGTTGTGATATTATTTTGTTTTTCTTTTCAATAAATCAGTGCCTTCAAGTTTTGTACTAGTGGGTCAGCGTTGAGACGATTTTGAATGGCTTAGGTTGCCTGCAGCTTTGAGAAGCATTGATGAAGGTAAACTCGTGCTGTGAAGGTCAAACCCTTTGCCACTCTCTGACTATACAGAGACTGTATCTGACACAAGAAGCCACCAATGATATAACAGCCCTCTGCCGAACATCAAGAAGAAAGAGACTGCTATCTTTTAGTCTTCGCTTCTGAATGTTTCTTCAAGAGAAGAGTGTATGTGTGTGTCTTGGGAAAGCAACAGTAGAGAATGATTTTTTTTTGAAAAAAAAACTATTGGAAGGGTTTTTTTTAAAAATAATGCCTTTTTTCCCCTAAGCCTCCCTCCCTCCCTCCTTCCCATTGCTAATTTATCTCCGTATCAAAAGCTTTGTAAAACTGCCCGCACGCATGAGTGACAGAAGGCAACATTTGCATGGAAAGGTCAAAGGCCACTTATAGATAAACGGCTTGATACACTACCCTGCCACTTAAAATTAAAGGAAATTATAAAGCACCTTTTTCTTGGTTAAAACAGAGAGAGAGAGAGAGAGAGAGAGAGAGAGAGAAATCAATAGAATCCAGCTTTCTGAAATATAAAATGAAAAAGCAAAAAATAAGAGATCAGTTTCTAGGGTGCTTTAGCACTGTGTGTTGCATGCATTTCTTTTTATTAATATCATTTATTAGTGTGGGCAAGCTATTTTTTAAATTTTTATTTGATAGTTTGTTGCATATAAAAGACAGTGTAAAACTCTCCTGGCAAACAGTTGTTTACAGTGCGCTTTTCAGTACAAAGCTGTTTTAAAGCTCAATTGTGCATTTTGCAGATAAAGTAGGAAAACTAACTGAAGGCTGTATTGTAAGCAGTGGTTGCCGTGGAAACCCCAGTTTCAAGAGCCGGTTCTCCATTACCACTTAATTTAGGCTTCCTAATTGCATTCCACTAAATCGGTAGCGACAATATCTGCAGAGCAAAACTGCATGCCCAGTCTAGCGCAAACCTCTTTGAAACAAGCTTTTTGAAAGCCAGGAGCTATAAAAACTCAGCATGACGTGGAGCATATGAGAAACCTGTAGTTCAGATGTATTGCGGGCTGGCTTTCTCATCCTTCCTAACTTCAGTGGGCTCCACACCAATCTATTAGTTCAGTCTACCTTAAAGATCATAAAGCTCTGCCAAGTGAAAACTCATCTGTCCACCAACACGTTGGTGCAAAAGGGATTTAATTGTCCTCCCAACCCGGTATCGGCTCCATCTGATTTTTCTACGTGCCAGTAGGTAGCCTACCCAGCACAGAGGCTCCCTTTGCCTTGAACTGTCCTTGCTCTCCAGCACAAGGAGAACAATACTTGTTCAGTCTCAATTATTTGCCACTGTTCAGCTGTGTAGCAAGCCAGACCGCCCATCTGTGGCCTGAAGAGAGCCTTGTCAGTACCACTAGACATAAAAGCATTCCAATTATCGGCCACACAGCTTTAATAGAGGAGGCAACTAATATGATAGTGTAAGTGATTCTGCCAGTGAGAAGCTCTCCGTCACTGTCAGATTAACACTTCAGTTAAACTCCTGTAAATCAGTCACATTATGCAGTTGCTGGAGGAATAAACACACAGCCCCATTATGCTCAAAATTCCAGAGGGCGATCCCCTCGAATAGGAGTTACACTGGATGTTCCATTCATCTGCATTTCCTGTCATGTTTATTATTCTGCAATTACTAATGTGGGCATTGTTGGCAAGATTTAAGTTGTCTCTGATTAGGTTCCAAAAGAGATGCACAAATGGGTCCTGGAATCTTTTAGGGAGTTAAATGCAATGGCTTCCAGGCTCCATGTGGATGTCCTAAGTCATTTCGTTGGAACTGCTTCTGAGTAAATAGGAGTAGGATCAGGCTGGATGAGCGAGAAGAGTTACGGGACTGACTAAAGATCAGATGCAGAAACTGTCTCATATTTTCACATGCACATCTGTACACACACACACATACATGCACGACTGGTTAGTAAAGTTTCTGACAGGCGATTGAACTAAACAAACATCTGTGTGATATATGCATACATCTCCTATAAATTATGAGATGGTAAAGCGTGGGCTTGAAGATAGGCTGCAGCAAGCATCCCATGTCCACTTTCACTCTGTCTTCATGTTAGGCCATATCATAGCACTGGTTATCATGTGTGCAGGACTAAGATTAAGCCTGGCACTAAACCTAAATACACATCCTCACAAGAAAAAGAGAGACAACTCCATTACACTTGGCTCCTCTTGTAGTTGCTCCCTTATTGGTAATTCCTCAAAGTTGATTCAGCTCTCAGGTGAATCTGAAGATGTCCGGATTCAAGACCGTTTTCAACCACAGAACTTCACTTTGTGAATTGGGATTGTCTCTTTCTGTCAGTTAACTCTCTTAGAAGTGTTGTGGTCACAAAAATGAAAACTATGAATGCCACCTATGAACTCCTAAAACAAAAGTAGAACATAAATTAATAGATAAATAATTTAATAGCTATGTTCCAAGTAAAAGAAAATTCAATTAAAAGCTGAAGGAAACCCAGCTTTGATTTTGAACAAATCAATAATTGGGGAACACTGCTTTTCTTTGGGTGAAGTATGCTCTAAGACCATCAGCTGCTATTTATTTCATTTTTAATTGCCTGCTTACAACATAACCCAAGGAAGAAAAACTCAGAAAAGGAACAATTCTGTGAAATATTTTTAAGGACATACCCCTCCCCACACCAAGAGTTAGACATCCTCTCCCTTTTTGCTTTCCTTTCCTTTCCAAAGTTATTGTTAACTTTCAGTAGACATTTTGTAAATTAAAATCAAAGGTGATTTTAATTTAACATACAGTTAAGTCATCAATTTCGTCCACATGCATTTTCATGCATTTTTTCACAAAAAACACCCCCAATCATCTGAAACCGAGTGTGTAATGTTTTCCATTCCCCCACCTCCTTCTAATGTAATGGTACTACTTACATTAGTAAATCATCTTTAATTCCTTAATGCACATAGACAATGTTTATGTTTACTGTAACCTCTGAGTAGCCTCGGTTTGCTGTCTGTTAGGGATTCAGTATAGAAATTTATAATGTATTAAGTGACCGCAGATACTGTAAATCCATATATTAGGAAATTCAGATCAGGAAATCTAGGGTTTTCAATGTAGCATTTTTACCCACTGCATTTATTCAATACATAGGGCTAACAAGGTTGATGTTACGGATAAAAAAGTTAAAATCGATTAGACCCTGGAAATAACTTGGGTACAGAGAGAAGATTCCTAAACCAATGCATATAGTAAGCTGCCCGGAGCTATTTGGAATTGGCAGCATCTAAATCTGTAAATAAAATGCAATAAATAAAATTCCAAATAAAATAAAGTAGCTTCTTACATTTTGGTTCTTGATACTGGGGAAATTATACAGTGAAAGGCTCAAAAAGTGCAAATCTTCCTTCACTTTTTTTGCTCAAGGCTGCCAGAGGCAATACTGCTGTTTAGTTATCGATGCAGAATGCTGACAGCCTTGGGGAAAGCTGATGTACATGTTAATCACATTCACACAATAATGTCAGGTCTAGAGTCCGGCTGATGGCCCTCTGGGATGTATATGATATTGAACCTCTTTTGAAATTGGGCAGCAAACTGTTGAACAAGCTCAACACACTTTTGGACCAATTTGGGTGATAAATGAAGACAAAGGATTTACAGAGATTGAAGAGAGGGGAATGGGATGAAAATTCTGTGTATAGACCATCTCTAGTGATGGCCAACAATCCCTTCATGAACTAAACAACACCCAAAAAGATAGCTCATACTGTAAGTCCCTAAAAGTGACTTGTTCCTGCCTGAACTGAAATTTGGGAATGGTACAGCTCATGAAATTTTCTGCTTTTTAAGAAAAAGTATTAGCTGGAAAAGGTGCTACCAAGCGCCTGCTGATTTGTCTTTTGCCATTGTGGACTAATATGGCTCTCCTTCTACAACAGAACAACTAGGATAATGGAACTAATTTTGCTGAAATAATGTGCCGAGAACATTTTAGAAAGCTTCTGGGTCTCTTTTTCATGTTCTATGATATCTAGCTACATCTCTCTCAAATGGAGGAGGGCTCTGGATCATTTTCTCAGAAACAATATTTAAGAAGGAAGACTACTAACATTGACTAAGGCAAGAGCATTTGGTAGCAGCTTTTGCTTTATGTTTTGAGGTGGCAGCTGTTGACACAGCTGTGCTGCCAGGTGGGTTTGTGACCCTTGTCCTATATTTCACTCTCCCTGTTATCTTGCTTTGTGTAACACAAAAAGGGTTTGTAAGAGGATGGTCAGCATGGATAATGTCAGAGAGTCTGCAGAATGCATAAGGTACCGATATATTTTTGGGTGGGGGGCAGGGAGCAGAGCAAATCAGCTTTTCTCTTTTTTATAGACCTATATATGTGGTCTCCTGCCATCAAAGAAATAACCAGAGTGTGAATAGAGCAGTAGGAGGTGTGCAGAGGTGTTGATAACAACTGTCCCTATTCTCTCATCGATGCAGAGCAGGAGGAAGTGGGGGAGGGAAGCTTAAAAGAAATGAGTCTTCCCCAAAGAAAGTGGAGCCAAAATGGCACAGTTCCTTTCCCCTGAGATCTTGGATAACCTTCCGTGGGAAAGAATGAGCACTTGGCTTGCCATCCACTTGGAGGGAAAGGTGTCAGGGCAGGAGCAGAGCCAGAGACCAATTGTTCTATAGGGTACATTTCTCCCAGAGGCTGGCACTTTTCCCAGTAGATGCTTCAACAGGAATTAGCAAACATGAGCCCTTCCAAGAATTCAGGACAATTAGTATTATCCAGCATATACAGCTCTTCATTCAAGAAATGGAGAAGAGGGGGGGTATGACATGGTTTTAATGTTCAAAGCAGTTATTTCGATTTCATGGGGAATTTTAAATACAAGATTGATCTCCTGAGAATTTGAACTTCTTCAATGGCATTTCATGAAAGAGCTTGCCCTTTTGAGGAAGATCTTAAGAAATTCATATTTGGATAGGCTTGGGTTGGATTTACAGATTTTATTTACAAACATCTCTCAGTATATCATTACATGTATTTAGTTGGCAGAAAGACTGTTCTTTCTGTAGCAGTTAAAACCATTCTTCCAGAGCTTCAAAACTTAGCCCAGTTGTCAAGAGCAGCCTATGTGGACTTCAACAGGGCCATAGCTGAGAATTCTGGGAGCTGAAGTCTAGACATGTGAAAAGGGTCAGACTGGAAAGGTGTACTATACAAAGAGTGACTGTTAAAGATGACAGCTTTGATTCTGATTCTCTCCTCTTTCTTGAGCTTAAAGAACTATTCCAGATGGGTGTTGAGAATCTAATTTTCCTCCTGCTTAAGTAGTCAAACCTGAAGAAAAATGTTGGTAGTCAATTAACTTTCATTGGGAAGAATGGAGATTTGAGATGATTTGTAGTATTTGCCTATATCAATTCAAACGTTATTTTGAATTTACATAAATACATCTTGTGTAGTTGTGTATTTTCTGTTGTCGTCTTCTGTTGTGATTTAGCTGTACAATGAGGTGATTATTCTTACCATCATGATGTGTGGTTTAGATGCTTTATTTTCATTACAGTTGATTTCTGATAAATAGTTACTGTATACTATCAACATTGAGACTGCAAAGGTATCGTTTTGTTGGAATTATTATTTATAAAGGGTGATTCAAATTGCTAATGGGAAAAATGTTTCAAAATGTTTCAAAAAACCAGCTTTTGAAAACAATGAGATAAATAACAGGAAGAAGAAATGTGCACCCTAGTAATATGGACAATAAGTCAAAGATAATCTATTTTACTGGACTTCAATGAGTAAATATTCATAGGAAAGTACATATTAAGCCCAAGGAACGGCAGAGTTTTCTAACATGTAATTTTTGGGATGCTTTCCAAACTTAAGTCCTTCCATGCATTTTTTCTTTGAAGCAGAAGCTAGATCGAAGCTTAATGAATATGTGATGTAATTATTCTCCAAGCATTGGAATTGTGCCATATATTTAGTTGTAGATGCCAAGCTCTACTGTGGATTCCCTTCTCTGTGTAGTGCCACTATTACTGTTGCCCTGATTGCTGTATCATTGCCCAAAACAGCTTGAAAGATGGCATTATGTCTGCTTGCTACCCGCAGGCTTAAGATCGACAATGTGGTGAATAGAATAAAATGAGAAATCTCCACAAGTGTTAACAGTAGCTGTAAATGTCTCAATTGTCTGCAACTATCCTGGTCTTAAAGGTTTGAACCTTTATTTAAATAAGTTCATGGTTTCATTGTCTCCAGCTCATTTCCAACCACTCTGTGAAACTTTCCTGTTGTCTGGCCAAACCAATTCAGTAAGGGAAGAATTCTATAGATATTTTTTCCATAAATCATCACTTAACTCTTGGACATTGCTTTTTCCAGTCTGCAAGATGAATGGAAAATTAAATTGGTCCAAACTTCTGATTCTAATTCATTATCATTTTGTTTGTTGGGGCTTTGGAAGCATCCAGACCTGGGGAGATGACTATATGAGGTGGAGAGAGCTTCTCGTTCCAGTTTTCCATCTTTAACAGTTTTTTGTTGGATAAAAAATGGTGGGAAAGGCAGCAGGATTACAAATGATGACATTGTCTTGACCACTTCTAAAATTCTCTGAATGAGGCACAGTTATTGTCAGATTTTCAGATTATCAAGATTCTTTGTCTGGAGGCATATTTCTGAGGTAAGTTTCTGGAGCCCCAGAATGTTCCTGTGGAGAGTTAATTCATACAACCACATTGTTTATGGTTGGGTGTTTCCCTCCTTTGATACTGAATACAATATATTGGGTATGCATTCAATGTTCTCCTTCAATCAAGTCACAAGGACAAACAGTAATTTTAACTAGAGTGAGATGTCATATTTTTACACTCTAGGCTAAAAATGGTGATGGTTAAAGTTGGATTGGAGTAGGAGAAACCAAAGTTCAAGTCACAAATGCTGTGGAACTCAGTAGTTGATTCAGTATCACTTACTAATTCTTAGCAAATCTTTGCTTTCATGAATGTAGAGATGATAAAAATTCAAGATAAACTCATATGTGCCATTTTGGGCTCATTAGAAAAAATATAAATAATATGAATGTTAATACCAAAGATAGATGGTATAATGGCCTTGAGTTTACTAACAAGGGCAACCTTGAGCCAGTCTCTCTTGGCCTTGCAAAAGTACCAAAGATACCAATGGTACCACTTCTGGAAAAAAAAAGCCCAGGCAGTAATCAAGCATCAAAAATAGACTTGAAGGCATACAAATCAATAAATATAATTACTAACAAGGCTAGACAAAAACACATGATGAATGCTCCCAATGACACTTTCTACTTATTAATGGATTTGTGGCCTATTTTAATAAGGATCTCAGTAAAGTACAATTGTTGGAAAATGTTCCGAGGCTATTTATAGATTTCACATATCTATCAAATATTAAGTAAAATGTGAAAGTTTTTAAATATGTAGAATAATAAATGATATTCTGTGTATTATCATAACTTGTCATGAAATCAAAGAGAAACATTGCATCACTTTTATTATTTATATTTATTAAGAATTTTACATAAAGTAAAAGTAAAATCTAAAGAAAAAAAAGGTGCAAAAAACCCAAACAAAATAGAGAACAAATTAAAGTTATGAAATATGATTTATTATCTTCTCTTCAATACATAATTATAATCTTATAATCCTCCTTCGTAGAAGTTATACAAATTTCTTCAGCCCCTTGTTTGGTCCACTTCTTTTTCAATCCTTAAACTCATAAATCTTCATACTGTTTTTCTCCTTTCAGCAAAAAGGCCATTAAGAGTCCCAGATTTTCAGAAAAGTTTTTGTTGTGGTTTTCTCTACCAAATGGGGCAGTTTTGCCATCTCTGTGAGTTATGACATTTTTGCTATCCCTTCCTTCATCATGGGAATTGTCTAAAAATGTCAGGTGAATTTCCTTCAATGCTTGATGAAAGAAGTTTTAAATACAAGTATAAGGAAAGATAGTCTTCAATTATGACTACAACTGAGCACAGAATTTTGATTCTGAGTCACTGTGGTTGTAAATCAATTTACCACATAACTTGTTTTTATGACTGTCTTTATGATAGTTGTTAAGTAAGTCATCATAATTGTTAAGCATATCACATGGTTGTTAAGTCCAAATCCAGCTTATCCAAAGAGTGCTTTTCATCAGAAAATGGACAAAATGAAATGTGATCACAGGATGCTGCAACCAGTTGTAAATGCAAGTCAGTTGCAAATTGCCTGAAATGTGATATGAAAAACTGAAGTAAGAACATAAGCAGAATCGGGATTTTACCTAGTGATTGGTTCATTTAATGATGGAATTGTGTGTCCCAATTGTGATTACACGAGGATTATCTATACTATATTGTTTCCCTGGTATCTCTGAGTATGGATGGAGGAGGTCATATTCATGCACTATGAAAGGAAGTGGACATTCTAAGCCAGGGGTGTCCAAACTTGGCAACTTTAAGACTCATGGACTTCAACTCCATGAGTTCTGGAAGTTGAAGTCTACAAGTCTTAAAGTTACCAGGTTTGGACACCCTTGTTCTAACAGAGACAGAAAGGAAGCAAAAGCTCAAATTTATTTCTAATAGAATCCCACATTTCCATGCTGTCTGGTATGCTAACTATAATCTCAGCAATGTTTTAGAGCAATTGCCCCCAAACCTTTTGGTACCAGGGACCAGTTTCATGGAAGACAATTTTTTCACGGACCAGGTTGGGGGATGAGTTCAGTTTCTAGCAGGCCATGGACTGGTACTGGGGACTGGGGACTGAGGTTTTAGAATAGAATAGAATTTTTATTGGTCAAGTGTGATTGGACACACAAGGAATTTGTCTTGGTGCATATGCTCTCAGTGTACATAAAAGAAAAGATACGTTCATCAAGGTACAACATTTACAACACTTAATGATAGTCATAGGGTACAAATTTAACACTTAATGATACAACACTTAATGATAGTCATAGGCTACAAATAAGCAATCAGGAAACAATATCAGTATAAATCATAAGGATACAAGCAACAAAATTACAGTCATAAGTGGAAGGAGATGAGTGATGGGAACGATGAGAAGAGGGAATTTTAGAGGGTAAAGACTTCACCAATGCCATCCATGGACTTTGAGGGATATGGCAGACTCATATTTCCCCAAACAGTGAGTAAGGACCGAGCAAGACACTTAATTTTCTTTAATTTACAATTAAAAACCTTGGATATGGTTAATAGGATTACTCTCCGGTCAACTATTTAGTTATTCTTCCTTTGAGATACTAATATCACAGTTTAATTAAGGAATGTGTATGGAGAGGTAATAAAAAAATATGGAACGAGTCCATGATAAAAGCTCCACCTCTTTTTACCATGTCACCTGTAATATATAAATCTTATATATTATGTTCAGGTACACTGGACACAATGAAATTTACCTCTGAGTAATCATACATAGAACTGTATTGCCCATTTATTTTATACTGTTTAAAATTCAACAGTTAGTGAGAGTGAAAAGAAAAAAAATCAATCTCTTGTTTGTACGGGGATTTGCAATTACATTTTCTATATGTGTGTTGCCTTGTTATTTTCAGTCTTTATGAATATGGGTGGGAAACCCTTTTAATTGCATTACTTAATAGTTCAATTAAGGGCCATTACTATAAGCATTTAATTCCCTGTAAAATATATGTCAAGGCAACATTAGCATACTACCCATAACATTAGACTGTTGAAATGTAATTGTCTTGGATTCCTAGCAAACCTATATTTGAACACAGAGTAATTGTACTGTTACAAACTTGGAAATGTGCTCTTGTGATATCTTATCAAAGTCCTGCGGACTCTGAAGCTACTGAGGTGGATCATACCACGTCAACCTTAATTGGTAGGGAAACATGGACAAAAATATTTAACATGATACAAAAAGCAACATATTTTGTTTAAAAATTACCTAGCTTCTGCTTTTATATGTGATATAGACACATTTGTAATATAGACATATTTCCATATACAGTATAAGATGCACCAGAGTATAAGACACACTTTAGTTTTTGGGGAGGAAAATAAGAAAAAAGTTGATTGGCAGGTGGATCGGCCTCCCAGAATACCCTCAATCAGCAGTTCTCAGAGGTGAACTTTAGCAAGAGGTTCTTGATTGTGAGCTCTGTGACTTGCTTTTTTTTTGCTTTTTTTTCTGCCTCTGAAACTTCTGAAATTCTGTTTCAGAAAAAACTTTTTTTCCTGCCTCTGAAAGCCTCTGAAGCTGTGTTTGGGAGCTTCTTTTCTGAAGTTTTGTTTCTGATGCTTTTTTCAGCCTCTGAAACCTCTGTTTGAGAAGCTGGGCAGAGCTACATTCAGACTATAAGACACACCCAGATGTTCACCCTCTTTTTTGGGGAAAAAAGGTGCGTCTTATACTCTGAAAAATATGGTACATTTTAATTATTTCAATCACATTCTGAGTAAGTATGGAAGAATATTAGCTTAAAATATATATGTTTTGATTCAGTATATATTATGAACATAAATATTTACCATTATCATTATAAATTTTTGAAATTATAATTTTGAAATTATGGAATAAATTTGGAATTAAGACACGGTTGCCATTTGTTCTACTTGAGAGATCTTGATTCAAATATGGTGTAAATTTAATGAATACACATGAAAAATCTATTTCAGTAGATTTATTCATTCACATGTTCCTCTTCCTTGGCTATGCCCACATAGTTCTAAAGTCAGTCCCATTTTTACTAATTCAGCAGAGATTTTCAAGCAACTGTCATGGCTGCATCTCACCTGTTCAAGCTTCATGAGCTGACAGTCTGCCATTAGTACCATTAACACCATCAACACTATACAATACATCTAAGCAGAGATACACGGATTCCCTCCTCATTGTGAGACATCATGCATTCCATTTAAATGGTTTTTAAATTTGTATTCACAAATTTAAGTTGTTAACTGTGTATGTGAATATTTGTCTTTTTTGACAATATGAACGTGGTATCTTCAATTAGAATCAAGGTGAGACAATTCCTGTCTGGCTTCAGAATTATTCTGAATATTCCTGCAGGGAAGTAATATTAAGAAATTATTGGAGATTTATTTCTGAAAAGACAACAAAGTTTGATTTTATAATAGTTATTTTTTTTCCTGAAAACTGGTGTGTTATATTGTGGCTTTTTTTAACTCTTAAAAATGTCATCCATTTTTTTACAGTCATCCTAACCTATTCTTTAATGGTCCTTTGGATCATAATTCTTCAACTCCCACAATGCACTTTCCTCTCAGTTTCTTTGATGTGCTTAGAGAAACAGTCATCATTAAACAATAGCTAGCATATCGGTAGATTAATATGGGAGCCATGTGTATGCAGCCATTGTAAAGATATTATATATGAAGTCTAACCCAGTCATACTAACCTATTTTCTCCACACAGAGAACTTCAGTTTTAGCTTCATAATATTTCTACTTTAACTCATTACATTACACAGTTAGGGATGTTATATTCTGATAAATTTGGTAAATATTGTGAAATTCCTTAGCTCTCCTTTGGCTTGCTAAGGAAAACAATTCATGTTTGTTTTGATTGATAGACAAATATGAAAGGTTAAACAACAAAAAAGCATGAATAGAAGGACTCTTAAGTAGAATATAGGTCCTTTGATGTGTGGATGGTGAGATGTACACTGTTCTCCTCCAGTGCTAGAGAACTTATGCAATAGATTCAGGTGTGGTAAAGTCCCCCCTCCCCATTTACACAAAGGTTAGAAGAGTAGGAATGATGTAGATTCCAACTTTTTGCAGTGTATTTCTTTTTTGTGATCCCTGACTCATGTTTTGTGATGCCTCAGATATAATAGCTGCATATCTTTCTAAGCTGGATGCAAAAGGCTGGTCAGATTGCCCTGCCCTTACGCAAACGAAGGAGTTGCGAAGATTGCCATGGTCCCTGAATTTTCTTCTGATATATAATTAGGACTTCACTAAGTAAATATTATAATATCAACAAGGTATACGTAATAGTATGTGCAAATGACCTGGGGAGAGGGGCAGGAGGAAGAGATGCTGCCTAGGGAACAATAAGATAATAAGGGGCATAACCTGTAGTTGTATAATAGGCAGAAAAAAAAAACACTCATAAAAGGATCTCCGTAACATATCAGGCTGTAAAAAGAGATGACAGGAGATTTTTACTATCAGACTTGTAAGGTTCTGTTAACATAGCCTTAGGCTTAGATTATCTGGTTATGTTTCCTGTCTCGTCTATCTGGGAAGTCTGAATATGTATATAGCAGTGGTGAAATCCAATTTTTTTTACTACCGGTTCTGTGGGTGTGGCTTGGTGGGCATGGCAGGGGAAGGATACTGCAAAATTTCCATTCCCACCCCATTCCAGGGGAAGGATACTGCACAATCTCCATTCCTGCTCCACTCTGGGGCCAGCCAGAGGTGGTATTTGCTGGTTCTCTGAACTATTCAAAATTTCCGCAGCCGGTTCTCCAAACTGCTCAAAATTTCTGTTATCAGTTGTCCAGAACCTGTCAGAACCTTCTGGATGTCATCCCTGGTATGTAGGTATGTGTGTTTGTGTGTGTGTGTGGTTATATTTATTTTTAGATTATCTTGGTGTTGATCCATTTGGTTGCGACAGGAATTGACTGACCAGCTTGTCACTCAAGCCTGATGTTGTGGGCTGAAAAAAGAGTAACTGGGCCAAAGTCAGCCAGTCATCCTTTTTTTATTAAAATGGACCTAGACACCTGGTTTCCTGTTTTCTAGCCTAATACGTTAGCCACTAACCCAAACTGCTCTCACTGAATAAGAACAAATATATGAAATGAATGAAGACTCTATTCTAAGGTGATGCACAGAATTTAAGATGCCAACTGCATATTATAGTGAGGTTTCATTGCAATTCCTTTCTTTCCACTGGTTGCTAAATGATGAGTCTTAGAGTATTGTATAAGTGCATTTTGCATAACAAGTAATATGTCAACGAGTCATCCCTGGATCACCTGTACTGAAGCTGTTAATGTAATTTTTTTTGGTATATTATTTCTTCCCTTTGAAGAATGTGAAACTATAGCCTGTGAACTCTTTTTGTGAGTGGTGTCTTCTCCTAGATTGTGCCAGTGAAATATGGCAGCAAGTCAGCAAAATTGGCTGAATTATTTCTCATGACTTTCAATGAAATATAGAATAATTATGATGCACTAAGCTCTTTGGCATCTCTAAAGTAGCCTCAGTCCTTACATCAGTATTTTATTAAAAAAATGTTTGGAAAATTGGTGCCTCAGTGCTTTAAAAAACTAACGATTGCTGAAGTATATTTATTAGATTTATGTGCTGATTTTTCTTGAGGAATTTAAGGAAGAATATGTAGCACTTGCTTTGCTATTTATCTCTCCTTCCACATCCTGAAAATTTATCTTATATAATTTAGTTTGAGGGATAATGTAGTGGACAGAAGAATAACTTTGAGAAACCTGAGGAAGAATGCAGCTAAGGCAATAGCAAATAAAAACAATCTGAGTCTGGGGTAGAAATGTAATTGAGAAACAAACATGGCCCTTCCTAATTCTGATGACGATCAAAGGAGGGAGGGAGAGAAGAATCACATTCAGATTTGCAAGATTCTTTTATGATAACCTTGTTATAATACACTTGTGTGTTTTTGATTTCCATGGAGAGCTGACAGATAAAGATTGACCTGAATTCATTCAGTGACCTTCCATAATTAAGGGTGAACTTGTCTTTGAGTTATCTACCACTATTTAGTATTTACTAATATTATTATTTACTAATTATTATTAATAGCATTTACTATTACTATTATTACTTTAGGTAGCCCTTAACTTACAACTACAATCGGGACTGGAATTTTAATTATAAGTCATTGCAGTTATAAATTGAGTCATCACATGACCAGACCTGATTTTATGACCACTGCAGTCATAAGTCAAGTCACATGGTCATAAGTGCAAATCCAGCTTAACTAATGGCAGTTAACATGCCATAGGATGTTGCAAGCAGTTGTAAATAAGAGCTGGTTGCCAAGTGACTGAATTGCAATCACGTGACCATGGGAGCAGGGCTACAGTCAAAAGTTTAAATTTAGGTCATAGCTGATATTTTGGGAAGCCATTGTTAATCTGGACCATCATTAAGCAAATGCTTGTAAATCAAAGATTAGTACTTATTGTAAAATGATGCATTCATGCTGCAAAAATGTTTCCTGCTAAAGTTCTAGAGAGAAAAGAAGCAATGGAATCTATCAAAACATTTATATATTTTTTATTTCAGCACACCATTTCCTCCCTGCCTTTATTTTAGGCAATCCGTTGAAGTGCTCCTGAATTTGCCTACACAATATGCCCACCAATTATGCCCACCATGGGACCATGAGACCAGCAAACGAAAGCTCATTTATGCTATAAATTCAATTGCCAGAACCAACCCCAACCACAGCAAGCTTCGATCATGGCCTAAGCTATCATTACTGCAATGGATCTGCTCCCGCGAACTCCGCACAGAACTCAAAAGATGGCAAGATGAAGGCGAATCTAACCTATACATCGACTACCGCGCTGACTGCATAAAAAATAAAACCTACAATCTGTTTGATATTAAAATGGATTAGATGGAAAACTTTAAATATATGTTATTGATTTAGAGGCAGAGGAAGACGAAGAGAAGAATGAAATTGTCTATGTGATCTCTGGGCAGTTTTAAGAAAGAGATTTTAGATAGGATGACCTCTGATTAGTAATGTAGATATAAAGCTGAGAGTGGTGAAATTTTAAAATGTTAATAGAATTTATTAATGATGTTGAAGGGAATTAAGCACGGGGACTAGGCTTCATTTAAATATTTTCCTGAATGGGTTGATTTACTTCTATAATCAGATTGTGTGCAAATAAATAATTGAACTTAAAGAAGAAGAAGGAAAATACATTGTATTAGATTATAACTTAGGTGAAACTTGATATGTTTAAAGATGTACCTGACCAATAATTTGTTCACAATGATTCTTTTTTATTATGCTTGTGAAAAAAAAATTGGCAAAAAAAAGTAAAACCTACAATCAATTGCCCAACCTCCAACCCTCCATCACCCAAAACATCCAACCATTCGTCATACAGAATTTTCAACCACCTGTCATCCAAAACTAGGTACGCACGCCCCTTATTTCCTCTATACCAGCCACTGCTGAACTTAAATGCAAACTGATAAATGCATGAAGCATTGTAAACAAAATGCCTGAATTTCTCCTCTTGTTAAATACTGGTACATTTGACATTATATTTGTCTGTGAAACATGGCTGAACTCATCCCCCCCGACTCCATCATCTCAGAAAGAGAATATCATGTTTTCCGGTCAGATCACAAAACCCGCAGGGGAGGTGGAGTGGCTATCTTTTACAAAAAGTCACTGAATCTAAAAAACATTCAAGTTGCACATAAACTCGCTCTTCCAGAAACTATCGTCTGCAAACTGTCCTTTAACATCACACTTCGCTTCTTACTATGCTACAGAGCCCCTGACTACGACATCGCACATGCGAACAAGTTAACCACACTGCTAACATGGGCTGCCTCTTGCCCTTATCCTCTTATCTTTCTGGATGACCTCAACCTACCTCTTATTAATTGGAAAACAAATGAACAACTGAACTCAGTACAACTGAACTCATCCATACAACCTTGTACAATACTGTTACAAATCTAGGTCTTGATCAACTAGTAACTAACAACACTAGACTCAACAACTGCCTTGACCTCATCTTCTGCAACAACTCAAACTCAATTTATGGACTACAAATAAAAGAACCCTTTTCCAACAGTGACCACAGCATGATAGACTTTTGTCTCAATATACGCCTCAATATACTCAATATACTCAATATTGTACTATGCTGTTACAAATCTAGGTCTTGATCAACTAGTAACTAACAACACTAGATTCAACAACTGCCTTGACCTCATCTTCTGCAACAACTCAAACTCAATTTATGGACTACAAATAAAAGAACCCTTTTCCAACAGTGACCACAGCATGATAGACTTTGTCTCAATATACGCCCTTATAAAAATCTCCATAATAATGGGATACCAAACTACAACTTCAAAAAAGCCAACTATGATCTTATAGACACTGACCTTTCATCTCTTGACTGGCAAATTCTATTCTCTAACTGTATCACTGCTGAAAACCACTGTAGTGTTTTCCTGCTTGAAGTCAATAGAGTTATTAAACTATATGTACCACAAATCACCACCAAAATCAGGAAAAACAAATTACCCATATCAATAAAAAAGCTCCAATCCAAAAAAAAATCCCTCTGGTGAAAAAACAAAATTGGCTATGCAGCTAACTTTAAAAACCACTACAGAAATATATGCCACCAAATAAGGATTGAATGCACCAATTACCACATCAAACAAGAAGAAGACCTTCTGTTCACAAAATCCAATCACACTTTCTATAATTTTGTAAACAACAAACTTAAAGACTCGAAATCCATCTCACCCCTAAAAGGAACTAATGGTAAAGAATGCAATGATGAAACAATTAAAGCAAACCTCTTTAACACATTCTTCGGCTCAGTCTTTGTTAACAGTAATGGCTCATACCCAACATTCCCCAGTTGTACCAATAATGATTACAATGATCTAACACAAATAGATTTCACAGAAGATAATATTGAAAAGGCACTATGCAGACTGAAACCATCTCTATCTATTGGACTTGATGGTCTATGTGCATATTTCTTAAAAAAGCTTTCCACTGTTATAGCAGAACCCCTAAGCATAATCTTTAAAAAATCTTTCAGGACAAGCTCCCTTCCCAATCTATGGTCACTAGCCACGGTCATCCCTGTCTTCAAAAAAGGAGACTCCAGCCTAGTTGAAAATTACAGACCAATTTCTTTATGCTGCGTCACCTGCAAAGTAATGGAATCAGTCATCAACCAATCCATTACCCTCCACCTAGAAACAAACAACCTACTCTCTAACAAACAATTTGGTTTCAGAAAAAAATTATCCTGTAATCTACAACTTCTTCACTGCAAAAACATATGGACTACAAATCTTGATCAGGACAAAGCAATAGATGCAATTTACATAGACTTCTGTAAACCCTTTGACTCAGTGTTACACAAAAAACTACTTCTAAAACTAAAATCCTAAAGCATCTCCGGACCCCTCCATAATTGGATAACTGCGTTCCTGTCAAACAGGCAACAAGTGGTCAAAATAGGCAGTGCCCTATCAAATCCTGCTCCTGTTAATAATGGTGTCCCAAAGTTCTAGGACCAACACTTTTCATATTAAACATAAACGACCTCTGTGACCATATTATAAGTAACTGTGTTCTCTTCACCGATGATGTTAAACTATTTAACGCTACCAATAATGCTGCTACTCTTCAAAAAGACCTTGACTTTGTGTCAGAATGATCAAATATTTGGCAACTCCAAATTTCAACCAACAAATGCTCTGTCTTACACATTGGAAAAAAGAATCAGAACACAAAAGCTTGATGGACATGACCTTATAGATGACCCTCACTCTGTCAAAGACCTTGGAGTTCTCATATCAAATGATCTAAGTGCCAAAGACCACTGCAACTACATCGCCAATTAAGAGTTGTAAACGTAATCTTGCGTAGCTTCTTCTCCGGAAATATTACACTACTAACCAGAGCATAAAAAACATTTGCTAGACCAATTCTCGATTACAGCTCATCTGTCTGGAACCCACACTGCATTTCAGACATTAATACAATTTAGTGTGTCCAGAAATATTTTACAAGAAAAGTCCTCCACTCTTCTGATTGCAACAAAATACCTTATGCCACCAAGAGTTGAAATTCTGGATTTAGAAAATTTAGAACTACGCTGCCTTCAGCATGATCTGAGCATAACTCATAAATCATCTGCTACAATGTCCTTCCTGTCAAAGACTACTTCAGCTTCAATCGCAACAATACACGAGCACACAATAGATTCAAACTTAAAGTGAACTGCTCCAATCTTGACTGTAAAAAATATGACTTCCGTAACAGAGTTGTTAATGCCTGGAATGCACTATCTGAGTCCGTGGTCTCATCCCAAAATCCCCAAAACTTTAACCTAAGACTGTCTACTTTTGACCTCACCCCATTCCTAAAAGGTCTGTAAGAGGCATACATAAGAGCACCAGGGTGCCTACCGTTCCTGTCCTAATGTTCCCTTTGGTTGTATTCATTTTGTGTGGTTATTTCATGCTTATACTTATATATATTGTTGTGTTTGACAAAATAAATAAATAAAAAATAAACAATAAAGACTGATTCTATTTTCAGTCTTACCAACTTTTGGAAGAAAGAAATCAGGATCTGAGAGGCCAATGGAAAAGGCCAATGGAAACTTAGAGATGAAGTTTAAAGAAACTCACAAGACTGTGTATTATTACTGTATTTATACCTAATATCTAAGCATATCCCTTGTCTTAGAATTTTATTGTTTTGGTTTCTCAGTTTAAAATTGTAAGTGCTTCTGTTAACCCACTTTCTAACCTCATTAAAAAAAAACTTTTTTATTGGATTAATAAACTCCTTCGGGTAAAAGTAAAATTTATCTTTACTGTGGCTATATAAGCATTTATAATATGCTTTAATGTACTGAGAATGCCTCATCTGAGTGACTTTTAGGTCAGTGCTGCTGGCAGATACTTTTTTTATTATTGTTATATTATCCCTAATTGTATTATTATCCTTATAGTTTTCCTGCCATTCAAAAGGATACCTAGGACTAGAATATTAACCTTTTCTTGGCCCTGAAGGTGATAGTACAAGCCAGTTCAAAATAATATCAGAAATCTATGTCTTGAGTTTAGATATTGCTTAACATTAGCTTGACTCTTTTGGGAAGATCATTGATTGTTTCAGGATGTGATACATTGATACCTAGGACCATTATAATTCTGTCTGGCATATATGTTTTTCCTAAATCCATAGCTATTGCTGATGTGCAAGTAGAGGCCATGGTCAGTGGGCCTTTTGCTCAAAGTTCATGTGCAAATTCATATCCTCTTCGCTGGATTACTGCAGTGCACTCCATATGAAGATCATGCAGAATTAAGGCAATTGATTCACAAAGCCTTATAAGGTCACAGTAAACCTGTGCTTTTGGCCTTGTAGACCTTCAAATGAACTGTTGAGCTACAAAGCTCTATAGACCTGGCATTAGGTACCTTCAGGAATGCATTTGACCTGACCAATGTGATTGGCCTTGGGACAGCTTTTGGTAGTTCTTTATTTTGCTAGTTCTTTATTTATATTTATGTGTATGTGTTTGTGTGGTGGGAAAGAATAAAGCTTGGAGGCATAGCTTTTTAGTGGCATCTTTTGCTCTTTTGATCAGCTCCTTGACTGAGATTAGGTTGGCCCTCTCAATGTGTTTGTTTTGGCAGATGCTGAAGGCAGAGCTCTTCCAAAGTGCCTTTGCGGAGTGAACAGCTGCTGTCTAGGTTTTTATAAAGCAATTGTTTTGTTGTGGGATTGCTATTTATGTATTGATTCATTATTTATATTTGCCATGGATATTTTATGTCCTGTATATTTGTTAAACTGCCAGGAGTCTTAGTAGACTGCAGTGAGTCACACATTGAATGAAGGAATGAATAAATAAATAGAGGAGCATAATTTGGTTTGTTTGACTAGAATCTTCAAGGTGAGCTTGTTTTTTTAAAAAGTTATATCCATTTGGGTATCAATAAACTTTTAGTTGAAGAAATGCTGCTGCTAATACTGTCTCTGCTAATATCCAGTTCCTGCAATTAGCAGGAATTGGGTATGTCTGCAAGAATTGGGTATGTCTAGTTTAATGAAAAGAAGGACTAGGGGTGACATGATAGTAGTCTTCCAATAGCTAAGGGGCTGGCACAAGGAAAAGAGGATCAACCAATTTTCCAAAGCATCTGAAGGCAAGACAAGAAGCAATGGATAAAAACTAATCAAGGAGAAAAGCAACTTAGAACTAAAGAGAAATTTACAGTGAGAACAATTAATTAGCGGAACAACTTGTCTCCAGAAGTTGTGGGTGCACCAACACTAGAAGTTTTTAAAAAGTGACTGGACAACCATTTGTCTGAAATGGTATAGGGTTTCCTGCCTGAGCAGGGATTGGACTAGAAGACTGCAATCTTTTCCAAACTCTGTTATTATTCTGTTCTGTTCTTCAGGACATCATATCCATGCTTGGGGATGAGGGAGTTTGTTGATTTTTGCATCTCTCCTTGTCTTCCTGTTATGACTTACTTCAGAAAGTCCAGAAAGGATATTTGATTTGAATGTTTGCCTTCTATTACATGTGTTGGAGAAGACATGTCTTAAGAGTCCCTTGGATTGCAAGGAGATCAAATCAGTCAAAAAAAAATCAACCCTGATGTTCTTTGGAAGGAAAAATATTGAAGCTGAACAGTGGTGGGATTCAATTTTTTTTTTACTACTGGTTCTGTGGATGTGGCTTGGTGGGTGTGACATGGCTAGGTGGGCATGGCAGGGGAAGGATACTGTAAAATATCAATTCCCACCCCACTCCAGGGGAAGGTTACTGCAAAATCCCCTTTTCCTCCTGATCAGCTGGGACTCAGGAGGAAGAAAATAGATGTGGGTGGGGCCAGTCAGAGGTGGTATTTACCAGTTCTCTGAACTACTGAAAAATTCTGCTACCGATTCTCCAGAACTGGTCAGAACCTGCTGAATACCACCTCTGAAGCTGAAGCTCAAATACTTTGGCCAACAAATAAGAGATGACTCATTGGAAAAGACCCTGATGTTGGAAAAGGTTGAAGGTAAAAGGAGAAGAGTAAATGAGATGGTTAGATAATGTCATTGATGTAGTGGGCATGAGTTTGGCAGACTCTGGGAAACAGCTTGGTGTGCTATGATGCATGAGGTCACAAAGAGCTGGAAATGACTTAGTGACTGAACAACAACCTGTAATACATGATACATATTTCAGAATCTCCCACATACAAAGTTTCTACTTCTTATGCTTCTGAAAGATTGTTTGGTCCAGCAATAAGCATTTATTTTCAAGATGGTGAAAGATTCTGTCTAGCTATTAGATATAAATGACATCTTCTAATCCTCCCCTTTCCTTTCTGCCCTTGAAAGGCCTTTATGGCAACTATAATACAATTTGCCACCATTTGCCAACAAATTATTTTTCAGTCAAAATTTCATTACTTTAGAAACACACATTACTTTAGAGATCCATCACCAATCCAATGAAAGAATGCATGTTTATTATAATTTGAACCAGCAAAAGGAAATACTAAAAAGAAATCTTGAATGAACATCCAATACCAAATAGTGTCTCCAAAAGAATGCTTGTATTTCAAAGAATTAAAAATATATTATTCAACCACCCAATGTACAATCTAGTAAAATCTCAATGACTGAGAAAACTGTTTTTAAAGATATGTATATTGTACTGAACTATATACCAACTACTTGGAATATAACATATTCTTAACAAAAGTGGGCTTTCATGTTATAATAATTGCAAAAAGAATAATACAGGCATAAAGACTGGATTTCAGAGATTTGTGCTTTAGCTATTTTGGAGAAAATTACACATTTGGTTAATCAGGAAATGTCACATAATTTCTCCTTCTGGGAAAATTTTTTGAACATTAAAAACTTATTTTTCTTTTTGAAGGTTTACAATATCAGGTGAACTTGGAATGCAATATAGTTGTAATTACATTTTTGTTTGTTCTTTTTATATTTATATTGTTTTGTGTATGGTAAATTCTTTTTTATTTTACATTATTTTATGTGTCTCTTTGAAAATGAATCAATTAAAACTATTTGGTTTGTAAAAGAATATCTTAATACCTTGATTAGCCTGTATAGCAATATATATATATTTATTCCACCTTAAAGATGCACTTGCATGCAAATCAAATCCATAATAGTACATTCATAATACATTAATTAGGGATGTGGTGGCTCAGTGGCTAAGACGCTGAGCTTGTCAATTGAAAGGTTGGCAGTTCAGCGAATCCCTAGTGATGCATAACAGGGTGAGCTCCCGTTACTTGTCCCAGCTTCTGCCAACCTAGCAGTTTGAAAGCACGTAAAAAATGCGAGTAGAAAAATAGGGATCACCTTTGGTGGGAAGGTAATAGCGTTCCATGCGCCTTTGGCATTGAGTCATGCTGGTCACGACCATGGAGACATCTTCGGACAGCGCTGGCTCTTCGGCTTTGAAACAGAGATGAGCACCGCCCTCTAGAATCGGGAACGACTAGCACATATGTGCGAGGGGAACCTTTACCTTTACCTTTAATACATTAATTGATCAGACGCCACAATGATTTTTTTTTTCATTTAAGCAAAAAGCTATTCTTTAGCATATATTACATGGCTAGAGATTCTCCAGACATTGTATCAAGACATAACATATTAACTTCTGAAGTCTGAGAAGGAAAGCTTTACATATAATTTGGCCATTATCTGCCTTTGATTGTATGCATCCCTTCAGTTACAATTTTAACAACATGTATTTACAAAATCTGAGATTTACAAAAATAAGTAGACAATTACTCCAATGGTTTTATTTTTCTGATGGCTTCACATAAATCTTGAGAAAAATTATTTGGACTAAATTAGCTTATTAGGCTTTCATGCCTAAAATAGGATTAGAACTCAAATCTCCTCACTCCCAGTCTAGCACTTCAACCATTAGATCAGCTTGGTTCCTCCAATAGTACCCTTCACTAAATTATGGTGATACTTTGTCCATTTAATATCCATCTTAATGTCCCTTCTGCTTTAATTACCTTGGAAGGCATGCATTTTCATCAGAATGATTATCTAAAGCTACAGGGTCAGAGTTATAAAAGTCAGCTGTTTTGAGTTCAATACTGTTAAACAGTAACAGTTCATGTAGAATCTTTAGGAAAGGAACTGAAAATAAAACTGGTAATATGCTAATGTTTTTAATATCTATGGTGTAATCATATTAGGTCCAGTTTAAAATATTGGATTACAAAGATATGTATAACTAGAATAAGTGACCAAAAGAATCAAGGATAGGAACAATTCTTTGAGAAAAGTTATAATGCAAGGAAAAGGATAAATAAGAAGAAAATGAAAGTTCCTAAGAAAATTGCTAATGGGGTTGAAGATAATAGATAGAATCTGTTTTAGGAAATAGATATTCCTTTATAAAAATACTAGAATCCATGGAATCAATTAATGCAAGTATAAATCTATCAAGGCTATTTTCAGACTTGATAGATTTAGATCAAGACTTCAGTTAATATGATTAAACTCTAACCTGGCCTAATTTGATCATTTGTACAATCCTGTCAAGTTATGAGGAGGAAATTTACTGGAATGTTTTACATTGCTTAAATTATTATATATCCATTTTAACAAACACTGGTCATACAAATGCAAATATTTCAAAGGCCCTTTGAAACTTCACAAGTAGGCACTCTAAATTCAAGAGAGTTTGGGGACACCTAACTTCCCTCTGCTTCAGTATTTGGTTTCCCATTTCCCATGTTTGACCTGAACATAGATTTAGTCCCCAAATGTATAGTAGATAGTCAAAGTGGAAAGAGAAGCTAATAAGGAATGAATGAAGAGCTAAATGTGAGACTTGTAGGTTTATCATGAAGAACATAGTGTTACTATTAGTAGTTTCACAATTTCACTTAACTAAAGCCCTGATGATACATAAAATAAATAAAATCCAAATAATCAAATTGTTTAAATTGGTGACCGATAATAACAGATCAAGAATTAATAGCATGGTAATCAAAATAATATTTCTTTTCTGAAGAAAAAATGAATACATGCCGTTTAGCTTTTAAGGGAAAAGATTCTACTGTAATTAGATCTTGAACTAGATTTTCAAGCACTATTAAGTGGCACCTTTTAATTCTTGAACTGCTTAGACCAATAGAAAACTCTGTTCTGTTTTTCCTTGTGCAAAACCAATCATATCATATCAAATTATACAACTAATTGACCCACACTCCTTTAAAAATTGCATATTATTTTGGCAAGCCAAATTAACACCAGTCCCCTGAAACCATGTTTAGTAATTCTCATTGATTATGGTAACCCCTACTATTGAGGGGCGGTTTAATCAGCTACAGGCTCTCCTGCTGATGAGATGAACCAAGGAACCAGATGTTTCTGCCTTCTAGACTAATGAAAATGTCATAGATATTTCCTGTCCATCTCGGTGAAGAAATAATTCCATCATGATCTAGGTAGTCTGTATTGATCTTTTTGGCACAACTAAACTGAAATAAAGAATTTACTATATTGATATACATTATGTGTTTCTTTTTGTGTGTGTGCACATGTATATAAAATTAACTGGATATTTTACAGATGCACAGCTGTTACATGTCTAAGGTTTTTTCACCACCAAGTCTGCAAACACATGGAAGATGATGAAGTTTATTGAGGAAATTATATTTCCAGTTCACATTATACTGTATATACAAGCTAGTGAAATATGTTTTCTGTTTATAAGCAAGGGATCTTACTAGCATTAAATTACATGAGCTGTGTCATGCAATTAAAATAGGCATACCATTTATATTAACGTTTTAGTGCTTGGTTAGTTTGAGAAGGTTAGTTTACTTGAGTTTAAATAGGTGATAATAAGCATGATGAATCAATCTGCTTAAAACTGAACATGGTGTAACTGAAAAATCTCGCTATTAAACTGCATATTATGCAGTTTATAATAATATTCTTTGGAATATGGCTATTCTGATTTCTTTATCAGATTATGTATTTGTATTTTAAAGTGCTTTCTTCCCCATTGCTTTATATGTATATGTTGCCAGTTTAATGTCTGGCAAGAAAAACTATGAAAATCTTTGTTTGCTTCCAAATGTTAAGAGCCATTAGTAGCCAGTGCTGACCATGCCAGTTTGATTGACTAGTGGTCTCAGTCATTAAAAGTTAAAGGGAAAAGGGAGAGCACACTAAGTCTTCAAAACAGATTTAAATGATATCCTTCCGTTCAAATGGACCAAACTCTAAATCAGACCTCTTCTCACCATTTATAAAATTAAAATGATTGCATTTCAAAGTTGCAAACTTTGGAAGGTTTAGAGTTTGAAAATTGGAACACTAGGGAATTCCTGGAAGTTGCTGTTCAGACAAATCAGACATCAACAGGCACATAGAGATAAACAACATTTGCACACCATTCAAAAGAGACAAGAAAAATGTTAAAAAGGAAACAAAAGATCAGAACATTTCCTTGGAAGGATTTAACACCTAGATAAGCCAGGAACAAAACTACACATAGAATAAAGCAATAAACAACTCTCTAATCAAGGAACTTTCAACTCAGAAAACAATGAAACAGTAAACAATTGCCTAATCAAGGAGGTACCAAGAAAGAAACAACCCCCCCTAACAGCACTGATAGGGCAAATCACTGTATATAAACAGAAAGTAAACCCCACTCCCATCTAAGCACTGAAGATGCTTCCTAACCAGGTAATGAAATGTTTACAAGAAAACAAGAGGGCATCAAGGACTCAATAGTTCAATCCTGCATTACATATATTCTCCTCTAATAATATAGAATAATATTATTCTATATTATTATTATATTATTCTATAATGCTCAAGGAGGAGAATAATAATAGTCTCCTTCTTGAGCATTATTATAAGCATTTTCATTACAATGTGGTTTGCCTTTGGAGTGGTACCACTGAACCTTAACAAAAGGCTATTGGTAATTAGATTCTGAATTAAGTTATCTACCCCTCTTTATAAGTACCCAAATATTCTGTACCAAAATATTATTTACTCTGTATGGGACCAGATTATAAAATGTGCATTTATTAAAAATGTCAATTGATTTCTCAGTTTCAGAAATTGTTTTTATCAACACACTGTTTGTCTGAGGGGTGAAATGCTACTGTGCAGCACACGTTCGGTGCGCAGCGTGCACTTGGGGTGAGGCACGCATGCACGGCCAGTGAACCAGTAGCACACCGGTTTATGCACTATAAATTCTGATATTAGATCCTATATGCAATTACCCAAAAGCAAATTGAATTGAAATCAGTGGTACCTACTCTCTTCCAGTTTTTAAAAGTTTAGAATACCAGATAATTGGATAGCAATTAAAGATTTCCCAGGGATGAATTATTTCAGCAATGGCACAACACTGCTGTGTACTAATACATAAGAAATTGAAGATATAAAATAGAAAAGCCATCAGCTTGGTGGAAACTTGTAAAGATACTAGTTTACAGAGAAGAAAAATTCTTCATAATAAAAAAAATAGCTAGGATTTTGGGAAAATTAAAAGAAAACAATCTGCAGAAGCTTTTGGGGATACATCTAATGTGCAGGTTGGAAGCTGCTTATGCTTATGGTAGCTTGGTGGCTTTAACCAAACTCAGAAAAAGTAGTAATAGTTGCAGCAATAATAACCATAATGACAAATTATTCATTTACTTTTGTGACTTCACATCACTATCAAAACATGCTCAACACTCTAGTCATTGCTTCACAGTCAAAAAGAAATCATTCCAAATATCATTAACTGAAGGAAAGAACAAATATCGGTTGAAAAATGTTTGCCTAAATCTAACAAATTCTTACTTAAGGATTAGTTTGTGAGGACTGGTCTGCAAACAACAGGAAATAGGAATTGCCTTGAAATGGTGCTGTTAAACATGTCAGGTCCCTGGAAGTGCTAGAGAAGTTCCTCCATCTTCCTCTTCCTCTACATTACGTAATACTTCTCTACCTATGGCTGCTTCTTTAAATGCATAAAAACACACATTTGAGGGGTCCTTGGTGATCTCTGAGCTTGGCTGTTTCTTGCAGATATTTCATTACCCAAACTGCATTTGTGAATTTACCTAGTCTGGGTAATGAAACATATCCAAGAAACAACCAAATTCAAAGAGCAGCAATACCGAGCTACAAATATTCTCCTTCATTGAAAGCACTTACTTTTATAAGAACGGGGAAAAGCAGCAGTTTCTTTAAGAAGCTGCTGATAGGTAAATATAATGTGCTTATGTTGAATCTGCTGTAACTTTCCTTTGATATTTTAAATCCAAATGCAACATGCCTTGCATTTCTACAAAGCACAATGCTTGATCTCTCTCCTAGTTAGAAAAGTGGCCCTGCCTTGTGGTTTGGTTTCAAAGTGGGTTGCACTCAAGCTTGCAATGAAGTGAAATGCCCCTTTAAAGATCTGCACAACCTCTTAGATTAGTGCCCATTAAAGAAATTAGAGTTCACCTCTCTAATTATAATACACTGAAGAGTTATTTCACCTTTTATCTTCATTTTCTTTTTAGGGTGTTAATCCAGCTAAAATTTCCCTAACTAATACACTGAAGTCTAGGTAAACTGCATGAAGAACAGTATCATTAAGGGGCCTAACTAAACCTTGGAAATGAACCTGATTTAATATAAAGTTAATTGGCTGAAAATTACCATATATGTCAAATAAATATTGTATTGTAACTATTCCAATGCAGTATAGGATTTAGAGAATATTATATCCTCAGTTATATATTTGGGAAGGTGCTTTTAATATTCATATGGTTTAAAATATATAATAAACAATTATAAATTATTGAATGTATCCACAATCAGATTTAAAATTGACAAAGCAAAATAAAATTGATCACATTAGCATGTTGGATTATTCTAAGATAATAGTACCAACGTCAGCAAGAATCTACTTCTTGTGCAAGAGTCAGAAATGATTAATCCCACTGTAGAAGACACATTTTTGATTGCTTCTGTGGTGGGAAAGTCGGAGTCAATCCTCATCTGTTTTCTGCTTTTTTTGGATTTATAGGTCCAAGTATTATTGTTGGGGATAAACCCAGTTCTTTTCTTGCTTCTGGATGGCATTTTTAGGTCAAAGGACTGAGCCAGAGAGGTGAGAGGCTGGGAGGCTCATTTCAGGTTCTGCAAATTCGACACCATCTTGGCTCCAGTGGAACGCAAGGTTTTATGGTAAAAGGTTTTTCCTAACCAACTGTTGGAAAGTCTAGCTGTGGTATTGATACTCAAGTGCTGGACAACTAATGCAGTTATTAACAGTTCTTTCAGTCACTTTCTCTTAAATTGAACTTCTTCTGCATGAAGTAAATTCAGAAAAAGCCACTGAAACTTTTGCCAGGAAGTCTGGAAGGGAGGTTTTATTATTATTATTATTTATTAGATTTCTATACCGCCCTTCTCCCGAAGGACTCAGGGCGGTTTACAGCCAAAATAAGAACAAAACAATATACAATTAAAAACAAAGTTAAAAAACTTATTATACAGTTGGCCAAAAATTTAAAAAACATTTAAAAACTAAAAAACCCATTAAAATTCATCTAGAAATTTAAATTTAAAATTAAAAAAATCTAACTAAAAACTTAAGCCAGCCCCGCATGAGTAAATAAATACGTTTTCAACTCGCGGTGAAAGGTCCGAAGATCAGGTATTTGGCGCAAGCCAGGGGGAAGCTCGTTCCAGAGGGTAGGAGCCCCCACAGAGAAGGATCTTCCCCTGGGGGCCGCCAGCCGGCATTGCTTGGCGGACGGCACCCTGAGAAGTCCCTCTCTGTGTGAGCATACGGGTTGGTGGGAGGCATGGGGTAACAGTAGGCGGTCCCGTAAGTACCCAGGCCCCAAGCCATGGAGCGCTTTAAAGGTAGTAACCAAAACCTTAAAGTGCACCCGAAAGACCACAGGCAGCCAGTGCAGCCTGCGCAGGAGTGGTGTTACATGGGAGCCGCGTGCGGTTCCCTCTATCACCCATGCAGCTGCATTCTGGACTAACTGAAGCCTCCGAGTGCACTTCACGGGGAGCCCCATGTAGAGAGCATTGCAATAATCCAAGCGAGAGGTGACGAGAGCATGAGTGACTGTGCATAAGGCATCCCGATCAAGGAAGGGGCGCAACTGGCAAACCAGGCGAACCTGGTGAAAAGATCTCCTGGAGACGGCCGTCAAATGATCTTCGAACGACAGCCGTCCATCCAGGAGAACACCCAAGTTACGCACCCTTTCCCTTGGGGCCAATGACTCATCCCCAACAGTCAGCTGTGGCTGCAGCTGACTGTATCGGGGTGCCGGCATCCACAGCCACTCCGTCTTGGAGGGATTGAGCTTGAGCCTGTTTCTCCCCATCCAGACCCGTACGGCTTTCAAACACCGGCACAACACTTCAACAGCTTCGTTGGGGTGGCCCGGGGTGGAAAAGTACAGCTGAGTGTCATCAGCGTACAGTTGGTATCTCACCCCAAAGCCACTGATGATCTCACCCAGCGGCTTCATATAGATGTTGAACAGGAGGGGCGAGAGAATCGACCCCTGCGGCACCCCACAAGTAAGGCGCCTCGCGGTCGACCTCTGCCCCCCTGTCAACACCATCTGTGACCGGTCAGAGAGGTAGGAGGAGAATCACCAATAAACGGTGCCTCCCACTTCCAACCCCTCCAACCGGTGCAGCAGGATACCATGGTCGATAGTATCAAAAGCTGCTGAGAGATCTAATAGGACCAGGGCAGAGGAATAACCCCTTTCTCTGGCCCTCCAGAGATCATTCACCAACGCGATCAAAGCTGTCTCTGTACTATATCCGGGTCGGAAGCTGGACTGGAACGGGTCTAGATAGACAGCTTCATTCAGGTATTGAGGTAGCTGCCGCGCCACAACACTCTTTACAACCTTCGCAACAAAGCGAAGGTTGGAGACCGGATGATAATTACCCAAAATAGCTGGGTCCAGGGAAGGCTTCTTGAGAAGGGGTCTCACCACCGCCTCTTTCAAGGTGGCAGGGAAAACCCCCTCCAGCAAGGAAGCATTAATAATCCCCTGGAGCCAGCCTCGTGTCACCTGCTGTGTGGCCAGCACCAACCAGGAAGGGCACGGGTCCAGTAAACATGTGGTGGCGTGAAGCCTCCAGAACAACCTGTCCTCGAGAGCCACAGGGTCAAACTCATCCCAAACAATTTCAACAAGACCCGACTCCACCCTCTCACTTGGATCATCCCAATTCCGGTCCAAGCCATCCCGGAGCTGAACGATTTTATCGTATAGATAACCACTAAACTCCTCGGCACGTCCCTGCAAAGGGTCATCCTGCGCCTCCTAATGAAGGAGAGAGCGGGTTACCCGAAACAAGGGGGCCAGGCGGTTATCTGCCGACGCAATGAGGGTGGAAGTGTAAGAACGCTTCGCCTCCCTCAGTGCCACTAGATAGGCCTTAGAATAAGACCTAACTAGTGTCCGGTCAGCTCTGGAACGACTGGACCTCCAAATGCTCTCTAGGCGTCTTCTCCGGCGTTTCATCTCCCTCAGCCCCTTGGTTCTCCGAGGGGCTGAGATCTGCGCTGGGTCAGAGGCCGCAAAGGCACAACACGGTCCAAAGCTCCAGCCGCGGCCTGTTCCCAGGCCACAACTAGTTCTTCAGCCGTGCCGTGGGCCAGATCCTCAGGGAACGGCCCAAGCTCCGTCAGGAACCTCTCAGGGTCCATCAGGCACCTGGGATGGAACCAAAGCATTTTAATATACCTGGGGGGAACCAATTTGGATTCCCATTTAGGATTATCCAATTAGAATAAAATTAATAAAATCAATAAAAATCTTTTATTTAAATATTCCAAAGACAGTAACATATACTTCCAGGAAAGTATTGTAGGAAGATGTGTTACCATAAAACTCTGCAATCTACCACATTGCTTATAGGAAAATGTAAATAAATAGAAGCATGGAAAACTAATGCTCATAATAAAGCATAGTTGGAATTGTTGTTGGTATGAATAAGAGCTGCCAGTAAGCATGATTATGGGATCAGTTTAGTGTAGTGGTTAAGACATCAAGGTAGAAACTAGGAGATTATGAGTTCCAGTTCCGCCCTAGGCACAAAGCCATTTGGGCCACATTCAAAGGTGGGCTTCAATTACCTTCCCTACTGGTTTGCAAATCTAGCTGCACGTGCGCGTGTTCACTTCACTCACACATGCCTCCTTTGTGCATGCACATGGCCTTCTGCACATGCTCTTTGCTCACGCATTACGTCCGGGAGGGTGGGCGGAGCCTCCCGCAGTCGCCACTACCAGTTTGCCCAAATTGGACAGAACTGGCTGAATCCCATCACTGGTCACATTGGGCCAGTCAATCAGGCCTGGGAAAAAGATGATGGCAAATCACTTCTCAGAATGTTGTAAGAAAACTGCAGGGATTTGATTATGTAATCATCAGGAGCCCAGACTTGTTCAAAGGCACATGCACACAAAGCACAATTAGGATTAGACTATGAGTCATGAGTTTTGCAAAGCTTAATTTTTGTTAAGATGGGACCTGTGTTGGCTGTTTTATTGTAGAGGTAATATAGTAGTTTTACAAGCAGGAACTGAGTTAATGTATTTAACATTTAAGTCCTTCTACTTAATTGTTCTTTTCATATTAATAATGGAAAATATCCTTTGCATATATGTATGTTGCATACTGTTGTATATGAATGTTCACTTCTTTTATATTTATGTTTTTTATATGTATATGTGCTTTCCCCACTGACAAATAACCATTCTCTAAGTAAAAATGTACCTATTTTGAAAACAATATGAATTTTGTCCTTCAAATTTATATATATTTCTGCTTAGTAGCATTAATATTAGGGACATGGTGACTCTGTGGCAAAGATGCTGAGCTTGTCAATCAAAAGGTCAGCAGTTCAGCGGTTCGAATCCCTAGTGCCGCAGAACAGGGTGAGTTCCCGTTACTTGTCCCAGCTTCTGCCAACCTAGCAGTTTGAAAGCACGTAAAAAATGCGAGTAGAAAAATAGGAACTACCTTTGGTGGGAAGGTAATAGCGTTCCATGCGCCTTTGGTATTGAGTCATGCTGGTCACGACCACGGAGACGTCTTCGGACAGCGCTGGCTCTTTGGCTTTGAAAAAGAGATGAACCCTAGAGTTGGGAACAACTAGGACATATGTGCGAGGGGAACCTTTATCTTCATCTTTAGTATTAATATTACCTCCAAAGCAAGATGGCCACACCTCAAAACAATTTTTTGTGACAGGTATTGTCCTATATCAGATATCTTTTCTACCAAAAAAGCTCTAATGGCTATTATTAGTTGCCAGGCTACTTTTTTCTGCAGATCTTTGGTTTGGACTTTTCTTTCTCCTGGATTAACACTAGTACTTTCTTCTAGCTCATTTCCTTATGATTGACCTAAAGATCCTAGGTTAAACATTTTCTCTGGTCTTTAGCCTCAGATCTTGTTATTGCTCCACCCAACTAACCTTCTTATACAATAAACTCTAACAAGGGACTTTGAAGGAAATTAACTAGTGATTTCCCTCTATGGTTTCATGGCTTCCTCTTCACAGATAGCTTGATATTCTTTTCTCCATGCCAGGCCACCAAGTGCTCTGCTTTAGTTTACTGTTTATAATGCTTTCTAATGCTAAAACTAGCATAATCTCAGCTGATCTCTGAAGTGAGATCTGTATTTTATTAGAGTTGGGATTGGAAAGGGGTAGTGAAAATGAGATGTTCTTTTCCCCATAGCGGATTCCCAGGAGTGGTTTAAGAGTTACCATAATGCTGAATGCAAGAAAGCAAAGTTGGCTAAAATTAGCTCTAGGTATCCGGCATTCATAATTGAAAGAGAAAGCAACATGAAGCCCATCACACTGGGATAATTCTTCAGCGCTTTCTCTCTCTCAATTTATGTAACTCATAAGACACCTGCTAAATAAAGAAGAATATTTCATGGCTTGGGGCTACAGTACCAGAAGGGCTGCTTCTTTCTGTATATTAATACACATACTTTCAAATCAACATAGGAAGCCTTGCTCCAGGTATCTTCCCATACCAAAGTGTGTTTAGCAGATACCTTCTCAATTGCTGGCCCAGTCTTTGGAATTCCTTCCTGGAAATGTGTACCCTGCACTGATTTTATTGACTTTGCAAAACCATTTTTTATGGATCAATTTAATTTAATCAATAATTTAATCAATTTAATTTAATCAATAAATGTGTTGAATTCAAACATATTGTTGTTTAGAAATGTTAACATAGAGAAATGCCTTTGTTGTTTTAAAATGTTCACAAAGGATTATAGCCATGAACTGTTAGTGAAAGAAAAATGGGTAGTTTGACATGATCCAGAAGAGAAATGAGTACAAGCAAACCTCCTTAGGATCATCAGATTGATGAAACTGTGATCTGTGTTTGACACAGAAATGTTAAGTTAATGAATCACTAGCTATAACTTTCTGAATGACCTATGTCTGATTTTTAAAATAAAAATAAATATATGACTTATATATTATATAAATATGAAAATATGACTAATTCTGGTTTTTTTTTTTTTTTGTTTACATTTATACCCCGCCCTTCTCCGAAGACTCAGGGCGGCTTACAGTGTATAAGGCAATAGTCTCATTCTATTTGTATATTTTTTACAAAGTCAACTTATTAATAATTAATTAATATCTCAAGTTATCCCAGCACACTGTAGCACTGTAGGGATAAATAGTCAGTGGTGGGATTCTACCACGCTCACCGAACCGGTTGCTCAACCAGTAGGATCCCACCCCTGCAAATAGTTGTCCAGTCATCATTAGTTAGCTCTATAATGCTTCCAAAAACAGAAAAACCCAACAATGATAGGATCTCCATGTTTAGGATATATCTTTAGATATATCATACAGACAAACACCCATAGATTCTTCAGCACCATCCAGCAATTAGAACTCTATGTAGCAGATTAACTGTGGGAGAAAATACAGCACACTGGATCCTTTCTTGTTAAATAGATGATAGATGGGCTATTACTGTTTAAAAAATTGTACTCTACATATAGATACAGGGAGTCCTCAACTTACGACCACAAGAGAGCCCAAAATTTCTGCTGCTCAGTGAGACATTGTTAAGTGAATTTTCCCCATTATACAACTTTTTTTGCCACAGCTGTTAAATGAATCTTTGCAGTTGTTAAGTTAGTAACGTGGTTGTTAAGTGAATCTGTCTATCCCATTGACTTTACTTGTCAGAAGATTGCAAAAGCTGATCACATGACCATGGGACACTGCAACCGTCATAAATCTGAACAAGTTGCCAAACACCTGAATTTTGATCACGTGACCATGGGATCCTGCAATGGTCGTAAGTGTGAAAAATGATCCTAAGTCACTTTTTTTCAGTGCTGAAATGAACTGTTGTAAGTTGAGGACTACCTGTACATTTCCCAGGAGTTTTCCAGTCATAGTCCTATTACAGCATTAAACGGCACATGTCAGTGATATCTAAAAGCAAAGGTTTTTGTAGTATAACTGATTGCTAAAATGTCCTGGCTGATTCTGTAGCTGTATTTTTTCTTCTTCATTGTTTTGGACAGATGACTTGTTATGACTGCCATACTTTTCATAAAGACTTTCTAAATAGGATTGTTATGTATTCATGTTTGTACCTTTAAATATTTGAGCGGGAAATCAGCACGTTGCTGATTGGACGAAGCCTCCAGCAGAACTGTATAAAAGGAGAGGTTTTTCCCCCAGCCTGTTGCTGGGTTCACCCTATATTAAAGAGCTGTTGTCACTACCCTGGTCTCCAGCCTCGTTACTTCCAGAACTTAACATTGGCGACGAGGATGGGATCTCGAGGCTAAGGAGAACCAGAACCGAGCTGAAGCACGATAGAACCGAACCCAGCAAATCAGGGCAGAAACCGCGGAGATGGCCAGTTACACCGCCCGCACCGCTTGACCCAGCCAGAGAGAAATGGGAACGTATATGACCCGTTTCGAAAGCTTTCTAGAAGCCAACGAACTGCAGGGAGTTCCAGATAACCGCAAAAGGGCTTATTTCTTAAGCCACTGTGGTCCGGAGGTCATCGATATTGCGGAAGCCCTGGCAGAGCCAACGCCGATACAATCGGTATCGTGGCCAACTCTGCAAACCCTACTAAAAAGCCAGTTCGCACCCACACCGTCCAAATACGTGCGGCGGTTTGAATTCGGAGAGCGAAGACAGATGGAGGGCGAATCCATCGGTGACTACATGGCCGCCCTAAGGAAAGCGTCCAAGGACTGCGGGTACCGAGACCTAGACGAGGTGCTGCTCGAGCAACTCATCCGAGGGGTCAAAGACATCCGTTTGCGGCGCCGGCTGCTAGCAAAGAGCAACCTAACGCTGGCCAACGCTCTGGACGAAGCCAGAGCACATGAAATGTCCACCCAAGCGGCGGAGACACTGCAAAAGCCTCTCCACCAAAGGCGAGCACAAAGCCAACTCCAGTGCACCAGGAGGAGGTTCAGACCGAATCCGACGGTGACGGTGAGGATGAGGAAGGGTCTGCCGAACCGAGAAACGCGACAAAGAGGACCGAGACGAATGCGGAAGCTGCGGAGGTCAACACCAGCGCCAACGCTGCAAGTTTAAGGACGCAACATGTCGGCGGTGTGGAAAGAAGGGGCACCTAGCTCAAGTCTGTCGAGCTCCCCAACCTTCCCGCCGAAAATTCAAATCGGCCAATCAGAGCGGATCGGAAAGGCGACCCGCGATTGGCTCAAATAAAAAGGCGCGATTCAAACCAAACGACTGTAGTCATAGGTCACCAACCCGAGTGGAGAAGAAGATCTTCACCAAACCAAAATAGAGGAGTAGGGTGCCGACTCGAAGTGGACACCGGGTCAGCCATCACCATCATGTCCTGGGACACTTTGGTGAAGTCACTGCCATCAGTCGCGAAGCGCCACCTGCAATCCCAACGGTTACGGGTCCACGATTACCAGGGAAATCGAATCCCTGTTCGAGGGACCACCTCCGTCCGCGTCGAGTACGGACCTCACAAGAAGACCCTGCCCATCACAATCGTCGAAGGGACTCTGCCTAGTTTGCTAGGACTAGACTGGTTTCGCGCACTGGGCATGGGAGTGACTGGCATCTACAGAAGTGACTGTAACCTGAAAGACATTCTCTTGAACGAGTTCGAAGATGTCTTCAAGGACTGCCTGGGCAAGTACAAGGGGACCCCTATTTCCTTCAACTTAGACCCCCAGGTAGCTCCCATTAGGCTAAAGGCGAGGAGAGTCCCTTTTGCCCTTAAGCCAAAAATTGATAAGGAGCTAGATAAGCTCATAAATCAGGGAATTTTGGTACCAGTCGATCACGCAAAGTGGGAGACGCCAATCGTCACCCCAATAAAACCAGATGGGTCAATTAGAATTTGCGCTGACTACAAGGCGACGCTAACAAAGCCTTACAGAAAAGCGCTTACCCGGTTCCGTGGTGCAACACTTACTGCACTCTTTGGGGCAAGGGCAGGTCTTTGCAAAGTTAGACTTGGCCCAAGCCTACCAACAACTGCTCAGAGACGCCAACACAGCCAAGCCCAAACAATTGTAACCCACAGGGGTGCATTCAGGTGCACCCGACTACAATTTGGGGTGAGTGTGGCACCAGGGTTGTTCCAAAACTTAATGGAACGACTTCTGCAAGGGCTCCCAGGGTAGTTCCTACTGATGATGTCTTGATATCAGTGGAAACGAGAGGAACTGGGGAGCGTTAAGAAAGGTTCTGAGCATTTTCCGGCAGCCGGACTAAAGGTGAAAGCAAACAAATGCCACATAGGGGTCGAATCCGTCAATTCTTGGGCTACCGAATAGACAAGAAAGGAATTCACCCCACTGAGAGCAAAGTCAAGGCAATCAGAAGGCTCCAGCGCCCAAAAACAAAGCAGAGCTACAGGCATTCCTGGGGCTAGTGAATTTTACGGTCTTTTTAAAAAACAAAGCGACCGTTGCTGAACCGCTGCACAAGCTTCTAGGAAAAAATACTGTTTGGTCTTGGGGAAAGTCGGAAAGTAGGGCTTTTGAAACAGTAAAAAACCTGCTTTCAAGCGATAGCCTGCTCATCCAATATCATAACTCATTGCCCCTAGTGCTGGTTTCAGGATGCCTCCTTAGGGGGTGGGGGCTGTGCTCAGCCACAGACTTCCAAACGGCACAGAAGCCCCTATAGCCTTCTACTCTAGAACAATGTCCCCCCCAGAGAGGAACTATAGCCAGTTAGATAAAGAAGCGCTAGCAATTGTGTCAGGGGTGAAAAAATTCCACGAATATGTATTTGGGCGGGATTTTGAAATTGTGACTGACCACAGACCGCTGTTAGGAATACTGGCAGGAGATCGCCCAACGCCTGTGGCACTTTCGCCACGATTGACTCGATGGACTATTTTCTTAGCCGCTTATTCGCAAGCTGCAGCATCGACCAGGAAAAGAAGTGGGCATGCGGACGCTAAGCAGATGCCCACTACCAGAGGCGATCAAGACCCCACCCGGGACGCCTGTCCTGCTGATTGACTCTTGACTCTGGCCCAGTCACATCTAAGGAAGTGGCTCGGCATCATACCGACATTGTGATAAGGACTGTACTCGGATGGGTACAAAGAGGGTGGCCCGCTGCGCCGGGCGAAAGGTTTAAGGAATTTGTAAAAAAGCGTGATGAGCTCTCGGCTCAAGGGGGGTGCCTATTATGGGGTGATCGTGTGGTAATCCCGGATAAATTAAGGGGAAAGGTATTGGACCTCCTCCACGAGGGTCACCCAGGGATCGTAAGGATGAAGGGGCTAGCAAGAAGCTATGTGTGGTGGCCACTCATGGATTCAGAAATTGCTGAGAGGGTAGGGAAATGCCAGGCTTGCCAAGAGTCCAGACCCCTACCACCAACGGCCCCAGTCAGGGAATGGGAAAAACCCCAAGGGCCCTGGTCAAGAATCCACATTGATTTTGCTGGGCCTTTCCACGGCCAAACCTTCCTAGTGGTTGTCGACGCATTCTCTAAATGGTTGGAGATCATACTTATGAAATCCACTACGGCCGAGGCAGTAATCGCAGCCCTGCGCCACCTATTGCAACCCACGGGTTGCCTGACACTCTGGTGTCCGACAACGCCCGCAATTCACGGCAGCCCAGTTTGAAGAATACTTGGCAGAGGAGGGCATCCGACATGCCCTCTCCGCGCCTTTCCACCCTGCGCCGAATGGCCTTGCAGAGCGTTCCGTCCGAGCGCTAAGGAGGCATTGTCCAGGCTCAAGCCAGGTGACTGGCAAACAAAGATAGATTTCTTTCTGGCCATTCAGCACAGAACCCCAAGCACTGCTACAGGCAGAAGCCCAGCCGAACTATTGATGGGACGGAAACTCGTGCCCACTTGACCGCTTGAATCCCCATTACACACCAGAGGGTTACAAGGGGAAATAGAAAAACGAGAGGAATGGGTATAGGCGACAGAGTGTGGGCCCGCAACTATGGGGACGGCCCAAGTTGGCTCGCAGGGCAAATCATAAAGCAACCGTCCAAAGTCATACTTGGTCGAATTACAAGACAACCGAGTATGGAGGCGCCACATAGATCAGATAAGGAAACGAATAACTGAACAACCCGAACCAAACGAGACAGATATGACCAATCCTTATTTGAACCCACAGCTGACCATAACCCGGGAGGCGCAAGACTTAGCTGAGGTCCCGGAGGTCCAGCGACGCCATCAGGTTCCCGAGGGAATCGGCAGGAAAATTACAAAGTAATCCAAGGCCGGATGGCCAAGAAAAGAGTCTGCAGTAATCCAGGGCCCGTTGGCCTAGAGAAAGAGCTGGGAGGAGAAACAGCCCTCCGACCAGCTCAAAACACCACCCAGAACTGAACCGCGAGGTCTGAAAGAACTAGGAGACGCCCAGGTTATTTGCGTGACTACGTCGAATAATAACATGTAAATAAAATGTAAATAGAGGCAAAGTGTTTTCTGGGAGGGGAGGAGTGTTATGTATTCATGTTTGTACCTTTAAATATTTGAGCGGGAAATCAGCACGTTGCTGATTGGACGAAGCCTCCAGCAGAACTGTATAAAAGGAGAGGTTTTTCCCCCAGCCTGTTGCTGGGTTCACCATATATTAAAGAGCTGTTGTCACTACCCTGGTCTCCAGCCTCGTTACTTCCAGAACTTAACAAGGATCATCCTCACTCCCCCCCTTTTCTCTCCTTCCCCCCATTGGCATTTTAAGGATGTACCTCATTTTAATTCTAAAACCCTAACGTGGCCCCTTACTTTCCAAATGCTCTGTGCCCAAGTTAAAATTCCAAGACTCTAGTAGCTTGAGGATAGTAAACACGGTGCTTGAGCTGCCCCTACACATACTTTTTGATTTTAAATAGAAAGCCTTCCTTTATGAGGATATTCAGTTCACAGCTGGAGCAGTGTAATTTTTACACAGGTCCCAGCAATCAATAAAAAAAGCTACAGGAGGAATGATTTATCTTGTTGGTTACAGAGACTGTCACCGAGAGAAATTGTAAAAGATCAATTTACACAACCCGGTGTGAGAATGTTATTGATATAACATGGCCGATCAGTTTCTGGTTGTCTGTGGGCAGTCACTGAAAATGGGACTCTGCCCTCTGATAGGGCCAGTGACCAAGATCTTAATAGACTTGGTGGTCCATAAAATGGATAAGAAGCCAATGGAGGACGACATTGTCAAAGGCCCTTGCTAGGCTAACTGGCCAGCAGCAGAAAGGATTGGCTGAATGCCGACCGCTTAGTTAAGCAATGTCAGGCTGTTCCCCCCCCCCACCTTTATTTTCCCTTTCCTCCCACTGTGAGAACAGTTCACTTGGAGACTTGCTGCCTTAATTACAAAGAGCCCTTTTAAATACAGGTCACAGGAGTTGGCTCACTTGAAAGGAAATAAGGAAACAAGCTACCTTCCTGGAAAAAATAAAACTTCCACTTCTCAAATTAGTTAAATGAAGCTTATCAGCAGTAGTTAGTTGATCCTTTGACAGTATGTTAATTGCAGTTCTTACGTTAACTATACTATAAAGACTTGGTATATGATTTTTTTTAAAAAAAGAGATGTTTGTGTGGATGTTTGTCCATGTGCATAATGTAAAACCTGAAGTTGGCAGTTGTCAATATTTAGATATGAGATATATTTATGAAAGGAACACTTTAATGTGATTGATTTATGTATGCACATTTCATTTAAAATTTGGGCAAACCTCATGTGTGGATATATTTTTATTTGTTTGATGGTTATGTTATATATCCTATCCTTACTCCAGGAACTCAAAATTGTTTAAATGGGGGTATCTGCCTGTGAGGCAATTTGGACACAGAAAGATTGGCCAAAATTACTTTGTGAGTTTTCATGTCTGAAAGCAAGCTTGAACTTCAGTTTCCACCTATAATCATAATTTCCTCACCATTGGGGAACATTAAAAACAAAAGGACGTGGGTATCTTCCTCATCCTTACTTTTCTTCTCATCACATCAGATTTGTGCAAGGGTCAAATGACTCACTGTCAAATCTACTGCTTGAAACCCAGTGGAAGGCGCCATGGCTACTTGGTTTTTAGAAAGAAGGGGGATCACAGAAATGACAGACAGGGATCGATATTCTCCCCAATGGAAGCCACCTAACCTCACAGTTCCTAATCCAGTGTAAAATTCAATCTCAGCATTTTTTTTTCTGGCAAAAAAAGCTAAGCTTTTCAAGACAGTGAGAAGCTTCACATATCAAGGGAGCAAGGGGACACATTAGGACGCTTAATGTGAAAGAGACCAAAAGTCATAAGACTAGTCCAGGGGTGAAATGCTCCCGGTTCAGACCGGATCACCCAATCCGGTAGTGATGGCAGCGGGTGGTTCGGAGCAAAAATCCCTGCCCTCCCCGCCCCAGCTGAGCTGCATGATCATCAGAGAGTTTTTTTTACTTTTAAAAGCAAATTTTCTTCGGCCAAAAAATGCTTTTAAAAGTAAAAAAAAAAACCTCTGATGATCGCGTGGCTCATCTGGGGATTGTCAGAACCCTTTTAAAGCATTTTTTCTACCTCTTCAGCCGAAGAGGTTGTAACAACAACAAAAAACTTTTAAAAGGCTCCTCTGGTGATCCCAGCTGAGTTGCCTGATTACCAGAACCTTTTAAAAGCATTTTTTTACAACCTCTTTGGTTGAAGAGGTTGTAAAAAATGCTTTTAAGAGGTTTTGGCATTCAGGCAATTCAGCTGGGATCATCAGAACCCTTTAAAAGCTTTTTTTCCTCTGGCGATCCCAGCTGAGTTTCCTGATCATCACAGGCTTTTAAAAGCATTTTTTTACAACATCTTCGGCCGAAGAGGTTGTAGAAAAAATTCTTTTAAAAGTAAAAAAAAAAAGTTGGCCACGCCCACCCAGTCACATTACCCCCACCAATCCACACCCACAGAACCGGTAGAAACAAATTTAAATTTCACCCCTGGACTAGTTTCCCCTAACCTTCTTCTTGTAATGTAGCTGCCAGACAAAATATGGAACAACTTCTTCCATGTTTTGATTATGTATGGTGGAACCATTGGCTGAAGGAGAGGGAGTTCCACCAGGGGGACTATAGAGACATTTTAACTTAGAGTCCGTTCATGGGGGAAACTTCTGTGATCATAGACCTTAGGTCTATGTATACCATTTCCAAAGGGAAGGCAAACAGTATTGCAAGATTCTTGTGATATAGGCATCAACAAGAAAATATCTGTTTGGGCCTACCCACAACTGGTTCTGGTTGCTTGCATACAATATTGTATGCAGATTGTTCTATTATTTGGCCTTGACAAACTTGTAATTAATGTCTTAATTCTAAACAAGCCAACTTACAAAGCCCACATATTTCAAGAGATCTTAAGCCAGGTAAATTACGATGTGCATTAATGCTAAATTGTGATTAATCTAGAAGAGAAGGCGGCACTTTGGAGTGAGCAATGGGAGGGAGGTATGTTTGTAAACCTGAAGTTAACCTCAATCTTGTCAGGAAAAACCATGCCTTCTTGTCATCCAGACGCAGCCACTGTTTCCACAGCATTATTCCCTGTCTAAGTAAAAGGCTGGTTGTATTTGCTTTGCCTTGTGCATTCATTGGTACATGACAAATGAAGCTTTACAATTAATAGTTTACAGATACAGAAGCTCAGCTAGATTGCTTTATTTACCAACTTTCATTTCTTCAACATTACTGCAGAAAAGAGAAACTCAGTCACAATTAAAATTCCCACAGAGGTAATTTCTGCCTTGGTTGAAGTTATTATTCTATGTTAAAGCTAACACTATAAGGATTCAGGAGAACATTAAGAGGAAAAAAGTAATGTTGTCATGTGTTTAACCTGTTAATTATAGTAATCTACACTACACTGTAAGTATTTTAACCTGCAATGAGTAACAGGGGGTTGAGGAAATGAGCAGACTATAGCAAATGGTGTGTGTGTGTGTGTGTGAAACCTGAGCTATGTGCTTCCTATTTGTTTATATTCACATTTCAACATGCAATGCTATCTACTGGGCTTTACACTTTTACTGTCAGGAAATGTTTTGATTTCTTTTCTTCCAATTTTCTTAAAAAAAATTGGAAGAATTTCAACAGTTCATATGTTTGAATTCATATAGTACATTTTAGAGGAAAGAGCGGAATTATTTGTACATGCCACACTGAGATCGATATTTATTGTTGGTAATGCAATGACTGCCGTTTTCTCCCACTTTCACAGAAAAAAAATATGAGAAAATTAAAATTCATACTATTATCTGCCAAACATGCCCAGCCGAGGAATGAATCCACTCTTTTGGGTGATCTGCTTGTGAATCAAATGATAAGCCTTTCACACAGATTCCAGCCCACGTGCAGTAGTGGGATTCAAATAATTTAATAACTGGTTCTCTGTCCTAATGATCAGCTGGAAAGGAGTGGCTCGTTAGTCATGTGACCGTGTGGGCATGATCAACTCAACATCACTTAGGTCGATGGGCGCTTCGCCTTAGCTGTGACAATGTAATAAGGGTTAACCAGAGAGGCAGTTTCTATAAGCAGGGCAATAAAAATTAGGCTAGAAACAACACCAGAATATTTCCTTCCTGCCTTCCTTCCTTACAGGATTAGCTCTGTAAAGTGGAAAAAAAACAACAAAATAACATTTCTTCCACCAACCAGTTCTCTGAACTGCTTAGAAAGTTAACAAACGGTTCTCCCGAATAGGTGTGAACTGGTGTGAATCCCACCACTGGATCACATGCTCAATTCATGCTTCATCAATAATGTCCATTCACGGAGAGATTTATATTTGCCCATTATGGATTTTGCTAGATGTTATTATGCCTTTTCTTACTATGGAAATTTGAGGAACACCTTGAAAAGCCAGCAGCAGTAGTCTTGAATATCTGTTTCTGCGTGTGGTCTTTCAGCTTGTGGTTTTGCTCCTTCACCTCAATAAAGATTTTTAAAAAGGTACTTGCCTATTCCCTTGTAGATCTTCTGTGGTTATTTTTGATAGGAATATATGGTTCCACATCAATGCTATATTTGCACATGACACAGATCTATTCTATTTCATTATCAAATATAATGAGAATGTAATTAATTAAAAAAACCCGCGTTCTTTTTTCATCGTTTGTAAATCACATTTGTGTTCCCCCCAATCTATAGTTTTGTAGATTTTACTGTAAAATACATTTTTCATGTGCCATTATATACACTTTGATGTATTTAAGTTGAAAACCAAAGGCAATTTGATAATGACTTTACCACCTGCTTATTAGTCTGAAAAATATGAATATGATTTAATATAAACCTCCAGAGATGACGGCCATCATGTTTCATCTTGGTCGTCATTTTCATTTTACATCCTTGCAATGTTAAAAAAAATGCTACCCAAGTCTCTGATCATTCCATTTGAAACCCTCATAGAAAAATCTCTAGAAATATTTGAGGTGGTAAATGGGAAGAAGACAGTGGTCCTAGAAACATGCAAGGGCCAGGATCCACACTTCAGAAGAAAAGCCACTGACCACCAAAGATGTTTCAGTGGTTTTAAGTGCCCATTCTTGTGGTCAATAGCTCACTTGCTTTGCTTCTCTACAAGCATAGACAAATAATAAGGCCAAGCAGCAATAGCAGCTGTTAATGCATAAAAATGGACAACCTTTTTATGATCAGGGGCCAAACTAACCTTTTGTGTTTTCCAAAGATTGCATGGGGCATGGTTGGCAGTTTCTGGGCATCACCAGAAATAAGAGACAGGGAAATTCTTGCTACTTCTATTTTTTAAATTATACAAAATGTTACTTTTAACCACACCAGATCATCTAGAACAGTGGTCTCCAACCTTGGTAACTTTAAGCCTGAAAGACTTCAACTCCCAGAATTCTGGGAGTTGAAGTCTACCAAACTTAAAATTGCCAAGGTTAGGGACCCCTGATCTAGAACACTCTCCTTGAACACATCGGTATTTTTAACATGGGAAAAGAATCTTTATAGTTGCCTTTTTAAAATGAGGAAATAGGATACGATAAGAACATGTGGCAGGTGCAATGAAGGCAATCAGAAGCCACCTGTTTACTTTAGCAGAGAAATGTCATAGATGTGTCTGTGATGTTCACGTCATTGAGTTTGATATAGTGACTTAACAGAATAACAGAGTTGAAGGAATCTTGGAGGTCTTCTAGTACAATGCCCTGCTCAAGTAGGAGATCCTATTTCATTCCAGACAAATGGCTGTCCAGTCTCTTCTTAAAAACCTCTACTGATTTTTTTTTTAAAAGATAACTACTATTGATATAAATACTGTGGATAGCTTTCAAGATACCTATTGTTTGAGAAATTTACCAATAGACTGTACAAAGAAATGTGCCGAGAAATAACATCAGGGATTGTAGGAGGCAGAGGCAGAACTTGGGAGCAGAGTCAAGAGAGGACTCTGTCTGGAGTCATTACATTCACTTAAGTGTCCAGCCAGCCCCCCTTGAATTCTGTTGACTATCAATTGACTAAATTCTTGTGTATAGACTTGAGCAATGACTGGAACTTAATACTTTGTGCCTGACAGGAATAGAATATACCACTGCAGCAAGAAAATAAAAGCAAATAAAATTCTAATTAGTGTAGTAGGCCAGAATTTACCCACATCTATCAGGATGAAATGTGGAAGAGTTTCTCTTGCTCAAGTTAGTTCAACAATGAAATATTGAACAATACCCTAATGTAATACATTGAGGCTATACAAACTGAGCTTTGGATTGTTCAGATTTGAAGAAGGCTAATAAAACCTAATTTCCTCACAATTAAATAGTCTGTTTAATTTGAGATTCATCTTTCACATTTCATAGGTTTGGTGAAGCCTTTACTATCGTTATAATATGAGTCAATGAGCAGACATTTTCTACTGAGTGAACAGGGAATGTACTCTGACTTTTTCTTTGGAGAAAAATGCTGCCATATTAACAGTCACTGTTGGGAACTTTTCAAGAAGCAGAACCCCTGCTGCTTCCAGATGACCTTTCTGGTTTGGTGGATGGAAGGAAGCAACAGCCATCAGACAATTCGGTCTTATGCATAAAGTCAGCCCTTAAATCGATGGAAGCCAGTAATATCCTTTTGCCACCAGCTTTCTGCAAACAAATAATGTACCTGAAAAAAAACCTTTGGCTGTAGAATGGACCATGAGACATAAAATGCTATCCTTAAGTCCTGAGAATGGAAGGGAGTGGAAAAAAAATTGAATGAAATGGAAGATGCAACCTTTGCTATAATTAAAAATTAGGTACAGTTTACAGCAATGAAAACTGATCAGAATGAGTGGGATATGTCCAAAAAACTATCCCATATCCACTTTGTGGCTGATCAGAATTCATGGATTCTTTTTTGCCTATCATGCCAATTGGAATCAAAATATGCACTTGAGTATATATTTGTGAATTTACCTACTTAGAATGTATCCATTCATGCACATACCTTTTCCCAGATTATGGATTCTAAAACATTTTAAATCAGTATGGTCTTTAGGACCATTTTGACTTGAGGACTGCATCACAAAGTCAGAAAGACAAAATCTGAAGAGTCAATTCTGCAATTTAACATGGAGAGAGAATCAAACCTTGGCCTATTCTTCATGGCAGAATCACCATCCCCTTCCATTTAGTCTTGCATGAGACAACCGTTTGGAAGACCCCTGAAGAGACAGCTCTGAGGTGTCTCCTTTGACTTTCTCCACTCTGGTTTCTACTCTCTTACTGCCTTTACTCTGGCCGTCTTCTGAATGGGAGGATCACATTGGTGCTTTGCTAAATTTTCATTTTTAATTCATATTGTGTAGCCACTGTTTTGGCTGGCCCTTCATTTTGATCAGGAGTATCTTCCATGAACTTAGGTTTTCCTTTTTTTTGGAAAGAGGTTAAAAGATAAGGGGAGAAGTATTCTATGATTTTGGAGTCCATAACATGTCTATCATGTTTTGCATATCATATGGTTGAATTATAAACTTTGCCAGCATGTTGTATTATAATGTGATATCTAAGTGCATCATTGGCCTAGAAGGACTATTTTGATATCTAAGTGCTGTAATAGTAGCAAGAAATTACTATTAGATTACCATTTTAAAAGTTTGTTTGTTTTACAGAGCCATTTTTTAAAAAGAAACTCACTCCTACTCCACTGTATTTTGAGTGTAGCTTTTGAGTTGGCTCTTAAATCTATCTCCCATTTTCTTTGCCTTATCTCTCTCTCTTGCTCACTAAATAAAACAATCAGAAAATATGATGATAAGTAAAAATATAACAATAAATAAAATCAGAAAAGAATATACAAAATAGTAATTAAATGAGTGACTCTTGTAGACACTAAAAATATATCCACAAAGGGTTAATGAAGACCTAGCTCAAGCCCTTAACATATTATTAAATCTAGCTATATAGACCATCTTCCCAATTTTGGTGCAATATGTTATTCCAAAATAATGATATAATATGTTTATATTCTTAATATTCTATTTAAGTGCCTTAAATATTGAATATATACTGTATAAGAGAAATTGGATATGCTATTATTAATTACAGTTTTGGATATTAATGTTACAAACATGGTTTAGTTTACCGTTTTTTGTGCTATCACATAGACAACAATTACACTTTAACCCCAATCCTAATCCTAATCCTAACCCAACCCAACCCAACCATCAAGTCAGCCATCCATCCATCCATCCATCCATCCATCCATCCATCCATCCATCCAGCCAGCCAGCCAGCCAGCCAGCCAGCCAGCCAGCCAGCCAGCCAGCCAGCAAGCTACCTATGGAACTAAGGTGACATTGCTATTCAAATTTTTGCAGGTATATATTAAAGCACTTTCTTATAACTTTAATCTGTAGGATAACTCATAATACATCTTTGTATTATGTTTTGTACATACAAAACATTGCATGTACAAATGTATTATGTATTGTACATACAAAACATTGTATTGTATTATGTTTTGTACATACAAAACATTGTAACAAACTACATTGATGTGAATTTGTTATTAAAATGTCTTGTATCTAACTTCTATATACTATCAATATACCACTAGATTTTACCAGAGCATATTTTAGCTTACCTGTGAAAACATTACTGTATCTAAATCCCACTCCTTCCATCTACAAGGTAATTTTTCAGATAAAAATTTAAAAAATTCTTTTCTCTTTGATTGTGTTACACAGTTAGAGTCACTAGTTAAGTAAATGTATATAATTAAAAATCTAGTCCATGAACATTTAAAATGCTTTATCATAGATTACTAATGGCTTTATCATGTGGATTAGATGTCTTTTTAAAAAACAGAGTTTGTGCTTCTATTTTGCTAGCAAATCTACAGTATTTTAAAGGTTTTCATTTTTAATTACCCTAAAATATTTATTTTGATAATATATGAATTAGGTAACTGAATGCTTATGGAGGCTCATGTAGCATAAATTAGCCCGGTCAACTCTTAGACCTCCACATTTTAAAAAATGCAACAGCACAACAAGAAGAGAATATAAAATTATTTTGAGGGGAGAGGGGGGAGAAGATGAGAAGAGAAAGAATGATAGAAAGTCTGTCTTTTAGTTCCAATAGTTCTTGATGTTTAAAATCTCTGAAGTTTCTTTATGTGTTAAAAATGAAAAGCTACAAGTTTATCTTTTGCCATTTTCTCAAGGGAAGCTGACCTGAATCCTCCAGCAGCAGTTGAAAAGATTTTTCCTAGCTTTATCAAATGGCCCCAACAGAGCTGAGTTTAAAATTAAAAGCTTCTCCTACCAGAGGGAATATATGTGACTTTAATAACCGAAATGTGTTTTTACTTTCTATTACAGGGGTCAAAAGGTTTCCAAACAAACCAAATTTATCAATTATTTAGAGCTGATTTCTTCTGAAGTGGTATTTCTAAGATATTATTTGGTGGAGAAATTTAATGTTCTAAAGCCAGCAGCAGCATTTTATTCATAACAAATTTCTCTGAAACTGAATTTGCTGGGGCAACTTAATTTTCCACTATCGTGTTTGCACTGCAGAAATATCAACTGAAGTGTTATAGGGCCTAACAAGTGGGCTTTTCAAAGAGAAAAGCTTGCTTATTCAGCAGCACCCCTCTTTGCTCTTTATTGCTTAAGAAATGAACCAGCCAATTGTATTTGCAGCAGAATTTCTTTAGGTGACTCAATGATAATCTAAGGGGAAACACCCGCATATACATTAGAGCAGATTTAAAAGCCGGGAAAGAATATCATAAGCCACACTGTGTCATCCAAGCAGCCAAAAAAACAAAAACAAAAACAATCACATCAGTGTCAAAAGTTTTGTTAAAGGTGGTTTGAGTTGTATTCCCATAACATTTACAGTAGGAAGATTTCGCTTTATGAACTCAGAGTATGATATTTTATTTAGCAGAAGAAATAAAAGGAATGTCATTATAGAAAAGTCCTTGAAAAAAGGAAAGAGAAAATCCCTAATATGGTCCACAGGTCATGTAAATACTGTATTTATTATATAATTAAACATACATTGGATTTCTGCCTAAAGACTGGCATTGTATGCTGCCAGAAGATGTTACGAAACAGTTCATAAATTCATAGGAAGTCTGGTGAATTGAAATCAACATTCCACAAGCTAACACTTCATTGTCTTTCAAGCAGTTAAAAACAACAGCAGGTTTATTTTTGCCAGCAAATAGAAAAGCAACTAGGGTGTAACACAAGGCAATTAATTATTTTAAGAAAAGCAATTAGTCAAACTGGACTGCATTTGTCAGTGAAATAGATAAAGTCTGTTTATCTAGATACAAACTGTTTACATCTAGGCTGACTGAGATTTAATCCTTGATGTATCAAGGGAAGGAAGGGAAAACATTATGCCAAGAACACTAGTGATATCTTCTCCTTCTCCTTCTCCTTCTCCTTCTCCTTCTCCTTCTCCTTCTCCTTCTCCTCCTCCTTCTCCTTCTCCTTCTCCTTTTGTCGCCCTTCCCCCTTCTTCCTCTTTCTCCCAGACCTGAATAGTCCAGTGGTTTGATTTGGTATACAGTAAGTTCTTCAAGATTTTCATTTTGTCTTTTTACATTATAAAAATACTTAACAACCATATGTACAACATTGTATATAATAGACAAATATCAAGAATATCATTTCTCCATTCCATGCCCTATTTTTCCATTCATAATCTGTTTGTCTCATAAAATAATAACCTGGCTAATCACCAATTGTTTGAAGATGTAAAAGCTCAAAAGTAGAGCACATATTTTACATGGAGCAGGTTCCTCTTCCTTGGCACTTTCTGAGAACTGTGGTTAAAACTACTGCTAGAATGAAAAACACCAGTGTTCCAACTTGAGAGAAAAAGCCTCCTGAATTCCTGTGGCTTCATTGGTATCAGGCATGAACAACCAGATCCATACAGGAAGAGTTCTATTAGTTTCTTTATTATTCATGCTTATTTCACAGGAATCTTAGCTTAGATAATACTCAACAGCATTCAGCAGGGGAGGAGGGGTTGGACATTGTCCTCTTGTGCCTATGTAAAAATTTCAGACTAATTCTCCACTTGACTCCTTCTCCTGGCTCAGCCAGTCTCTTTCCAACAATTGGTGGCATTCTATTTTTACAATGTCACTGCCTGTGATTTAGTTTTGTTTTTTTTGTTTTTGTTTATTTATGTCTGACCAACAGGAAGAATGTGTCCTAATGAGGAACCCTCTAGGAAGACCCATATTCTCTATAATTTTGGAACACTCTGGTATTTTCTAGAGATACATTTCCTGTATGTATATTGTTTATGACAAGGAAGGATGATGAAAAGACTTTGAATGTATAGGTTATAAAAGGAACACTTGTAAGGGGTTTGAAGGAGACACTTGTCTTGCTATTCACCTTCCTGTATTTCTTATTTAGTCAATACTGCTTGACTAAATCTGAATGTTGTGATGCATTCAGTTATTGGCCAGGGGAGAATGTCTTTCTACATGTTTTTTGTTTTTTTTAGTTGTCTTGAGTCCACTAGAGAGTGAATTGGCTAGTGGAGATATGATGCATTAAGCTCATTACAAAATGGACAAAAAGGGCTTAAGTTATTGATGTACTTTGAAACATGGCAATAAAAACAATTGGACTCTTCCGGCTTTCCTATCATGGATGTGGATGTGAGGCTAGGAGAAAGAGGGTACCTCTAATGGCTTAGCAGGATCATCTTAGTCAGGGGTCTCCAACCTTGGCAACTTTAAGACTTGTGGACTTCGACTTTCAGAATTCTGGGAGTTGAAGTCCACATGTCTTAAAGTTGCCAAGGTTAGAGACCCCTGATCTTAGTGCTCTAAACCCAATTGTTGCTGCTCCAATGACCTAGAAATGTAGTCAGGAAATTCTATCATTTCCAACTCTTCAGACCATTGGGGAAAAAGGTACAGCCATTTTAGAAAGCATTTGAAAGCCTACATATCTAAGTGCATTGCAGACCTCTTTCTACTCAAGATATGAATGTTTTGGTCCTCCTTTACACAACATCTCCCTTCTTCTAAGTGGTATCCCCATTGTCTTCCTATTGGAATTTATTGTTTGTGCTAAACTTGCATGTTAGCAGAAGATGTGAAATTGTTTTAGGCAAGATGTATGAATGTGTTTGGAGGTTGGGAGCTATTTAATATGTACTGAACATGGTCATGACTCAAAGAGAAGAGGAGGTGTCCCCCTCCCCTGCTTTTATTCTGCCTTACAGATCCCAGCACTGTTCAAAGAGGAGAGCTCTTGACAATGAAAAGAGCGAAGGCTCTCCTTACTAGATAATAAAGGGGATCCTGAAAGGTCAGCTTTGAAATAATGAATTCCACACATGCATGAGATCTGAACACTTTCTGCTTACTCTTTAAAAAAATTAAAAAATATGGAACTGAAATATCGTTAATATGGTGCTATAGTAATATGTAGCTTGAGAACTGATTTTCCTTGTTTTGCAAATCCTTTGGAGGAAGACAAGCCAATGTAGCTCATGCATTCAGAACACGCAGAAACATATGTTATATTTATGTTTATATCTCTGTATATTTGCCTAGTTATTAGACTAAATCTTCAGTGTTCAATGAATGTACAGTCATGAGTGAATACTGACAGACATTTTTCTCTATTTTTCAGACAGAGGACACAATCACATATTGGTGGATGGCAAAGTCATTTGTATGTTTCAAAGTATTTGATGACATCCTACCACATTTTCTAGGTATGTGAACATTTACATGAAAGACACCTGATGAATTTTGGAATTCTTTGTGACCATGGGTAAGATAAAACACTGCGACTGCTCACTCTATGTGTTGAATTTAAAGGTTTTAGAAGGTCCTGTGGAAGATATTTATATAATGAGACTAATTTACGATATTTATATCAAGAATCTGGTAGATTCCTTATATTAGTAAATATTAAGATTGGGAATGTATAAAAAGCATCCTTATTTCCAAAACATTATTTATACACATATATTGATATTAAATATATAGGGTTTAATTTACAGTTTGAAGGTAGGAAAATTAAGGTACTATATCAACTGAATTGAATTAAAATGATCTTGCAACTCTTGGTGGCAATCAGGAGTCTGAAAATGATGGGGGTGGAAAGTATCTTCTCATTATGTACTACAGGAATCCCCAACCTGTGGGCTGCGGCCCACTACCGGGCATGGCCTATTTGCAACTGAGCTGCATGCGTCCCATTTGCGCTTGCAGTGGGTGCTGGTGCTTGCAGTCCCACTTGTGTGAATGGTGCTTGTGCCCACCACTTACGCAAATGAAGCTGAGCGTGTGCGCCTGCCCCTTACACAAAACTTTCCCCTCTTTGCCCCTGCACCGGGCCTCCAATCCGGAAAGGCTGGGGAATGCTGATGTACTAGGTTATTTTCATGGGTACCAAACCACTAGAAATGCCTTATTCATGTACTACAAATAATAATGCCACTACTGAGTTGTCTGTATGGGTAGCTCATTTAGTGACTACAACTGGAACCAGAAATTTGGTCAATAAGTGAAGGGATTGTTAAGTGAAACTCAATCTGTGCTTATGATCTTACTTCAGATTTCTTTCACTTTACAGACCTGACAAAATCATAAAAGTGAGAATTGGTCATCAAGTTACTTTTTCATCACTGTCATAACTGTTAACAATCACTAAATGAGGCAATCACTATCTGCAAATGGAATTAAGCAAAGGAGTCAGGACTATTAAATATGTTCACTACCTTGAACTGACCTTTCTATCTTCTGCCTATCATGTCTGTTTTTGTCTGTCTGTCTCTCTCTCTCTCTCTCTCTCACACATACACACAAACACATCTATCTATCTATCTATCTATCTATCTATCTATCTATCTATCTATCTATCTATCTATCTATCTATCTATCTATCTATCTATGCTACGAAACAGCCAACAATCTTCAAACACCCACTCCATCTACCAATCAGGATGCAACCACAGAGCCAACCAACCCACTCATAGCAACACTCCCCACCTCGACCAATCTGCAAACACCCACCCCATCTACCAATCAGGATGCAACCACACAGCCAACCAACCCGCTCACAGCAACACTCCCCACATCCCCACCAGTATTTATAGAGAGACGGCAGCTCTGACCACTCTTTGCTCGAGAAGCACGAAGCCGAAGACACCAGCCTGAAGATGATGAGTGAGACCTCGTTGAAATGTTGCCAAGATACTCTCAACCTTACATGGGAAACAACCCGAAAATGCCAAGACCTTCTATCTATCTCTCTCTCTCCCTCTCTCTCTCTCTCTCTCTCTCTCTCTCTCTCATCTACATCTAATAATAAAATATAATAAAATAAAGGAGTGTTGATGACATATACTTTGTTGTTTTTGTAGTTGGATGTTCTGAGCCAATTAGACTGAATAAAAGCAAAGCCTGACATTGATTTGATGAGGGTTGTGCCCCTGCAAAATGGTGACTTGCCTCAATGGTCATCATGCTGATGGAGGTGTTTAGATGTGGTGGATAAGAGAAGAAATGACTCCCTTTTCCGACCAGGCATACCTTTCCAATCTGATGCATTTCCTGACGTGGCCTTGCTCAAGCTTATAAACCACTGGAATCAATTTCTTTTAAAAACACGTTTTTCAGAAACTTATTACGCACTTTAGAGATATATTATATACCTTCAGCAGCAAAAGAAGAAAAATTACAGGTGCAAAAGCAAGCCATTTTTCTTGCGGCTGAAAATGATGCTAGGGACTAGTCACAGGGGAACAGTAAAAATTACACTCCAGCAGCAACAGGGCAGGCGCCCACAACGCCACAGCCGGGTGAGTGGCACAGCCAGGCAGCGCACTAATAAATCAAGATAATTCTCTGCCTGCCTTGAACTTAGACCCAACTACAATTCACTAGTACAGCAGGAGAAAAAAAAAGCTTTACTGGGGGGACGTGATTAGTCACTGGCCAGATTGAGCCTCGATTGCATCTAAATAGTCCACTTTATGAACCATTTATCTTCTGCTCAGACCATTTTCATTACACCAAAAACTGATGCTGAGCTACCAGCTGTAAGATACAGCCTGGTGAAAATTAATAACCTTTTTTCCCCCTTCACCCTCCTTCCTTTCCTCCCTTCCTCCTTCCCTCCCTCCCTTTCCCTCCCGCAGAACTCCTGCATATGTGAACAGGAGCATTTATCCCTGTTTTGTTGCTATTTGCATCTTGGCGTTCTCTGGCAGTCTTTCAATTTTCTCAAGTCTCTTAGCCTTTGCCCCTGTTTCGCTTTTGCAACACAAACAATTCATCTGTGCATTTAAAATTCTCTTAGCGCCCTGACATCAGGATATAGCCTTAGAGCAGGGAGCAGTTTACACAGAAAAGAACTCTTATTAATTCCTCTGTCCTGCATTCCGGCTAAAATATAGGGATCTAGAGATTACTACAGGGTCCCTTAAAGACCATTTAGAGCAGTGCAATTTTAAAAAGGAGACCATTATTAATACCTGCTTAGGCTACTGACTGTGGGGAGGGCAAGGAGGTCTGGCCAGTGATGGAAGATAGGCGCTAAGTGAGGGTATCACGTGGCTGATTTTTTTACCAACAGCCTGCGGAGCCTTTGCTAGCTGTGAAGATATATGCTGATACGATTACAATAACACACAATGAAATTATGGAGTATTAATGGTGCTTAACCAGTGTCAGGAATTAAGCAGAATTAACACAAGTCTTTCTTTGAGCAGACATAGTTTTTGATAGGGCTGATTAAGGATTTGGCTATCTGAGGAAGCTCATTACAGGAGTATTAATTAGGATGCAACAAGGAAGAAAGTGTGTTGTTTTGGGATGATTTCTACTTGAAGCTGTACAACTGGGAAAAACTAAAAATGGGTGGGGGGACTCCTTTTTCTGTTTTTATGTATTTCTTTCTTTAAAATTGAATTCATTATTGCTCTGACCATGGCTAACCAGGTTTATTGATTATACGTCAGAAATGGGATTGCTAAATTGCATGAATTGAGATTTTAGTCAACAAATAATTTCAATGGAATTTTTAAAAACTTGATGAATTGGGGCAGCGGGAGGGGGGGTGTTATTTAAAGTACAGTGCATAACATTTCCCTCCTCAAAGCCCTGCATTTTACAACTAAAGTGGAGAAATGCTCTTTAAATGCTCTTACAGGGCAATGAATTATGTGCTCGGTGATGATGGAAAGGGAGGAATAATGAAACCATGTCTTTTGCAAACGTATCAATGTTTTAGAATTAAGAGCTTATGAAAAGCTGTTAGTCAAAACATTTCCATAAAACTATATCATTTTAGATTTTTGTTTTTTCCGCAAGCAAAGATGAATTGTATTCAGAGAATATCTAGTGGGTGATGAAGCATGAGAATAGTTCATGGTTTTTTTCCTCCTTTGGAACACCAAACAGAAGGAAAACCCAGTTTCATGTGTTGAAACTGGGTTTTCTTTCAAAAGATGACATCATGAAGATGACATTATGATGTGATCAGTCACATTGTTGCAATGTCTGAGCTTGGAGATGCCCCTGGAAAGAAAGAAAAAGAAAGAGAGAGAGAGAGAGAGAGAGAGAGAGAGAGAGAGAGAGAGAAAGAGAGAGAGAGAGAGAGAGAAAGAATTAGACAGAAAGTATTCTTCTAATTATTAACAGGTAAAGGAGAAAGACATTTTGGGTTGATTTTCCCTGGAGGCAAAGACAAGAACAAATTGTACCCAGGAAGGAATTGCATCCTGGGGGTGGGGAGGAATGGCTTCACCTGAGACTGCAGATGGTTGAATCATTAGTGCCCTCTTCTGGGTATTCATTTTAAAGGAACAATAGAATCTTAGTCACAGGGCTAAAGTTATTCAAAAGACAATTGCCCAGATTACCTCAACTCATCTTCAAGAATGGAATTCTTAGGCAACCTGTATATATCTTAATGGGGCTTGATTTATATATTTACTGAAGCACTTTATACTCTGCTTCCCATGACCAAAGCATATTAAACCAGATGTGCTAGAAAGTAAAATCAATATTTAAATATACACAGAAAGATAAAGATTTGCAGAATTAAAAACCCACCAGTAAAGGAATGTGTGTCTGTTTGTGCCCAAGATGTTCATGCATATGTCTATGTGTCTCATTCTATCTGTGTTTGGAAGATTGCATTTAAAAAATATCATCAGACATGCTGATTATATTTGTTTCGGATCTGAAGACAAATAAACAGGAAGAAAGATAAGGACAGTCGCAAGATAAAGACATACTTTGTAAACTTGAGACCCATAATTGTTCTTGCCACAGATGAATGAGGTCTATGGTCACATAAAGGCTACAAATTTATTGTGGGCAAAGATTTGTTGTGATCTTCAGACACAGTAAGGCTCTAGACTGTGAAAGCTTCTGCTACAATTAATATGGTATGCTATGAAGTGCAACAAGACTTTGGTGTTTGTCTTACGAAAGACAAACACCAAAATGGATACCCTTAGGTCGCTTTTTGGGTGATTGAAGGAACACTATTGTACAGGAGTGGAACACGTAGAATTAGGCAAAGCTATTTTTCAGAATTCCTATACTCCAAAACATAATTAAAGAATTCCTATAAGTGAGAGATGCAGAAACACAAGCATTAGTGCTAGATTGGGTACAATGGGTACAATGGTGTTAACCTTTTACTAAGTTGTACTTCCTTTCTTTCAAAACTCTTCTGATGGAGAAAGAGCTAATTATTTCATTCAAGATTTGTCCACATTCTTTCACAGTGTGATGGTGCGGGGGGGGGCATGTTGTTAAACTGAATCATATCCTCCCATCTGTTCGTTGTGCAACCAAACATGCCTTCTGCATTTTTTAGCTGCCTGGGATATAAACAAGAGTTAGAATCCAAAATGGTGCCTGATTTTGAGGCATCTGAGAATGATAGTAAGCTTTTTTTGCCCCTTCTGCTTAATTCTGTCTGATTCTTGGTGATTGCTGGACATGTCCCTGCAGTTTTCTTGGCCAGGTTTTTTTAGAAGTAGTTCACCATTGTCTACTTCCAAGGTCTAAGAGAGTGCAACTAGCCTGATGTTGTGTATGACCAAGCCAGATCTAGAACTCGTGGTCTCCCAGTTTCTAGTCTAATACCTTAACCACTACATCAAACTGACACTCAGAGTAAGCTGTAACATGAGAAAACTGCCAGTTCTGACTACATATTTGCACCAGCATCTGAAGAGCACCTTGCAATGTTCACTGAAAAGTATTAGTTTCTCTGGTCTTACAGTATGATGGAGAAAAAAGGATATATGAATTTGCATTTGTATGCATTTGTGTGTGTCTGATTGTGTGCTTGTGTCTATGCAGGCACCATTTTGGATCATATATTTTAATTTGGCTGTGAGGAACCAAATCTTGGGGTTTATATAACTGGGAGAAGAATCCGGAAATTCAGTTTTGGAATAATGTCAAGGTTCCAGAAAAACCTCTTCTGCATAAAAAAAACTCAGAAGCCATTGTTTTTCAGAATTCTTTACTAGCATGAGGAAACTGGCACACGATGAACCTTGACACCAAATCTCTCTCTTACATGGAAGAGTATTACAAATATTATGTGGCCAGTACATAAAAAGATAAGATAGCAGCCAAAACAGATAACAACAAGACCTGGAAATGGAAAGAGGAAGAGAATTGAAGCAAGAGGGACCAAGCCTTAATAACAAATGCATACAAAGCCAGACTTGAAAAGACAGTAACTGACAACAAATGCTGGAAAACAGTGGACCAGCTAGTTAGCTGTTGCAAGAATATTGCAAAAATTGATTAGAAACAATAGCATGAAAAAGTAGCAAGAATGGTGCATTGGAAGATCTGCAAGAAAGACCATTTGCCTGCTAGCAAGAACTAGTGAGATCACAAAGTAATCAAAAATGAAGAAACTAAAATACTCTGAGATTTTAGAATTTAAATACACAACATAGAACCACAGACTTAACAATTGTCAAAAAGAAAGACAAATATGTTGCAGTACCTGAGGACAGCAGCAAACTAGAAGAAAAAGAGCCAGAGAAAATCACTAAACAAAAACAGCTACAAACAGAAGTAGAACGACTGTGGTGAAAGAAAGCAAAGGTAGTACCAAGAGTAATAGGTGCCTTGGGTGCCATCCCAAAACATCTGGAACACCATTTGAATACCATTGGCATTGAAAAATTTGCCATATTAGTCAAATACAAAAAAGATCTTTACTTGGAACAGCAATAATACCTTTATCCCCATCAAAGAATAATAACTGCCTATCCCAGATCCTTAAGAAGGACTCAATAGATAGATAAAAATGCCAAATCCAGTCTAAACATCTGGCTGACTGTATGACCAACAATAATAACAACAATGATCCAAATTTCATGAGACCAGTTAATTTCATAAAACCAAAATCTTGAAAAAAAAATCTTAAGAATGATTTCCATATAAGTATGCAAACATATAAGGTAGGCTGTATTCCACATCAGTTCAACTGAGAGTTCAGCTTTCTTCTCTTTGGGAAATCACTCTAAATATCCTTGCATATCTGTAAAATGTAAATAGCACTTACTTACATAAGGGATTGGTGTGAAAAAATAATGAGATTTTGTGATTTATCTTTATAGTTTAAATATGGTTGCCATTCTATTCCGGGTTCTTTGCCATAAAATGTGTGCAATGCTCTTAAGACTTTTTTTAAATGAATACTGAGCAAATCAAAATGAATAATCTAATTGTAGAAAACATCACACAAAATTAGTTAATTCTGAGGGCTGGAAAGAGGATTTTAATGAAATTTACAGTGTCATTTGCTCTTTACTTTTCTGATCTAAAAAACACATAAATTTAGGTTTAAAACTTTTAGTGTTCCCTTTCTGAACTCCATTCACTTTCACACAATCATGATTTCATATTAAAAATGTATCTACCCAGAAGGCATTTGAGTTCTAGAAGCAGGATGGCCACTGTACATAGTACTTTGTTCTAGGTGGAGACTTCAAACCAATCAACAAGTCACAAGCAATCCCAATTTGACACATTTGGTACTTTTTTTTCCTGGCCTGCCATTGCCTCATTTAGTTTATATTAGATATTTTTGTGAGAAGAAGGGAATGGTCTTTAATTCATCTCATATATTCTTATTTAGATTTTTTTTTCATTTTTCAAAGTTTGGAAAAACATTTAGTGAGTTGCAAATTGTAGAACTAGACTCAAAGCTACCACTTTCATGAAATGAATTTGATCTTGGTTTCATTTGTTCTAAACCATGGACAGCTCTAAGAACAGCTTTCTACACATTACCTAAAGCACAACTGAAATTCTAAATGTAGACCATATTGACTTTTTCAAGTCCTGCACCTCCACCTTACTAGAGCAGAAACTTGCACTGCTAATATAATCTGTGAACTCCAGTTTGGTCTATTGAGAGAACAGATTACTAGGTAAATTATTATAAAGCTTGACTTACACGCTTATGTCCCTTGTGTTATTCATTTAAGGAAAAGGGGCAAATAATATGTTTCTACAAAAGGCTCCTTTTTTATCTATGAAATAATAACCGTACTGCTTTCTGTGAATTAATACATGGACCATTGCTTAGTTCCAGGAACAAAGCAGATTAGAAACAAACCTCAACCAAACCTCCATAAATAGGTTCCTTTTTTCTTTTTATAATTCATCCCACAGTCAACCCTCCTTATTCTGAAACTCTTATTCCATTCTTGCCAATACCTTGGTTCCTGTTGAACACACAACTATTGTCCATGTCAATTCATCCAGGTATGGACAAATGCTGCTGTTGATATTAAAAACTGCAGAGGAAGGAGAATGCAATATAGATGCACCCAAAAGATCAGATTGTAGCTGGTCATAAGATAAGAGGAAAATACCCAACATACTTGAATTTGTTAATTGGGGGCATATATTTATGATTTTTTTACATTACTTGGCTTATCTCAAGCAAGCATCTGAGAAGTTTAGGAGGCCACTGAACTATAGTGGCCTTGTTGTTCTACAAATTGGTATCTCTGCATGGAAGTGCACACCCACTCTTGTGTTAAACAATTCTTATGTAAAACTGTGATGCAATCCATACTGTACATTTTGATTGTTTTAAATAATTTTTTAAAAAATCAATATATTTGATTCTAAATGTGTTCCATAAGACTGCATGTTAGTAGCATCTCCAGTGACTATTCAGTGTTTTGTAATATTCTTCAAACTAAATTCCTTAGGCACCCGTCCATGTCAATGATTAAAAACAGATTAAAGAACTATAGATTTTGCAGCTGTATTAATTGTTTCTAACTATTAGGTTTGTATACTACACTGCACAGCCTCCAGATCTATTTTATTATGCACTTTAAGACTATAATTTCCATTTAGCTGTTGCCAATATTTACTGGCACAAATCTCTTGGTTTTAAAATTTTGTTGTTGTTGCCATTTCTATACAGCATCAATTACCTCTTACTCATTCCGGTATAACGCATTGCAGATAAAGAATGTTCATTCAATGCTGTAATTAACTAAGTAATTAGCACTGGTCTTAGAAATCTTTTGCAGATCACCTTAGTTTTGAATTTTTTCTGTATTACAAGGTGAATAGCAGGACCTGTGTAGTAAGTATAACTCCTTGGTGTTCCACATACACTTTCATGTGGGTTGATCAGACCTAGATTTTGTTGGATTAAACTGATCAAAAGAGTAATTAGGGGAAAAAAACATTAAGAACAATAACAAATAAACAAACCACAAAACCTTTGGGAACTTAAAAATGAAAAGTTACAGTAGTTAGCGGTTTCTTGGTGAAATCTTAATCATCTTGGTTTTGACTTGGCAACAAGTAGTTTCTTTACATTAAACAAGTAGTTTCTTTACAATAAAGTAATTTTCTTTGTTGTGGACTTCCAGGATTGATATAGTTTATTTGGATATTTCAGGAAAACTATCAAGACCCTGTTGATGTAAAGATGACCTTGGGCTAGAAGCTGGGAAAAAGGAAGGAAACTAGTCTTACCTTATGCATAAAGCCAGTTACTTTAGGTTACTTTGGGTTACTTTAGGCAATTCACTCTTTCTCAGCCCTAGGAAGAAGGCATAGAAAAACCACTTCTGAAAACTTGCAAAGAAAACTGCAGCGACTTGTCCAGGAAATCACCAGCTGTCAAGAATGACTTTTTATTGTCTGCAGATCTTCCTTCCTTCCTTCCTCCCTCCCTCCCTCCCTCCCTCCCTCCCTCTCTCTTTCTTTCTTTATCAAAATGTATTGTGGGAGGTATGGAAGATATGGTGAATTGATAGCTCTGACATTAATCTTGAAATTTATGCTTATCTGGATGTTGATTGCTGGTGGGGAGGTGCTTTGGGTTTTTTTGTTTCCCTTTGGATTATTGACTATCTCTTTTGCAAAATATATAGATACTGATTTATATAGATGTGATATTATATTATATAGACGGGTTCCAAATCCCATCACTGTTGGTTTGCTCGTGGATGCTTGCGGTACTTCCAGTGTGAACTGGTAGCAACCCACCACTGATACAGCTATTGTTTATGTCTATATGTTTATTGATGGCTAATTTGTCAGAATACCAGGCTTCTACAAATTCCTTAGCATTTTTGGACTTGCCTTGGTTTAGGATGGTCATAGTTTTCCAATCAAAACTAAATCTGTCCATATGTTGTGAAATTAAAGAGTTTTTATCATGACTTCTGACTGCTAGTTGGTGTTCATGGATGCATTCTGCCACTCTTCTGCAGAAGTAGTGGTTGTTGCAGTCATTACATTGAATGTTGTAGATAACTCCTGTTTTTTCTTCTGGGGCTGCTGGGTCTTTTGGTTTACTTAGGATATTTTGAAGGATTTTAGTTGGCTTGTGTGCTATGTTGATTTGTTGTAGTGAACTGTTATGGTTTTGGAGATGTTCTTAATTTCACAACATACAGACAGACTTAACCATAGTTTCAACAGGACCAAGTCTAGTCCAAAAACACTAGGGAATTTCTAGAAGTCTGGCAGTCTGATAAATTATCCACTAAGAGACATATAGACATAAATAATATCTATATACTATGCAAAAGAAACAATCAACAAGCCAAAAAGGGAACAAAAAACCCAAAACACTTCCCCATCAGCACCCAGATGAGCATAGTTGAACTCCAAGATTAACATCAGACCAATAGTCAGGTAAACAATACCCCAATCAAGGAGCTGACAAACAAGTCAACAGCAAACAGCCCAACCAAAGAACCTCAAAGACCATCCTCACCAATACTGAATAGAATCGAATACAATTCTTTATTGGCTAAGTGTAATTGGACACACAAAGAATTTGATAGAGCAAGCCCCAAAAATAAACTCAGAGCAAACCCACATCTTATTAGCATTGATGATGTTACCTAGTTTGGGTAATGAAATGTCTGCAAGAAAGCAACCAAGCTCAGAGACCACCAAGGGCCCCTCAGAGGATGAATAGTACAAAAAGAATGAAAAGGATATTTGTTTTATGACTGCAAATACATAATTAACTTTCAAATAAGCACTGTAGTTTATGGCTTATATACAAAACTGCGAATTTTTTTCCACTATGAAGGGCAACAAAGGAAAGCTATCATAAGTCAAAGGGCCACCACTAATTGCATATTTCAGTTTCATTCAATTAACATAATTTGCCTATCAGGTCACAGCTTGAAACCAAACATTTGCCTGGAGCTAAACCACACATGGTAGACATGTGCATTTATTCTATGAGATTTTGATCTGGAATGTCACTTCCCAAAGATACAATGCCTCCTTCTTCATTTAAATCCAAACATGAATACCAGTAATGGAATCTGAGAGAGTTTTGTACCCGTACAAGTCTGTCTACTTTCTATTTTATTTTCAAAAGCTGAGATATTTATAAGAAAACTTTTTTGTGTGGCATGACATGAATTTTAACTTCTGAGCATGTTCCTAATTTATATTTTGATACATTTAAACAACCACAAGCTGCATCATAATTTTTAAGTAGATATATGCATCTTCTTTCTCCATCTGTTGCTCTTCTTCTTCCTTCTCCTTCTCCTTCTGTATTCTGGATAGCTAAACTATCCAGATGAGTGGATTACACTCAGCGGTGAAATGCTACCGGTTTGGACCGGTTTGCTCAAACTGGTAGTAAAAAATGCTACCAATTCGGGCAAATCGGTAGTAAAAAAAATACTACCGGTTCAGGCGAACTGGTATTTCCGATGATCAGCTGTGCTGTGCAATTTATATTTGCTAGAAAGCAAGAAATCCTAATTTCTAGCGAATCTAAAATTGTGCGGCACAGCTGTTCCACCCCCCATTGTTCTACTTACCTTTGGAGACTCAGAAAAGGCTTCTTAATTCTCCGTTTTTAGCACTGTGTGGTAGTGCCTGCAGTGCGCCTGCATGCAAAGCATTTGTTTGGCGCGCACTGCTCATGTGTGTGCAAAGCAAACCAGTAGTGAAGCAAACCAGTAGTGAAGCAAACCGGTAGCAAAGCGAACCAGTAGCAGATGTCAGAGCATTTCACCCCTGTTTACACTCGTTAGCTTGAAAATTGTGAATTATGGCATCTTGAAGCTGAATTCATAAATGTAAATTCACTGTGTATTTCTAGAGTAGTGTATACTGGAAGCCCAATAAACTATAATATCATGACTTTCTTCAAAGCTCCTTGAGTAGTTCCATTTGCTCATATTGCTAGTAGTGTATGCAGAGTTTAGGATCAGGTATTATTTTGCTTTTTTAAAATTAGGGACAGCTGCAACTATAGGGAATTTTCCCCATTGATTCTAAATATGAACATTCTCATGTATACCATTTTAAACCAATCAGTTAATGATTAATGTCTTTGAACACAAAACCAGAAATGATGTGTGTGTATACATTCTTTTGTCTGCAAATAATGATAAGAGGTATTCCCATAGTATTATTATTCAACAAAGTATTTTAAAAATCCACAAGGAGAATGTTATATATTTCATTATTATCCATTGCTCTTTGTTTACAGCTGAAATAAGGTTTTTCCTTTGGGATTCTGCTATCATTTATTTCAAATCAATGTTTAAAATTAAATGGTAATCCTCAAGAGACAGAGGACACTCTTCAGTTACCAGCCTTTCCAATTGGAAATTTTTATTTCATGTTTCTATTTAATACTCAGTCCAGGGTTTGAAATTAATTAAAAGATATTCTTTCTCTAATCTTTTGATTAGTAGCTTCAAAAGATTAAAATAAATCAAAATATTAGAATAACTTCATCTTTTAGTAGCAAAACTAAGCTGTTATAAAATGTACAAAATGCATTCATTTAACTCTCCAATAAACAGAGGCTAAGGGGACAGGAAGAAAAGAACTATGGATTATAGAAAGCATGGGTTCTTTTTGAACAGTATCTCCCAATGTGATTACATTTTGACAGATTAATACTAACAACAGACTTAAATTAGTATAAAATAACTAAGTTTTAACTACAGAATGATTTACCAAAGAATTTTGATTGAGAGGGCATGAAAAGTGAAAATAAGCAAAGTTTGGGAAATACAATTCAGCTTTGTGCTAAGCAGGATATGCGAAGCTGCATGTTTTGCTCTTTAGTATATCCTTGAGTAATGTGTATGTTAAATGGAAGTGAGAGTTGGATAGATGAGTAGAAATAGGCAGTGGGAATAGGTACTTAAGAAGCATGTGTTGCCAGAAGAGATAAGATCAAGAATGTATGTTGGTTGACTACAAAAGTGATGACCATAAGAAAGAAGTATGTTGAGATGTTATGGGAAGTGAGAATGAATGAAGACTGAGTTACAAAACAATATATGGAGGAAGAGGGTATCTGCCAAGAGGAAGTACAAGACTGAGTAAGTCATGGTCAGATGGAATCAATGAGATCCTCAAAAAGAGAGATGCAATCAGGGATACCATTGGTATCGTGTGGTTGGAATTATCCTTAAACTTTGCCATTGATGTACTTTAATCATTAGAAAACAACTTTCCCTCCTCCCTTCCATCTTTCTTTCTTTCTTTCTTTCTTTCTTTCTTTCTTTCTTTCTTTCTTTCTTTCTTTCCTCCCTCCCTCCCTCCCTCCCTCCCTCCCTCCCTCCTGTGCTATGATCTAGCAACTACATAGATTGATTTTCTCCACATCCCACAATCTCAAGGCAACTCTTTAAATAACTATTTTGCATGAGCTTGACCTTTTTAATCCATCTCTCAGACTTGCTTGGCAAAACAAGCAGAGGGGGGATTGTGAGTAAGAATACTCTGAGCTATGAACTCCCTGAGGGAGCAATGAGAGTTTCAAATGTAATAGTCAAGTTATCATCTGTATAGGTACACCATTGTTTTACTAATCTGATATGGAGCTAAAGGAACTTGCAGATACCCAGGGACTATTTTCCAATGGAGTCTTTGTATTAATGAAAAATATTTTGGTTGTATAAGGCAGGATCTGATCCCCTTATTTTTTGGAGTCCCTCCATCCTTCCTAGTAGATTCTCAACCTCCTTGTTCATATCTTTCTTATGCCAGATCCCCTCTCTTCTCATTATTCCCAAACTAACAAAAAAGATATTTAAAATAAATCTTGTTTTATATGGATCTTTCTAAAATATGAATGTAAAACTTACTCTGGACCAAATGTTTATCTGAATTATGAATGCATTCTTACAGATGACAAGGCATTAACATAGGGCTCCCTCAATGAATCTATTTTCATATGTGATAAAATCTATCAAGAAGGCCAGGGAGAAATAAGCTACTGATGAGAACTATGCTGCTGATCTGGCTTGTACATTTGGTACTAGTCTGAACACTAATTTTTGCATCCATCCAGGCTAAATACTTTCTTTTAGTAGGATACATCTGAAGGAATAATGTCACAATAAGCTACAATATTAGAACAATAAAATAAAATATAAGATTTAATAATCAGCCTCCAATCTCCACATTAAATATTCCTGTACAATTCCTAACATTTTAGTATGTTATGTTTCATACTGTCTTTTATGCCACTAATTCACTCCAAAATCTTTCATCAGAGACCTTTCCATAGTTTTCTTATTTTAGTTAGGGTTCTCTATTTAATGTAATTGTTGTATCCTAGTAATAAGAAATAAAAGGTGGAGATGTTTATTTTCTAGTGGATGATGATGATGATAATAATAATCATAATAATAATGGAACCATCAAGAAAGAAATGGAAGGTTTAATACTCGCTGCTCAAGAACAAGCACTACAAACTAATGCCATGAAAGCAAAAATACAAAAATCCACCGACAATCCAAACTGCTGACTTTGAAACAACAAAATCAAAACTGTTTCACATTTAATATGTGAATGCAGCAAAATCACACAATTGATTACAAAGCTAGACACGACCAAATTGCTAAATTAATCCACTGATCATTATGTAAAAAATACAGCTTGCCTATATCCAAAAAGTCATGGGAACATAAAGTGGAAAAAGTTATAGAAAATGATAAGATGAAGATCTTGTGGGACTTTCGAATACAGATGGATTGTCACTTGGAACACAACACACTAGATATCATAGTTGTAGAAAACTGAAACATACAATTTATTGACATCGCAGTACCAGGAGATGCCAGAGTCGAAGAAAAAGAACTGGAAAAAATCATGATATATCATGATCTGGCCATTGAAACTACGCTATTATGGATGAAACATGTAACAGTGATACCTATTGTCATCGGGGCACTTGGTACCATGTACAAGAATTTTATAAGATACATCAACAAATTGCAACTTCCTGCAATAACACCAGCAGAACTGCAAAAAATTGCACTACTTGGACCATCGTACATCTTAAGAAGGTACTTGGTTGATACCTAGGATGCTGGCAACAACCCATATCAACCATTAGCACCAGTCAATGGTATTTGTGATGCATTTTTGAATGTTCAGTTAACTGAGTTTCATATTTAATGAATAAAGTAAATCATCATCATCATCATCATCACCATCATCATCCCATGGCTGGGCTTGGACGGCTATCTGGTGAGGTCCCTATGGTTATGGAAATGCCGGTCTTCGGATCAGTAGTGGCTTAGCCATGGTGAACCAATCCAGGCATCTACTATCACCAATGATGAGAAGAAATCAAGAAAATTCCATACCAGATAGGTCATTGCCCAGGTCAACAAGGAACAGACCAGATGCTACAGTTCCTGGACATCTGCTGAAAAATGGGCTACAGGGCTCAGTTGCTACTGCTGGGGAACCAGGGCATGCAACTGTAAAGCAACTGGGACAAAAGCACAAAACTTGGAACTTCATACATCTTAAGAAGGTACTTGGTTGATACCTAGGACACTGGCAGCAACCCGTATCAACCATTAGCACCAGTCAATGGTATTTGTGATGCATTTTTTAATGTTCAGTTGACTAGGTTTCATGTTTAATGAATAAAATATAATAATAATAATTGGGGTACAATTCTAGCTCAAGAAAAGTTCCCAGTGAGCTTAGTGAAACATATTCTATACAAATGCATTTAAAGTTGGCACCTTAACCCAACCAAATTGCAAATAATTTAGGTATCAGTCTCACTCCAATTCACCTCCAGATTAAGTAGGAATAAAATTTCAATCATAAGTATATAACAGATCCTTTCCATTCTTTGTTTGGATGAAATGTGTGATTAAGCATGGATTGGCCCAATGCAGTTTATATTTCATTATGACACAAGGCAAATACTAATATGTTTGGCTGCTGAGTTTTGATAACTGGCTTAATCATGGGTGTATTTGAAAATAATCCTGTAGGGATTGTGTGAAAAAGGCAAAAAAGACAGACATACTCTTTCTATAAAATTACATTTGAACAAAACAAAACAAAGCCAAATTTATAACATTAAACATTATTTATATTTAAACCTGGGAGATATTTTATTATTCAGTTCTTGTTCCCCAAACCTTTATGTCTTCTGCCACAAAAGAGTTGCTGATGAAGTGAAAAGTTTAAGAATGTTCCAATTCAAAAAGAAGCTCCTTTATTGAGTAGGCTCAGGGTCCACAGTAAAGCACAAATTCTACATATTCAGACGGTTGCAGAGATGCAGATGTTAAACTTCATGTTATGATTAACTAAACTTCCAGCAATGCTGCCTTGTGAGCTGACAGAGAAGGTGAACTGAAAAGAAATCAACCACTCAGCTATTGTGATTTTCCCCCAAGCAGGCTATTCATCCCAGCGTAAGATTCTGGCATGAGTGACTGATGGAATATTTGACTGATGTAATTTATGGTGCTTGATATGACAGCCCATTTCAGGGAGCTAGAGGTTTACAGTATTTGGTACTAGTACTTGCTGCTGAAACAAGAAATTACTCTCCTTGGACAGACTGTAATTTAATAGTACAACTGTGCAGCTAGCCACCTCCCACTGTATTTCACCACCCACTCCAGTCAGGGTTGATAGATAGTTCTCGGGACCTGAAAAGGATGCTGTAATGTATCCAGCTTACAGTCTTGAAAGATACACGAAGGGCAAACCTAAGCTAAATATGACATCTACCTCTTGAAGTTAGCAAACAAAACATAGACCTCTTTGGAATGGGGTGAGATCCACGGTAGACAGTTTAAGGTTGAAGCTATGAGGGTTAGAGGATGTAACAATGGACTCAGGTAGAGCAGTCCAGGTGTTGACCATTCTGTTGCTGAACTTGTATTTTCTGCAATCGAGTTTGGAGCGGTTTACCTTGAGTTTGTATTGATTGTTTGCCTGTGTATTATTGAGGCTGAAGCTGAAGAAGTTGTTGACAGGTAAGACATTGTAGCATATAATTTTGTGTACTGTGCTTAGATCATACTGCAGGTGGCGCAGTTCCAGGTTGTCCAAGCCCACAATTTCAAGTCTGGTGGCATAGGGAATTCTATTGTGAGTAGAAGAATGGAGTACTCTGCTTGTGAAGTACTTCTGGACCTGCTCAATCATATTAATGTCTGATATACAGTGTGGCTTCCAGGCAGATGAGCTGTATTCAAGAATTGGTCTGGCAAAAATTTGTATGCCCTAGTTAGCAATACAATGTTACCGGAGAAAAAGCTTTGCAATCTTAATGCCTTTTTGGCAATGCTGTTACAGTGGGCTCTGGGGCTTAGATTGTTAGAGATGAGTACTCCTAGATCCTTGACAGAGTGGGGGTCATCAATACCAACTTGTGTTTGGTGTTCTGATTTTTATTGCCAATGTGTAGGACAGAGCATTTATTAGTTGAGATTTGGAGTTGCCAATTCTGCGACCATTTGGACACATGGTCAAAGTTGCTTTGTAGGGTAGTGGCATTGTCAGTGGTGTTGAATAATTTTACATCATCAGCGAAGAGGATGCAGTTGCTTTTTATATGATCGCATAGGTCATTAATGTAAAGCTGAAAGAGTTTGGGTCCTGCTGCCAGATAGCTTGGATTTCAATTTTTGTCAGCCCCAGGAACAGGAATTGTGGGAGATGAAGTTTAAAACACCTGAAGAAATTTAAGTTCTTACCTGCGTTCTGGCTAATTGTACTGTATTCACATTGTTCTCTTTTTTTTCATAGTCGTCTCTCAATGCCCTGCCAGAATTTCCTTTCCAGTAAATAGTTCTTTCTCTTAGGCTTGTCAAAATCAAGATGTCCACTATCTGGTGAAAATGAATTAATGTTTTTGTATCTTTCTGTCTTCACTTAATAGCAGCCCAGATACTCCATCCTATTTCCTGTTCTTTACTTTTCACTAGAACACAGGAGGAGAGGAGGGAGAAGAGGAAGAGAATAGCCAGAAGTACCTCTTTGGTCTCCATTTCCTGCACATTCTGTTGTGCTGCTCAGACAATAAGTTGCTGACTAGAGACTGGAAGAGAAGAAATTAGCAGTAGTTATTTTCCCTTCCTAAGTCCTTCCTTCCTTCACCATTCTTCAGCTTACATTCCTATTGATGATCTGTCCCTGCCTAGATTGTGTGGGTTGAAAAAAAATTCAGTTGAAGACAAGATATAGGATCAAGGGGACACAGAAAACTGAAGCATCTGAAGTTTTGAGTCCAGATAGGGTAACCGTACCTCACATGATCAAGTAAGTTGACGCCATGGAACAATGAATAGGTAGAAAGAGCAGTCTGGTGGGACATCATGGTTGCAAGTCCCAAAATAGTTGCCTTACTTGCCTTTGCTATCTTTATTAGAGTGCTTTGAAAGAGAAGAGAGAGATTGAAAGTGATAGATGGAAAGCCTTTTCAAAATAGCAAGCTGTGTTGGATCTCACTAAATTGTCTAGATATTATCACCCAGAAAGTAGCTGTGAATATTTCTTCATAAATATTTTTTCATAAATTTTAGGAATATTTTGATGATTTTAAATACATCATCAAAAGTATTAGATATAATCATGCCAACGCTAGCATCACATTTCTACAAAATTTAGAATCAGAAAGAACTGGTTACAAGGATTTACACTTCCATCAAGCATTGTTATCTTTCTTACATTTGGGAAACCAAGACTATGAAATCCATACTGTATCATAGTTATATCTACAGTATACATTGACTGAATATCAATGTTGAAATGAAAAAATAGTGAAGTTTTGTATAGCTGTATGGAAGAAGATAGGGAAGAGTTAAACAAATGGGTTCAAAGAAGAGCAATAGGGAAGATTAACAAAATAGAAAAAATTAAGTCCTGTGAGGAGAATTTAACAAAACAGTCTTTTTAGCCTTGAGAAGAAAATATTGGAGAAAAGGATATATAGGATTCTTACGGGAGAATGGAAGAAAAGAAATATTCTGTTCTCCAACATCTTGGAGGATGAGAATAATGTCTTAAATTACACTGAAAGTTAGAAAATACAGCATAGAAGGGGTATCAGTTTAGGATTTAGAATGAGATCATGTACAACAATAGAACATGGGTGCTAGGTGGTTGGTTCTACTTGTACTTACATAGCAGTATGCTACTCAATATTGATTTCAAAAGACCAAGGATATCATTAATGTCTGTGGGACAGCCATCGCATGGATAGTTCGGATGATAGGTTTTCATATCAACTTTTGGCAGCTGGAGATGACTGACATGCTAACATGGGCTTTATAACAATCCTTCATTTTTGGAAGAGCATTGTGGAGCTTCTGTACTGTAACTTTCTTCTGAACCTCAGCCTACAATCAGTATCCAAAAGCCAAACCAAACAAGGATATGAGTATAACTAGAGATAATTATTGGAATTCCATATTTTTTACACCTGGGAAGAGTGCTTTCCATTCTTTTATATATATTTGCTCTTCGTAAAAGACTTTAGTGAGTTCCTTTTCTTTTGTTCCATGTGTTTTTCAGATAAATGAAAATCAAAATTCAAAATAAAATAAAATCTACTTCAAACATAGATATCATGTAATATTCTGTGGGAATGGGCAATATATTCCATAAGTATAATGCTATAAAACAGGATAAGGATGCAGATATTGTACCCATGTGTTAGAAAAGGTTACAGATCTTTTCCATAAAGAATTTTTCTATTTCCTGATTGTATCTGCTACACTTGAAAAAAACTAGGAGATTTTCTATATCCTAATTCTCTTGCAAATGTAAGAGATTTGGGAGAGCAGAAGGGATATTTACAAACCACTGACTTTTCTTAGAAAAATCACATGACTTCAGTGTACCCTTGCTAAGCTTTAAATGGTTCTTTTTAAGGGCGATAATCATGCTTTTTATAATAATTATGCCAGATTGTGGCATTCTGGATTTTATGTATCATGTTGATGAATATCTGACTATTTGTTTTCTGTAGTTTTCCCTGCCTAATAGATGTGAAACATAATAAAAATTATACACTTTGACAGCTGACTAAATATATCCATTTTTAGAATAACTGTGAATAAAACAGCATAAATTTTAGGCGGGCTCATTTGGGAAAGTATTCTTTTGCTGGATTTTAACTACTAACCATTGCAAAAAGCTTTGGAGGAAATGACAATCAACTGGAACATTATAGTTTGGTGACTTAATAATAATTTTCAGGAAAAAAAGCCTTGCCGTATTTCTTTCTTTCTTTCTTTCTTTCTTTCTTTCTTTCTTTCTTTCTTTCTTTCTTTAGTCACAACAATATATGTAGGTGTCATACAAAAAGATTATATAGTAAATAAACACATATATGGGTAAATATAAGGAGGTATAAGCATATATATAGGAAGGAGAAAAGAAAAAACAATAGGACAGGAACGGTAGGCACGTTTGTGCGCTTATGCACGCCCCTTATGGTCCTCTTAGGAATGGGGTGAGGTCAATAGTAGAAAGTTTTTGGATAAAACTTTTAGGATTATGGGAAGAGACCACAGAGTCAGGTAAAGTATTCCAAGCACTGATGATTCTGTTACAGAAGTCATATTTTCTGCAATCTAGATTAAAGCGGTTGACATTAAGTTTAAATCTATTAGTTGCTCTAGTATTATTGCAATTAAAGCTGAAGTAGTCTTTAACAGGAAGGACATTACAATAGATGATTCTATGAGTTAAACTTAGGTCTTGTCGAAGGCGACGGAGTTCCAAGTTTTCTAAGCCTAGGATGTCAAGTCTGGTGGGATAGGGTATTTTATTGTTTTCAGAGGAATGGAGAACTCTTCTTGTAAAATATTTCTGGACACGTTCAATTGTATTGATGTCAGAAATGTGGTGAGGTTCCAAACTGGCGAGCTGTATTCTAGAATTGGTCTAGAAAATGTTTTATATGCTCTGGTTAGTAGTGTGGTTTTTGGAAGTATCTTATTGTATACCCCCAGTTAACAGAATTACAGATAAAGAGACTTAGAGAAAAGGTAGTTATATTTGTTCTGAAGGCTATTTCTAAAGATTATTCAAAGGCTATTCCAAAGATCATTCCAGAATTCTCATGTCATGAGAACTCTACTGCTCTTCTGCCTAAATTCACTCCTATGGTACCATCCACCAAAAGGAGGGGTAAAGAGACTCCTATAAACAGATTTATAAGAGGAGATTCTTATAAACATAAAAATAATCCATACTTATTAATATTATTAGCACCATATAATATTAATAGTATATTAGTATGTTGGTATGAAGCAGTGTTCTCCATACATTCATTAGATATGAATTGAATTTCTTGAGCCATTGTGGCTAGGATTTATATTTGTTGAAAGCCAATGCGTGTGGAAGAAATTAGGTACAAAGATTTAGGCCATTAGATTGTATCATTTATCATCAATTCAAGCTCATATTTAACATTTAAGACTTATAAGCAGATGGCCTCACCTGAAAATCAGGTTAATAATAATAATAATAATTTATTAAGTTCATAAGCTGTCTGATTCCCAGTGACTTTGAGCTAATTTACAAATTGTTAAAAAGTATTTCAAAAGAAGTTAAAACAAGCTAGTTAATTAGTTGTAGCAGGTTAGGTTCATGTTGACAATAAACTTCTAAGATCTTCTCTAAGTGTTTTTCACAAGACCAAGGCTTCAGGCCTGGAAATATACATGAAAACCATGTCTTTAAAATGTCATTAAAGGATATTTAAAAAGATGAGCATCCTATCTTCACATTTGAAACCTAAAGGATATGTGTGTGCATTTTTCCATTGTTTCATTTGGGTGGATCCTCATTTATATCACTTAAACCGATAGCTGAATTGTATCCCAGAATCTGTCATTGTTTCATCTAATACATTCTAATTCAAAGAAAAGAAAAAGGTGGGTTTTTTTGCTCCTGCCTCCGAAAGGTTACCTCTTCAGTGCTTATTATAAATACAGTAGCGGCTTCGTTAATCGATGCCACTAGGTTAAAAGTGCTCAGCTGTAGGATTTGTCTGTTTCATTTTTTTGTCTTTGTTGTCAAAAAATTTTCATTCCCATTTTTCTTTGAAATGCAGAGCAGTATGCTTTCACTTGCCCACAATTTTTGAAAGCAAAATGTAAATCATTGGAACGTATTTTCTTTGCTTACAAACAATTCCTCTTGGGGGAAAAAAATGTCACCTTTCGATATCTGGATAGATTTGGGGTATTTTGTCACAAAAATTAAGCTGGATAATTCAGAAATTCCCTATAGGAACATCACCAAATATAAAACATTGCCATGAAGATTTCTATCACACATTTATATTGCTTCAGCTGTTAGAAATGAAATAAACAATTCATTGCTAATCTTAGCAATGGTGACTGGATGGATGAATGTATCCCTACTGAACAGGCACAGGAGACCTTCTTGGCCAAAAATCTATTTATTTCCCTCTTATTCTCAAATATCAGGCAGAAGCTGTATCGTTCTCTCTTGAGTTTTTGCAACCCCATATTTAAGACGATCAGGTTTTCCTGTTTCCCGTGCAGAGTTTTCATCAGCAGATTTGATATATGGATTGAGATCAATTTTTTCTTATGGCAAATCTATATGTTATTCTACTTCTTCATTTGGTACTGTTTGCTGAGTGGCTGCTACTTGGGAGCAAAGGTCACTCTCTTGCTGCTGGAGCAGGCGAGTAATATTTTACTCCTCATAAGGGTAGTGAGAGATATTAAATCACACTTGACGTACCTGAAGCAAAGCAACTTCATCCATATTTTATCTGCTGTAAATTTAATACCACAGCACTTTTTAGGGTGATGTATTTATTAACTGGCTGGGGATGAACACTACAGAAATTCAGTTTGTTCAGGAAAATAAAATGAAGACACCCTGACAAGTTTATGAAGTAAGCACAATAGCTATTTATTACTTTTTAAATACATAGAGGGCCTAAATGTTTTTAGCAGGAGTTGCCCAATAAGTAAATAAAACTTCCCAAATCATCACTGCTTGCTTTCCTTTGGAATTTTAATAAAGTTTCATCTTTATTTTTAAAATGCTGCCTTAGCTTCCATCAGCATAAACTCTACTTTCTTATGGAAATAAATATATCTAAAGGGCATAGATAAAACACATTGGGATTGCGAATGGGGAAGAATTGTGGTCCCAGTCTCATATTAAATTCTTACAAATCATTTCCCCACCCTTCTCCCTATGGAAATTTGTTTTATTTTATTTTTTTTAAAAAAATCCTCCCAATAAATCGAAACATGAGAGCAATCAGTTTTTGAAGGCAAAGACTGCCTTGCAGTTAGTGAATCACTTTTCATTTGGTAGTGTTTGACTCAGGCTATTCTCTTAGACTTATAAATTATGTTCTTCTCTGTATCTTCTACTGAGTTCTATGGACTGAAGAGCCAAAATCCTGGGCAGCCATAAGGCAAGGAATATCTAATATATCAGCTGGGAGGCTGCTGATCTAATGTCAGCTGTGGATAATATTGTCAGATAAAACAGAGAAAGGAGGATGAAATCCAAGTTTGCTCCCATCTTGATTCAAATGCAATATCTAGTATATGATGGTGGCAGATACTTTTTATATGATCTATAGTCAGTGTTTTCTGATAGTGATCAGTTGGTATATGGATTGTTAACTAAGGATGATATTTAGATGGCTCTTTTGGTTATGTTTTCCCCCCTCATAATCTGGGGTTCATGAAGCAGAGGCATATTTCAGAATTAATTTCTGTGGGAAGGGAGAATGCTTGGGAAAATGAAAGTAAGTGCTACACCTCTTCAAGACGCTGCCTCAAGGTCACCCAGCTGGAAGGAAGGAGCTGCAGATGAAATGGGCTTGGACTGACCTTTATGAAAACATCTTGCCTAGACCTAATTGGTTACAATAGGGTAGTCAATAAGAGACAGTTAAGGGAGGAAAAAGTAGCGATTTTGTTGTATTATTGTTCTGGCTATGCAATACTGCAATAAGCTCTAATACACCTATATCTCTATATCTTTCCAACAAATGGAGCCAAGGATTGTTACTATTTAGAGGTTTAAGTTGTGGCAGGTGCATTTTCTGGCTACTATTGCCTTGCAAAACTATGAATATGGGATAAAGTATTTTATCTTTAATGATCTTCCCAATTCTGTCTGAGGTCAATGCTCATCATTCATAACATAAGCTTTGTCTATTGTTATTTCAATCAGCTCACTCCCCAATCAATCCTGACCATACTTAAATATTAAACTAAAGACACCTTCCCTCCGCCAATATGAAAACAGCAAAAGCTACAGCAAAGTAAATTTAGTAGTTAACAGAGTACTAATACAGAGAAGAAGAAAAAAAGAGAAAAAAAAGTGAGATTTTAAGATTTTGATTTTGATAGCCCTTTTGCTGATGCTTTTGGGGTTAGTTTCAAGAAACTCACCTAGAAATGTTTATTTGGTCTTGCGAAGCAGCAAAATAATCAATTAAGAGAAACAAAAGAAGTAGATGGGTTTTGTTCTGCTCAGGTTACTTGAGTGAACTGGGATGACTAATCTGAAAGAAGAAATACTTCTTCTGTTCAATAATTTTCTCAGGCTAATTTGATAAAGCAGCATAAAAGAATGCTGGGTTTTGTAGGAATCAGACAGTTGAAGCTCACTTGGCATTGCCCAAACTCTTTTTGAAATGAAAACTTATTTGGTAATGGTCCAATCCTTTTTCTTTTTCTGTGTCTCTCCTAGTGTTCTGACCCAGCCTTCGCATAAGCAAGAAACAGACTCCCTGCAAAGAAGCCCCCCTCTTTATTTACACATTGGAAATTAACTGCATTCACTGACAGAAAGTCCAGGCAAGAATCCTGCAAGAAGTTAACTGAAACAATAGTCCTTATCAGCTTGTTATCATAAATGTAAGACTGCAAAGAAGGCTGCAAATTAAGTCAGTTCAAACAGAGAAATAGACAAAACTCAGTTCTGGCAAGGCAGTCTTTGTTGCACGAAACACACAAGCAGTAAACTTTCCAGAAATGCAAATGGTTGTCTGCAACAACCAAACCATTTCCCTTTCCTTCTGTTTATTCCCCAGCCAGGGTGGGGCTAGTCAGTGTCCATGTTTGTTTTGCTTCCTGAGCTGGCTCGGGCTCATTATCCTCCGTTGTTCACCTCTTCTATCTTCTCTGCGCTTATGCGCATCTGGAACAGGTTCCAACTGTTCCTCCTCCTCACTCATCTCTGACTCCAAAGGCAGCTTCCAGCTTCCTGGCTGGGAAATGCTGGACAGCCCTGGCTCTCTCTCTCTCTCTGTGTGTCTGATGCTGAGCATTCATCAGAGCCTTCCCCAGGTTCCAGAACTGGCCCACATTCTTCCCCAACCTCCTCATCATCCGAGTCTGCTGCCTGTTCCACTGGCAGCTGGTGGGCCACAACATCCAGACCCAGCACTGCTACAAATTGTAACAGAAAGCAACCATAAAGAATAATTTCCCCCTCCAAAATGAAAGCATTTATATATTTGTTGTCTGAGGCACCTTACAGGGAATAAAACCTCACTGAACACTCCCTAAAAAGCATTTGAAACATTTGGGGGAGGGAGCATTCTTTCTTTTTTTCTGTGATAGTTCTGAAAAGAAGCAAAACGAAAGAACTAAGCAAAAATGATCTGACCTTCCATCTTTTCTGTCATGCTTTCAATTATGTTCATTATTTGTTTCCTCAGGACATTGCAAAACACAGAACAATTATATTTTCCACCTTTTGTTTTGTCCACTCATTAGGAGGCTCAATTTTATAGGTACATAAAGATCAAACTGAAATGGGACGGGGGATAGAGAAGGAATCAAAACATCAGCTCCCTTCCCTATGATCTGGGGAGTCTCAGTGCATAATGAGTGTTGTGTGAACAAGAGGACCAAGAAAAGAAAAGAAAAGTTGGTGAAAGACAGCTTTAGTGAAAGCTTCATTTACCTTGGAAAGTCTGTTAGGCAACTCTTTCTTAAGGTTCATGAAAAACCTGTCTCAATTTTCACTGTTTTGTGCGGACAAACACACTGTTTCATTGCTTCCCTTTCAGGCTCAGATCATATCTACAAGTTCACTTGTCACAATTCATTATCCCAGCGTGTTAGTCCTAGTCTTCAACTCCTCAGAACTGTATCTTTCTTCTATTCCTCTTCATCTCTGCCTGCCTGCAACAACTTCTCTTCTCTTTTATATTTATTTCTCTACCCCTTCCTTTATAACCATTAAAATATCTTTCTTTCCATCGATATCTTTAAAAAAAACAACCCAAAAGAAAACAAAACAAAAACAAAAACAAAACAACCTCAGAAAAAAATAGGTTGCACAGCTGGTAGGAAAAGCTCAACAATTTTACTTTTAACAGGGTTGATCAGTTAATCAGAATTCAGTGGAACATGATATGAACAAGAATAACAAATAATGTTATTTGTATAATATTGATAACCTAAATTGTAATTGACCTTGGTGCAAAAGTTCTATTTTCTTTATTTCTAATACTCCAACTAATGTAAACAATAGACTGTCAATAAGTTTAATTAAGATTGTACAAATATCATTGTATCAAAACAATATAATGAATTAAGATTTACAACAATATAATACACAGGGGAAAATAGAATTCAATGGAACTGACCAGAATACAGATAGTCCTCAACTTATGTCTACATTTGGCACCAGAATTTCTTTTGCTAAGCAAGGTATTGTTAGGTGAGTCATGCTTGAGTTTATTACTTTTTTCCCCACAGTTGTTCAGTAAATCGCTGCAATTGTTAAGTGAATCATGAGGTCATTAAGCAAATCCGGTTTCCCCCATTGACTGCTTGTCAGAAGCTGACTGGGAAGGGTGCAAGCGGGAATCACATGACTCTGGGACGCTGCAACTATTGTAAATGCATGCTAGTTGTCAATCACTTAATTTTGATCATGTGACTATGGGGAAAATGCAGCTACAATTGTAAGTGGAAGGATTGATTGTCAATGTAATTATAACTTTAAATGGTTGTAAATTGAGGCCTACCTGTAGAACAGTTTTTTCCCCCCAGGGCAGGGGTACGTTCTACTTACCTTTTTACCGGTTCGTATCGTGCCCGTGCGCGCACTCTTCTGCACAGGTGCAGAAGCTTCTGCACATGTGCAGATCACTTTTGATAATGTTTGGGTCAGTGGGCAGAGCCTCCCACCGGTTTTACTACTGGTTCTTTAGAACCGGTCTGAACCGGGGGCAACCCACCACTGCTCCAGGATGCTATGTTGTTCTATGAATGCCATACTAGGAACAGGTTTTAGGTACTGCATTACCAGCACATTCAGATTTGGAAAGGGCCTCCTATATGAAACATCCTAAACATTCATATGGTACTTTAGAAGGGTTTATAGCTGAAAAATGCAGAGTCCTTTCAGTATCTCAAGACAGAATTTTAGAACTGAAAACAAACTTGGATAGGAAAAATTCAATTTACATTTAATGTTTTGTAGAAGACAGAGAACTACAATGACTAGGGTAATGAAAAGAGAAAAAAACTATTCTTTCATTTGAAAATAAACAGTATTGAACCACAAAGAGCCAGCTTTGTGTGTTTTTTGTTTCAAAACTTCTGGAAACTTCTTTTTCCAGAAACTATGATTTTTAACTACTGAAGCTGGATGGTGTTTCAGAATCTAGGAAAAAAAAAAGAATTTGAGAATTGCATGCAGACACAAGGTTTTAACTTAACGTCTTCTTATCTAGGCCGCCTCATTTTCGGTATAAAAATCTTGAAACGAAAATATCTCACATAAATATCCATTCAGTCTCTCTAAAGCCCTTCAATGAAGGAGTGGCAGGGAAATTGATTCTGAATGTTTCATCAATAGGCAGTTTCTCTGAGTCATTGTGAAGCTTGCCAAACTTGCCATCACTCCTATGAATAAAACCCAGAGACAGAACTTTAATAACAAGCATGATCTGAATTTAGCATTCAGAATCACCAAGGCCTGATTCTTCTTTAAGCTAGGCTTTTGCAAATTCTTTAACTTTTTTTTTTGCTGATCCTATCCTGGTAGAGATTCACTGGGAACTCAATTTTCTATATGATTAGGTTAAATGAGCAGCCTTGGAAACAATAATATAATTTATATTTCTGAACATTGATATTTCTGATCATGCATTTCTTTTAGGTCCCTTTCTTGTGATTATGTTGTTACCACTTTGCATGCCTTATGAAAATAAATCTATTTGTATTGAGTTGATAGCTACAATTAAATGCTTCATAGAAGATTGGCATTTCTTTTTTTGTTTTATTCATTTATTTATATCTGACCATTATTACTTTATAAGTAACTCAAGGTGGTGAACACATCTAATACTCCTTCCTCCTCCTTCCCCCCCCCCAACAACCCTGTGAGGTGAGTTGGACTGAGAGAGGGTAACTGGCCTAAATTCACCCTGCTGGCTTTTATATGTAACATGTAATTAGCATCCAAGTTCTCCCAGATTCTAGCCTGGTGCCTTAATCACCAAAGCAATCAAACCAAAAATAACTAATAAAAAAGATAGTATTTCATCATCTGCTCATCCCTTTGTACTTGTGTGTATGTAGGGTGGGGGAAGAGGTGACAATTAGGCTTAGAAGCATAAAGTTGGTGAAAAATGTAGTATCACAGCTTTTATTTAAAAATAACCTTAAGTATACAATGTAGAGTATTGAAGAAGAATGGCAGTAGCTCAAAAGTCATCTTATAAAAAACATTGGTACTATACATTTTTTTCTATTCTGGTAACAGTTAAAAGTCAGAAGGGGGAAAATGAAGATGTCCACTGAACAAGAAATAAGCTGATATTGTTTCATAGCACCACATGACAACCATCCTGTTCAATGATGTTAGAAGAAATTGAACACAAAAACTGTAGTATTTTTGCTGAAAAATTGGCATATACAACAACCTCAGCAATTTTAAGACAAGTGAACTTCAATTTTCAAAATTCTCCAGCCTGCCAAGGGAATTCTGGAAATTGAAGTCTACATATCTAAGTTACTGAGGTTAAGAAACACTAATATAGAGTATCTAGAAAGATGACACCTTTTAAAATTCTCCATAACAACAAGGTACTGTGAATTGCAGGAGAATCCAAAAGACAGCTTTCTAAGTGACCAGGGCATAAGTTCTGGTCATGTATCTTAGCACAACTGATAATTGGATGGGAATGACCTTTATTCTTCCCTAGCTCTTCTTCATGTCCCTCACTCAGATTTTAGCAAAACCTTTAAAGCAAACATTTTCTGTGATGCTTCCACCATTGTTCAAATGCTCCATCCCAACTTGCATTTTAAAATAGAAGATATGAGGTCTTTACTGATTTTGTAGGCTGTATTGCTATTATCATCTTTCTTATCTTCTAATTTATCCTCTTTTCTCATTTTCTCTTCTTTCCTACTATCTTCTCCTTTTGGTATCTTAGGATTTATCACTTGCTGCTTGTATCTTATGGTTAATAATTGTAACTATGATTTTGATCTATGGCTTATCACTTTGTTGTTGTATATGTGTACACTGAGAGCTTATGCACCAGATACAAATTTCACACTTGGCCAATAAATAATTCTATTCTATTCTGTTGTGTTGTGTTGTTGTGTTGTTGTGTCGTGTCGTGTCGTATCGTGTCGTGTCATGTCCTGTCCTGTCCTGTCCTGTCCTGTCCTATCCTACCCTATCCTATCCTATCCTATCCTATCCTATCCTATCCTATCCTATCCTATCCTATCCTATCCTACTATTCCACTCCACTCCACTCCACTCCACTCCACTCCACTCCACTCCATTTATTTATTTATTTAATTATTTTATTTGTTTCGTTAAATATGTATTAGATAACAGATATAAGTATAAACATAATTATGAATACATGAAATTGATACAAATAAAAGGGAACATTAGGACAGGGACGGTAGGCATGCTGGTGTGCTTATGCACGTCCCCTACTCTACTTAGTCTACTCTATTCATAAATGGAATTATAGGCAGCTACTGCCAGAAGCATCCATGGTGGGAGGAAGGAAGTAGTCAAGATGGTACACTGGTCATTATTTGGCAATCAAAGCACTGTCCTTTAGAATACAATAGAATAGAATATAGAATATAGAATAGAATAGAATAGAATACAACAGAATAGAATATAGAATATAGAATATAGAATAGAATAGAATAGAATAGAATAGAATAGAATAGAATAGAATAGAATAGAATAGAATAGAATAGAATTTTATTGGCCAAGTGTGATTGGACACACAAGGAACTTGTCTTGGTTCATATGCTCTCAGCATACATAAAAGATACCGTCATCAAGGTACAACACTTACAACACTTAATGATAGTCATAGGCTACAAATAAGCAATCAGGGGACAATCAATATCAGTATAAATCATAAGGATACAAGCAACAAAGTTACAGTCATAAGTGGAAGGAGATGGGTGATGGGACCGATGAGAAGATTAAAAGTAGTGCAGATTTAGTGAATAGTTTGACAGTGTTGAGGGAATTATTTGTTTTTATTTTATTTTTATTTTATTTTATTTTTAGATATGATGCATAAATCACATATATCTTACTTTAGATTTAGGGCACAAGTCACATAAAAATGTAGTGAGCTTCATTTTTAAGAAAAAGAAAGTTACCTACATATCATTGCAGTTAATTGATAAGAATAAATTTGTAGTCCTGGTACCCTTTACTTATTTCTCGACTTCTGTTACGCTAGGGCAGTTCTGCTTTGGTTAGTATATACCAAACTTCCCCAATCCAGTGTGCCCATTCCTAGACATGCCACAAAAACTCTGCCTGTTGGGATCTCTAAATGCTGCAGTCCAACCCCTTTGGATGCCCCAGTTTGGGAGGAGTGATGTAAGGATTCAAGAAGTACTGCCTGTGAGAAAATAATTTTGTGAGGAGTTCTCAATTAATATGTCAGTATAAATTGGCATCAAACATATTATTTGGAGATTAAGAATGGATGATAAACATAGCCATGTTACTAACTAAATTAATCTTGTCATTAACGTCTCCAGTAATGGAATCGCAAATGTATTCAGAATTAAAGTGCCAGAAAATTCTCATCTATCTAAAGTGGATGGCAAATAGAAAGAATAGTTATTAGGAGTGCTTTCACTCCATGTTCCAAATTCTCTTTACTTGAAAGTTAGAAGTAGCATTAAGAAAGTAACAAAGGGCATGGAAAAGCAAGCCTGAAGTTTTCAGGTCTGGGTATCCCTTTGTTGAATTTCAAGGGGTTGAAGGAGCAAATTACCATTGTTGGAGTTAAGATCTTTTTGAGATGGTGACCTAAATGAGATGTTACTTAAAAACAGGGAAAATATTTCATAGATGTGGTCAATAAGAATATATGGAGATGGGCATGACTATTGATACTATAGCAGGCAGCAACTTCACAACTGCATTCTCTGCTTCTTCTTGTGGTACTACATTGATTGATGTTTTTAGAGCCTTGACATAACAATCTTTTCCTACTAAATGTGAAGGAAGAAATCATACCCTTGTTGGTATCATTTCCTCTAACTGAACCTCACAGTATTTATTTATCTGTAATTATTATATTTTGCCCTTCCTGGTTTGGGTTATTGTATAGTCTTGTATTCCAAAATCTGGAAGAGAAGACTGCAACGGATTCTATTAGTTATCTTTTTAGTACCATGGGATAAAATAAATGGACCTTGCCCATCACCCTGGGTTTTCTCCCTATAAGCATGCCATTTATTTTTATTGATGAAGAGAAAACTTTACAAAAGCTATGAAGTACACTGGCATGTGAAAATAAAATGCCACGTCCTTCTTTGGAAAATCTCTTTCTTAAAAGAAGGGCTGAAGTTACTTAAGAAGTAGTTTGTGCCTAGGAAATGGGATTGACAGGAAGATCTCAGACCCTTCAGGGCAATAGATTTGGACTTGCTGCTTTGAGATGCAAAGTTCAACACCTATGTTATTGATGGTTAAAGCAATAACTGGCAGGAGCGATACAGGGATATGCTGTATTCTGATCATGGTAGGGAAAAATGGGATGGTCTGTCTTCCTTCCAGGTGGCTGTATAACCAGTGAAGTTTGGATGGTGGCTCTGTATTTTAAAAGTCATGCTTTTTAAATGCCATATGAGTTGCTGGCAATCAGGCTTCAATTCTAAATGAAATTATTAACTTAGCATGTGTTATGTAGACATAACTGAAAGACAAGGAACAGATCTGCCAATTCTGAGTGTTTGTTGCTGTGTCTTAGTAGAAGGGATTGTGTAGAGATAGTGTACCCTCCATTCTATTGTGCAACAGTATTTTTGGGTTAGCTGGGGTTGATCTCTGGTTTGGCATTGAAAAACCTAGACCCTAGACCAATCGTTCTAGTCATGGAGTATTTCAGTGTCCATACTGAGATTGCCCTGACAATCATAGATCTGTTCTAGTTACTATACAGCCCTCTGCTGAATTTGGTCTTCTATTCAGCTGATGCTGCTGGTTTGAATGAAAAGACCCTGTATCGTTGTTATTGAGAGATTACTCTTTGGACAATTTTAGACTAGCAGAATCTCTAAAACTGGAAGGTTGAAGGGCTATTTAAAATGATGGGACTGAGGTTTCTGTGGATTTGGATAGTTTTCTAAATGTGCTTGGGGAATGTTCTATCTTAGTAGCTAGTAATCTTATTGAAATCCTGCCTGATTTGTGGAATACAAAGAAGACCTAGTAAGGTCATTTGTCACATTGGTTTACCAGGGTGTTGAGAGCACATGAAATGGACAAGTAAAAAAAAATGAAATGCCAATAGAGGAATTCTTATAACATATTGAACCAAATATTCATCCAAGTGAGGTTTCTCTCAACTGAATTCTTACCCTGTGGCTTTAGGTATAGTGAACAGGGCCTCCTTTTCTGCCCTTTCTGTCTTTGCCGAAGAAGGCAATGTGCTATTTTTCTCCATCAAGAAGTTGGGAGAGGAGAGCTGGAGGAATTAGAATCACAATGTGAGTAATTTTCAGATAAAGTCAATTCTATTCATCTTGCCTTGGAATCCAGGTTTGGGCAGGTCATAGAGTGGTAATCTTGACAAACCTATGTCAGAAATATATAGATTCTGTTCAGCTTGCAGATCTCAAGGACATGGAGATGTAAGGATGATCACCTGCTTTCTTAAACTGCCCTTCTTGGCTGATTAAATTGGTGAGATAGAACCAGTTCTGTACCACCTCAAGTGTGGGATGTGTTATAAATATACATGAATATTTGTACTCAGAATTGAACTGTGGAGTTCTTTATGGTCTCTGAGCTTGGTTGTTTGCTTACAGATGTATCGAACAAGGTAATGTGATGATGTTACTTAGTGAAACATCTGCAAGCAAGCAAGCAAGCAAGCAAGCAAGCAAGCAAACTCGAAGAGCACCAAGGACTGCAAGGATACAAGACTATATTGAAAAAGCACCACTTTAACTTGGATACTCTTTTTCCTAGTACTAGGCAGATTTAGACATTCTATTCTTTGATAAGGTGACTGAATTATTATTATTATCTGATTCATGTAAATCAGGGATTTATCCAGGATTTGGAACTGATCATCCTAGTAGATAACATGCTTGAAACTAGATGAGGAAAATGTGACACTGCTAGTTGTCTTGGATGTCTCAGCTGCGTTTGGAATAATCAATCCCCTTATCAATGAATTGTGAGATGGGCCTTGGAAACTTAGTTTTGCAGTGGTTCCAGACCTTCCTGTTTTGACAATTGAATGACTCCATATCAATAGCTAAATCTTTGGCCTATAATATTTCACATTCACATGGGCCCAGTACTCTTCAACATCTTCATCAATGATTTGGATGAGGGGATAGACGGGGAACTCATCAAATTTGCAGATGATGCCAAGCTGGCAGGAATAGCCAACACTCCGGAAGATAGGCTTAAGATACAGAAGGATCTTGACAGACTTGAACATTGGGCGCTATCTAACAAAATGGAATTCAATGGGGAAAAAGTAAAAGTACATTTAGGCAAGAAAAACAAAATGCACAGTAAAGTATATATGGTACCTCACTCAATAGTAGTAACTGTGAGAGGGATTTTGAAGTCCTAGTGGACAACCATTTAAATATGAGCCAGTGGTGTGCAGCAGCTGCCAGAAAAGCAACACAGGTCTAGGCTGCATAAACAGAGGGATAGAATCAAGACCACATGAAGTGTTAATACCACTTTATAATGCCTTGGTAAGGCCACACTTGGAACACTGCATCCAGTTTTGGTTGCCACAATGTAAAAAAGATGTGGAGACTTTAGAAAGACTGCAGAGAAGATCAACAAAGGTGATTAGGGAACTGGAGGCTAAAACATATGAAGAATGGCTGCAGGAACTATGCATGTCTAGTTTAATGAAAAGAAGGACTAGGGGAGACATGACAGCAGGGTTCCTATATCTCAGAGGCTGCTACAAAGAAGAGAAGCTATTCTCCAAAGCACCTGAGGGCAGGACAAGAAACTAATCAAGGAGAAAAGCAACCTAGAACTAAGGAGAAATTTCCTGACAGAACAATTTATCAATGGAACAACTTGCCTGTCAATGCTCCAATACTGGAAGTTTTAAAGAAGATATTGGATAACAATTTGTCTGAAATGGGGTAGGGTTTCCTGCCTAAGCAGGGGGTTGGACTAGAAGAACTCCAAGGTCCCTTCCAACTCTGTTATTCTGTTCTGTTTTCTTACATGTTTCCCACATCTTTAATATCTACATGAATCTCTTATAAAAGGTTATTGGAACTACAGAATGGATGAATTCTGCCTGGTGATGAAACTAATTCTTCTATTCTATTCCATCTAAGGAATCATGAGTATCATCTTTTCAACCCTTCAAGGTAAACCAGATTAGGTGCCAAAGTTATAAATGTTAAGTGTAACAGAATTATGCAAATCTGAATGTACTTCCCTTCCTTTATCTTCATGAAGGTCATGTCTGATGCTTTCTCAAATAACAGTTCTGGATTTAGATTTCCTTTCTCTAACAATAATCTTGGCTCTTCAATCTCAAATTAAACCTCCACTTGCTGTTATAAAGAGGAAACTGGTCTTTCGACCAAGGTGAAGCCTGTTTTCCCCCAGAAAAAGCAGGTAAATTATTTTCAGTGAAGGACATTCTTTGACACCCAGCTATCATTGAATTTGCAGGTGGTGGCTGTGTAAATGTTTGCACAATTACAGGTAGCATGCCAATTGTAACTCTTCCTGACCTAAGTCAGGAAGTCAGACTTAGAAGCAGTTATCCATGCCTTGGTTGCAACCCATCTTGACCACCACAATGCAATCCTTGCAGTTGGTATAAAATTAATTGAGGCAAGATATATGTATCATATAACCCTCTACAAAAAGATTTGCACTAGTTACCAGATGCCTACCAGCCATAGTTTTCCTTTAAAATCCTAAACATTTTAAGATTTGATTATCTACGGGATCACCAGCTCTGTGATGTGATTTCTACCTGATAGTTCAACTAGGGAGTGGGAGGAGAAACATCTTTGAAAGGGCCTACCAGTTCACCAGGGGAAGCCCTTCCAAAGATGTTTTTCTTCCCACTCCCCGGTTGATAGGTTGAACTATCAGGTAGAAAAAGGATGTGTTCCAGTCTGGTGCCAGGGTGTGGATTGTGCTTCCTATGGAAGTATATTTGGCTTACATTCCCCTAATATTTAGAAATATTTTGCCAAACTTTTAATTGCTGATTATTTAATGATTTGTAATTTGGGTTTTGATTTTAATTGTATTAATTTTGTTTTTTTCTTATACTATGTCTTTTTATAGTGATCAGGGGTATACATGTAAAGCAATGGTGAAATCTGAACCGGTTTACTACCAATTTGCTGGCTGCACATGCGCGCTGTGCGCACATGCACAATACACACCACGCACCAAATGCGAGGTCCGCGTGCACAATTCATGCACAAAGGAGGCATGGGGTAAGTAGAACAGCGTGCAGGGTGGGGATAACCTTCGGTTATCAGCTGAAGAGATTGTAAAAAAAATGGTTTTAAAAGTAAAAAAAAGGGACTCTGACAATCGCGTGACTCAGTTGGGCCTGGGTGAGTGTGGCGGGGGGGGGGGGGAAAGGATTTTTGCTACCAGTTCTCTGAACCACCTGCCGATCCGGGCTGATCCGGGAGCATTTCATCCTGATTTAAAGTTTTAAAATAATTCTATCCCAGAGTTTACACATTCTTAAGATACAGGCCCAGCCAGACATTAGAAGTTAAGCACCTGCATGAGGAACTAAAGCCTGAACTCCTTATAGAATAGAATAGAATAGAATAGAATAGAATATAATTTTTATTGGCCAAGTGTGATTGGACACACAAGGAATTTGTCTTGGTGCATATGCTCTCACTGTTCATAAAAGAAAAGATACGTTCATCAAGGTACAACATTTACAACACAATTGATGATCAATATATCAATATAAATCATAAGGATTGCCAGCAACAAGTTATAGTCATACAGTCATAAGTGAGTGAAATGAGTATATGAGTGAAATCATACTTGGGAGCAATGTACTGTGGATGGATAGGAATTGGCCGCAGCTCAAAAGGACTTACAGCTGAGATTTGGGCAGAACTCTTAAAGGACATAGTTGAAAACCTTCACTGGCAGTTTCACTTTTATCTTCAGTATCCAAATTATACCTGTGCCATAATTCTTCTCAGTTTGCTTCTTTGATATAAACTTTTACTGGATTGAACCACTACTATGGTACCAAAGGTGCTTTTTTTGTTTCTCATCCAAGAAGCTTCTTCAGCTTTGACTGGATGGTGGGGAATGGAAGGATTTATATTCCTTGCAGACAGCTGGTCTTTTAGAGAGTCTTTGAAGCCACATCTTCAAAGAAAAACAAGAAAGTCCAGTTGCCTCTTGAAAAAGCACCTTCTGAACAACTATGACCTGGATCACAGAGAATCTCCATAGACACTTCTACAGTATAGTCAAATGCTGAATATGGATGCTCAAAGCATATATCCTTTACAATTGTGCTTTATAAACTATCTTTGGTTCCTGAAGAAGAGATTAGTTATAAATCTAAATGAAGCAATACAATCAATACACTCCTGTGTTTTAATTGTTTGTAACATTTATGATGTTTTTGTTATTTATTTCCTACAGTATAGCTTTATTGACATTATTACCATCTGGAATTGAATCCTATGGAATAAATAAATCTGAATTTGTTCTAATAAACAAACAAACAAACAAACACATTCATTGCAATTTGTTTATTTATTAGAACTACAGTATACGGCTGTCTATTTTAAAGTACAACTCTAGGTTGTAGACTGTAATCTACTACGGTGCACCTTTGTGATTAAAATACTGATTTTTTTGCCTTCTCAGTTTAAACCTGAAAGAGAATGACTGTCCCAAAGTCACCTCACTTAACACCTAGCTGTTATGAATAAGGGAGAATTAAAATCTAACTGTTCTACCACCTGGTCCAGCACCTTTACTACTCTACTCCATTGGCACATTGTTTAATTGTTTTTCTCCAATGTTTTAATACAATGCTTTTTAAGTAAAAAAATAACAAACCCAACCCATAAAACACCATCTTGGAAGCCTCAAGTTCCTGGTGCTAGTATATTGTAGAACCATTTTTTGGTACTTATACAGAGAATCAGCAGATATATTAAGAATGAAAGGAGGTTCTTGTGGCAGCATACTATGTGCCTAGCTAGAGTTCTTTGTGATTTTGGATAGAATTTCTCCTTTGTCTAAGTAGTTCAGAGATGAGAACATCTGAACAAATTTAACAAGCACTCATCTTACCTAATCAGCGAAAACAGAATGAACAGGAATCACTGGCAGTTATTTAATACCCAGATTTAGCCTGTCAAAATCCTGCTTTCTACACGCTGTTCCCTTGCTTAAACATAGACATGTAACTATTATTTCCACCCTGTATGAAAATGGGCATTCTGCCGAAGCTTTTCAATATCTCTATGACATTTTATTTCAGTCAGATTAAATGGGGATATCTGTACTCAAGAAAACTTTGAAAAATATACAGTTTTTTTCTTCAAGTTATTGATTGGTTGATGATTTTATTGGCTGATGAGAAGAATGTTTAATTAACTTTTGATTTTTTTGGATGGCTAAATTCTGAATCCCTAAGTGCTGCTCACATTTCTGATTTCAAATATCTTTTTTCTGGCATTAATTGGAATAAGAGTGCAGATGCCATGAGACAAACCAAATTCAAAATCTACACATGTTTCTCTATACAGCATAGATTACATATCTATAGATGGTATGTGTACAAGTAGGTACAGCACACTACACTGACTTTTCTGCCAGTAAATTAATACAAGCACAGATTATAAAGGATGTTACATTACCAAAGAAACATCTGCTAAGCAAAACAAAAATGCTTATAAATAAGGAGAGACAAAGTGAGCCTCTTTTCAGCTTGATTTACGCTCAGCTGCACTGCACTGTACATATGTTATCAAAGGGAGCATCCTATTAGCTAGCAATTCTTAAGAAGTTCAGAAAGCTGTTCCTCCTCCCTCCAGAAGTGTTTTTGATTAAAAAAAATCCCCGAAAGTATCTTCTCATCAGCTCTGGCTGAGCCTTCAGTAAAAAAATAATAATAATAAAAAAATGCCACAGTTTCTAAGGTCACTGAAGAGGGAGGGGGAAATCTTCTAATACTATCACAGCAGGCACAATGTACAACCAGTAAGAGAGTTTCAGTTGCAGATTTATTTCTGTGGCGAAGCTATGTTGAGCTGCATTAATAGGCCTGCAGGGTTGCAGGGTGAATGGAAGCTCAAAAGAGTGGCCTAAGCCAACCCTTGATCCTCACACACTAAGGGGGATTTTATGGTTGCTAAGCCACCGAGACATATTCCTTACTGTATTACAACCTTCTCTTCTCGCATAAAAATATTGGGAAATACAATGCCCAGACCATGAAGTGCAAAGCCATCATGAAACACAATGGTAAACTGTCAAGGCCCAGTCCATCTGTGAGGCAAAAAGAAGCAATGGCCCTTCCTCTGATACAAGAGTGTCCACAAAAGTGGTGAACAAAATCAAGATGGGTGTGCCATCCTAGCCACCTTCTTCATATTTTTATCATGCTCTTTGCCCAGCCTTTTTCTGGTTTGTTTTCCTCATTTTTTTACCTCATAATAGGGGTAGCTATCTATATCAAGGATGTCCAATCTTGGCAACTTTAAGACCTGTGGACTTCAACTCCCAGAATTCCTCAGCCAGCCATCTTAAAGTTGCCAAGTTTCGATACCCTGTGTCGTGTCCCACTCCTCCGCTGACGGCCGGGTCAGGGAAATCCGAATCAGGCTTGCCTCTGCAGCTCTGCCCAAAGTCCTAGCAAAGTCCTCAGAGCAGGCAGGAGACCAGTAAGTGACTTCAGCAAAATAAGTTCGACTTTGCCTGACTCAGAGACTGCCAGAAAGCAGATCCTTTATATAGGCCATGGGGTGTGGCTCCATGACTCAGCACTCATTAAGGCCTGCCCCTCCCTTCCTTCTGTTGCCTCCGCCTATCCAATCTTCTGATGCGAGGGTCACTCCAATCAGCTGTTGGTAATAAACCCTCCTCAGGCTCACATGCTGTGGAGGAGGGGGAGGGGTCTAGCTGCTCCGTTTGCCTGGGCATGGAGTCAGGGCTGGGGCCGGGAGGTGCTCCTTCTTCTGCAGTTTGTCTGGGCATGGAGCCAAGACTGGGGCCGGGAGGCATACATTCCTCCGTGTTCGGGAGCAGATAAGAAGGCCCCGGCTGCTCTGAGGGCAGGCAAGACACAACACCCTGATATAGTTATCTAAGATTTTTATATCTACAGGTAAGAATTGTGTGCTAGGACAGAAATTAAGCAGTTTTGCTCAGGTTTAGTAGAAGATGCTAGTTGTTAAGTTCGGGCAATGAAGAGGCAGGAGACGGTACAAGTGACAACAGCTCTTTGGTTTATTGTGATCCCAGCAAAAACCAACAGGCAAAACCCCTCTTTAAATAGTATTTTGGCTAAGGCATCAGCCAATCAGCAACGTGCAATTTCCCACCCAAATTTCCCTCCTGAAATTCAAATACATTACACTCTTCCCCTCCCAGAACACATTGAACCATATTTACATAGTTTTTTTGCATATATTTGCATGTTATTTTTTCACGTAGTCACACAGGTAGACAGGGCGTCTCCTAACTCTTTCTGACCTGCGCAATTCATTCCCTGGGAGTGAGTCGAGCTGGTCGGAGGGACTGTTTGTTCCTCCCAGCTCCTCCTCTGGGCCATCCGGCCCTGGATTATTGGCAGAGTCATCCCTGCTGTCCTCTGGAGGAGCCGGTTGGCGTCGCTGGACTTCTTCAGACTCAGCTAAGTCCTTCGATCGCCTCGGGATTGAGTTAGCTGTTGGTTCAAATATTGGGTAGTCAGGGTCTGGCTGTTTGGTTTCTGGATTTTGTATTCTTTTTCGTAATTGATCTATGTGGCGTCTCCACACTCGGCCATCCCCCATGTCCACTATGTATGACTTTGGACCCGTCACTCCTACAATTGTTCCCTTTAGCCACGCTGGGCCCTCACCATAGTTATGTGCCCATACCGGGTCACTTGTTGTCATTGTTCTGGTTCGTCCCCTTGTGTTTTGGTACCCATCAGGGGAGTATGTTGGGTTTAACTGATCTAGGGGGCATCGGAGTCTTCTACCCATTAGTAACTCCGATGGGCTGTGGCCGGTGGTCACACAGGGAGTTCTATGTTGGACTGCCAGGAAGGTGTCAATTTTGGATTGCCAATCTCCTGGGCTAATTCTAGATAGCGCTTCCTTGGCACTACGTATGAAATGTTCTGCAAGTCCGTTCGTCGCCGGGTGGAAAGGCGCCGAGAGAACATGTCGGATGCCCTCTTCTGCCAAGTACCCCTCAAACTGGGTGGCCGTGAATTGTGGGCCATTATCGGACACCAGAGTGTCGGGCAACCCGTGTGTCACAAATAGATGCCTCAATACGGTGATTACAGCTTCCGCTGTTGTGGTTTTCATGATTAATATTTCTAACCACTTCGAGTAGGCATCTACCACAATTAAGAAGGTCTGCCCATGGAACGGCCCGGCAAAATCTATATGGATCCTGGACCAAGGACCTTGGGGTTTCTCCCAATCCCTTATGGGGGCTGTTGGGGGTAGTGGCCTTGATTCTTGACATGCTTGGCATTTCCCTACCCGGTCGCTAATGTCTTTATCCATTTGTGGCCACCACACATAACTTCTCGCTAGACTCTTCATCCTCACAATCCCCAGGTGGCCCACATGCAATAGTTCCAACACATGCCCTTGTAATTTCTCTGGAATAACCACCCTATCCCCCCATAACAAACAACCCCCTTGTACCGACAGTTCCGAATGCTTTTTTGTAAATTCTTTGAAACGATCCCCCGGTGCAGTGGGCCATCCCCTCTGCACCCAACCGATCACAGTTCTTATGACAATGTCTTTGCAAGATGCCCTAGTCACTTCCGCAGATGTGACTGGGCCAGAGTCCAAAGAGTCAATTAACAAGACGGGCGTCCTGGGGTCGGGTCTTCGATAATCTCTGGCAATGGGCATTTACTTAAAGTGTCCGCATGTCCCAAATCTTTGCCCGGTCGGTGAGACAGTTTGTACAAATATGCTGCCAGGGAAATAGTCCAACGGGTCAGTCTGGGTGATAATGCAACCGGTGTTGGACGGTCCCCCGCCAAGAGTCCCAATAAAAGTCTGTGGTCTGTGACTATTTCAAATTGCCGCCCAAACAGGTATTTGTGGAATTTTTTAACCCCAGAAACTATAGCCAGGACTTCCCGACCTAGTTGGCTATAGTTCCTTTCCGCTGCGGACATTGTGCGGGAAAAATATGCGATAGGGGCTTCTGAACTGTTTGGTAACCTGTGGCTGAGGACAGCCCCTACCCCATAGGGTGATGCATCACAAACTAGTACTAGTGGCAATGTCCCATTGTACTGAATCAGAAGGCTATCGCTGGACAAAAGATTCTTAACTCCTTCAAATGCCTTAGCCTCAACCCTGCCCCAAGTCCAAACAGCTTTTTTCGCTAGCAGCTTATGTAGCGGTTCAGCTACCGTTGCCTTATTTTTTAAAAATACCGCATAGAAATTTACAAGCCCCAAAAATGCTTGTAATTCTGTTTTGTTTTTTGGGGTTGGGGCCTTTCTAATGGCTCGCACTTTGCTCTCCATTGGGTGGATGCCTTCCTTATCTATCCGGTAACCCAAGAATTCTACAGATTCAACTCCTATCTGGCATTTGTTGAGTTTAACCTTAAGCCCCACAGACCTGAAAATGCCCAAAACCTTCCGCAATTTGACCCCTAATTCTTCTGAGTTTTCTGCCGATACCAGTACATCGTCGAAATATGGGACTACTCCCGGTAGACCTTGTAGGAGCCGCTCCATTAGGTTTTGGAATAACCCGGGGGCTACGCTAACTCCGAATTGAAGTCGAGTGCATTTAAAAGCACCCCGATGTGTGACAATCGTCTGCGCTTCGGCCGTTTCGCCGTCAACTGGTAATTGTTGGTAGGCTTGGGCCAGATCGAGATTGGCAAAAACCTGTCCTTGTCCTAACGAGTGCAACACTATGGGAATGGGGTAAACACTCTTTTGCAATGCTTTGTTAAGCGTTGCCTTATAGTCAGCGCAAATCCGGACTGATCCGTCCGGTTTGACTGGGGTCACTATTGGTGTCTCCCATTTTGCATGGTCGACGGAGACTAGTATTCCCTGGCTTACTAATTTGTCTAGTTCCCTGTCAGTCTTGGGTTTTAGGGCGAACGGGACCCTCCTAGCTTTTAATCTAATGGGAGCCACCTGGGGGTCCAAATTGAATGAAATGGGGGTCCCCACATACTTGCCCAGGCAGTCTTGGAAAATGTCCTCGAATTCTCTCAATAATTTGTCCTTCAGGTTGACTCCGCTTCGGTGAACCCCGGTTACCTCCATGCCCAAGGCTCTGAACCAGTCCAGACCAGTCCTAGCAAACTGGGCAGGTTCCAATCTACGATGATGATCGGCAGGGTTTTCTTGAATTGTCCATATTTCACTCTGACGGATGTGACTCCTCGAACGGGGATTCGGTTCCCCTGGTAGTCTTGCACTCTCAGCTTTTGGGGTTGCAGCTGGCGTTTCGCGACGTCTGGCAAGTCCCTTGCGATTGTGTCCCAAGACATAATCGTGATTGATGAGCCGGTATCCACCTCCATTTTACCTTGCACTCCTTCGATGTGTGTCTTGGTGAATATTTTCTTCTCTAGCCGTGTCGATGCGTGGCCCACTCTCACAGTGGTCTGATTCAACTTCGCGCCCTTTTTGAACTGACCAATCCCTGGCCGCTTCACGGATCTGGCGCCCTGTTGATTGGCCGGTTTGAATCTTGGGCGGGAAGGTTGAGAGGCTTGGCAGGCCTGAGCTATGTGTCCTTTCTTTTCACACCACCGACAAATTGCGTCTTTGAACCTGCAATTCTGTCGTTGGTGTTGGCCTCTGCAACTCACGCACTCGTCCCGGTCGCCTCTCTCCGGCCTCCCGGTGTGGAAGACCTCTTCCTCTTCTTCACCATCCGATTTGGCCTGGATTTCTTCACTGTGGACTGGCATTGCTTTCGCTGCGGCATTTGGCGTGTTCGGCTTTTGTAAGGTTTCCGCCGCTTTGGTGGACATCTCGTGTGCCCTGGCCTCATCCAGGGCTATCGCCAGGTTTAGGTTGCTTTTCAACAGCAGCCGCCTCTGTAGTCGGATGTCCCTGACCCCACAAATGAGCTATTCTAATAAAGAGTCCTCCAAGTCCTCCAAGTCCTCCAAGCAGGAACTGGGTATGTCTAGTTTAACAAAAAGAAGGACTAGGGGAGACATGATAGCTGTGTTCCAATATCTCAGGGGCTGCCACAAAGAAGAGGGAGTCGGGCTGTTCTCCAAAGCACCTGAGAGTAGAACAAGAAGCAATGGGTGGAAACTGATCAAAGAAAGAAGCAACTTAGAACTAAGGAGAAATTTCCTGACAGTTAGAACAATTAATAAGTGGAACGACTTGCCTTCAGAAGTTGTGAATGCTCCAACACTGGAAATTTTTAAGAAAATGTTGGATAACCATCTGACTGAGATGGTGTAGGGTTTCCTGCCTGGGCAGGGGGTTGGACTAGAAGGCCTCCAAGGTCCCTTCCAACTCTGATGTTATGTTATGTAAGTCTCTATACTCACAGTGGTTTGCGGCTTTCCTTAACGCGGCCATGTACACGCTTATCGATTCGCCCTCTCGCTGAACTCTTTGCCTCAACTCGAACCGTTGTACAAACTTCGATGGCACCGGCGCGTAGTGTGCTCGTAGTGTCGTCTGTAACATTTGCCATGGCACCGACTGTACCGGTGTTGGTTCTGACAGCGATTCAGCGGTATCGAAGACTTCTGGCCCACAGTGGCTCAGGAAGTATGCTCGCTTCCGATTATCCGATACTCCTTGCAGTTCGTTAGCTTCGAGGAAACGCTCGAAACGAGCCATGTACGACCCCCATTTCTCCTTGGCTGGGTTGAATGGCGCTGGCGGCGTATAGCTAGACATCGCTATGTATCCGCCCTTGATACTGGCTGGGTTTGAAGTTACGTTGCTCCTTCAGCTCTTTTCCTAGTCTCACTGCCTTCAATATCCCACCTTCGTCGCCAATGTTAAGTTCGGGCAATGAAGAGGCAGGAGATGGTACAAGTGACACCAGCTCTTTGGTTTATTGTGATCCCAGCAAAAACCAACAGGCAAAACCCCTCTTTAAATAGTATTTTGGCTGAGGCATCAGCCAATCAGCTACGTCCAATTTCCCGCCCAAATTTTCCTCCTGAAATTCAAATACATTACACTAGTCTTAACTGAGTACTGAAGTAAGATTCAAATGGAATCAGTAGTTTTCAAATATGGAGAGCAGAGGATTTCATATTGCCCTTTGTCTCATGCAGCAAAAAATCATATCAAGTAGATGGACCATGTGATGGATAATTTACCCAACTGAATACAAGCCAGGGGAATAAAACATCTCGATTTTAAAGTTGCAGGCTGAAAGCATTATAATTTTATGTTCTTCATGCTTCCTTGATTCTATTAATGTGTAGAATGAAGGAGAGTCATATAAGATGAAAGATGAGGGATTCACTTAGCAGTTTTTCCCATGAATTCCACAGTGATTATCTTTAAGGCTATCATAGTTTACTTTTATTTCTCCAACTGAACTCGAAAACAAGAGATATTATGCAGGAAAATATCTATTAGAATGAACACAATGAAGTGTTGTACAGCAAGGGGATTCCTATCATAATACAAATACTGTTTTCATTTCATAGATGAAAAATCTGGGATTACCTAAGAATTTGTATTACTGCTGGTAAATAAACTCAAGAGATGTACGTTCATTCTCAGAACCATATAACATGAAAAACTCCTCCTAATGATAAATAAAATCAGCACAGATAAAGTGGTTGTGTTCTATAATTCTTCCCTGTTTTTCTTCAATATGTGGCAGTCCTAAATCATATTTCCATAGGTAAGTGTTTCTCAACCTTGGCAACTTGAAGTAGTGTGGACTCCAGCTTCCTGAATTTGTCAGCCAGCAAGGCTGGCTGAGGAATTCTGGAAGTTGAAGTCCCACATCTTCAAGCTGCCACAGTTGAGAAACATTGCCATAGGTGGTGATAGGATGGAAACAATGTGGAGAGAGGAGAGGAAACACATGTAATAGAAATGTAAGCATGCAAACTTCTCTAATGGGCATTGTCTTCTTATAGAAAACCAAAAGATGATTTTGAGTAGCCTCTATATGCATTTATATGTTTTGTATAACCTCTTCCTAGTGCATCTGATGATGAATTGGCCATATATGCACAGGCTTTGCTTCTTATCTTTTGTCCAATTCTGCAGATTTTTTCACTCTTTGATTTTAAGGTTGCTTCAGGACCTTGTCCCTTCATTAATGTTTTCTAAAGAATTATAAAAAACTGGTTAGCAACAAGAAGCCAGCCAAAGAATACTGGGAAAGTAAGGAAAATAAAAATTAAGGCTACCTGATTTTGTCTGCAAAAATCTGAATGGCCACTCAATGGCAGCAAAGAAACTCTACACTAACATTTAATAGTCATCTGGATTTTTGCAATCCAGATCTGCCAGCCTACATTTATTGGCCACGTGACCCTTAACTGGCTGAGCTCAGCTGCCTCTACTTTTGCTCTGGGGAATATAATATCAATTAAAATTGCACACGCCTGTGGTATTGATGCTTGCCAGAACTTGCAGCAGATGTGGGCAGGTCACATTCACTCAGGAAGCTGGATTGCCTGCTAGGGGAAAAAAAATGTTCCGTCACTACATAGGTTAGGTTGATAGGAAAAAAGTAGGATAGTAATAGTAAGCAATTGAAAAATGAAGAAAGTAGCTTAACTGCCCAACATAAACAATAGGATGGACAATATATGCTCTCCTTCCAAATGACACTCCTGCTCTTGATTTCATATGTACTGGTATCTGCATAAAGATCAAACAACCTCCAACTCATCAGTCATCAACCACACATCCACTTCTAAGGGCAGCATCTGCAGATGTGATGGTATGTGAAATCTTTTATTCAACTCAGAGAGACAAAGGACAAAATATGGATTATTCATAATTTAAAAATAATAAAGCTGGAAGGAGTTTAAATCAATGCTCCTCAAAACAATGTCTGCTTGAATTTATTTAGTGAAGGCAAATATGGTGCTTTAAGAAAGACTGATCCATTGATATGCAGTGATTTTCCTTTGTGAAATCTTCTGCCCTATAATTTTTATTCCTAGGCTCTGATTCTGGTTTCTGGTGTCTTTCAGATATTTGATGTCCTTTTCTCTAGAATCATTTGCTCATATTTACAACTATTTCTTGGATCTCTCACTCTTCTGGGTGTTCCTTCTCTTGTTTCAATGTAACATCATAACTAGCACACAATGCAATAAAATGGTTGATACTTTTTCAATCACCAGAATGGCTTGAAGACAAGAATATTGGTCAGAATCTGGAGGCAGAAAAGTGAGCAAAGAAATGTTGAGATTAAATTGAGTAGATTACATTAACATCCAAGCATTTGCTAATTCCAAATTCCAAAGCCATCCAGATGATTTGTTTCTGGAAAAGAAACAAAAAAGGCTATGTTACAAATTTCAGAAACCGCTACAGAAACATATGCAACCAAATAAAAACTGAATGTACAAATTACCACACCAAGCAAGAAGAGAACCTTCTATGCACAAATTCCAATCGTGCCTTTTATAATTTTGTCAACAATAAACTTAAAGACTCAAGATCCATCCCACCACTAAAAGATTCTAACAACAAAGAATGCAATGACAAAACAGTCAAAGCAAACCTCTTCAACATTTTCTTTGGCTCAGTTTTTGTTAACTCCGATAACACATATCCAACATTCCACAAACGAACCAGCAATGACTATGATGATTTAACTCATATAGATTTCACAGAAGACAACGTTGGTAAAGCTCTTCACAACTTAAAACCATCGCTTTCTATTGGACCAGATGGACTATGTGCATATTTCTTAAAAAAACTTTCCATTAATATAGCTGAACCCCTAAGTATTATCTTTGATAAAGCTTTCACTACCAGTTCTCTTCCCAAACTTTGGTCACTAGCCACAGTCATCCCCATCTTCAAAAAAGGAGACCCCAGCTTAGTTGAAAACTACAGACCGATCTCCCTTTGCTGCGTCACCTGCAAAGTCATGGAATCTATCATCAACCAATCCATTACCTCACACTTAGAAACTAACAACCTACTCTCCAACAAACAATTTGGTTTCAGGAAAAAGTTATCATGTAACTTACAACTTCTCCACTGCAAAAACATATGGACTTCAAATCTAGATCAAGGCAAATCAATAGATGCAATCTACATAGACTTCTGCAAAGCTTTTGACTCAGTAGTACACGATAAACTTCTCCTTAAACTAACATCCTATGGCATCTCAGGACCCCTCCACAAATGGATATCTGCTTTTCTGTCTAACAGACAACAAGTGGTCAAAATTGGCAATGCTTTATCAAATCCTGTTCCTGTCAAGAGTGGCGTTCCTCAAGGCAGCGTCCTTGGACCAACACTCTTTATTCTATACATTAATGATCTTTGTGACCATATCTCAAGTAATTGTGTTCTCTTTGCTGATGTCAAACTATTTAACACCACAGACAACACTTCTATCATTCAAAATGACCTTGACCATCTAACCGCTTGGTCTAAAATTGGCAGCTCAAATTTCAACCAGCAAATGCTCAGTCTTACATATAGGAAAAAGAACTCTAAAACTAAGTACATACTAGATGGACATTACCTTACAGACGACCCCATCCCGTTAAAGACCTTGGAGTTTTCATGTCAAATGATCTAAGTGCCAAAGCCCACTGCAACTACATAGCAAAAAAGCTCTAAGAGTTGTAAACCTAATTTTGTAGCTTCTTTTCCAAAACACCACACTACTAACCAGAGCATATAAAACATTTGCTAGACCAATTCTAGAATACAGCTCACCTGTTTGGAACCCTCACCACATCTCTGACATCAATACAATTGAGCGTGTCCAGAAATATTTTACAAGAAGAGTTCTCCATTCCTCTGAAAACAACAAAATACCTTATCCCACCAGACTTGAAATCCTAGGCTTAGAAAACTTGGAACTCCCTCGCCTTCGACAAGACCTAAGTTTAACTCACAGAATCATCTATTGTAATGTCCTTCCTGTCAAAGACTACTTCAGCTTTAATTGCAATAATACAAGGGCAACCAATAGATTTAAACTTAATGTAAACCGCTTTAATCTAGATTGCAGAAAATATGACTTCTGCAACAGAATCATCAGTGCTTGGAATACTTTACCTGACTCTGTGGTCTCTTCCCATAATCCTAAAAGCCTTAACCAAAAACTTTCTACTATTGACCTCACCCCATTCCTAAGAGGACCATAAGGGGCGTGCATAAGCGCACAAACGTGCCTACCGTTCCTGTCCTATTGTTTTTCTTTTCTTCTTCCTATATATGTTTATATGTGTATATATTATATAATCTTTTTGTATGATGTTGTGACAAAATAAATAAAATAAAAATAAATGATGCAGTCACAAGCTATGCAACATTCATGGTTGAGGCTTGTCTGGAAAAATGACCCCCGTCTATACATAAACTTCATCCCACCCCGCCTATATATATATATAAACATGAAAACTGTAAAAGTTTGGAAGAAACAATATTGGAAGAAAGAAGAATTACCTACAATTGAAGAATGGACACTTAAAGTATCAAATCTGGCAGAAATGGCAAAAATCTCTGCTTACTTGAAAGACTATACACGAGAAAAATATATTTTAGAATGGAAAATGTGGATTGATTATATTCAAAATAAGTATCAGATAAAAAAATATCAAATAGCATATGAGTAAATTTAGGAAATAATTTGTATTAGATATATTTCTGAAGGCGAGGGGAATTGAGAGTGTGACTAAGTGTGGAGAGACTAGAGATTATAATTTAGGAATTATTTTAGATTATAATTGTTAGTTTTGATACCCTGCATTTTGTTCTGGGAAGTCGGGGTGGGGGGTAAGGGGGAGGGGAATTGGGGGGTTGAGGCTAGTGATGGAGTGATGGTTAATGTACAGGGATTATTGAAGATGTATAAATATAATTAATGTAGGGTCGGGTCTGCCCAGTTGCCATTTCAGAACGGTGGGGAGGGAAAAAAGAGAGAGTAGGAGGTAGGAAAGAGGAGAAGAGGAAGGAAGAGGGGTAGAAGAGGGAGAAGGAGTGTAGGGTGGAGGGAGGAGAGGAGGTAGATAAGAGAAGGAGAGGAAGGTTTGGAAAGTAAAAGAAGGTAGAAGAGGGAAGAGTGTTAAAAAGGGGGGTGGTGACTGGGCAGGCCCGACTAATTGTATATAACTGTACATTGGATGAATTATTTGATATGATTGTAAAAATAAAACTTTTTTATAAAAAAAAAAAACTGTAAAAGTTCCCCAACCGAGTTATAGCAAGCCAGTTAAAGCTGAGCATATTTGAAACATTTCCTTTCTATGTGCATGCCTTCCCCCCTAAAATCAGGTCTAGGTAGTCTTTTCTCAGACTCAGCTGGATTCACATGCTTCTCAGTCTCCTGAATAGCCTCTGAGTAGTGTGGAGGCGAGGAAAAGAAACTATTATATACCGTCTTCTTTCAATGCAGAGAGGATTGTGAACATACTCTTTTATCTTGTTTTCCAATCATTATCAAAGCTCTTCCTTTGCAAGTGGCTAGCTAGGGAATGGGCTTATCCATTCAGATATCAGCCAGAGGATAGCAGGTGATCCTGCTATAGTTAGTTAGTGAATTGGAACTAAGCTTCATCATGATCCCATCCTCTATAAAATGGAGCAAGGGAGCGCTGAATATCATTCCAATTATCCTTTTGTGTTTTAAGATGCTGTAACTGGGACCGGGTCATGGCTTGGAGATGTCCATGCAGAAAGAGCCTGATCATGGGTGATTTTGTGTAGTTGCTTAACTCAAAACACACTTCCACATTTGCTGAGTCGCTCAGAAGTGATATTGCATTTCTTTACCTGCTTTCATTTGTCCACTCAAATCAGGTTTTTTTCCCTCCCAGTATTCTTACCTATTATATCTATATGTCCTTAATTTTGGGATTAGAGCACTGAGCCACTAAAATGTTTTCCAAGCAGTGGCCTTCCCCCCCCCAAACAACAGCATCAAAAGATGGATTACTGTACTAACCTTCACTAATAATACTGTTTGCTTATTCACTGTGAATGATTTAAGAGAAAGAATGAATGTTGAATCAGTGCTGAATGGACATGATCTAGCTATACTTTTTCATTGTTCATGGATGATCCAGCTCTCCTGCAGCACAGATACTTCTCCAGATTTGCCTGGCTGGACCATTTAGCACTAGCCAATCACATTCTTCAAAAATCTGGTGTCGATATGCAGCAACTTCTCAGAGGTGGGCGTCTTGCTAGGGCACATCTGGACCTCTTAGTATTCATACAGCTAATGTCTCACTTTCATGGTAAATGCAAATTGGGTTGCTTCGTCCCAACATGTCAGCCTCATTAGCAGTTACACACAGATTGACATGTGACATATAGCAGCTCAGCTTCTACATTCCCACCTCCGACCAGGACTGGCTTTGTCATGTGCCCTAGCTTCTCCTGGTAAAAAAAATAAAATAAAAATAATAAAATAAAATAAAGGAAGCAATACAGTGAATCTGATCTGATTTCAAGAAGACTGGCAGGGGCTAGCAGTGTTAGATGGGGAAAATCCATTCTGTCTGGTGATAAGTGCATCATTTGAGTTCCCAGATTTTCTATGCTGCAACAGAAGCAGCAGGGCATGTATGAGCCAGCATCTCCAACCCGCTCTAAGGTCCTGAAAATGATTAGCCTTAAAATGTAACCTTTTCTCCCAAGCTTATGGCTCTGATGCAAATTATTGGAAGAAATAGGAGACTAACTGAACAATGGTACTTTGATGGGTTCTGAAGATCTTTTGATTAAAAAATACTGCATTCCTTTTTTTTTTTTATTTACCCACAAAAAATGGTCAGGAAAATTCATGCCCCTCTTCAGTTCAATATTCAGTATTTAGAACCACATGCCTGCACCCCATTTTACTTCATTGGTAAAATTTACACTGTACCGGCTAGAAACCAGCAGCAAAGCATTGGTAAGACTAGAGTGCTATTGCTGAAGCTGACAATTCTTTGGTTTAGAATATGAATATTTATTAAATTCTGCAACATGTATTGATTGGCTTCAGTGGAAGACAAATTATTATGACCCTGAATTCTTCTATAGTCAGATTTAAAGTCAAGTCAGAGGAGAACACATTTCAGAGGAGAACTGGAGATAGTTGCTATAGCGGCAGATGGCTTTCTCTTGTTCTTCATCCCAGGGACGGCCTACCTGCACTCTTCTCTTCTTCAGCAGGGCCAGCAGAGAGGAAGGCTTACAGCAATATGCTAATTTATCAATTTCTTATTTATCTTCCCTGTAACTTGCCTCTAGCTGCCCTGCTGATGGATTCTTTGCCCCTTAGCGCTTCTACCTCACAAGTACACCTATAAACCAAGAGCATAGATGAGTTTTAGCATCAGTTGGATTATTTTCCTTCCTTGCTATTTTCTTTCCTGAACACTTGGGTTTTTTTATTCACCACAAGCATGGTAATAAGGATAATGTCATAGAAATCCTGTATAAACAAGTTAAAAATAAAGATCCATTTCTCTATTTGGGAGTGCAAGTAATTTCAAACAAGTTTACATGTATCTAGGCAATTGGATAAGATTAACAGGAATCTAACTTTTTTGTGTTTTTCAGCCTAGATATGATAGCTCTATAATCCAGAGATTTTCTTGAGGTGAAAATGATGAAATTATGGAGATTCTCCTCAAGACCTAGTAATTGTATAGTGTATATCATGGCAAATGCTTTGAACACATGGCAGAATTAGCAGATCCACTAAAATATCTCAGGTTGTTTTTCAGGTTGATCTAGTTTTCATACCAGGGAATTTTGAAAACTAAAGTTGGAGTATTCCACATTTTGTTGGATGCCTTTGGAATTTAATTTTTTTTTAAATTTGTGGGTGCGGTAGCAGCTTTTATTTTATTTTAAGATATATGTTCTTGTGATTAGTGAGCTACAGCTCATGAAAGCTTATCCCTTTTAATAAAACGTGTTAGTCAGAAAAGCTGCTACCACACCTCTTCTATATTTCTCTAAAAAAATAATCAATGCCTGAAAATGAGTGCAGAACTATCAAAAGAACAAGTGATATTAGTGGTCACCAACCTCAGTAAGAGGTGGCATTTAAAGAAGAATAAATACAGAACACAGATTGAAGGCTATTTTGAGTCTATGAATATTGTCCTTTCTACTGTATCATTTTTGCTGCTATCCTTTTTTGTATATTTTAAGCATTGTTGCTTTTACAATAATCATTATAGCTTTCACAGCATCCAGATCTTGATAAACCACCAATGTTCATTATTTTTTGCTGTTGCATATTCAAATCCTAAATACTGATGTAAATTAATTATCATCATTGAAAATCACTATTATAGTCCCTAAGGATGAAAATTGCACAGTAATTCAATGCAGAGTAGAATAATAATATTTCCCCACGGTAACAAATATGACTACATAGATTTCTTTTATAAAAATTGAATTTCCTGGTAAATTTCCCATATTTTTCCTTTTTAAATGTTTTTATTTTCCGTTCTGCTTATAAGAAGGAAGGACTGTGGTTTTGCTTTTTCTTGCTTTTATAAAATAAGATCACAGTGTCAAGCCTTTTAGGAAGATACAGTTAAGTGAGAAAGATTGAAGGAAGCTGAAATTGTTGTCAGAAAGAGCTAACATTTCCAAGTCACATGTCAACTTTTTTGTGATTGCTAGAATGGTGCAATTAACTTGAAGAAGAGGTGAGGAGGAGGAGGAGGAGGAGGAGGAAGATTATCCTCATTAAGAGCAGTTGATTGTTTCTTAGGGAATTCCTTTTAAAGCATATTTGCTCATTCCGTTGTAAAAATAAAGGTCCAATCATCAAAGTCTTACCTTATTTCTTCCCTTCCAAAGTGCCAACCATGGATGGATGGTTGAAATTTGTCTCTAGACTTCTGTTTGTCCTTCATATCAGCATAGCAGATTTTGGTGCAGGATTCTCAAGTGCATAGCTGTGACTGTATGCATTTTAAATGGGAAGCAACTGTGACCTCTAGCAAAATGAAAAAACAGTGACACTTTTGGTAATACATACCTTTATTTGTAGCATGGAAGCTCTATTGACTCATGTTCAAAGATATGTGGCCACCGAACAATTAATATGGAATAAATTTTAATAATTTCTGAAACTGAAAAGACGTTAACAAATTCAGAGGTTGCTTAACTCTACTAGGTATCTGAGGTTGAACACAAGATGTGTTCTGTTTTTCACCTGAGATGTTCATCACCAGGGACAATTCTCTCTGTACCAAAATTTTACATTGTGGTCCTTTCAAAAATTTGAATTTGATCAAGTTCTATGTTTAGCATTTCAGATTTTGATATCTTCATTCCCTTTGTTACTATAAGTTGTCCTTTCATGTATCTATTGTATAGGAGATCTGTATTTTCCTTGTTTAGGTACATTTGATTTTTTAGTAATCAAAGCTGGTTTGCCCCATGCATAGTGCTCACATCAGCGGCTCTTAAAACAAACCCCTTTCATTAAAACGAATCTCCATCAGTTTCTGACTAATGCTACAATTTCAAGAAATGGTTGAGATATACTTTTCTAAGACAACAATCTGAGATAAATGCCAGCTTGAATCAATGAGAAACTGTAAGCTGTATTTTCTATTTTTATGCTGATACCTTCTTAGTTCAGATGAAGCTGAAGCCTAGCATCTGGTATTTGTAGAGTCTAAACTAATGTAGCAAGTATTTGTTAGCCATATTTTATTGCCATCTGGAAAGAAAGTCACCTTTCTAGAGAACAATGTCACTGACTTTAAAATCAATCCCTGAAATCCTTCCCATGAAATCTAGACATGTGATGGATGCAAGCAAAGTGGCATGTGGTATGTGAAAAAAAATATCACACCTATTTTACCAAATTGTTTTCTTGGATCACACTGGATACAAGCAGCCACATTTTCCATGTGTACCTACCTAAGTGTCAGAGAACACCACACAAAATCTCCCTGAGTGAAGCTCGTATTATTGTTTACCGGAAAACTGAACCCATTAGCATGGTAACAGCTGCTCACTCCCTTAATGCTTCTGAGCAGCTAATTATTCTCATTTTCAGCCTAGTCTACCTCACAGGGTTGTTTATTTAACTAATTAGTTCAGTTTATGTTGACATTATAAGAATAGATTTGGATATTTCATTCTTGCAGCCCTTGGAATTTTAAGAGAAAGGGCAAAATACAAATGCATGAAAGAAGAAAAAAAAAGCAGTTCTCATGTTCTATTTCTTTTAAATCTGGGATTGAGCACAGGGATATATGGTACCTTAGAGGAGGCCAAGGGGATTAGACTGGTGGGATAAAAGCACTCACTGAGTGAATATCTGTCCAACCAAATTATTCTAAACACAACATGTTTGGTGAGAGTTATTATTAATATCAAGGACATGCCATGCCTCTGAATATATCTATGCCATGGAAAGAGATACGGCATCTTTAAATTACTGGGTGAAATAGATAAAGAGCTGGAGAACTGCCAAGGTAAAAGTTGTAAAACTGGATTGATTTTTGCTACAGCTTGCTAAGGGCTCCCTAGAGCCAGGATGCAGTGTTCAAATATAATAATTGATAGCCTGAAAAAAAATATTTCTTATAAGCATGCTACTGTAATATACAGTCCTTTTCTGGATGAAGGGGGTCTTTGTGCTTCAGCTAACCTGACCAACCAAAGTGAACCAGATCTGCTCTTAACTTCCCTGATTACAGCTGTATAAACTCCGTACACACTCACTCATGCACACACACACACACACACACGTTCACTCCTTCCTCCTTCCTATACTGACACACACACACACAGAAACTTTTCCTCCCCTTCCACTGCTTTTTCCATCTGTAGAGAAAATGGATCTGGCCTTCAAATAAGGGCATTTGTTAAACATTGTTGCGGAAAAGTAATTATCCAACAATCTGACATACACTGAAATGGGGGAAACTTCCATTAATGCTACCCCACAATTCCCATGGGCAGCCACTCTGACCTCCTTGCCTGCCTTCACTTACGTTTCCTGACCACCCTGTGCTACAAACTGCGCAAACTGCACAATTTGCAAATTGCTTCAAGATTCAATTGGATGCATTATGGTACATGCCGTTTCATTTTCAAAAGATTTCTGTGAATAGTTCCCACCAACATCTGAGAGGGGATAATTTATTAGCTCAAAATAAATTAAAATCTCAAGCATGATGAAGTCTTTAAACATTGCCTTAAGTGTTATTGCTATCATTCTCCTGAAAAGATTACACACACATGGACACACTCACACAAACCAATTCAGGCAGTGTGTCCTTGGAGTTAGACATCCTACCTTTTCTTTATGATGTTAAGCATGACCATCTAAATCAGGGCTGTCAAACTTCCAGCCTGTGGGCTGAATGCGTCATGCACTACCCACGCCCAGTTTAGCGAAGGGAAAAAAAAGTCCCGATATGTCACATGATGCCGCCATGATGGCGTGAGTTTGACACCCCTGATCTGAAAGCCTCTTTTGGGTCCCTGGATATCGACACCACCTCCTGGGAAACCTTGGCACAAGATCAATTGGCATGGCGCATGCTGATCCACCAAGGCTGCCAGACATCTGAGGACAGCAGGACAACCATAGCACAAGAGAAGCAAGCACTCTGCAAAGCTAGAGCTGCAAGTTCTACAACAATAGTGACCACACATGTCTACCCAACATGTGGCAGAACATTCCGTGCCCATATAGGCCTTACCAGGCACCTGCGGACACATCATGGGCAGCCCACAACCTGTTAGATGCCAAGGTCTTCTTCGAACACGATGGATGAACATCACAAATACAAAATTATGTCCACAAGATGCTAAAGTACTACATATCTAATAATTTACCAATTGCCTTCTTTAGCTTACAGATCACTATTAAGGCTCTATTTAGATTGCAGATAAAGCATTTGCTGGGTTTAAACAAAATAACTAAGCTATCAACTGTTTTGACAAAGAGAATATTTGAAACTCAGGGTTGAAATGAGGGGTCCTCTCTGAGCTTGGCTGTTTTCTTGCAGATATTTCATTCAGTAGTTTAGATAATGATAGCTCTGTAAGAAAACAACCAAGCTTAGAGAGCACCAAGGACCCCTCATATCAATTGTTTTTTAAACCCTGGTTTGTCAAACCAGCCATATTGACCTGATTCATATGTAAGCAATAGTAGTCGAGTTCATACATCATCCTAAATCAGAAGACAGCACAATGTGTTATGGCTAATTCATTGGGTATAAGGAACGGAGCTGCTTTGTGCTATTTTCACTACTTTTCCTCTTTGATATGCATAGAAAAGGCCAGTAAGAACTGTTAAGGACAGCCTAGGACAGCATCTTTGCCATGAAAATACTGAGAAACTATAAAAGTAACATTCATGGTTCAGGAACTTGAAAATACTGGATCGTACATGAAAAACATCAGCTGATTTAAACAAAGGAGGAATGCTATCATATGTTTAGTTGAAGCCTAAAGCAATGTGCATACCATTTTGAATAGTCTTACTGCAGAAGGCAGCTTTGCTGGAATGCAGATTTTCCCCATTAATGGGCAGAAAAGGGCAGTTTCAACTGGGAGACTTTGCTTCCAGGCATACAATACCTACTCACCTGTATACTATATCTGCTCACCAACCCTGGTTGGGCCTCCATGTGCAGTTCTGGGGCATTATGTGTCATTTTTCTAAAACAGACCAAACAAATCTATCAGATTATATTTTCCCTCCCTCTTTCTCCTTGCTTCCTTCCCCAAAATGTGTTTTATACTGAGAATGGTAAGCTGCGATCCTGAATTGTTATTCTTAGTTTTCCACAACCGCCTGGTTAAGAATCAGTAAATATCTAGGCCTTCTTATTTCTTGTCAATGTCTCTGAGAAAGGAGTTCTGGGCATGGAGAGAATGTTGGACACCATAACTCAGCCTTGGGGTATTCAAACACACCCAGATATGCCTTAAGGGCTCTTCCCTAAGCATGATCAGAAACAAAAGAAAAACTAGATATATGCTTTCTGAAAGATATAAACTAGATGGACTAGAAAGAAACAGGGAGTTTCATTTTGCAGCATTTTGATATGACTGACAGAGTAGCAATAACCCATTCTTTGAAGAAGCCACACTCATAAATCACGCCAGGCTTCCACTCAGCATTGCTCTTGACAAAAAAGAACACGGGCATTATTGGGAAGATAATTATTGAAGTGCCATGGTTATATTCTATGGTCAATGATCTTTTTAAATGTCTTTTTAAAAAGTTTTAATGTTTGTCATGGGGGAAATTTCCATTACGTTAAGAATGAGCAGTTTTGCATTTGGGTTCCTTTATCTGATCATGTCAGGATTCTCATCTCCTGGAACTAGGAGACAAGATACTCCAAGAATCCCATCCTATGGAAATAATCTATAGATTATCCTTCCGGAAAAATGTAGTAATTTGTCATTCTTTCTGAAGTGGCATTCCCTGCCTTGTCACAGCATTTCCACATCTGCAGATTCAATGCCACTGGCAAAGGAGGAATGTAAAAGTGGTTCACAATTGTAAACCCAAGTTATGACAGGTGTTAAATAGGGTGAATATGAAATGGTGTCTTCATTGGGAAGACTCACTTATTTTATGCTGGTGGTTCTATAGCAGAGCCATTTCCAATAAAAGAACATTTAATCTTTCAGTAAACTCTATGGTGAAATCTTTTGTTCTGGCCCAAGTCGCGATAAAGACTTTTATCGTGATCTGGGTAAAGATTGCGATAAAAGTCTTTAGGCACCAGTAAAGTTTCTTATTGTATCACTAAACCACCACAGAGGACTCTCCAGGGCTGTTGGTAAACCTCCACTCCACTTTTCCCCACAAAACAACCACCCACAGTCAATTTAATCCAGTCCCACTAGCTGGATCTACTAATCATCAGAATCAAGCCCAAAACAGGAAGAAAGTCTAAGTCCACAAACCAGGTGCAGAATTTGCCAAACAAAGTCCATTAATTCACAATCTGGTGTCAGAGTCCACAAGCAAGGTATGCAAATCCAAAGGCTGAAACATGAGTCAAATTCCACAAGTCAAGATTTTCAAAAACCAAGGGAGAGAATGCTGAAACAAATGATTGTTCCCGACAAACACACATTTCCCCGACCTCTGGTTAAATCACCCTGAGCCAGGTATTCCCTGTGAGGAGGGGTGTGAGCAGCCTTGCAGACCTCCTTCTGTTCCACTCTCTGCACTCGTGGCTCTGGTGGGGGAGGCAGTTATTCCTCATTAGAGAGGTTCTGTTGACTCTCATTGCCATGCCTATCTACAGCTGACCCTTCCCTGCATTCATGAAGACAGACTGCTCCCTGTCTGGTCGACCACTTTCCCCAATGCTGGAGGAGCCTGGGACAGTATCACCTGTCCCCAATGCTGGAGGACAGCCTGGGACAGCATCATCAAGTCTAGTGGTATAAGGTATTTTGTTGAAAACAACAAAATACCTTATACCACCAGACTTGAAATCTTGGGTTTAGAAAACTTAGAACTCCACCGACTCCGACAAGACTTGTGTTTAAGACATAGAATCATCTATTGCAATGTCCTTCCTGTTGAAGACTACTTCAGCTTCAATCACAAAAATACAAGAGCAAACAATAGATTTAAACTTAATGTTAACCGCTTCAATCTTGATTGCAGAAAATATGACTTCTGTAACAGAGTTATTAACACTTGGAACACACTACCTGACTCTGTGGTCTCTTCTCAAAATCCCAAAAGCTTTAACCAAAAACTGTCTACTATTGACCTCAACCCATTCCTAAGAGGACTATAAGGGGCGTGCATAAGAGCACAAAAGTGCCTATCGTTCCTGTCCTATTATTTCCTTTCATTATATCAAATTAATATAGTTATTGCATACTTTTGCTCATATGTATACTTATATGATATGTAGTTATTTTATGTTGATGCTTGTGTATACTGTTATGACAAAATAAAAAATAAAAATAAAATTTTCAACCCCTGAAATCTCTGGATGTTCCAGGGGAGACGTGACATCCACGTCGGATGGTTCCAGTTCCAATTCTTCTTTCTCCTATGAACTGGGACTAAGACACTTTTATTGTTACCAGAACTGCTGGGTTATGGGAAAGAGTATAATATTGAGATGCTAAAAGATAAGTGGAATGTTAACCTTAAAAATGGATCTTGAAAGAAGTTTTCAGATGGTGATGAATGAGTAATAAATGTTAAATACGAGGTGGTTCTTCCGATGTATGGGACATCATCCTCATTTTAATATCTTGCTAGTGACACAGTTGGGTGGATTATTTTTAAAGTGGTTGAATATTTATGCTCTAATATGGAAATGACATTTTAACCATTATTTCCAACATTTAATGGCTTCCAAGTGGAGTCTCCCAGCTGCTGGCGCTGCTTCTAGAATGCTACACCACATACACCAACAATGGAATGAGAGCCCAGATGGTGTAAAACTCAGATCTGGAACGGTACCCATACTCACAATCCTAACACAACCACCTTCCCTACAATGAATCAAGTACGCAATCTCACAAATAGGTGATATGACAACTTTGACCAATTATGAAGCAGGAGAAATGCTGAAAGATGAAAGCAGAATCCCTTCTCTGGTTATTTGAGTTGATATCCCAAATGCTTGGTGGGAAGGAAGGGGCGCACCAGTCAGGCAAGCATGCAAAGAAGTAGTTTTATTTTCATTTTCCTTTGTTTTAAATTGGAGATGGGCAAACTTTCTTTTTACCAAAGCACACATACATTCTTAAGAAATATGTGTGGCATATAAAGAGGGCAAGCTCTGATCACAGGGTCATGGCCATTTTCTGGATTTTTTAAAAAATTCCCTTGTGGAAGCTGGGAGGAGTAGGGAGCAGTGGTGGGATTTAAGTAATTTAACAACCAGTTCTCTGTCCTAATGATTTCTTCCAATAACCAGTTTGCTAAAATGCTCAGAAAGTTAACACACTGTAAGCTGCCCTGAGTCTTCGGAGAAGGGTGGGATATAAATGCAAATAAAACAACAACAACAACAAAAACAACCGGTTCTCCTGAGGTGGTGAGAACTGGCTGAATCCCACCACTGGTAGGGAACAATTGATTATACTATCCAGAATTCCTGCTGCCTGTTGTGGATTTCCTTTTGTTTTTGAATGAAGAAAGTAAGATGAAAATACCCTCGATTTGTTAAAATTACAAATGCTTACAGGCTAAAACACTGTTCATATTCCGACTTGATTTGGAGCCTTCTGTGAATAGCTGGGCTAACCACTCCAGAAGCAGTGAAGCACTTGCATTGCACAGTTCAGCCAATAGCTGCTGCCTTTTCTCCCGGGACACCAACAGAGGTGGTATTCACCAGGTTCTGACCAATTTTGGAGAACTGGTAGCAGAAATTTTGAGTAGTTTGGAGAACTGGTAAATACCACCTCTGACTGACCCTGCCCCTGTCTATTTTCTGCCTCCCGAGTCCCAGTTGATCGGGAGAAATGGGGATTTTGCAGTAGCCTTCCTCTGGAGTGGAAGGGAATGGAGATTTTACAGTATCTTTCCCCTGCCATGCCCACCAAGCCATGCCCACCAAGCCACATCCACAGAACCGATAGTACATTTTTTTGAATCCCACCACTGGACACCAATACAGTTTAGCAAATTACTACAGCTACAAAGAGGGCAGAGAAGAGCAACAAAGATGATTAGATCACAGTACCACAGATAGCCGGATGTGAGTCCTTCTTTGTGAAGTGGGACCTGGGGATGAAGGTGGGTTTGCTGATCACATACCTGGCTCCTTGCTGCATGACAGACACCCTGCCCGAGCTGCTGGATGTGATCGCCAGGATGGCGGTTGAAACCCCCAGACTTATGGTTATGGGGGACTTCAACCTGCCGTCGGTGGGGGCAGCATTCGCGTCGGCTCGGGAGTTCATGGCTTCCATGATGGCCTTCGACCTGACCCAGTTAGTGAATGGTCCCACTCACATCGGGGGAAACACTCTGGACTTGATTTTTGTCTCTGGACAGTGGTTGAATGGTCTAGAGTTAGGGGATTTAGTTACTAAACCCCTGTCATGGTCAGACCATTCGCTCCTTCAACTCGACTTTCAGACCACCAACCCTCATCACAGGGAGACGGAGCCGGCTCGCTGGTTCTGTCCCAGGCGCCTGATGGACCCAGAGAGGTTCCTAATGGAGCTTGGGCCATTCCCTGAGGATTCAGCCCACGGCTCGACTGGAGATCTAGTTGCCACCTGGGATAGGGCGGCGGCTGGGGCTCTAGATCGCGTCATGCCTTTGCGACCTCTGACCCGGTGCCGATCTCGACTAGCTCCTTGGTATTCTAAGGAGCTGAGAGAGATGAAGCGCCGGAGAAGACGCCTAGAGAATAATTGGAGGCCAGCCGTTCTGAATCTGACTGGACACTAGTAAGGTCTCAAATTCAGACCTACCTAGTGGTGACGAGAGTGGCAAAATGGGAGTATTTTGCCGCTCTCATTGCATCGGCAGATAACCGCCCAGCCGCCCTGTTTGGGGTGACTCTCTCGCTCCTTCATCAGGGACTCTCATTGGGTAGGGTCGGGCGGGATGGAGGAGGCAGGTCTTGGGGTGGCTAGTTGGGAGGAGTTTGATACTGTGGCTCCTGAGGACATGGACAGAATACTGGGGAGGCTGAATGCGACCACATGTTTATTGGACCCGTGTCCCTTCTGGCTGGTACTGGCCACCCGGGAGGTTACACGAGGCTGGCTCCAGGGAATTTTCAACGCTTCTCTGGTGGAGGGTGTCTTCCCTACCACCTTGAAAGAGGCGGTGGTGAGGCCCCTCCTCAAGAAGCCCTCCCTGGATCCAGCTGTTTTAGCAAATTATCATCCTGTCTCCAACCTTCGTTTTGTGGTGAAGGTTGTTGAGAGTGTGGTGGCACGACAGTTCCCACAGTACCTGGATGAAACTGTCTATCTGGACCCGTTCCAGTCTGGCTTCTGGCCTGGTTACAGCACGGAAACGGCCTTGGTCACGTTGGTAGATGATCTCTGGAGGGCTCAGGACAGAGGTTGCTCCTCTGTCCTAGTCCTATTAGATCTCTCAGAGGCTTTTGATAGCATCGACCATGGTATCTTGCTGCGGCGGCTCAGGGGGCTTGGAGTGGGGGGCACCGTTTATTGGTGGTTCTCCTCCTACTTCTCTGACCGGTCGCAGACAGTGCTGGCAGGAGGGCAGAGATCGGCTCCGAGGCGTCTCTTGTGTGGGGTGCCACAAGGGTCGGTTCTCTCGCCTCTTCTGTTCAACATCTACATGAAGCCGCTGGGTGAGATCATCCATGGTTTTGGGGTGAGATGTCATCTGTATGTTGACGACACTCAGCTGTACATTTTCACCCCAAACCATCCCAATGAGGCCATCGAAGTGATGTCCCGATGTCTCAAGGCCATACGGGTCTGGATGGGGAGAAACAGGCTCCAGCTCAACCCCTCCAAGACCGAGTGGCTGTGGATGCCGGCAGCCCGGTACAGCCAGCTGATTCCATTGCTGACTGTTGGGGGTGAGTCGTTGGCCCCCACGGAGAGAGTCCGCAATCTAGGCATCCTCCTGGATGCACAGCTATCGTTAGAAGAACATATGATAGCTGTCGCCAGGGGAGCTTTTTATCAGGTTCGCCTGATATGCCAGTTGCATCCCTTTCTAGACCGGGACTCCCTCTGCACAGTCACTCATGCCCTCGTCACATCCCGCCTGGACTACTGCAATGCTCTCTACATGGGGCTCCCCTTGAAGGGCACCTGGAAGCTCCAACTGGTCCAGAATGCGGCTGCGCAGGTGATAGAGGGAGCACCTCGTGGCTCCCATGTGACACCTCTCCTGCGCGGTCTGCACTGGCTCCCAGTGGTCTTTCGGGTGCAATTCAAGGTGCTGGTTACCACCTTTAAAGCGCTCCATGGCATAGGACCGGGTTACTTACGGGACCGCCTACTGCCACCAGTAGCCTCCCATCGACCTGTGTGATCCCACAGGGAGGGCCTCCTCCGGGTGCCGTCAGTCAAACAATGTTGGCTGGTGACCCCCAGGGGGATGGCCTTTTCTGTGGGGGCTTCTGCCCTCTGGAATGAGCTGCCTCCGGGGCTTCATCAACTCCCCGACCTACGGACCTTTCGCCGTGAGCTGAAGACGCTTTTGTTCCATCACGCAGGGCTAGCTTAAATGCAGTTTTTAAATGGGGTTTATTCTTATTTTAGTTTTTTTTTAAGGCCATAAACTGAATCATTTTTTTATATTGTTCTTAACTTGTATTATATGTATTTTATATGTATTTTATTGGCTGTGAACTGCCCTGAGTCCTTTGGGCGAAGGACGGTATACAAATCGAATAAATAAATAAATAAATAAATAAATAAATAAATAAATAAATAAATAAATAAATAAATAAATAAATAAATAAATAAGAAGAGTGGAGACTAAACCATACAATGACAATTGTGGGAATTGGGAATGACTAGTCTAACAAAGTAAGAGACTGGGGTGAAATGATAGCAGTCTTCCAATATTTGAGGGGCTCACACAGTGAGGAGAGGTCAATCTATTCTCCAAAGCGCCTCAAGGCAAGATAAGAAGTAATGGATGGAAGTTTAACAAAGAGAGATTCAATCTGGAATTAAGGAGACATTTCCTGTCAGTAAAAACAATTAAATCAGTGGAATGGCTTGCCTCCAGAAGATGTGGGTGCTCTATAAATGGAGGTAATTAAGGAGAAATTGGACAGCCATTTTTCTGGATGGTATAGAGACTCCTGCTTGAGCAGAGGGTTGGACTAGAAGATCTACAAAATCCCTTCCAAGTCCCTTCTGAATACCTTGCCATAGATTCCAAAGGCGAACATAAGTCAAGGTTGGTCTCAGAACACAATGCGCAGCTTTCAGCCGATCACGGTATGTGGTATGTGCTGAAGCCCTGAGCTGAAATTTTATGAAGGGGAAGCATAAGATGAAGCAACAGCATTAGCAGCATCTGCCTAATTGGCTCATATTCATTTTTTTTAAAAAAGCAGATATTCTTAAGATATGAGATGCCAGAAAGGAAGAACTAGGAAAGGGGAAGACGAACTTCCTTCTGCTGTTGCCAGTGGGAATATTTCATTTTGTTTTGCTCAGTACTTAAGGTTAATAATGAAGTACCAATTCATTTCTGGCAATTTACAGGAAAAGCAAGTTATATAATTGTTTCATGTAATAGCTGTGGACTGGAAAGAATTGGCCTCAAACCGTCTGAAAGGGAGAAGCTTCCTTATTTTAATTGCAGGGTGATATTTTCCTTAAAAAAAAGGGGCAAGAAAGGAAAGATTTAATTATCTGTATTAACTACCTATATTAGTTCACTAGTGTTCTCAGGTCAGTTTTAAAATTTAATGACATCATTTTACAAATGTTATTCTGGGGAAAATCTGAATTGTATATACAACGCTGTTGCATAGAAGTTCACTGAACCATCATTTTGCAATCATAGACTATGATATATAGGGAACCGAATAATACCAGGGATAAAAGCCAGAAGTCTCTCTTAAATTAACAGGATTTAGACAAGCCTAATTTTTGGGGAATCTGGGCAGTAACATCACAAAACTCATCCCCCTACCCAAAGGACTGCATTAGAGCCTACAACTTGTTGCAACTGTATGCATTAAAATACTGTTGTATATGAAATATTTAGGCAGGCCTTCTCTTTGAATTGTTAAGTGAACAAAAGTTGACACAGCCTAACAAAGTTAACCATGATAGCTTTAAAGAGCATACTTATTATTCATGTGCAATTGTAAATAGTGTTAAAATAAGAAAATTACAAATGTGGCAGCGACAGAAGTTTATGCGTTGCTCGAGTAATTTTTTTAGGGCCTCCTTTGACAAAAAGGATAGCTTCCAATCTTGTCTTGTAGTAGTTCTGCCCTGTAGCCATTAGCCATCTGTATGCAGGTATTTAGTAACACCTGCTCAGAATGGCTTTGCAGAGTGAGATGAGCAGCATATAAATTTCATAAACAAACAACTAAGTAGCAACATTAATTTGCTTATAGCAGTAAAATCACTTGAGCTGACCCAGTCCAATGTGCATTCATCAACCTTATTCATATTTACATACTTATGATCTTATGTATGCCTGTATGAGGGACCATCCTGTAGTCCTGCCAGCTGTTGCTGAACTGGAAATCCGAGCAAAACCAACCAAATTCATATCAAATGATCTAAGTACCAAAGCCCACTGCAACTACATCACAAAAAAGGCTTTAAGAGTTGTAAACTTAATCTTGCGTAGCTTCTTTTCCAGAAACACTACACTACTAACCAGAGCATATAAAACATTTGCTAGACCAATTCTTGAATACAGTTCGCCTGTCTGGAACTCATACCTCATTTTGGACATTAATAAAATTGAGCGTGTCCAGAAATATTTTAGAAGAAGAGTTCTCCACTCCTCTGATTACAGCAAAATACCTTATGCCACCAGACTTGAAATACTGGGTTTAGAAAATTTAGAACTCCGCCGCCTTCGACATGACCTGAGTTTAACTCATAGAATCATCTGTTACAATGTCCTTCCTGTTGAAGACTACTACAGCTTCAATCGCAACAATACACGAGCACACAATAGATTTAAGCTTAATGTGAACCGCTCAATCTTAATTGCAAAAATATGACTTCAGTAACAGAGTTGTTAATGCCTGGAATGCACTACCAGACTCTGTGGTCTCTTCCCAAAATCCCCAAAGCTTTAACCAAAAACTATCTACTATTGACCTCACCCCATTCCTAAGAGGTCTGTAAGGGGCGTGCATAAGAGCACCAGCGTGCCTACCGTTCCTGTCCTAATGTTCCCTTTGATTCTATCCAATTTTGTAGTTATTACATACTTATGCTTATATATATGCTTATATATCGTATAGTTATTTCATGCTTATGCTTGTAAATAGTGTTAAAATAAGAAAACTACAAATGTGGCAGCGACAGAAGTTTATGCGTTGCTCGAGTAATTTTTTTAGGGCCTCCTTTGACAAAAAGGATAGCTTCCAATCTTGTCTTGTAGTAGTTCTGCCCTGTAGCCATTAGCCATCTGTATGCAGGTATTTAGTAACACCTGCTCAGAATGGCTTTGCAGAGTGAGATGAGCAGCATATAAATTTCATAAACAAACAACTAAGTAGCAACATTAATTTGCTTATAGCAGTAAAATCACTTGAGCTGACCCAGTCCAATGTGCATTCATCAACCTTATTCATATTTACATACTTATGATCTTATGTATGCCTGTATGAGGGACCATCCTGTAGTCCTTCCAGCTGTTGCTGAACTGGAAATCCGAGCAAAACCAACCAAATTCATATCAAATGATCTAAGTACCAAAGCCCACTGCAACTACATCACAAAAAAGGCTTTAAGAGTTGTAAACTTAATCTTGCGTAGCTTCTTTTCCAGAAACACTACACTACTAACCAGAGCATATAAAACATTTGCTAGACCAATTCTTGAATACAGTTCGCCTGTCTGGAACTCATACCTCATTTTGGACATTAATAAAATTGAGCGTGTCCAGAAATATTTTAGAAGAAGAGTTCTCCACTCCTCTGATTACAGCAAAATACCTTATGCCACCAGACTTGAAATACTGGGTTTAGAAAATTTAGAACTCCGCCGCCTTCGACATGACCTGAGTTTAACTCATAGAATCATCTGTTACAATGTCCTTCCTGTTGAAGACTACTACAGCTTCAATCGCAACAATACACGAGCACACAATAGATTTAAGCTTAATGTGAACCGCTCCAATCTTAATTGCAAAAAATATGACTTCAGTAACAGAGTTGTTAATGCCTGGAATGCACTACCAGACTCTGTGGTCTCTTCCCAAAATCCCCAAAGCTTTAACCAAAAACTATCTACTATTGACCTCACCCCATTCCTAAGAGGTCTGTAAGGGGCGTGCATAAGAGCACCAGCGTGCCTACCATTCCTGTCCTAATGTTCCCTTTGATTCTATCCAATTTTGTAGTTATTACATACTTATGCTTATATATATGCTTATATATCGTATAGTTATTTCATGCTTATGCTTATATATACTGTTGTGACAAATAAATAAAGTAAAATAAATAAAATAAAACTTGGTTGATGAAATGGGGTTCTGGCAGTTGTGATTTAGCAACATCTGGAAGTCCAGGGGCTCCCATTCTCTGCCATATAAAAATGCCTACTTTCCAACCATAACACCTCCATCTTTATATCATTTATTTCACCAATCTCGTTTCCTCATCAAATTGCTACTTATGTGAAATAATATTCTCCTGGGTTGATGAGTTAGTGGAATATATACTTAGATATCTCCTTTATTCCAAGAAGAAAACACATGGTGTGGAATAATTGATTACTTTGCAACTACAGTGATGTAAGAATTAAAATGGTTGAATAAATGTCCAGTTTTCATCCAGAAAACTGTCATAGTTTGTTTTCCCCCTAGATTTTTGTTTGGTTTTGAAATCAAATAGATGTTTTGTTGATAGCTAGGAAGAGAAATTAAAAGCCTGCCTCACTGATACCTATCTGGTAAGAGTTTTGATTTTCTGTGTGTGTGTGTGTGTGTGGTTTTTTTGTGTGTCAGTTTGGAATAAAATCTTACTTTATAGTTGTTGCCAGAAATGGATTGCTTAATGTAAAATTGAAGCTTCAGTGCAAATATTGTAAAGTATAAATGCAGAAAAAGCAAAGGCAAAGATAAATGGGAGATTATATTGCACAGAATTTGTATGCATGTGTGATCTATCAATCGATCATCTTTCAATCTACAGTATCTCTCTCTCTCTCTCTCTCTCTCTCTCTCTCTCTCTCTCTCTCTCTCATCCTCTCTATCTCAGAATAGGAAGCCCTTTTGATATGAATTTCCACTAAAAATGCTGGAGGATTCAAGAGTTTTTGTAATCCAATAGAGTCAGTTTGATTTAAGGACAGGTGAATCTATAAATTCAGTTTGCCTAATTTCTCTGCTAGCATAAATGTTTTTTAAAGTTTAGAATTACATTTGTTTGTATATTTGAAGCAACTTACTTCAAATCTAGATTTTTATTGGAAAATTTACCTAATATACACTGTTCTGCAGAGTTTTTTCAAAATATAATGTATTTTCTGCATTTTTTCCCATAAATTTGTGCAAGGTTCGGTATAATCTTTGTCTTTTAAGTGATGTTTTGACCATTTCAAAGAAATGAATTATAAAGGGCAACAAAGCATTGGTTCCTCTCCTTCCAAGATGGCGCCGACGAAGGCTGCCTCAGTGAAATGCTCTCTAATTGTTTCTTTATTTCTAATTGTTCTCTGTGACTCACTACGGATTTCCTACTCACAAGACCATCTGCTAAAAATTAAGGAACATTTCTTTAAGGAGCAGCTTTCTTTAATCTCACCCCCGCCTGTCTTTACAAACACGGAGGAGATTCTAACACAGGAGGAGGCAATTCCCACGGAGCCATGGATTACTAAAAAAACCAAATGACGGAAACGAAGGAAGAGAGGTAAGCGATCTGGGATCTTAATCAAGCTAAGAACTCGCATTAAAACTCCTCTGCCTTCAATTTTCCTAACAAATATATGCTCACTTGCAAATAAGATGGATGAAATACTCCTCTTAAACAAATACTATTCTGATTTTCACAATTCAGCAGTCATATGCTTCTCTGAAACCTGGTTAAATGAATCAATTGAAAATAGCAGCCTGAACATTCCAGGGTTTCAGATTGAACGATCAGACAGGATTCCAGAAACATCTGGTAAAAAGAAAGGAGGAGGCTTATGCCTATATATTAATAGAAACTGGTGTCAAGATTTTAATATAATTTACAAATTCTGTGACAACAATTTAGAGACTCTAATTATCAACTGCAAACCTTACTATTCGCCTCGTGAATTTTCCTCATTTCTTCTAATTGCTGTTTATGTCCCACCACAAGCCTGTGTAAACAAGGCATTACGAACTCTAGCTGACCAAATCATGGAGGCTGAAGCCAAACACCCTGATTCACTGGCCATTGTTTTGGGAGATCTAAACAAGGCAAACTTAAGGAAAGAGCTACCAAAATACTTTCAGCATGTCAATTGTCCCACCAGAGGCAAGAATACTCTAGACCATTGCTACACAACACTAAAAGATGCCTATCGGTCTTTACCACGTGCAGCTGTAGGACACTCTGATCATTGCATGATTCACCTTGTACCTGCTTACAGGCAAAGACTTAAAGCCACAAAACCAATAATTAAATCAGTGAAGACCTGGACGGAGGAATCAGAATTAAAGCTACAGGCATGTTTTGACTGCACTGATTTGAATATTTTAAAGATACCTCTGCAGACCTGGATGAACTCACAGATACTGTAACATCATATGTCAGCTTCTGTGAAGACCTATGTGTACCTACAAGGAACTTGCGAATACACAGTAACAACAAACCTTGGTTTACACCTAAACTTAAGCAGCTACGACATTCCAAAGAGGAAGCCTACAGAAAAGGTGATAAAATGCTGTACAATCAGGCCAGAAATGCACTAACAAGGAGATCAGAGCAGCAAAAGAAGCTACTCTGAAAAGCTAAAGAATCAGTTTTCAGCAAATGAACCAGCAAACATGTGGAAAACTCTTAAAAATATCACCGGCTATGGCAAACCTCCTTCCCAGGCTGAAGGTAATCAACAACTGGCAGATAACCTGAATGAGTTTTACTGCAGGTTTGAAAGGAAACTACAGCCACCTATCTCCACAACCCCCATCTCAGACACACCAACAACAGCCAAGCCTCCTACAACTGACCCCATTTCATTGGGTTCACAACCCCTATTGATCACAGAAAAGGAAGTGCAGGACCTATTTCACAGACAAAAGCCAGGAAAAGCTCCAGGCCCAGACAAGATAACTCCTTCTTGCTTAAAAGTCTGTGCTGACCAATTGGCACCCATCTTCACCCATATTTTCAATAAATCACTAGAGATGTGTTATGTTCCTTCTTGCTTCAAACGCTCTACCATCATCACAGTGCCGAAGAAGCCCACCATTAAGGAACTGAATGACTACAGACCAGTTGCTTTAACATCTGTAGTCATGAAAACCTTTGAAAGGCTAGTGCTTTCCTACCTGAAAACCATCACGGATCCGCTGTTAGATCCCTTGCAATTTGCATACCGAGCAAATAGATCAACAGATGATGCTGTTAATATGGCTCTGCACTACATCCTACAACATCTTGAGTCTCCAAAGACCTATGCAAGGGTCCTTTTTGTAGACTTTAGTTCAGCATTCAATACCATCATTCCAGACATTCTTCTAACTAAGCTAAACCAGCTACAGGTACAGACTTGTAAGTGGATCACAAGCTTCCTAACAAACAGGAAGCAGCAGGTGAAGCTAAGCAAGATCACATCAAATACCTGTACAATTAGCACAGGGGCCCCCCAAGGCTGTGTGCTCTCCCCACTTCTCTTCTCTCTGTATACCAATGACTGCATCTCCAATGATCCATCTGTTAAGCTACTGAAGTTCGCAGATGACACAACAGTGATTGGTCTCATTCGAGACAATGACGAATCCGCATATAGACGAGAGGTCGAACGACTAGCCTTGTGGTGCAACCAAAACAATCTGGAACTGAACACACTCAAAACCGTAGAAATGGTGGTAGACTTTAGGAGAAACCCTTCCATACTTCCACCTCTCACAATACTTGACAACACAGGAACAACAAACCTTGGTTTACACCTAAACTTAAGCAGCTACGACATTCCAAAGAGGAAGCCTACAGAAAAGGTGATAAAATGCTGTACAATCAGGCCAGAAATGCACTAACAAGGAGATCAGAGCAGCAAAAGAAGCTACTCTGAAAAGCTAAAGAATCAGTTTTCAGCAAATGAACCAGCAAACATGTGGAAAACTCTTAAAAATATCACCGCTATGGCAAACCTCCTTCCCAGGCTGAAGGTAATCAACAACTGGCAGATGACCTGAATGAGTTTTACTGCAGGTTTGAAAGGAAACTACAGCCACCTATCTCCACAACCCCATCTCAGACACACCAACAACAGCCAAGCCTCCTACAACTGACCCCATTTCATTGGGTTCACAACCCCTAGTGATCACAGAAAAGGAAGTGCAGGACCTATTTCACAGACAAAAGCCAGGAAAAGCTCCAGGCCCAGACAAGATAACTCCTTCTTGCTTAAAAGTCTGTGCTGACCAATTGGCCCCATCTTCACCCATATTTTCAATAAATCACTAGAGATGTGTTATGTTCCTTCTTGCTTCAAACGCTCTACCATCATCCCAGTGCTCAAGAAGCCCACCATCAAGGAGCTGAATGACTACAGACCAGTTGCTTTAACATATGTAGTCATGAAAACCTTTGAAAGGCTAGTGCTTTCCTACCTGCAAACCATCACAGATCCGCTGTTAGACCCTTGCAATTTGCATACCAAGCAAATAGATCAACAGATGATGCTGTTAATATGGCTCTGCACTACATCCTACAACATCTTGAGTCTCCAAAGACCTATGCAAGGGTCCTTTTTGTAGACTTTAGTTCAGCATTCAATACCATCATTCCAGACATTCTTCTAACTAAGCTAAACCAGCTACAGGTACAGACTTGTAAGTGGATCACAAGCTTCCTAACAAACAGGAAGCAGCAGGTGAAGCTAAGCAAGATCACATCAAATACCTGTACAATTAGCACAGGGGCCCCCCAAGGCTGTGTGCTCTCCCCACTTCTCTCTGTATACCAATGACTGCATCTCCAATGATCCATTTGTTAAGCTACTGAAGTTCGCAGATGACACAACAGTGATTGGTCTCATTCGAGACAATGACGAATCCGCATATAGACGAGAGGTTGAACGACTAGCCTTGTGGTGCAACCAAAACAATCTGGATCTGAACACACTCAAAACCGTAGAAATGGTGGTAGACTTTAGGAGAAACCCTTCCATACTTCCACCTCTCACAATACTTGACAACACAGTATCAACAGTAGAAACCTTCAAATTTCTGGGTTCTATCATATCGCAAGATCTCAAATGGACAGCTAACATCAAAAACATCATTAAAAAAGGACAACAAAGAATGTTCTTTCTGCGACAACTCAGTAAGCTCAAACTGGCCAAGGAGTTGCTGATCCAATTCTACAGAGGAATTATTGAGTCTGTCATTTGCACCTCTATAACTGTCTGGTTTGGTTCTGCAACCCAACAAGAAAAACACAGACTTCAGAGGATAATTAGAACTGCAGAAAAAATAATTGCTACCAACCTGCCTTCCATTGAGGACCTGTATACTGCACGAATCAAGAAGAGGGCCGTGAAAATATTTGCAGATCCCTCGCATCCTGGACATAAACTGTTTCAACTCCTACCCTCAAAACGACGCTATAGAGCACTGCACACCAGAACAACTAGACACAAGAACAGTTTTTTCCTGAAGGCCATCACTCTGCTAAACAAATAATTCCCTCAACACTGTCAGACTATTTACTGAATCTGCACTACTATTAATCGTTTCATAGTTCCCATCACCAATCTCTTTCCGCTTATGACTGTATGACTATAACTTGTTGCTGGCAATCCTTATGATTTATATTGATATATTGACCATCAATTGCGTTGTAAATGTTGTACCTTGATGAATATATCTTTTCTTTTATGTACACCGAGAGCATATGCACCAAGACAAATTCCTTGTGTGTCCAATCACACTTGGCCAATAAAATTCTACTCTATTCTATTCATGAACAGCTTTGAAAAATACAAATTTAGGTAAATTCAACTTGGAATACAAACTGAAAGATGTATTTAGATGTAACAGGAAACTTGATTGAAGCAACTCAAATAACCTACTTATGGATTTCAACCAGGGGTAAAATCCAGCAGGTTCTGGAGAACTGGTAGTGGAAATTTTGAGTAGTTCAGAGAATGGCAAATGCCAACTCTGGCTGGTCCCAAGAGGGGATGGAATGGAGATTTTGCAGTATCCTTCCCCCTGGAGTGGGATGGGAATGGAGATTTTGCAGTATCCTTCCCTTCAACACCCAAGCCACGCCCACCAAGCCAGACCACACCACACCACGCCCACCACACCACGCTCACAGAACCAGTAGTAAAAAAATTTGAATTTTACCACTGGTTTCAACTAAATACAGTCTGTCATTAGGTAAATAATAAGAAAGCCAGTTCACAGGTCTGAGCCAGCAGCTGCTTGCTAAACACCTTCTCACCTTGACTAAGGATTAGAATGATGCAAACACTGCTTTACAATTGCTACAATAAACAGGATTATTTCAGATCCTTGCAATTCAGTGGAAATTAGACTTAAAATAGTAATATTGGAATCAGGGTTAATCTGCCTTAGATCTCAAACAGATTGCTCCCTCTTTTCTGATAAGCAACACCTTTAAGTTTATTGATGTATCTGTTTCTGTACTGCCATAATCCCATAATTGATTCCTGGCAGTTAACATTGTAAACAGAACAGACATGGGGGCACTGTTATGTAATGGTACAGGTACTGAACTGGCATTGCAGAAGTGCCATTTCAAATCCACTGCCCACTCAGAAATCCATTGTCTGACGGTGGGCCAGTCCTTTTTCCTGAGGTTGAACCTGCTTCAGAAGATTGAGCCTGGCTAGGTGATGCAGTGGCTAAGATGCTGAGCTTGTCAATCAGAAAGGTTGCAGTTCGGTGGTTTGAATCCCAAATTTCTGCGTGAACAGAGGGTTGGACTAGATGACCTTCAAGGTCCCTTCCAACTCAGTTACTATTTAAGATTGATAGGGAGTAAAAAAGGAGGGTCTAACACCCTAAGGATGTTGTCCTTAAATAAACAAATAATCAAGCAACTGTTAAGCATTAACCCAGTGGTTCTCAACCTTTATAGTGCTGCGACCCCTTTAATACAATTCCCCACGATGTGGTGACCCCTTTAATACAATTCCCCATGATGTGGCGACCCCAACTGTAAAATTATTTTTGTTTTGAATTTATCGCACCTGAAGCCGTATTGGCTAGCGATCTGAACTGCTTGCGATTGCCTTGAGGACGGAGGCATTAAAGCAGAGACTCCTCCCCTATTAAGTTTATCGCACCTGAAGCCAGATTAGGCTAGCAATTGGGAGTAATTGCAGCTGGCTTGAGAGGGAGACATCAGAGCAAAGATTTCTCTCTTTTTTAATTCATCGCGCCTGAAACCGAATTCGGCTAGCGATTTGAAGAGCCTGCAGCTGGCTTGTGGAGTCAACCATTGGAGCGCGAGTCTTCGACTCGCAAGTATACTTCCCATATTTCCGATGGTCTTAGGGGACCCCTGGCAAATCGTCATTCGACCCCCAATGGGGTCCCGACCCACAGGTTGAGAACCGCTGCATTAACCTAACCAGCTATGTCACAGTACCAGCTCCTTCATTTATAAAAAACTGTCCAAAACATCTCTGACTTTCTCAGCCATTAGAAAATTATTAGGACTAGCAGTGAGTTGACAGATGACAGATGGAATTCCAGAGGATGTTAGCCTTTCTTGAAAAATCCTTGAAGTATTTTGATTAAACTAGACATTTCCAAATAACAATACTAGAGACAAAGAAACTAGAGGCTATTGCATTCCCAAGGTCACATTCTCAGTAGCCCAATGACCATTGCCTTGGTTGCCTTTAAAAGCTGGAAGTTATTCACAAGCCACGGCTATGTTTTGAGAAGAAAATGGCCAACTAATAATATGGGCTAGAAACTTTTCTATGATTATTTACAGTTGGAAAAGAACATGCAAATTAATGCAAATTTATCAGATCATAAATATCAGACAGGAAACAAATCAATATGTTGAAAGTATCTGCAGAAAAAACAAAAGAAGATTGAGTGGCTACATACTCAAAGTGGCTCCCATTTTTAAAATATATGTTGCAACATGTATAAAAAAGGGTGGGGCTTTGATCAGAGCCTTGATTGACATTTGGATTTTTTTGACCCTCCCCCATGAATGTCCCTGCAGATATTTTTAACCCATTGTTTCATTTCTATTTTGTTTTTCTGTTGTACCATTCATCCTTTTTTAGAATTGAAGTATTGATATTGGAAAACGGTCAAAGAAAACCTGAAAAAAATCAGCTGAAATAGTATTTTGTCCTTTGCTTTATCATCCATACTGCCCTTTGCTCTATGGGAAAAATCCCCTTCTGAACTTCTCACTTACTTCACCATCAACTTCTTCCCATCTCAAGTTTATTTAATGAGGCTCATTATTTTTTTCATTCCCTCACATACATCTTTACACACTTAGAGTACTATGTCCTTCCCAGATGTTTGAAAATGAGTCACTATGTAAAAAAGAAAAGAAAAGAAAAATAGCAACATCAGGAATGAACAACCTTAATAAAACACTATTTTAAAATGTGGAACATTTGAAGACACTTTGTATCTTGGGTGTGTAAAGTCAGGTTTAGCGCTAAATTTAATGTAAGACCTGCTGTCCCTTGATTACTGAAAAAGGCTTATAAATCAACTAATGGACACTTTGGAAAAACTGTTCTAATTTTGCTAAGTGCAAAGCTCAACATATAGTGCCTGTTAAACAACAATATTTAGACAACATAAGAAAATCCAATTCAGTTCTTTCACAGTATTGTCACAGCAGATAAGTAGAATATAATATTTCAACTGGCATAAACAGATATACATTTGATCTCTGTATAGAAATGCTTTGGAGATACTAAACAAAGACCAAAAATAGGTGCTTTGGGCTTTGCACTGTTTAGTTATGTAACAGATTGAAGGTCTAGGTTTTAGTCACTGGAAATGTGATAAACAACATTGTGCATTAATGCAGAAAACAGATTGAGCTCTTTAATGGGACATCAAATAAGACTTTATTAGCATCTATTAGGTTCAACCCAAAGCCCAGGAAATAGCATTAACGAGCATCATATATCAGTCTGTCTGTTATTAGATAACATTATCGCTTAAAACTAGCAAGTCATAGAATGCTTTATACCTTTTTTTTTACCTTTATCTTTAGAATGAGTGCCTGACATTCTATCTGACTACTCTGGCCTAACTATTAGTAATAGTGAACCAATTTATAAACCCATTAGTGACACTTTTTCCTGAAGATAAAAACAGTCAAAATTATCTGGCAGCAATTAATCTTAATGGCTGTATGCAGTAAACAGCAATGGGCTAATTCCAGCTCTGTCAGCCCCATCAAACAATCCCACATTAGGCAGCTTTTCACTGATCCATTAAGCATATTCAGAGCAACAACAAATTCAGTGCTGAAGGCATATGCACTAAACATTACAACAGTGATCTTCTGAAACCATCATTATCTCTTAAATAGTACTTCCCCCATGTATTATCATTATGCTGTACATTAGAAATACTTTGATTAAACTCCCTTAATTCATAACAGACAGCTGCAGACCATTTATGCAGTTAATCTCAACACAACAGCGATTGAGAAAATATAACAAATGAAGGCTGTAAACTGGAAGTCATTATGACGGGAAGATACTGGTTTTTCTAGCCCTCTCGGTGCAAAGAGCATGCAAAGATTATGCTTGAGGTCTGTAATAGTGGAGTGGAACCACTAATGACCTTCTCATTTCCCTGCAACATTAGCCATACAAACTGCAGCTACATACATATATACACCCGCACCCGCACGGTCTTCACATGCGAGCTGTGTTTAAGGATTTTCCCATAACACTAATCCCATGATTTAAGAACAAAAGAAAAGCAACACTGCCCAGGCAAAAGTCATGTGGAGAGATACGATAGAAAGCCACCATTCTTCAACTGAGTTCAGTTAACACATCAGCTAAGACAGGGATGTCCAAACTTGGCCCCTTGAAGAGTGGTGGACTTCAACTCCCAGAATTCCCCAGCAAGCAACTTGCTCATGTTTATAGCTCATGCTGGCTGGGGAATTCTGGGAGTTGAAGTCCACCATTCTTCAAAGGGCCAAGTTTGGACAGCCCTGAGCTAAGACGTTGCTTCAGGAAACTGATCTGCATGAAGGCCCTGCTTTTTATCACCAGAAAGTAGGAAAGGGGTGTCAGACCGGCTGACAATTATGATACAGAACAGTGGCAGGTTCCCAGCTCTTCAGCTTTTCTTTTCAGGAATAAAATTTAGAAAATCACCCACAAAAATGTCCAATGGATTTCAAAGATAAGCACAAGAACTTCATTGGGAGAGAATAGAAATAGCACTTATGCTTATATATCACTTCACAGTGCTTTACAGCCAGCTCTAAGCGGTTTACAATCTAGGAAGAATGGAAGGCCGAGTCAACCTTGAGCTGGTCAGGATTGAATTCTTGGCAGTGAGCAGAGTCAGCCAGCAATACTACATTCTAACCACTGTGCCACTACAGCTCATATATTCCTGTGGCATTCAGAGGCATACGTCTTCCTTGGATCAGTTTTGACATCAAAAGGATGTTAAGATACCAATGGTCTAATCTGAACAAGATAAAAACAATGTTGCAATCTTCCAAAGACCATTGTGAGCCACTCAGAGTTGGTTAGAAGAAGGTGACTGTATAAATATTTTAAATAAATAAATATTAATATCTATGTGATATGAAGATACTTTATATTCTGGTGTCACCAAGATTAATGCATTTATAGGGTCCTTGGAACTCTCTGAGCTTGGCTGCTTTCTTGCAGATGTTTCATTACCCAACTAGGTAACATCATCAGTGCTAGAAGGGAACGGGGTTTGTTCTTTATGTACAAGTATCTTGTCCTGTTAGTTTTGTGGAAATGTTCTTAATAGTTCTTGATTAGGCTATTACTTACTGTTAGGTTGCTTGTCTGAGTTGGCAGTTCCTTGATTGGGGTATTAATGCATTTCTATGACTGAATACAGGCCTCCAAGTAAATGTTTTAGAGATGTTCAGTTGTGATAACTACCATCATTCCAAGGGAGCACACTTGAGACACCAATTTAGGAATGGTGGTGGTGGGGGGGTCCATGCAAAGCTGCAAACCTTCATATACTCATCCAAACGTTGCCACTAAATTGTAATTGTTTTAACATGGTGGGACAGAAGATGATGAAATACTTACAAATGATTATATTAAGTATATTGGTCAATTTTATTTATTTATTTGTAGTTCCATAATTACATATTTAATTTAGACAGGGTTTACTTCTATTGCATAAAATAGTGTCAAACATGGATGTTTACATAAACATTTATCTCCATTACTCTAAATTATGGAGTAGGGCTATAGAACGCCACGTAAGGGATACATAACAAGCTACTTTTCCTTTCATTAAACAATTCCACATTATACCTTGATATGTATAATGTATCCCTTACGTGTTATGTATCCCTTACGTGGCGTTCTATAGCCCTACTCCATAATTTAGAGTGGCTTATTTATTTTCAGTTTGATTTCTTGACAGTGTGTGTGTGTGTGTGTGTGTGTGTGTGTGTGTGTGTGTGTGTGCATATGCGCGTGCAAAGATGTGCAACTGTAAACAAATTTGGGTTGGGTTTCATGTACATTATGGATAATCCTGCTATTGCTTTTATGTGTAGTCAATTTGGTTAGCGGTTCCATACCAATGTGGAAAAAGGGGCATCATGTCATAGAATCATGCATTGCATTTAGAACTTTAATTGGTATGGCCCATCAAATGGTAACCTTCTCCAATTGGTATAGTCAATGATTTTTCTTAGGGAATTCTCCATTCCCAGAGGCAAGGCTAACTTCTCTTTTTCTAGTTTATCTGTTTGAATTAAGCTATTAAGTCTGGCATTTTGTTGCTAATTCTAGTTTTTGATCAGCAAGCTTCATTGGGAGGGAACTGTAAATGTTCCTTCTTCTTAGTTTCTACATTATTTATGGTTCTATGTCTTGAAAGACATTTCAGGCACTTGTTTGGAGGCTAAAGACATCAACCTTAATTAAACAATCTTAATTAAACCCACCTTCTCTTAATTTATAGATAAGACCATCCTAAAGATCAGCATACAAATTATTCATTTCACAAGTGTAACAAAACCAAAAGACCGTTTGTAAATATTGGTGAATACTCTAGGCCTATCAGTCTAGTGAGGTTTTGCTACATATAAATCGTTCATTTGATTTTAGAGATATAAAACACTGACACAGTTTCTGTTTTTTGATGAAATGACCAAATAAGTAAAACTTTTCTCTGGCATTAGCTTAACTGTCAGAGACAATCTTGGTTTCAGTTTATAAACCCTGCATATAGTAATACAGAAAACAAGAGACCTGCAAAATTTCCCAGGATCTGCAATACAGATGATCAGAGGGCAGGAGTAATAGATTCCTGGAATATAAAAAAGGTACCTAGGGATGCTGAAGGTTAACTTAATCCAATAATGAAAGGCCTTTTGTTTCAAGACAGAACTGTGTTGACCCAGTATTTATTTAAAATCCTGCATATACAGAATCCAAAGGGCAACAACATTATAGTTTTCATTCTAAGTAACTTACATTCTTAAGCTATGTACAGCTTAACAGCTACATGGAGCAGAATAACAAACGAAGCAGTTGTGATCAGGAATGCCAAAGAAAATAACCTTTTTGCAGATGTCCCATCGGCTATATTTTGAGGCTTTGAGGCCTGGGTCCCTTAAGAGAGCTAAATTTGCCTCAAAGTATAAAATATTCTTGTTTCAGAGAGGGAGGGAGAGAGAGAGAGAGGGAGGGAGAATTCAGTGAGGGAGCCAGGGAGACTGTAATTTGCAAAACTTTTACACAGATACAACCAGGGGTGCTATTCAGCAGGTTCTGACAGGTTCTGGAAAACTGGTGGTAGTAGAAATTTGGAATAGTTCAGAGAACTGGCAAATACCACTTCTGGCTGCCCCCAGAGCAGGGTGGGAATGGAGATTTTGCAGTATCCTTCCCTTGCCATGCCCACCAAGCCACACCCATCAAGCCACACCACACCATAGCCACCAAGCCACGCCCACAGAACTGGTAATAAAAAAATTTGAATTCAATCTAGATTGCAGAAAATATGACTTCTGTAACAGAGTTATCAGTGCTCGGAACACATTACCTGACTCTGTGGTCTCTTCTCATAATCCCAAAAGCTTTAACCAAAAACTATCTACTATTGACCTCACCCCATTCCTAAGAGGACTATAAGGGGCATGCATAAGAGCACAAACATGCCTACCATTCCTGCCTATTGTTTTTTCTTATATATATATATGCTTATACTTCCTTATACTTCCTCATATATATGTTTATATACTATATAATCTTTTTGTGTGATGCTTATGTATATTGTTATGACAAAATAAATAAAATAAAATAAATAAATAAATGAATTCCACCACTGGATACAACAACATTAAAAACATGAAAATAGATGTAAGACTGGTTTCACCTTCCAGTTGCAATATCATGGTTTCACCTTCAAATTACAATATCAGCATTGCTTACAAGGATATTTAGGGAATTGTATGAGCATATCAGTTACTTTTCTACCAATGAGAAAATCCAAAACTTTCCAGGCCCTTATTTAATAAAATAATAGAATCAGATAATCAGTCAGTCCAGCCCTCTACTCAGGGCATAAATCCAGATTAAAGTATTCCCAAGGAATGACAGTCTAACTCTAACCTTTGCTTGAAGAAATCCACATCCAAAGAAGAACAACCATAATCATGCTAAGTAATGTGATTCTCCATTTAAGATCCATTGAAAGCTTGCATTGTAACTAAAAAGACCCCCAATACATAACCTCAAATATACTGTCTTTTATACTGTCTTGGATATTCTGAGTTTTAAAAATCTGCATTGCAAAAATTCCCTCCAAGCTCTAATTTAAAGAAAATGCAAGCACAAGACAATTTGACTTAGATGCATTTTGTTACACTCAAGTCAAATTGATATCTGCAAGCCAGTCTGTCTCTTATCAAGATTCATTTCAAGCTTATCAGAGTTATAAGCAGTCACTGAGGGAGAACTAGTCCTGTTTTAAATTGTGCTGTTTAGAAATATGCAACTAATATTAATATCAATCTGAAAGAAGCAGGCCTTTCAATTTCCTTTTTCTTTGCCCCAAGCTTTCATACTGGTTTTTTCTTTTATAACATGGTGCTCACAAAATGGCAAAAATTCACATAAAGAAATATAACCCATAAAACTGGCCTAAAACAATATGGGTTGTTGGATTGCTTAAACTCAATCGACAAGGATTAGCTAGCTTGAAAAGGTTCCATAGAGAATATGAAAAATCCTGAACTTGCTCTGAAGAGAAATTGGACAAATTTCTTTCTGAGTTATGAAGAATGAATTTGCAGCTAAGAGGAAATTTATTCCTTAGGATGTTAATGTAGGAATAGTGCACAACTTGACACAATTTTGCAGAAAAATACAGCTTTATGGTCTTTTAATTCCTTTTTTCAGATGCCTCTTTATAGAACATAAGATAATAGTATGAGTGACATCCCCTCCATTCAATCAGAAGCAAATTTCATACAAAATCAATGGTCATTTCGTGAGCAAAAACAAAACATGCTGAATTACTGTCAGTTTCATAAAATTGATGTAATAGGTACAATATTTGGGATGATAAATACAGATGCATTTATTGTAAATAGTAACAACCTCTTTGAGGCTGTTGTCTATTGAGAATAATTTTATAGATGAGGATGGCCTTCCTCAATTTTTCAAATATGTAACACCACAACGTTCATCGCACACAGCCTAGAGGGTCATGCTGCCTAGAGGAATGGGGGTTTCAATTGCCCACAACTGGGGTCATTAGCTTGGAAAAGCTGAATTACAAAAAATATGGCAAGTATATACAGATGTCCTATGTTTTGAATAAGTTTGGCATTAGAACAAAATATTAACTTATGAAAGTATGAGTTCAGTAAAACAGTACACAATTATAGGTTCAGCAGTATACTCAGGGAAAAGTCCTGGGCTTTATGAAACAACAGGAAATAATACAAAATAAATTAGTTGACACCAAAAGATTCTAAACTATCAAAAACCTAAAATTCAACCTTGAACTTCATTTCATTTCATGCTTCACTGATTTTAAATGGTACAATGACTGCATACATGAAGAATGCCAAGCCATATCTTAAAAATGCTTTTCTCTCCTAATTATAGCTTAAAGTGTAACTCTGAAAAGACAATGTTGGCAGGGCAACTACTGAGAAGGTGCCTCTTCTAGTAGATGGTTTCATGTGAAAAATGTCCTCAAAAATCTCACAACATGATAGAGTCAATTGGATAAAAAGCACTCTCTCTCTCTCTCTCTCTCTCTCTCTCATATCTATCTATTCTCTCTCTCTTCCTCCCCCCCTCTGTGTGTGTCCATCTGTCTTTCTTTTATCTGTATAAAACGATTGTGTTTATTTTTGTACTCTATAATTACTTTCAAGCTAGTTGAAGAGTCAATTTAAGGGGTAGAATAGTTACCCAAAATGGTAATCATCAAAAGTGGTAAACTGATCATAGAAATAATTACTATTATAATACTACCAGCCTAGGGACCAAGATTCTAATCTTAATGTACATATCTTGTTAAAATTCCACTGAATTTAATAACAGGTTAAATTAGTTTGAATAAACTAAATTTCATTGATTGGTACGACTTAAATATGAATTACTCTAGTAGCGAGCCATGGTTAGAAAGCAATATTGCAGGCTAACTCTGCTCGCTGCCAGGAGTTCAGTCTTGACTGGCTCAAAGTTGACTCAGCCTTTCACCCTTCCAAGGTCAATAAAATGAGGATTCAGATTGTTGGGAACAACATCCTGAGTCTGTAAACTGCTTAGAAAGGGCTGTAAAGCACCATGAAGTGGTATATAAGTCTAAGTGCTATTGCTACTTTAATTTGTTAGAATCTAATGCATTTTATAGAAGCCCAACAGTTAATTTTATCTTCCTTCCTTCCTTCCTTCCTTCCTTCCTTCCTTCCTTCCTTCCTTCCTTCCTTCCTTCCTTCCTTCCTTCCTTCTCTCTCCCTCCCTTCCTTCTCCCTGCCTCTGCCTCTCTCTCTCCCCCCCCACCCCTCTCTCTCTCTCACACACACAATGTTTGCCTAGTAGTCTTTCAAAATACAACATTCTAGCAGGGGTACAGGAAACCACTGGAGTAATTAGAAAGGTAGATTGTAGTGTCTGTAACAGTAGACAGATGTTTGTATTATAGTCAAACACATCATTAAGGATACAATTGTTATTTAATGTGACATAATAGTCTTTCTACTCTTCATGAAATCCACTCTAGTAATTACTTTTTGTAGTTCATTGGCTCTGTGATCTGAATACTTAGCAATGTGTTATATCCAAATAAATATTAAATGTCAGATTTCAAAACACTTCGACCTTCCTTCAAGTCCAGTAAGTGGAACACTCATAATCTTTCACACTATCATGTGTTATATGTCCAGAAGAATTTCCTAACAGAAGTTGACTTGATTGCTCATCTTGATATTTTGAACTGGTCCCAAAGATGTTCAAAGTGCAAGTTATCTCTGTTCAGAAGTAACTTTCATAAGGGTTTAGTATTTTTATTGCTCTGGGTAAGATGTGCCTCACATAAACCATCACTACAAAGGAAAGTGATAGTATTAAATATTTTTATTTTTGCGGTGGGGCGAATGAGTGTTCTGAATGGTGTTGGCTATAGTTCCTTCATCTTTCATTTGCATGTTGTTTTGATATTAGCTGGAATCAACAATAGCTGGAGGAACCTGAACTATTCAGAATCCCCAATTACAGGAAGCATACAGAAGATGACAGTGGTGGACTGTGGTGACATAAGTATAACCAATTCTCTTTGCAGATGAGAATGTCACATTTTGGGATGCTTACTCTTCCTATCCCCACCTCTTGAAAAAAAAATTCTTCATGTAATAATCTAGCATATTTACTATTTGCTAAATCTGCATTACTATTAATTTTCTCATCGTTCCCATCACCCATCTCCTTCCACTTATGACTATATGACTGTAACTTTGTTGCTTGTATCCTTACAATTTATATTGATATTGTTTCCTGATTGCTTATTTGTAGCCTATGACTATCATTAAGTGTTGTATCATTAAGTGTTAAATTTGTACCTTATGATTATCATTAAGTGTTGTAACTGTTGTACCTTGATGAAGGTATTTTTTCTTTTATGTACACTGAGAGCATATGCACCAAGACAAATTCCTTGTGTGTCCAATCACACTTGGCCAATAAAATTCTATTCTATTCTATTCTATTCTATTCTATTCTATTCTATTCTATTCTATTCTATTCTGCAAGAGACTGCAGCATGTATATTTAATATAGAGGATGTCATTTATTACATGAAGAAGTATATATGTATAATTTGACTCCCTGAAATGTATTTATATACTGCAGTTACTTATTTAATTACTTAATAAACCTTTTCACTCCCAAGGGCTTTTTGTATTTCACCAAACATAGCAGAACAAAAAAATAACAAACCTGCCATGTCATTGTACTTTAGTAGCTTGTCATGTTTTCATGTTCTACTCATTTTTAAAAAGAATTTTAAGCTGTACTCACCTGATTTGGAGCACTCTGACTTTACAATCTCCATTTTCAAGTTTCTTCCAAAGAATGCCGCCTTTGATTATTATTTTTTTTAGAATCTGTCAGTAAGTTTCTTTATAGCATAGGCTATATTGTAGGTACATCTGTTCATCCATACTCTATATATCCACAGAGTGTCTGCAGTTTTTAGTTATAGTAACAGTAGAAATCCATATTCTTGTGCAACAACAGTGTTATCAATCTAATGAATACATTTTTATCTGCTTTAAATGTCAAGCTCATTTTCAGAAGACATACCTCCTGGATAGATGTATTCCTATTGAATAAATGCAAGACTGAAATACCTTTACCCTGTTAGGTGCTTTTCTTCCCGATGCTCATTGCTTAAAGAGAAGTGTCAGCTGTATTTTACTTTATCGTATAAAAAGTTTCAAAATTTAATTAAGGGTCAAGTACCCAGAGTAGATAAATGCAACAATGAAAGCCTATTTCTGATCTCTCTGAAGTCTGCAATCATGAAAATTATTATCATTGAGTAAAACTGGTTTCGGGGATGGTAACTGGAAGATGGAATCGGTATTAGTCAGCCACAATTTACATAATAATGGGTTCCCAGTTTTCATCAGCACCTTTTGTTTGTACAGTGCTTGCTGCTCCAGCAAATTGTCAAAATGTCATTCCTCTCCAATCAGCCAGAAAATATCAACAGTAAACAAGGAGCAAGACAAAAATCCTCTGATTAAAAATATGGCAGAAGTGAAAATGTCTGGTTCTTCTAAATATTGTTATTCCTGTATCGACAATAATACAGGTGGATGGCTTCGGAAATGTGCTATTACTTTTAATAAAGAAGAACCCGTTGTTAGCAGTGTCACTCAAACCATACCACAGAGATCATGCATTTTTTTGTTTGTTTATTTGGCCTGGTTTTGGCGTTATCACTGAGATGGGCATCACTGAGAAGCAATCAATACAATGTGTGATGTGTGATGATGCAATAAGGAATAAAAACAATAAATTGGTACAAAAGTCGGCATAGTAACCTGGAAATGCAATCCTTGGATGGTCCATGAACAGGAGAAGAAAGACAGATTCAATATCTGCAATACCTTGTCACACTTCTAAACAGAGCTCAATGGATGCATCAATCAACTATAGAACCTGCCATACACATTGTCAATCCACAAGCTTTCTTTATCCTGCTGCAGTTTAAATCTGCAGTTTAAAAAAAAATGGTGTACTCACAGAATGCACATTTCTAAACACATTTTTTTAAAAATCATAAAACATATATTTGAATACCTTTGGACAAGAACCAGCCTGCAACATCACTATTGATAATGATAGATGATTATACTTATCTCAGAGACTTGATTGAGTAGAGCAGGGCAGGTCTTGTTTCACAATCAAAGTTAGGATTCTTCAAGCATCATCTAGCACATGGGAAGGGCAAATAAATAGGAAAAGACTTTTCCCAGCACCTCTTTTATATATTGCCTGTTATCCCGATTTAATTGTATTTGATAGCATTTTCTTTCTGTAGCATGGTTTTATGGTAGGCTTTATTGTTTCTTTTATTGTTTTCTAAGCTACGTTTATGTAAATTCTGCCTCAAGTCAATGAAGATGATAAGGAGATTCTAAATTGTCTAAAGAATCCGAGCAACAAATATCCCTCCGTCCACTTTTCATAACTGCAGCAGGTTTTATGATAATAATTCCTCCTGTAACGTTTCTGGCCAATATGCTTTTTTAAAATAGATTTTTATTATAATTTTATGAAATAGATTATCCCATCTCATTCTTTCCAAACAGCAAACTATTGCTAGTGTAATCTGCCCAAGCAGTTCATGGTTGAATGGGTATTTGAATATGAGTCTTCTATCTAAAAAAAGAAAAGGAAAAGAAAAGAGAAAAAAAATACTGTCATGTAAAAAGCTGACCAGTTTAAAAGAAAACCAAATATATCCTAACTCAGAATGAAGGAATGGTAGAAGGCCTTGTCACATAGGACGTAGAACAGCCTTACCAAGTTTACACTTAGACTACATTACCCATGATTTTCACAAAGCATGGACAGTGTATGATGCCTGGAATAGTCCCCTTACAGTAAACAAGAAGCTTGCTGACTTTCTTCAACAAAGCGGTTTCAAGACATCTTGCTTTGTTCCTATACATGTTGTCCTTAACTTATAACAATTTGTTTAGTGACCATCAAAGTCACAACAGCACTGAAAAAACTGACTTAGGACCATTTTTTAAACTTATGATCCAGTGGTGAAATCCATTTTTTTTACTACCAGTTCTGTGGTGGGCGGCTTGGTGGGTGTGGTGTGGCTTGGTGGGTGTGGCATGGGAAGAATACTGCAAAATCCCCATTCCCTCCTCACTCCTGGGGGAAGGATATTGCAAAATCTCCATTTCCACCCCACTCTGGGGCCAGCCAGAGGTGGCATTTACCAGTTCTCCGAACTGCTCAAAATTTCCACTACTGGTTCTTCAGAACCTGTCAGAACCTGCTGGATTTCACCCCTATTAGAATCCCTTCAGCATCCCCATGGTCATGTGCTCAAAATCCAGACATTTGGCAACTGAGTCATATTTCTAACAGTTGCAGTATGCCAGGGTCATGTGATCACCTTTCACGACCTTCTGACAAGCAAAGTTAATGGGGAAACCAGATTCACTTAATAACTCTGTTACTAACTTAACAAATAGTGATTCACTTAACAACTGTGGCAAGAAATGTTGTAAAACTCACTTAACAACTGTCCTTAGCAACAGAAATTTTGGTCCCAATTATGGTCCTAAATCAAGGACTGCCTGTAATTAATTCTGAAACCACTTTTTGATGGTAAAAGATACATCACAATCAGTTGCTTATATCAACAGATTTCATTCTTTACTGGGAGTTGAGTAACATGCTAACTCTTTCTATTTTTGGCTTATAGGGCTATTCCCTATTACTAAATAGATACCTTGAAAAATAGTCTATAATCCATGAAAGATCATACTTCAATGAACTGATTACTTTTTAAGGTACTACAAAGATCTTAGCTGTTCTCAACATGATGAACTCATATAACTTGTCATCTGAGGAGAATGAATACATTAGGTTCTCTGAGAGACATTTTTTAGTGCCAGCAAATGAAATACGCACACATATTTTTCATAAAAATATATAGGTTACATCGGAAACACAGCGAAAAAGGCAGCTAGTTAGCAGCTGCCACTATAACCTTTATCTGCATCCATGGAAACTGGGCTAAAGATGGAGTTCCATTTTATTATTCTCACACCCACAATGTTAAGCCTCTGAATCCCATTGCAATTTAATGGCTAAAATCAGAAGGCAGATCTGTGTTCATTGGACCAGTGCCGACATCCTCTTAGCTAATGAGCACTATAAACATTTTCATGCCAGGAAACCAATGCAAGTGGAAATATTATGCCATCCAGCAAACACAGATACATACAAAATGGTCAACGAAGTCAGTTCTTTGCGATCCTTTACCCAGACGATCATTTCCAGAAACATGACCCTATTGAGTTCCAGCTTATTTCCAGAAGATGTCTATATTCCAGCTACTGATGTTTCCAAGTACAGAATGGTATTTCTTTTCTATATTATTTAAAGGCATTCAGCTGTAAAGAATTTCTTATTTGTTTCCTCCTTATTTTACCACCTATAAAGTAATGAATACTGAGATAACAAATGGATATAAGCAAGAGAAAAAAGGATTTCCATTTTGTCCTTTTTCTAAGTTTAGTATTACTCTTCATTAAAAGAAATCAGCCATATTGGGAAAAAATAATACAGAAGAAGGCAAAAAGTATATGTTAACTGGTAGATCAGTGTTTTTCATTTTTGCTTTCAAGCAACAACTGGTAATGGGAATCTTCATTTGATCAGATACATTGATCTCTTCTTGATCTAAATTCCATTCCATATTCCATTCCAAGGGAGAATAGCATGGCATCTAATCCCCAAACTTCAATGTAATGTAGAAGTCACTCTCAAATTATCAAGCAAGTTTACTTCTGGTTAGGATTTCACAATCAGAAGATCTTAGAATCATAGAATCAAGCTATTGAAAGCATCCACAGAAGTCCTTTAATTCAACACCCTGTTCATTGGAGGTTCTGCTACAGTAATTTAGACAGAAAACCATCTAGCTTCTATTTGGAAAACTCCAATAAAGGGAAAATCAGCACAAAATCAGAGGCAGTCTATTCCACTTGTTGATAAACTTTTAACATCAGGAAGTATCCTTGATATCTAACTCAAACTTCCTTTCTTGTGATTTCTATCCATTGCTTTGGTGGATAGTAACTGCAAACAACCCCATCCCCTTCTTTATATGACAATCCTTTTTACTGATGGTCCAGCTAAAGGGGTTGATGGGACGATTATTAAATCAGCAGATATCAAACTTAACATTTTAGAAAAGAAAGAGATGATTTAAAATTATCGAATTGGGCTTAAGCAGTTGTTTGGGCCAAAACAAGTAGACTGAAATTAAACTGGGAGAAATGTAAAGTCTGGGCAGAAAAAAAGTTAAAGGCTTAAATAGAATAGAATAGAATAGAATTTTTATTGGACAAGTGTGATTGGACACACAAGGAATTTGTCTGGGTGCATATGCTCTCAGTGTACATAAAAGAAAAGATACCTTCATCGAAGTTAATATAGTTAAAGGTTTAACTATAGAAGACTTAGCTTGGCAGTAGTACATATGAAAAGATTCAGTGTGTTCTAATAGATCACAAAAACCTCTTCTGCTCCACTCAGTATTCTAACTGGATGCAAAGCAATTGATGTGTCCCTTCGACATATGGTCACGATCCATTGAGGAGTTTTATTGTGTACTTCATTTTATCATTTGCCTAATTAGGATGTCACGAGAAACATTGAGGGTTTGGTGGTCAAAGTATACATCTATTGTTACAAGCGTCTTTCATTGGCAGCCATCACTTCATTACAGGTAGCAGTTTTAACTAATAAAGTCTGCTGTAGATGAATTTACTGATTCAGCACTGCAAAACTGGAATTTTCAATAGTATTTTTGTGGGACAAAAGGCAACCTATCTAGGAAGAAGGACACCAGAGTGTAATTTAGGTGTAGTGAAATGGCAGTTCAGCCCAAACAAATTGAAATATTTTCTACAATTCCTTTTTCCCCCCTCCTCTTAAATTTTAATCCGTATTATTTTATCAAGATAAACTGGCAATTGCTTGATATATATATATATTGCTTGATATATATTGTACACAAACACACAAACACACACCTACCCTTCTCCAGGATATGTGCAGCCATGAGGTTTAAGGTCATCAACATATCTCCTTGAGCATTATATGTCATCTGATCTGTTTTAGGTAGGTTCCTGTCAATGATGTAGAACTGTATATTAGTACATTCATAACGTATAATATATGAAATATTCCTGTCTCTCTCAGTCAAATTTCTTCTTCATCTTAAAATATCCTAGGATTCTATTTTTACTGAAATTTTAGCCCACCGAAGAGAGGGAAAAATGTTAATAACTTCCCCTGTCAAGAGTTATATATTTCTCTCATGGAATAATGCCAAATATCCTTTGTAATAAAAAGCTTGAACTGTTTTGCTAATAAAAGCTGCTTGTTCTGGTAACTGTAAAGGTCAGGCAGAAAATAATGTTGCAGATCCTTATCTTTTATAATAATGTCACTTTCTATCATTATTGTAACATTTTTGGGCAACAAATTGCAGAGAAAACAAAAGATATGATGTCCTTACAACTAGGTCACTTGTCCATTAGAAAGCATTAGTTTGCAAAAGCTGTTAGTCAGTTAGAACCCCACAATGTCAGGAAGGACAGTAATACATACCTAATAACAATCTGAAACCAAAGTATTAAACTCACAGGCTATATTAAATAATGAACACTAATTTTCTCTGAAAACCATTAGCTGGATGACCGTTCTAAAATTGAAATAATCTGTATTCATGCTTTCATCTTTACCGAGAGATGCTGTGTGGGGTATTAGATTTGACAAAATGGTTCTTCCTAGTTGGAACATTGTCTGAACTAACTTTCTGATGCCAGATGTCCTATCAGAATAGCCCTATAGATGGGGGATTTATGTCTATACGGGAAATATCACAGCAGCTTATTTTGAGAATAAACTATTTGACCAAGTGATTCCAGATGTGCTGGGCCTACAATACCTAAACATCCCAACTGGTCAATAGTGGGCAGGCAAACTGTAGTTTCAACACTTTACAAGGGTGGCTTTTTAAGAATATATTTTCTAGAATGTTTAAATTCCTATATTTAAATTGAAATATTTGTGAATATCACTTTCATACTTACTAGCATTTCATTCAGTTCCTTAAACCATTATAGGGGTGTGTGTGTGTGTGTGTGCGTGCGCACACGCATGCCTTCAAGTCAGTATTTACCCCTGGTGACTGCCTGGACCAGTCACTGCAATTTTGTTGGCAAGATTTTTGAAATTGGTTTACCATTGCCTCCTTCCTAGGGAAGAGAGGGTGTGACCAGTCCAAGGTCACCCAACTGACTTCATGCTTCAGACAAGACTTGAAGTCAAGGTCACCCAGTTTTGAGCCTGATGCCTTAACTACTACATCAAACTAGCTCTTTTTTTCTAACAATTAATGATACAGCATGTCGTATGTCAATGGGACCATTGTACCAGTAGAATTGCAGGGGTTATTAGTAGCCAGTTCTCCTTCTTCTCTCTGATGTCCTGTCATGCTGTCTCATTGTGGTAGGTTGTGGTGATGGGTAGGGAACTTCAGGAGTATATACCAAGAATACATATTTCTGGCAATATCACCAAGGTGCAAAGGTCATCCAAACTGCTCAGATAAAGCAACAGCAATATAGGAAGATGCCAGAGGCAGATTATCACTGTAGTGACAATTTTTTATTGTGTGGGAGAAGGCAATGGTAAACCACTCCTGTATTTTAACAAGAAAATCACATAGATAGAAAATGTAAAATATTGATGATATAGTGCCAGATGATGGCCTACTCAGTTGGATGACACTGAGGAAGGGCATCTGAGGCAAAAAGCTAGCCCTTACTGGCATCAGCTTCACCAACAGCAGGCTTGCAAAATTCATGAGCTGATGCCTGCGTCAAGCTAGACTGGAGAAGTAGAGCGCAAGCGAGTGAGCAAGCATTGAGGAGATGGCGGGAGGAGTCAGGCAAAGAGGTGAGTGAGAGGCATCCGCAGCATGCCATAGCACATGTATTTTCCCTCAGCCCCTTTCTTTTGGAGGGCTACTATCTGCTTGGCTTGGCTCGGCTTGGCTCAGCTCCCCTCCTGCTTCTCCACCCCTCCTCTCACTCCATTAGCCAGCCTGCCAGTGGAAGGTGAGTGAGTGGGCTTTGGGCATTTCCCACCCAAACGGCATGCCACATTTGCAGTGGGGGGAGGTGTCTGGGGAAGGCAGCGGGAGAATGGGGGTGGACGGGTGGCAGAGGAGCCACTTTTGAGCCATTGTTTTTTGTGGGGTTGGCAGACTACTGATCAAGCCTTATTACAAAACTCAAAGTCTACCAAGCAATAGTGCTAACTACCCTGATGTATGCCAGTGAGACTTGGACTGTATACTGGAGGCACGCTAGGCAATTGAACCCCTTCCACACAACCTGCCTCCATAGTATTCTGAGGATCCGATGGCAGGACAAGGTGCCAGACACAGAAGTCCTCTCCAGAGCAAGACTGCCATCAGTTCACACCCTGCTGATGAAAGCCCAGACATGCTTGGCAGGCCATGTTGTAAGGATACCAGACCATCGCATAAACAGCTCCTCTATGGTGAGCTGTCTCAAGGAAAGCTATCGCAAGGGGGACAAAGAAAGTGATACAAAGACCGTTGAAAGCCTCTTTCGGGTCCCTGGATATCGACACCACCTCCTGGGAAACCCTGGCACAAGATTGATTGACATGGCTCACACTGATCCACCAAGGCTGCCAGACATCTGAAGATAGAAGAACAACCATAGCACAAGAGAAGCGAGCACTCTGTAAAGCTGAGTTGCAAATGCTGCAACAATGGTGCCCACACATGTCTGCCTGACATGTGGCAGAACATTTTGTGTGCATATAGGCCTTACCAGCCACCTGCTGACACATTGTAGACAGCTGACAACCTGTTAGATGTCAAGGACCTCTTTGAACACGATGGACAAGGAGAGATTTTGTGGGATGCAGAGTCTCCCCCTAATTATGCAGGCAGAGGCATGCTTCCCATTTTGGTAGCCCCCTGTAGGGAAAATAAAAAAATTAAACAAAAATGTGGCTCTGGCTGGGCTGCCAGGCTAGAGACAGATTACTTACTATACCACCCAAATGTGTGTATCCGCCAGCAGCGGATGGTGTTTATAAAATGAGAGGCTTTCCCTTCCCTGGGCAGTAGAGCCATGTCTCTCATTAGTGCTAGAACCTCAGTGCCTGGCCGGTGGGGCATTTTCCCTTTTTCTTTCATCCTGCCCCACCCACCCACCCACCAGAGACCCTTGGATTCCCTCCCCAACTAACTGGAAGTAACCAATTGAAATAAGATGGGCAGCTTATAAATTTTACAATAAATAAGTTAATAATAAATAAACAAATGTATATGCCAACACCAAAAAGAGACTTAATTATCACACAATATCATTGATTTTACAAGCTAGCAAAATAATTCCTGGAATCATCCAGTGCAAATTACTGCCATACATGGAAAAAGAGAGGTCAGATGCTCAAGCTGGCTTTAGAAAAGGTGAAGAAACATGAGACATTTATTATTGTTATTGCTGATGCATACTGAATTATTAAAAAGGCAAAAAATAATAATAATACCAAAAATATATCAGGATGTTTCAATTATAGGAAAGCTTTTGATTGCATCGATCATGTCATTTGTGGAAAGTGCTCAAAAAATTGGAATTACAGAAGATCTCATTGTCATTGTGAGAAAATTTTTTATACAGGTCAGGAACAGAGGGGTATTCTGCCAGTTCGCACCAGTTCAGGCAAACTGGTAGCAGCGATCGCGGGTGGGCCCGCCCCCCACCCCCGTGCCCCAGCTCCAAGTCATGCTATTTAGGCATGTTTTTGAGACTCGGCGCATGTGCTGAAGGTGTGCTAGTGAGCAAAGCGCATGCGCAGAAGGCTGGGCACATACATGGACAGCACAATTGTGTGTGAAGCAAGCGTGCATGTGGCAAACTGGTGGTAAAGGTAAGTGAAACCCACCCTGGTCAGGAAACTACAGAGTGGATGTGAAATATTGAAACTGATTGGCTCCAGGTTAGCAAAGGAGTGAAACAAGGCTACTTTTCTTATTTACTCAATCTACATGTGGAATATATAATAAGGGAAGTTGCATTGGAAGAAGATGAGTGTGATTTTAAAATTGGAGGAAGAAAGATAAATAATATGGGCTATGCTAATGACACTACCCCGCTAGCGGAAAATGTAAAGGATCTGCCAGTCTTATTACTAAAATTCAAAGAGCACATTGAGCAAATGTGTCTAAAATGAAATATAAAGAAGACCAAACCAAGAACAACAGGTAGAACAACCAGCCTTAGACTTTACAGTAAAAGTATTGAAATAGCGGATAGTTTCTGCCCTTTAGGATCAACTGTCAACTGTCAAGGACCAACAGTCCAGAAATATTTTGCAAAGTGGCACTAGGTAAAGCAGCCATAAAGGCTTTTGAAAAGATATTCAAATGCCAAGATGTGTCTATATCTAAAGATCAGAATTGCTGAAGCCATGGTATTCCCTTTAAAACTTGATGGAAGCAAATGTTGAACTTTAAAGAAACCAAAAAGAAAGAATATTGGTATCTTTGAACATTGGAGAAAACTCCTGCAAATACCATGGATAACCAAGAAAAGAAACCCGTGGATTATTGAACAAATTAACTCAGAATTCTCACTTGAGGCGCATATGACCAGGATCAAATCATCCTACTTTGGATACATTATGTGAAGATCCAGCTTTCTGGAAAAGCCCCCAATGCAGTTAAAGATGGAAAGAAAGGAAGGAAGAGAACGACTAAGAGCAAGATGGATGGACTCAGTTATAACAGTAATCAATGGAAGATGTGAAAGACCAGGATAGATGGTCTTTACAGATGGTCTTTAAGGATAGATTCAAAGAGAAATTCTGTGTAGGTGCTAGGAGTCAAAAATGACTTGATGCCACAGATTGAATCAGTGAGTCAGTCAGTCAGTCAGTCAGTCAGTCAATCAGACAATTTTCATTCTGTATGTCTCAATACATTTTTTTCTAGGATAATTGATAAATGAGAATCCTTCCCTTAAACTTTGCCACCTTATGGGAGCTAGGAAGCATATCATTTCTCTGGCAGCTCTTACCCTTTGGAACATTCTTCACCCCGAAATTCAGCATACCTCCTATCCTTTCCTGTTGTTTCAATTCTTTATTTGGAGCCGCTCAGAGTTTGGTATGAGTGGCTATGTAAATCTTTTAAACAAACAAATAAAATTAATCTGATCACTTTTAAGTTTTAACAGCCAGTGTTCTGTGGTTTCCTTGTTTATAAGGCATGAAAGTGTTAAGCTTCTAATTTTGTCTTTTCCAATTTCCAAAAAAAACTCAGATACTTGCATTCCATAAAGAATTTTGTCACAGTGTAATAAAATCCATGTCTGTCTGTCTTTCTTTCCATCTGTGTGTACATACTCTTACACATTTTAATTGTTACCCAGTCACTTAATTAAATAAATGCACTTTTCCTAGTGGAACAATTTTATCTGTATGCCAAAAAGCAGTTTTAAAGAAGAGACCAAAATCCATCATTTTAATTCATGCAAGTAAAATGATACCCTTATTTAATTCAAATAAATACACTTAACAAAGTGGTCCACGTATTATGATTCCTGAAATATTTTCAGCACCAGCTCTGATGGACTTTGTACAAAGCTTTGGGGGAGGTATAAGTGAATGTTTGGCTTGGACTGGGGTGCAGGACTCCTTCACTAGGGAACCTTTTAACTTCTACAGGTCTTTGTCAAAGTTCCTTCCAAGCTCCCTGCTGCATCTCTAAACTTCAAACTCCACCGAACTCTTACTAGCTCCTATAAATGTCTTTTTCTTCTTCTTTTTTTAAAAAAATACAATTGTTGTGTTTAGAAAGATTCTCCAGAATATTTTAGCTGGTTGTGAAGTCATTTGGATTTAATGATAAGGAAACAATAATTTTAAAAAAATAAAGCAAAAGTAATGCTTGGCTGTCTTTATAAGAAGATCAAAGCTGTGGCAGAAAAGGGACAAACTAGTGCTTCCCAACTTCCCACTTGATTTCACGCTGTAAAGTCAACAAATACACGTATGTAATGATTCTAATTAATTGTGGGAAACAGTAATCATAAAGTATGATTCTTTTCCATATATGAAGAATAATTCAAAAAGAAAATAAGAATTTAGTGCACCATTACATATTTCTGGAGAGAGGGATGGGGGAAGAGAGAGATCAGTCAATATTCTTATTAAAATTAGCTTATGTCACAATTTCTTTAGAGTTAAATACTAAAAAACTCCAAAAATTCTCAAACTTTGTGCGAGTAAATTGTGCTAAATTCACCTAGCAAAGTGAAAAGCCAAAGAATTCAGAGAGTTTGTTAACTTTTGATTTTCCTCTAGGGAATTTTACATACAAAGAAGTTTTATCCAAATTTTACATGAAGGGCAAACTGAGACTAATTCTTTTTTTAGGCATAACATCTGTGGAATTTGCAGAAATGCCCAAAGCATTCTTACTATAAGTATCATTTCCCAACAGGATAAAAACCAAATACCATCTTACAAATGTCTATACATTATATTTGATAATGTATAGCCACACATCTGAGTCAGATTTCTAGTTAACTCAGAAGACCAAACCCATTAAAGTGAACAGTACATCTCACTTAAAAGATCCTCATGCACAACTATAGCATTTGCAAGTGCCACAATGAGTATTCCCAGTGCCCATTGAACAAAGGATTGGTGTTGTCAATGGAAATTTTTTTACAAATACTGCAACATGCATATACAAAAGAAGAACTCTAATTTGCTTTGCAGACTTACACTTGACTGAGCTGGGAATGAGTTATAATTCAAAGGATATCATGCCTGCACTGCAATGGGGATTGAATATTCTTCCCTAAACAGCACTTGTTTAAAATTTTCAAGTCTGGAGGAGAAATTTCTGGCTTATTCTCTTTTAGTATCAGAATCATCTTTACTGCACAAGGCTTAGAATTAAAAATGCGCATGTCCAAGATGGCGCCGGGCGGCCTGGCCTGGCGGTGGCCTGGCCTGGCGGGGCCTGGCCTGGCGGTGGCCTGGCCTGGCGGGGCCTGGCCTGGCGGGGCCTGGCCTGGCGGTGGCCTGGCCTGGCCTGGCGGGGCCTGGCCTGGCGGTGGCCTGGCCTGGCCTGGCCTGGCGGGGCCTGGCCTGGCGGTGGCCTGGCCTGGCCTGGCCTGGCCTGGCGGGGCCTGGCCTGGCGGGGCCTGGCCTGGCCTGGCCTGGCGGGGCCTGGCCTGGCCTGGCGGTGGCCTGGCCTGGCGGTGGCCTGGCCTGGCCTGGCCTGGCCTGGCGGGGCCTGGCCTGGCCTGGCCTGGCCTGGCCTGGCCTGGCCTGGCCTGGCCTGGCCTGGCCTGGCCTGGCCTGGCCTGGCCTGGCCTGGCCTGGCCTGGCCTGGCCTGGCGGGGCCTGGCCTGGCCTGGCGGTGGCCTGGCCTGGCGGTGGCCTGGCCTGGCCTGGCCTGGCGGTGGCCTGGCCTGGCGGGGCCTGGCCTGGCGGTGGCCTGGCCTGGCGGGGCCTGGCCTGGCCTGGCCTGGCCTGGCCTGGCCTGGCGGTGGCCTGGCCTGGCGGGGGCCTGGCCTGGCCTGGCGGGGGCCTGGCCTGGCCTGGCGGGGGCCTGGCCTGGCCTGGCGGGGGCCTGGCCTGGCGGGGGCCTGGCCTGGCCTGGCGGGGGCCTGGCCTGGCCTGGCGGGGGCCTGGCCTGGCGGGGGCCTGGCCTGGCCTGGCGGGGGCCTGGCCTGGCGGTGGCCTGGCCTGGTTCGGTGGCCGGCGGCGGCGTTGGCGGCGTTGGCGGCTTGAGCCAGGGGGTGGGGACCCTGTGGAGATCTTGGGTCCCCCCCCACTTTGGGTGAGAACGCCCCCCAGCCTGGAGAGTAAGGAGGACTCTGGACGGCCTCGTCGGGGGGCCAACTAGAGCGTTTCTGTTCCGGCGGTGCCCTGGCTTGGTTAGGTGGCGCCGGCGTTGACGGCCCTGACATTGGCCTTGACGGTGTTGACGGCCCTGACATCGGTCGTGGATGAAGATGACGCTCGGACGTTGGCAGTGGAGTTTCCCCCAGGTGGAGCCGAGATGGAGCCCATGGAGTCCGTGAAATTGGAGGACTCGCCCTTTCCTCCCCCCCCCCCGACCACCCTTGGACTGTCCATAGAACATCATCGAGCCTCAGTTTGTTACCATCGGCAGCCAAATCGGGCTGCAATTTCCGAGATTCGATGGACGGGGGTGAGCCGTTGCAGTGCTGAGTGATTGTATAAGGCGGTGACTATTTCATCTACTGCCCGAGACTGAGACTGAGACTGAGATGGATTTCCATCGACTTTTCCCACCCGGAGATATCCTGACCGACCAGGATGGGTCTGCTTGCCGTGTTTTTCATCATGCGGACATTTTCAGCGGCGGACCTTCTTGCCCTACGAGATTCCCCTCTCTCGTGGGTCTGGCCCTCTACGTTATCGAGGGCCTATCTTGAGGACGGGTTTTGGAACCCCGAGAGATGGCATGCCAAGAATAGGAGACTTAGGGGATTTTTAATTAATTGTTTTAACCGATTTTTTAAGGGGAGTTTTAATGGGACTTTTACGGGGAGGGTGGAAATCGACGGGCTTGGGTTGGTGGGGGGAGGGAGGGTGGGTGGGGGTGGGAGGGTTAGGGCGGATGAGGGGGGTAGCCCGTCGGGAGGGAAACCAGTTCCAGCGCATGCTCGTGGCGACTATCAAATGGGTTCGGAGGTTATGGGGGGGGAGTGTGTTCCTTTGTGTGAGGGTGAGTCTATTTGCACGGTAAGTGGGAGGGGCAGATATGGCGGAAGGGGGGGATCGTATCGACATAGGGGGTCACGCGTTCGATGTCTGCAGGCGATCGCGTGCCCCGATCCCCCTGACTTCTCCCGTTCCCCGGATGGTCAAGACCCTCAGAGCCTGGGCCTTCGTCTGATGTTATGCAACGCACGGTCCGTGGCCAATAAGGCCCCCCTAATACATGATCTGATACAGGGGGGTGCCACGGATATTATAGGCGTTACGGAGACCTGGTTGGGCACTGAAGGGGGTGTGCCCCTGGTCGAGATGTGCCCACCGGGTTTCCGTGCATTCCATCAGCCGAGGGCCCAGGGTAGGGGTGGAGGGGTGGCGGTTGCTATTAAAGAGAGTCTAGAGCCGAGGAGACCACTGTACCTCAGATTGCCGGGTGTGAATCCTCTTTGTGAGGTGGGGTCATAGATGTCAGATGGGCTTGCTGGTCGCGTACCTGGCTCCTTGCTGCGTGACAGCTGCCCTGCCCGAGCTCCTGGAGGTGCTTGCCGGGGTGGCAGTGGAGACCCCCAGACTTTTAGTCATGGGGGACTTTAACTTGCCATCTGCCGGCTCGTCGTCGACGGTAGCTCGGGAGTTCCTGGCCTCCATGACGGCCTTGGACCTGACTCAAGTAGTGGATGGCCCCACTCACATCGGGGGAGGCACACTGGACCTGATTTTTGTCTCTGGTCAGTGGTTGAGAGATCTGGACTTAAAGGAAATAGTCACTGAACCTTTGTCATGGTCAGATCACTCTCTTCTTCGCCTGGACTTTCTGACCGCTACCCAACACCGCAGGGAGACGGAACCATTACGGTGGTACCGTCCCAGGCGCCTGATGGACCCAGAGAGGTTTCGGACGGAGCTTGGGCCACTTCCTGAGGGTCTGGCTCACGGCACGGCAGAGGAACTAGCTGCAGCCTGGGAACGGGCTGCGGCTGGGGCTTTAGACCGTGTCGTGCCTTTGCGGCCTCTGACCCGGCGCAGATCCCAACCGGCTCCTTGGTTCTCCGAGGAGCTGAGGGGGATGAAACGCCGGAGAAGACGCCTAGAGAGTTCCTGGAGGTCCAGCCGTTCAGAGGCTGATCGGACACTAGTTAGATCCTATACCAGGACCTACCTAGTGGCACTGAGGGAAGCGAGGCGTTCCTACGCCTCCTCCCTCATTGCGTCGGCAGATAACCGCCCAGCTGCCCTGTTTCGGGTGACCCGCTCCCTCCTTCACCAGGGGGAGCGGGATGACCCGTTGCGGGGACGTGCTGAGGAGTTTAACGGTTATCTATACGATAAAATCGTTCAGCTTAGGGACGGTCTGGACCAAAATTGTGGCGATTCAGACGGGGTATCTGAGGGCGGTCTTGGTGATGTTGTGTGGGATGAGTTTGACCCTGTGACTCCCGAGGACATGGACAGGTTGCTGGGTAGATTGAATGCCACCACGTGTTTACTGGACCCGTGCCCCTCCTGGCTGGTGCTGGCCACTCAGGAGGTGACACGAGGCTGGCTCCAGGGGATTACGAGTGCTTCCTTGTTGGAGGGAGTCTTTCCGGCCGCCTTGAAAGAGGCGGTGGTGAGGCCCCTCCTCAAGAAGCCTTCCCTGGACCCGGCTGTTTTAGGTAATTATCGTCCGGTCTCCAACCTTCGCTTCGCGGCGAAGGTTGTAGAGAGTATGGTGGCATATCAGTTTCCCCTGCACCTGGAGGAAACTGTCTATCTGGACCCGTTCCAGTCCGGCTTCCGACCCGGTTACAGCACTGAGACGGCTTTGGTCGCGTTGGTGGATGATCTCTGGAGGGCCAGGGATAGGGGTTATTCCTCTGCCCTGGTCCTATTAGACCTCTCAGCGGCTTTTGATACCATCGACCATGGTATCCTGCTGCGCCGGTTGGAGGGGTTGGGAGTGGGAGGCACCGTTTATCGGTGGTTCTCCTCCTATCTCTCCGACCGGCCGCAGACGGTGTTGACGGGGGGGCAGAGGTCGACCCCGCGGCGCCTCACTTGTGGGGTGCCGCAGGGTCGATTCTCTCGCCCCTTCTGTTCAACATCTATATGAAGCCGCTGGGTGAGATCATCAGTGGCTTCGGTGTGAGGTACCAGCTGTACGCTGATGACACCCAGCTGTACTTTTCCACACCGGGCCACCCCAATGAAGCTATCGAAGTGCTGTCCCGGTGTCTGGAAGCCGTACGGGTCTGGATGGGGAGAAACAGGCTCAAGCTCAATCCCTCCAAGACGGAGTGGCTGTGGATGCCGGCATCCCGGTACAGTCAGCTGAGTCCGCGGCTGACTGTCGGGAGCGAGTCATTGGCCCCGATGGAAAGGGTGCGTAATTTGGGCGTTCTCCTGGATGCACGGCTGTCTTTTGAAGATCATTTGACGGCCGTCTCCAGGAGAGCTTTCCACCAGGTCCGCCTGGTGCGCCAGTTGCGCCCCTTTCTAGACCGGGATGCCTTGTGCACAGTCACTCACGCCCTTGTGACGTCTCGTCTGGACTACTGCAATGCTCTCTACATGGGGCTCCCCTTGAAGGGCATCCGGAGGCTGCAGTTGGTCCAGAATGCAGCTGCGCGGGTGATAGAGGGAGCCCCTCGTGGCTCCCGAGTGACACCTATCCTGCGCAGGCTGCACTGGCTACCTGTGGCCTTCCGGGTGCGCTTCAAGGTGTTGGTGAACGTCTTTAAAGCGCTCCATGGCATAGGGCCGGGTTACTTACGGGACCGCCTGCTGCTACCGAATACCTCTCACCGACCCGTGCGCTCTCACAGAGAGGGACTCCTCAGGGTGCCGTCGGCGCGACAGTGTCGTCTGGCGACACCCAGGGGAAGGGCCTTCTCTGTGGGGGCTCCCGCCCTCTGGAACGAGCTCCCCCCAGGACTTCGTCAACTTCCGGACCTCCGAACCTTTCGCCGCGAGCTCAAAACTTACTTATTTATCTGCGCTGGACTGGGTTAGTTTTTTAAGTTATGGGTTTTTAATGGTGATTTTATAGTTTAGGGTTTTATATCAGTCGTTTGACCGTTTTAGTTTTAAATTGGCCGGTTAAATATTTCATTTTAAATGTATTTTAAATTTATTGTGTACCTGTGTGTTTTAATAAGGCTGTACACCGCCCTGAGTCCTTCGGGAGAAGGGCGGTCTAGAAATCTAATTAATAAATAAATAAAATTAATAAATACTGATTCAAGAAAAAAAGGGTCTCACTCAGAACTTAACCCTTTACCTGTTTATGTCCACTAGAAAGTATACAGTCACATGTCATGAACTCTTGGTTGAGTTTTTACATTAGTACAGTATGCCAATCTATGACCATAATAAAGATTTGATTTCAGTTCCCATCAAATGTGGTATGCAGCACTGGAGAAGACAGAAGAAAAGAGTAGAAGAGGATAAGTTGGATGGACTCAATTATAAACATGATCTTGGGAGATCTGAAGGGCCAGGCTGGGGACAAATCATCTTGGAGAAGACTTGCTATATGATTGCTAAGAACTGACACTTTTAACACGAGTTAAATTTAGTGTTTTGACATTTAGTATGTGACAGGAACCTATCTTATTCTGAGACAGGCCGTTGTTTCATATACTTTGTTCCATGACTGGCAGACTAGAAACTCTCCATGCCTGTATGAATAACCTGAATATCCTGAACTGTGATGTCTTCTTGATTTTTTAACCTAATACTGTGTATGTTATTTCATCAAAACTGCTAAATCTGTAAATTTAAAGGATTAATTAGGCAAACAAGAAAAGATCTTGAAAAATGATAACATTTTATTTCTCTTTATCTCCCTTTCTGACTATATTTATTTTATTTCCCTAGCTAGACTCTCTCTCTCTCTCTCTCTCTCTTCATATATAAATATATATAATAGAAATGAATCTATTAAAATATTAAGCATATTTCATCTTTGTTATTTTTTGATAAGAGCACTATGGCATCTAGAGAAATGATGTACAGGAAAATTATTCTCAGCATAATGCAAGTAACATTTAGTCATTTCCTAGTCATGGTTTGTAGTCAGTCAGTCATCTGTCCTAACCATCTGTTCAAAGTTACAATTTTTCCTCCCCTTTAGTTTAGTTGAACTACACCAATAGAAATGTACTACTCAAAGAAAATAAAAGAAGCAGGATGTATATGGTAATGAAATACTGACTCTCTGTGTTCCCGAAGAGTAAGTCTCTTATTAAAGATCAGTAATATTTGAATATTTCTAAGCAATTTGCCACAAAGCTTTAGATAAGAGAATACAAATGACTTACTGTATGTGATCTAAAAGAATGATCTGTTTGGTCTAAACCAGAGAAAGTTAGATAAATACCTCTGAAATTAATGGTTAGGAAACAAAATGCATGAACTAATATCTAAAAGTTGCCAAACCGCCACAGGTAATTTTTCCAGGTGATTTTAAGGAGATTATATTAATGAATATGTAAAAGAGAGAAAGGATACATCTGATCTATGGACCTTTTTTGGATGTCAGCATTCACACAGGAAACATTCATACAGTTTTCTCTTTGACAAAAGGAAGCACCAAATCAGAAGCTTTGCATTAGAAAAGCAAAAAGCTGTTCCAAGTGTGAGTTAAGACCATGCCAACTGGGTATTTTGAATGTTTATATTTTGAAGATACTCCTAAATTAAATTCCTTTCCAGATTATTTTTGGCACAGAAAACTTGAAAAATGTCTTGAGAAGACTTTGTGGAGCTAACAGATATGTGTGGATACTTGTGAGAGAGACTGTGAACATTTGTCACTAATGAAATAAGTAAATGTTCAAATTATACACAGACACACATTTATGCACAGCAATAGCAACACCAAATGCAAAGTAAATGAACACACAATGAACACGTGTCCAAGCAACTGCAGCCATAATTATTCTTGGAGTTCTTTCAATTTCAAACCAAACTTTTTAAATGTATTTGTTTATTCAATTTATATCTTATTTTTTCCATTCAGGTGAATATTCAAGGCAATCTGTTGTTTTTTTAAAAAGCTAAACAAAATTTAAAAATATAGCTTAAAATGATCAGTTTACCAAAAATTTATAATCTGTTAAAAGCTTTTCAGAATACTGGGAGCATATAGATACTTGAGGGTGGGATGCATGCACATTCACTAACCATTTTAATTTATGAGTTCTTTGTGTAAGCAGTTGAACAGCTACATAAACGCATTCAGTAAACTGCCAAAGTTTGGTAAAGTGCCAAAATTCTTCAGATTTTTCTGGTCTCAGGATGCAGACAGCATGGAAGAGAAAAAAAGATGGGGAAGAAAGTTAATGCTTGTAAATTAGTCCCTCCATTCATATCTTCTGAGAACATACCGTATTGCAAATGACTATCTTTACACATACACCTCTCAATTTAAAGTAAGAGCAAGGCTAAATTATTAAATTAATTTTATAGTACTATAGTATTAAATTAAACTATCTTCTTAGGTTACAGTGAGTCAATGAGGAAAGAGGCTAGCTGCAATAAGTCTAGGCTTATGTACAAGGGCCACTTTCTCCTATTCTCTACATTTTTTAAAGTCCCTAATTATTTCTATTTAACTGGAAAGCAAATGTTGTCCAGGTGCCTATCAGGAAATAACTTCAGCTTCAATTGCAATAATACAAGAGCAACCAACAGATTTAAACTTAATGTTAACTGCTTCAATCTAGATTGCAGAAAATATGACTTCTGTAACAGAGTTATCATTGCTTGGAACACATTACCTGACTCTGTGGTCTCTTCTCATAATCCCAAAAGCTTTAACCAAAAACTGTCTACTATTGACCTCACTCCATTCCTAAGAGAACTATAAGGGGCGTGCATAAGAGCACAAATGTGCCTACCGTTCCTGTCCTATTGTTTTTTTCTTATATATATATATATATGCTTATACATATATATGTTTATATACTATATAATCATTTTGTGTGATGCTTGTGTATATTGTTGTGACAGAAATAAATAAATAAAAGAAAGAATCCTGCACTAACCAGTTGAGGAAGTTACAACAGAAACAATTTGAACACATACCCACAGGCAGAACTTGTATCCAAGAATTCCAATTCAGAAAAGTTGACCATTTAAAGGTTTCTTCACCTGCTCCAAGGCTGAAAGTATTTTTTCATTTCTTTTTAGAAAAAAAAGTGTCAATATTGTGATGCTATTAAAAAAAAGTATCAAACAAAATGTTTACCCATCATCATAAAAGGACAGCTGGACGACTCAAGCCCAGTCTTTTCCCAAGAATATTAAATGTTTTTTTAAAAGTATTAAAACTGGGTTCACAGTCTTGGCTGAAAATTTTCACGAATTCTTTGTGAGAATGTAAGGAAAGGACTAACTTTTAGCAATGGAATGTTGTTTCCAGTTCTAATAAAAACCTTATTTACTCAGATCATTAGACTATGGATAATAGCAAATCTTTACCAAGGACTTGGCATCTCTAATATTTGTTCCCCTAAGTATTCTTTACCTTCTTTTAATGAAAGATGTGAAATATTATCTATACTGATTTTTTTTTAAAAAGAAGCCCTATTGATACCACATTTTTTAACAAATTGTTTATAACCCTTCCCTAATATGCAGAAAACCAATTTCACAGATACTTCTTTCCATCTCATCAAGTTCAACTCCATGTTGGTGCAGGATCTGCAACAGAAATTTGGACAGTTGGCTCTTCAGCTCTGAAGACTTCCAATGAACTTCATGATGCAGTCTACTCCATTGTCTGACAGCTACTGTCATTAGGAAATTCCTATATTAACTGTTCTCCTTATACAGCATTTGATCCAAATTATGCAACAATTTACCACATTTCCAAGCTTTTCTTTAGATGAAAAGTGCCCAATATTCGCCTATGAGTTTCTTAAGTATTTATAGCTGAAATGTAATTTTTAATGAAATAGGAGGAAATGCATATCATTGCATTAAAGTAAATCATCTATACATTAAATCAGAATGAGCTTTTGACTGTCTCTTCCCAACACTCTTCATCTTGGTTTCACCTACTATTTAAGTGTTGCTTTTGGTCTTGTCTATTAGTATATAACTATGGTCCTCAGCTCATAACCTACATGCCTCTGCTTAGCTCGTCCATATATTCATAGATTTTCTATCACTGCCCAATTACATATAATTCTGTAATTTCCATACTGGCTGGTAGTTTCTGAAAGCTGAAGTCTACATATCTTTCAATGGCCAAGGTTGAAAACTGCTGTAAAGGTATTTCAGCAAGTTTCTTAAGCACAACTAAGAGGGTTGTGATTTTCTAATACATCTCATACAAAAATATCACGGAGTATATTTTTCAACGTAATCACGCAAGTAGACTGGGCGTCTCCTGACTCTTTCAGACCTGCGCAATTCATTCTCTGGGAGTGAGTCGAGCTGACCGGAGGGACTGTTTGTTCCTCTCAGCTCCTCCTCTAGGCCATCCGCCCTGGATTATTTGCAGAGTCTTCCTGCTGTCTTCAGGATGAACCGGTTGGCGCCGCTGGACCTCCTGGAACTCAGATAAGTCCCGCGTTAGCCCCGGGTTTGAGTCAGCTGTGGATTCAAACATTGAATAGTCAGGGCCTGTTTCGCCTGATTCTGTATTACCTGTTATGCTTTTCTTATCTGGTCTATGTGGCGCTTCCATACCCGGCCATCCCCAACTCTATTAGATATGATTTGGTCCTGTTATTTCTAGGATTGTTCCTGCTAACCAGGTCGGGCCCTCGCTGTAGTTGTGTGCCCACACTAGGTCGCCTGTTGCCATCCCTCTTGTTTTACCGTGTGCCCCTTTGTAACCGTCTGGTGTGTAGTTTGGATTTAAACGGTCTAGTGGGCACCTAAGCTTCCGACCCATTAATAGCTCGGCCGGGCTGCGGCCAGTTGTGACACAGGGGGTTCTGTGTTGGACTGCTAGGAATGTATCGATTTTTGTTTGCCAATCGCCTGGCTTGATTCTGGACAATGCTTCCTTTGCGCTCCGAACGAAACGTTCTGCAAGGCCACCCACAGGGTGGAAAGGCGCCGAGAGGACATGCCGGATGCCCTCCTCTGCCAAGTACCCCTCAAACTGGGTTGCCATGAATTGCGGGCCGTTATCGGAGACTAAAGTGTCGGGCAACCCATGGGTTACAAATAGGTGCCGTAGGACTGAGATCACGGCCTCGGCTGTCCTGGATCTCATGAGAATGATTTCCAGCCATTTGGAGTAGGCATCGACTACTACCAGAAAGGTTTGGCCGTGGAAGGGGCCGGCAAAATCGATATGGATCCTAGACCAGGGGCCCTGGGGTCTCTCCCATTCCCGAATTGGGGCCGTTGGGGGTAGCGGTCTGGACTCCTGGCAGGCCTGGCATTTCCCTACCCTTTCAGCAATTTCCGAGTCCATTAAGGGCCACCACACATAGCTTCTCGCTAGACCCTTCATTCTCACGATCCCTGGGTGACCTTCGTGAAGGAGATCCAATACCTTTTTCCTCAATTTCTCCGGGATCACCACTCGATCCCCCCATAGCAGGCACCCCCCTTGAGCCGAGAGTTCCCCACGTTTTTTTACAAACTCTTTAAAACGCTCGCCCGGCGCAGCGGGCCAACCTCTTTGTACCCAACCAATTACAGTTCTTATTGTAATGTCCTTATACGAAGCCCGAGCCACCTCTTTGGATGTGACTGGGCCAGAGTCCAAAGAGTCAATTAGCAGAACTGGTATCCCCGGAGTGGGGTCTTCGATAGTCTCTGGTAACGGGCATCTGCTCAGGGCGTCTGCATGCCCTAATTCCTTTCCTGGCCGGTGTAGTAATTTGTAAGAATACGCTGCCAGGAAGATAGTCCATCGGGTCAGTCTTGGCGAAAGTGCCACGGGCGTTGGGCGGTCGCCTGCCAGCAGACCTAGCAAAGGTCTATGGTCCGTGATGATTTCAAAATCACGACCAAATACATATTCATGGAATTTCTTTACTCCTGAGACTATAGCCAAGGCTTCCTTATCAAGCTGGCTATAATTCCTTTCAGTTGATGACATGGTTCGGGAGTAGTATGCAATAGGGGCTTCTGTGCCATTTGGTAACCTGTGGCTGAGCCCCCACCCCATAGGGAGATGCATCACAGCTTAACACTAATGGCAGCGTGCCATTGTATTGGATAAGGAGGCTATCACTCGTTAGGAGATTCTTTACCCCTTCGAATGCCCTAGCTTCCGCCTTTCCCCAAGACCATGCAGCCGTCTTTGCTAGTAATTTATGCAGCGGCTCGGCTACTGTTGCCTTATTCCTTAAGAATACCGCGTAGAAGTTGACCAGACCTAAGAATGCCTGTAACTCCGTTTTGGTCTTTGGAACCGGGGCCTTCCTGATGGCCCGTACCTTGCTCTCAGTGGGTGAATCCTTCCTGTCTATCCGGTAGCCCAGGAATTCCACAGACTCAACCCCGATCTGGCATTTGTTTAGTTTAACCGTGAGACCGGCAGACCGGAAAATGCCCAAAACTTTTCGCAGCCTTACCCCTAATTCCTCTAGATTCTCAGCGGATACCAGTACATCGTCAAAGTATGGTACCACCCCTGGTAGGCCCTGCAATAGCCGCTCCATCAGGTTCTGAAATAACCCTGGAGCCACACTAACCCCAAACTGTAATCGGGTACACTTAAAAGCCCTCTGTGAGTCACAATTGTCTGCGCTCGGCTGTGCTGCTATCTACGGGCAGCTGTTGATAGGCTTGGGCCAAGTCTAGCTTGGCAAAACTTGCCCTTGCCCCATTGAGTGCAGTAAGTGCTGTACCACCGAACGGGTAAGCACTCTTTGCAACGCTTTGTTAAGCGTTGCCTTGTAGTCAGCGCAAATCCGGACCGACCCGTCCGGTTTGACTGGGGTGACTATAGGGTCTCCCACTTAGCATGGTCAACTGGCACTAGAATTCCTGGTTTACTAGCTTGTCCAGTTCCCGGTCAATCCTGGGCTTTAGGGTGAACGGGACCCTCCTAGCCTTTAGACGGATAGGGCAACTTGGGGTCTAAGTTAAAGAGATAGGGGTCCCGTGTACTTGCCCAGGCAGTCTCTGAAAACGCCCCAAATTCTTTCACGAGTGCGTCTTTGAGGTCGACTTCGTTTCTGAAGATTCCAGTCACTCCCATGCCCAATGCTCGGAACCAGTCTAGTCCCAACAAGTTTGGCAGGGTCCCATCGACGATGGTGATGGGCAGAGTTTTCTTGTATTGTCCATACTCGACGTGGACGGACGTTACCCTCGAACAGGGATGCGATTCCCTGGTAGTCTTGTACCTTTAATTTCTGTGGTTGCAGTTTGCGCTGCGATGGCGGGTAAGGCTCTCACGAGAGTGTCCCAGGACATGATCGTGATCGATGAGCCGGTGTCCACCTCCAATCGGCACGGCACCCCCTCAATCTTTGCCTTTGTAAAGATTTTTTTCTCTAGGCGAGTTGATGCGTGACCCACTCTCACGACAGTCTGATTCAACTTCGTGCCTTTTTTAAACTGACCACTCACGGGCCGCCGCGTTCCCGCGCTCTGATTGGCGGTTTGAATTTTTGGCGGGAAGGTTGGGGAGCTCGACAGACCTGTGCTAGGTGCCCCTTCCTTTCGCATCGCCGACAAGTTGCATCTTTAAATCTGCATTGTTGTCGTTGGTGTTGCCCTCCGCAACTCGCGCAGTCGCCCCGGTCGTCTTTCTCCGGCCTCCCGGTGTGGAAGACTCCTTCCTCCTCCTCACCGTCCGATTCGGCCTGGACCTCTTCATTGTGGACCGGGGTTGATTTCGCACCAGCCGTTGGTGCGACCTGCTTTTGTAGGGTTTCCGCCGCTTGGGTAGACATCTCGTGAGCCCTGGCTTCGCCCAAGGCGTTTGCCAGCGTTAGGTTGCTTTTAGACAGCAGCCGCCTCCGCAAACGGATGTCCCTGACCCCGCGGATGAGTTGCTCCAGCAATGCCTCATCCAAGTCTCGGTACTCGCAATGTTTTGAGGCTTTCCTCAGCCATGTATGCGCTGATGGACTCGCCCTCTTGCTGCCTGCGCTCCCCAAATTCGAACCGTTGCACGTACTTGGACGGCGTTGGTGCAAAATGGCCTTTCAGTAAGGTCTGCAGGGTTTGCCACGGTACCGACTGTACCGGCGTTGGCTCCGCCAGGGATTCTGCGGTGTCGAAGACCTCTGGACCGCAGTGGCTCAGGAAATACGCTCGTTTCCTGTTGTCTGAAACTCCTTGAAGTTCATTCGCCTCGAGGAAACACTCAAACGAGCCATGTATGACCCCCATTTTTCCTTAGCTGGGTCGAATGGCGCTGGCGGTGTGTAGCCGGACATCGCTGCTTTCCGCCCTTGTTTTGCTGGGTTCGCGTCTTCCTGGTGAGTTCAGCTCTTTTCCTGGCGCTCTTAGCCTCGAAATCCCATCCTCGTCGCCAGTGTTAGATTCGGGCAATAACGAGGCAGGAGACCAGGATAGTGACAACAGCTCTTTACTATATGGTGAACCCAGCAACCAGTGCCCGGGAAAACCTCTCCTTATATACAGTTTAGCCGGTGGCTTCAATCAATCAGCAACGTGCTTTTTTCCCGCCAAAACTTTTAAAGATACATTACAAAATGAACTTGTCAACATCCAGCCCAAGAATCCAAATAAAACTCCAGGTTCATTCTGTTTTCAAAAATCTTACTGTTTATTGAATACACGGCATGGTAATGACAAAGCAAAACTAACTTTGATATTCCCAGCCACCAGTTCATAGAATTAAACAATACTTTTCCCAGTCAAACCCTCAACCTCTTATATAGTCCATGTAAAGAAGTTCACTTCATTATCTGCTTCAACTCCACACCTGCTACAATGTCCTTGAAAAGGTTTCAGGGTCTCACCATTTTCAGTGCATTCGTTGAGGTTTTCGTTCTCCATCTAACCCAGGGGTGTTAAACTGGCAGCCCGTGAGCCAGCTGTGTCACACACTGGCCACACCCACCCACACCCACAAAGGCAAAAAATATCATGATATGTCGTGATGCATCACATGACACGATCTAGTTTGACACCCGTGATCTAACCCATTCTAAAGCAACACCTCCCCCTTTTTATTCTAATGGCAAGTTGAAAAGAAGTGGCACGTAGCTGCCAAAGTTTCATAAGTGATATGCCAACCTCCTGAAAGAAGAAGGGATCTGGAAATGTATAAAACCAAAAATATAGACATATAGACATTTATTTTTATTTTATTTATTTTATTTTGTCATAACAATATACACAAGCATAACACAATAGATTATATAATAAATAAACATATATATGAGGAGAAACAAGGTAGTATAAGCATATATATATATAGGGGAAGAAACAATAGGACAGGAACGGTAGGCCCCTGAGAGTCCTCTTAGGAATGTGGTGAGGTCAACAGTGGATAGATTTTGAATAAAGCTTTTGGGGTTATGAGAAGAGACCACAGAGTCAGGTAATGCATTCCAAGCATAAATAATTCTGTTACAGAAATCATGTTTTCTGCAATCTAAACTGGAGCGGTTGACATTAAGTTTAAATCTGTTGGTAGCTCTTGTGTTATTGTAGTTGAAACTGAAGTAGTCATTGGCAAGAAGGACATTACAACGGATGATTCTATGAGCTAAACCCAGGTCCTGTCGAAGGCGATGAAGTTCCAAATTTTCTAGACCCAGGATATCAAGTCTGGTGGAATAAGGTATAAGGAGTGGAGAACTCTTCTCGTAAAATACCTTTGGACACGCTCAACTGTATTGATATCAGATATATGGTATGGGTTCCAGACAGGCGAGCAGTAATCAAGAATTACTTTGTTTACTTACATTGTTACTTACTTACTTAAAGTTAATTACTTACATTGTTGTAAGTTTAGAACTGCCTGTATGATGGCTGAAATCACTGGTAGATCAATCTTTGATTTTCAAAATATTCTGGTTTTTCTTCCCAAAAACCAAACTAATGACACTCAAAGCCTTAAACAGATGACTGAAGGGTGACCTCAAATCGGGGTGAAATCCAGCAGTTCAGACAGGTTCTGCTGAACCGGTAGTGGAAATTTTGAGCAGTTCGGAGAACTGGCTGACCCAAGAGTGAGGTGGGAATGGAGTTTTTGCAATATCCTTTCCCCTGGAGTAGGATGGGAATGAAATTTTGCAGTACCCTTCCCCTGCCACACCCACCAAGCCACGCCCACCAAGCCACACCATGAAGCCATGCCCATAGAACTGGTAGTAAAAAAAATTGGATTTCAACACTGCCTCAAATATTAAGATTCCAAGCCATGTGAGTATCCTACTTATTGAAGTGGTACCCTTCTTATGGAATACAAATATGCAAAAGTACAGAATGATGCCAATATTCAATATAGGTTTCTTCAGGAAAAAAACTATCAAATTCAGCCAGATTTTAAAGATAACACCTCAGACTCTAGAGATTGTCACTTTGTTTTATCATTTTACAGGTATTCCTCAAATTACGACCACAATGGAGGCCAGAATTTCCATTGCTGAGCAATGTGGTTGTTAAGCAAGCTCTACCCAATTTTACAATGTTCCTCCCAAAATTAAGTGAATCATTGCAGTTGTTAAATGAAATAGGCAGTCATTAAGTGAATCGGGCTTCCTTCATGACTGCTTGTTGGAAGCCAGGTGGGAAGTCACAAATGACAATCACATCATCCTGGGATGCTGCAACCATTGTAAATCCATGCCGGTTGCCAAACTCCCAAATTTTGATCACATAACTAAGAGGATGCTGCGACAGTCGTAAGTGCGAGGACAGGTCACAAGTCATTTTTTTTCAGTGTCATTGTAACTTCAGAAAGCAAAATGAATGGTTGTACATTAAGGGCTACCTGAATTTTGTTGTGTTACTGCTGTTAGCTTGTCTTGAGTTCTGCTGAGATAAGGTGTAGTATAAATGCTATATCCATAAAGTCACCAGGAGTGAAGTTTAATTAAAATGGGATTATGGCTTTATTCATAAAAACTGAAATTAAGATAGATGTGTATGTTGTTTGCAGAAATATAAATTTCTGCCAGTATATAAATTTCTATATAGTGAAAAAAACTGCATTCGGAGAACATACAGTCCTATTCTTTGACTGCCCCTTCAAACATTCCTAGACTAAATTGTTTAAATTTAGCATGCTGCTTTGTGGAACCATACTTATGTTATGCTCATGGTTGAGTCTCTAAATTTAAAGAGTTCAAGGAAATGATTTAGTAGCATGACAGAACCTGGATGGCAAGCATTCCATATGTCCATAGCATGATGGTTTCAGAAGTGAATGGGACATTATTTTCTTTAGAAAAAAAATTGTTGGAAACCTGTTACACTGTCAGATAGGTATCTTGACTTATGAATGCTGAGCTATGTGTCTTTACTCAGTAGAAAGGGCATATTGAGTTCAACGGAATTTTGTCCCATGAAGCAGGATATAATTTCATTTTGAGAATGAATACACAGCCCAGTTGAGCACATCTAGAGCTTCTCCACATCTAGAGCTTCTCCAAAGTGAAATAAAGAGACTCTCTGTGTTATACTATATCTGTCTTGTCCCTGCCTTGCTCCTTCACCAGACATTCATAAAACAAGATCTCTGCTTTAAAGTTGGAGGGCTGAATTTACACCCCATAACAATAAGTATCTTGAATAGGACTGAGACCGTGAAGCTTGGTTCAAACCCAGAATCCATTTCATCATTTTTAAAGCAGACAATAAATGACAATTAATTGACATATGTATTTTCTGTACTTTGTGCATAACTTTGCACTTTTTAAAAATACAGTTAACCTGATATGTAGCAATAGCACTTAGACTTATATACTACACCACTTTCCAGTGCTTTCCAGCTGTCTCTAAGTGGTTTACAGAGTTTGAATATTGTCCCCAACAATTTGGGTCTTCATTTTACCCACCTTGGAAGGACAGAATGCTGAGTCAACCTTGAGCCTGGTGGGATTTGATCTGCCAAATTGCAGCAGCTGGCAGTCAGCACAAGTAGCCTGGAGTACTGCACTCTAACCACTGCGCCACTGAGGCTCATATAGCTTTCCCAAATAGCTATCCTTTCTTGGATGCATTTTCTCTGAATACAGGTATTCCTCAACTTACAACAGTTCATGTGCTTTACATTCGCATGCTGGACAACTAGGTCACATTTATGACAGTTGCAATGTTCCAGAGTTATGTGATGCCCTTTTGCAACCTTCTGACAAACAAAGTCAACCGGGAAACTAGATTCCCTTAACAACTGTGTCAATAAAGGTCATAAAATGTGGCAAAATTCACTTAACAACTGTCTTGCTTATCAATAAAAATTTTGGGCTCCATTGTGATTGTATATTGAGGACTACCTGTATAACTAATTTGAGATGTAGCCTTGATGCCATATGCGCATGAATAATGGGGAAAATATGGCCTGCCCATATAATGAAGCAAACGGCAGCTATTGAGAATTGCTATCACCAAGTGACACAAATGCAACTGTGTTTAGTGAGCAGACTTTCGTCTTGGTTTTTCCCTAATTGAACACTACGTTACTGGAACGGAGTACAATATTCACATACATTCTCCCCTTCACAGAGAAGCAGTTCCCAAGCAGTTAGAGCATTTGAAAGAGAACCAACTTGCCTCCAGAAAATGTCGCAAGAATAAAATTTGAATAATGGACGTATTGTATACTGCATTGAGTTCCTGAGAATATACACATGTGCTAGATACGTGGCAAGCAAATCATTATCCTACCTTCGAGTGGCAGTGGAATCAGAACAGGAGGTAATTCTTCTGAGTCAAGTCTGATTATTAGTGCTTTATTTTATTTTGCTTTCTAGAAATGAGGTTACCAGCTTGAGACGCCTGCCTGCTGCCTTCCTATAGCAAAGACGAGCTTCCGTTTAATTTGGAAATTGTCTGAGGATTGGTCCCCGTGTTTGGCTAATAGCTATGCTATTCTGAAAATGAGAAGAGGAAACGATGAAGGTTTAAAAATGGACTGCAAAACAAAACAAACAGCAGAAAGCTTCCCAGGCATTTTAAAATGTGGTTTTTAATATGTATGTGAAGCAGCTGGACTGACACAATGGATGCTAACGGCTCCTTCAGGTTCCTTTCATACAATATTATTCCCATTTTCAGCAACAGGGCCAAAAAGATTTTAAGAGGGGGGAGGGAAGAGAAACCTTCTCATATTTGCTTTCCAACAGCTGTACAAAACCACAATGACATAGGCATTTGCATCCTACAAGAGTCCCAATAAAAATGCAAGTTGTTTGGAGGAAGAACTTCGAATAAGAGAGAAAACAGCCGTAGACTTCCACATAGGTGAAGACCTATTTGGGGTTTTGGCTGTCAAAAAAGTAATCCACCCACCCTCGTCCATGGGACATTGATAATAAATCATTTGCCAAGAACAAATGGTGACTTTGCAGCAAAGCTTCATGTTGAACACTGGTTTAATGGACCGGGATGTCAGGTTGGAATTACGTTTAGTTGAAGAAATATGGCTGCTGGAGACTCAGCATGAGGCACAGATAATAATACAAGAATCAGAGAAAGTGATTCTTGTATCATTATAATTATTATGTTGCACCTATATGCAACAATGCCCTAATAACTCAAATAAACATTTACAGTGCTGAAGCAAATTGTGTAAGATTTACCGCTCAGAAGTCATACACTTTTCTTTTGAACCCACTTTTAAATTGCAGCCCAATTTTAAAACATTGCATGTAGTTTTAATCTGATGCAAAAGGACACAATCTACATTATAGGTCCCCCTGTGTAAATTGTGGCATTCTTCATTAAAATATGAGAGCGAAATAACTTCCCCCCTCTCTCTGTGTGTATGTATGTATGTATGTATGTATGTATGTATGTATGTATGTGTATATATGTATGTATGTATGTACGTACGTATGTATGTATGTATTTTTACTACTGGTTCTGTAGGTGTGGCTTGGTGGCCGTGGTGGGGGAAGGATACTGTTCACCGCCCTGAGTCCTTCAGGAGAAGGGCGGAATAAAAATTAAATTATTATTATTATTATCATTATTATTATTATTATTATACTGCAAAATCCCCATTCCCTCCCCACTCCTGGGGGGAAGGATACTGCAAAATCCCCATTCCCTCCCCACTCCAGGGAAGGATAATATAAAACCCCATTCCCTCTCCACTCCTGGGGGAAGGATATTGCAAAAATTCAATTCCCACCTCACTCTGGGGCCAGCCAGAGGTAGTATTTTCTGGTTCTCTGAACTACTTAAAATTTCCGCTACCTGTTCTCCAGAACCTGTCAGAACCTGCTGGATTTCACCCCTGGTGTATATGTAGAAGCACAAAGCTGAAGCCTGAAGATGACAAACGAGACTTCGTCGAAACGTCACCAAGACACTTCCAATTTTACGCGGGAGAAAACCCGAATAACCAAAGACCTATATATATATATATATATATATATATATATGTGTGTGTGTGTGTGTGTGTGTGTGTGTGTGTGTGTGTGTACATATAATTCATTGGGGAATTTTTAGTTTTGCTATTTCTGCATAATTGTAAGGGGAATTCTAAACTTTCTTGATTCTTTTGCCTTTGTTTCTTTCATTTTAAGGCTATATTACATGAGTGACACTCATCACATTGTTGTCACATACTGTTTCACCACTTTTTTTTCTTTGCGGAGCTGGGGTGGGTGTGGCCTGCGTGTGATGCATCCGGCCTATGGACTGCCAGTTTGACACACCTGCTTTATTACATGGTTTCATGGAGAAAATCTATGTGATCATTAAAAGTTGACATATATAATCAAGCCATATAATCTTCCTCCCCCTCCCCCTCCCTCTCCCACCTCCTCCTCATGAAGAAGGATGGAAGAGGAATTCATGCTGTTTCTTATAAAGCTAAAGATATAGGTTACATTTTCCTATCAATTCGATCATGCCAAGTTTGAGTGGCAGAGGAGAGCAATTGGAAACACAGAGTTAGAAGAAACAGGATCTTAGACCCATTTCCAACTTCTACAGAATGACTGCATAGAGTACTGTGGAATTAAACACCTAGTCTGAGTTTTTCTTTCTCTGATCCACTTATCCTTTTGCATTGTGTCTCTTAGAATGTTACTTCAAAGCTTCACAATTCAACCTAGATTAGAGACAAGCATAACAAATGCTATAAATAAATCATAAATACATCTTTATAATGTGCATAGTGGTTTCTATACAAAAACTGGGATTGCATAATTTTTAATCAGCTTTTCTTTCTCTTTCCATTGTTTATGTAGTCTAAATGTGTAGTTGTGTGTACAGAGTCTTCAGTTAATGTGTTGAGCTGGTATAACAACATATGCACAAAATATACACTGACTGTAGACAGGATATGTGAGAAATCAACCCAATACTTTTCTCTGTAATCTGATGGCTGCTGGATGTTTTGGTCTTTATTTTCTAGATAAATCATTGCACATATTTAATTATTTTTATTCTAAACTCCCTTCAATGAACAATTAGGGATATCAGCTGTGTTCAAATAAAAATGTTAATTAAATATGCTAGTTCTTCATCAGCTTTGAGAATAAGCTCTTGCTTCAAAATATCTCTCTCCTCCAAGTGATGCTATCTGTGAAATCTACATACTTAATTTACTTTTACAGCAGAAAATATTAATAAAATTTACATTGTATAACTGATATAGAGCTTAAGACATTGCTCATTTATAACTAAATTATGTTACCTTAAGTGAAACAATATTGAATGGTAGCTTATTCTGCTAATTTATACTCATGGAAATATGTGCTGAAGAAGACATAAGACTTATAGAAATGCTGCATGAAAAAGAAATAGTAGGAATATTTGATCATTTGGGGAAGGGAATTATTTACTCTTGAAACCTGCATATAAATAGGTCTGATATTTTCTGAAACTGGCAGTCAGATAATGGTCTTCTAGAGATAATTTGCTAAGGGGCTTACTAACTGCATTTCACTCCCAATGACTTTTGGCATATTTCTTTTGATACTCGCACTAGGTTCTCCTAGTGTTAGTCTTGGTCACATGGGCTAATGAAAAAGACAATGCTAGTTATTTTAAATTAGGAAGAATCTAGTTTAGAATGGATAACTTGGCCACAAATGCTAACCACCCATATAGAAACCGTGTAAACACAGTTCCTAGGAAGCTTTGTATCCAATGAATGAACATGTAGAGCCAGGTAGAAGCATCTCAGTCCCTAAGAGAAACAACTCATTCATGTCAATATGTGGGAATAAGATTATTAATTGAATGAATGATGCTGTTTGGAAGAGAGAGAGAATCCAACTTATTGTGCAGTGACTATTACTAGCCTGAATAGTTGCTTTTTAACCTAACTACACTTTCTCAGTATACCTGTGGATACACTGAAGCTACAACTTGTAATATTCCGGGTCAACACAACCATTACCTGAGGATGCTAGTTGTCATAGTCCCAACACATCTAACAATCTGAATGAGATATTTCCCTAAGACTAATTTATATTTGCAGGATGCAGGGAAGAAGGAGATGTGGGGTGGGGGTAGGGGGAAGAAACAGCTGGTGTAGCTGTTTTTTTTAAAAAAAAAAAAGACTATTGTTACAACACTCTGAATGGAATATTTTTAATTTGGCAAAAAGTCTTTAACTGCTGCTGCACTAATCAAGATTTCAGTGCTAAACACAGCCATCAGGAGCAAGTCTCACTGAACTCTAGTCCCAATATTGAAGGCAAAAAAAGCACCACCCTTGATGCAAATGTTTAAATGTCTGCAGTGAACTATGCTGGCCTTTATTTGTGCATAAATATGCAAAGAACCTCTCACATTGTTGCATTTCTAGAAGAAAAGAAATGAAGGCACACAGGCACAAGAGTGCCTGATAATAAAAATATTACTGGCTACTAATGAAAGAACTCCAGTTAAAACCATTGCAGAAGCTACTAGTCATCATGAGGTATTGTTTGATTTTCTTCGTTATACAGGGGAAACTAGTTTTCTCATATGAACCTGTAACTGATTCCACATATGTAGTCTTGAAACAAAAAGCTTTCTGTGCTTAGTTTGTATTCATCCAGACGCAGTAGCTTCAATGCCGAAAAAGAGCGTATAAGTCATTCTGTGCAAATGCACACCAGAAAAATATCCAGCACCCAGAACGACACTCTAATCCCTTAGTACGCAAGTCATCTAATTTTTATAAAGCTGAAAGCATTATTATTATTTTTTTAAAAAGAAATATTACAAATACATACAATATCTGGTTACACAGTGTGGCATGCTTTCGCGCTGCACAAAAGCCTAAAAGAAAGCTACTTTTTGTGCAGTCAGGCACAGCAATCCTCCACTTAAATTACACGGGGACCAGAGCTGCATGCTTGCTACATCAATAGAGTGGCTGCTGCTTACATCATATGCTTAGCGTGGGGCAGAAGAAGAAAACAGAGACTGGGGAGAATACAAAATGGCCAAAAAGGGAAAAGAAAAAAAAAGGATAGGCATCCTATGAGTGTTTCTGGAAAGCTGAGGTTAGCAATGCTTTCTACAAGTCATGTGGACGGGAGGCCAACAGGTAGGTTCCCTGAACTGGATAAATCAGAGACTTGCGCCATAGCTATACCAGAACAACTGGATATCGCTATTGATCAAAAAGCAAGAAACATATGCAGATCATTGATCTGGCTTCACCAAGGGAAAAACACTTTATCATTCTTTCTCCATCACTCCCATTTGGAAAGAGGTGCAGCTAAGCAGAAAACTTCATGATGCACATGGCAGAAAAGAAAAGGGAATGCTTGGGAAATAGAAAATAAGGTTTTATGAAATTATGGTCTTATTGACGGAAGTCTTTTACTGGTGAATATAACAAACAAAGAATAGTCACAAGGTTTATCCTGGTTTCAAATGACTTGTGTTTAATTATTGCTTTGTAAACTTGCAATCTTATCAATTTAAAAAAAGGATGGAGAATGATGCATAGCCGCTTCATTTCAAAGCCAGAGAATATTTGTTAATATTATATTATGTACTTATAATAAGTAACCATATGGCATATAGTATCCTGAAATCTAAACATTAAAATAATAGAATGTCCAATAACCTCCACATTATTCTTTATGGTCATTCACACTTTAATAACTTCCCATCTGAATTCCTACAATGAATGTACAAGCATTGTGAAGTTGTGATAAAAAGGCATATTTTGTATGTGTATTGTGACATCACATGCACACAAACAGACACATCACAAAGCTTATTATTGTAATGTTTATTTCACTATTTGGATGAAACCATTGGATTTTAGATGCTTCTGAAACTATTTATAAGCAAGGAACCTCATTGTGTTACATGAAGGTATTTATTCTTCACTAACTTTACTCCAGAATTTAAAAGGGAGGCTTTCTCAGACTCAGACCTTCAAAATTTCTTTCTTTCCTTCCTTCCTTCCTTCCTTCTGAAGTTTATTTATCTTATTTATGTTCAAAACATAATCCAAAACTAGTGGTTGGTGGTTCAGAAATAAACATGAACTGCAGCATTTTTTTGTTGGGAAAAATGTAAGTACATCATTGGAACAAGTTGACCTCAGCAACTAATGTTCTTGTTTACTGTCATGATAAAAATATTTAGCTTTACTACCAATTTAAACTGAATCGTTTTATTTACAAACTAAAAGTATGCCACTATCCCTTGGCTTTTAGTGCAAAATATTTTTAGGAGGATGTTTTAAATATATATGATGGACATTTATTTCAGGATCTTGTTTGCCCTACAAATTGCTATGAAGTGGTGAAAGGCCCATTTAAACACAATGAGAAATCATCAAAAGAAATGTAAACACCACCTGTAAATTCCTGCTCTGAATCTCATAATTATGAATTTGGGATGAAAGGATCCTCTGTTTCAAGAGGAGAAAAGTGTAATAAAAAGAACGGACACTGAGCCAGCTGCACACTATATGGGATTTCCTTTTTTAAAAAACACCAATACTGTAGAGTTGTTGCAGATAAAAGTGGGAAATGTTTTTTTTAAAAATTGAAAGAAGAAAGAAATCACTTAGATCAGATGTGATATCCCCTTTTTCAACCATGATTAACATGGCCAACCTTGTAGAAAAGTAGACCATGACTGTATGCAGATGACCATTTCATTATAGAACTGCAGCTGATACAATTAAAAGTCTTTGCCGCCGAAATGAATCCTGTAAATTTCTAAGTAGTTCTGGATGAGTTGGCTTTGATCCTCATCCCCTTTTCTTCAATGATAAATGGCATCCTGATGTAGATCAAAGGACAGTTCTACTCTGAGGCAGAGTGAGGTGGTTGAGTCCAAGAGACAGCAGCATTTGGTTTCGCATGGACAAATGTCAGTCTTGTGATTGCCTGTGACCACAATTTATTATTCCTTAGTGTTACAAACCATACATCGTAACAGAACTGAACTGAAGAGGGTGATAAAGTGATCAAATCAGGCATTCACTAATGTTCTTCCAATCCTTGTGTTTTTTTCCCCTGCATGTCCCCATATCACCTGTTAGAAAGGTATAATTAATCCCATTCAAGCTTGTTCCTGCTCTGTTTAGACATCCAGTTATGGTCACTAAGATACAAAAAAGATGCTGAGGCCCTAGAAAGAGTGCAAAGAAAAGCAACAAAGATGAGAAGGTGTCTGAAGACTAAACTCTACAATGAACAACTAAGGGAACTACTTATCAGAGGTGGGTTTCGCAGATTCTTACCAGTTCTGGAGAACCGGTAGCAGAAATTTTGAGTAGTTTCAGAGAACCGATAGTAAAAATTCTGACTGGCCCACCCCCATCTATTTTCTGCCTCCCAAGTCCCAGCTGATCGGGAAGAAATGGGAATTTTGCAGTAGCCTTCCCCTGGAATGGAGATTTTACAGTATCCTTCCCCTGCCATGCCCGCCAAGCCACACCCATCAAGCAATACCATGCCCACCAAGCCACACCCACAGAACCGGTAGTAAAACTTTTTGAAACCCACCACTGCTACGTATGTTTAGTAAACTTTGGTCAAGTTGCCATGATTTAACCTTTTCAGATACTCTTTTACCTGGATGATTGAGTCTTCATTTACATAAATACCAGTAAGTATGTTTAGCCTAACAAAGAGAAGGCTTAGGAGGGACATAATAGCTATCTTTCAACATTTAAAGGCTGTCACAGGGTAGAGAGGGTCGATTTTTTCTCTCCAAAGCACCTGAGAGCAGGACAAGAAGCAATGGGTGGAAGCTCTTCAGTGGAATTAAAGTAATAAGAAGGAATTTCCTGACAGTGAGAATGATTATACAGTAGAACAGCTTGCCTCCTGAAGTTGTGAGTCCATCACTGGAGGTTTTCAAGAAAAGATTGAGAACCATTTGTCTGGGGTGGTATAAGGATTCATGCCTTAGGCAAAGATTGGACTAGAACAAATCCAAGGGTTAGGGTAACCCTAACCCTTTCAACCTATGATAACTGTTCCTCCCTGTTGGCTGGTAGTACAGGATCTAATGAAATATCAATAATTCAGGTTCTGAATGTTTATAAGTGATTACTACTCCTATTCACACAACCATCAAAAACACTAAATACTGCATATGAAATATTGGGCTGGCATTAAGAGTGTTTTAGAAAGGAAATCAAGAAAATGTGGCAGACCAGCATCCACTCAAATCTGAATTATGATAATGTGCAGCTGGCACAAGCCTGTGAATGGAAGTGAATCATTTGGTTCAGCAAGAACAAAAGTTTGTGTATGCTCTTGACGTCATAAGGACAAAGCTATAGAACTGGGCCTTCAAATTATAACAGCTTAATTTACAAGGTCAGGAATTAACTGCACGTTCATAGATGTGTGGATGAATTCTTTTTTCCTGCAAAACTTTTGGTTCATGCATGATTTATACCAGGGCTGTCAAACTTGTGGCCCGTGGGCTGGATGTGTCCCACTGGATGTGTCCCGCCTCTGCACAGTTTAGTGAAGAGGAAAAAAGTTCCGATATGTCACGTGATGCCGCCGTGATGAAGTGAGTTTGACAACCCCTGATTTATACTCAGTGTTAACAAAATGTGAATGAAATGCACTATTTTCATAAAGGGTTCAATTAAGGAAATGCAGATGGGTAATGTCAAATCTAAATATAATTGACATGTGGCTGGAGATCCCTTTCTCAAAGCAAGAACTCTTTTTATTATTCACTCTTTTTAGTTCTATGAAATATCAAAGAAAAGAATGGATGATTCCAGATACAAACCCGCCCTGCTCAAAAAAACTTCATTATCCTTGGTTTCATAAATAGAAAGATTCTCCCAATTTGAGATCAACTCCTTAAATTTAAGTGGGCACATCTACGAAGCTTTCTTGGTACAAAACATAACTGATTTGTATCGCCTTGTATTTTTTTTCCTTTTCTTTCATGTTTCCCTAGTTTAACCTTAAGTCCTGAGTTTTCCTAGTGGTATCCAGTCCACTAAACAGCAACTATCCAGTCTGATCAGGTTTTACTTTTTGAAGGTTTTGTAGGTACTGCCACCTGCTGCAGACATCAGATAGTAACAATAATTGTGTATCTATTGCATGACACTGAAATCCATTTTGTTTTCATTTTATGCCACATACATCGCTAAGTGATGATGAGAACAAGTTACATCATAATAATAGTAGCAGGTATTATATTTTATTTGCTGAATGATACATACTTAAGTGCATATCAGTGCCCTTTGAGACTTCTCCAATATTATTATTTGAGATAAGCATAAACCCAGAAGAAATATTTTATGAGACAAAGTGTCACCTTCCCACTTTCGCAGACACAATTGCCATTATTCAAGCTTATCTGATAAGTCCGTTGTCCAATTTTCTACACTATAGTCTGATTTCTGGTACTTAAAGTTCAAGCTTTATTATATTGGTATGGCTGACCATAAAAGTCTCAGAATGTTTATTTTCTGTATGGAAAAAATTGCAACAATTTACAGAAAATGAATGTCTGTTTATGTGACACTCTATTTTCTGTAAACATTAACTCAAACTAAAATTGTAACAGAAGGTAGAGAATTGAGCTAACAGGAAAAATAAAGCATTACCTGATTTTTGCTAGTTATACATGCATTTTTACATGTGAATTTTTATTTAGAAAACCAAAGTCCATAAATTAATTGCTTAGAAAATCCATCTTTTCTTATGGCTGACAGCAATGCACTGAATAGATGTAGACAATCTGGATTCAGCTTTGTAACAGAAATAATATGTTTACTGAGCAAAAGATGGGATATGAATGTACCTTTATTTTTATGCTTAATATTCTTTTTTATTCCCATTTATCTGAAGAAAATGGTTCACATTTGTCTTTCATGTTGCATTAGGAGAAATTCATGCTTGATATCCTATAATAAAATTATTTTTATTGTTTTTTTTTAAAAAACAGCATTTTTTTGCAAATATATTAGACTGAACAAAAAAGAATTAAGATGGAGGAGTTCAGTCAAGATGCAGATGGATACTGTGAATTACTGTGCATCAATGCTTTCAGAATAAACTTCATCCTTCTAAAAAGAAGTAAATTCTACTGGTGGTTCAAAGGCACCAAAGATGGTTTGCATGGAAGTCATGACTTTTCACTAAGGACTGTCTCGTCTCTGCAGAGCAGGAGCCAATGATATAGAGAATCTTCAAATTTGTATTATGCATTGGCCATAGATCTCTCCCTATTACTGTTAGTTTCTTCTGTACAGATGAAGCATCTGCATGTTTAATTTGAGGACAAAATTCAGCATAACCTGATTATGTTTTTGTGAGTAAAAAATGAATAAATAAACAATTTCATTAATCAAAACTTCTATGTCTGTCTCTCTCTCCCTGCCTCCATCCATCCATCCATCCATCCATCCATCCATCCATCCATCCATCCATCCATCCATCCATCTATCTATCTATCTATCTATCTATCTATCTATCTATCCCTGCCTGCCTGCCTGCCTGCCTGCCTGCCTGCCTGCCTGCCTGCCTGCCTGCCTGCCTGCCTGCCTGCCTGTCTACCTTTTATCTATCATCTATCTCTTTTTATTTTCACCCACTGAACATGCACAGTATGATATATTCTGGTGCAATTGTTATTAAGGTATTAGACTAGGACTTGGGAAAGCCAGGGTCAAGCCTACAATCAGTCTGGAAAATTCTTGGAGGACTTTGACCCAATTTCCCCCCCCCCAACTTTAAATATTACATGTATATAAGAAAGTTGCTAGGATAAATTGAAGCTTCATCCTATGCAAACTACTTCTGGCTGCTGGATGTAATTTCACAAATACATGCATAAATAAATTCTAGGTTCTGAGTATTTGCCTCTTTTGTCATGTGTGGTCTTTGTTTTGATAAAGGTCATACTCCATAATGTAGAATATGGAGCATCATATTTACTTGGGAATGTTCAGAGGCAGGAATGTGATTTATAATTATTACATATCAATTATTAATCTTCCTTACTATTACTAGGAAAATTCAAGGAAGAGGAAACATGAGACAGGTCCTCTTAATATGCAGTTTGGTCTAAGGAAGTGTATGCAGAAAATCAGGACGATGTCAAAAGCCATTTATAAAAAAAAAGACCCTATAACTTGAAATCTTTTAAAGAGAGAATTCTGATTGGCTCTTTGGCTGACAATCCTGATTGCTGATTTAATATTTATTTTATTTATTTATTTTATTTATTTATTTTATTCGATTTTTATACCGCCCTTCTCCCGAAGGAATCAGGGCGGTGTACAGCCGAAATAAAATACAGAGTATATACAATTAAAAGAAATTAAAAGAAACTATTAATAAATGGCCGATAATTTAAAAATTTACAAATATTTAAAATCTCTAAAACCCCAATTTAAAATCAACTATTTATGCTAGTCCTGCTTGAGTGAATAAGTATGTTTTTAGCTCACGACGAAAGGTCCGAAGATCAGGCACTTGACGTAAGCCGGGGGGAGTTCGTTCCAGAGCGTTGGTGCTCCCACAGAGAAGGCCCTACCCCTGGGAGCCGCCAGCCGACATTGTTTGGCGGACAGCACCCTGAGAAGGCCCTCTTTGTGAGAGCGTACGGGTCGATGGGAGGCATACGGTAACAGCAGGCGGTCCCGTAAGTACCCGGGTCCTAAGCCATGGAGCGCTTTAAAGGTGGTAACCAGGATCTTGAAGCGCACCCGAAAGACCACAGGAAGCCAGTGCAAACTACGGAGCAGTGGTGTTACGTGGGCGCCTCGAACGGTTCCCGTTACCACTCGCGCAGCTGCATTCTGGACTAACTGCAGCCTCCGGGTGCACCTCAAGGGCAGCCCCATGTAGAGAGCATTGCAATAATCCAGCCGAGACGTAACCAGAGCGTGAGTGACCGTGCATAAGGCATCCCGGTCAAGGAAGGGACGCAACTGGCGAACCAAGCGGACTTGGTAAAAAGCCCTCCTGGTGACGGCCGCCAGATGTTCCTCAAAGGACAGCCGGCCATCCAGGAGGACGCCCAAATTGCGAACCACCTCCTTTGGGGCCACTAACTGCTTCAACAGTCAGCTGCGGGTGCAGCTGACTGTACCGTGCCGGAATCCACAGCCACTCCGTCTTGGAGGGATTGAGCTTGAGTCTGTTTCTCCCCATCCAGACCCGTACGGCTTCCAGGCACCGGGACAGCACTTCGACCGCTTCGTTGGGGTGGTCCGGGGTGGAAAAGTACAGCTGAGTGTCATCAGCGTACAGATGATAACTCACCCCGAAACCACTGATGACCTCGCCCAGCGGCTTCATGTAGATGTTGAACAGGGTAGGCGAGAGAATCGACCCCTGAGGTACCCCACAAGTGAGGCCCCTCGAGGACGACCTCTGCCCCCCTGTCAACACCGACTGCGACCGGTCAGAGAGATAGGAGGAGAACCACCGATAAACGGTGCCTCCCACTCCCAATCCCTCCAACCGGCGCAGCAGGATACCATGGCCGATGGTATCAAAAGCCGCTGAAAGATCTAATAGGACCAAGGCAGAGGAACAACCCCTGTCCCTGGCCCTCCAGAGGTCATCCACCAACGCGACCAAAGCCGTCTCCGTGCTATAACCGGGTCGGAAGCCGGACTGGAACGGGTCTAGATAGACAGCAATAATATGCACTATTATTACATTGGCAGCTTGGAAATGAAAGATTGGATGTCATGGCCCTTTGGATTGGGAAGGGAGAGCTTTGGAAGAAATTGCTCCTCCAATGACCAGTGCATAGAAAACTGAACATGAGAAATAACTTCTGCTTACTCCTCTTGAGGCAGAATAGCTCTGAAAATTCATACTGGCCTATTAAGCTTTATTGAATACTAACAGGCTTAGCATATTCTGGCCAAAATTGTGATTAAGTAATCTGTGGCCCACCGTGATCTGCTTTCAAATCAAGAACCTGTCTTTCTTTCTCATAATTAGTAGGAGTTTATCTTTGGCAGGTTTGTGGCTTAGTTGTGGGAATGTCAGTCTATAAATATAACCCCAATTGTCTCTCATCAAACCTTCTTGCTGTGTAATTTCTATTAATTTCAACCTCTGCTCATCCTGTGCAAATCCCATTGAACTGAACAAACATGCTGTGGGTAGTGCATCTGATGCAAAACAATGCCAGGGAATTGAGACTGCTTTTTAAAACAAAGCAGAGTTCTGTTTTCTGCATGTGAAAGAACAAGAAACAGAGAGACAGATGTACAACAATGTGGCTATTTAGTGCCCTCAGGTAGGGTCATGTTAAAACACTGCTAGATCAGTCCCTCATCTTTGGCACTCAATGTTTTCTCACACCTTCTGAGAAATAGTCTGTCTCAACCTGTATCTCATGTACCTTAACTCTTTTACTTCTACATGATAGGATTATCCAGCCAGAATCCTCCTTGAGTGAAATAAAGCACACACTGAACATTTTCGTATATTCGTATGTAATGCATGTACAAAACTAGAGTTGGGCAATGCAGGAGGGAAGGAGGGAGGGAGGGAGGGAGGAAGGAAGGAAGGAAGGAAGGAGGTTTTGAGCGCATTCTAAATGACTATCAAGGAGGGCAGTGACTGTTCTCAATATTTGAATCTGGAAATGATTACTGTTGTACAGGTGGCCCTCAATTTACGACCAAAATTTGTTAAGTGAGTTTTGCCCCATTTTATTACTTTTCTTGCCACATTTGTTAAGTGAATCTCTGCAGTTGTTAAATTAGTAACCCAATTGTTAAGTGAATCTGGTTTCCCTTTGAATTTTTCTTGTCGGAAGGTTGCAAAAGGTGATCACTTGACCCTGAGACATTGCAACTGTCAGAAATGTGAGTCAGTTGTCAAGTGTCTGAATGTAAATCACATGACCATAGGGATGTTGCAGTGGTCATAAGTGTGAAAAATGGTCATAGCTCACTTGTCCCAAAGGTGCTTTTTTCAAGAGGCAACTGGACTTTCTGGTTTTTCTTTGAAGACATTTTGCTTCTCATCCACGAAGCTTCTTCAGCTCTGGTTGGATGGTGGGAAATGGAAGGAGTTATACTTCTTGCAGACAGCTGGTCATTTGCATTCTTTTTATATTCCTCCTATCTGCAAGGAGTAGAAATCTTTCCATTTCCCACCATCCAGTCAGAGCTGAAGAAGCTTCTTGGATGAGAAGCGAAATGTCTTCAAAGGAAAACCAGAAAATCCAGTTGCCTCTTGAAAAAAGCACCTTTGGGACAACCATGACCTGGATGACTGAGAATCTCCATAGTCATAACTCACTTGTTTCATTAATGTTGTAACTTTGAATGGTCATTAAGTGAACTGTTATAAATTGAGGACTACCTATAATTCTTATTGTCACTCATCCGTGGATAAGCTCTGTCAGGTATCATGGAACTTACTTCTAAGTAAACTTTGCATACCTTATAGGGGAATTCTATTTTAATATTCCAATCCCAAAGGTGCTTTTTTCAAGAGGCAACTGGACTTTCTGGTTTTTCTTTGAAGACATTTTGCTTCTCATCCAAGAAGCTTCTTCAGAGCTGAAGGAGCTGAAGAAGCTTCTTGGATGAGAAGCAAAACGTCTTCAAAGAAAAACCAGAAAGTCCAGTTGCCTTTGAGACAACCATGACCTGGATGACTGAGAATCTCCATAGATGTTAATGTTCCTAGTTTCTTTATATACACAAGCTTTCAAGCAAATCAGAGGAGATGAACTTTATTTTGAACTCAGAAAACATATTGAGGAAATTCCACATATGGAACTGAACTTTGGCTCTGACAGATGGCCTTATGGATTCTTGTGTTTTCATCCTCAACTGCCTGGTCCTTTTCAGTTAATTTAGGGAATATTTTGAATATTCCTTCCTATGAACCCATCTGGAATGTACATCACTGTAAAATGACTTGAATGTAGCCCTGGGACTACGGGCTACAAGAAATCAAGAAATAATGAAATTATATTTTATTGACGGTCCCCTAAAATGCATATCAGACCATATTTTCATATCTCAAAGCAGTTTGTACCAGCTAATCAATAGTGGTATCCTAGTGGTATCTTCTCCTAGTATATATTTTAACCTACTTAAAACCTGGCAAACTTCTTCAGAAAATACACCAACCCAAATCTACTGAGTTTGGGATGATTTAGCACAAAAACCCTTGGGTATGTTATTAAAACCTGTTTCTGCCATTACGCTTTGAAAAGACCAACAGTTTCTATTTCATATCAGAATCTCTTCTGCTAGCCTTTTTCTGAACATGACCTGTAGTAGGTAGTTTCCATGCCTTCGTTTTATAGAGATTTTTCTCCATATGGCACAATGAGATAATACTGCATTACCTATTATACAAATAATAATATTGTGTTATTGTTTAGAATGATACACTGAATCAGGCATTTACTTTATGTACACAATATATAGCAAAATATAAATAGTAGTCATTAACTGGCTAAATAATTAAAATAGCTGTTATGTAATTAACATAGTACAGAACAACGGACATGCAATGATGAACAAATTCCTTTGTCAAGGTATTAAAGACATGTTGACATTGACTAGGATATCTGGATTACAAAAATACAGGGGTTGGGATGAGGAAGCTAGGATTGTGTGTAGAAAAAGTCAAGATGGCAGCTACAGCCATGGAAAGTCTCAGTCTTTTTTTCTTTGTGTTATGCTTCTTGAGCCCTGAGGGAATAAATAAATCTATCTGAATTTCAGTTCTCATTTAAGGCAGTCTTATTTGAGTCTTACCTGCAGGTAATATACCCTTAGACCGAGACATTAAATTCCTGTGTCTCCAGTTTTTCTCATTTGTCATCCTTGGTTTCAGGCTCTACATTCTTATGGCATGCTTGAAACAAACTACACATTTTCAACCAGTGCCTATTTGACTGCCTATATTGAACTTACTAAAAGCTTCTATTCATACTGGTATATGGGCTTTGCAGGCTTTCTAAGCTATGCCTACTCTACCTCTTTGGAATAAATATTTTAAAATATCCTATTAGTAGCCATATGCTTTAATAGGGTGAAACCTTTATCCCTTATACTACTGCAGGAGAGAGCCAGTTTTTGTGTAGCAGTTAAATCAAGGGTCCTCAAACATTTTACACAGGGTGCCAATTCACCATCCCTCAGACTCTTGGGGGGCCGGGCCAGCTGGGTGGGCATGGCTAGGTGGTCATGTGACTAGGTGGGCAGGGCCAATTTAACAGTCCATTAAACAATGGACACAAATTAAACTTTAATTTTGTTTTGCTCCTGGGGTGTTTTATTTGCTTTTGTTTGCATGTTGCTCTTTTGGTTGAGTTTTCTTTTTGCTAGATCATTTTTAAGTTGTTTAGGAGTCTAGTCATCCACTTCAAGAAACTCTTTTTCAAGAAAGTTTTGCAGCAATTCTTCTCAGCCCCAAGGAGCTTAAAATCAACAAGTCTCTCTCTGTGTCTCTTGTCTCTCACCCTCTGTCTTTCTCTGTCTAGCTCTCTCTGTCTATCTCGCTCTCTCTGTCTATCTTTTGGAGGCAGGGGAGGTGAAGAACGGCCCTGCTTTTGGCTTCGCAGTGTGTCCGCCGCCCTGTTTTTCACCTACCCCACCTCCAGAAGTCTCTGCAGGCCAAAACGGGCTAAAATGAGTTTTTTTTTGGCCTCCTGGGGTGTCTGCACATCCCATTTTTCACCTCCCCCGCCTTCAGAATATCTTTGTAGGCCAAACACGGACTAAAATGGGCCATTTTTTGGCAAAAATTGGTTAAAATGAACCACTTTTTGGCCAAAAACAGGCTAAAACATTTATTTATTTTATTTATTTATTTATTAAATTTTTATACCGCCCTTCTCCCGAAGGACTCAGGGTGGTGTACAGCCAAAGATAAAAAGTTGATATACATACAATTTAAAACCAAGATTTAAAACTAAGCAAATTACAAAAAGGCCAATATTAAAATTTAAAAATTTAAAAACCCTAAGACAATAAAAACCCAATTTAAAATTAATAAAACTATTAAAACATGACATTTTTGGCAAAAATTGGTTAAAATGAACCACTTTTTGGCCAAAAACAGGCTAAAACATTTATTTATTTTATTTATTTATTTATTAAATTTTTATACCGCCCTTCTCCCGAAGGACTCAGGGTGGTGTACAGCCAAAGATAAAAAGTTGATATACATACAATTTAAAACCAAGATTTAAAACTAAGCAAATTACAAAAAGGCCAATATTAAAATTTAAAAATTTAAAAACCCTAAGACAATAAAAACCCAATTTAAAATTAATAAAACTATTAAAACATGACATTTTTTGGCCTCCTAGGGTGTCTGTGTGCCCCATTTTTCACCTCCCTCACCTCTGAAACATCTATGCAGGCCAAAACCAGGCTAGAATGGGCCATTTTTGGCCCAAAATTGGCTAAAATGGGCCACTTTTTGGTCCTAAAACACACTAAAACAGGTCATTTTTGGGCCTCCTGGGCCATCTGTGCACCCGTTTTTCACCTTCCCCACCTCCAAAACCTCTCTGCAGGCCAAAATTACCTTCCAGTTCCAGTCCACGGGGCTCGCAAAAGTAAATCCTGCTCTCCGCCGAAGGTGGGAGTCGGCGAGTGGGTGGGGCAGCCTTGTGGTCCTGCAAAGGCCAGATTAATGACTTTGGTGGGCCATATGCAGCCTGCGGGCCATAGTTTGAGGCCCTGCACACAGAGCTGAAAAGCAGATTAGAGGGGTGGGAAGGGAATGGACCTTTTAGAGTATCCTTCCTTTCCCCTGGAGTGGAGTGGAAATGGAGATTTTACACTATCCTTTCCCTGCAGTGGGGTGTAAATGGAGATTTTACAGAATCTCTCCCCTGTAATGGTGTGGAAATGGAGATTTTATAGTATTCTTCCCTGGCATGGGGTGGAAATGGATATTTTACAGTATCTTTCCCTTCCCCTGCAGTGGGTGGAAATGGAGATTTTACAGAATCCCTTCCCTGTAGTTGGGTGGAAATGAAGATTTTACAGTATCCTTCCCTTGGCATAGGGTGGAAATGGAGATTTTACAGTATCCTACCCCTGCCACACCCACCAAGCCATGCCATGCCCACCAAGCCATGCTCACAGAAGTGGTAGTAACTTTTTTTGAATCCTACCACTGAACTGACCATAGTGTAGAGTGCAGAATCTTAGAGTTCTGTGTGTCAACTGTGGCAAAGAGATATCACTTCTCCACCTTCTTTACATTCTCAATTGTTTGAGGATCAATAGGGCTTTTTTGTATAGTGAATAGGGTTTGAAATCTCACGACATCTTGGCCTTTTATTTAAGGTATGCTACATTGTTAAGCTCTGAACTTCATTATATTAGTGCATGTGCATATACATACATACATACATATTATACGTATGTATGTATGTATGTATATATGTATGTATGTATATATGTATGAGTGTATATGCACATGCATTTATATATTGTATATTGTTGTATATTGTATATGTGTGTACTCATGCCAGCATATTTTCCCTTAAGAGAGTTGTCATTTTCCAGATGAAGCTGATAAAAGATATGCGGGCACTGTCACTATCTGATCAGAATAACCTCCAAGCTACAAAGTTCAAATGCTACTCCATCCAGTACTAGCAAAATCCCTTTATTTGGATCGGCTATTGTAACCACCATCATAATATGTCTTTCTATAAGCCATTGGAATGGAGAACATATAGCAAGAGTAAATTCTGCTCATACTAAAGTTTTCTTTTCTACTGATTTTAAACTTCACTTAAAATGCAATGTTACTATTTAATGACTGATTATAAGTACTAATTCCTGTGACAAATTAAATCTATTGTTAATGCTTCTATTCTTGAAGATATATAAGCTTGATTGATACTATCTTAAGACACAGTCTTCTTTGGTGGAAATTTCTTTCCTCTTTTGAACCTCACACAAATTCTATGCCGTGAAAAACATATCCCAGGGTGTAACTTTGTTCTGACAAAGTTACCCCAAGGGTAGATTTTCCACACAATTGTATGGTTTCTATAACAGGATTTTCTGATCATTTTCCCCCTACCAATTTGAAATGTTCTTTTCTGCTCCGTTCTCAGGAAATATTATTAAAATTTCTAAAGTTGCTTCTGGGCTAAATTGTTTGATTCTGACTCTAGTTCACTTTCCCTCTTTATCTATGGTGCAAAGCTGGATGAACGTGTCTTTTGGGTTATACAAGCTACAGAAATTGTTGCAGAGACTTTAAAAAAACGAATAACAGTGCGATTCTATGCATGACGCTCACAAATAATTCCTGTTAGATTCATTAAGGTACAGAATCCCAAGGTGGGAGAAAAAGATATTTTATTATCTGGCAAGGATATGAACTTGAGGGGGGGAGATTATAATTTTTGCTATTATACATCCCCATATTAAATATGTATTGTAGGGCAAATGTGCAAATGCCTTCTTGCTTTTTTCCCTCTAGAAAATGGGACATTTTAAATTGATCTAATTTTGTGATGTTTTGAAAGGAACAAAATGGAAGAAATCGACATGTATTAGGAAATGCTTATTTAAAAAGAAAAAAAATTGCTGCAGTTCTACATGTTTGGGCTTGTACAGGGTAAAATCAAATGGTTGCATACAATAGTATTTTTATAGCACAATAATGAGGGCAAAAGAATATAACAACATTCTCTGGCAGCCTTGAACCTATCTCTTATGCTGTTTTAGATATTCCTCAAGTGCTTTAACTATCTTGAGCCAATTGTCGGGATAATCAATAAAGATAATTTCCTATTTAGATTAGATAATACTTTAATAGATTAGAAGGCCTTCCATAAATGGATTCTTTTGATTTAGAACCCACCAATGTCCTGAATCAGGCTTAAATTCCCCAGATATTGTGGGCTCCAGCAATGTTCAGAAAGTAATAGTGACCTATGTTGCACTAGTGGGTTTCATTTACCTTTGCTACCAGTTCGGAACACTGTGTGTGCACATGTGCTTGCATCGCTCACATGCGGTGTTTCTGCGCGAAGTGTCTGTGATGATATCCAGATGGGTGGGCCGAGCCTCCTGCCACCGCCGCTACCGATTCGCCCAAACTGGGACAAACAAGTAGAAACCCACCACTGCTATGTAGCCCTAGACAATGAAAAGAATCCTTTTAGCAATAGAGTTTCTAATAATGATGAGTACCCTTCAATGAACTTTTAAAATAGAAGATATATTTTCCTGTCCATTTCCTATGCATCCTAGAAAATGTTCATGGATCTAGAAATAAGGTAGTATAATGTTTGTGGCAGAATGGACATGTATATGCACAGATCTGGAAATATAAGTATTGGCAACCAAAAACAACATGCCACTGTTATTATTTTTTGTTCTAAAGCTCCACAATTAGTAAGGCAGGAATTAGAATACTACATCACTGCGTGTCAGAGAACACGTTTGTTATTCGGAGACAGTCGCATAGCTTTTATAATTCTGTGAATGGAAGGGACGACTTCCGGTATCCAGTGGCAACGGACGTCTGGAAGGTTTCTCCTGCCTCCAGCGCCCGAATCCGGCCGCCGCCGAGGCCCTCAGGGGCCAGGTGTTCCGAAAAGGACACCTGCCGTACGGACGGCTCGCCAGGGGTCTCCCAGCCGACATACAGGACTGTGGGGACCGATGCTGGCGCGTCCTAGGCTTGGCGGGGTTCGGAGGCCACAGGCGCCATTATTTTGCTCGTCGCCTGGGCCGCTGTGCCCGGTGACACCGGGGCATAGGATTTATAACTGCAGCAGCCTGGTGGTGAACAGGGCACGGAGAAGAATTGAGGAGGAGAAGGGAAGGGAATATCGGTGGCGTGGTGGAGTGCTCCGGTGCGGGGGTTTTCTCCCCTGCGGTTGGAAGGAGCACGAGTTATTTTGGAGAGAGGAGAACTTAAAATAAGAAGATTACCGGTTTTGTGGAGCTCTGGAGAAGAGGTGATGGAGAAATTTAGGAGGGAAGGTTTGAGGCCCCTCCTTCTGGGGAACAGTGGTGGCGCCCAGCTTCCGCCTTCACTATGAGAATTTTGATGACATCACTTCCTTCGGTTTCCTGGTTGACTAACTGTACTCTGGACTCGTTGCTCCTGTGAGTGCCCCTGGTGGATCCGGAGGAAATTACAAGGATACTGTGCTTGCCTGAGGATTTTGATTCTTTTTTTTCAAATGGCAAAGGTCAGAGACCAACTGCTGGAGAGATGGAGAGAATTCTGGAAAAGTTATCCAATATGGACAAGAAACTGGATGATTTGCAAAGAGGCCAAACGGAAATAAGAGAAGAAATTGTGACTATCCAAAAGGATTTAAAGGATACTCAACAAGTCTCAGCAGAAAACAAGCAGAAAGTGGAAGGTCTGGAGGGTGATATGCGGGCAGTGCAGAAAAGAGAGGAGGCGACAGGCAATGCTGTGCTTGGACTACAGATGGATAAAATGTCTTATTTCCTTAGGTTTCAAAATTTGGAAGAAGTGGACCAAGAAGACTTGAGAGATGTTGTGACTAAATTGTTGGGAGAATTTCTTGGGAGAAGTGTTGATTTCATGAATTGGGATGTGGATCGAGTTTATAGAGTTAATTTGCAATATGCACGCACGCATGCAGTTCCCAGAGAGGTTCATGTCAAATTTGTGAGAAGAGAGACGAGAGATGAAATTCTTAGAAAACATAGGAGTGGGGCACTGATTTACAGGGGCAGGGAGATAGCCATTCTGAGGCAGATTCCCAGACAGGTACGTGAAAAAAGAAAGAAATATTATTTTTTGTCAAGCAAATTGTACCAGAAGGGAGTGGGCTTCAGATGGCTGATGCCAGAGGGATTGATGATTTTCCGGGAGGGCATTATGAAAAAAATCAGTACAATTGCGGAGGCTACGGCCTATGTGGAGGAACACAAAGCCTTCCTGGAATCAGATGACCCAGGAATTGAAGAAGGGGAGGTTATAGATCATGGGGCTGAAGCGGCTGCCGCTGTTGCGGCCCTGGAGTTGGGTCAGGCTGAACCCAGAGTTCTGAGATCCAAAACTAGGAAGTGATAAAGATATTTGGGATTGTGTTGGTTTTCCTTATTCTCTTTTGTACGATATTCTGTTTATTCTTGACTCTTCTTTATTACGTATTTAAAATTTGCAAACTTTGCTACTTCGTGTCACCTGCTTGCCTTATGGCTGTTGTATGTGTTAAAAAATTTGAGTAAAATTCTTATTTTAGATAAGAAAAATGAAAATTTACCATACCTGATATGTATTTGTATAAACCTTTTTTGACTAATAAAAACTTTTCGAACAAAAAAAAAAAAATAATTCTGTGAATGTTAATGTCCTGGTTAGGGGATGCTCAAACAACCAAAGCCCAAAGGAAGTTGGATCAACCCATCAGCATATGGGATGCACATCTTCACACAATGCATAGTTGAGATTTGGGAGGTGTGTACGTTGGCCTGTCTGCAGCCATCTGCAAAGTATGCTTACCCAACAGCCCTTTGCAGCATAGGTATGTATCAACGCCTACTTGCAGTTGTGGACAAGTCTAAATAAAGCTTAAGTTGTCCATTCTGATTCATAACTTAGTCATAATTCCCATGTCTTATTTTTTACTACCCACTCTGGGGAATAAGTGGTGCCTTTAAAATACTATGTCTTATGGAAAGGGGATGCTGTATAGAATTCCTGACTTTCTTCTACGAGATGAAACTCTACTGGATCCAAACTTTTTCTGAGCATTTGGATTCAGCTCTCATGTGAATGAGATGTGGACTTCTGGCAAACAACATATACAGAGGCAGTGATCACCAACCCCTTAATTTGACCTATTCCAACATAAAAGCAAATAACTGGCAATTTATTTAATTATTTATTGTAAAATGTATATCTGCAGAAATCTAAGTTCTGTTAACCTGCGACACTTGTATAAAACTAAACAATATTTGCATAACAATTTGGCAACTGCATATATATTTCAACAGGCTGTAAATCACCTTCAAATGGGCACAAATGGAACAAGCAAAAAAAAACACTTCTAAATTCTAAATATTACCTTCAACCAGTTAATCTGTGCATATCATGTATTTGCACCATTTGAAATGATAAAATATTTCATTATGTAGGAATAGTAGTCAGTGAAAACACAAAAGAATTTGATTCATAAAAACATGGTTCTTCATTGTCAAGTATTGAATGGTTAATTGCAGTCTCCATTGATGGATTGGAAGAAATGTTATTGATTCAGTTGAAATTGGAGACTCTACCTATAAAGTGCAATTTGTATCTACTGATCTTCTTGGCCCTAGCTAAATATTATTATTTATATGTTGCCTGACTCCTAGCGACTATTGAAAGAATTCCCCATTGTCTCAATTATCCATTTAAAAACTACATTTCTTACTATGGATTACAAGACTCTCATTGCTTTAGAAATGTTTTTTATAATCTTTTCATATTGTACTGTTGTTATTTTTTTAAAAAAAATCAGGCATTTATTTCAAACAGAACTTGATGTAATTCTAAAAGCTGTGTAGTATGAACTTCACTACATTAAAGAAACTAAAGTTTGCGAAATTTATATAAGGAAAATTGACCTAAACCAGAGCTACTTATTTAATGAAATGTTTTCCACAATTGGGCCTAACTATTTCTTTAATGTAATTTATTAAACTAAGACTATTTATTTATTTATTTATTTTATTAAATTTTTATACCGCCCTTCTCCCGAAGGACTCAGGGCGGTGTACAGCCAAGACTGATGACCTTTTTCAACATTGCATGTTGAATGACTGTGCTTATGAAAAAGAAAAAAAACACGCTAAATAACACACTAAAATAGTGTTATTGGTTTAATCAGATATTCTTGATATATCAGTAGGACCAGTGGTGAAATCCATTTTTTTTACTAGCGGTTCTGGGGGCGTGGCTTGGTTGGCGTGGTGTGGCTTGGTGGGCAATGCAGGGGAAGGATACTGCAAAATCTCCATTTCCACCCCACTCCAGGGGAAGGATACTGAAAAATCTCCATTCCCACCCCACTCTGGGGCCAGCCAGAGGTAGTATTTGCTAGTTCTCTGAACTACTCAAAATTTCCGCTACTGGTTCTCCAGAACTTGTCAGAACCTGTTGGATTTCACCCCTGAATAGGACCCATATGAAGCTCTGTTAAACTCAGTGGCAAAGATATGCAAACATTCAGAATGTCCAATACAGTCAATTTTACAAAACTGCATGTCAAGAAACGTTCAGCACAGTTTAATATGAGTTAAAGTACAATGGTTTGGATGTAGTCATTGGTATAAATTGGACTATATTCAAGATTATCATGCTTCATTGACAATTTAAGATCTAACCAAATTCTGTACCAGTTTAATTCCAGGGATTAAATCCAGGGAAAATATTGATATATTCTAATATTTTCAGAATATATTAACTTGTTAATATTTGATGGAATTCAAAAATTATCAGTCATTATCAACAATTTTTTATTGTTTGAATTTAATTCAAGTCTCAGAAGCTCTAGTCTTATGCAGTAGATATTTACTTGAAATTTTGCAGGCAGTTCTTAGTGGCCCACGCTATACCACTGCTTCTGAGTTGCACTGGTTGCTGGTTTGCTTCTGGGTGCAATCAAGGTGTTGGTTAATTACCTTTAAAGCCCTGCATGGCATGGATCCAGGTTACATGAGGAATCATCTTACCTGATGGGACTGGCCTACCCCACTCACTCTGGCAGAGGGGAATGGCAGGGTCCAGGACAAGAGCCTTCTCTGCTGTATCTCCTGCTCTTTGGAATATCTTGAAGATTGGCTCCCACTCTCCTGACTTTTTGTAAGAACTTTAAAACCTAGTTTTTTCAGATGACCTGATACCCAGTGAGGGAGCTTCAAACTGAAGGGGATTTGATTAATTAAGAGGTAATCCCACCTTCTACCCACCATGTATCCAACTGCTTCCTTCTCTATCTTTTGTCAATGATTTTATTTTGTTTCTATTGTCATTTTATATTTGATGATTTAATGCTTTTTATGCTGTAAGCTGCTGAAAGTCACCTCAAAACGAGATGGGCAACAAATAAATTTAATAAACAAACACATAAAAAAATTTATAATCTTGGAAATTAGATCTCACTATTGAGCAGACCTGAGTAGAATTGCAGTATGGGTGATGTAGGTCTAATATATCTAATATGCACATTTGTCTATGGCTGATTTTATTTTAATTGAAAAATTGATCTTGGTAAATTTTCCTGCAGAAAATTTAAACATCTTTTAAAGTTCTGCTGAAATGCTCTTACTCTAGACAATTCATCAAGAAAAACAGACTTCTGTATTGGTTTTATGTACCAGATGGGAAACTAGATGAAAAAAAATTAGTTTCTCTCCAATCCAGAATTTTAGAACAGGCATTAAGCTCAGTTCAGATATTGTACACCAAATTGATCACCAATTAGAAGACTGGTGATAAGGCTGAATTTAGCCCCTTCATCATTTAATCGGTGAAATTATTGATTTTTTAAAAGACAGTTCTATGGACAAAGTCTTAGCAGCTATGTGCATTTCATTGCATTGAAGCTTATCCCAATTCAACTTGAAAACCCCTAACTCTGAGAGCAACCTTTTTGCTTGATCAGTTTTATTTTTATTTTCCTTTCCCTCGCTTAAATTGCTAATTGAATCAAACATAACTTTACTACGATTAATAAAATAACATTGGCACAGCTGCAGAATTTATAAAGTTTTTTTAAAAGGATATTACAAATACTGATTTTGTGCAGGATGGTGCATAAAGAAAATACAATACAGAATAATAGATCTGGGAGGGACTCAGAGGTCTTCTAGTCCAACCCCCTGCTCAAGCAGGAGAAGCTATATCATTTCAGACAAATAGTTGTCTAGTCTCATTTTGAAAGCCTTCACTGATGGAGCACCCACAATTTCTGCAGGTAAACTGTTCCATTGGTTAATTGCTCTCACTGTTAGGAAATGTTTCCTTCATTCTAAGTTACTTCTCTCCTTGGTTATTTTTCAACCATTGTTTCTTGTCTTGCCTTTTGGTGCTTTGGAAAATAGTTTATCTGTCTTGTCTTTGTAGAAACCGCTCAAATATTGAAATAGTGCCATCATGTCCCCCCAGTCCTTCTTTTCATTAGACTAAAATGAAATGACCAGTTCCTATAACCATTCTTCTTATGGTGTATATCAGGGATAGTCAACCTTTTTATACCTACCGCCCACTTTTGTATCTCTGTTAGTAGTAAAATTTTCTAACCGCCCACCGATTCCACAGTAATGTGCCATGTATCGTCATCTGCGCATGCCTTTTGTGCATCATGGATTGGGTTTGGAGGGGGCGCCGGCTACCAGCTCTGCTTGTCTGTTATAGCTGGGTGGTGTGGGGGAAGATGCACGAGCTATTCTGGGACGAGGCTTTTTTGTTTGCGATCGCACTATAGCGCCATTTATTTTCACTTACATAACGTGAACTAAACTTATGTGGGAGATACAAATAGTATATTTTCAGAAATTTAAATTGTCACGAGGAATTTTATGAAAACCTAATGAAAATGTTTTAAAATAATGCTATGAAATTTTTTTAAAAAGTCAATTAAATTTAAAAAAAGGAAAATGCTTCAGTATTGGACAAAACTCCTATCACTCCCCATGAAAGCTGGAACGCCCATTAGTGGGCGGTAGGAACCAGGTTGACTACCACTGATGTATATTGTGCAAAATGGTGCATAGGAGGGCAAAGGCTCTTTGTCTCTTTAATTATGAAAGACAGGTATGGGAATTATATTTCTCTAACAGAAATTTCTAACTAGCACACTAATGTGGGTCACCTTTTCCACCAGTGCTGTTTGCCAGAGATTACTGTACCAGTCTTCATAAACCTGGCTAAAAATAAAATCCAGTATTTTGCAGCTTTGAGGAATGCAGCAGCTATCATGAACAACAGAGCACACATGCGTTTATTTATTTACACTGAGTATAAATCACACTCTGAGTCTGGACACATCAGAAGCCCAGATTTCAGTTATGATGGGAAAATATATTTGTGAAACATATTCTTCATCTATATTACTTATTAATGTTAAAATACACATACAAATAATAGAGCTTTAGACCAACAGTGCAGAATCTAAAACCTGGGACTGGATGCATTCCCCCAAAGTATTAAATGTGGCCTCAATATGAATGCTGATCATCTGGAAATGTTAATATAGCCCAGGGCAATAATTATTAAATATATGAAGAATGCACTAGCAGGATTTAATTAATTTTAGTTAATTTTAATTATGTTTAAATTCAGTTAAAATGTATTTATTCATTTTATATATTTGCTAAGTTTATTTTTTTTTTTTTTTTTAAAAAGTTTTTATTGGTCAAAAAAGGTTTATACAAATACATATCAGGTATGGTAAATTTTCATTTTTCTTATGCAAGATAAGAATTTTACTCAAATTTTTAACACATACAACAGCCATATGGCAAGCAGGTGACACGAAGTAGCTAAGTTTACAAATCTTACATACGCAATAAAGAAGGGTCAAGAATAAACAGAATATCATACAAAAGAGAATAAGGAAAACCAACACAATACCAAATATCTTTATCACTTCCTAGTTTTGGATCTCAGAACTCTGGGTTCAGCCTGACCCAACTCAGGGCGCAACAGCGGCAGCCGCCTCCGCCCCATGGTCTATAACCTCCCTTCTTCAATTCCTGGGTCATCTGATTCCAGGAGGGCTTTGTGTTCCTCCACGAGGCCGTAGCCTCCGCAATTGTACTAATTTTTTCGTAATGCCCTCCCGGAAAATCATCAATCCCTCTGGCATCAGCCATCTGAAGCCTACTCCCTTCTGGTACAATTTGCTTGACAAAAAGTAATATTTCTTTCTCATTTCACGTACCTGTCTGGGAATCTGCCTCAGAATGGCTATCTCCCTGCCCCTATAAGTCAGTGCCCCACTCCTATGTTTTCTAAGAATTTCATCTCTCGTCTCTCTTCTCACAAATTTGACATGAACCTCTCTGGGAACTGCATGCGTGCGTGCATATTGTGAATTAACTCTATAAACTCGATCCACATCCCAATTCATGAAATCAACACCTCTCCCAAGAAATTCTCCCAACAATTTAGTCACAACATCTCTCAAATCTTCTTGGTCCACTTCTTCCAAATTTTGAAACCTAAGGAAATAAGACATTTTATCCATCTGTAGTCCAAGCACAGCATTGCCTGTCGTCTCCTCTCTTTTCTGCACTGCCCGCATCTCACCCTCCAGACCTTCCACTTTCTGCTTGTTTTCTGCTGAGACTTGTTGAGTATCCTTTAAATCCTTTTGGATAGTCACAATTTCTGCTCTTATTTCCGTTTGGCCTCTTTGCAAATCATCCAGTTTCTTGTCCATATTGTATAACTTTTCCAGAATTCTCTCCATCTCTCCAGCAGTTGGTCTCTGACCTTTTGCCATTTAAAAAAAAAATTCAAAATCCTCAGGCAAGCACAGTATCCTTGTAATTTCCTCCGGATCCACCAGGGGGCACTCACAGGAGCAACGAGTCCAGAGTACAGTTAGTCAACCAGGAAGTCAAGGGAAGTGATGTCATCAAGATTCTCATAGTGAAGGCGGAAGCTGGACGCCACCACTGTTCCCCAGAGGAGGGGGCCTCAACCCTCCCTCCTAAATTTCTCCATCACCTCTTCTCTCCAGAGCTCCACAAAACCGGTAATCTTCTTATTTTAAGTTCTCCTCTCTCCAGAATGACTCGTGCTCCTTCCAGCCGCAGGGGAGAAAAACCCCCCCGCACTCCGGAGCACTCCACTCGCGTTTACCGATATCCCCTTCCCTTCTCCATTCCTCAATTCTTCTCCGTTCCTTGTTCACCACCAGGCTGCTGCAGTTATAAATCCAAAGCCCCGGTGTCACCGGGCACAGCGCCCAGGCGACCAAAGTAATGGCCGTGGCCTGTGGCCTCCGAACCCCGCCGAGCCTAGGACGCGCCAGCATCGGTCCCCCCAGTCCTGTATGTCGGCTGGGAGACCCCTGGCGAGCCGTCCGTGCGGCAGGTGTCCTTTTCGGAACACCTGGCCCCTGGGGGCCTCGGCGGCGGCCGGAATATTTGCTAAGTTTAGATATTGCCTTTTTTCCCAGGAAGTCAACTTTTATTCTTTTTCCTTCAGTCAGAACCTGATGAAATAGGAATCTGAATCGTCTTTCTAGGAGGCCTTTATGCCATATCATACATACTCTAATCTTGCCCACTTTGGGCAATCTTATCCTCATCTCCAAGAGGTTTAGCTGTCCCCTATCTGTCTCTCACCCACTCAGCCATACACATACTTCAAATGCTTAAGACAAACCTTGGGAATTTAAAGCAATCTGGAATACCATTGTAGGAGGTTAGCACCAATCCCTCTCCTAGGAAAATGAAATATTTTAGGAAATATTAAAAAGACAGAATATTGAAGAGCATCCAGAGGCTTCAGCTGGTCCAGAATGCGGCCACGCGGGTGATAGAGGGAGCAAATTGAGGCTCCCATATAACACCACTCCTGCGTAGGCTGCACTGGCTTCCAGTGATCTTCTGGGTGCAATTCAAGGTATTGGTTACCACCTTTAAAGCACTTCATGGCATGGGACCTGGCTATTTACGGGACTGCCTACTGCGACCGATGGCCCCCCAGCGACCAGTGCGCTCCCATAGAGTGGGCCTCCTCGGGTGCCATTGGCTAGACAATGTCGCCTGGCGACCCCCAGGGGGAGGGCCTTCTCTGTGGGGGCCTCAACCCTCTGGAATGAATTACCACCAGGTATTCGCCAACTCTCTGATCTCCAGACTTTCCGACGCGAGCTGAAAACATGGCTGTTTCATCGTGCAGGACTGGCCTGATAGTTTTAATTGGGAATTTTAAATGGGTTTTAAGGAGTCAGCCTAAATTTAAATATTTCATTTTAAATTATTTTAGTGTTTTGTAAAAATTGTTTTAACATGGCTGTAAACCGCCCTGAGTCCTTCGGGAGAAGGGCGGTATAGAAATCTAATAAATGAAATGAATGAATGAATGACAAGGCAAAGGCTGGGCCAGCTTATGTACAACACAAAAGACATAGCCATCAGGACATGATAGGACTAGCCCTCACTAAAGATCCAAACCAGGACAAAGCCATTAAGCCATAATTGGAATTGCCCAAAGCCCCTTCATTACAGCATCACCCAGCAAGATTCAACTGGACCTGGGAGCCTGACAACCAGTCAGAGTACATTCCTTACACAGGAACAGGAAGCTCCAAGGCGGGGTCCAAGAGAGGGTATAAATCTCTCTCCCTCTCTTACCCATATGCTCTTTTTTGCCCAGGACCTCAAACCATGTGGTCCTGTCCACCATTAAACCATCTTTCCAAGCAGTCTCCATGATTCCAGTGTCTTTCTTCCCACTTGGAACTGAATCCAGACAGACATTTCTTCAACACCATCTATAAACTTAATTAAATCCTACTGTTCTCATTCTTCTTCTCTTACCTTGTTTAAAAGGGAATTCAAAGTAGCCCTGATACTAGTTTTATAATGATCAGTGTAAATAAAACCGAATTGTGGCCAATAATATGCAGGAAATTACATAATTTTATTTGGAAAAAAATTCTAAAATGTTGAAGATTAGAAGAAAATATTGGTAAACATTGTAGACATTGTAGAATTACAATGAAATTTAGCAGATCCTCATTTAACAGGTTTAGTCTTGGATACAACAGACCGAATGTATGTTTGATTTCACCTCTATGGAGTATGGACAAATGCAATGCATGTCATTTGCATCAATTTATGTTGCATGTGTAATGATGTAATTGATGTTTTCATGCAATTAATGTAAAATTGGTGCAAATGATGTTAAAATATTAATTACATGCTTATATAAATATGTAATCATTATATAATCAATATATAAGTATGTAAACTTGGATTTAATGGACATTCAGATTTAACGGACACACTTTCTCACTAGTTGTTCATTAAATATAGGTTATAGTCCAGGGACTGGAACTGACAGGAATCTTAATTATAAAATACAATACAATACTGTACACAGATAGTGAAAATATAAAATGCCTGTCTTAATGATAGTATATCATCCTTACTAAGAAGCTATTTTTAAGGGTAAACAATTGAAGGCAGTGATACAGCTTTGCTGAAAGCTGCAGATGAATCAGAGCTGTGGATGTTCAGAGGAAAGAGAATCTCCTCCTCCACAGGTGCCTCTATTCCTAATCATCCACAACTGGAAAATATTCATCTCAATATGTGTGGTAAATCTTGCCTGCCTCACATCTCATTTGACTTTGAGATAATCCAGCAAAATCAATGTATGCTGAAACTGCATGATTTCACTTTGGTTTAGGCATTCCTTCTCTGGGTTTCATCCGTGGTTTAGGATCCTGGCAAAGTCGATTGGCCCAACTTGAGTTATGCTGAGTGGAAGACTAATATGAAGAATTGAGATCTGTTCCAAAATCCAAATTCCTTATTACTAAATCTACAGTAGTCTCTCCAGTGGAAGCAAATGAGATGAAACAGCCTTCACACTTTAACTTGAAAGAGAGAGAAAGACCCAAATATTTCACTGGAACTTCTTAGCAAACTATGTAGTTTAAAACCTACAGCTTCAAATTTCTGTTTTGAGTGTGAGCTGCACAGATCAGGGGTCTCCAACCTTGGCAACTTTAAGCCTGGTGTATTTCAACTCCCAGAATCCTTCAGCCAGCAAAGCTGGCTGGGGAATTCTGGGAGTTGAAGTCCACCAGGCTTAAAGTTGCCACGGTTGGAGACCCCTGTTCTGGACCATTGCAGTGTGTCTTTTCGAAATTTCCCATGAATTCTGCATTTGTGTAGCCTATATTAAGAAAAAAAATATCCCAAAAAGGTAGGGGGAATGAATATGTTTAGTGGGAGAAAGAATTACAAAGGCAAGCAGTCTTGGGTGGGGGTGGGGTAGCGATCGCACACAGCCCTGCAGCTATTAAGTATATGCCAAAGTAAAGAATCATGCTCAGACCTGCCATAGCTTTGCCCTGCAGGTAGATGACAGGCAACGCAGAACGAAAGCAAACGAAAAAGAAAATAGAAAACAGTACAGGATGTGGATGAGATGTCAAGCACTGGAAACCTCAACAGTCAGATCTTCAAACTACATCATCAGCCGTGCAAAGCAGGACATACCTTTCTGGCTTGCTTGTTCTCTCCGCTGAAACAAAGCAGCCTCGTTCCCAGCAGGAGGCCAAATCAAAATGAAATTTTATTTAGTCTGCCCTGTTCTCAGATTGGATTTCAGAATGACTGCTTGAGGAGATAGCCTGGCTATGGCTGATGCATACTTTGCATAGAAAAAACCTACCTCATCAAAGAAAGCTGTGCTGTGTGGGAAGAAAACCTGCATGTATGCGCATACGCACACACACCCATGCACACTCACACATGGATATTAAAAGCATCAGCACAAAAAAGGACCTTTTCCGATTAAAATCAATTGTTTCCAAAAATAAATATTTTAAGGAACTATTTGAAATATAATCTTGCCCAGCCCTGCTAAGGGAATTAGTGGGATGGAGAGATCATTCTTCTCTTCCTTTTTTCTTTTTTGGTGTGAAAAAATAAGACATAAGGGCCTTAAAAAAACAACACAATGAAAAGTAAAATATGTTTGTAGCTTCCAATATACTCCATTGTTTTTCTGATCCTTCATACTGTTTTTTATTTAATCTGGTTTCTTCCTTCAGGAACCAGAAAAGAAAACAAAAAAGGAAAGCTCTTTTGGTAGAAAGTAACATCTGTTTTCATAATCATTAATATAAGCAGACCATGCTTGATTTATAAGAGAGAAAAATTTCTTTCACTAGGTTGCAATCTCATACTCAATTACCTAGGACTAAATCCCATTAAATTCAACAGAGCTTTCTTTAGGATTGCATTGCGAGAGACTTAATTTTATAGCCTACTGAATAAATTATCGAGCAATCTCCATATATTTTCCCTTAAAGTTAGAAACAAGACAAGAAAGTTAATCTAGAAAATATACAGCATAGATCTCATGTAATACCTTTGTTATTAGTTGGGCTGCAAATGTGATTTTCAAATAGAATTATTTGCAGGGTAGGACAGTAAACCTGTAGGAAAATGCAGCATAAGCAACAAGGGAGCTGTACCCCACAGAGACAAGTTTAGACCATGCCTGATCATTCGTATTCCTATTACAGAAACTGCTCGGGTTTAGTCCTGCAAAGTAGCAGATGCAGAATGATAGATTTTTAGTAGCACGACCCTGGCTATGAGAAGGGTCCATCAACCACATCAGTTTAAGCCAAATACACATGCAAACAAGCAACATCTCCAGGCATTCTATTTAGCAATTATTGCCGACTAACATAAGCAGTGCTAAAAAATGATAGTGTAAATGGCTCTGTGGTGTACAGGCAAGAACTCAATTTATATTTCATCCAGGAGGAATGCAGAAGGGATAAGAATACCAGGCAGAAAGCAGAGCTAGAAACTTGCTGCTATAATGAGATACAGTACAAATCAAGCACACTATGTGTTTTCAGAGAGCAGCCACGGAAGTCACTGACAACAATGCAGCCATGGCTAGGCATCCCTTGGAGACATCGTTGGTAATTCAATCTTCTGTGCCTTGTAGGATATAGGTTGGGGATCCTCAGCAATAACTGCCAGAGTATAAAATCCTTCAGTAATTGGACTTTGCAGTATGGAGCTTCAAACACATACTGTGTAACGCCACAGCTATTTCATAAATTCAGCAGCCCATGAGGAACGAGATGCATGTACTCATGTGGGGTTAAAAGACAAAAGTGCATTCACAAGTTTTTATTTTTCTAGTATGTTCAGCGACATACAAGCTGGTAAATTAACTGACTTCAGAAAATGTAACAAAATAATAATAAATTATTGGCATAGTCTTATGTTAATATTCTTTCAAAATCCCACAATTTATTTTGGCCGAAAATAGTTTTTGTCTCTTGCAGCCACACTTTAATTCTAAAAAGACTGTCTCCCCCAATGCTAATCTTCCCCAAATCCAGGGCACCTTGTATTTGTACTAAACCTAATAAGCATCCTTAAAAATGGATATATTTGATGTCTCCAGTCAACTTATTAATTTATTCCTCAGGCAACTGAAGAATATGCACCTAACTCTTCAACTATTTTAAAGAAATATTGGATGTCAACACTGCTACAGAAAGTTGGAAAACCCTTGATACACTGGAAAACTTTTAACCTCCACCCACCCTTTCCGTCATATTTCAGACACATGCTTCCTACAAAATGTTTTTATTAAAAAAGTTTTAAAATGCCAAGGCTTAGCTAAGAGCCAAAATGTACATGTTAAATAGAGAGGAAGAAGAGAGAGGGGGGAAAAAAAGAGAACAACTTACACTCTGTGGCAAATAGCAAAACTGAATAAACTCAAAGGAATGTTTTGCTGAAAGAAGAATTTATGACCAAGTCATTTCAATGGAGTGAACTCTTTTTGGATGGATTATTTAAGAAAACTTATTTTATATATGGACCTGGACTCAGACATATCCAAAAACAATCTGCTGTACTTTTCTTAATGCAGAATAGCTGAATAATTATGTGCTTTGCCCACATTAAAAGCTCGGAATAATGTTTATAAAATGTTAGGAAATCCCTGTAGGTTTCCTATTTAACAAGCCATGTATGACAAATCACAGTGTAATGTACTACGTTCTTAATCTTTAATTAGAATGTGAATATCTGCTAGAGAACGCATTTAACTTTGACACATTAAATCTTCTGGTTAAAGTGCCTTATAGGAAGTGCAAAGATGAAGCACTGTAGCAATCTACTGCCTCTCTCTCCATTCACCCAGACAGTTGGGGAAGGACGATAACATCTTGTAATACCTGCTCTGTAGTAATTAATCGCTGTGGTATTTAGGACCATTCAAGTAGACAAATATGACAGAGACAGGAACAATTAGGAACCTTGTTCAAGCTACATTAACTTTTCCAGCTATTACAACACAGCAGCTCAAGTTTGCTTGTAAAAGCTGCAGAGGGATTGTTATGCATTAGCCATGCGATTATTAATGAAAAGAAAAGGAGAATTGTGTTTATTGTACTTTGAAAATTGCAAATAAATTTCAATTATCAGCTGTGTCATTTTGTTAAACATGCATTTCTGAAGTGCCTTTGTGCTCGACAATCACATGCTACTTATGAAAAATAATACTAGAAAAAACCCTCAGGGAAATACAGTGCCAAATTATCACTTTTAGGACGGTTGGGTTAGTTCCTTTTTTGTGCACTGGTCTTCCTTCCATTGGCACCAGAGATGACACTGGAGAGAAAGTTACCTCAAAAGATTTCTGAAGTATAATGAATTCTGTTGGTGGCTGGCCTTCCTTGCTTCCATCAAACATCTCACTGATGTTTGAATCAGGATTCGGTCCTGAGAACATCTTGCTTCAGTCACTGATATGTATTATAAATGATCAGAGAGCATAAACTTTGCATCAGGAAATCAGGACAAGTATTCAACAATTCCAATTTAACAGAGAGAATTTATAATTTCATTATCATTATTAACCCTATTATCAATGTACTGTATCAATATGTCTTTTTCATTTTATCTTCCTAACATAAATAGGAGGGCTCTCGGATCTGACTGCATGAATCTATTCAGAAACCTGTCAGCTAGTGATTTTTGTACAAAGTTGATCATACACAAACAACTGCAAATAAACACATTCATTGCACAGACTCTTATATTAATCAGTCAGGGAACAGAAGGTGAACTGCATGCTTCATTTATTGAAACAGAAAAGCATAACTCAACCAATATAGTACTGACATAAAACTCTCCAAATAGTTGATAGTTGGGGTAAATAAAAAGTACTGGTTTTTTTTAAATGTTGGAATCCTTTTGGAAGTATAGAAAATATTGATGAAATCAGTGAAATTTACAGATGAGTTGAGTGTGCTCTAAGTCCAAATGCAAACAATCTTGTCTTATTTTACAAATAAGAATTCTTTTCTTGTGTCCCTGCATGTTGGTGTTTCATATACATTTAAACAACAAATCAAAGACATGCAACTCCTTAGTTAACAAAAGCAAAGCACATGGACTGTTTTGACTTAGTTTTTATAGGAAATGGTTTTAACATTTCTGAGACTTATGTATATCTCTGTATAAATAGTTAATAATATAACGACAACAATAATAAAAAATCCTAAATGTATATTCTTACTCTATTTCTTCTTTCTACCTTGTCAACCATGTGTGTGGTCTTTTTATAGCCTTTAACAACTCTACACTTCACAAGACTTTCTGAATTTAAATATACAACTCTGGCATTTGCTACAGGCTGGGCAGGAAGTATCCTGATCTTTCAAACAGGGACTTAGAGATTTCTTGAATTTTCTGAACACCATTTCCCTTCCTTCTTCTTTTTTCCTTTCCTTTCCTTTCCTTTCCTTTCCTTTCCTTTCCTTTCCTTTCCTTTCCTTTCCTTTTCTCTTTTTTTCTTCTCTGCCTCCCCCTGGCAGTTTTCATGGAGGGTGACAAACTTACATCAATTGTGTTCTGCAAATAGAAAGAAAGGGCAGCTTAGTGTGGCACAATTTACATCCCACCTCAGAATCTGTTGTCCCCAAATGAGAAAGCCAGGGAAAGGGGGAGAGGGAGGAAAAGAAAAAAAAACCCAGCCCCACAGCCAGGAACAATTCCCCCTCTCAGCTGAGCTGCAATGATGTCAGCTTTCTGATTACAAACTGCTTATTTATGCTTCAACAGCTGCCAAGAGCAGCCAATAAGTGGCTAAAAGAGTGTCTAGACCAGGCATTCAGGCTGCTATTGTTTGCTGGTTGTTACCTGGTTGACAGCGATGGGTACAGCTGCCTGGTGTGAAAAGGAGCAGAAATGGGGAGGTGGTGATTGACAGTAGGGCCCTGGGGGTCAGGCATAGGCTGCCCGGATGGCCCCATGTCTTTATATTCTTTGCTCTAAAGGGAAGGCAATGGCCCTGCCTAGGGGTTGGAGGTGAAAGGAAATGTTTCAGGGTAATGAAAAAAATCCTTTGGTCAAATTTGTGATCATGGACACATACTCTAGGGAATTTAAACCAGCAACATCCTCTGAAATTCACAGCCTATATACATAACAGAGTGAACCAGAACAATCTGTGACAACTGTAATACTGAGAGAATACACTGTATATTCCCTTAATTTGCTTGTACTGTATTCTTATTCTGCTTTCAGGGATGGGTGGCTGCCTTTTTAAAAAAAATGTTTGAGAAATATAAGAAATATAAATTTATCTGCGTGGATAAGAGGGATCAGGCAAATAAAAACTACATCGCTTTATGATCTCTCTCTCTCTACTCTTCTTTTTTAGTTAGTCCCAAGCTAGGCATATTCTGTGAATGCTCTTTTAAAAATTATGCTCACAGCAATCTGTGTGCTTTCCTCCAGTATCTATTATCATCAGTGAATATTGCCCAGGCTTGATTTTGATTCCATTCAATCTGGTATGGTTGAGTTATAACAGTGTCACTGCTGTTTCTCTACATATTTAAAGCTTTTCAAGGTTGGAATTATACATATATACAAACACATATATCCACACATGCAGAAAAACAAAAGGAATAATTTTGTCTCCAGGTACACTCCAAAAAAAAGAGTTGCTAGACTGATCTTCAAGCTAGCTGAGCAACAGTTTTGTATCTTCAGGGAATTTATAACCAATTTGTAAATATTTTTTCTTTGGCTGTAGGTTCTATGGGCTTATACATAAAATTCTATCATCTGGAGCTTATTCTATAGGCATTCTATATCACAATGGGCTTATTCTATAGGTTATTACATTTAGACCTTTTTGAGGAGGGGGGATTTCCTGCAAAGAAGAGAAGGAAAATACTTTTTTGTGCATCTGGCTTTACTTCAGATGGCCAGAAAACAGGATCCAATGTATGGCACGATCCAATACAGAATTTTATTAATTTAAAGAATAAGCATTCTTATCTATGTAAGAAAAATCAGATTCCACAATCTTGCAGGCTTGTGCAATTATGTCTGCAGAAATGAATGGGGGAATCCATAGTGAGCATTACAGTTCCACTGGAACAGCAGAAGTGTGGCAAATGCATTTGCATTCTGATTTTAAACACAAGAATTGAGTACAAAAAATATTCACTGGAGATTTTTTTCCTAATTAAAGCCATTCAAAATCATAACATAAATGTGGATATAAGAATGGTTCCTTCACTGATTTTTAAAATTTTAATATATTCTTGATTATTATCGCAGATTAAACTATGGAAATCATACAGCTTCTAACCTGAACACACTTATATCCCATTCACGTCCATTGAACTTATCTCTGAATGCGATTTGGATAGTGCTATATATTATCATTATTTGTTACCCTTTTCCTGAAATACTGCTACTTTTATATAAAACCAGATTAGTGGTTCTCCTTAAACAATGCATCATTTTTACAATAGAAATTAAGCTGATGAATGAAATATATCCATTATCTGTAAAAATAATGAAAGAGGGGAAAAAGCACCCAGGTACAAACTTAATTTTTTAAAATTCCCATCCCCCCCCAGCTTCCTAGTTTTAGGACAGTCAAGGTATCTAACATTCAGAAATAAAAATTCTAAACAAGTCAATAAAATTGAGATTGATTAGATTACATAAAAATGTAACAGAAGTAAACTAGTAGAGGGTCTTTTTTCAGTTTCCTATAAATATCTGATGCAGATTCTGTAAGTAAAATGAAATCATGCTAAATTAACTATAAAAAGTTGATTTAATTAAGCACAGGCTTATTAGATATAATAAACGTTAAAAAGTCAAATGAGGTGCAGTTGCATTTCACTTAGCCAATCCACTAAATGTGTTCCTTTCAATAAGGATGTGTTTTGAGCATTTAGTTAGATAAATAATATTTAATCACGCCAGCAGAGCTGAACTAGAAGAATTTGTTCTCCTCAGTGGTGATACTCACTTCATACTATCTATTTTAAAGAATAGAAGAAGGCAGAAAATAAATAGGTGGATTGAGGAATTATAGTGGATTAATCCTGTCTCAAGGCCTCATTCAAAATCAAGGTTTGCTAAACAAGACATTATTTACTGTATGGAGTGTGCTTGTTTTCTTGAGAAAGAGATTTGTTCTGTTTGCCACCTTCTAACACACAGTTCCAGAGATATATTGTGAGAAAAGACATTCAATAGATGTCCTATAATTCATCATAATACTGTTTCATTTAATAACTACTTTTCTGAAGTGATTGGCGTGATTACAGGAAAATTACTTCAAATTATTCATCTCTTATCTTGCATCTAAGATGTCCTAAACTTGCATGATAGTTAGCATAATGGCACCTATTAATTGCTAATGCTGGGAGTCCTTCAGTACTTAAATATGCCTTCTATGGAGAATAGCAATTTATTGAAAGAATGAAAAGGCAGTAAAAAGGTCTCTTGATGGTGTCATTTTTTAAAGATGCTCCATGTTTTGCCCTATCAATGAATATGCCAGCAAAAATGAAGGCAAACCTTTCAGGGAACATCCAGCACATCTTTAATCAAAGACAATGTGAGATAGTGGAACCTGGCTAAAAATGACTGGAGAACAGTTCTTTCTATGAGATGATACAGGAAGCTGTTCTGGGCATGATGGTTGCACCAGAAGTTGGGAGAGAAGAGAAACAGAGATGGGAAAATGTTCACTGGTGGTCCAATATGTTTCAGTTGAAGTCCTTTGTCAAGGGCAGTGACAAATTTAGCTGCTTAGACTGTCTAAATCAGTTCATTAGTCCTATACTCTCTACTGATTTAACTAGCACAAATGAAAATCTGTCATTGCCCTTGACAAAGGACTTTGTTCAAAATGCATTGGACCACCAGTAAACTTTTCCCCAGCTCTGAGGGGTTTTTTTTGCAAAAGAAAAATGGGACATAAATTATCCAAAACAAACAAAAGAATACATTTATAGTTTTTTATATAGACAACAGACTGCGTTCTGTTACTAACTCTTCGACCTATATCATTTTATTCCTTTGCGTTGTACATGTCATTCAATAGATGTCCTATAATTCATCATAATACTGTTTCATTTAATAACTACTTTTCTGAAGTGATTGGCGTGATTACAGGAAAATTACTTCAAATTATTCATCTCTTATCTTGCATCTAAGATGTCCTAAACTTGCATGATAGTTAGCATAATGGCACCTATTAATTGCTAATGCTGGGAGTCCTTCAGTACTTAAATATGCCTTCTATGGAGAATAGCAATTTATTGAAAGAATGAAAAGGCAGTAAAAAGGTCTCTTGATGGTGTCATTTTTTAAAGATGCTCCATGTTTTGCCCTATCAATGAATATGCCAGCAAAAATGAAGGCAAACCTTTCAGGGAACATCCAGCACATCTTTAATCAAAGACAATGTGAGATAGTGGAACCTGGCTAAAAATGACTGGAGAACAGTTCTTTCTATGAGATGATACAGGAAGCTGTTCTGGGCATGATGGTTGCACCAGAAGTTGGGAGAGAAGAGAAACAGAGATGGGAAAATGTTCACTGGTGGTCCAATATGTTTCAGTTGAAGTCCTTTGTCAAGGGCAGTGACAAATTTAGCTGCTTAGACTGTCTAAATCAGTTCATTAGTCCTATACTCTCTACTGATTTAACTAGCACAAATGAAAATCTGTCATTGCCCTTGACAAAGGACTTTGTTCAAAATGCATTGGACCACCAGTAAATTTTCCCCCAGCTCTGAGGGTTTTTTTTGCAAAAGAAAAATGGGACATAAATTATCCAAAACAAACAAAAGAATACATTTATATTGTTGTTTATATAGACAACAGACTGCGTTCTGTTACTAACTCTTCGACCTATATCATTTTATTCCTTTGCGTTTTAACATGTCATTCAAAAGCTGCTATTTACACCTTTGACTGAGGGAATCTATTGACTTTGTTATGTTTTCATATAAAATTTTTCTTTCACTTTAAAAGATGTCCATAATTTTCCATATCTTGATAAGGAGTACAGTACATATATTTACACTTTAAATGTGTAATTCCGTATTATTGATTTCTAAATGTGGGATTCTCATTATTATGGTTAGTCACATACTCAGCCAGATGTTCAGACTGGATTTGGCATCTTTGTAGACCTGGGATAGGCAGATGTGTATGTTTGATTATTATTATTACAGGTATTACAGGTAGTCCTTATAGCAATTTGTTTAGGGACTGTTTGAAGTTACAATGGCCCTGAAGAAAATGACTTCTAACTGGTCTTCACATTTATGACTCTCTCAGTATCCTCATGGTCATGTGATCAAAATTTAAGTGCTTGGCAACCGGCATGTATTTATGGTAATGGCAGCATCCCATTGTCATGTGACCATCACTCTGATCAAAACAGGGATAGTAGAAAGCTGTTGAAGGAGATTGAAAACAGTCAGGATAGAGGCAGCCAACATGCAATCAAGACTCCATCTCTTTTTTATGTTTCTCATTTCAAACATGTGCACATGGCCACCCTCTTGACTATTTTGACACCTTCCCTGCAGATGCCCCTGGCTACTGTATCTTCCCATCCTCCTCTGAATGGTTTATAGAAGGTACCTTAAACCTTAGTTTCTCAGTGATCTGAGTTGCATTGCATATGCTGGTTTACAAATTCAGAAGTGCAATATAGCTGAGTGCATGGATATGGAAACTGCATTTCTCCAGGATCAGTTTGTTAATGAGCTATGCTTGACCAAAGGCAAAAGTCTTTGAAATGTAAACTGTGGAAAGAAACAAATGTTCCAATTTCTCTACCACCATTGGTAGACCTTGAATTTTCTCTTCCAAGAGATCTCTTGAACTGGCCTTGTGAACTTTGGAGCTTCATGTGGCTCAAAAGCTAAGGTTATCGACCTTTGCACAAATGTATTTGAAAGCTGTATTAGGATTGATAATCTTAATTTATATTCTCCTTGAGATTCTGGAAAAAACAGATCATTTAATTCAGTGTAGGCAGAGAAATCCCTCTTATTGTTTTCTCTCAATACCCTTCTCTTTTATTAAAAAGACACGACTTTCAAAAATGCTTTCAAAGTGAAAATTTTCAGAGGTGGAATGCAATATGCAATGTTCTTGCACCTATTTAGTGACAAAGCGACCAAGGATTTGGTATGAATCTTTTTTCTTTCACTGTACAATCATCTCACTAATGGTTCCCATCTTCTGCTTTCTGACTTTCAATTAAATCTTGAAAGGTGCCACCAGGAAATTTTGCCCACTGGGCTTTTTCAGTACAGGGCTAGGGTCACATCTTAAGGGAGACCTGCCATAGAGAAATTATTGAAGAATTTCTCCTTTCTTTAACAAAATTAGAGGAATCATGTGCTAATCTTTACGTTTACATTTCTTGTGCCACAAATTTGGTGCCAAGCCATAACCTAAGTACAGATTCTTCACCTGTCTATAGCTATAAATAAACTAAGACTAGAAGGGGGGAAAGTTGGGTGTCCATCAGTTTTATCAGAAATATAAAACAAAATGAAACACATGCATATTGCAAAGGTGATTAACAAGTACTTATAATCTTTTTTTTTTTTGCTGGCTCTGTCATATTTTTTTGGAAGAAGAGAACACGGAGATAACTATTTTATAATTCTTATGAACAATGTCATACCCAGTGGTGTACAATAAATTCCATCACATTTTTAATGAATAAACTGATTTTTGGACCTTGTAAAATGCATACTTTTCCAATTAGTCATTAACTTTTATTTTTATTCTGCTCTAGGTTTAAATGAAAAACTTCTTCATATGTAGCATTCACACTGAAAAGTGAATGCTACATATGAAGGGTGAAAAGATAGGTCTTCAGATGCCACCAAGTCATACTATCATTAAGTGTTGTATCATTAAGTGTTAAATTTGTACCCTATGATTATCATTAAGTGTTGTAAATGTTGTACCTTGATGAAGGTATCTTTTCTTTTATGTATACTGAGAGCATATGCACCAAGACAAATTCCTTGTATGTCCAATCACATTTGGTAAATAAAAATTCTATTCTATTCTATTCTATTCTATTCTATTCTATTCTATTCTATTCTATTCTATTCTATCATAGAATAACTAAAATATCAGTTGAGAACATACCATAGTTATAGACCATGTGACCGATCCAAACACAGAACCATCCTCCTCCCCCTTCTCCTCCTCCTCCTCCTCCTCATCTTCCTTCTCCATCTCCATCTCCATCCCACCTCCCCCTTCCCCCTACCTCCAACTTCCTCCTCCAATTCAGCAGTATACTATAAATTTAAGAAGTGATGACTCTTAATTTCTATCCCATTCCCCATCTAAGCATTAATAAGTTTGAAATTTATTTTATTTAACTCCCTCAACTAAAATAAATAAATACATCAACCAAAAATTCTGGCCTTACCTCTTGTGAAGATGTAATTACAATACAGCTATAATGACAATAAAGCTTCAGCCTTTGGAGTTTGATTTCCCCCCCGAAAAGAGTATGTGTAAGGTCCTTCCCTTTCCTTACATATATAAATAAAAAATGGAGTGATAAGGTGCATTATTTTGTTGGAAGACATGTCATTTTTTTCAGGAAAAAAAAGTAAGGTAGTTCCTGTAGAACTCCAAGAACACTGCAAAGAATAACTATACTATCCAGGAAAAGTTGTTTCATGATTGGCTTAGACATCTATGCCAGCCCTTTTGTAAGTAGGGAAATTTTTATTGTTCTGGGCATTTTGCAGCATTTTGCAACATGGCTTGCAAATCTTTATAAAATCACATCTGCACTAATGACATTATATAAATAATACATTCTATATATTTTTTCAAATCATATGAAAAGAAAGGCCTTTATTGTTTTCTTTTGTTTTGCACTGGTGAAAATATTCTCAATTGTTCAGGCTTAGTTTCAATACACTGAATTGTAACATTCAATAAAAAAAAATGCCCCAGAATATCCTGGAAGGTTAGAATTCAGCATTGCTTCAGAAGATTCAATGGAGTGTGAAATGTGAACAACTTGGTCGTTCAAGATGTAAAGATCAAGTCAGTTCACATCAGAATTTGTAAAAGTTCAATTGTTCAACCATTCTTACTGCACTTCTAGGCGTGGGAATGCTGCTTTTGTGTGATTTACAATGATTTTATGCTATAGAAATTAGAAAACAGGAAGATGTTACCAGCTAGGATATAACCCTCCTGTTAAATTCCCTCTGTCCATTTTTCTTCTTTTTTCATATGTACAGGGAATATACATTTATGCCATTACTTACTCAGTAGCAGATATGTTTGACAATATCCCATAAATGCTATCCTTTGATACAAGCAAAAAGAAAAGATTGAAATTTGAGTTCTCACACCGAAAACTCTCTCTGCCTTCAACTTTTCTTTTAACCTAGAAGTTTCAAATAATAGGAAAAAGTGGCTAAGAAGAAGAGGGTGTGAGATAGACCTATTTATCCATTGTTTTGTATTTACTAAATGTTGGATATCACAGATTACCCCTTCAAGCTGCCTAAAATAAAAGAGTTGGCTCCATCAATTGACATAAATGGGAAACCATAATGGATATAATGCATTCATTCAAAGACCTAAATTGGGGAAGAAAACCTAGTTATTCATTGAAGCTCATTCCCACACATCCCTCACCTACTCTTCTACATGAGTTTAATATGAAGATGTGAAAGAAGTTTTTGAAGTTTTATTTACATACTAGGAACACCTAAAGCTATCGTGGACTCTATAGCTAAAACTGGTAGTGTGGCTTAGAACATAAACCAAGAAACAAACATAGTTCTAACAATTGGGATTTTGAAGTGAGTTACCAAAGACTAATAGAAGTTATAATAAGATATGTAGGTCATGGTAGAACTGTGTAGTCCTTGTGCTCTCTGAGCTTGGTTGTTTGCTTGCAGACATTTCATTACCCAATTTATTAACATCACCAATGCAAGTAGAATGAGGTTTTTTCCTTGTTTAAAAACAGCAACTTGCCCTGCCACCAGCCAGTGTTCAAGTAAGCAAGGATTAACACCAGACAAACAATCAAGCACAAAACAATAGCCTAATCAATGAACTAAAAGGGTAAACTGCTCCCTCCCCCAAACCTGGCAGTTTAAGCTACTGTGTATAAACAAGGAGTAACCGAGGTGAAATTCAGCAGGTTCTGGAGAACTGGTAGAGGAAATTTTGAGCAGTTCACAGAACCGGTAGTAGACATTTTGAGTAGTTTGCAGAACCGGCAAATATCACCTCTGGCTGGCCCCAGTGTGGGATGGGAATCACACACTGGGATTTTGCAATATCCTTTCCCCAGGTGTGGAGAGGGAATGGGGATTTTACAGTATCCTTTTCCTGGAATGAGATGGGAATGGAGTTTTTGTAGTATCCTTCCCCTGCCATGCCCACCAAGTCACTTCCACCAAGCCACACCACGCCCACCAAGCCACGCCCACAGAATCATTAGTAAAAAAATTTGAATTCCACCACTGGATAAACCCTACACTCACTTGTACTAATGATGTAACCTGGTTGGTTAATAAAACATTTGTGAGCAAACACCAAACTCAGAGACAACCAAGGACTCCACTCATGTAAATCTTCCCAGTTTGAACAACTCTTGTGGAACAGGATCTACAGGATCCCCAAATTCTGAAAACATTTTAATATATCTGTAAGCTCCTTTCAGATCTTCATGCTAAAACATGCAAAGATTTGTCAAGAGTTGATGTGGATATTGTGAGTAGGACTTGCCAGCATGACCACGTCTATATTGGGTGAGCTCTTTAGGAACTAAAGTCAATTAACTGAATGCAATCCATTTTTCTAGACAAAGCATTATTACAAAACGCAACATTATCCTATCTGAGATTTTAATCAAGACTGTAGATTCAGTGATCAATCTCCCATGCCTAGCCAAAAACAAAACAAAACACCCAAACGAAGGGAAAAACAGTAACAAATAATAAAAATGACCAAATCCAGTATCCATTCATAAAAAGTCTGTAAAGATTCTTATTCATCCAGGTCATGGTTGTCCCAAAGGTGCTTTTTCAGGAGGCAACTTGTTTTTTCTTTGAAGATGTTTTGCTTCTCATCCAAAAAGCTTCTTCAGCTCTGACAGGATAAAGGTAAATGTTCCCCTCGCACATACGTGCTAGTCGTTGCCGACTCTAGGGGGCGGTGCTCATCTCCATTTCAAAGCCGAAGAGCTAGCGCTGTCCGAAGATGTCTCCGAGGTCATGTGGCCGGCATGACTCAACACCAGAGGCGCACGGAACGCTGTTACCTTCCCACCAACGGTGGTCCCTATTTTTTCTACTTGCATTTTTACATGTTTTCGAAACTGCTAGGTTGGCAAAAGCTGGGACAAGTAATGGGAGCTCACCGCGTTACATGGCAGCACCAGGGATTGGAACTGCTGAGCTGCTGACCTTTCGATCGACAAGCTCAACGTTCTAGCCCCTGAGCCACCGCGTCTATAAATCCTTCCATTCTCCACTATCCTGTTAGAGCTGAAGAAGCTTCTTGGATAAGAAGTGAAACGTCTTCAAAGATAAAACAAGAAAGCCCAGTTGCCTCCTGAAAAAGCACCTTTGGGGCCATTCATCAAAACTTGCTCAACTCTCACGATTTCCAGGGAACTCAAGATAAATTGTGGCATGCAAAAATGAGCACTTTAAATATCATGTTTGCAGTCTGAAATCTAGAAGTCTAATCAGAGCTTCCTTAGAAGAAGAGAAAATGATTACATAAACAAAATATGCGATTTAGTAACAAAAATATTTGATAAATTAGAAATATTTAATATTTTAAAACTAGCTGTTCTAAGCTATTTAGTTTTAGTTCCTGCCAATCGGGGAGGGTGGGAGGGAGGGAGGGAGAGAGAGAGGGAGAGAGAGAGAGGGGGGTGGGGGGTTTGGGGGGTGGGAGGGAGGGAGGAAGAGATTTAAAATGTGCATGTGAAAAATCATTCCAGGTTTATTCCTTTGATGTGGACTTCAGAGTCTGCTTTCATAATGCAGTCTGCACATCAACCAAGACTGGATTTTTTTTTTTTTTGGTTACTCCACAAAATTTAGAGGCTACTTTAAACAACAAAACTGCTTGAATTTAAATTTATGCTACTCCTTAGAGACAAACATAATTAAAGCAAATTTAAAATTCATTAAGTGAAAAAGATAAAACTTTGAAACACATATGTACAAAAACACACACCCTTTATAGTGTTTTTTTTTAAAAGCACAATGATACTTTTTTCTGTCCTTTACCCTGTTAAAAAGAAAAGCTATGGGGCCTAGTTCTGTCATGGCGGGAGCAGGCAGTTGGATACGGTAATGCATGCCTGAAGCCTTCACCAAAGATGATAAGCCTGCATGAATTTTACGAGTTTCAGTATCAAGGTTGCCCTCGCCCAAGGGATTTAAGAATAAGGGGGAAAAAAGAGAAGGCAGATGTATGAATAACTGGCATTGTAAATCTTCACCGTGGCAACCTACAGCTAGAAAAAGTCTGTGATGGGTTCATGACTTGAGAAGAAAGCGACACAGCAGAATGTGAATGGATTTTCTTCAGCTACTTAATACACTGCTTAGACCAGCTTAAGTGTGTGTGTGTGTGTGTATAAAAGCGCATGCACATAAGAGAAAGAAAGAGTATATATGTAAGTGTATATGGGAGAAGAGGATTGTATTTATGTAATTTGTAGATGAAATTGCTGGTATTACCCTGCTTATTAGCTTCAAGGGAAGGGTACACTGTAGAAAAAACATCATTTAGTTGCACTTTTAAATGTCTAGGGGGGAGAAAGGGGAAAAAAAGATTGAAGGGAGAGGTGTTCCAATTTATGCAAGCACATAATACCATGAAGCAAATTGGACACTCAACAACACAGCACAAGGTCACTGCGGAAGTCACAAGAGTGGGGTGGGGTATAGATAGCTTGAGGTAGAAAACAGATCATGATAAATAGCTTCCCATTCTGCAAAATCTGGTAGTTAATGAAAATAAGATGCATTTGAGTTCACGGTGAACACCTGACACACACACTCCCCTCTTTCTCTCTCTCTCTCTCTCTCTCTCTCTCTCTCGTTCACTCATGCTCAGGTCCTGCTGATGTATGAAAGCAAAGGGCTGGCTCTAATTGCACAATTATAAAACGGAAATGATGCAGATTTGGCAACACGGAGAAAGGAGGCAGCTCAATAACATTGTTTAATAACAAGCAAATAAAGCTCAGAGGGGAAAGAGGTGACGATTCCTGCTTTAGGCTCATTAAGGAGCCTGAAACATATTGTAAAAGAGTGATATTTAATTATGGAATGGACTGATAATATGGAGCAGGGCCTCACTGGGAGAAATAGACCCCTGTGCTCCTAAGAGCTAGCAGTTCCCTCCAAACATCAATTACCATGATTATCAAGCTAGGGCTTTAAAAATGCACTCGCCTTAGTATTCCATCAGTGACCCATAAACAGGCCCAGGCAGAAGCAGGGGCTAAATTTATGGGCATCGGCAGCCAGGCCCAGGTTGGGGGGGGGGAAGAATCTCCCACCACTCACCTCAGCACAGGAGTAAGGAGGGAGAAACGAAAGAGAAAGAAAGAAAAATTTGTCTTCTGCCCTGCCAAAAGAGCAATTTATTACTAAGCATTTGCTGGAGACAGCATGTGTTGGCCTGCTGCCTTTTTCCCCCTCTGTTGACTGTCTGAATGAGAAATGGGAGCATATTAACCATCTTATGGGTTACAAAGGATGGCTTGGCATGGTCCCATCAAACTTAGTGCTGCTCAGGTGGGTCAGAAGTCAAGAGAGAACATTAGCAGCAGAGATTTAGAATCTGGTGCATTTTCTTTAACCTTAACTGCTGGGGACAGAGGATCACTTTATTTCTTTGGTCAAGAAATCATTTACGCTGGAAAGACATTACAAGCTGAGCTTCTATTCCCACATTAATGGTAAGTCATTGTTCAGCTTGCTACCTTACAAACTAGCTGCATTCCTATTTCCAAATAACAATAAAAGAAGGAGGATACTAGATCATAGAAAATAAGAAACAAATAATATTTAATCAAATATTAGTTTCTCCTTTACCTTTGAAACAATCCCTTCTCAGAAAGGCTTACTGTATATACCAAGAGTCAAGCCCAGTGTGTGCTATCTATTCCCAAACTTTTCTACATATTGTGCAATGTAAGCAAAGGAATGGTAGAGGATCTCAGATTCTCTTTCATTTAATCTTGTGTTTCTAAATCTCAGCAACTTCAATTCCCAGATTTCCCCAGTGGGCCATGAATGATCAAACTTGACCAATTTTTCCAAGTAAGTACCCTTTTATTATGTGAATCTCAAGATGAATTTATGTTACTCATGAAATATAATATTGTCTTGAAAACAAACTTTGTTGTGCAACCTGGTTAAAGAAGGGCTTAGATTTTTGGAGGATTGAATGCAACTCCCAATTGCTATGGCTGTGGATTAGACTTGGTTTTATAGGATGCCCAAGATAGGAAAAAGGCAGAGATAGCAAGCAAACTTTTTAATCTTCTCAGAAAGACAATTGTAACTTTTCCTGTATTAGCAATGCCACTTATTGCAACTTTATCAATTAGTAGCTTGTATCATTAGCATTTTAATAGCACACTTTGATTTTGAACCTTGTTTTTCATATATAAATTCTGTAAGCTGCCTAGATTTTGATTGCGTTCAAGTGGTCTGATTTCATATGTTTGATAGGCAAAGAAAGCAACAGCTAAAATGGAGGGTCCTTGCACCTGATTATTTTCAGGGTCCTTATCTTCCAAGCAAATCAATATCCAGCTATCTCTGTGGATCTCATCTAGCATCTTTAATCCTGTCTGGGTGGATGCCAGAAAACCTTTTCCTGGTCTGACAAATATGTCTCTTGAATAGAACAGGACACAGGACAGGACAGGATTTGACAGAACAATAGGTTTATTGGCCAAATGTGATTGGACACACAAGGAATTTGTCTCCAGTGCATAAGATACCCAGTGGATATCGCTTTTGATATCCCCAATACCATATCTCTCCTCTCATTTCTTCCACAGCCATTCCTATTCCTTCTCATAGATGTCTGTTCTCAGATACCAGTGCAGCTGTTTTCTAGCTGCAGATATACAGCTGGCAATAGGGCAATCTATAATGGCACAGCTTTTTAATGTGCTGGTAAGCTGCAGGTAGTGCCCAATGATGTCATTTTACAGAGAAGACTAGGTACATGAAAAATGCCAGAATAAATTCATGCTCTTCATCAGGGACTGTGATGGAGAATCTAGTAGACCAGATTCCCTCAAGGGAAAGGGTGCATTCCAAAGGAGTAAGAGATAACTCAATTCAGATAATTTGTGTGAAAGACAGTGAAGACAGCTGCTGTTTAAAAGTTCCCAGCATATATGCTTGATGTAGGAAATAGGCTTCTTCAGTCTGGCAAGACACTGTCTATAGATGTGCAACAATTAAAAAAAAAACCTGCTTGGAAGATTTGTGTCTTTCTTGGTTTTGGGGGGTGGGGGCTGACATCAATCTTGCAAAATCAAAGCAACCTTTTTTCTACATCATATATTCTGGGAACTATTAGGGAGATGCTGTCTTCACTCCTTTTTTCTCTTACAAGCTATTTGAACTGAGTTGTCTCTTACTTCTCTGAAGTGCACCCTCTCTCTCCTGGAAATCTGGCCCATTACATTCCAACACAGGACCACTTGACTGAGTCATCATTCATCACTAAGCTATTGTATCATGTCTATATTAATATGTATACAGTATGTGTCTGCAAAGCATCTGCAAAGAGCTGCGGTGGCACAGTGGTTAGAGTGCTGTACTGCAGGCTACTTCTGCTGAGCACCAGCTGCCAGCAGTTTGGCAGATCGAATCTCACCAGGCTCAAGGTTGACTGAGCCTTCCATCCTTCCGAGGTCAGTAAAATGAGGACCCAGATTGTTGGGGGCAATATGCTGACACTGTAAACTGCTTTGAGAGGGCTGTAAAGCACTATGAAGCAGTATATAAGTCTAAGCGCTATTGCTATTTGATTGACCCAGGATCCTTTGCAACACTTATATCTTTATGTTGTGTGAAAATTTCAACTTCCAGCATTCCCCAGCTAGGATTCTGGTCAAGGAATTCTGAGAGTTGAAGTCCACACTTCTTAGAGATGCCAAACTTGAGAAACACTGCCGTTGTTACTATATTGTTAATACAGATTGCCATTAAAATGGTTTCAAACTCTTCAAAATGTCATTTCTTCCTACAAATTTAATCTCAGCATAAGAAAGCCCTTACAGCAGAAAACATTACAAATTGTTTATATATACAAATACATGACAACATTAGAAACTATCCTTCTCAGTCCAGATTTGTTGGGTCAATACCCATAAGCCTTAGCTAATGTGCCAATAACCATATTGTCTGGGGATTATGGTGACTGTTATCTAACACATGAGTGGTGAATAGAATTTAATAACCTGAATAAAATCTTAGATATTTCTCTTCTCTGACCATGAGAAATTCTTGCCAAGCACCTACACAAACACAGAAGAAGCTCAAACTCATGAGCATTTTAGATAAAGTTGTCCCTTCAGTTCTTAATACTTGATATCTCCGGTGTAATCATGAAATAGCAGTTACTTATTTATCTCACGTCTTGCTCCTTGATAGCTACCCAGTCCTGCCGGCATGACCTCTGAAGCACACACATTAATTTTACTTCAGTATTTCTATAGCATCAATTAATAAAAACTGACTACATTTTCAACAAACACACATGTACTGATAAATGAGGGTCCTGACTTAATTGCTCTGTAAATTAAGAGCTCACAGTGGTGACAACAGAGAATAGTTTTAATATTTAAAAACTCATTAAATTTGTGTACATTCTGCATAATTAAAGACACACAACCACTTTTAAGAGCTAATTCAAGATTAATTTTGAAATGTATAGTTCAGACAATACAGAGTTTTTGAAAAGTTTATAAAAATATTTTTATGATTCAGTAAGCCACTGATTTTTCATTTTTGTTCAATTGTTCTATTAATTAATTAGAAGATATACAGCATATTTGAATACTATATGTATGTATATATATGTGTGTGTATGTGTTTGTGTGTATGTATAAACATTTAAATATATAAATATGAATAATACACACACACACACACACACATTTTTGTTTTCCTAATACAAATAGGTTTAGGTGAGGCAGAGAGAAACAATATTACATATTTTTGTGGTTTAGGGGTTTATTTGTTTGTTTGTGTGCTTGTTTTTTCCATTACTACTATGGACACAAGATCTTAGTCTAGTTATTTAAAAAAGTTAACAGTCACTTTGGGAATATAAATGTGTGTATGCTATGTGCTTCCTCCCAATTATAGGTACAATTAAATCCAACTGCAAATGCTGTAGCAAAGTATCATACATTGTTCAGACAAAGCAAGATGTAATCTATGCAAAATGTTGCTTTCTGAATTTATATATCAATAAATTTGTTATATGGAAATGAAACACTTTCAAAACTTGCAGAAAACATATTGTACTTTCACAAACTATATTGCTTTCTCTTTTTTTCCTTATAAATTTTAATTATAGCTGCAATTCATTTAACAGGTTCTAAAGCTAATAAGAATTATCTTCATTTTAGATTTATATTTTAGTTTGGATCTAGACCGCATATTCTAGAATTAGGGAGGTTAGGTACTAGAGTCTGGTGTGCATGTGTTAGTTGTATTGGGGCTAGGAATGAATTGTAGGTCCATCAGAACAGACTAAATAAAATTTGTAAGGTTGATAATATATTATTAGAAATTTGTTCTGGAATTTACAAATAGGGAAAATTCTGAAAACTTCAGCCAAAGTTCTCAGGAATGTAAAAGAAATGTGATATACATTTCAGTTAGCAGATAGGTTTGAACTGCCGTCATCAACTTTGTAGTGGCATCAATAAGATGAATGAATTCCACCAGTTTCTTTTCTCTTTCTCAAAACATCTGATGAAAATTGGATATTTGGGAAACATATATCCCAAAAACCAATGTCTACTGAAAAAGGTTGTAAACCAAATTTAGCATTTAATATAGTTGCTTGACTGGAAATAGTCTAAAATAGTGTAGATTATTTTAAAAATGCATATTAAGTTAAAATTGTGGAGAAAGACCATATGATATTGAAATTAGAATAAGCCTTTTCAGGCTTATTCTTTTATTAAGATAACAAATAGAAAAGTATGGAACAATATGTAAAAGTTAGCAATATCCACAAAGACAGTGCTTCTCAACCTTGAAAACTTCAATACATGTGGATTTCAACTCCCAGAATTCCCCAATCACCATAATGCACTTGTCTTAAACTTAAGAAACACTGAAAAAACAGCAAATTTTTATTTATATATCCCGACTTACAAATAACCCATCCCCTTTGATAGTAATTTCTCTTTCCCTATAAAGTTATCTCATTCAAATCTTGTTTATCAGCACACATTATTAAAAGTCTAACATAAATTATGTAATATTAAAATATGGGTAAATATATGAATGTTGAGAACGTTCCAGCTATAGTGATGCAGAGTTTAATCTCACTGATTTACTTGTTCTGCCATTGAGAATCGGAACTTAACTGAGCGTTTTTATCTTCAGATGAATTGTGCCTAATATCATTATTATCCCAAAGATGTACATAACCCAAAGGTTCTTATGTTGTTGTAATCCCATAATTGATTGCAAAAGAATTAGGGTAGAGCAGCACCTGGTATTCCAGTGTGTTGAACACCAGCTTCACCTGGCTAATTCTGATTAAAGATGATGGGAGGTGTAGTGAGAGAACTTTTGAAGAGCCATATATTACCATGGGCCTCTGCCATGGGGGAGGGGAAGGCAGTGACCTCTTGCACATCATTGTGCAAAGGAAGCTACGGACATGTTGCATATCATTCTTGTGATGACTTGACTGGTGCAAATTCTGTAATTTGTATTATTGCACACAGACATTATATCATGTGTAAGAATTATGTGTAATTATGTGTAAGAATTATGAAGGGACACGGTGGCTCAGTGGCTAAGATGCTGAGCTTGTCAATCGAAAGGTCGGCAGTTCAGCGGTTCGAATCCCTAGTGCCACGTAATGGGGTGAGCTCCTGTTACTTGTCCCAGCTTCTGCCAACCTAGCAGTTAGAAAGCACGTAAAAAATGCCAGTAGAAAAATAGGCACCACCTTTGGTGGGAAGGTAACGGTGTTCTATGCGCCTTTGGCATTTAGTCATGCCGGCCACATGACCACAGAGACGTCTTTAGACAGTGCTGGCTCTTCGGCTTAGAAATGGAGATGAGCACCACGCCTTAGAGTCGGGAACAACTAGCACATATGTGTGAGGGGAACCTTTACCTAAGAATTATGAACGTTCTTAGAAAGATGCAGGGGTTTCCACCAGGCAAATAGTCATAAATCTTGCTGAGGGAAAAGGATCATAGTAACAAGGAGAGTAAAAAATAAAATGAAAAAAGGAAGCTTACACCAATGATGTCACACATAAGTGAAATTATTGTCATGTTTAGTAAATTAGTATGGCCTAACCACACAGCAGCAGTAGCAAAAAAGAAAAAAGAAAAAAAACAGAGAAAGAGAGAGAGAGAGAGAGAGAAAGAAAAACCCTCCTTAAGCTACAATAAAGCCTAAATGATTTTAGACTCCCATGATCCTTTGTAGTCATCTTAAAGCACTACTTTAGTGAGCTAAACCTGTAAAGTTTTCTTTGGAGCGGCTGTGACTTGATTAGATCTATTTCAGCCTCGTCGTGGTAATAGGCTCCTCTCTGTGAAACTGCTTAGCCTCTGTTCCCCCGGCAGCTGGAGAAACTGGAATTAATCAGGTCTGCTGGGGACTTCTTCAGCATCTCCGCAGGCCAGCAACTCTGGAATCATTTACTACAGAATCTTACTGTCAACTCTTTGTCATTTAGGCTTTTGATTATGCTTTCTTTCCCTGGAAAAGGAAGAGGAAAAAATGGAAATGGGTGACAGATTATCCTAATGGAAAATTTCGCTACTTTTATAGGCATCTATTATCCTGCTTTGTACTTTATTTTTTTTTAAATTATAGGTGCACAAAAGATTCAAGGGGAAGAGGGTAAGTGGGAGAAAGCAAAAGGAAGCGATTAAAATGAATGAGTTACTTCTAATTAAAGTACTACAGTGCTAATAAAATTAGCTGCTAAAAATGGTTTATATTTTACCCATGTCAAAAATAGAAATTTGCAAGACTGTTTAAAAGCATTTGCAAAGTCATTGAGGTGACAGTTGGCACTTTTCTTCATCAAACATCCAGATAACTTTTTAACATATGTCAGTGTGGGCCTTAGGAATCCATTCTTTACTCTGGTGAGCGATGAACCTTATTTCCAGGTGACAGAAGACTGGTCCTTTGGGGATAAGACAGGCTTAAAGATTTGATGTTGGCCATCACTGAATCAGCCTTTGGTATTTCTTTATAATCTGCTTCTCTTCCAAAGTGCTGGACCAGGGCTGGGTTGATGGGAATTGACAAAAACTGTTGCTCAATGATTCTGGAGATCACTGGGGCTGCAGGAGGTATGATAAATTGTGAGGATGCCCCACTCCAAACTTACTCTTCAAAAGAGTAAGTAATTTTTTTTGCTTCAAAATATTAAAAGAATAATAGTACCATAAAAGTGACAAACAGACATAGAAAGGGAACATTCAAGGGGATAAAGGCATTTGTCCCTATCCACTGTCATCTCAAGGGGCCATCTCATCCATCTTAACCAAAAGCTTAAGGGAACAGCCAGGTTTTAAAGAAATACTTGAAGGAGGGAAAGGTGGAAACTCATTCAGAAAGTCCTTGACATTTTTTTAGATGATATGAAAAAAGGTGGAAGGAATGAGCAACCTAGCAGGTGATATAGGCAATGTGGTGGCTACCAATGACTATCCTTCCTGCATATTCAAAATAAAATTGCTGCCTTTTTCTCTCACTGCATAATGAATATTTGGGGACAGGCCAGGTTCACGGAGAAGTAGAACAAGAAATCTGAATGGAACTATGAACATTTATTTGGGCTATTCTATAGCATTTATGTGGTGCCTAGAATAGCCCAAAGCACACATTCTGGTAGTTCCTTTAGGATGGGCTCCAGCACAAGTCCAAAAGCTAAGAAGACTAAATCTCTGATCCCAGTGATCGATCCAGATTGGATCCTGCAACATTACTCTTGGGACTTGCCTTAATTCTATTTGCCTTAATTCTATGATTGATTAACCTTTTAGTTCTTCTTTTTTTGAAATAGTATTCCAAATGTCTAAACTTGCTTTGGTGTATGATGGATGATTTATAGGAGAACCATTCCTACTTAAATTTAGTTAAATTAGCTATAGATAGATACCTATATAGAGAAGTGCCATTGCTGTGTATTATCTGATTTTGATTTCCCTTTCTTATATTGTTGGGATCTATGAACATTTCAACCATTTTCCAGCTTTTGAATAAACTTCTAGCAAACAGGATATGAGAAGTCCTTTGTTTGTCTAAATATGGCATAAGAATGGCATCATGAAGATGTTCCCATTAATTTATTCCAGACAGCAAAAAGTACAGTCTCCGAGACAAAGTATAGTCTCCAAGGCAAAGTAGACCTGAAATTCTGTCCGGGTGAAGGCTGTGTCTCCCTTTGAATGGCTCCTTTTGAATGGCTTGTAGGTGGCCAAGCTGTTAAGGGACAAGGTCCCCTGAAAAACCAAAACAAGACAAAAAATTAAACCAAATCAATTAAATATTGATATTATTGGGGGGGGGGTTAGTTACTCAGGTTGAAGGAATGCATTGGAATGGCAGTGGGCATTAAAACATTGGAATGGTTGGACTGAGGCCTTTTTCTGCTACTTCCATATAGAATTTAGCACTACAGATCTAGGCTGCAAAAATTGGGAAAACCACTAGAGATTTTGCTAACCCAGACATGGTAATCCTAAGAGATTTTAGGGTAGGATTATCCAGTCTAGCTTTCAGCCAAATAGTAGAGTCTTAAGGGAGACCAAATTGTTCTCATAGAGTGAACCGTAGCTCATTGTAAATGCCTTGTAGCCAATGGAATTAATAATAATTCAGAAAATGCAGTGCCAGCTGCAGAATAGCTATAGAGAATTCCATTGTCAATACAGCGTGATTAAAAGTTTGCAACATTTGCAACACAAACAAGAAGAATCATCATCGAGATTCAGCAGATGAAAAAACTGAACAGAAATAAATGGACAATAAGCACTCTTTTCTTTAAAAGTACCTTCAAAGAATAAGAAAAGAAGAGATAGGACCACTATATGGGCGTTCCATTCTTGGTCCACTCATCAATACTATTCTTGGTACACTCATAAATGAATGGTTGAAGAAGACCATTGCTACAGGTTAAATTGAGAAGAGTATATTTGGAGATGGGTTTAAGTTATATATATTTTTTTGGGAGAAAGACTTTCCTATCTTTACACCACAACCTATTTAGTCATCCTATGCCCAGCTCAGCCCAGCCCAGCATTTTTGTTCATCTTGAGTCTAGTATTATGAAATTTGATCATTATCCAGAGGGCATCATGGTATTTTTATTTATAAAAATTTACATAAAGCCTCAAAGAAAGGAAAACATATTCTATCATCATCTCTTTACTTTCTGTGCAACTGTAATTTTACTGGCATTTTATAATGGTATCTTTGTAGGTAATTGTATTAATTCCTATAAGTCTTGATTTTTTGGGGACTGATTATTTTACATAACCAGAGATATTAGAGAAATAAAAGGCAAGCATAGCTGCCTACATGAAGACTGAGAAGCTTAAAAGAGCTGAATCTTTCAGATTCAGTATGCAGTGGAGGAAGAGGTGGAGAAAAAAGGCTCAAATCAATCATTCAGAAAAGAAATAACTTAAAGACTTAGGTTAGTCACAATGACCTGTTTAATGTCATAATTGGCTGCTGTCAAATTCGTCAAACTGAATGAAGTTCTTAACTAAAATGTCATAAACTTCTCAACATGAAGATTTATATAATGCAGGTATCTGGCCGGTTATACGTTTGTTATGTTGCATTTGACTTTTTTTAAAGAAAAAATGAGAGGGAAAAAAAGAGAAGGATCTGTACATGTCTATGTTCTGGAGTTTTTCAAAACTCTAGGAACTAGTCCTGATATATATATATATGTTATATACTCAGTATATATGTGACACACACAAGATAAACAGTCATTTTTCTGATATAATAAAAATCAGATTTAAAATATTTTCAGTGGGAAAGCTATATGTTTATGATGAATGGATGTGGCTAATGTTAAATTTGAACAGTGTGTTTTTAACAAGAGTGTCGATGGAGCATTTCATAATTAAGGTAAACTCCTTGAGGTCCTGTTGCAATTCAGGGATTCTAATGTTTACTCTTTAATAATTAGTTACAGTAACGGTATAAAACATTTTATGGGATGCTGATTCTATAGAATCTGCGTTTAACTTTTGGGAAGGATGTAGGATGCTGCTGCTTGGATGCATTGAGATATGTGACAGTTTTAGTCCATTCCTTTGTGACCAATGTCTAGTCAGTACTGTAGAACTGCTGCCCCTATCCATTTGCTTCTCAAATCATTTCCTGGTTTTTGTGTGGATGTTAATAAAAAAAAAGTCTTGGAGACTTTGGATGCCAACTTTTAGATGTCTCTATTCTGGCTTTAACATTTCTGACCCTTCTGGTCAAATTGCCCCTCCCCCTTTTTTGACATATAGCACCAGTGCTCCACTGTGTGGTATCATTCCATGTGCTATTTCTCCTTGGCTAGAAAAAAAGACAATTTTCCTTACTAGAAAGAAAAGGAAGAAGAGCCATTATACCAGTGCTAGGAATATTCTCTTGCTGGTTGGTTGGATAGAACAGATTTTGAAATATCTTTCTCGACAGGGGTAGCCATCTCAGATCTAATCTTACATTAGTAGCAAAACCAACTCACATCTCTGACAGTCTCTCTGAATGGGCATATATGCAGATGCAGGTTCACTCAAGCAAAGATTTTGCCTTTGAGGTTCTACATCCAAGAATTTAGCTAATAATCAATTCCTGGATGAGGAAAGAGATGAAAGGATCATAAACGAATGAACTCCACCACTCCGGTCTGCAACCATTTATGGAGCAGGCCAGCCAAACAAAATACCCTGATTTCAAGCATGTGGTGTCACAGTCTCGTTCTAGTACTACAGTCACAACTATCTTAAAGTAATTGAAAACATTGGACTGAAACACACCTAAATATAATTTTTGTTGTTAAGTTATTGAAGCATCCACTTATTCAGTAAATCAAGAAAATATTGAAAAATGGGATATAAAGGCTGAAGCACTGTAGAAAAAATAATAATCCTAACTTTCTTCTTGTACCTATAGAGTCCCTCATTGTTTAGGCACGAGCTTAACTTGTGTTATTAAACTTATCTCTATCATCTCTGTCTGTCTGACTGATTGACTGACTCTCTCTCTCTCTCTTTCTCTCTCTCTCATATCCTCTCTCTCTCATCATCTATCTGGAACCAAAACAAACTACACATTGTTCTTGCATAAGACTGATGGCATTGGCATTGGTTTAGACTGTTGTTATTAGGCCAAATTTACCTTAAATCGATAGCAAGTTGGTTTATTCTTAGTCATGATATTACCTAGCAAATATCATAGTTTGGTCAGGTCTCATTTAGAGCTTTATCTTCCCTATTATTTTTATTGAAGGTAAGTTCATCCAGAAGCTTAAAGTAATATCTGATAAAATTAGGGTCCCTAAACAATAAGGCTGTTTTTTTCTGGGAATCCTAACCAAGGGAAAAAATAAAATAATACACAGAATAAAATTTCCACCTCCTCCTCCTCCTCCTTTTCTGTAATAATAATATATACCTCCATCTCTCAAGATTCTATAGCTTTGCAGAGTTTAAACATGCATAATTCTTAAATTGGCCTGTTATTAATACTATTTTTGCTGCTGTCTGAGGCACATATGTTTGATTCTTCAATGGAATTCAGTGAGTTATCTGCAAGGTCTCTTACTGCTGCTACAGCAATATGAACCAGACTACACCCACATGAACAAAGAAAATTTAACTTTCATAAGTTGATTTTTAAAATGCATACACTTTGACTCAACCAAGTACATCTAAAAAAAGATGAAAAGCATCTTTAGCGTGCCAGAAACATCTGGTTTCGTATTTTGAGACCAAAAGGAAATTGCATGAAGTCTAAAGTCTTATGTTTTGATTTACATTATTATTGGAGAGCTGAGAATCTGCCAGTCATAAAATAAAAATTTTATGATAATAAATAAATAAGGAAAACAATCTGACAAAACATGTTATGAAACAAAGATGCATTTCAAGTTTAATTAACTGATAACAATGTTTAGGAGAGCAGAATTGTGCCACCAATTATGCAGCTAGTAAATGCATGCCAGCCATGCAGAGCTGGCCTATAAAAGTGTGATAGAAAAGAAAGAAAGAAAGAAAGAAAGAAAGAAAGAAAGAAAGAAAGAAAGAAAGAAAGAAAAATCTCCTGCAGCAAAATTTGTCCAAGCACAAAGGGAAGGTATTCAGCATGTAGTAAATCAGATGGCAATTAAAATCCTCTCTGAAGACGTTTATGAGAAGGTATTTTATAGATTGTATTGCAGTTGCTGGGTTTCAAGGGTGCATTGTAAATTGCACAATTGTCATCAGTCTGGCTTTCCAATATGCCTACTGATAGTGTCCACAGCAACTGCGGGGTTAGAAATTTTCATTGTGCAGATATGAAAATGGGAGGGGAAGAAAGAGGAGGCAGAGAAGACTATATGTGCATGGAGTTGTATAAATTGATCCTGTCTATTCCTGGCCTTGTGACTTTCCAAAGTGGTGCAGTGGGACCCTAGCTACAGAAATATCAGCTGCTGGAAGACACATGTGATCCTCCATTTTATGGGAAGGAAGAGATGCTTCAGTCTTCTACAATCCAGGGATGCAAATTTTCCAAGTTCCCTGTTGCCTTGTTTTCCTCAGCCTTAAAATGAATGTGTTATTCCAGTCCTCAAGGACACCTAGTGAGACCACAGCAGAAGTATATACTACAAATAACAAGGTAAATTAAGATATTCATGGTTTTATAGGTTGTTACCTTTAGTTCAGCTCAGCTCAGCAGCCCAAATCCATTCCTTTTCAATATTGTAACAGCAGCATTTGTTTTCCAATTTGGACAAGATCCTTAAAAAGAAAAAGGGAAAAACAGTCAGGCTCATTTAACAAAAAGAAAATTGTTATATTCTCATCTGAGGTGTACAACACTTCTTCATTACTTTCAACAGTCCAACTTTGGAATTTGAATATGGACATTAAGCATGCTGCAATGTGTCCCACTGACATATTTTTTTATTAAGAGAAAATGCTTTGCATTCTCTTCAAGTTTAAACTCATATTAATATTCTTACAGATATTTAGCTGTAAATAGTCACAAATAGAAGCACAGTTATAATAGTATAACAGAGTTGGAAGGGACCTTGGAGGTCTTCTAATCCAACCCCCTGCTTAGGCAGGAAACCTTATACCATTTCAGACAAATGCTTATTCAATCTCTTAGATGGTAGAACAAGAAGCAATGGGTGGAAACTAATCAAGGAGAGATGCAACTTAGAACTAAGGAGAAATTTCCTGACAGTTAGAACAATTAATCAGTGGAACAACTTGCCTGCAGAAGCTGTAAATGCTCCAACACTGGAATTTTTTTTAAAAAAATTTCTTATTAAAAACTTCCAGTATTGGCGTATTCACAACTTCTGGAGGCAGGTTGTTGCACTGATTAATTGTTCCAACTGTCAGGAAATTTCTCCTTAGTTCTAGTTTGCTTCTTTCCTTGATTAGTTTCCATTCATTGCTTCTTGTCCTGCCTTCAGGTGCTTTGGAAAATAGGTTGACTCCCTCTTCTTTGTGGCAACCCCTTAGATATTGGAACAATGCTATCATGTCACCTGTAGTCCTTATTTTCATTAAGCTAGACATACCCAATTCCAGCAACTGTTCTTTACATATTTGAGCCTCCAGGCCCCTAATCATATTTGTTGCTCTTCTCTTCACTCTTTGACTTTTTGATCAACCTTCACAGGATAGTACCTGAAATAATCAAATCATAATAACAGATATGTATGTATGTATGTATGTATGTATGTATGTATGTATGTATGTATGTATGTATTCATTCAGCTAATCATAGCTCAAAGTAACTCCATAATATAGGGAGGCCATCCTTCTAGATCTCCAAATATTTATTTTTTGCTTAAGAATAGTTCTAAACACAACTGTTAACATTCGGCAAACCAAACAAAAACAATATTAAAGTTGGCAGAGCAATGCCATACATAACAAAACCATGTAGAGTTCACAAGCTCAGTTAAGACATAGTTAATAAGGGGCGTGCATAAGAGGACAAAACGTGCCTACTGTTCCTGTCCTATTGAATCCGTTCCTTTCATTAAATCCAATTAATATAGTTATTACATACTTATGCTCATTTATATGCTTATATATTATATAGTTATTTTCATGCTTATACTTATATATACTGTTATGACAAAATAAATAAATAAATAGTTAATCTGCCCCCTTTGGGGGAGAGTTTATACTGATGGTGCTGATTCAAAAAGTGCCTCTCTTAACCTGCTCCCGCAGTCCTGCAAAAAATAGTAAACATTTCCCAAAATTTGTCATAGGACTCATGTTTATAAACCAAGACAGACTCTTGTCTGAATGAAAACCATGTTCCCTAGTGGAAATATTAAAATATCCCAACACAATTAATTTGTAGAAAATGCCTTTCCTTTAACTGTTGAGGCAGAGGAGTTTTTGGGAATACGTTGTCATCCTATTTGTTTACTACAGTCACACACTCAAATCTTGGAGATCAAAAATATACCTTCACAGAAAAAAGATGAGGACATCTTCCCTCACTCTATCAGATTGTGGCTGCTGCTATTGTGAAAATTGGATGGATAGTGCTGTATCAAACTGACCCTGTTTCCAGCCCATCAGGATACTTTGATCTGCCCAAAAGATCACCCAAAGATGGTTTTAATCAAAACAGTACAGAATGTTTTATAAGGATGTTTTGACTCATTTGCCCCAAACCTTCCTCGAACGATGGAACTAATTTTTTTTCATCATCTGATTAAGATTCATGATAATGAGTCAAAACATGCCACTAGTAATTCCCAGCAGCACAGAAGACAGGATGTTAACTTCTACAAACACAAGCATGCATACAAAGAGAGACACTACATGGAACTAATCCTTCAAGCATATGGATGGGTTCATTTTCTTAATGAAAAATTTGACATGTTTGGAATATCTAGAAAGAGAAGGAAGGGGGGGGGGAACTACATCCTACTTAACCACTGAAACCATTTTCTATTTTTCCATCACAAAAGCAAACAAACAAAATAGACATTTATACACAAACACACGCATAGATATCTACTTCCTGTATTATGCATTCGTTGACAACGGGGATGCAATAAGAGGCAATTAGCATAAGAAATTACCTTATGGTCTGATCCTAAGAAATAATATGGTTACACATCAGTTTACATAAGTTAGCATAAATACTAACACTAAGAGGCAACATTTACTGTGATATTAGTGGTTACCCTCATGACAATTGTCTCCAGCAGATCCTTCCCAGTCTCAGCATGGCATATCTCCTTTGTTCCATGACCTTTTGAAGAACTGCTTTATCAGTCAAGAGTTATATGCAGAGAAACCTCCTCCTTGCTTATTTAGGGAGGATGAGGCAGCTTAGCTGGGCAGCAATATTGCATCCAAATCCCACTGATTTCAAAAGTTGGGATGATCACCATTTGAAACTTGTAAGGACAGATTCTCAAATAATAACACAGATTTTCTAAACATTCAGAAATGCGTAAAGCTACTATATTTAAAGCTTGACATTAGCTGGCACATACGTGTTCAAAAAGGGCACTAGGTATCTTCAGGACTGTCTTTCTCCAATGGTCTCTGCTCATTCAGAAAGATCTGGCCAGGTTGACATGCTCCCAGTTTCACTGACAAAAGAGTGACACCTTTTGGGACCTCGGAGGTATCCCTACTCAGTGGCCAAGGCAGTCCTCTGAAATAGCAATCTCTCTGAGATCTGCAAAGCATCCTCCTTGCCGCTTCTTGGAAAACTTGTTTCTTTCAGCAGGTCCTGGGACAAGATGATTTATAATGCAATATTCAGTTTGGGTGTATTTTTTCATTTATGATGTTTTCTCAATATGGTGCTTAATATTGTTGTGTTATTACTGGCTTACTGTCTTCTATTTTTAAATATGGTTTTATTAATTTATTGTATATTGCCAAGAGTTGCTTGTGTTAGAAAATTACAATGGATTATTTCTGGTTAAGTTTCCAGTAAATATAGCATGAGACAATTCCTCTATCCACATCAGAGCAGACACACTCAGCACTCAGTTTGGTTAGCAAAAACAAACAAACAAAGACAGCTTAATGTTGATTTATTAAACATCAGCAAACATCAAAGCATTGTGAAAGTCTCCCCCAAAAAGAATTAGATAAAAGCAAGGCAAAAGCAGAATGAAAGAAAGATATGTACATCACAGGGGTGAGTTCTACTTACCTTTAGTACCAGTTTGCAAACTTCTGCGCATGCGCAGATCACCCATGATGATGTTGTGGTGGGTGGGTGGAGCCTCCCTCTGGTTTTACTACTGGTTCTATAGAACCGGACCGAACCCGGGAGCAACCCACCACTGGTACACCAGGCAAGAAATAACATTTCTGTGTCTCTCTATAGCTTCATCAAAAGGTTACAGAACTTTCTGGAACCACTGGAAAAAATACTGTCTCAAAGGGATTGGCTTTAGGTTATTCTAGCTTTAATGAGTACATAAGGGAAGCAGTTTCTTTCTGTATCATGAAATAAACAATTTAAGGGATAGGTTTGATGTATGCAACAGCTTCAGTGACTGAAGTTGCTTATAAATAAGATGAGAGAGAGAGAGCAGAATAAAAATGACACCTGGTACCAACCTGCCTTAGTAAATTTCTCTGCCCTGAATCAGCTGTGAAATGCAAAGCATATGGAGACAAGCATCACCTTGCATGTAGATGCCCAAATTACTCCAGAACTCAGAAATGGAAGAAATGGTGCCAGTCTCTTTTTCCAGGATGGATCTTAGATAAGTCAGGCAAAGTCTCTTTGAAATGCTTGCTCCCCATGGTTCTCACATCTGGGTTGTGTTGCCTATTTCCCCCTTAACAGCATTCCTACCCTTCTTTTTCCTACAATCTCTTATAATTAATTTCTTGTTTTTTGATGGTATATTTTATGTTGATATATATATATAAAACAGAAAAAGTAAAAAAAAGAAAAGAAAAAAAAAGAAAGATGCTCTTACCATTTACTTGAGTTTCCAGATAGGACATGCTTAAATCATAATATAGAAAATCCATCCTTTTTAAAAAAAAAAAAAGAAGTAGAAAAATTAAAAAGGACTGCTACTCTTTTAACCAGATGATCCTGTAAGAATAACTTTTCAACCACAGAGTTCTGAAACTTTTCATGCCAGCAAGGAAAAGTAAACTGAAAGTTGCTGGAAAAAGAATGAAGATTCATCCCTTTGTGTATCGTTGCTACCTGAGCTTTACATTGTGGATGATACAGAAGTGCATTGTTATCTTCTTGGTTTCCTTCCATTCTTGGAGCCCTGCTTGCCTTGAGAAATGTAAAATATGCTGGAGCATAGTACATCTCAGGACTCTGAAAACAAAATAACTGTAGGTTTTTTTTTACAGCTAAATGGAAATGGAAACACACATGATGAGTACCGTATATACTCGAGTATAAGCCGAGTTTTTCAGCACGTTTTTTGTGCTGAAAAACGTCCCCTCGGCTTATACTCGGGTCTATACGGCTTATACTCGAGTTTGTTTTTTTAAGCCCTCGCTTATACTCGAGTATATACGGCTTATACTCGAGTTTTTTTTCTTTTTCACATTTGCGGACGGAAGCCCTGCGGTGCAGTGAGAGGGCGGGCGGGGAGCCAGCCTTCTCAGCTGAGGAGGAGGGTTTCAACCGGTAGGTGCCTCATTTCCCACCCTCGGCTTATACTCGAGTCCCCAGTTTACCCCAGTTTTTGGGGTAAAATTGGGGACCTCGGCTTATACTCGGATCGGCTTATATTCGAGTATATACGGTAACTTAAATCTTACTTGTAGGTTTTGTTTTCATGAAAGCTGCTAAAGGCTGATGATGCTTAGTGTGTGAAGAATGTTTATAAATGTAAACTATTACTATGAGTCTCTATCAATATCAGTTCATTCTGTATGTATTTGTTTATCTTCAAATATTTGCCACATCTGCTGCAAATTCTTCATCAGAGTTTTCAGGCTGAGGAATTCTTATTTCACATGACTCATTCAACAGAACTTTCAGCTCCACCATTTATTTTTTTTACTAAAAACTAAACAAGCCAATCTCCAATTGGATTTTTAAAAAATTCTGCTTCAAATTATCCATTAATATTTTCCTGGAATCAGTCTAAAAGTTGGTTCATCATTCATACCATGCTCTCTACATGGGGCTGCCCTTGAAGTGCACCCAGAGGCTGCAGTTAGTCCAGAATGCAGCTGCGCGGGTAATAGTGGGAGCAACTCGTTGCTCCCATGTAACACCAATCCTGCGCAGTCTGCACTGGCTTCCTGTGGTTTTCCGGGTGCGCTTTAAGATTCTGGTCACCACCTTTAAAGCGCTCCATGGCTTAGGACCCGGGTACTTACGGGACCGCCTGCTGTTACCTTTTGCCTCCCACCGACCCGTACGCTCTCACAGAGAGGGCCTTCTCAGGGTGCCGTCCGCCAAACAATGTCGGCTGGCGGCCCCCAGAGGTAGGGCCTTCTCTGTGGGAGCTCCTACGCTCTGGAACGAGCTTCCCCCTGGGTTACGTCAAGTGCCTGATCTTCGGACCTTTCGCCGTGAGCTGAAAATGCACCTATTTATTCAAGCGGGACTGGCTTAAAATTTTAGTGGGTTTATTTATATTTTAATGTTTTAAATGTTTTAAATTCGGCCACCTTATAATATGCTTGTTTTAATTTCTTTTAATGTTTATATTGTGATTTTTACATGGCTGTACACTGCCCTGAGTCCTTCGGGAGAAGGGCGGTATAAAAATTGAATAAAATAAATAAAATAAATAAATAAATACCACTGTGAGAAGGTCAGTACCTTTTTTCTTATTCTTCTGGATTTAGGCTAAACTCTGCTAAAGCTTCTGCTAGGTCACCAGGTAGATGAATCTTATTTTCTCCGTCTTCTCAATTGCTCCATCATGAAAGATAAGATATTGTTGGCAAGAAAGTTAAACAGTTAAAAATATCTTTTATTAAGAAATAAAGCAATAAAAGCTAAGGGGTTCGGAAGTGATCTAAATTGCAAAAGAAGCATGCTACTATAAAGGCAGAAATGTCAGATCAGCAATGTGTCAACCATTTAACAAAATAACAGAATAACAGAGTTGGAAGGGACCTTGGAGGCTTTCTCGTCCAACTCCCTGCTCAAACAGGAAACCCTATACCATTTCAGACAAATTGGACAAATGATTGTCCAATCTCTTCTTAAAAACCTCCAGTGTTGAAGCACCCACAATTTATATTACTATTACCTCCCTATTAGCATCAAAGCATAGTAGTATCCACAGGAGAAAAGCATTCATATTTTCTTTTTGGTACCTTTATGGAAGAGAATAGAATAGTCAACAATATAAGGAGCATCTTTAGATATAGTCACAACCTTCAAAATAGCAGATGTGACCGTAGGATCAAAGTCTTGCTCCTTTTTATTGTATGCAATGTGAGTCACGCACATTAAAACTGAGTGAGGTTTTGATATCATGGACAAGCCCACAATTTTGAAGCCAGTGATTATCATTGTGGATAGCTCTGAGTGAATATAATGGGGAAAACAAAGATTGTACCTAAGACTGTACCTTATCTAAGATCAACATGATTTGGATCTCAAACTGATATAAATTGTAGTTTTATTTGAATATTTCTTATGTAAAATGCTAAAGCAGTCTTCAAATGTGTGTTAGTAACATAAAATACATGTAAAACAAGGAAACAGAACTTAATAGAAATGAACCTGAAATATTTTTTCAACTCTTTTATTTAAAAAAGCATGTAACAAACCAAATAAATTATTTCGCCTACTTTTGAATCTTGGGTATTCTTTTATTATCTTTTTATGAATTTGAGTCTTTCTGAGATAACTGACATTGCAAATAAAAGGAAACATACAGCATATCTTTATTAGTTTTGCACCAATCTATAGATGTTGATTGAGATTGTAAACACAGACATCTACCATTGCATTTCTAATTATTTTTCTATAATGCTTGCTAAAGATATTTATTACTTCCACATCTTCTATATTATACCACAGTTTTCTTTTCATTTATTTTACACTGGTGTAGCTTCTGACATTGTCATTAATCACTAACTATCAGTGGTTGCACTATTTTAGTATGGACCAGAAATCAAGTTAGCTGTGTTAAGATTTTACACTTATTAAGTAATCATAGTATTACTGGACTGATGATTGAACCTCTTAGTGTTTTAAATATTATAGTAACCCTGCTTCTTCTTCTTTCAATCCTATCTCTATGACTGGTCCCATCCCTTCATCCTCCTGGGACTAAAGATTCAATTCATTGCTCTCCTCAGATTCCCTAATAAGACACGGGGACCTGCGGACACATACTGCCATTTTATTATTGGTAAAACATATAGATCTTTTGGATAAATTTGATTATGTCTGTACACTTTTGATTCCAATGCCAAGGGATGTATGTGTCGAATTAAGATTGAACTTCCTTTAAAGCCAATTAACTTTTGTTTAAGGCATTTCTCTGAGGATTTTTCTTTGGACATTAGCACAAATTCTGCTGCTAGGCTCTATTTTTTTACACAAATCTATGCCCATTTATCAAACTCCATCCATCTATGTTTGAAAATTAGATATGTTATCTGCTGATACTTACTTCCTCTTTTCTTCCTGCTTCGAATCTAAACTCAGAATAGCACAAAGTGACCAAAGTATGGGCAGCTGCTCTGCATCATTTACATGGCAGTGAGGAATGTATCCATGGGTCTCTCATCGGTGTTCATATTTCTTGAATAATGTATATTTGGTGTGGACTAAATTCTCCTAAGCATACTGATTCAAATGTCCTCTTTTTAAAAAAAATGCTGAACAGTTAAACGAAAATGGATGAAAATGAAATGACAAGGCTCACTCTGATTTAAAACAATAGATTGAACAGTTGGTTAGATTAACTTTTCTAATAAATGCTACCACAGATTTCGAGACCATAGTTGGACCTTTGAAGATTCATTTTCAAGGATAGGCATTCTATTACTACATGGGGAGAAACATAGTGTTCACAAGTGACAGGTTGTCTATGATATGCTTATATGATATCTGTGGATTCCCAAAATTGCTCCTGGGAAGTTTTCATATAAGATATGATTGTGTAATATTTCAAGTATTTTTAAACTGGAATATGATAGCCAGACCAAGATCTTAAATAGTAGCTGAGCTCTGCAATTTTGTTTCAACTCTTGTTTGAAATATCCATCAACTTGTATGGAATGGATATCTTCCTTCTTATTCATTCCATTTTCACTCTTTTCTCATGCATTTGCTAGATCTCATTGGGAATATATTATCACAGTAATAACATTTCAATAAGAAATAGAAGATATTAATAAATCTTGATAACATAAATAAAATAGGTATTTTATTTAAAAACCTAGAATCCTGGAAGCCTGGCATTCAGACAAATCAGTTATCAGTAGGCACATAGAGATAAACGACATCTACATATCATTCAAAAGAGATGATTAAAAAAACTAAAATACCACAAATACTGGCCAGCAATCAAAACCCTAGTTGGAGCTGCCAACTCAGACAAATCATAAGCAACAGCCTAATTAAGGAACCACCAAGAATACTCCCACCAACATTGGCAGGGCAAGCAGTATATAAAATTTGAGCAAACTCTCACTCCCTCCCTAGCACTGATTATACTACCTCAGAGAGTATCAAGAACTTCACAGTTCAATTCTGAGCTATAAATATTCTCTTCATATAATATTCTCTTCAGTAATATATTACTGAGATTGTAAGCCTCACATTATAAGATTGGCTAGAATGGTCTATCACAGGCATAAAAAACTCAGAAAATCCACAACTAAGTCTGAAATAATTGTCCGTGCTTGGTGCCAAGTAATATTTCCTTCAAGTTTCTTCCTTCAACATATCAAGATATAAACTGTGATGTTTGTCCTCTTTATCTACTAAATACAATGATATTGAACCAATATCATTGCCATTCTGGCAATTGGCTCTCCTGCATATATAAGATACACCTCAAAATTTTTAGTCTTTGGCTGTAGGAGATGTAAATGCATTAAATTCACCAACATAAGATTCCTACCATTATTAATGGAATGGATATCTGCATGTAGAACCTGAAAATCTGCAGTTAGAACCTGATTCCTAGCAGACTAAGGAATTTTGAAAACAAATCACAAACTTCCACTGAGACATTAAGTACTTTCCCATTTTTAAGAGCTAGATTAGTTGCTGGAACAGTTGTAAAATTGAGAACAATGAACAAGAATTTACATCTTCCTTCCTTCCTTCCTTCCTTCCTTCCTTCCTTCCTTCCTTCCTTCCTTCCTTCCTTCCTTCCTTCCTTCCTTCCATCCATACCTAGTATCTGTATTTATGAAAACAAAAACCTTATTGTATGGATTTGTTACTGAAATATCATTTAAATTAATTTAAGTGTTTATAAGTGGTTTTTTCCCACCTCCATAAATTTCAGTTCAAGTGAACATTTTCTGGCCGAGAGCAAGCAGTTAACATAAATTTGCACTTAGTGGAAAACATTTGCTTTCAATTGAAATCAAAGAATCTGAAGTAAACTGGTTGCCATTTAATTGTATAATAGAATCCACCTTCATGGATTCATTTGCAAAAGCAAATATCTTTATATGGTTTTGCAGGATATATTCCTGGTTCCTGTCCTCTTCCTCTCATTCTATGCAAAGCTGCACCTTTTCATATAGACAACTGTTTGGGGTGTTCTGGATATGGAAAAGAATTTTCAAGGAATCCTTGGCTTTCTGAACAGATCCAAGTTCATTCAAATAAATCATTCTTCTCCCTGTTTTCTCAGAAAGAGAAGAGGGAGCTCAGAATGGCTGACGATGCTGTAGAAAATAAAACAAGAAAAACCACTCAGAGTTTTGTTTTTTCCCCCAAATTGGTTAATGTAGGTAGAAGGAAGGTTTCTAAGAAATGGAGAACTATGTAGCAGAAAAGAACAAAAATAGGAATAGTATCTATTTCAACAATAAATTAAACTCAAGATAAATTTCAAAGAAATTCCTAGCAGTTTGAGAATATGGAAAAACAAAAGCCTCTTTTATCTGGGAAAAGCATTTTTGGAAACTATAAAACATAGTTTGGAATAGAATTGAAAATCACATTAAAAAAAGAAACAACTTCCCTTCCTTAAACAATATTAATGTTGTGTTTTACTGACCATTTCCCCAGGTATTGATGTCAAGCTGATTGGTCTGTAGTTTCCTGGATTCACTTTTTTCCCTTTATTAAGATTGAACCACATCAATTCTTTTCCAGTGCTCCAGGAGTTCTGAAAGAATTTTCTCAGTGCTTCTGAGATCACATCTGCCAGCTCCTTTGGAATCCTGGAATATAAACTAGCTGGTGTTGGTGATCTGAACTGGCCCAAGGTAGATTCCTTGCCTATTTTGACCTTCATTCTTGTTCTGTCACTCATGATGCTGCTTTTGATAGGTTAGGTTTTTTTCCCCTTTTGCATGAAGACAGATACGAAAAGGAACTAAACAATTTTGCTCTCTCTGTGCTGCTCGTCGCCTTCTTCCCATCTTCTTCCTTTGATGGATCAATTATTACTTTGACTTTTTTCTTCCTTATTTATTTTATTATATTACCTATTACTTATTTATATTTGTTATCATTCTTTTAATTAGTCTTTTATTTATGGTGGTTTATAGTCTTTTAGTAAAATATTTAAAAAAATGTTAGAGACTGTGTCTAGCGTGGCCTCTCTAATTGAAAATGCCAATAACATTTGGGGGCTCAGTTGCTGGTATCCCAGGATTGTCAGAGCAGTTGGACTCTACAAATCAGATCCCTCACACATCCCTTACACTTTCTTCAAACAGACAACACACTCTACTGTATTGGAAAATCTTGACATCTACTTATCCCTCTCACAAACTTTCTGAACATGTTAAACAGGAACAAGGTATTTAAATGCATGTAAACAAACATAGCCTGAGGCATTTTGCTGCCTGAGGCAAAGAACAAGAGCGATCAGACTGGCGTTTGAAACTTCAGTATTAAGCTGGGAGAGCCTCCACCACTGCACTATAAAGTAATAGGATAGCTCAGATATTGAGGATATGAGGGTTGAGAAAACAAGTTCTGTCATCTAAGTTGCTATTACTCCCTTTATTATCTTAGGATCAGATCCTCAAGTCAGGCACTTCACTCTGGCTAATGGTAAAGCTTGCCTATCACATAAAGGACACAGACATATTGATATTTGCCCCATCCATCACCTCAGCTAATCTATATATCTGGAAGATTATCTCTGATCAGCCTATCACATCTCTCTGTCTCTCTGTCTCTCTGTTTCACGGGTGTTTGTATGTAGGTCTTTGGTTGTTCGGGTTTTCTCCCGCGTAAAATTGGAAGTGTCTTGGCGACGTTTCGACGAAGTCTCATTCGTCATCTTCAGGCTTCAGCTTCGTGCTTCTGGAAGCAATGTGGGATTGCAGCTGTTTCTTCCTTTTTAACTGCTAGTGGGGGTTTGAACTGATTGGGTGGGAGCTTGGCTGTGCTCCGATTGGATGGGGGTTTTTTTGTGCTCTGATTGGATGGAGGTGTGTCCTGTTTGGGTGGGGGTTTGGTTGTGCTCAGATTAGTCTGAGTTGCAGGGGGATTTGAGCTGGTGAGCTGCATTGCTGTTGTTCGGCTTCATGTTTGTGATCTTGCTACATCTTCATAGTGGGTGTCTGTCTGCTGCATGTATGGATTGGAGGGGTTTGAAATGGTTAATGTTGCAGCTGCGGTTGCAACACCTTAAAGCCACAGGACATGATATTGACTTTAAAAAGACCAGAACTATCGCCAAAACTGAACACTTCAATAACAGAATAATCAGAGAAGCCATCGAGATAGAAAAACGCCCACACAGCATGAACAAACGAGATGATACCTCCCGCCTACCAGCCATTTGGAAACCCACCCTTATTGACAAACGAGTCCCTAACACGAGGAATGACACCAGACCCACACTCACGAGGTCCACACAGGATGTCACCACCACACATCCACCCAGAAAGCAGACCCAAACCCACACTGATTATGAAGCACGACCAAGGACCAGAAGCCAGACCGCAGCTGCAACATTAACCATTTCAAACCCCTCCAATCCATACATGCAGCAGACAGACAGCCACTATGAAGATGTAGCAAGACCACAAACACGAAGCCAAACAACAGCAATGCAGCTCACCAGCTCAAATCCCCCTGCAACTCAGACTAATCTGAGCACAACCAAACCCCCACTGAAACAGGACACACCCCCATCCAATCAGAGCACAAAAAAACCCACCATCCAATCAGAGCACAGCCAAGCTCCCACCCAATCAGTTCAAACCCCCACTAGCAGTTAAAAAGGAAGAAACAGCTGCAATCCCACATTGCTTCCAGAAGCACAAAGCTGAAGCCTGAAGATGACGAATGAGACTTCGTCGAAACATCGCCAAGACACTTCCAATTTTACGTGGGAGAAAACCCGAATAACCAAAGACCTACATATATATGTGTATGTATGTATGTATGTATGTATGTATGTATGTATGTATGTATGTATATATATATGTTCACTGTTCTTTGTGGGTTTTTTCTGTCTGTAAAATATTTGTGTATTTTAGTTTAATTCTCATGAGAATTAACCACCGGGCAAATAAATAACTTGAGGGGGAAAAAAGACAGCAGAGCTTCTTGAATGTCCTTGGAGGCACTCGATTTTTTTGTTTGCCACAATTTGTCATTCTCTGCTCAGAGAGATCAACAGTTTTTAGCACACAGATCAATATTCTCTTAACCCAGACCTAATCTAAGGAGAATTTCCCTGTGTTTCACCTTGGCCTGCTCCTGAGTGTCAGAGTTGCCCTTTTTTTCAGCAATAATTTTGTCTGTGTAAGACAGCGATTTTTCATTCTTTGGTCAAAACTAGTGACAAAAGAGGGAATAATGGTTCCTGACATATCAAATGATAGATTTGACACATCGCATGCTGAGCCGGGAGCTTTTACGTGCCAAGGTAAAAAAGACAGATAAGTTTTCTAATGGCCCTCCTGACATAGCTACCTCTTTTCCCTTCTCCTTGCTGTACCTAAACAGTCTCTGCTATATTTTCCTCTCCAGCTTCCCACACAACCTCTCAGTCTCTCCAAAGAAGGACTCCTATATCGGTGGGCAGGAAGCAATGAAATACACTCTACACTCCCGCCCAAAATAAACCTTTCCCTGTCCTATAAAATGATCAATCTATGCCCCTTTCCCCCACCTCCCTTCCTGAGTGCCAGAGATGCTGTACAGCAAGCCGCTTGAGGAAACACTAACAAATATAGCCAGCAAGAGGGAAACAGATGGGACTAAGAAATTAAACCAGCAGAGATCTGGAAAGTATTCAAAAAATAGAGTTTGTAATATGGGAAACAGAGCTGCTCTTTAATTTCTTTTCTTTGAGGAGGGGTGGGCAGTTACATTCCCAAGTGGTATTTGGGGGGAATTCTGACAGGGCTTGTATTCTGTATTACCAATGGTATCCAAAGTCTGCAAATGATGCATCATTGAGTCCCTTAAACTAAGCAGTAGGGCTTACTACTGAGTAGATAAGCAGAGGCATTTATTTTTATTTATAATAACTGTATACTACTGGGGAAGTAGAAATGTGATCCTCCTAATGTTGCTCAGTGACAATCCAGTGCCAGATAATTTGGCTAATAAAAAGGGAAGCTGGGACTTGTGCATAAGCAACAATCAGCAAGGGGCAAACATCTCCCATTGGTGGTAAGCATATTTAAAAACATCAGTAGTAAATCTTAAGGAAAGTAAAAACTATTACTGCGTAAAAAAGGATAACATGTTTATTTCCATTGAACATAGGCATCTGGAGAGGCTATCAACAAAGTCAGTAGAGTAGACTCCATCCCATGGCTGAAGCCACCACTTCAACTTTTTTAACATATTCTGTGGATTTCTGTGATTTTTACAGACTAGCTAATTTTAACCATGAATCTAAATATGTGCTTCAATAGATCTCTTTTGCCCCTGTATTGTCATGGAGAAAATCTATATATGTTGTGGCTAAGAGTCAACATCAATTTGATGCCATGTAATCAGTCAAATCAATCAATGTCCCCCATAGGTTGGAGAAGTCTGACAGGTTGGTACAAAGGTAGGCCTTCTTTTACTTTGCAAGCAGGTAGGATATATTAACTCCACCTATGTTTTAATGACTGTTTTGCCTGGCATATCAAGCTGTTTCAAACCCTTTTATCTCCCTTCCCTATCTTTCTCTCTTTTTAATTGCACTCTGCTTTTAAATAGTGTTTCTGAGTTTTTGTTGTTGTTGTTTTGGAAGAGGTCCTATCAGGTAGGAGCTAAAAGATAATTCAAAAATATTTTTTAATCAATGAACCAAACAAATATATGTTAGTACTTGTAGTATCCCATCAATTAACTAAAAGAACAGTAAAGAAGATTTCTTAGTTCAGTTGGAAAAGCAGTCAGCATTGTGTTAAACTTGCTACAAAAACAACCTTTAATAATTTTGCCCCCCCCCCCCTCAGATCAGGCACAATCAACTGTTATTATTATTTCTCTATAGTTCTGTTATGAAGCATATGGTCATATTATAAGATAGTGACCTTGCATATTATTTTTTTATTGTTTTGAAGTGTTGTTTTGTTTTGTTTTGGTCTGAGAAAAATCCAATGAACTCATTGCATGTTAGTGGCTGATTAGCTTGACAAAGTTGACTTATCCTTCCAAGTACTTTTTTTTTTTTTGCATTTATATCCCGCCCTTCTCCGAAGACTCAGGGCGGCTTACACTATGTCAAGCAATAGTCTTCATCCATTTGTATATTATATACAAAGTCAACTTATTGCCCCCAACAATCTGGGTCCTCATTTTACCTACCTTATAAAGGATGGAAGGCTGAGTCAACCTTGGGCCTGGTGGGGCTTGAACCTGCAGTAATTGCAAGCAGCTGCTGTTAATAACAGACTGTCTTACCAGTCTGAGCCACAGAGGCCCTTTAAAATATTAAAGCTTTTTCACACATTTCACATGAAATAATTAAACATTTTTGAAACTGTAGCTAGATTAATTCTATCCTTTGTAACGGCTTGCTGGCCATTTTTAAATTTGATCCAACAACAGAATAAATAAAAATTATTCAAGAAGAATGCTGTATTTGCAAGGTCATTGAAGAACTGATTTTGATGTTTGTCACTCTGCATTTATAAATACCAGAATCTTCAAGACCTTGTGGCTTGTTTCTTTACCTTCTATAAATGTTTATATGTGCATGCTACACATAAGGGAAAGATTATGTGTATAGATCAAATACATTTTTATTTCCTCTAACCTAATTTTTTATCTTAATGAAAAGCATTTTTATTACAACTACATACTTTGGTATACTCTGGAGAAGCTTTCTTGGATCTAATATTTTAGTCAACTCTGGTATTAATAGGAAGTGCAGTAATAACAGCAACAACAATAATAATAATGAGTTAATAGTGTGGTTGTGTCCTTTTTTCCTTCTCCTAGAAAGACTTCGAAGGGAGAAAAGATTCACCAAAGAATAAAGGGGCTAAGAGCATAATCCGTTTATGTCTGCAACCTTTTTTTTCTTAAGTATTTTATTCCAGTCAGTGATTGATCATTCCTATTAGCACCAGGCAGTACTTACATAGACCTGAATGCATTGATTGGCAAGTTGAATCATTCTTCAAACATCATTTTTAAATAAAAGATAAATAATGTTCATGTGCATAATATAGACCAATGCTTCTTTTATAATATGCACATTGTTTATTTGCCTGGAAACTGTTGTTGTTGTTGCTACTATTGTATCTGTTCCTACTATACTTAGCATCAGAATTAGAGATGGAGAACTTGAAAGAAATTTTAGAACTTTGTTATTATATAAGTTGATAGCAGTAAAAATCTTGCTCTATGCACAAAGATGGAAAGATACACTAATTCTCACAATGGAAAAGTGGACGATGGAGGTGATAGAGTTAACAGAGATGGTGAAACTGATTGTTTTAATTAAAGAGATGAATTTGTCCAGTTTTGTTTTTACTTGGAAACACTTGGAACCTTTTTCTTGAAACTGGAAAAAAAATGAAACTTAGGTTCTGATAATTGGAATGTTTTTATTCTTATAGAAATGACTTGAAATTTGGAAACTGTAAAGCAAAAAGTTGAAGCTGTATATTTTTGTAATTTACTCCACTGACAAAGTCAGAAATCACCACTTCTCTCCCTCTCCCTCTCTCTCTTCCTCTCCCTTTCCACATTTTTCTTTTTTTTCTCTGTCAGTTTTCTAACTTTTATTTATTATTTATTTATTTATTATTTATTTATTTATTATTCAAATTTGTATACCGCCCTATCTCCCGAAGGACTCAGGGCGGTTCACAGGCACATAAAACATTATATATACAATTAAAATAACTATTAAAAAACTTATTCTAATGCCAAATGTTAAAAATATAAATACAAATCTTAAAACCAATTTAAAACCCCTATAAATTTAAAATCTAAGCCAGTCCTGCACAGATGAATAAATGTGTCTTAAGCTCGCGACGGAAGGTTCTGAGGTCCGGAAGTTGACGGAGTCCTGGGGGGAGTTTGTTCCAGAGGGTGGGAGCCCCCACAGAGAAGGTCCTTCCCCTGGGCGTCGCCAGACGACACTGCCTAGCTGACGGCACCCTGAGGAGTCCCTCTCTGTGAGAGCGCACGGGTCGGTGAGAGGTATTTGGTAGCAGTAGGCAGTCCCATAGATAACCCGGCCCTATGCCATGGAGCGCTTTAAAGGTGGTTACCAACACCTTGAAGCGCACCCGGAAGGCCACAGGTAGCCAGTGCAGTCTGCGCAGGATAGGTGTCATACGGGAGCCACGAGGGGCTCCCTCTATAACCCGCGCAGCCGCATTCTGAACTAACTGTAGCCTCCGGATGCCCTTCAAGGAGAGCCCCATGTAGAGAGCATTGCAGTAATCCAGGCGAGACGTCACGAGGGCGTGAGTGACCGTGCATAGGGCATCCCGGTCTAGAAAGGGGCGCAACTGGCGCACCAGGCGAACCTGGTAAAAAGCTCTCCTGGAGACGGCCGTCAAATGATCTTCAAAAGACAGCCGTTCATCCAGGAGGACGCCCAAGTTGCGCACCCTTTCCATCGGGCCAATGACTCACCCCAACAGTCAGCCGAGGACTCAGCTGACTGTACCGGGATGCCGCATCCACAGCCACTCTGTCTTGGAGGATTGAGCTTGAGCCTGTTTCTCCCCATCCAGACCCGCACGGCCTCCAAGCACCGGGACAACACTTGATAACCGTTGGGGTGGCCCGGTGTGGAAAAGTACAGCTGGGTGTCATCAGCGTACAGCTGGTACCTCACACCGAAGCCACTGATGATCTCGCCCAGCGGCTTCATATAGATGTTGAACAAAAGGGGCGAGAGGATCGACCCCTGCGGCACCCCACAAGTGAGGCGCCTCGGAGCCGACCTCTACCCCCCTGTCAACACCGTCTGCCACCGATCGGAGAGATAGGAGGAGAACCACCGATAAACGGTGCCTCCCACTCCCAATCCCCCCAACCGGCGCAGCAGGATACCATGGTCGATGGTATCGAAAGCCGCTGAGAGGTCTAATAGGACCAGGGCAGAAGAACATCCCCTATCCCTGGCCCTCCAGAGATCATCCACCAACGCGACCAAAGCCGTCTCAGTGCTGTAACCGGGCCGGAAGCCGGACTGGAACGGGTCTAGATAGACAGTTTCATCCAGGTGTAAGGGAAACTGATATGCCACCATACTCTCTACAACCTTCGCCGCGAAGCGAAGGTTGGAGACCGGACGATAATTACCTAAAACAGCCGGATCCAGGGAAGGCTTCTTGAGGAGGGGTCTCACCACCGCCTCTTTCAAGGCGGTCGGGAAGACTCCCTCCACCAAGGAAGCACTCGTAATTGCCTGGAGCCAGCCTCGTGTCACCTCCTGAGTGGCCAGCACCAACCAGGAGGGGCACGGGTCCAGTAAACACGTGGTGGCATTCAACCTACCCAACAACCTGTCCATGTCCTCGGGAGCCACAGGGTCAAATTCATCCCAGACAATATCACCAAGACCACCCTCGAACATCTCACCCGCGTCACCGCAATCTTGGTCCAGACCATCCCGAAGCTGAACGATTTTATCGTATAGATAACCGTTAAACTCCTCAGCACGTCCCTGCAACGGGTCATCCCGCTCCCCCTGGTGTAGGAGGGAGCGAGTCACCCGAAACAGGGCGGCTGGGCGGTTATCTGCCGATGCAATGAGGGAGGAGGCGTAGCTACGCCTCGCTTCCCTCAATGCCACTAGGTAAGTCCTAGTATAGGACTTCACTAGTGTCCGATCAGCTTCCGAACGGCTAGATCTCCAAGAACTCTCTAGGCGTCTTCTCCGGCGCTTCATCCCTCTCAGCTCCTCAGAGAACCAAGGAGCCGGTTGGGACCTGTGCCGGGTCAGAGGCCGCAAAGGCACGACTCGGTCTAAGGCCCCCGCCGCGGCCCGTTCCCAGGCCGCAACAAGTTCCTCAGCCGAGCCGCGAGCCAGACCCTCAGGAAATGGCCCAAGCTCCGTCCGAAACCCCTCCGGGTCCATCAGGCGCCTGGGACGGAACCAACGTATTGGCTCCGTCTCCCTGCGGTGGTGAATAGCGGTCAGAAAGTCCAGGCGAAGAAGAGAGTGATCTGACCATGACAAAGGTTCAATGACTATTTCCTTCAAGTCCAGATCTCTCAACCACTGACCAGAGACAAAAATCAAGTCCAGAGTGCCACCCCCAATGTGAGTAGGGCCATCAACTACTTGGGTCAGGTCCAAGGCCGTCATGGAAGCCATGAACTCCCGAGCTGCCGTCGATGACGAGCCGGAAGATGGCAAGTTAAAGTCCCCCATGACTAAAAGTCTGGGGGTCTCAACTGCCACCCCAGCCAGCACCTCCAGGAGTTCGGGCAGGGCAGCTGTCACGCAGCAAGGAGCCAGGTACGTGATCAGCAATCCCATCTGACACCTATGACCCCATCTCACAAAGAGGGATTCGCACCCGGCAATCTGAGGTACAGTGGTCTCCCTCGGCTCTAGACTCTCTTTAATAACAACCGCCACCCCCCCACCCCTACCCTGGGCCCTCGGCTGATGGAATGCACGGAAACCCGGCGGGCACATCTCAACAAGGGGCACGCCCCCTTCCGTGCCCAGCCAGGTCTCTGTAACGCCTATAAGGTCCGCGGCACCCCCCTGGATAAGGTCCTGTATTAGGGGGGCCTTATTGACTGCGGACCGTGCGTTGCATAACATGAGCCGGAGGCCCAGGCTCTGAGGGTCTTGACCATCCGGGGAACGGGAAAAGGACGGGGGATCGGGGCGCGCGATCACCTGCAGACATCGAACGCGCGCCCCCCCAGAACGATATGATCCCCCCCTTCCGCCATATCTGCCCCTCCCACTTACCGTGCAAATCAGACCACCCTCACCAGCAGGAACGCAATCTCCCCCCCTAACCTCCGAACCCATTAAAAGACCGTCACGAGCACGCGCAAGGACTGGCTCCCCACCCGACGGGCTACCCCCAACGCCCGCCCTAACCCTCCCACCCCTTAAAAAAGCCCTATCTAAAAAACCCCAAAGGCTCTTTTTTTTCGCATGCCACCTCTGTGGGTCCCAAGACCGTCATTGAGGCCGGCCCTTGATAATGCGGCGGGCCATTCCTGCGAGGCGGGGGCACCTCGCAGGCGCAATAGTTCTAAAACAGAATATCGCATAAATAATTTAAGAGCATAAACAGGAGAAAGAAGAAGACGAGAGGTAGTAGTATAATGTCTGGGGTGGCAAGATGTAATGCCAAATCCTAGTGGATACCCATCTTCCAGAATATCTTCAGATGGTGGCTGGCTTAAAGCTGACACAAGATGGTACAATTATGCTTTTTTATTTTATAATGAAACTTAATTAAAAATAAATAAATGGAGAACACTAGTTTCAAATGTTGTGGACCTTCACCTTCCCAATGTTCCAAATGTTGTGGACCTTCACCTTCCCAAAATCAATAGGCAAACCTCATTGAGCAAGATGTAGAAGGCCACTTATTCACCATGCCTGCTATAAATGTATAAAGTGCTTTACCTAAAACTAACGCCAAAACATGGTAAAGCACTTCCATATAAGGTTTTCAATCTGCACGCTAACAATGAATGGAAAGAAGAGGCTGTGGGAAGGAAAGGAATGGGGCACTATTTTCTTGGTATTATTATTATTATTATTATTATTATTATTATTATTATTATTATTATTATTATTATTATTATTATTATTATTATTATTAACTTTATTCATTAAAAATGAAACTCAGTCAACTGAACATTCAAACATACATCACAAATAGCATTGACTGGTGCTAAGGGTTGATACGGGTTGCTGCCAGTGTCCTAGGTATCAACCAAGTACCTTCTTAAGATGTACGATGTTGCAAGTAGCGCAGTTTTCCTTTAATCATTTTTGGATAGCCCATATCAAGCTCAACATTGAAAGGCAGGCATTGTATGGATAAATGTTTCTAATCTGGGTAAAGGTAAAGGTTCCCCTTGCATATATGTACTAGTCGTTCCCAACTCTAGGGGCGGTGCTGATCTCCGTTTCAAACTTGAAGAGCCAGTGCTGTCCGAAGATGTCTCTGTGTTCATATGGCCAGCATGATTAAATGCCAAAGGCACATGGAACACTGTTACCTTCCCACCAAAGGTGGTCCCTATTTTTCTACTTGCATTTTTTACATGCTTTTGAACTGCTAGGTTGGCAAAAACTGGGACAAGTCACCCCATTACACAGCACTAGGGATTCGAACCACTGAACTGCCAACCTTTCAATCGACAAGCTCAGTATCGTAGCCACTGAGCCACTGCATCCCTTCTGATCTAGGTAGACATATCTAATATTGGGTGCAAGAAAGTCCTAGGTGCTATTTGAGTGGTTTGATATGGGGGTTTTTTTGTTTTGTTTTTTTGGGGGGGAGTGGTTATGATTTAGACAATCACTTTCTTTTTCCAAAGAAGACATATTAAAACTCAAAATAACTTTACTTGATTTTATTTACTATAAGACAGAAGACGAGAAAGATGGAGGGGACTTAAAAATTCTGTTATTATACCCTTCAACAATAGAAGAACATTCCTGAAATCTCTGTGACCTCTGATTCTTGATATGGCCTACCCAGAAGGGCTGATAAAAAACACAGAAGCTTCCAGTTATAATGGGTAGAATTTGAACTTACATTACCAGTGAGATGGATAATTTACTCTCCTTCTACAAAATTGCTTCTTGCTGCACTTAAGAGATGCATTTTCTTTATGTGGGAATGTAATAGTAGCTAAGAAAATTATAAGAAACAGAATTCAAAGGCCATTTCTTTTTTCACTAAGCATCAATCCTCTTTCGGTCAGCCCTTCGTAGCAGGTTATGAAGACAAAAGTCCAGATAATATTAAAATGTCAGACCTCCTAACGATGATGGTAATGACAATTACATATGCACTCTTGCCACATTCTTTCCAATAATGAGAATAATTTGAATGAATGTAGCTTTGGAAATCTGGATGCTGGTAACTAATTAACAAATTAATGCTTAATTTTTATAATTTACCTTCTGAGATAATAAGTAGGTATATTATTACTCTAATATAAAAAGAAAAAGCAAAAATCTAACTCTTCAGAGAAGCACATCACTAAGATATATGAATACATATTCCAAGTGTTAACTCTACTAAATCATATTAAACAAGAGATTTGACTAGTTGTTTTTTTAAAATCCGTGATTGTGTCAAGTAGTAATTTTTTTCCTGTTTAAAAAATAAGCTCATAAAATTCAAGTCATATACACAAGTGAGATTAAAGAGGAAACTTATTCCTAAATAATTAGGACTATGGAATTAAGATTTAGCATTATCAGGTTATTATTGAAAGGAACATTCTGTTTTCATATAACCCTTTGAAGGAAAAGAAATAGTGCTAAAAACATCTATAATTTATTTGGACTTCAGTAAAGCATTTGATAAAGTAGACCATAACCTACTACTAGATAAAGTAGAAAAATGTGGGTTAGACAGCAGCACCACCAGATGGATTCGTAACTGGCTGACCAACCGCACTCAACGTGTAGTCCTCAACGGAACTATATACACATGCAGGGAAGTATGCAGTGGAGTACCCCAAGGCTCTGTTTTAGGCCCAATACTCTTCAACATCTTCATCAATGACTTGGACGAGGGGATAGATGGGGAACTCATCAAATTTGCAGATGACACCAAGCTGGCAGGAATAGCCAACACTCCAGAAGATAGGCTCAAGATACAGAAAGATCTTGACAGACTGGAACATTGGGCACTATCTAACAAAATGAAATTCAACAGTGAAAAAAGTAAGGTTCTACATTTAGGCCAAAAAAACAAAATGCACAGGTACCGTATATGTGGTACCTTGCTCAATAGTAGTACCTGTGAGAGGGATCTTGGAGTCCTAGTGGACAACTGGCTCCTTGCTACGTGACTACAGCCCTGCCTGAGCTACTGGAGGTGCTTGCCGGGGTGGCTGTTGAGATCCCCAGACTTTTGGTCACGGGTGATTTCAATCTGCCATCGGCTGGCTTGTCATCAACAGTGGTTCAGGAGTTCCAGGCTTCCATGACGGCCTTGGACCTGATTCAAGTAACTGATGGTCCTACTCACACGGGAGGATCCGCACTGGACCTGATTTATATCTCTGGACAGTGGTTTAATGATCTGGTAGTAAGAGATTTAGTGACAATACCGGTGTCATGGTCAGATCATTTTCTCCTCCGCCTAGACTTTCAGACCGCTACTCACCACTGCAGGGAGACGGAACCAATGCGTTGGTTCCGTCCCAGGCGCCTGATGGACCCTGAGAGGTTCCAGACGGAGCTTGGGCCGTTCCCTGAGGATCTTACCCACGGCACGACCAAAGAACTAGTCGCGGCCTGGGAACAGGCCGCGGCTGGGGCTTTGGACCGTGTCGTGCCTTTGCGGCCTCTGACCCGGCGCAGATCTCGATTAGCTCCTTGGTTCTCTGAGGAGCTGAGAGAGATGAAACGCCGGAGAAGACGCCTAGAGAGTGCCTGGAGGTCCAGCCGCTCCGAAGCTGTTCGGACACTAGTTAGGTCTTTTTCAAAGACCTACCTAGTGACACTGAGGGTGGCGAGGCGTTCTTACGCCTCCTCCCTCATTGCATCGGCAGATAACCGCCCGGCCGCCCTGTTTCGGGTGACCCGTTCCCTTCTTCATCGGGGGGGGACGGGATGACCCCTTACAGGGACGCGCCGAGGAGTTTAGCGGTTATCTATACGATAAAATCGCTCAGCTTCGGGATAGCTTGGACCAAGATTGCGATGATCCAGATGAGATGACTGAGGCTCGTCTTGTTGATGTGGTTTGGGATGAGTTTGATTCTGTGGCTCCCGAGGACATGGACAGGTTGCTGGGGAGGCTGCATGCCACTACATGTTTACTGGACCCGTGCCCCTCCTGGCTGGTGCTGGCCACTCAGGATGTGACACGAGGCTGGCTCCGGGGTATTATAAATGCTTCTTTGATGGAGGGGGTCTTTCCCGCCGCCTTGAAAGAGGCAGTGGTGAGACCCCTCCTCAAGAAGCCTTCCCTGGACCCAGCTATTTTGGGAAATTATCGTCCAGTCTCCAACCTTCGCTTTGTGGCGAAGGTTGTAGAGAGTGTGGTGGCACGGCAGTTCCCTCAGTACCTGGAGGAAGCTGTCTATCTAGACCTGTTCCAGTCCGGCTTCCGGCCCGGGTATAGCACGGAGACAGCTTTGGTTGCGTTGGTGGATGACCTCTGGAGGGCCAGGGATAGGGGTTGTTCCTCTGCCCTGGTCCTGTTGGATCTCTCATCGGCTTTTGATACCATCGACCATGGTATCCTGCTGTGCCGGTTGGAGGGGTTGGGAGTGGGAGGCACCGTTTATCAGTGGTTCTCCTCCTACCTCTCTGACCGGTCGCAGACGGTGTTGACAGGGGGGGCAGAGATCGGCCGCAAGGCGCCTCACTTGTGGGGTGCCGCAGGGGTCGATTCTCTCGCCTCTCCTGTTCAACATCTACATGAAGCCGTTGGGCGAGGTCATCAGTGGCTTTGGGGTGAGTTATCATCTGTACGCTGATGATACCCAGCTGTACTTTTCCACCCCAGGCCACCCCAGCGAAGCTGTCGAAGTGCTGTCCCATTGTTTGGAGGCCGTACGGGTCTGGATGGGGAGAAACAGACTCAGACTCAATCCATCCAAGACGGAGTGGCTGTGGATGCCGGCATCCCGGTACAGTCAGCTGCAACCGCGGCTGACTGTTGGGGGCGAGTCACTGGCCCCAACGGAAAGGGTGCGCAACTTGGGCGTTCTCCTGGATGAACGGCTGTCATTTGAAGATCACTTGACGGCCGTCTCCAGGAGAGCTTTTTACCAGGTCCGCCTGGTCCGCCAGTTGTGCCCCTTTCTTGACCGGGATGCCTTATGCACGGTCACTCACGCTCTCGTCACTTCTCGACTGGATTATTGCAATGCTCTCTACATGGGGCTACCCCTGAAGTGTACCCGGAGACTGCAGTTAGTCCAGAATGCAGCTGCGCGGGTGATTGAGGGAGCACCGCGTTGCTCCCGGGTAACACCACTCCTGCGCAGTCTGCACTGGCTACCTGTGGTCTTCCGGGTGCGCTTCAAGGTTTTGGTTACCACCTTCAAAGCGCTCCATGGCTTAGGGCCCGGGTACTTACGGGACCGCCTGCTGTTTCCACATGCCTCCCACCGACCCGTACGCTCTCACAGAGAGGGTCTTCTCAGGGTGCCGTCCGCCAAGCAGTGTCGGCTGGCGGCCCCCAGGGGAAGGTCCTTCTCTGTGGGAGCACCTACTCTCTGGAACGAACTTCCCCCCGGTTTACGCCAATTGCCTGACCTTCGGACCTTCCGCCGGGAACTGAAAACTTATTTATTTATACAAGCGGGACTGGCCTGATTTTTAAATTTTAAATTTAAATTTTAAACTTTTAATGGTAATTTTATTGGGTATTTTTATGGTCAATCGACGGTTTTAATTTGGCCTTTTATTGAATAAGTTTTTTAATTGTTATTTTAATATGTATATTAATTGTTTTAAATGAAGGCTGTACATCGCCCTGAGTCCTTCGGGAGAAGGGCGGTATAGAAGTTTGATAAATAAAATAAAATAAAAATAAACCATTTAGATATGAGCCAGCAGTGTGCAGCAGCTGCCAAAAAAGCCAACACAGTTCTGGGCTGCATAAACAGAGGGATAGAATCAAGATCACGTGAAGTGTTAATACCACTTTATAATGCCTTGGTAAGGCCACACTTGGAATACTGCATTCAGTTTTGGTCGCCACGATGTAAAAAAGATGCTGAGACTCTAAAAAGAGTGCAGAGAAGAGCAACAAAGATGATTAGGGGACTGGAGGCTAAAACATATGAAGAATGGTTGCAGGAATTCGGTATGCCTAGTTTAATTAAAAGAAGGACTAGGGGAGACATGATAGCAGTGTTCCAATATCTCAGGGGTTGTCACAAAGAAGAGGGAGTCAAACTATTCTCCAAAGCACCTGAGGGTAGAACAAGAAGCAATGGGTGGAAACTAATCAAGGAGAGAAGCAACTTAGAACTCAGGAGAAATTTCCTGACAGTTAGAACAATCAATAAATGGAACAACTTGCCTGCAGAAGTTGTAAATGCTCCAACACTGGAAATTTTTAAGAAAATGTTGGATAACCATTTGTCTAAAATGGTGTAGGGTTTCCTGCCTGGGCAGGGGGTTGAACTAGAAGACCTCCAAGGTCCCGTCCAACTCTGTTGTTGTTGTTATTATTATTATTATTATCATTTATGTTCAAATCAAACTTCAAAATGAGTCTCCTATCAACCATAAATGCCTAATAGCAATATAGATTAAGCCAATATTTTATTTGTTCCAAATCAATGAGAGCATTTAGATTGTATGCTAAGCGCATTTGGATGCTAATTTAAAATTATGGTTAATTGCTGTTTTCAGATTGGAGTAAGTATTAATAAAAAATGTTGGTTGTTTCAGTTTGAGAAGGAAACGACCTGGGGATGGGTAAGAAATTTGACAAGTGCAAACTGAGAAGTGTTCAGTGTGTCATGTGAACCAGGGGTGAAATGCTCCCGGTTCGGACCAGATTGTCCGATCCGGTAGTAATGGCGGTGGGTGGTTCAGAGAACTAGTAGCAAAAATCCCTGCCTCCCCCCATGCCCAGCTGAGCCGTGTGATCATCAGAGGGTTGATTTTTTTTTTTACTTTTAAAAGCATTTTTTCTTTGGCCGAAGAAGTTGTAGAAAATATACTTTTAAAAGTAAAAAAAAAAAAAAAGTTGGGCACGCCCACCCAGTCACATTACCTCCCCCCCACCAAGCCATGCCCACAGAACCGGTAGAAACAAATTTTACATTTCACCACTGATGTGACCATTCAGTTTCGGGCAGACATACAGAGGAGCTTAGTTGAGAAGAAAAGTTCTGATAGTTAATAGTCATAATTAAGAAAGAGGGGATTTTATGAGAATTCTTTTTGTGTCAATTCATGGCAATAAGATAATTAAACTGGGGCATCCCTGTAGAATTACTTAAAATCTCCCAACCTCACTGTAACTTCAAAGGGATTTAGGCAGCTGGGCCTTCTGAGATGAACTCACAGCCAACATGCATGCAAAATAAATAAATGAAGATGTCCACTGAATATGGCCATCAATAATTACAGTACAAGTTCAACTTTGTCCTCCCACTGACACCCATAAGCTTTCATTATATGTGGACAGTATATATAGTATAGAACATTGTCACACAATAGTTGGCAACATTTTGAGTTATGCACTTTTCTTCAAGCAAAGCAAAAAAAAAGTGCAATAGGAAAAGAATAGAAATGTTCAAAAATTAGTCTCATTTTATGATTGTAAGGTCTGCAGCTTTGGATGAAATTTACAGTAATAGTAGAGGCAGTAGTAATAGAAATATGTGGAAGAAATATATAAATCATTAGGACTCAGTAAACTTTAGGTTCAATTTGGATAAGGTAGCTCAGAACATGCAGAAGCATGTCTGCAACTCATTAAGGCAGCCTTGTCTTTTTCTAGGATAGCATGTCTACTGGTGTGAGACTTCCAGTGTGAGTACATGATTTTAGGAAGAGATATAGTTCCTTGTTTAATGTGTCTTGGGCAGATGCAATGTTCTTACACCTTTATTTTTCAAAATACTCTTCTGAATGGAATACGAAGCACTGTAGAGCCTTGTGCATAACAATAAAATAATGGTTGTCTCCCTTGCCCCCTTTGCATTCTGAAAATGCAAAAAATTTTCTGCACCTGAGCTTTGTCTTCATTGAGGAATGAAGGTCATAGTTTCCTGGTCTAGCCCAGAACAAAAGAGAAAAAGAAGCATGGTGATCGCCCTTGATTAGCAAAGATTAGCAATATGTAGATTTATTGGAGTATTTTGCTTGGTGCTAAATAAGCTGCTGTCATATTATAGATAAAACTGATTGATATTGAATGGTTTGGGCTTTTGCTTCTTAACATGGAGCATAAATGTAGGTGAAGAGGATGCTTGAGTTACGCTTTTCTATTCTATATATTCATCACCTTATTTAAAATAGGAAACTTCAGATCTACTTATCACTCTTTCCAGTTAGATAGATATACTCTTGGTGAAGAGATTGGTCAACCACCTCCTCTAGAAGTAAAAATAATGTTATTCACTACCCCAAAGACATAAGGAAAAAAAACACAAGTTTTGGAGATTTAGTAAAATGAGAGCAGCTTCTCTATTCTTTGGGGGAAGATCTTAAAATCAGACATAAAAGAAAAAGCTACACATTCTCTGTTCCAGTTTCTTCTAAGACTATAATCTTTGGCATAATTAATAGGAAGTCCCATTGAACTCAGCAGGACTTACATCTAAATAAGCAAAGGGTGTCTTTGTTATTAGCATTTTTATTGGTTTTCTTCATTTAGCAATCAAGACAGATTGGAAAGAATAGGAAGGATAGAAGCTTTGCTTGAAAAAGGTCCCTAGTGTCTCCAATTAAAAAAAAAAAGATCTTCTGAAGCAGGACTTGGACATTGTTTTATCTGAAACTTTGGATATCTAGTTTAAGTTGGAAAAAGGAACAGTTGGCTACATAAGGGTATATTAGGTAAAGCAGTTTCATATCATCTTAAATGAAGCAGTTCTTGTTTTTGGTGCAAGATGTAAGCGGTGTGATATTCAAAAATTGTTAAACAGCTGCATTAGATGAAAACAGAGTTAAACTATAACAGAGATGGGTCATATAGCATCTGGTTGTTCTTGAACTCAAACTGTTATGAACCCAGGTCAATGCAGCCACTGATAGGAGATAATGAGAACTCTGATTGAGCAACATTTGAAGAGCCATGCATTGTGTGCCTCTAGATAAAGTATGAAAAGTCAAAGCCCATGCCCAGATCAATGCCTAAGAGCATTGTTTTGTTTTAATTCATTATTTAAATTTCATATATTACTTCATTTAACTATTATATACCTCCCCCATTTTTTGGGCTGACATGTTGTGGGACAACTCTGTAAGTAGTTGGTAGTCCTTCCAAGAAAATTCCAAGCTGCTTTTTTTTGTGCCTTCCAGATATATTTAAATGCTTAGTTGGGGTAGGCATACTCAAAACAGTTGTTTTTAACAAATACATGTTATTTTTACATGAAAGGTGCTCGAAAAATCATTTTTCATTTTGTAAACTGGTTTCTTTCTTTCTGTGAGCCATGGTGGTGCAGTGGTTAGAGTGCAGTACTGCAAGCTACTTCTGCTGACTGCCGGCTACCTGCAATTTGGTAGTTCAAATCTCACAAGGTTGACTTGGGTTCTCATTTTACTCATCTCAGAAGGATGGAAGGCTGCTTCCATCCTTCTGAGATGAGTAAAATGAGAACCCAAATTGTTGGGGGCAATATGCTAACTCTGTAAACTGCTTAGAGAGGGCTGTAACGCACTGTAAAGTGGTATATAAGTATAAGTGCTATTGCTATTTCATTCATTCAATTGTATCTGTCCTTCAAAATTGAATTTCCTCAGGGCAATATACAATATAAACATCTTAAAAATAAACAAACACATTTATGAAAATGTACAGTAAAATTAAAAAACAAAAACACTAGCAAGAATAATTAAAAAGTATTATGCAATAAATAAATTTACAATATACATACCCTGTTTCCCCAAAAATAGGACCCAACCAAAAAATAAGTCCTAGCATGATTTTTCAGGATGCTCGTAATATAAGCCCTACCCCCCCAAAATAAGCCCTAGTTAAGATTGTCAGCCAGATGAGTGCATTTAGTACTGCATTTCTCCCAAAATAAGACCTAACCAGAAAATAAACCCTAATGCGTCTTTTGTAGCAAAAATTAATACAAGACCCAATCTTTTTTCGGGAAACATGGTATTAATATATAAAATAAATCAAAAGGAAAGAGAAAATAAAAGTGTCATTGCATGGTGCCCTAAATGACAAAGAGTACGTCTCTAAAAATAGCATTCTAAAAATTGGACAGCCTCCATGAAAGATATCTTCCTAAATAACTAGTGACTTCCCTCAACAGAGTCTTTGAAGGAACTTGTAGCAATAACATGTATCTTCAGGTATCTTAATAACTGCAACTTGAATTGATATTAGAAGAAGATTGGGAGTAATTGAAGATTGTCCCAAATTGGCACAGTATATAATATCTGGCTATTATCAGCATTCTTGCTGCAATATTTTACATTTAAATTTCTAGAGCATTTGCAAGGATGGCCCCACAAGAAGTATCTTCAATATGGATTATTACAATAAAACAATTTCTATTCAAATAATAAAATTGCAAAAGTCATTTTATGCCACAGAAGACACTTGTACCTCCTTTGTAACAGATGATCCAGGAACATCTCCATGTATAAACTTGATTTTTTTTTTAAAGAAAAAAGTTCATCATCTGGACAGGATGAGCTTCAGTTTATTGGCCCTTATCCAGTTTATAACTGTATCCAGGCACAAATTCAAAGTTTTCACTGATTCACTTGAACGTGATGAAAAGGAGAAATAGAGCAATGTGTCATCAACATGCTAATGATACTTTACTTAAATCTCTTTATGATTTTACTCAGCAGTTTCACGTACATGTGGAACTTCATGATAATAAATGATATCCATGGAACCTCTCGCTTCCCTCAGAAATCCTATGGGTTGAATAAAAATTCTTCATTACCAACTTTTGCAGACATTCATCCAGGTATGAAGAGAACGATAACAAAGCTGTTCTAGCCATGGTGAATTGAAGCAGCATCTCAGATGAATACACTATTAATAATACTGAAATTCACAAGAAAAAGTATAGCATGTAAATTTAGAAATCTCACATGTCTGCACTTGTCTGGTATGAGTCAATAAATAGGTATGGGGAAAGGGGAGGTGAATTATGGCCTTGAAGGGCCATTGTGCTGTCATGAGGGCTGATGAGCTGATCTGGCAGCTAGCCAAATCTATTGTGGTGAGATGTAGAACAGGAGTCCAAACGGTCCAGCCTGGTATATAGCTATTGGGGGCTAGAGTCCTGGGAGGGTACCCACCTCTCCATGCTGCTGGATTAATTAAAAATTGAAGAGAGAAAGAAGTGAAGGACAGAAAGAAAGGAGAACAAAAGTCTGTGTGAAATGGAGCTAGAGAGGAAAATTGGCCAGTGAAGCAGAGCAGTTGTCAGTTCCTGGGCAGGAAGAAGAAGAAAGACCCACCAGTTGCTTCTTGGAGGAAGAGAAGTGATAACCCAGAGGTGGCATCTTCATGTAAGACCGAGGATGATTTGTTGGTTTTAGTGAAGCCCTACTCTCTGACAAAAGATGGACAGAAGACTGTGAGAGAGGTTCTTCCCCCAAAGGAGAAGCAGTAGATGTTCACCTAAAGAGATTTAGGAAAAAGCCAAGCCATGCTGAGCATGTTACAGTAAATCCATCCCATCCCTATCTTCTTACTCTCACTTAATACACCAAGAAACGGGAGAGAGAAGGAATTGAAAGGGGCAGGAAGCAGAAGAGCTACTGTGAGGAAAACCTAGGACAAAACCTGACACAAGAAAAACAGGTGAATACTGGGATTGTGTTGTATATACCTGTTGTAAATAGATGCATGTGAATAATAAAAAGCAAAAAAAAAGTCTAGTTTTATGTGTCAATTGCCACCTTTGTAAAGAAAAATACATCTCCATCTCATCACACTATGACAGAAATCAAGATCTAAAAATAAATGTAAAAAGATTTATAAAATCTATTTAATCTAAAAATGGAACTCATTTGCCATCACTTGAACAACTTGTTTACTCAGAAGGCTAGTGTTGCCTAGGCCAATTAACCAGATCATTTGGATCCTGTGATTATACTTTCTAAGTTCTAAATTCTAGGCTGATCTTGCTGCTAGATACAATAAATGATGATGATCAATTGTTGAACAAACAGATAATTGTTTAAATTCAATTAAACACTTTGTCCAAATCCTCTTACCAGGCCATGCTCTGGATCCTTCTATGGAATAATCTGCCAAATCTGTAGATGAATAATCAATTGATTTTAAAGTGTGTATCAAAATTGTCTAACAAATAAGTTACCAAGAATGCTATGTGATCATCGAGATAGTCCCAAACACTTGGAAAACAGCACTACTCAGTGTTGTATTTCAGTATTACTCAGTAATGTTCAGTCAAATATGTGAAAATGTTTTTTTCTTCCACCTGAATTCTAATTGTTTTTCACTTTGCTGTATTGTATTTAGCTGGCTACATAGTATTTAGCTGGCATACAAAGCTAAATAGATTTGAATAATGCAAGGTCACTAAGGAACAATTTTATCAATTGTGTACATCATCTTCTATTCCACAGAGGGACTGAGATTTTAACAAAAGTTCTCCTGGTAATAGTCAGAAAATTTCCCAGAACATTCTGAAATCTATTGGAATTCATTAGCCTTCAGTGCAGAGAAGAATAGTGACTGTCTCAATCTTAACAAAGGTAGTATGATCAAAGCAAGTGAATAGATAAAAATCCACTTTTGTAAATGGAAAAAAACAGATTTAGAGTATAAACGTCTTGCATATGTAGTTGGCAATATCAACTAGAGAAAGATTACAAGACTGCAATGACATAAATTGTATTATTGTCATGAACTCTTGGGCTGTCATAATCTTAGTGAATCCAGTTTAGATACTGGAAGCCTATAGAACCCTCATTCTGGAAGTCCACAAAATCAGGTCTGAAGTTATTTCTTTTAGAAAAGTTTTACAATGTTTAGAAAAGTTTTACAGTGGAGTGGGTACTGTACTAGCAGAACCACAAGTCTTTCCCAAGCGCCCATGACCAGATAAAAGCACCTGAGATGGGTATTTATTTCCAGTCCCCCACTTCCTGCTCAAAGTAAATAGAAGAGATCACAGCCTGGGCTCCAACAGATCACCAGTGCAATCATTATTATGTATATCAAAAGTGTTTGAATATTGTTTCTATATATAGAGGGAAGACCAATTTCCATCTGTCTGTTGGTTTTACTATTGTCAGATTTAACACCATGCTTTTGCACTGTGTGAGAATCAACTTTTACGCTATGAGAATATCAGAAGATTCTCCCTGGCACATAAAATTAAAATCAGAGCAGGAAAAGATGAAACCAAGTACCTCTTGCTTTTGTCACCTCCTCCTGAAGTGGCTCCGTGAAGAGGTAATCCCCTTGGGTATCTTCCCAAGTAGATTGGCTTCAAAAGGTGGTGCTGCAAATCATCTGCTAAAAGATTATAATCTGGAAAACACCCCATTCAGCTTTTCACAAAATTCCAGGCAAAGTAATAACAACGTCTAGGTAACTAGTCAGCTGGATTCGTTATTTTCTCAGATTTTTTCTATAGATGTTTTGTTTTAAACAGATTTCTAGTTCACAAAATTTAGCTTTGCTATGACAAGTTGAATAGATGGAACACCTAAGAAAGTTAGCCCATTCTTAGAAACTAAGACATTCAAACAGACCTATTCTGGTTTTCTTTCTTCTACAGCTCATGATGTAAGTCTTCTGAGATATCTCTGAATTTTAAAAAAATGGCCAGACAAGTAACATGGTTGTTCATGAAAGGATTTTCCCTCAGAGTTGAGTCTAAGCTGTTTCATATTTCTTCAGGATTCTAGGATTCTGGACTACTGAAGAAAAACTTCAGACAAGGTTTACTCAACATAATCAGGAGTTCAGTTTCTGAGCCACTCCACAGCAAAGAATATGTTACTTGTCTATTAGTGTTTCTGTCTCATCCAGATGATCTATTTCATGTTTCCAAGGAAAGTAGAGTTACTCAGCTCTACTCTTGTTTGCAAAGTACTCAGTTTGAAAACTGCATTCTAACTAATTGCCCATTAAATGCTGCTGCAATAGAATATCAATAGTAATGACTGCTGTAGTAATGACAAGGACATTTGCAAAGTGACAGTTGTTGATCTAGAGGCATTTTTTTTTGTCCCCTAATCTCAAAAAAGGAGAAAAACCTGGCCCATGTTTTATAGCAAATTAATAATTAGGTATGGGGACATAAAACAGTATTATTATAATAGTGATGATTGGGATGGGATGAATTAAAGGGAAAGTAAAGGTATTTGGTAGTAATTCTCAGCATGCAACAGTGTTAAATAAAAATTTCTCAGTCTCTTGTAGAAGTGGGACTTAGCAGTGTATTGATCCAATGTTGATAACAAGATATTTAGAGTGCAGGTTATCTCTGCAAGGAAAATGGGAAGCAATTGATTCCTAAAAGGCTTTTGGAATTTCTGCATAAGGAATAACTATAAATTGCACAGGTTGCTATAATATAAGATAAAACACATTATAAAACAGAGAGGAAACGTGTAAATGGCAAACAATAATTTTCCTTTACAATAGCCATGTTGGGTTTTTTTTTTGTTCAGTGCTACTTTAAGATATGAACAATTTCATATGCTTCTTTAAACATGTACTTATTTCAGTTGTATAGCATTACTATTATCCTCTTACCTGTTATTGTAACATGCATATTTATATGAATCATTTCTTATTGTGACAGAAATATACCATGTTTGAAATGAATGGAGATTTTTTTTCAAATCCATAACTCCCCTGTGTATTCAGAAAATCTGAATTCTATTCCAACTCTTTATTTCTGGATTACTCGGGGAAATACGTAGAAAACATAAATATATAAAGTTGAACTGTATAACAATGTACAATTAAAAATAATAATTCTGTGAAGAGTTTACACACATACACACACACAAGCACGCACGCACGCACGCACACAGAAATAAAATCTTTTTGCTGTATTTTTGTTGTATTATGGAAGGAGGAGGAGGAGAGAGAGAGAGAGAAAGAAAGAAAGAAAGAAAGAAAGAAGGAAAGAAGTCAATAGGCCTTCAGTAGAATAGGCAATACTAATAACCACGCAGAATAAAAATAAATTAGAGAAAGATAAATAAATAATAACTAGATGATTAAAAATAATTATTGATTCTGATTCATTCAAACCCAGATAGTTCTAGTCAGTCAATCAATACTGCACAGAAGGACTAAGTTATAAATACTTTCTGGAAATAATTCAAGATGGGAGCTAGTCACATTTTGGCAAAGAAGCTATTTGAAGAAAAGTGACTGCATCTCAGCCTTCCTGACTTTTGTGTTATGTTAGTTTTGCTATACTATGGACTCAGTGGTGGGATTCAAGTAATTTAACAACCGGTTCTCTGCCTTAATGATTTCTCCCAACGACCAGTTTGCCAAACTGCTCAGAAAGTTAACAACCGGTTCTCCCGAAGGGGTGCGAACTGGCTGAATCCCACCACTGTGTGGACTGTTAGCAGAACAGAAAAGGCAAAATAACAATGTTTAAAAATTAAAATATTTTCACTCAGTACCATACGTCAGGACCCTAGGCTCAATTTATGACCTCTGCCATCATTCTGCAATTCTCCAAAAGAAAGGAAGAAGATTGTGGACATAACCCAACTGATGTCATGTTTTGCCCCAAAGTCAAATTCTGGTTAAAAGAATCTATAGGACTCAATTTGACAAGAAAGCGCTAACATTATGCATGACAATGAGAAAAAGATCAATAGTTTGCAGTCTTATGTGATGATATGCCCCGGTTTGTGACAAGTCTGTTTGGGTCTAATAAAATGGGATTTCCCTCCTTTCAGTTTAATTTAAAGGAACTTTGGTTTGTCTGCAACTTGCCTCTAGCAAATTATGTCTATAGGATGTTTTCCAAACGGAGCAATCCTATGGGCATTCTAAACTGTCTTTATCAAAGAGTACACAAAGAAAAAGCTGTACTTGAGAGAAAGGCAGCCCAAAACATTAAAGCCACACAAAACCATTTAAAATTTAAAAAAGAGAGCCCTTTGGAAAAATTGGCTAAACAGCAGCTGCTGGAATAAATTTTACACATGATATAAAAGATGATGGAATAGGCAACAAGGCTAATGTAGTAAATAAGATTCCCAAATTAGCAGAAGCTGGAAGCAAATAGTATCCTTCCGGTAACTGCTCCAGCAGATCTCCCAACATTAGAAATGTTATATTTCTTCAGTGTTTGATAAGGCATAAAATCCAATTTGGCTCTGATTCAGGAACAAGAGAATCAGCTACACATAAGGATTTTATTGCGACTTTGCCATGTGTCATGATGATGAGGTTGTGATCTTGCCACTACAATCCCTGCAGAAGGCAAAGATAAACAACAAGCAAATGTGCTCATTGGCAGTTGTGCACACATGCAGGCATGTAGAGGGAGGGAGGAGGGGGGGGCAGGCAGGCAGGCATCTTAAGCCAGGCATTTTAGCTCAACGGTGCAAGAGGTATGTGTATATTGGGGGGGGGATTTGTCCTCATTTAGGTATGCTATTAGTTAATGGAATTCTTGACTGAAATGACTAGGTTTCAGATTTCTACAGCAGGTCTTTACAATTTTTTTTAAAAAAAATGTTGTTAAAAGATTGTCTATGGAGATCCTCAGTCATCCAGGTCATGGTTGTCCCAAAGGTGCTTTTTAAAGAGGCAACTGGACTTTCTGTCCAGTTTCTTCAGCTCTGACTAGATGGTGGGAAATGATTTATACTCCTTGCAGATAGCTGGTCATTTGCATTCTTTTAGTGAGTCATTAAGGTCACCTGGAGGTTTATCTGTGGTCCAAATGAGAGTGGAGCCTTCTTGGAGCTGTTGAATGGACTATGTTGTACAGGTAGATTGGAGATAGATGATTTTGTATCCCTCCCCCTCTTTTGAGAGAGGGCTGTTCAATCAGAGGGCTGGCCATCTGTGTCAAAATTGTTAGCTCATTTGAGAAGTGTTGATTCAAAAACTGTTGCCCTATGATGCACTGTTTCATCCAACTGAAGATTAAAAAAAGGAGAGTTTTAGTAGCATATAGATAATATTTATGGGAAATCCCTTAAAATAATAATGTTATGTTGAATTCTGTTTGCAGATTCTAAAATCTAACTATATGTGAGGAATTAAGTTTGCAGAAGCCACGGGAGCTGCCAAAAAAATTATTCAGAGAAATTGGAAAACCAATCTTATCCAGATATTGAGGATGGACTTTTGTAGATATGTAACTTATCTGTTTATGAAAAGATCAAACATAACATAATGTAACGTAACGTAACGTAACGTAACATAACATAAATATAATAATGTGTATTTTATATTTTAGGTGCTTAGTATTAGTATTTAGGTGTATTTTTTAATTTGGGGAAATCTTTCCTTTATTCTATTTTTTTGTTTATTTTATTGTTGTTCACTAGTTTTTATATCTTACTATGTGTTTATCTTTTGTATCAATTTGTGTAATAAAATATAATGAAATGAAGGAAAACAGGAAAAATAAAAAGCATTTCATTCATTCCTTGTAGATATATGATCAGGACCACTGGCACATATCCTTATAGCCCTGTTTTGACCAGCCATAACATATGGCTGTGAAAGCTGGACCATCAGAAAGACTGAAGAGAGAAACCTTATGAGGCTGGAAAAACTATTGAAGGTCTTGGATCCAAGAAGAACAAGTAATTCAAGACTAGATGAAGTAAAAACCCAACAGCTCATTAGAAGCACAAATCTTGAAACTAAAGCTTAAATATTTTGAACATATAATGCAAAAGCAGGAGCCCTTGAGGACAATCCTGATGGTTGGCAGAATAAAGCATAATTGAAAAAGAGCTATTAAAATGTGTAGATCCTGTCACTGATACAATGAATGAACTCAAAAAACAGTTATTGAATACCAACCATGGGTCATAAAGAATTGGAAATGAAGGAACAACTACTGCTTGTTGTTCTAGTAAATTTGCAGTTCATTTTATTTGGCTTATGTAGGTGAGGATTGAGATTATGCATCATTTAAAGTTTGATGTTTACCCTAAAATGTTTAATTGACAGTGAAGGAATGGGAGAAGATAGCACAAGACAAAATTTGTTTATATATTTCTATAATGTACTTCAGAATTTTATCAAACATCATGTACTGTATAATAGCTATTTAATGAGACCAGACTTTTTAAGTACTTTCTTTGTTAACCCATTGTTTCATAAATTCAAAACTACTTGTTCTTTAAGGTATGATGGAAATTTTGTTGGGGCTGTTTCAGAGCAGGCTGTGTCTTGGTCACCTTCTGAATGGACTCTACATGGGCTGCCCTTGAAGAGTATCTGGAAGGTTCAGCTGGTGCAAAATATAGTGGTGCAGGCAATTATATGTGTCCCTGGATGAGTACATGTTATACTGCTCCACAAGCTGTATTGGATACAGTCCAAGGTATTGTTTTTTAACCTTTAAAGAGAGCCTCTTTCTCTGTTACATTTACCCATACCACCAGGTCTTTGCAGAAGAGACATGCTGTGAATTTTGTCTGTTAAAGAAGTGAGGCTTTTCTGCCATTGCACTCACCCTGGGGAACATCATCCCTTCTGGGGTGATGTGAGCCCCCATCCTGCATGACTTTCCATAAAGTTCTCAACATATATTTTGTTTGGCAAGCCTGGGGAATCCCCTGGTAACACGAAGTGTCCATGCTGGTTATACTTTATATAAAGATCTTCTCTCCCGTGGTTTTATCTGTATTATTTGCAAGATGTGTTAATTCCTGGTTTTATTGTATGTTGCTCAGAGTCACTTTGGGTGAGAGGGGCAGCCATGTAAATTTAGCAAACAATCAATATTTAGTTAGTATTTTAGATAATAAAGAATATGCAACAGTCATTCCATTATGAAAACATAGAAGAAAATATGCTCACCAGAGATAACATTTAAATAGATCTCTCTATGTATTACTGACCGTTTTATTCAAATGTGACCCCCTCTTATACAGATCTTAAGAGGTATAGTACATATGTTGTACATTGCAAAAATACTTAGTAAACTGCCTAGATTGTTCGAAACCTGATACAGTTCCAACATTTTGTGTTAAAACGCTATTATTTAGCACACTTAATTCCAGTGTCATTTAAAATTAGTTCTAGTTGGCTTCTGTTTTCGAGTCTTTTTCAGCACAATTTGGCTCTCCTGGTGAAATCTTGGAATACTTCAGCATTGTTTCTTTGTTTTTATTCCTTCCGTTGTTGTTATTGTTGTTGTTGTTTTTCAGACATGTTAACACAGTTTCTGATTTTCCGAGTTTTGTGTATGCCGCTGGTGGTTTGGATGAATAAAGAATAGTAGAAAATTAAAGAGCAGTAGAATGGCACATGGCATATCAACTGTTGCCAAGGCAGAATGCAAGAACAGATATCTTTTTCTCTATGCATGAGCATGTGAATGCTAAGGATAGGGTCTTTTAGCACACCACAAAGCTACAAAGTCTTCTGTCACTCACAACTGTAACAGCACTGCCAGCAGTTATTGACATGTAAGCATTTGCAGATTAGGAGAGGACTTCTGTTTATTTTTATTTATTTTTATTTATTTATTTTGTCACAACAATATATGTAGGTATCATACAAAAAGATTATATAGTATATTTAAGGGACTCTCCATCTGACGATTAACAGTAAAGGACTGACTATATTTGTTTCAGCATATTAGCTCTTAGGCTCCCTTTCAATTGTTGCTCCTATAATAATAAGATTAAAGTGGATTGTATATTTCTAAGTCATTTGCTGTGTTCTCCATGAGCAGAAAAGCAATAAATATTTGTATTTATACAAATAAGGTAACCAGATATACACATTTTGCCTGACACTCAGCATATTCACGCTATCTTCATATGCAAGTAGTTCTTAGTTGCAACCACAGATTTAGCTTAATTGGATGCTTACTCCATTGCAACTCCACTGTTGTCAACTCTATTTTAGGAATAAGGAGTAATGATGCAAATTAAATAACCTGAGAGTGGCAATATAAAGTTATGGAATAAAAAGGGATATTTAAAGCTGTTTGCCAGCAAGAATAGAATTTGAATTATATTTTTTCAGGAGTAAGCAGTTAAGAGAATTGGCTTCTTATGTTCTCTTACTGCAAATGTAATTCAGGCCTCTATTTTTAATTGTACCGTGGTACTTTAAAGTGTAAAACTAAAGTGAAATTCATTAACTGAATAGTATTTTAGTACTTCATAAAAATGCTCAACTTTTAAAAGTGTCTGTTTTTTCCCCTAGGAAAAATAAGAAAAGTTAACCCCCTCCTTTAATTACCCATTCACATGTACACCTTGCCCCAGTGTATTTAACATGAAACATGACAGAAGTGCGAATGTGTGTTTGTGTGTGTTTAAAACTCCCTGTTTCTTTTTTTCTTCTTTCGTTGTAAATATACTGAGCACCTTGTACCTCCATGCCTGTGGTTATCTCTGTTGGTGCCTGCCAGGATCCCTGACTCCCTTGACTTTCATGTTTTAAAATATTCTTTTCATTAAAAACAAATGGCAAGTTAGCAAGCTGCAAAGAAAAGCACCAGCCTTTAACATCGGGCATTAATAAAAATGGCTGAAGCCCAGTGCTCTGCTTGGAAAGATGCCTACTTATGTTCCAGGAAACAAAACAAAAAACAAAACCAAACAAAAAACAGGATGACAAGGAACAGCATGAAGGATATGGGCTGGGAATATGCTTCTGCTTTGTGTTCCCAACAAAGCGAAATGACCATAAATCATTTGGAACACATTAAACCAAATCTACACAGCAACTTCTTTTTATTTTGCATTCTGAGAAATGAGTATTTTGTGAATGGTCACACCCACATAGACACTCACTTTATGCATAGGCAAATCTCTCTTCCCCAATAGTAGTCAGAATGACAAAACATTCGCACTTGATTTGAAATGAATGCAATGATTCAAAAGGATTGTCTATCCTGATATAGGAATATGCCATCTCCATAAAGCACCTAATATCACAAGAAAAAAACTACACATAACTATTTAAGACTTAGTATTTGAAGTGCAGAGGTATCTTGGAACTCAGTTACTTAGAAACTCATTAAATTTGGATCTCTACGCATTTTGAAGTGAAAGTGTTATCCTGGTACTCATTGTTTGCTATTCAATGCACAAACTAGAACTTGTCAGTGTCGGCTGCCTGGTGACTCTCTATATTATTCATTATGGGAAAAAATTGTCTGGTAGTCATCGTTTTTGGTACTCATTGCCAGAACCAATAAGCAATGAGTACTGAGTCCTTACCAAGGTCCTGGGATAAGCAAATATGGATGTTAGACGGTGTTACAGATATCATCACAGGATGGAAGCAGTTCCAAGTAAAGCCGCTTTCTGCAATTGACTGATGGCAAATTTGTCAGTGCCAATGATGGTGTTCAAGTGGTATTGGGACAGCACCCAAGGCAACTATTACTATTGGTACTACCCTTGCTTGCCTTTGCCATAGTCGTTCTATTTTTTGTTGTTGTTTACATTTATATCCCTCCGAAGACTCAGGGCGGCTTACAGTGTGTAAGGCAATAGTCTCATTCTATTTGTATATTTACAAAGTCAACTTATTGCCCACCCAACAATCTGGGTCCTCATTTTACCTACCTTATAAAGGATGGAAGGCTGAGTCAACCTTGGACCTGGTGGGACTAGAACCTGCAGTAATTGCAGGCAGCTGTGTTTTAATAACAGGCTTCTTAGAGCCTGAGCCACACCACGGCCCTATTTCTATATGTAGGTCTTTGTATTTTGTTATCTTCTCCTTTATCTTCTGCTTTCTCCAGGCACTGCCACAACCACTATCCAGACTTTTTTGTCTTTCTTATCGACAACTGTTAAGTCCGGGGTGTTATGTGGCAGATGCCTTCCTGTCTGGATTCTAAAGTCCCGTTGTTGTTGTTGTTATTATTATTATGCCATATCAGAATATAAAATATAGAAACAAAACAGACTGTATGTTAGAAAACAGTTTTCTAAGACATAAGTAAAAGAAAATGCAAATCATTTCTGTGTCATATCTACAAATTATCCCAATCAGACCCACCTATGAAGTTCTCAATTATACTATTTTGTTCAGATACTATAAATAATTTTTGGACTCTGATAACAAATGCAATATGTCATTTTAATATAAGGATCTTAAGAAGCCCATCTGATGTCCAGTCTAAGACACTGATCCCTCTCTTCCTTATACAATTGACATTCAAATAATATGTGTGTTATTTCCTCTATCTCTGGTGCTCTGCAAATACAGAAATGTTCATCATAAAGGACTTGGTTAAATGTTCCATATTATAATTCAATATATATAATATGTCATTTCATAATAATAATGACAGCAGAAAAATAAACAGAATCATTTTTGGAAAATTGAAATATTTGAAAATTTAAATTTATCTTTGGATAAAAGGAACACCCATGCATTGTACGTAAACCAGTGGGATTCAAATAATTTAATAACCAGTTCGCGCAGGTTCAGATTTGCTGTTGTGAGAGACAAGGCCCATCCCCGTCCTCCAGCTCCTGCCACACAAGCGGACAAGCCTCCTGCGATGGACAACCTGACCCTCAGTCAACCGGTTGTTAAATTTCCACCCTTTACCCAAAGGCTGTTTCTGAGCGTGCTTCCTGCATGTTGGTCTCATGGTTCTTTCAGTCTTCGGGAAATGGCTCCTTTAAGAGGCGAGGTTTCTGAGGAACAAGGAAGAGTTGGTTTACCATAGAGACAAGGAGTTGATGCTCCTGAGAGCTTGTGTGGGAAGATGAAGAATTGGGAGGAAGTGGAAGGAGGGAAGTGGAACTGCGTGCAGTGGTCAGTCTGCAGGCAAAAGGGAAAGGAGCAAGAAATTAAGTTGGCAGCATGATCAAAGCTGGGCCCAATGTAGGAGAGACTGCAAGGTTAGTTTGTCCAGGGAAATTATTACCCCCCCCCCACCCAATATCAAAATGGATTCTGAGCACTGTGCTGTGCTACAATGGAGAAATGTGCAACGGAGTGGCCAGAAAGAGGGGAGGAGGAGGAGGAGCATGGAGAATAAAGAGGGAAAGTGCCCTTCTCCTTCTTGGCTGCTCCATTGCCATTTCTCCATTGCAGTGCAGCACCCAGGATCCACTTTGATAGCGGGTGGTGATGGTAATTTGACAACCGGTTTTCCCAAACCGGTGTAAACCAACTGAATCCCACCACTGATGTAAATGCTTTCCATTAGGTCATATGTTGGTAGAAAAGTGCTTGATACCTGATGCTAAAACCTTTCTGCTTCAGTAATGAGAATGGCAATTGTTGCTACCCTTGAAGTTTTAAAGTGGACAAGTTAAAAAAAGCAATTGGTGGATTCTTCTAGCTTTGTTTTTCATCCCACCAGGTGATGAACTTTTGGCAGGTAAACAATAATCATTCTCTCTAACATGGAGTAGAGTGGAGTTGGCCAAATGTAGCTAGGTGCATCATGTTCAGTCACCCATAAAGTTGCTTAAATAATGGTTTGTAGATGTTCCTTGCCGATAAATTGCCATTCAGCTATTTCTAAACATAGGTCTAGCATTCTTTTGAAAGAGCACTAGATATTTTTTAAAGTATGGATTAAGTGATTTTCTTTAAAAAGTTCTAAATGGAATCCTTGGTGCCATCGTGTGGAAAGCTATTAAATAAATAAAAGAGAGGATATATTTGTCCAGGTCATGCAGTTCTTATGAGAACAGAGAGAATTTGGTTGACGTAAGAAATTATTGATCCTGTAATAATGCCATGCACAAATAGAGGGAATTGATTTGCTATTAAACTGCTGCTCTTGGATATGTAATCACCTAAATACTGTATTTTTCAGAGTATAAGATGCACCTACCTTTTTTGGTGAGGAAAACAAGAAAAAGAAATCTGCCTCTGGCTCTGCCTCCCAGCAATTTTGCCTCGTTGCAGCAAACAGCAAATAGCCTGCTTTACTTTCATTTTCATTTTCAGCATAGCTTGATTAGCATAAGAAAAAAAATATCTGCTCCCAGCGATTTACCTCCTTGCAGCAAGCAGCAGAGGCCGGCACAGCAATAGGCCATGGCAATCCCTGCAGCCTGAAACAGCTGAGAGTCAGGAGGCTGATCCAACAGACAATCAACTTGTGCTAATTAGACTGTGCTGAAGCTGAAATGGGCTGTTTCTTCTTGCTGCTTGCTGCAAGGAGGTAAATTGCTGGGAGGCAGAGGCCAAAGGGTGGGGGCCAGTGGGTGGGCGGGGCTACATTCGGAGTATAAGTGACACCTAAATTTTCATTCCCTTTTAGGGGGAAAAGGTGCGTCTTATACGCCGAAAAATATGGTATGTAAAGAGTTACAAAAAGACTATAGCAATGGTATGTACATATTCATTATCATTGGGACAGACTTTCTGATTTAATTTCGAATCCTCTTTTTTGGTGTGCAATATCAGTTCTTTTAAGAGTTCTGTCATGTTTTATATGAAATTGGCTAGTAGACTCTTCACAACAGGGTTCCATTATTCCCCCACTATTCTGGGCACATACTTCAGTTGATCATGGTGGCAAAGGGTAGAGTTTATACTTATTGAAATACATAAAACCTTGCTGAAGAAGAGAATTGACCTGGTACAGCAGAGTAACAATTTTCTTAGTGGTTCTTCAGGAAGGTCACTTACCTAACAAGGGTAAGGTTACGGTAGAAAAGTGTAGATTCATGCTAAGAGTGGAGTCTTTGTGAGTTCAGTTAGCACTTCCAATACACAGACAGACTGCATTGTGTTTAACAATGGCACCCCGTGAGCCAGTAGCTTTTTGCCTGTTGTGAAAAGATAGTCCTTTGCTAAATGAGGCCAATGTATCTACTTTCATTGGAGTAAATCTGTGCAAGTGTCAGCAAGTAAAACTTACTGAAAATATTTAGTTAGAATAAGTGGTGGTGTGGCTTAGGTGGTGAAATATTAGGACATTGTTATGCGCAACTTTATTTAATATTCATATATAAAGTATTCATGAATTGGTTTATAGCACAGCCTGATATTTCATATGCCCTATACTTATTATTTATAGCCTTGTCAATACTAAATAAACTTCCAACAAAAGGGAATTACATGTTTTTTTACACAAGTTTAATCCAAGTTTTCAGCCAAACCTTCTGTATTATTTACAATCAGATAAAATCACTAGCTTTGAAAATTAGCATACCTATGAGGCTTGTGTTAAATTTTACCTTTGTTGTTTTTAAGCCACAATACATTTACAGAAATGTATGTATAAATATAGAAAAAAAAAAGTTTCCAGCTATAGGTCTTTGAAGCAGTCATCTGGCCAAGCAGTTTTTGGTTTTTGCTTACTCATTATTTATTTATTTATTTTTATTCCACCCTTATTATTTTTTACAAATAAGTCAAGGTGGTGGACATATCCAACCCCTCCTCCTATTTTCCTCACAATAACAACCCAGTAAGGTGGGTTGGCCTGAGAGAGAGTGACTGGCCCAAGATCATTTCCTTTATCACTGTTAGGAATCACTCTGGTGGTTTTATAGGGTCTTCTACTTTGAATTGGTTCCTTTTCCATTATAATGTGGTAGCCGATGACATGTTAGCAATGATGTGTCAGTGTGAATGTTTGCTCTGGTGTGGCTATGCACACAGGAACAAACCTTCAAGGCTTGTAATATATATTTTTAAAAAAGAAACCCATCCCTAAATAGTGTGTTATATAAAATCGGTTTAGTGCAATTGCTTTTCTTGGTCTGAACTGGACATTCTGTGCAAGGAAGCATGCGCATGTAAAGAGGATCTTGTTCCCCATATGATAACGTTCATAATCCAGATCAGGCCTTTATGTGTTTACACAATAACAACAGCAGCAACAACAACAACAACCTGAATGTAGCATGGATTGACAACAAAAAGGCATTTGACTCTCTGCCACATGACTGGATAATCAAGTGCCTAGAAATAACAGGAGTCAGTAGAAACATCAGAACCCTAGTGCAAAGATTGATGGCACAATGGAAGACACAGTTTCAGGTCAATGATGAGAGACTTGGAGAAGTTAATATCAAGAGAAGAATATTTCAAAGAGATTCACTATCACCACTACTATTTGTCATTGCATTGTTTCCTCTGTCAGCAATACTGAATAACTCAGGCCATGGCTATCAAACATCAAAAACATCTGCCAGATTATCCCACCTCCTTTATATGGATGATCTAAAGTTGTATGGAAAAACACCATCTAAAATAGAATCGCTGCTCAGCACTGTTCGTTGTCAGTCCTGGAGGCCATCTTTTACTTTGGATCTTCAGGGCTGCCACACTTGGTGGATGGGCATGCTGTGGGAAATGGGAGGGAAGGTGGATGGAGACAAGGTGACATGTATAGCCATAACAACATTCTTTTCCCTGGGAGTCAAGGACGTTCAGCCTGTACCTGCAGAGGCAAGACTGGGAAGCTACTCCAGTTGGGACAGGAACATGATTAGACCATGTGATGGATATATGGGTGCAGGGGAAGCAACTTTGATTGTGATTTGGGAGGGGAAAACCCAAAGGCCTTTCAGATTCAGGTTTTCCCAGATGTGCCAATATGACATCTCTAATAAAACGGAACTTTGAGGAAATGCCTCCCTTGGAGTTTCACTTCTGTTGGGGGTGTTACTTGGAATCCTGACAATCATTTATATAGCAAGATATTGCAATGGAGTTTGGATTGGACAAATGTGCCACACTCACTATCAAACAAGAAAAAATAGTGAAAACTGAAGAAATCAAGATGCCCCATGAAAATAACATTAAGAGTCTGGATGAAGATGATTACTACAAATACCTAGGTATCTTTCAAGATGACAACATCAAGCACACTGAAGTCAAGAAAAAGATTAGAGGTGAATACATCAAGAAAAAGATCTTAAAGTCCAAACTCAATGGATGAAATACCATCAAGGAAATCAACAATTGGGCATTAGATACACAGCAGGAATAGTGAACTGGACTCAAGCAGAACTAAAACCAATGGATATGAAGACCAGAAAAATAATGACAATGAATCATGCCCTTCATCCTCACAACGATATTGACAGACTCTACCTATCAAGCCAAATAGGTGGGTATGGATTGCAAGTACATCAGATACAGGGGTGAAATATTCAGACCAGCTCACCCAGTCCGGTAGCGATGATGGCGGGTGGTTCGGAGAACTGGTAGCAAAAATCCCTGGCCCCGCCCCCTGCCTCTGCTGAGCTGCACCATCATCAGAGGTTGTTTTTTTTTACTTTTAAAAGCAGTTTTTCTTCAGCCAAAAACATGCCTTTAAAAGTAAAAAAAAAAAAGCCTTTGAGGATCCCGCAGCTCAGCTGAGATCGTCAGAACCCTTTAAAAGTTTTTTTTTAACAACCTCTTTGGACGAAGAGGTTGTAAAAAAAAGATTTTAAAAGGCTCCTCTGGCGATCCCAGCTGAGTTCCTTATCACCAGAACCTTAAAAAACATGTTTTCTACAAGCTCTTCAGCCGAAGAGCTTGTAGAAAACCTCTTTTTAAGAGATTCTGGGCTGCGATTAAACATTTACTTTATACTGATCCTTTCTGCCTGGGAAAGCCAAGCTTTAAATCAGTTGCATCAGCTAGCAACTGAAGCTGCCTGTCTGAAATCCATCTCAGTCAGCAACTCAATTTGCCTGCTTTGCTGGCTGAGGAACTCTGGGAACTGAAGTCCACAAACCTTAAAGTTACTAAGGGTGGAGACCCCTGATCTAAAAAATATAAATAAAATAAAATAATAAAATAAAATATTTGTGCAGCTTTTTGAGCTTTGGTGTGTTTCTGTAGTGTTTCACTCTAACTACACAAACACACAAAATCTCACAAAGCTGTATGTGGCATTTTGTGTGTGTGTGTGTGTGTGTATGTGTGTGTGTAAAGTGTTAAAGTTGGTTTTTGAGCTTTTTGTGGCTGTGTGAGGTTCCTGCTTGTTGTAGGGGCCATTTTAGGTGAAGTGCAGCTGCTTTTACATTGTGTGTGAGTCAGTTGTGTTGTGTTATGTGTGTGTAAAGTGTGAAAGTTGGTTTTTGGTACCTCTTATTGTTTTGTATACTTTGTTTATTATTTTTATTTATCGTTATTGGCCACGCCCACCCAGTCATCTGACCACCAAGCCAAGCCCACCAATTAAGCCATGCTCACAGAACCGGTAGAGAAAATTTTTAGATTTCACCCCTGATCAGATAGTTAAAGGAGAAGGAAAAAGGGCATTGGAAAAATATCTGAAAGACAATGAAGAAGATGCAATGAAATTAGTATTCCAGGAAGCCTTATTGACTACTGAAGAGACCAGACTGGTCTACAAGAAAGACCAAATGAAGAACTAGAATGGAGGCATGGGAAGACAAAGCACTACATGGCCAGGATATTAAAAAAATAGCACAGAAATCAGATAATAACAAGACCTTTCCTGGCTAAGAGCAGGAAAGTTAAAGAAAGAGACCGAGGGATTAATTCTGGCTGCGATTAAACATTTACTTTATACTGATCCTTTCTGCCTGGGAAAGCCAAGCTTTAAATCAGTTGCATCAGCTAGCAACTGAAGCTGCCTGTCTGAAATCCATCTCAGTCAGCAACTCAATTTGCCTGCTTTGCTGGCTGAGGAACTCTGGGAACTGAAGTCCACAAACCTTAAAGTTACTAAGGGTGGAGACCCCTGATCTAAAAAATATAAATAAAATAAAATAATAAAATAAAATATTTGTGCAGCTTTTTGAGCTTTGGTGTGTTTCTGTAGTGTTTCACTCTAACTACACAAACACACAAAATCTCACAAAGCTGTATGTGGCATTTTGTGTGTGTGTGTGTGTGTGTATGTGTGTGTGTAAAGTGTTAAAGTTGGTTTTTGAGCTTTTTGTGGCTGTGTGAGGTTCCTGCTTGTTGTAGGGGCCATTTTGGGTGAAGTGTAACTGCTTTTACATTGTGTGAGAGTCAGTTGTGTTGTGTGTATGTAAAGTGTGAAAGTTGGTTTTTTGTACTTCTTATTGTTTTGTATACTTTGTTTATTATTTTTATTTATCGTTATTGGCCACGCCCACCCAGTCATCTGACCACCAAGCCAAGCCCACCAATTAAGCCATGCTCACAGAACCGGTAGAGAAAATTTTTAGATTTCACCCCTGATCAGATAGTTAAAGGAGAAGGAAAAAGGGCATTGGAAAAATATCTGAAAGACAATGAAGAAGATGCAATGAAATTAGTATTCCAGGAAGCCTTATTGACTACTGAAGAGACCAGACTGGTCTACAAGAAAGACCAAATGAAGAACTAGAATGGAGGCATGGGAAGACAAAGCACTACATGGCCAGGATATTAAAAAAATAGCACAGAAATCAGATAATAACAAGACCTTTCCTGGCTAAGAGCAGGAAAGTTAAAGAAAGAGACCGAGGGATTAATTCTGGCTGCACAAGACCAAGCCTTAAGGACAAATGCATACAAAGCCAGAATTGAGAAGACAGCAACAGAAGTAAGTGCCACCTATGCACAGAAGCTGAAGAAACAGGACCACCTGGTAAGCTGCTGCAAGAAGATTGTACACACTGACTATAAGCAGTGGCATGACAAAGTAGCAGCAATGGTGCATTGGAAGATCTGCAAGAAATATCATTTGCCTGTAAGCAAGAACTGGTGGGACCATAAAATAGAGAAAGACATAGAAAATGAAGAAGTTAAATTGCTTTGGGACTTCAGAATCCAGACACACAGGCACCTGCCACATAACACCTCGGACTTAACAGTTGTTGATAAGAAAGACAAAAAAGTCTGGACAGTGGATGTGGCAGTGCCTGGAGACAGCAGAATAGAAGAGAAAGAACTGGAAAAGATAACAAAATACAAAGACCTACAAATAGAAATAGAACGACTATTGCAAAGGCAAGCAAGGGTAGTACCAATAGTAATAGGCATCTTGGGTGCAGTCCCAAAACGACTGGAGCACCACTTGAACACCCTCATTGGCATTGACAAATTTGTTATCAGTCAATTGCAGAAGGTGGCTTTACTTGGAACAACTTTCATTCTCCGACGATATCTGTAACACCATCAAACATCCAGATTTGCCTATCCCGGGTCCTTGGTAAGGACTCAATAGGTAGACAAAAATGCCAAACCCAGTTTGAACTATTATTGTGAGAATAACAATAACAACAACAACAACAGCAACAAGAAGAAAGGTGGTTACCTGAGATTTACTGTATTTTATGTTTTCTGTAATTCTTCCCTGAAGGATCTCTGGAGAGGAATCCAGTATTGTATCATGTTCTAACATTCACAGATACAAGAAGGAAGAGTTAAGGATAAAGGGATGTGTCAAAAGACAATAATTAAGTTTAATGTGGATTAGAAACCCCTTTTGGATTTTTTGCATGAGACAAAAAATGAAATTATGATATATGGTTATGATGAGTAAAAAAATAGATTACAGAAGAAATGAAAGTTATGTTGTAATCATAGAGCAAGAGTTCAATTTACATTTATACTTATAATTGCTGTAAAAGAAATTTGGAACTCAATTGGAACACTCCTGGCTTTGTTCTTTGTTCTTTATTTTTTTCTTTCTTTCATCTTAAATATTAGTTTCTGTTAGTTTTTATCTTTCTTGTTTAAACTCTTAATAAAGTTAATACAGAAAAGAAAAAAAGAATAAAGAGATGTGTCAAATAATAATTAGCAGCCAGAAAAAGCATATTCAAAAAACGAGATCTTTAAAATTCCGATACGATCAATTGCATTAAGAAAAAAAGGAATATAGTGGCAAGCTTCAAAGGAATGACTTGGCAGAAACTAGCAATAAGTCACACCAACTACAATTTTCAAGAGAAAGAAATAGTTAAAGGGAAATGAAAACAGCTCTGTACTTTTATTTTAGTTTCTTTCTTCAAAAGACTTATCAAGACACTCTTCAGTCTCTAATTGGATACCTGAGTTATCAGAAAAAAGCTATACTTGTCCTCTACCTTTTAAAGAAAGCTCAGTTTTCATTGGTTTGTTTGAAACAATGATGGATTTCATATCATAGCCTAGGTCACAACAGAAGTTCAGAGGAGAATGGTGAAAGGTACTTGAAGATAGGGGCCTATGAAGAAGACACTTGGGATGTCCCATCTGGAGGAAATCAGATTTCACGAATGGCCAGGTTCCTAAAAGTTACATTAAGTGTCAGGTGTGAAAAATCAGCACCATACGTTGAGTACCAGCTAAGCTGATGTATTGCTCATACATAAGAGTCCAGTCAACTAAATTGGCGCTAGATAAGACTCAATGGGATTCAAGAGGAGTTGGGTTTAGACTGCTTGCGGGAATGTAAGGATACTAGGCTGATGTTTCTCTTGATTCCACACACCCCCAGGCTTTGGCTGTCAGGGAGGCTGAAACAAGAGAGTAGGAGAAGGCACCCACTGGTAAAACACCCAATTATTCCATTTCAGTGGAGTAACTTCAAGGGCAAAAGAGGAGGGGAATATTTTCAGAGTGAAGAATGAGTTTGGATTCTCAGACAACGTCTTGCAGACAATTCCTTAACGTCAATATGAAGAGCCTCAAGGCCCACTCTTAAGGAATCAACACAGAGGTCCATGGTAGCATCCATTCAAATATCCAATGTGGTTTGCAAGCTATTGGGAAAAGTTTTTTTTTTGTTTACATTTATATCCCGCCCTTCTCCGAAGACTCAAAGCGGCTTACAGTGTGTAAGGCAATAGTCTCATTCTATTTGTATATTTACAAAGTCAACTTATTGCCTCCCGCAACAGTCTGGGTCCTCATTTTACCTACCTTATAAAGGATGGAAGGCTGAGTCAACCTTGGGCCTGGTGGGACTAGAACCTGCAGTAATTGCAGGCAGCTGTGTTTTAATAACAGGCTTCTTACAGCCTGAACCACACCGTGGCCCTTTACTTTATGTAAAGCCTGATTATCTCTAAGTAATTCACTTAATGGTTTTAATCCATTATAAGAGGGTGGCACTCTTGTCCACACACACACATTCATATTTGTTTCAACTATGTTTGATATGATATTTTAGAGGTCAAATGAAAATGCTTCCATGGTTATCTAACAAGTCCCTTTTTAAATATCCAAGTTGTTACTTTAGTCACCAAATGATGACTATGCAAGTGTTTTCAGACCTATATGAACCAATAATCCATACTGATTCTATAGATGTCATATATTTGTAAGGTTTAATATTTAATGACTGTTCAAAGTTACAATAGCACTGAAAAAAAGTGGCTTATGAGCGTTTTTCACATTTATGACCATTGCAGCATCCCGTGGTCACATGATAAAAATTCAGACGCTTGGCAATTGACTCATATTTATGTTGGTGGCAGTGTCCCGGGGGCATGTGATCTCCTTTTGAAACCTTCTCACAAGCAAAGTCAATGGGGAAGCCAGAGTCACTTAACAGCTGTGTAACTGACTTAACAACCACAGTGATTCACTTAACTGTGCAACAACTGTGGCAAGAAAAGTTGTAAAATGGGGCAAACTCTCTTAAGTGTTTCACTTCACAACAGAAATTTGGGGCTCAATTGTGGTTCTAACTTGAGGATTGCCTGTATTGTTAAGAGCTGCATAAGAAATGAATTGAAGGCAGTATAAATGCTATCAATATTGTCACACAATACTGAAACTATGCAAAGGAACTGATCCAACTATTAGTTTACAAATAATGAGGAAGGTATAGGATTCAGTAACAACCAAGAACCTGATGGACAAAAGAGTTTGGGGAATTGCTTTTGATTCATTAATTAATCAAATGTCAGTCCCAAAGGTAAGAGGAGGAGGTGTATCTTGAGATGGGATTTCGAAGCAATTACCATACCGTTGACTTCAACACAGTGGTCTGAAAGTTAAAGTGAACCAATTATTTTGCTTGTGGCCCACATGGTGACGCAGTTCTCTTCCATTTATATCCTTTGAATTTGAATCATTACCAAAATTAATTCATCTCTTAATTATTCATTTAGGAATTGCTTTATTGGATTCCCGGGAGTAATATCTTAGGAATGTCTTTTCTTAATCAGATATTTAGAATGTAAGAAGAGTGAAGGTTTGGATTCCTTTGTGAGACTACTGGGAATTTAGATTCAAATGGATGTGCAAATAAGACAAACCTGTAATTTGTGCCATAACTTTCCCTACTAGCAAAAATAAGCTTCCAAACATGGACTATTTTTTAATATATTCTTGGCATCAATATCTTAAAATTCACAGTCTTTGAAAGTTAACATTGAAATAGCAATACTAAAAAATATCAATCAAAAGCATGAAAAAATAATGCAGGCCTCCAACATGAATCTCAAATGCAAATGGAATAATTATGTTTTTTTACTTATCTTGAAAATAATACAGATAAAAAACCCAAAGGAAATCTGTCAGCCTTTGAAGTACCTAGTTTTGCCTTCAGTGAAGAAATAACTGGCACCGAACATCTTCAGTGTTCAAAAAAGCTTGTTTTATTTTGAATGAGCCACATTGAGATTTAAGTGTGTGTGCTGGCCAACCTGAAAGTTCAAGTTTGCTTATTTATTTGTTTATTAAGTCTTAATGTTGAATGTATGTTGAAAGAATTCCAGGCAGCATACCAAAGTGCAAGTAAAAACTGTCCACCACTTAGACAACTGTGCTTTCAAGCAGTTTTTCTTGTAATGCTTTTAGAAATGCAGGGATATCGGTTTAACCTAGTAGGCCAGGCCAAATCTGTTAGCAGGCTCACTGGTTTCCAAAAGCTGAAAAATGCACTTTGAAGAACAGCAGCCAAGATCGATTGGATGATAACAGTATTTGGAGTTCAACATTCAGGAGAAAAAAAGAAACTGCTCCCTTCTAAAGCAAACAGTAAACTCCAAGAAGCTGTACTAGACCCAAGTAATCATATACAGCTCTGACAACTCTCGTGTTGTTCCCTTTTTGCCTCCTAAGTGATTTTTAAAAAATACTACATACTTTCTTTGTTAAGTTTGGGTATTGACGAGGCAGGAGACCAGGTTAGTGACAACAGCTCTTTAATAACGGGTGACCCAGCAAAACTCTGGAGAAAAACCTCTCCTTATATACACTTCAGCCTGAGGCTGCATCCAATCAAAGACGAGATATTTCCCGCCTAAAACTCCCGCCAAAACTTACAGTAATACATTACACTCCTTCCCTCCCAGAAGGCACTTTGCCAATATTTGCATATTATTTCTCTACGTAGTCCTGCAGGTACGTGGGGCGTCTCCTGACTCTCCCGGACCTGCGCAGTTCACTTTCTGGAGTTGAGTCGAGCCTGCCAGAGGGACTTTTCGTTCCTCTGAGCTCCTCCTCCCGGCCATCCGGCCCTGGATTATTCGCCCGCTCGGACCTGCTGTCCTCTAGAGGGACCGGAGGGTGTCGCTGGACCTCGCCTGACTCAGATAAGTCTCTGTTTGGTTTTTTGCTTACGCTTCCTGTTTGTTCTCGGCTCCAGTCAGCTGTGGGGTTAATTAAATCATAGTCAGGGCTGGTCTCACCTAATTCTGCCTTATCGCTCAATCTGTTTCTTAATTGATCTATGTGGCGCCTCCAGACTCTGCCATCGTCTAGTTCCACTATATAAGATTTGGGGCCCGTTTTGTCTATGACTATCCCTCTCTTCCATTTTGGGCCGTCGCTGTAATTATGTGCCCACACCGAGTCTCCTATGTTTAACTCTCGGATTCTATCTGGTTTTGTTTTGAACCCGTCCTGTACGTAGTTCGGGTGTAGCCGGTCTAGCGGGCACCGTAGCTTCCGCCCATTAATAGCTCGGCTGGGCTGCGGCGGTGGCCACACAGGGGTCCTGTGTTGGACGGTTAGAATCGTCGATTTGTGCCTGCCAATCGCCGGGGCCGCTTCGTGATAGCGCTTCTTTCGCACTCCGAACAAATCGTTCAGCAAGGCCGTTCGACGCAGGGTGGAACGGCGCTGAGAGGGCATGTCGGATGCCCTCTTCAGCCAGGTACCCTTCAAATACTGCTGCGGTGAACTGTGGGCCGTTATCGGACACAAGGGTGTCCGGTAGCCCGTGCGTGGCGAAAAGGTGTTTTAGTGCTGAGATGACAGCTCCCGCGGTTGTGGATTTCATTAGGATGATCTCCAGCCATTTGGAGAATGCATCCACCACAATTAGAAATGTTTGGCCGTGGAAGGGGCCGGCAAAATCAATGTGTATGCGGGACCAAGGGCCTTGGGGTTTCTCCCACTCCAAAACTGGGGCCGTAGGTGGTAGTGGTCTGGATTCCTGACACGCTTGGCATCGGCCAACCCTGTCACTGATTTCCCTGTCCATTAGGGGCCACCAGACATAGCTCCTAGCCAAACCCTTCATCCTCACAACTCCTGGGTGACCATCATGTAGGAGTTCCAGAATTTTTTTCCTCAGTTTCTCTGGGACTACCACCCTATCCCCCCAGAGCAGGCACCCCCCTTGTACGGACAATTCCCCTTTTTTCCTCACAAACTCCTTAAAACGTTCGCCCGGTGCAGCGGGCCATCCCCTTTGAACCCAACCTATTACAGTCCTTAAAACAACGTCCCGGTAGGAGGCCCGAGCCACTTCCTGCGATGTGACTGGCCCCGAGTCCAAAGAGTCAATCAGTAGAACGGGTGTGCCCGGGGTGGGGTCCTCGATTTCCCCTGGCAATGGGCATCTGCTCAATGCGTCCGCATGCCCCAGCTCCTTTCCAGGCCGATGCTGCAGCTTGTAGGAGTATGCGGCCAAAAAAATAGTCCATCTGGTCAGTCTAGGTGAAAGTGCTACTGGCGTTGGGCGGTCGCCAGCCAGTAACCCCAATAGCGGTCTGTGATCAGTGACAATTTCGAAATCTCGCCCAAAAACGTATTCGTGAAATTTTTTCACCCCTGACACTATTGCGAGAGCCTCCCTATCTAGCTGGCTGTAATTCCTCTCAGCCGGGGACATTGTTCGTGAATAAAACGCTATAGGGGCTTCAGTGCCGTTTGGGAGTCTGTGGCTAAGTACAGCTCCTACTCCATAGGGGGATGCATCACAGACCAATACTAAAGGCAGTCTGCTATTATACTGGATTAACAGGCTTTCGCTTGATAGCAAGTCTTTGACTGCCTCAAATGCCCTGCTCTCTGGCTTTCCCCAAGACCAAACAGTGTTTTTCCCTAGCAATTTGTGTAACGGTTCAGCAATGGTTGCCTTGTTTCTTAGAAATACTGCATAAAAGTTTACCAGACCCAGGAAAGCCTGAAGCTCTGTCTTGTTTTTGGGTGCTGGGGCTCTCTTTATCGCTTTCACTTTGCTCTCAGTGGGGTGAATTCCCTTCTTGTCTATCCTATAGCCCAAAAACTCAACAGACTCGACCCCAATCTGGCATTTTTTTGCTTTAACTTTCAGGCCGGCTGACCGAAAAATGGCCAAAACTTTCCTCAGCCGCTCTCCCAGTTCTTTTAAGTTTTCCCCCGATATTAACACGTCATCGAAATAGGGCACGACTCCTGGTAGCCCTTGTAGGAGTCGCTCCATCAAATTTTGGAATAGCCCAGGGGCTACACTCACCCCGAACTGTAACCGAGTGCATTTAAAGGCACCTCGGTGCGTTACAATGGTTTGGGCTTCAGCTGTGCTGGTGTCCACGGGCAGTTGTTGGTAGGCTTGTGCCAAATCTAATTTGGCAAAAACTTGTCCGTGCCCTAGTGAGTGCAACAAGTGTTGCACCACGGGAACTGGGTAGGCGCTTTTTTGTAAGGCTTTGTTCAGGGTAGCCTTGTAGTCTGCACAAATTCTGATTGACCCGTCTGGCTTTATGGGGGTAACGATTGGCGTTTCCCACTTAGCATGGTCGACTGGCACCAGTATCCCCTGACTGACCAATTTATCTATCTCCCTATCAATTTTTGGCTTGAGGGCAAAGGGAACCCTCCTTGCCTTTATCCGAATGGGGGCTACCTGGGGGTCTAAATTGAAGGAGATAGGGGTCCCCTTGTACTTGCCTAGGCGGTCCTCGAATACCTCTGCGAATTCCTCCAATAGGGCATTTTGCAGGTCGCATCCGTTCCGGTGGATGCCAGTCACCCCCATGCCCAATGCCCGGAACCAGTCCAGTCCCAGCAAGCTGGGCAAGGTTCCCTCGACTAACGTGATGGGCAGGGTCTTCTTGTGCTGCCCGTACTCTACCCAGACGGTCGTTGTCCCTCGAACAGGGATGCGATTGCCTTGGTAATCTTGCACCCGGAGCCGTTGTTTTTGTAGCTTGCGCTTGGCGATGTGCGGCAAGGCTTTCACAAAAGTGTCCCAGGACATAATTGTGATTGCTGATCCTGTGTCTACTTCCAGTTGGCAAGGCACACCTTCAATTTTCGGGTTCGTGAAGATCTTTTCTTCGACGTGGGTAGCTGCGTGGTCTATGGTGATAGTCATTCTGTTTGCTTTCGCGCCCTTCCTTTCTCGGCCAATCGCGGTTCGCCTTGCCGATCCTGCGCCCTGATTGGCTGGTTTGAAATTTCGGCGGGAATGTGGGGTTTGCAACTCTGACTCAGAGCCGCTCTGATTGGCCGATTTGAACTTTCGGCGGGAAGGTTGGGGTGCTCGGCAGACTTGAGCCAGGTGCCCCTTCCTCTCACACCGCCGGCAAATGGCGTCCCTGAACTTACATCTTTGGCGCTGATGTCGCCCCCCGCAACTTCCGCATTCCTCCGGGTCTTCCCTTGTCGATTTTCCGGTGTAGTGGACTTCTTCCTCCTCTTCGCTGGTTGACTCACGATAGGTTTCTTCGTGGTGGACTGGGCTCGGCTTTGCGCCCGCCATCGGCGTGATTTGCTTTTGTAAGGTGTCTGCTGCATGGGTGGACATCTCATGGGCCCTGGCTTCGTCCAGAGCGTTTGCCAATGTCAGGTTGCTCTTGGCTAGCAGCCGTCTCCTCAAACGGATGTCTCTGACCCCCCGTATAAGTTGTTCCAGCAGCTCTTCGTCCAGATCGCGGTACTCGCAATGTTTGGAGGCTTGTCTCAGGGCTGCCATGTAGTCGCTGATAGACTCGTTTTCTTGTTGCCTGCGCTCCCCAAACTCGTACCGTCGAACGTATTTGGACGGGGCTGGTGCGAAGTGATTCTTTAAGAGGGTCTGAAGGGTCTGCCACGATACGGATTGTAGCGGTGTTGGCTCCGCCAGGGCTTCTGCGACGGCGATGACTGCGGACCCACAGTGGCTTAGGAAGTAAGCCCGTTTGCGGTTGTCGGCGACTCCCTGTAGCTCGTTTGCCTCCAGGAAACTTTCGAAACGGGTCATATAGATTCCCCATTTCTCCTGGGCCGGGTCAAACGGAGCAGGTGGCGCGTAGCCGGTCATCGCTGCATTCGCCATCACCTTGCTGGGTTTGATTCTCGTAGTGAGTTCAGCTCTGTTCTGGTACTCTGCCTCAAAATCCCACCTTCGTCGCCAATGTTAAGTTTGGGTATTGACGAGGCAGGAGACCAGGTTAGTGACAACAGCTCTTTAATAACGGGTGACCCAGCAAAACTCTGGAGAAAAACCTCTCCTTATATACACTTCAGCCTGAGGCTGCATCCAATCAAAGACGAGATATTTCCCGCCTAAAACTCCCGCCAAAACTTACAGTAATACATTACATTCTTAATCTATAGTAATTCATTAGTTTGCTCATGCATTTCTAACCCTGATGTTCCCTATTTGAACAAAAAGTATGTTATAAAATTAGAAATGATTTTTTGTGTCTTTTTACTCAGAGTTACCAGATCCAGATATTTAATCCAAACCTCCTTTTGATTGCATGAAACTGCAATTGTGCCTAACAAAGATAAATTACTGTACCAGAGGGGCTTTTCTGAGGGGGACAAACATGATCTGGATAACTGAGACTCTCCATAGACATTTAGCTATGCACTTTGGGATGAACACCCTTTGAATGGTGGGGGAGTGTGAACGGATTTCCAGAAAAAAATTGAAGACTACATGAACCATTTGTGCTTCAGTCTGAGATGCAGGCAGCACAGACTATTTGTATATTCAACAACAGTCTGCGCCTTTATTCAACAGTGAAGAGACACAGAGCAGAAAACATCATGCAGAAAGCACAACACCAACTTCTCGATGAAAATAAGCCAGTGATATCCAGTTGCCTATTGAACAAGCACCTTTGGGACGACTATGACCTCGATAACTGAGAATCTCCATAGACATAAATCCCTGTAAGCCTAACGTGACTATTCATTCCAGGATTCTTAATGTAAAGTAAAAGAAGAGGGGAAAAGCTAAAATAACACCCAGACTTTACAATCTTCCTCTTATGTTTTAATTTTCTAATGCAAGTTTGGATTGGTCCTGCATGATTATCATTTTTATTTTCCTTTTGGGGAATAGCCATTCTTTTATTTCAATTTGAGAACTCCACAATTACACCTCTAAGCTGGAATGCTCCAAAATGGTAAAAAAACCACCAAACATAAACTAATGATGATGTAAGAAAAATATTAAGCATAAAAGCAACACCAATTAAGGGAGCTCTTAATCATAATAGGTAACTCTTCCTTTTCTTGTCAAATAAGCATATTACATTAATTGTTCTGCTCTTTTCTTAGTACAACAAATTCAAGATTCAGTCCAAACACTAGATTTATGCCTGTGTGAATAAAAGGCATAAATACAGATCTTCAGAATATGTAGAATGAAGTATTGTTCTAAGATTCCCAGCCACCTTTATACAGAAATATGTACAATAGTTCATTTTGGCAGCCCATGTACCATATCCTGATTGGTACATGGGCTGCCAAAATGAACTATTGTACATATTCAGACTATTTACTAAATCTGCACTACTATTAATCGTTTCATAGTTCCCATCACCAATCTCTTTCCACTTATGACTGTATGACTGTAACTTTGTTGCTGGCAATCCTTATGATTTATATTGATATATTGACTATCAATTGTGTTGTAAATGTTGTACCTTGATGAACGTATCTTTTCTTTTATGTACACTGAGAGCATATGCACCAAGACAAATTCCTTGTGTGTCCAATCACACTTGGCCAATAAAATCCTATTCTATTCTATTCTATTTCTGTATAAAATACAGAGTAAATAATAAAATCATTACTCTTTATTTCAATCCAAATAGGAAACTGAAAACTCTTTCATTTAGCTGCTTGAACAGTGAAATATATTAGCTTCCTGAAACAAAAAAATATTTTAATGTTTTATTTGTCATTAAAGAATTGCATTAATTTTGAATATAAAAAAAGTTGTGATTAAGCATATAGTTCCATTTCCCATTTAAAACATTGAGTTTTTTAAAAAAAAGAAAATAGTTCTTTAAAGGTTATCAGTTTTATAACTTATTCTTAATATCTGAAATAAAATGAATAATGATCAGATATCTCACAGAGTTTATGGAATGGAAGAATATACAAATAGTAATGTATTGCATCTGACATCCTTCTTTTTAAAAATATTTAACCTGCCAATCAAACTGCTGGAGCATGACTTAGGCAGCTGTATAGTATTTTAACATATTGAATGAATAAAGTGATGTGGACAGAAACCAGATTAAGATGACAAGATTAAGACACTCTTTTGTGGGTTCAAAACATGTCTGCATGTGTAATTCTCATTAAAACCAACATATTTGACCAACATAATTCTGAAAAAGGTGTTGTCTTCCCTTAAAGATGGCCAACAGCCACATTTTCTCTTGGCCTGTCAAGGAAGAACTAAGCTGGTCAGCAATCCAGTTTAGAATTTGATAGCATTACAATAATTTAGGCTTCATGACATACATAGACATGTAATAGGAGTTACAATTGTATTGCCAGTTTGTTTGATGGTGGTATAGGTAACCTCCTTCCTTACAGATATCCATGATACTCTTGTATAATTATCCTTAAGTATTTTGAAAGAATAGAATAGAGCTGGAAGGGGCCTTCTAATCCAGCCTCCTGCTCAAGCAGGACAACCTATACAATCTCAGACAAGTGACTGTCCAATTATGGAGCACCCATGATTTCTGAAGGCAAGGTGTTCCACTGGTTAATTGTCCTTACTATTAGGAAGTTTCTCCTTAATTCCAGGTTGCTTCTCTCTTTGATCAGTTTCCAACCATTATTTCTTGTCCTGTCCTCTGGTGCTTTGGAGAATAACTTGACCCTCTCTTCTTTGTGGCAGCCTCACAAATACTGAAATACTACTACCATGTCACCCACTATGTCACTACCATGTTCTTTTCTTTAGACCAGCCAGACCCAAAATCTGTGGCCGTTTTTCATATGATTTAGTCTCCAAGCCTTTGATCATCTTAATTGCTCTTCTTTGAACTTTTTCCAAAGTCTCAACGTCTTTTTTGTAGTGTGGTGGCCAAAACTGATTGCAGTATTCCAGATGTGGTCTTACTCAGTTTTTATAAAGTGGCACTAAGGGTTTTGTATTACTAGCATTTTGTAAAGCAGCACTAAGTCATCACCATCATGATACATTGAAGAAGCAAGGAATCAATATGGATTTGTAAAATTATTAAAATATGGAAGACAGGTGAAGAAAACCCCCTGTATTCAACAAATACACATATATAAAATACCTGAAGATGCAGAAGAGTTTTCAAGAACAGTGGGAAAGCAGAGAATAAAAGGAAAATAGACGACTGTTGAGCTGCTAAAGGAACAGAATTGAATGAAATGGAAACTGTGTGCTTACAAGTTCGCACTGTTGGGGCCAGAGAGTTCACCAGAGTGCAGTTCATTTCCTCTTCCACTCTGTAACTTCAGGACTTTGAAGACCGCTGTAGGGATATAATCATTCTTCCATGGGCTGTGGGAGAAAAAACACAGAGAAGTTCCTCATTCATCCTCCAATAATCCTCCCCCATCCTCACTTTTAATTTGTATTTCATTGTAAAGATACAGACCATTATTTCTTTGAAAATTACTTTCATTATTCATAGTTAACAGGGGTTTTTTTTAAGTCATAAAACTGTATTAGCTAACTATCTGTCAGTTCCAAAATGCTGTAAGTGGTGGACAGTTTTCATTCGCATGTTGGTATGCTGCCTGGAATTCTTTCAAAAATTCCAACATTTTTAAAATTCATTCTGCATTTCCTGATTGAGGAGGATTGCTCAGCTACCATCTGAATATTAATTTGTCAAAGAACAATTGAGAGACTTACCATTTGATAGCCAGACGTGCTCCCCTTTCATATTATATAATACTGATTTTTTTTCCCCCGTCATCAGCTTCTGCTATTTTGAATTTTGCATACTGCTATGTTTTCAGTGTGAACTCTGAACTGAAATGCTAGTTTTGAAATGATGCCATCCAGGGTTGATGCTGCTGAGGTTTCAAGGCCACTTGGCAACTCTGGAATACTAACCCTCTGACAACAAACTCGGAATATTAATTGTGTAAACATGATTTTTTTTTTCATCGTGTGAGCAATGCCAATTAAATGATCGGGTATCTTTTGCAAAGGCCTTCTGCCGAATGAATCTTTCTGACAAACTAGAACAAAGGAATCTTAAATGCCTAGTTATTGCATACAAAGCTAGAATCTGATCAGTGGTATCCTCACTTTCTGCTTTTTTTTACTGTAATGCAGGGGTGTCCAACCCCAACAACTTTAAGACCTGTGGACTTCAACTCCCTGAATTCTCCAGCCAACATATGATTTATTGAGCCACTTTTGAACATGTAACATTTATAATTTAAATGAATCAACAATCCTACTAAATAGACATTATATACTGCATACAGTATACAAAATAAAGTCAAATCCATTACGTGTTTATTCAAAATTCCCAATCTTATTTAGAGAGGGTTCTTTATTAAATATATATTACACTGGAGATGTCTTATTTCCGTTTATTATGGGTAAATACATCTGTTATTTATACAAGATATATATTAAGTGACGGTTCATCAAATAACTAATGCCATGAAATCTTAAACACTGTTTGATGTCAAAGCCAGAGATGTCTCTCTATGGGAGGTGGGAGGTGCTAATTTCATAAAGTTCAATTTATATATTTATTTGCATGCAATTATATTATCTTGCGAAGACTTTTATATTCTTGAATTAATAGCATTACTGATGTTTTATTTTACATTTCTGGTTATTAATAGTTTTATTAATAGTCATTTGACTGGGACCTTAAGATGATGTATATGATTGTCTCTCTTTTATGTTTATATTCTTATACCTGACTAGCTCTTGGCAATTGATGTGAATCATGAAATTGGCATCACTGACCTAAGGTATCTCCCTTTTCCTTGCTTTGGTAATTTATTAATTTGGTGACCTTGGTAACTGCCTAATTCACTTATGTAGACAAGGCAGCTCCACTTCTGACAACAGCATAGATAGAAGAATAGGACAAAGATATTCATGAGTTTTGTTAGATCCTAGATTAATTTTGTGCATCCTGTTGTGTCTTAAGAAAGACCTGAGAATGTGATGCTTCATAAAATTATTTTTTTAATTTAATTTAATTTTTTTTTAAAGATCTGCAAATATTTTGTATTCAAATTCATAGAATAATATTTTAAATAGACTATGTTGGATAAAACTTTGTAGCTGTCAATTTAAGATTCAGTTTACACAGTTTTTCGTATTTACAAAAGAAGAAACTATATGCAATAACATATGCCTGTCTATTCTTGAAGCCAGTATTAAATCTTAAGAGAAATAAACAACAGCCTTTATTTAACTTTGTTGAGTATTGGAAAAAATCCAAAATCACTTTTTTTCTCCATAGCCAATACCATTATGAATATAATAGATTTTTTTCCCCATAAAAATCTGAAAAGTATATTTTTAGGGAAGTTGCTCCCAACAAGAAAAACAAGTAGCTCTCTAATAATATCTTGTAGTAACTTATCTTGCATAGGGCACAGTATATTATCATGACTCAGATTCTGGAAATACTTGATAGGATTATTTTTAGAGCACAGGAACTAGTCTTTTAAAAAATAGACTAACGTTCTTAATTTTTTTAACAGAATAAACCAAACTGTTTAACTTATCTCCTCAAGATTATTTAAAAAAAAAAGATTAAGGTGACAGGAGAATCACTTTACATATCATATGACTTGTGTACTTCTGTTCTTTGGTATATGAGTGGAAAGAATAGCAAATCTAAAGAGAGATTTGATCTTTTGATTGAATAATTTGTGCAGGTCTAAAGGGTTCTTAAAACAGAAGGAGGGAAGAATGGGAGTTAGATATGAATTTTAAAACTCACAAATTGTCTTTTCTTCTTACACATGGGTACAAAACTTGGAATCCATGAACTGAATCTATATTCAGCTATGCATTTTTTTCTATGCATTAGCAATATATGATACATTAATTTTTAAAGTCAGCTAGGATCTCCTGATTTCATTTTTATTTCATGTGTGTATTTCTAGTATGTCGGGGTATATTTCTCAATTTGTTATGATCGCAGCTTAAGTGGGCAAAAGTAACTGGAATGTCCATATTCACCAAGAACTTAGCTATTTGTGACAGCTGATTCATTTCTATCATTTCTAATTTTATGTAATTGAAAAGAAAGTTACTTTTCTGATTTTAAAGAACGGATCGAAAGTATAAGGTTTTTTATACATTTCTGGGAAGTTTCTGAATTCTAAAAATCAGAAAATGACAAGGCTTTTGCTATATGGTCTAGAAGAAATGAATTGATTAATATGTTATTTATAATTATGTGCATCTTTTTTCCTTTAAATTTTTCATTATGTTTAGTTCTTAATAATACATATTCCCTTTTTTGTTGATAATCATGTATATAGGGTGTGCATGTTCCATTATTTTAAAATAATAATTAAATGCACACACACACAAAATAGTAAAGTTAAACCAATCCAGGTGCAACCTGAAGGTAGCCCCAAAATGATCTATCTAGGAAGTAACAGAGCTAAAGAATGAAAGAAAAAAAGGAGATGTATAGAAAATTTTAGATTAAATGGGAGTGTGTATTAAAAAATAAGTAACTATATTGCTCATTAAACATACACTGTAAATCACCTAGGCTGAAAAAATAAGCAGTTAATTAATTTATTTTAAACAATTGTAAGGTTGTCCAACTTTTAATTTATGTCTCTGAGTGGTGTGCCGTAGCAATAAACAAAAACAAGCAGAATCTAACCAATATAAACACAATATAGTGAATGCAACATACAGTGCCAGGTATTCACTGTTCTGCTAAAAGTTAATAGGGTAGATTGCATGGTTGCTGCGTGGATATGATGTTTGAGATTGTGGTGGAATGCAAAGGTATAACAAACAAATAAATAAAATCAAGAACTGAACTCAGTTCAAGGGAGTCTTCAGCTTTAAACCTCCAAGTAATACATATCAAGAACAAACTTGCTGGGTACATAGTGATGATAAGCCAAAACTGAATTTATGTTTTATTGGATTACACATATGCTAAATAGAATTTCCCATAAATCAGCAGAAAAATGTCCAATTTTGGCTGTTGACCATGGCTCACATGGACTGTACACTAAATGATGTTTTGAGACTGAACGAAAGAACTTTATTGATTCCTGGCTTTGGAGGAAAATAATTGTCATTTTGTGATACTTTTCAAAAATCTACGACGATAATAAACACCAATAACATTTATCCTGGTATTATCTAGTTTGAAACCCACTGATAAAATACATTAGATAACAAAGTATTGTAGATTTTGAAATTAAACCCCTAACGCGTTAAAGTCTTTATTTACACACATATACATTTAGGATAAATAAGTGAGGTTTTTAAATAGCCAGTTGACAAAATACAACAGTTCTCCTGTATTAGGAATGATTGCCAGCCAAATAAAATATTGCTGTTCCACAAGGAAATGGCTAACTAAACAGAGAGTGTAATGAATCCATAGCTGAAGATTTCTCCATGAAATTCCCTGTGCAAATACACACACACACACATACACACACACACACACATACACACATGATAGAGGCTTTTTTGGTAGTTTTGGATATTCACAAGACAGATTGCTTAGTATTATGTAAATGACAAATGGGTTTAAAATTGACTAAATATATGATTAGTAGTGAAGAAAAATTAGATAATATTGTGTTTGGGTATGTTTAATGTTTTAGCACAATTCCAAACTTTCCAACAAATATTTACCATGGACCTATCTCAGAAGCCTGGTAGACATATGAAACACACTATAGATATATTTATTAATTTTCTTTTAAATATTTTAAAAATATTAAAAGATATGGAAAATAGTTTTCAAAACTACAGTCTGTACAATCAGTCTGTACAATTGAAGGAAAAAAGTGCTTCTCTGAAACCACAAAAATATAAAAATAATAAAGTGTAAAAATAACCATTTGTCCTGAAGTTATCTGTTCTTCTATATCTAACCAAAAAAGTTAAGATGGCAGCTAAGTTTTATGTTCTTTTTAATGTTTTATAAATAACACAATTTCTATCATTTGCACTTAGTAACTTATGTAACAATGCCTTTGTTAAAAGATATCATTTTCTGTTTCATCATTGGTATAATTGTGTATATAACATTTGCCCAGCTGAACTATTACAGCTTGGTCTTAGTTGACAGGAAGGAATGATGAAATAAATATGAAATTACATTTCTGTATAATTTATACAGATGAAGATACAGATGTTAAAATTGAACAATTGTTAGTAGGTAAGAAGATAAAATCTTTTAAAGTAAGGGATAACATATACCATATACATATAACTTTCTTAATTAGGCAGTCCAAAGACATCTTGAGTATAAAAACAGTTGGAGAAGAATTTAAGTTTGCAGTATTGAAACTTAGCAGGATATATTTCTCTCTATATAAATCTATCTATATATATAGATTTCAGGAAGCACAGAGAGGCACCTGCCCCACTGTATATCGAGGGGGGCTGTGTGGAGAGAGTTTCCTCTTTTAAATACTTGGGAGTGCTTATTAGTCAAGATCTCACCTGGAAAAACAACATGTCCTTGGTGATTGGCAAGGCCCAACAGAGACTTCATTTCCTTAGAGTCCTGAGAAAAAAAATCAGGTGAAACAATGGCTGATGACCTCTTTCTATCGGTCCACGATAGAAAGTGTCCTCACATACTGCATTACAGTATGGTTTGCTGGTTTAACTGCTGCGGACAGGAAGGCACTACAGAGAGTGATCAATTCGGCACAAGAAACCATTGGTTGCCTTCTAACACCACTGGATGACATTGCCAGATCTCACTGCTTTAGCAGACTAAAGAAGATACTCAGAGATGATTCACACCCTGGTCAGTGTCTCTTCACACTTCTACCATCGAGCAGAAGACATCAAAGCATAGCCAGCCAAACAAATAGATTTAAAAATAGTTTCTAACCTTGGGCTATCAGACCACAATCACTTCACATGCATGCAGAAACGTATGACTAGTTTTTATTTTTCTTTCTTTTTCTTTTTTTCCTTAATTACTTGCATAGGGATTATTCTTTATACTATTTATATTTGTATTTTTTGTCATGGATTGCACCAGTGAGGCTAAAATCAATTTTGTTGTATACATGATGTACAATGACAATAAAGGCTATACTATGTATTATTAAATCTGATAATCTGATATACTTTCTATTGATTCTAAGATTTTTTTACAGATATTTGTAAAAAATCTATAGAATTATAGACTTGCAGTTGGTATGAACCAGGGGTGAAATGCTCCCGGATCAGACCGGATTGCGCGATCTGGTAGTGCTGGATATAGTAGCGCCCTGGCCCCGCCCCCCCGCCTCTACTGAGCCGCACCATCTGCAGAGGTTTTTTTTTTTTTTTAAAGCCGGTTTTGCTTCAGCCGAAACAGGCCTTTAAAGTAAAAAAAAAAGCCTTTGAGGATTCCGCCCCTCAGCTGAGATCGGCAGAGACTTTAAACTTTTTTTAAAAAAATGTAAAGTCTCCTCTGGCGATCTCACCTGAGTTCCTCATCAGCAGAACCTTACTTGTACTCTTACTTGTAGAAAACATGTTTTCTACAAGTAAGAGTAGAGATTCTAAGGCACTTACCTGATTACTGATGAACGCATGACTCTTTTTCCAGCCCGAAAGCAGTTTCAGTTTCAGCCAGACAGAATCAATCGCTCAGCTAATCTATTTCCTTGGTGATCAGCTGGCTGGCTTTGCTGGCTGAGGAACTCTGGGATTTGAAGTCCACAATCAAATCAAATCAAATAATAAAATAAAAGAGTTGTGCAGCTTTCTGAGATTTGGTGTGTTTCTGTAGTGTTTCACTCTAACTACACAAACACACAAAATCTCAGAAAGCTGTATGTGGCATAGTGTGTGTGTGTGTGTGTGTGTTAGTTGTGTGTGTGTAAAGTGTGAAAGTTGGTTTTTGAGCTTTTTGTGGCTATGTGAAATGTGAAGTGCAGCTGCTTTTACATTGTGTGTGAGTCAGTTGTGTTGTGTTGTGTTGTGTGTGTGTAAAATGTGAAAGTTGGTTTTTGAGCTTTTTGTGGCTATGTGAAGTGTTAAGTGCAGCTGCTTTTACATTGTGTGTGAGTCAGTTGTGTTGTGTTGTGTGTGTGTAAAGTGTGAAAGTTGGTTTTTGGTACCTCTTATTGTTTTTTTATACTTTGTTTATTATTTTTATTATTTATTGTTATTGGCCATGCCCACCCAGCCATCTTACCCCAAGCCACGCCCACCAATTAAGCCATGCCCACAGAACCGGTAGGGAAAATTTTTAGATTTCACCCCTGGTATGAACTCATCTCGGTATGAGGTCATATACAAAAATTGGCATCAATAATTTGGATCACTTTATTGTTAAGCAGTCTTTTAAAACTTTTGATGTTTTTGATGCAAAAAAGAAGTTGGATTGTCTAAAACTAATGAATAGCAAAATTCTATTCAACATCTTTTGACTTTACAATTTGGGCTTGGCAGATTAGCAATAGTGGAAACTCCTAGACAATTTTATTGTGAAAAATTAAGAAAACTAATATCAATGCAGAAGTGAAAAATCTATAAATGACCTGGAAAAAAAGGGATGGAGTATCCTGTTCAAAAAATCAATGAAGTAGAGTTTTAAATAGAATTGAATAGAATTCTTTATTTGCCGAGTGTGATTGGACGCACAGGAATTTGTCTTTGGTGCATATGCTCTCGGTGTTATATTTGTTATATTTGTCAAGGTTGGTAGTAACTGTTTTTTCTGCAGTTCTATATAACTATATATATAAAACAAACAAACAAACTAACAAACAGTACATTTTTTCTGAATAGAGTATTGACCGAGTCAAAATTTATACAGCTTATAACAAATATTTCCCAAATATAATTTATATATTTCAATTTCTGCCATAATATTCTTTTTTTCTACTTTTTTATTATTCATCTCTACATATTTAATATATAATCAATATTATCATCCGCCCTGACCTCCAGTCTTAATCATATTTTATTTCTTTATCTTATTTCTCCATTTATCACATATATTTCTCAAAATCACCACATTTGTAAGTTATCATCAATTTGTTTCCTCTTATTTCCTTTTTTCTATTGAAACCCAACAATTTAAACATAGTCATTTCCATCCTTAGTTTCTCTTTTTTTATTCTAGTTTGATATTTCACATTTGTCTCTTAATGTCAATTATTTTCCAAGGTGGACCAATTTATCATTTCTTATTTCCCTATTAATCATTTTACCATTTTACCAAAAACACCATATTTCTTCAGATTTGTTTTTCACACCATCTTTTTCAAATACAAACATTCTCTTAATCTCCTAATCTTCTTTTTCTTAATTTCTACTGCTATCTTATTCAATTTCAATTTCATTTGAATTTCCATATCTTAACCTCTTCTAAATACATCATACAATTCATATCATAATTCCATTTTTACAATACTGGTATTAATACAATTCATTTAATTCTATAGGTATATAATATATTTCCTTTCCTCCTTTCCCTTGTTTTTCTCCATTCTACTGTTCGCATTACACAATATATTTCATCTTACAATCATAAATATTAATACAATTAACTTATTACTATAGGTATATATCATATTACCCTTCTTCCTTTCCATTAATTATTCCTTTTAACCATTTTCTCTTGGTCCATCCAGCAATCCACCTCTTAAAATTTTCCTCCCTTTATCCCATTCTCTCATTTTCTTTTTTTCCTTTTTTCCCTTTTTATAATAAAAAAGTAAGGCTCTGCATTTAGGCAAAAAAACAAAACAAAATACACAGGTATATGTGGTACTTTGCTCAATAGTAGTACCTGTGAGAGGGATCTTGGAGTCCTAGTGGAAAACCATTTAGATATGAGTCAGCAGTGTGCAGCAGCTGCTAAAAAAGCCAACACAGTTCTGGGCTGTATAAACAGAGGGATAGAATGAAGATCATGTGAATGTTAATACCACTTTATAATGCCTTGGTAAGGCCACACCATTTAAAACCATTAGGCCAGTCCTGCATGATGAAACAGAAATGTTTTCAGCTCGCATTGAAAGGTCCGGAGATCAGGGAGTTGGCGAATACCTGGTGGTAGCTCATTCCAGAGGGTTGGTGCCCCACAGAGAAGGCCCTCCCCTGGGGGTGGCCAGCCGACATTGTCTGGCCGACAGCACCCTGAGGAGACCCTCCCTATGTGAGCGCACTGGTCGATGGGAGGCCGCAGGTTGCAGCAGGCGGTCCCATAAATAACCCGGTCCTATGCCATGGAGCGCTTTAAAGGTGGTAACCAATACCTTGAATTCTACCCGAAAGACCACCAGAAGCCAGTGCAGCCTGCGCAGGAGGGGTGTTATATGGGATCAACGAGTCGCTCCCTCTATCACCCGTGCGGCCGCATTCTGAACCAATTGGAGTCTTCGGGTGCTCTTCAAGGGGAGCCCCATGTAGAGAGCGTTGCAGTAGTCCAGACGGGAAGTGACGAGGGCATGAGTGACTGTGCATAAGGAATCCCGGTCTAAGAAGGGACGCAACAGGCGAATCAGGCGGACTTGATAAAAAGCTCCTCTGGCGACGGCCGTCATATGCTCTTCCAATGACAGCCGTGCATCCAGAAGGTCGCCCAGATTGCAGACCCTCTGTGTGGGGGCCAATGACTTGTCCCCCACAGTCAGCGATGGCCTCAGCTGATTATACCCGGATGCCGGCATCCACAGCCACTCGGTCTTGGCAGGGTTGAGTCGGAGCCTGTTTTTCCCCATCCAGACCCGTACGGCCTCCAGACACCGGGACATCACTTCAACGGCTTCGCTGGGGTGGTTAGGGATGGAAATGTACAGCTGAGTATCATCAGCGTACATTTTTATTATTATAAGTCCTTTACATGTCTAATTTGCCCTAAATTCCCATCTGGTTTGTTTGTTTGTTTGTTTGTTTGTTTGTTTGTTTATTTATTTATTTATTTATTTATTTATTTATTTATTTATTTATTTATTTGATTTTTATACCGCCCTTCTCCCAAAGGACTCAGGGCGGTGTACAGGCAAGATAAAACCAACAATACAATATACAGTTTAAAATGCAATTAAAAAACTTATTTAAATTAGCCTGAAAATTAAAATTTGCCATAAACTAAAAACCCCATTTAAAATTAATAAAATTTAACAATTTAAAATTCAATTTAAGCCAGCCCCGCGCGGATAAAAAGGTGTGTCTTCAGTTCGCGACGGAATGTCCGAAGGTCAGGTATTTGGCGTAAACCCGGGGGAAGCTCATTCCAGAGTGTGGGAGCCCCCGCAGAGAAGGCCCTTCCCCTGGGGGCCGCCAGCCGACATTGCTTGGCGGACGGCACCCTGAGAAGTCCCTCTCTGTGAGAGCGTACGGGTCGGTGGGAGGCATGTGGTACCAGCAGGCGGTCCCGTAAGTACCCAGGTCCTAAGCCATGGAGCGCTTTAAAGGTCGTGACCAACACCTTAAAGTGCACTCGGAAGGCCACAGGTAGCCAGTGCAGTCTGCGCAGGAGTGGTGTTACGTGGGAGCTACGGGTAGCTCCCTCTATCACCCGCGCAGCTGCATTCTGGACTAACTGAAGCCTCCGAGTGCACTTCAAGGGGAGCCCCATGTAGAGAGCATTACAATTCCCTTTTTCTCCTCTCACTTTTCTTATTTCCCCACTGCTGATCTTAGTGTAATCATTTAACATTTTTGTGCCTAATCCTTTCCCCCCCTTTTCCCTTTTTTCTACATTTTTGTCACATGTTTTGCCACATGTCCTATCCTTTCTATTTTTGCCACTGCTAATCCCAGTAATCATTTAAAATATTTTCCTCTTTTTCCACTTTCCTTTTCTTCCCTTAGTTTGCTTCTTTTTTTATAAATTGTTTCCTCCTATCCCTTCTCTTTTTTTCATTGTTACTTCCAATGTAATCATTTAGTTTTTCATCATCAATATCTTATCTTCTGTGCTGTTTTCTTGCTTCTCATTCTTAATCTCTTTATCCAATTGAATATGTTCTGACACAGTTTTTCATTTTCTATCAAGATTAAATGATACATGCATCGTTTTGACCATCTCACTGCCACATTTTGACATTCTGGTTTGTTTTTAACTCCAATTTACAGTTTTGTTATTTTCTACCTCCTTTAGTTGTTGAGCTCAAACAGCTTAAAAGAAACCAAATCCTTCAAATTGCAAAATTGCAAAATTTCCAATTTGTGTATTAAATCCGCTTATCAAATGCTTTACAAGTTTCTTCTTTCTCTTCTTAATTTTATATATCCCAAATTCCAGTTTAAAATCCAATTTCAAATCCAATCCAATTAAAAAGTTTCCTTTACAGGGCTTTTCTATTTTGAATTTTTCTTTGTTCTTCAAAGTTTAAAACTTTTAGAATTATGTCCAATCTTATTCAATAACTATTTTCTTTCGGGTTTCTTTTTCTTATAATAATTTTAATATCTCCAAATCCAATTTCCAGTCCAAATATCAAGCTCCATTCCATTTAGTGCTTTAATTTCTGTTTTGTTTTTCTCCCTCCATTAACATTCCCTAATGCCAATTAGCTGCTATTTTCTTGCCTGGACTTCTTTTAAAAATTTTTAAATACTTCTTTTTTACCTGTGAGTTGGCCAATCGCTCACCCAATACAAATACTCTGTCCAAATCACCACTCCTGCACAAAACTTATTCCGGTTGCCCCAGCTTCATGATGACCGCAATGGCTGCCAGATTGAAGAGTTTCCTCCGACCTTCTGAGGAACTTGCCTGTTCCTCTTGGTCATACGAGGTGCCTCTGCTTCCTCACCATCCTTACAGGATGGATCCGGTCCGAAGACCTCTGACAGCAGTTTGTCTGCCTGGATTTTCACAGGGCTCATCGGAGCCCAGTATTTTCCAGCCAGTCTCACCATGACACTTCTGGTTTTCTATTGCAGTTCTAATTATCCTCTGAATTATCCTCTGTCTGTCTTGTTGAGTTAGAGAACCAAACCAGACTGTTATAGAGGTGCAAATGACAGACTCAATAATACCTCTGTAGAACTGTATCAGCAGCTCTTTGGGCAGTTTGAACTTCCTGGGTTGAGTTAAGTTGAGTTGAGTTGAGTTGAGAAATGTATATTAGTATCCTATTATATTAATACATGATTAATGCAAAATATTAGTTTTCATGTTTATTGGAAACATATTATAGTAAAATCTTGGTTTCTCTTTCTCAAAGCAACATGTCAAATTTGTAGATCTCAAAGTAAAGAAGTCTGATTTTCTAGTAATATTTAAAGTTGATTTTTTTAAGAGTACATTAACATACTCAAAAGTACTCACTACCAATTGCTTTTATAAATACAAATGACTAATTTCACTTCAAATTCTAGCTTCTGTAGCTAGAAAATATTTCCTCCCAGTTATTCATTTCTGCAATTTCTAATAAGTTAAAACTTATTATTTTTGTAATGGATGGCATTTTAATGTATAGCTTTCTATGTTCTGGAACTGACAGATCACATGACTGAATAACTTGCAAAATTCTGTATGTTTCCCAGTTGATTCCATCTGCAAGTTAGCGCAGGCAAGGTTGACAACTAGGTTGCTTTGCTTCAAAATGGGGTCTGGACAATATTTCTGAGCTCTATTCCCAGGGATGTTTATAGAGGCTGCAACTTCCAGTAAGTTTCTGCAGTCAAAGAAAGGCTAGAGAGTTTACACACCTGATGTAAAATTTAAGCGCTCTCTGTCCGATAACAGATCTCACTTTTCCCGAGTCCCAGACCTGATGAATATGCTGAATTTTAAATGAGCAGATTTAAAGAGGAGAATTACTTTCAGTAGGATGAGTTAATTAGAGAATGAAGGGAATAGGTTTAGTAATTAATTCAGATTACATAAGGCTATTGAGAATACCATGGATATAATTCATTGAAAAATGCCCATTAGGGATCCCAACATTGTTTTCCCATCCTTCCTGCCTAGTCAGTTTAAGATGCTATTCAAAACTGAAAAGAAAGCTTGTCTTATTGATCATAATTGGTGTGCAAAAAATAGTTTACTTGTTCAGTATGACTTATTTTATAACCTATGTGCCTTGGTAGGCCAAGCAAACAATACATCTTGGAATAAGGCATTCTTAATAATCCTGCTGACATTAGTGACTTTAGCAGAAACAACACAGAACAAAAACACAGACATAATATGTAAAAGTCACTGCAGGGCATTCCATCTGCAGCCATTGATTAAGACATGCTAATGCAAAATAGAAATGTGCAAATCTTGTTTCAAATAAATATCCTACATCAATTTTAATTTAATTATCACCTTATTGTATACCTCAGGTGTTCTGGATCTATAGGTGTTTTGACTTACAAGTCTCAAATTTCTTGCCTTTGACCATTGCAGGTAAGGGATGAATAAGGCTAAAATCTAGAGTCTAGAGGATACTATAATTTTTGTTGTTTACATTTATACCCCGCCCTTCTCCGAAGACTAATTGGTCTGTGCTATCAAACACTAATTCTAGATTTTAGAACAAAGACTTCCAGCCTATTTAGATGTTCCACTGGGAACTGTGCGCTCTGCCCTGGATTGATCTGAGTTATGTGCAACTTGAAGAAAAGGACAAGATGGGGTGTGGGACAAGAAAGTGATTAGAATGCTATATTGCAGGCTAACTCTGCCTGCAGCTAGGAGTTTAATTCTGACTGGCTCAAGTTGACTCAGCTTCCATCCTTCCAAGATCAGTAAAATGAGGACCAGGGCAATATGTTGACATTGTAAACCACCCAGACAGTGCTGTAAAGCACTATGGGGCAATGCATATGTCTAATGCTATTGCTATTGCATCTCAGTAGATTGGCAGTTGAATTCTATTTCTGCACTGAATATGACATCATCAATCACCTAAGAATAGCAGGAGAGTTTTGAGGCTCCATGTACAATATATTGAAGTTCTGACTTTTAACATATGCTCCTGCAAGTACATAAAATCTACAATTATTATGTAACACGAATAAGCTTTTCCTGGTGTAGACCCTTTAGAATCTGGTCAAAATCTAGCATCAAATGTTTTCTCAGTTCACAAAGATATTTTTCATCTTGCAAGAATCCATTTAAGCGGCTACACAATATTTTTTAGTAAGAGCAAGGATGGATATAGTATGCTATATCAGGTTCTTTATGTATTTTGCTCCACAATACTTTTTGCACAATATTTTTTGCTTATAAGTAAAAAACAAGTCCATACATTTAAAAGTCATTTATTATCAATGGTTGATGATCATTCATTAATCTAACTCCTGGATTTAATTGACTGAAATTGTAGCATATCCTCCAGCTGTCCCTATTTTTTAAAATATATTGTTTAAATTTAATACATAAATAATTCCCTTGTTTTTTCTTCTTTATACTTTCTAGGGATATTGTCAAAATACACCCTTGTGAAGTAACAATTCCTTCTGCCTACCTGTCTATTTATCAAAGAATAAATGTTGCTAGATATTATGGATCTTATTTTTATTTATTTAATTTATTAATCTCATTCATAAGGCTGCTCATTCAACAAAAAGTGACTCTGGGCAGTGCATAGCAATCAATAAAACACTAAATATATAAAATAATCATTATAAAAATATAAAATGACTATTAAAGCAAAAAATTAAAATATACAAATCTCAGAAAGAGAGTAAAAAGATCTACTACAGTGGATTGAGGTTTCCAATTTCCTGGGACCTCCCACTCCCATTACCAGGTCTTGGCAGACTTCAAAAATGATAACACATAATCTTAACAAAATGGATTTATTTGGATTCCTCGTGACTAGGAATGGGCAATTTGACTTCGGTTGCATACATCCACACAGTCCAGTAGTGGTATTCACTTACCTTTGCTACTGGTTCAGGAATGTGAGCATGCTTGCCACCTCTGCGCATGCACAGAGGACGTCCGTGATGACATCTGGGTGGGTGAGTGGAGTCTCCTGCCGCTTCCAATACTGGTTCGTCCGAACCGGGTAGAACCTGTAGAATCCCTCCACTGCCACACACCCTTTGCAGCCCTTGAGAGCATCCAAAGGATGTCAAAATGAAGTAGTGAATTGTTGAATCATAGTGGAGCAACTCTTCACTTTGTACTTTTTAAAAAAATGAGCCTAAAGTACAGTCAAGAACAGCATAATTATATCTATTCTACTTTTTAAAGTACTTTTTAAATAACCCTTATATATTCTGGTCCTCGCTGTCTTGAACCTCAATTATTAGTGCCCTACACTGTCTGCAAAATGCTGATCTACCATTACATTAATTTTTAAAATGTATTTTTCTAAGGCTCTCATGAAGCAAGTTTATAAAAGAAAATATAAAGCAACCCAGCAATAGAGGAGCAGCAACATTCCAATTTATCTATGATTTTAAGAAATGAATATAATGCAAGTGGAGATACATCTTTGTTGGTCAGGTGTGTTCCCATGATGTGTATCTGCAATAAGAAGGATTGTGCATAGCAAATACTAATCAGTAGTACAGTATTTCTTTGTACACCGTCCGTAGGATTATCTAGTACCTGGATGAAGCTGTCTATCTAGACCCGTTCCAGTCCGGCTTCCGGTCCGGTCACAGTACGGAGACAGCTTTGGTCGCGTTGGTGGATGACCTCTGGAGGGACAGGGACAGGGGCTGTTCCTCTGCCCTGGTCCTATTAGATCTCTCAGCGGCTTTCGATACCATCGACCATGGTATCCTGCTGCACCAGTTGGAGGGTCTGGGAGTGGGAGGCCCTGTTTATCGGTGGTTCTCCTCCTATCTCTCCGACCGGTCGCAGACGGTGTTGACAGGGGGGCAGAGGTCGACCGCGAGGCGCCTTACTTGTGGGGTGCCTCAGGGGTCGATTCTCTCGCCCCTCCTGTTCAACATCTACATGAAGCCACTGGGCGAGGTCATCAGTGGTTTCGGGGTGAGTTATCATCTGTACGCTGATGATACGCAGCTGTACTTTTCCACCCTGGACCATCCCAATGAAGCTGTCGAAGTGCTGTCCCGGTGTCTGGAAGCCGTACGGGTCTGGATGGGGAGAAACAGACTCAAGCTCAATCCCTCCAAGACGGAGTGGCTGTGGATGCCGGCACCCCGGTTCAGTCAGCTGCAGCCGCAGCTGGCTGTGGGGGGCGAGTTATTGGCCCCAACGGAGAGGGTGCGCAACTTGGGTGTCCTCTTGGATGGGCGGCTGTCGTTCGACGATCATTTGGCAGCCGTCTCCAAGAGGGCCTTCCACCAAGTACGCCTGGTGCGCCAGTTGCGCCCCTTCCTTGACCGGGATGCCTTATGCACGGTCACTCATGCCCTTGTCACCTCCCACTTGGATTATTGCAATGCTCTCTACATGGGGCTGCCCTTGAAGTGCACCCGGAGACTGCAGCTAGTCCAGAATGCAGCTGCGCGGGTAATACTGCGAGCAACTTGTTGCTCCCATGTAACACCACTCCTGCGCAGTTTGCACTGGCTTCCTGTGGTCTTCCGGGTGCGCTTTAAGATTTTGGCTACCACCTTTAAAGCGCTCCATGGCTTAGGACCCGGGTACTTACGGGACCGCCTGCTGTTACCTTTTGCCTCCCACCGACCCATACGCTCTCACAGAGAGGGCCTTCTCAGGATGCCGTCCGCCAAACAATGTCGGCTGGCGGCCCCCAGGGGTAGGGCCTTCTCTGTGGGAGCTCCCACGCTCTGGAACGAGCTTTCCCCTGGTTTACGTCAAGTGTCTGATCTTCGGACCTTTTGCCGTGAGCTGAAAACGCACCTATTTATTCAAGCGGGACTGGCCTAAAATTTTATTGGGGTTATTTATATCTTAATATTTTAAATTGTTTTAAATTCGGCCACCTTATAATATGTTTGTTTTAATTTCTTTTAATATTTATACTGTGATTTTTTACTTGGCTGTACACCGCCCTGAGTCCTTCGGAAGAAGGGCGGTATAAAAATCAAATCAAATAAATAAATAAAAATAAATCTTGGTTGTCTATGGAAATTCAGCAAGGGTTACTCTATCAAAGGCAGAAAGCAAGTTTTGCTGATCTTCTGCTATTTATATCTATCTATATGCACCTTTTCATCTGCATAGTCCTATCCTAGGGTCTGTTTCTTGATCTCCCTGCAGGACAATAGAATACTAAAATGTTAAAATACTTGCTTTTGCATACAGTATGAACAGAGCCTTTGATCTATATAAATCTTAGAAAAGTACAAGCTTAAATCAGGTAACTGTCTCTTAAAAAAGTAAGAGGAAATTGTATTTTATGGAATTTTACCAGAAAAATCACTATTTATTTGGCTGCAAAAAGATTAAGCATTTGCTTCATTGATTGTGGCATAAAAAAAAAATGGAACAGATAATTTCTTGCAATGCCACAACAGGAAGGTACATTGGGGTAGGAAAAAAATGTTATATTTCATTGATGCATTTTTAAATCTTCCTAACCATTTCATTTTCCTTCTCATTTCTGTTCTTTTTTAAACCAAATATTCAAGACTTAGTTGAAACTGAAGATAAGTGCTAACACTTTGTCAAGCATTTGAATCCCTTCCAGCATATTGTAGTATAATCCGCTGTCCACAAACATCCCCTTCATTATTGCCTAATTACATGCAAATTTCATAAAATGAATGAGTTTTAAGTACTTGTCAATCTGTCATCCTAGGAACCACTGAAACATTTTGACTGCTGGATAAATAATCAGCAATAATCACACTATGCAAATTTGATATTTTCTGTACAATTATCTGAAACCATAAATAACTGGACACAAAGACATTTGGCATTCTTTCAAAAAGACTTGACCTAAAGGTTCTTCCTGCTCTCCCTCTCTGAATGTGCTTGTGGAATTTTTAAAATTCTGACTGAGTAATTATGACCAGTGGAAAAATTGTTAGCACTTAACATCTAGCATTTGGGTTTTAATTTTTTTATCCCTCAAAAAAGGGCTGAAGGAAAAGTCATTTCACTTTTATTTTTAAATTTTAACTGTTAATTACATTTGCAATACTATTTCTCTAGTATCATTTGGTTTTATACTAATTCTTTTAAATTTTCTGTTTCATTCAATCTTTTTGTCTTTCTGGTAATGATAAAAAAAGAAGAAAGGAAAAATGAATAAAGTAATATGTAATATGGCTGAGTAAAATCTTATGAAATAAACACGTTGTAGTATTTGCCACACTTTTGACCACCAATGTTGGAGAAGACTTTTGAGAATACTTGGACAGCCAAGAAAACATACAAATGCATCATCATCATCAACAACAACAACAAAATCAACCTAGAGTTTTCACTTTAAACACAAATGACAGGATTCAAATTACTTTGAAAAATAATTTCATAGACCTACCTGTTTGAAAAAGGTTCTAAAGCTGGGAAAGATGGAAGGGAAGAGAAAAGGATGATCAGCAGAAAGATGGATGGACTCATTTACAATGCAATGAATGTGTCATTGGAAGGTTTGAAGCACCAGGTTAGGCACAGATTTTCATGGGGGAAAAAATCTATGTGGTCACTTAGATTAAACAATGTCTTGATGGTACATAATCAAGCGTTGTCTATAAAAGATGTTGACCTGGTTTGCACAGGGAACTCATACAAGACACCTCTTTTCAAAGTTAAAGTTAACTACTAAATTTAAAGAAGTCACTTTTTTTCTGGCTCAGATGGTTTTTGAAAAAACATGATGGCCTCCATGTCTCTGAGTCAGTGAGTGAATATAGTCATTTGTAGAAACCTGGAAAAGCCTCTGAAATTAATGGGCAGACCTGAAAAAAGGAAATGGCTGCTTTAAAAGTCTCAAAATAAGTGCTTATATGTACTCTGCTTGTACTGAAGGATTTGCACCGCTCTAATATATATTTTTATAGAATTATTTTTGATAATATCCACTGTATTACAAAATTGTCCAATGTGAAACATGAAGGTCCATGCTAAATCCAGTTCATCTAGCAAGTCTGATTCTAATTAGTCTTACAAAACTTATCACCTATTTTAACTTTTATTTATTTATTTATTTATTCGATTTGTATACCGTCCTTCTCCCGAAGGACTCAGGGCGGTTCACAGCCAATAAAAATACAAAAAATACATATAACACAGGTTAAAAACAATATAAAAAACTAATTCAATATATGGCCTAAAAATTGGAATAAAATTAAAAACCCCATTTAAAAACCCCATTTAAAAACTACTTTTAAGCTAACCCTGCGCGCTGAAACAAAAGCGTCTTCAGCTCGCGGCGATAGGTCCGGAGGACAGGGAGTTGATGAAGCCCCGGAGGCAGCTCATTCCAGAGGGCAGGAGCCCCCACAGAGAAGGCCCTCCGCCTGGGGGTCGCCAGCCGACATTGTTTGGCCGACGGTACCCGGAGGAAGCCCTCTCTGTGGGAGCGCACAGGTCGATGAAAGGCTACTGGTGGCAGTAGGCGGTCCCGTAAGTAACCCAGTCCTATGCCATGGAGCGCTTTAAAGGTGGTGACCAACACCTTGAATTGGACCCGGAAGACCACTGGGAGCCAGTGCAGGCTGCGCAGGAGAGGTGTCACATGGGAGCCATGAGGTGCTCCCTCTATCACCTGCACAGCTGCATTCTGGACCAGTTGGAGCTTCCGGGTGTCCTTCAGGGGAAGCCCCATGTAAAGAGCATTGCAGTAGTCCAGGCGGGATGTAACAAGGGCATGAGTGACCGTGCAAAGGAAAACCCGGTCCAGAAAGGGACGCAACTGGCGTATCAGGTGAACCTGATAAAAAGCTCCCCTGGCGACGGCCGTCATATGTTCTTCTAAAGACAGCCGTGCATCCAGGAAGACACTCAGATTGCGAACCCTCTCCGTGGGGGCCAATGACTCGCCCCCAACAGTCAGCGATGGAATCAGCTGACTCTACTGGGCTGCCAGCATCCACAGCCACTCCGTCTTGGAGGGATTGAGTTGGAGCCTGTTTCTCCCCATCCAGACCCGTACGGCCTCCAGACACTGGGACATCACTTCGATGGCCTCGTTGGGGTGGTTAGGGATGGAGATGTACAGCTGAGTGTCATCATTCATATATAGATATATATAGATGACAACTCACCCCAAAACCACGGATGATCTCACCCAGCGGCTTCATATAGATGTTGAACAGAAGAGGCAAGAGAACCGACCCTTGCGGCACCCCACACAAGAGGCGCCTCGGGGCCGATCTCTGCCCTCCTGCCAACACCGTCTGCGATCGGTCGGAGAGGTAGGAGGAGAACCACCAATAAACGGTGCCCCCCACTCCAAGTCCCCCGAGCCACCGCAGCAGGATACCATGGTCGATGGTATCAAAAGCCGCTGAGAGATCTAATAGGACTAGGACAGAGGAGCAACCTCTGTCCCGAGCCCTCCAAAGATCATCGACTAACGGGACCAAGGCCGTCTCCGTGCTGTAACCGGGCCGGAAACCGGACTGGAACGGGTCCAGATAGACAGTTTCATCCAGGTACTGGGGGAACTGTCGTGCAACCACACTCTCAACAATCTTCACCATAAAACAAAGGTTGGAGACAGGACAGTAATTTGCTAAAACAGCTGGATCCAGGGAGGGCTTCTTGAAGAGGGGCCTCACCACCGTGTCTTTCTTTCTGTGGTAGGGAAGACACCCTCCACCAAGGAGGCGTTGACAATTCCCTGGAGCCAGCCTCATGTAACCTCCCGGGTGGCCAGTACCAACCAGGAGGGACACAGGTCCAATAAACATGTGGTCGCATTCAGTCTCCCCAGTATCCTGTCCATGTCCTCAGGAGCCACAGTATCAAACTCCTCCCAGGTAGCAACCCCAAGACCTGCCTCTTCCACCCCACCCGGCTCTACCCAATCTGAGTCCAAACCTTCTCGAATCTGAGCAATTTTATCGAACAGTTATTGTCCAAACTCCTCAGCACGCCCATGTAAGGGGTCCTCCACTGCTCCTTGATGAAGGAGCGAGCGGGTCACCCCAAACAGGGCGGCTGGGCGATTATCTGCCGATGCAATGAGCGTGGAAAAATACTCTCGTTTTGCCACTCTCATCGCCACTAGATAGGTCTGAATTTGAGACCTTACTAGTGTCTGGTCAGCTTCGGAATGGCTGGCCCTCCAGTTACTCTCTAGGCGTCTTCTCCGGCGCTTCATCTCTCTCAGCTCCTCGGAGTACCAAGGGGCTAGTTGAGATCAGCACCGAGTCAGAGGCCCCAAAGGCACGACACGATCTAGAGCCCTAGCCACCCTATCCCAGGCGGTGACTAGATCTCCAGTCGAGCCGTGGGCTGAATCCTCAAGGAATGGCCCAAGCTCATTTTGGAACCTCTCTGGGTCCATCAGGCACCTGGGACGGAACCAGTGAGTCGGTTCCATTTCCCTGCGGTGAGGGCTGGCGGTTCGAATGTCGAGCTGAAGGAGCGAATGGTCTGACCATGACAGGGGTCTAGTAACTAAATCCCCTAACTCCAGATCATTCAACCACTGTCCAGAGACAAAAATCAAGTCCAGAGTGTTTCCCCCGATGTGAGTGGGACCATTCACTAACTGGGTCAGGTCCAAGGCCGTCATGGAAGCCATGAACTCCCGAGCCGACGCGGATGCCACCCCAACCGACGGCAGGTTGAAGTCCCCTATGACTTCATGGGGGTTTCAACTGCCGTCCCGGCGATCACATCCAGCAGCTCAGGCAGAGTTTCTGTCACGCAGCAAGGAGCCAGGTATGTGATCAGCAAACCCACCTGTTTCCCCAGGCCCCACTACACAAGGAGAGACTCACATCTGGCTATCTGTGGCACAGTGATCTCCCTCGGTTCTAAACTCTCGTTAATAATAACCGCCACTCCCCCACCCCTATCCTGGGCCCTCAGCTGATGGAATGCACGGAAACCCGGTGGGCACATTTCTACCAGGGAAACCCCCCCTTCCATGCCCAACCAGGTCTCCAAGATGCCCATCAGGTCCACAACCCCCTCCTGTATAAGATTAAAAATGTCCTAGTCCTATTAGATCTCTCAGCGGCTTTTGATACCATCGACCATGGTATTTTGGGAGTTGAAGTCCACAAGTCTTAAAGTTGCCAAGGTTAGAGACCCCTGGTTCAGAGGATGCTACTCCATTTGAGAGTAAAAGATGATAACTCACTGGAGCCCAGAAGACCAAACCTCAAAAGCCACTCTGTCTTGCTAAGGATGAGTTGCAGTCTGTTCCTCTTCAGTACAGGCCCTTTCAGCCTACAGGGGCTTGAAAAGGGATCAGATCTGCTTACTCTGTGGGAATGCCTTGTAACTTCCACTGATCTGCTGTTAATATGTTACTAACTAAATATTTCACAAATGCTATACATCTTCAATATTATCTCATTTGAAGAAAGCAACTGCTACTGGCTTAACATGTTCTCCATTTTTTGGCATTGCATATGGAGCGTTAAGGTTTCTGCTACTTAGGAAACTGAAAAGTGTATAAACACATTAAACTGCTGGGTGTCCCCTTGATGCTGGATGATTGAAGTGGACTAAAAGCACTTGAACACAAACAAATAAATAATACAAATACATATTCTTGCTCTAAAGGATGCAGCCAATTAATCTGCTTCAACTACACATCTTGCCAAATGCCTGCTTTTTGCACAACAAAATTTATACACTAAAACACTTGACATAATAAATTAATATTTCAAGGATTCCTTAGTAATGTCATGGTCACTTTAATCTCATGTTGGAAATGGTCTCCTATGTCAAAATAAAACATGAATAATTAATGTCACCGAGAGGTTAATATTGGAAGCCTGTATGAATTATGTTGACCCAGAAACATAACTCAGTACATACCATAATAATACAATTTTAGGTTTAGATTTTTCTCTTTGATTGACAAATAAGTGAACGATATCATATGCAAGCCTGATTTCTTTTTTTGTTATTGTTTTATTTTCAAAAAGGAAAAAATTCATTTTGGCATTTCCCATCTTCATTCCATATTAAGTGTTGTACCTTATGATTCTTTACTAATATATCTTTTCTTTTATGTACACCGAGAGCGTATACACCAAGACAAATTCCTTGTGTGTCCAATCACACATGGCAGTAAAGAATTCTATTCTAGGACTTTTTAATATTTACATTTTATTGTATTTCACTAATATAAGTGAAATGTTAATACATATTGCTAGTCCATGGATGACATGCCATATGCTAAATAAATAAATGTGACCTAAATCAAACCTTAGGCCACTATATTATACCCTTTAAAATAAGCAATATTATGCAAACAGAAGAAAATGAAGATGGAATTCATTAGAAGAAGAAAAAAGAGAATACAAATTAAATCTAATCTATATCTCTGCATCCTTTCTATCATTGGAAGTAAACTGTCTTTGCTTTCCCCATATTCCTACATCGTCTTCCAAACATTCTCTTTTGTCCTTTAGTATAGTTTCAGAGTTGTATCACACAAGTAGTCCTCAACTTATGACCACAGTTGGGACAAGAATTTCATTCAAGTGATGTAGTCATTAAGCAAATCATCACATGACTAGATCTGATTTTATGATCATTTTACAGTTAATCAAATCATCACAGTCATTAAGTGAATCACAGGGTTGTTAGGCTTCCCAATTGACTTTGCTTGTCAGAAACTGGCTGGCAAGGTGACAAATTGTGATCACTTGATGGCAAGCATGAGCTGGTTGCCAATTGCCTGAGTTGTGAGCGTGTCAATGTGGACATGGTGCAATGGTCATAACTTCAATGACAGATCGTGTCACTTTTTCTATAGCTGTTCTATTAACTCCTAACTCTCATTTGATGAATGCTGATAATATGACTATCTCTACATTACTTTTTAAAAAACAGAATCTTAAACTGTCTCAAATTCAAGTGGTTTTCACTTGACTCTTAAATCAAAATGGCATCAAATCATGCTCTCTTCCAGCCTTGAATCTCTGATTGGAATTAAATGAAGGCTGGTTCATATGCCTAATAATCACATATAATGAAATTAATAATATAATTTGATGACTAAATTTATCTGCTGTTGATATGTTTTTATGATTCTAGGTTTTAGTGCCGACAGAATATTAGTCCCTGTTGGTGAGGTTTTTATAAGACTAAAATATCTAGGTTTTTAAAAATAACTGTTGTTGAAATTGGCTGGCCAAAGTTAAAACATTTGTTGTAACATAAGAATAAAAAAAACTCATTTCACCTCTAAGGGTAACAAATATTTCATGGTGTAGTTTGCTACTCAATATGGTTGATTCCACTCAACTATAGTAGACTATGATCAGGAGTTTGGTGAATCCATAATCAAAAATAACTGGAAATGATTACTTTATTTGCAATTTGCAATGTACATTGCTGATAGGATCCTTGAATAAGAAATAAATAAGTAGAGGGCCTGAACAAATCAGAAAATAAAAAGGTATCAGAAAAATTGTTGCTTACAGATAGAAGTTTCTGATATGAGTCAGAAGATGTAAGATTTCTCTTTTATCTAATAATAATAATAATAATAATAATAATAATAATAATAATAATAATAATAATAATAATAATAATAATAATAATAATAATAATATTTTAATTTGTATACCGCCCTTCTCCCGAAGGACTCAGGGCGGTGAACAGGCAGATAAAATATAAATACACACAATAATTAAAAATATCCCTTAAAAAACTAATTTAAATGCCCAAAATGTTAAAAAACGTACTCCCCCGTAAAATCATAAAATTTTAAAAACCCATCCAATAAAAATAAAAATCAGGCTAGTCCAGCCATACGAAATAAATAAGTTTTAAGTTCGCGGCGAAAGGTCCTAAGGTCAGGTAATTGTCGAAGTCCGAGGGGAAGTTCGTTCCACAGGGTCGGAGCTCCCACAGAGAAGGCCCTCCCCCTGGGGGCCGCCAGTCGACACTGTTTGGCTGACAGCACCCTGAGGAGTCCCTCTCTGTGGGAGCGTACCGGACGATGGGAGATAGAAGCCGGCAGTAGGCGGTCCCGTAGATACACAACTGACTCACACAAAATGTAAAAGCAGCTGCACTTCACACTTCACATGGCCACAAAAAGTTCAAAAACCAGCTTTCACACTTTACACACACACAACACAACACAACACAAGTGACAAACGCACAATGTAAAAGCAGCTGCACTTCACACAGCCACAAAAAGCTCAAAAACCAACTTTCACACTTTACACACACATAAGTAACACACACACACACACACACACACAATATGCCACATATAGCTTTCTGAGAATTTGTGTGTTTGTGTAGTTAGAGTGAAACACTACAGAAACACACCAAATCTCAGAAAGCTGCACAAATATTTTATTTTATTATTTTATTTTATTTTATTTTATTGTGGACTTCAAATCCCAGAGTTCCTCAGCCAACAAAGCCAGCCAGTTGATCACCGAGGAAATAGATTAGCTGAACGATTGATTCTGTCTGGCTGAAACTGAACTGCTTTCGGGCTGTGGCCATGCGTTCATCAGTAATCAGGTATGTACCTTAGAATCTCTACTCTTACTTGTAGAAAACATGTTTTCTACAAGTAAGAGTACAAGTAAGGTTCTGCTGTTTTTTATTTTTAAAGGCCTGTTTCGGCTGAAGCAAAACCAGCTTTTAAAAGTAAAAAAAAACAAAACTCTGCAGATGGTGCGGCTCAGCAGAGGCAGGGGGGCGGGGCCAGGGCGGGGCAGGGATTTTTGCTACCGGTCCTCCGAACCAGCAGTGCCATTGCTACCGGATCGCGCAATCCCATCCGATCCAGAAGCATTTCACCCCTGGTTCAGCTGTGACCTATTAGGGAGTAGTCAGACGTTGGCCAAGCAGATGGATCTATCCCCTTTACTTTTACCACCAGCTGAATGTTTTCTACTCGTTACCTCCTAGAATCAACCAGGAGGACCGTGAATCTAACACACAGGTGGCAGGACCCTGACAAACTCCCCTCAGCAGTCAGATTGAACCCTACCAGGTAACTGGTCAAGGCTGTCCCTCAGTCATCTCTGTAGGAACAGAGTTGTTAGAGTGCAGCTTCAAATGGATCCAAGCAACTGTATCTGTCAAATGCTAAGCATAATTTCCCTAACCATAATGTTCCAAATACGCTTTAGATAGAAGAGAACAATTTATCCCAACAGGGACATGAGGTGGTTGTATGCAAATGCAATAAGAGTAGAAATAAGCATAAGAATGTACACACACAAAACACGTACAATTCTGTTATTTGCATTGCCCTAGTTTACAGGAAAACAGACATAAAGCAAGTGTTTTTCTTTAAATTGTCAAAGGTTAGCCATGAGCATTTTAAAAAATGATTATTAATTCACTTTCTGATAAAAATAGGGCTGGATAAATGAAAACATTGACAGACCCTTAGCTCTAGCCACAGGGTGGCGAATTGCTATAAACAACTTCTTTTAAAATTCCTGGGGCATACCTTCTCCTTGAAAGTTTACCCTAATTATATGTAGTTTTGCTAATGTTTTGAGCTGCCCTTCATTCCACTCAGCCAGACCTACACTCAGCTTTTCCAAAGAGATAGAGGAAACAGATTCTATTCACACCTGACATCAATTTCCTTTGATGTTTGCAGTCTAAATGAAAATGCTTCAGCAAAGCTGTATTTGTGAAGAATGCAGGATGCCTTAAAAAGATGGAAGGTATTTTCCTCATTAAAGCAGCCATAACAGATAGTTAGATATGATGCTGTCCCTCACCTTCCTGCTAATTAATGACTATGATTGCAACCCCAAATAAGATCAGGCAATTAAATGTGGTAACATTTCAGAAGCAAAGTAAATATACAACGCTCTTTGCAATGACTGCCTGTAGATAAATAAAAGTTGATCTTAGCAACATTAACATATAAGTGTATGGTTCTAGCAGAAACTGCCAGAAATAGGAAACACTGTAATGTTAGCTTTTAATTGAAATAGGAGGTAGATGTTGAAGCAGGAGCAACACCTCATTTTTTGTAAAGTCTAATCTCATCAAATCTCAAATTTTGTGAATAAACAATATCCATTAGTAAAGACAAAAACAAAGCAAAGTCACCTCTGTTCCTCTGCATAAACCAACCTATATCAAATACAACATCTATAGTTCTGCAACTTTCTTAACAATTGTTTGGAACATTTGTAACTTTCCACTGTTCTTTTCCTAATGGAATAACACGGTTTACTTTTTAGAATGGATTATTTGTGGAAAAGAACATTTATATAATTTGGAGTTTCTTTTTAAAGTGCCTTATGGTCTTTTACTGAACCATGCACACATATCGGTATATACCCATTATGTTATTTAATTTCAGGGTGAGCTGTATTATGCAAAGTGCAGAAAACGGAAGAGACAAAATTAGAGCACGATGTCTGAAAAAAATGACAAGAGTTCTGTTATGTTCTGATTTGAATGCAGCAGTGGAGGAACAGAGTTTGAACCGTGATGTCATCAAACAGGTGTCATCATCACATGTCTTCCCCCTCAAATGTTGTTCCCCTCAGTGACACCCATGGAGAAGAGAAAATCTATCTATCTATCTATCTATCTATCTATCTATCTATCTATCTATCTATCTATCTATCCATCCATCCATCCATCATCTATCTATCTATCTATCTATCTATCTATCTATCTATCTATCTATCTATCTATCTATCCATCTATCCATCTATCCATCTATCCATCTATCCATCTATCTATCTATCTATCTATCTAATTTATGCCAACACCATTAATTATTTTTCTCCCATCTTTCTACCCATTTGCCACTCATCCACATGCTGCTTTCTATGATGCTCTTTTAAATTCTTAACCCTTTTTGAGATTTGTATCAACTGCATCTAAGTACAACTTCGTGAACTTCCCTTCTTCTCCGTCTATTCATTTTCTTTCATTTGTTGCTTTTCAAGTTGATTCACATTCACCTTCTCTATATAAACAAACCACTTCAATGTATTCTTTTTTTAAAACTGATAATTCATTTTTTATTTTAAATCGCATTCATTCAGCACCCCTTCATTCTTTATTCTTGTATTTGTATCACACACAATCATTTCTACTAATCTTTAAGTTTCCTCTGACAGATGCAGCTCTTACACCCATGTGACAAAGCGGACAGCAACTCACTTATTCACTGTCATTTTTACTTCTTTTAATATACATAACATAACATAATAACAGAGTTGGAAGGGACCTTGGAGGTCTTCTAGTCCAATCCCCTGCCGAGGCAGGAAACCCTACACCATTTCAGACAAATGGCTATCCAACATTTTCTTAAAAATTTCCAGTGTTGGTGCATTCACAACTTCTGCAGGCAAGTTGTTCCACTTATTGATTGTTCTAAATGTCAGGAAATTTCTCCTTAGTTCTAAGTTGCTTCTCTCCTTGATTAGTTTCCACCCATTGCTTCTTGTTCTACCCTCAGGTGCTTTGGAGAATAGTTTGACTCCCTCTGCTTTGTGGCAACCCCTGAGATATTGGAACACTGCTATCATGTCTCCTCTAGTCCTTCTTTTCATTAAATTAGACATATCACGTTCCTGCAACCGTTCTTCATATGTTTTAGCCTCCAGTCCCCTAATCATCTTTGTTGCTCTTCTCTGCACTCTTTTTAGAGTCTCAACATCTTTTTTACATCGTGGCGACCAAAATTGAATGCAATATTCCAAGTGTGGCCTTACCAGGGCATTATAAAGTGGTATTAACAGTTCACGGGATCTTGATTCTATCCCACTGTTTATGCAGCCTAGAACTGTGTTGGCTATTTTGGCAGCTGCTACACACTGCTGGCTCATATCTAAATGGTTGTCCACTAGAACTCCAAGATCCCTCTCACAGTTACTACTATTGAGCAAGGTACCACATATATGGTACCTGTGTATTTTGGGTTTTTTTGCCTAAATGTAGAACCTTACTTTTTTCACTGTTGAATTTCATTTTGTTAGTTACCGCCCAATGTTCAAGTCTGTCAAGATCCTTCTGTAACTTGAGCCTATCTTCTGGAGTGTTGGCTATTCCTACCAGCTTGGTGTCATCTGCAAATTTGATGAGTTCCCAATCTATCCCCTTGTCCAAGTCATTGATGAAGATGTTGAAGAGTACTGGGCCTAAAATAGAGCCTTGGGGTACTCCACTGCATACTTCCCTCCATGTGGATGTAGTTCCGTTGAGGACTATAGTTGAGGAGTGCGGTTGGTCAGCCAGTTATGAATCCATCTGGTGGTAATGCTGTCTAACTCGCATTTTTCTACTTTATCTAGTAGTAGGTTATGGTCTACTTTATCAAATGCCTTACTGAAGTCCAAGTAAATTATATCGACAGCATTCCTCTGGTCCACTAATTTTGTCATTTTGTCAAAGAATGTAATGAGATTAGTCTGGCATGATCTGTTTTTGACAAACCCATGTTGGCTTTTGGTTATTACTTTGTTTGTTTCTAGGTGTTCTAGGTGTTCAATGATTCGTTGCTTGATTATCTTTTCCAGAATCTTCCCTGGTATTGAGGTCAGGCTGATAGGTCTGTAGTTTCCTATGTTAAGTTTGGGCAATGAAGAGGCAGGAGACGATACAAGTGACAACAGCTCTTTGATTTATTGTGATCCCAGCGAACAACAACAGGCAAAACCCTTCTTTAAATAGTATTTTGGCTGTGGCGTCAGCCAATCATCAACGTGCATTTTCCCGCCCAAATTTCCCTCCTAAAATTCAAATACATTACACTCCTCCCCTCCCAGAACACATTTTACCATATTTACATAATTTATGCATAGCATTTGCATGTTATTTTTCCACGTAGTCACGCAGGTAGACAGGGCGTCTCCTAACTCTTTCTGACCTGCGCAATTCATTCCCTGGGAGTGAGTCGAGCTGGTCGGAGGGACTGTTTGTTCCTCCCAGCTCCTCCTCTGGGCCCTCTGGCCCTGGATTATTGGCAGAGTCGTCCCTGCTGTCCTCTGGAGGAGCCGGTTGGCGTCGCTGGACTTCTTCAGATACAGCTAAGTCCTCCAATCGCCTCGGGGTTGAGTTAGCTGTTGGTTCAAATGTTTGGTAGTCAGGGTCTGGCTGTTTGGTTTCTGGATCGTCTTGTATTCTTTTTCGTACTTGATCTATGTGGCGTCTCCACACTTGGCCATCCCCCATGTCCACTAAGTATGACTTTGGGCCCGTCACTCCTACAATGGTTCCCCTTAGCCACGCTGGTCCCTCACTATAGTTATGTGCCCATACCAGGTCACCTGTTGCCATTGTTCTGGTTTTTCCCTTCATGCTTTGGTACCCATCAGGGGAGTATGTAGGGTTTAACCGATCTAGGGGACACCTGAGTCTTCTTCCCATTAATAACTCCAATGGGCTGCGGCCAGTGGTCACACAGGGAGTTCTATGTTGGACTGCCAGGAAGGTATCAATTTTGGATTGCCAATCTCCTGGGCTAATTCTAGATAGCGCTTTCTTGGCACTACGTATGAAACGTTCTGCAAGTCCGTTCGTCGCCGGGTGGAAAGGTGCCGAGAGGACATGTCGGATGCCCTCTCCTGCCAAGTACCCCTCAAACTGGGTGGCCGTGAATTGTGGGCCGTTATCGGACACTATGGTGTCGGACAATCCGTGTGTCACAAATAGATGCCTCAGAACTGTGATTACAGCTTCCGCTGTTGTGGTTTTCATGAGTAATATTTCTAACCACTTTGAGTAGGCATCTACCACAATTAAGAAGGTCTGCCCATGGAACGGCCCGGCAAAATCTATGTGGATCCTGGACCAAGGACCCTGGGGTTTCTCCCATTCCCTTATGGGGCTGTTGGGGGTAGTGGCCTTGATTCTTGGCATGCTTGGCATTTCCCCACCCGATCGCTAATGTCTTTATCCATTTGTGGCCACCACACATAACTTCTCGCTAGGCTCTTCATCGTCACAATCCCCAGGTGGCCCACATGCAATAGCTCCAACACATGCCCTCGTAATTTCTCCGGAATAACCACTCTCTCCCCCCATAACAGACAACCCCCTTGTACCAACAGTTCTGAACGCTTTTTTGTAAACTCTTTGAAACGATCCCCCGGTGCAGCGGGCCATCCCCTCTGCACCCAACTGATTACAGTTCTTACAATAATGTCTTTGTAAGATGCCCTAGTCACTTCTGTAGATGTGACTGGGCCAGAGTCCAAAGAGTCAATTAACAAGACCCTGGGGTTGGGTCTTCAATAGTCTCTGGCAACGGGCATCTACTTAAAACGTCCGCGTGTCCCAAATCCTTGCCCGGTCGGTGACACAGTTTGTACGAATATGCTGCCAGGAAAATAGTCCAACAGGTCATTCTGGGTGATAACGCAACCGGTGTTGGACAGTCCACCGCCAAGAGTCCCAATAAAGGTCTGTGGTCTGTGACTATTTCAAATTGCCACCCCAACAGATACTCGTGGAATTTTTTAACCCCAGAGACTATAGCAAGGGCTTCCCGGTCTAATTGGCTATAGTTCCTTTTCGCTGTGGACATCGTGCGGGAAAAATATGCGATAGGGGCTTCTGACCCGTTCGGTAACCTGTGGTTGAGGACAGCCCCTACCCCATAGGGTGACGCATCACAAACTAGTACTAGTGGCAATGTCCCATTGTACTGAATTAAAAGGCTATCGCTGGACAGAAGATTCTTAACGCCTTCAAATGCTTTAGCCTCAACCCTGCCCCAAGTCCAAACAGATTTTTTCACTAGCAGTTTATGTAGCGGTTCAGCTACCGTTGCCTTATTTTTTAAAAATACCGCATAGAAGTTTACAAGCCCCAAAAATGCTTGTAATTCAGTTTTGTTTTTTGGGGTTGGGGCCTTTCTAATGGCTCGCACTTTGCTCTCAGTTGGGTGGATGCCTTTCTTATCTATCCGGTAACCCAAAAATTCTACAGGTTCAACTCCTATCTGACATTTGCTGAGTTTAACCTTAAGCCCCACAGACCTGAAAATGCCCCAAACCTTCCGCAATTTGACCCCTAATTCTTCCATGTTTTCTGCTGATATCAGTACATCGTCGAAATATGGAACTACTCCCGGTAGACCTTGTAGGAGTCGTTCCATTAGGTTTTGGAATAACCCGGGGGCTACATTAACTCCGAACTGAAGTCGAGCGCATTTAAAAGCGCCCCGATGTGTGACAATTGTCTGCGCTTTGGCCGTTTCGTTGTCAACCGGTAATTGTTGGTAGGCTTGAGCCAGGTCGAGTTTGGCAAAGACCTGTCCCTGCCCTAACGAGTGCAACAAATGTTGCACTACGGGAACGGGGTAAGCACTCTTTTGCAATGCTTTGTTAAGCGTTGCCTTATAGTCAGCGCAAATACGGACTGATCCGTCTGGTTTGACTGGGGTCACTATTGGTGTCTCCCATTTTGCATGGTCGACGGGGACTAGTACTCCCTGGCTTACTAATTTGTCTAGTTCCCTGTCTATCTTGGGTTTGAGGGCGAACGGGACCCTCCTAGCTTTTAAGCTCAAACTGCCCAAGGAGCTGCTGATCCAGTTCTACAGAGGAATTATTGAGTCTGTCATTTGCACCTCTATAACTGTCTGGTTCGGTTCTGCAACCCAACAAGAAAAACACAGACTTCAGAGGATAATTACAACTGCAGAAAAAATAATTGCTACCAACCTGCCTTCCATTGAGGACCTGTATACTGCACGAATCAAGAAGAGGGCCGTGAAAATATTTGCAGATCCCTCGCATCCTGGACATAAACTGTTTCAACTCCTACCCTCAAAACGACGCTATAGAGCACTGCACACCAGAACAACTAGACACAAGAACAGTTTTTTCCCAAAGGCCATCACTCTGCTAAACAAATAATTCCCTCAACACTGTCAGACTATTTACTGAATCTGCACTACTATTAATCGTTTCATAGTTCCCATCACCAATCTCTTTCCACTTATGACTGTATGACTATAACTTGTTGCTGGCAATCCTTATGATTTATATTGATATATTGACCATCAATTGTGTTGTAAATGTTGTACCTTGATGAACGTATCTTTTCTTTTATGTACACTGAGAGCATATGCACCAAGACAAATTCCTTGTGTGTCCAATCACACTTGGCCAATAAAATTCTATTCTATTCTATTCTATTCTATTCTATTCTATTCTATTCTATTCTATTCTATTCTATTCTATTCTAATCTAATGGGAGCCACCTGGGGGTCCAAATTGAATGAAATGGGGGTCCCCACGTACTTGCCCAGGCTGTCTTGGAAAACGTCCTCGAATTCTCTCAACAATTCGTCCTTCAGGTTGACTTCGCCTCTGTGAAACCCGATTATTCCCATGCCCAAGGCTCGGAACTAGTCCAGACCTAGCAAGCTGGGCAGGTTTCCATCTACGATGGTGATCGGCAGGGTTTTCTTGAATTGTCCATATTTCACTCTGACGGACGTGACTCCTCGAACAGGGATTCAGTTCCCCTGGTAGTCTTGCACTCTCAGCTTTTGGGGTTGCAGTTGGCGTTTCACGACGTCTGGCAGGTCCCTTGCGATTGTGTCCCAAGACATAATCATGATTGATGAGCCGGTATCCACCTCCATTTTACACTGCACTCCTTCGATGTGTGTCTTGGTGAATATTTTCTTTTCTAGCCGTGTCGATGCATGGCCCACTCGCACAGTGGTCTGATTCAACTTCGCGCCTTTTTTGAACTGACCAATCCCTGGCCGCTTCGTGGATCCGGCACCCTGTTGATTGGCCGGTTTGAATTTTTGGCGGGAAGGTTGGGAGGCTCGGCAGGCCTGAGCTATGTGTCCTTTCTTTTCACACCGCCGACAAATTGCGTCCTTGAACCTGCAATTCTGTCGTTGGTGCTGGCCTCCGCAACTCACACACTCGTCCCGGTCACCTCTCTCCGGCCTCCCGGTGTGAAAAACCTCTTCCTCTTCTTCGCCGTCCGATTCGGCCTGGATTTCTTCGCTGTGGACTGGCGTTGCTTTCGCCGCGGCATTTGGCGTGTTCGGCTTTTGTAAGGTTTCCGCCGCTTTGGTGGGCATCTCGTGTGCCCTGGCCTCATCCAGGGCTATCGCCAGGGTTAGGTTGCTTTTCGACAGCAGCCGCTTCTGTAGTCGGATGTCCCTGAGCCCACAAATGAGTTGTTCTAATAAAGTGTCCTCCAAGTCTCTATACTCTATACTCACAGTGGGTTGCGGCTTTCCTTAATGCGGCCATGTACACGCTTATCGATTCGCCCTCTCGCTGAACTCTTTGCCTTAACTCGAACCGTTGTATAAACTTCAACGGCACTGGCGCGTAGTGTGCTCGTAGTGTCGTCTGTAGCGTTTGCCATGATACCAACTGTACCGGCATTGGTTCCGACAGCTATTCAGCGGTATCGAAGACTTCTGGCCCACAGTGGCTCAGGAAGTAAACGCACTTCCGATTATCCGATACTCCTTGCAGTTCGTTAGCTTTGAGGAAACACTCGAAACGAGCCATGTTTCCATTTCCATTTCTCCTTGGCTGGGTCGAATGGCGCTGGCGGCGTATAGCTTGACATCGCTATGTATCCGCTCTGGATGACTGGCTGGGTTTGAAACTAAGTTGCTCCTTCAGCTCTTTTCCTAGTTTCACTGCCTTCAATATCCCATCCTCGTTGCCAATGTTAAGTTCGGGCAATGAAGAGGCAGGAGACGATACAAGTGACAACAGCTCTTTGATTTATTGTGATCCCAGCGAACAACAACAGGCAAAACCCTTCTTTAAATAGTATTTTGGCTGCGGCATCAGCCAATCAGCAACGTGCATTTTCCTGCCCAAATTTCCCTCCTGAAATTCAAATACATTACATCCTGGATCTGTTTTTTCCCCTTTTTTGAAGATGGGAACTACATCAGCTCTTTTCCAGTCCTCTGGCAGTTCCCCTTTGCTCCAGGATCTTTGAAAGATATAGTTCAGCGGTTCTGCAATCTCGTCTGCCAGTTCCTTCAGAACCTTGGGGTGTAATCCATCCGGTCCTGGTGATTTGAACTCGTCTAGGGTAGATAGGTGTTCACTTACCATTTTTTTTCCTATTTTAAATTGTGTTCCTAATCTGTTTTTTGTGGTACTGTTTTTGATAGGTTGGATTGTTTTTTCCTTTTGTGTAAAGACAGATGCAAAAAATGAGTTAAGTAGATCTGCTTTCTCCCTGTTGCTTGACACCTTCTTGCCACTTTCTCCCAGCAATGGGCCAATTGTTTCCTTGACTTTTTTCTTGTTTTTAACATGTTGGAAGAAGCTTTTTTTGTTATTTTTTACTTTTGTCGCTAGCCTTTGTTCGTTGTGAGCCTTAGCTTTCCTCACTTCATCTTTATAGGCTCGGGCTATTTGCTGATATTCTGCCTTAGTTATTTGCCCCTCTTTCCACTTTTTATACTTGTCCTTTTTGTTTTTCAATTTGTCAGATAGTTCTTTATGCATCCATGCTGGCTTCTTTTCAGATTTATTATTTTTCTTTTTCATTGGTATTCTGCTAGATTGGGCTTTTATAATCTCACTTTTCAAAATTTCCCAAGCTTCTTGAGTTGTTTTCCCCTTGAAGATTCTCTTCCATGGAATTTATTTATTTATTTAATTAATTTTGTCATAACAATATAGATATAGGATATAGGATATATCCTATATAGGATAACAAGCATAACACAAAAGATTATATAATATATAAACATATATATGGGGAGAAACAAGGTAGTATAAGCATATATATATATAGGGGAAGAAACAATAGGACAGGAACGGTAGGCACATTTGTGCTCTTATGCACGCCCCTTAGAGTCCTCTTAGAAATATGGTGAGGTCAACAGTGGATAGATTTTTAATGAAACTTTTGGGGTTATGAGAAGAGACCACAAAGTCAGGTAATGCATTCCAAGCATAGATAATTCTGTTACAGAAATCGTATTTTCTGCAATCTAAACTGGTGCGGCTGACATTAAGTTTAAATCTGTTGGTAGCTCTTGTGTTATTATAGTTGAAACTGAAGTAGTCATTGGCAGGAAGGACATTACAACAGATGATTCTATAAGCTAAACCCAGGTCCTGTCGAAGGCGACGAAGTTCCAAGTTTTCTAGACCCAGGATATCAAGTCTGGTGGAATAAGGTATTTTATTGGTTTCGGAGGAGTGAAGAACTCTTCTCGTAAAATACCTTTGGACATGCTCAACTGTATTGATATCGGATATATGGTATGGGTTCCAGATAGGCGAGCAGTAATCAAGAATTGGCCTAGCAAAAGTTTTATATGCTCTGGTCAGTAGCGTGGTGTTTTTGGAAAAGAAGCTACGTAGAATTAAGTTAACAACTTTTAGAGCCTTTTTAGCTATTCTTCTCAAGCTCTCTCTAAGTTTATTGAAATTAGCTCTCTTAAAGTCCAAGACTCTAGTTTGACTTTGTTCTACTACTTGTGTTTGCATAATGTTGAATTCCAATATTGCGTGATCAACCTTGCCCCCAAGGTTCCTATAGCTTCAACACCTTCTATCATTTCATCTCTGTTAGTGAGAATTAAGTTCAATATGGCTGATCCCGTTATTCCCTTCTCTACTTTTTGGGAAATGAAGTTGTCTGCTAGGTTTGTTAGAAACCTGTTAGATCTTCCACTTGGTGCAGAGTTTGTCTCCCAATTGATGTCAGGGTAGTTAAAATCCCCCATTACTACGGTGATGTGCTTCCTACATACCTAAGTTAGCTGACTAGCAAAAAGTTCATCTACTTCCTCTGGTTGGGTGGCCTATAGTATAGACCTATGGCAATATCATTTCCCTCCCCCTTTAATATTGACCCAAATGCATTCAAGATAATTTTCATCATTGTTGTGCTCTATTTCTGTAGAGATGTAGTTATTTCTTATATATAGTGCAACTCCACCTCTTCTTTTATTTGGTCTATTTCTTTTAAATAATTTATATCCCTCTAGCTGTATGTTCCATTTGTCGGTTTCATCCCACTAAGTTTTCGTAATGGCAACAATATCATATCTGCCCTCATTTACTTTGAATTTCTAATTCACCCTGTTTATTCCTCATACTCTGTGCATTGGTGTATAGACATTTGCGTCCGTTTTGATTGACCTTGTGTTTACTGTCTACATAACCTGTGTTGTGCCTGACTGCCCCTACTTTCTTGCCACCTGTTTGACTAGTGCATATGGTATGGCACTCACTATTATACATCAGATCACTTACTTCTATCTTTCTATCAGTACTTAAAATTTCTCCATTTCCTCATCTTTAGAAAAACATTCTGCCTAAGTTTACAAAATGATCTTTATAATGTTTTTAATAGCTTGCAATTCTCTTTGTTGCACCATACAAGCCTTCTAACATTCCAACATTCGTTGTAAATTAATTGAGTCCCCAGCCAAGAATATGCATAATCTACCCTCGCTCAAATTTTAACAAATATGGCTTCAAACCACAATTCCTTATGCATTTATCCATAAGCAGTGGCAACTGCAGTGGGTATCAAAATGGGGAAAAATGGCAGCTTTAATGTTTTGATCCTCATCTCATCCAGAGGTGGATTTCAGTAGGTTCTGACCAGTTCTGGAGAACAGGTAGTAGAAATTTTAAGTAGCTTGGAGAAACGGTAGTAAAAATTCTGACTGGCCCCGCCCCCATCTATTCTCTGCCTTCCAGGTCCCAGCTGATTGGGAGGAAATGGGGATTTTGCAGTAACCTTCCCCTGGAGTGGGGTGGGAATGGAGATTTTACAGTATCCTTCCCCTGCCATGCCCACCAAGCCACATCCACCAAGCCACGCCATGCCCACGAAGCCACACCCATAGAAGCGGTAGTAAAAAAGAGTAGAATTCCATCCAGGACAGATACACTATCTGTTTTCCAAATCCTAGAATAATCTCTAACAAAAGTTATATCTTACTAAGATTCAGATATGCTTCTTGCTCACTATTGCACACAGATTTTGACTTGGGACCGGCATAATGAATCCAAGATTAAAAATATAAACACCAAAAATTGTCAGATTTGCTTTAAAATTTCATCAGAACGATCGTGGTGTTTAAACACGGGGTGTTCTGAGAGAACATAATGAAGTTGGGAGGGCCACAAAATAGGCTGGGAAGGCCCAGTCCAGATCTATAGGATAGGCCAGAATGAAAGGCTAAAAGGAAAGAGTCACATCATCACTAGCCCAAAAACTGCAATTGTTCCCAATTTGTCAACTAAACTCTATTTTAGTGCTTAAGACTAAAAGTAGGATTGCCATGAAATATTAATATTTTGTATATTAAGCCATACTTCTAACTGTGATATAATATTGTCTGTATGCTCTGGGTTAAGGAGTGACTGGGGACATATTTATATTGCAATTAAATTAAAAGGCAGCTTTGCCATACTCAGTAACCTCCAAAGTGAATGACTTTGTGAAATAGAAGGTTGTGTTTAAGATATAATATGTCCATTCAAATTCCATATTCATGTTCACCAAATAAATGATCTTGTGCAAATAAGGTAATATTTGTTGAAAAAAAACCAAAGCAAATGGTTTAATTATACACAGAAATATGTTGTTAATATTAAGTAAACCTACAAATAATGTGGAAAAATTGATTCAACTTGCAGAAGTAAATCTCTCTTTTATCATTACATACATTTTGGGCTTGGGATTTTAAAACAAGGACACACACACACACACACACACACACACACACACACACACATACATATAATTTATATACTGAAATATAGAAAACATGGTCGTTTAATTATATTCTACTATATTCTCAATGTTAATGTTTTCTCTTTTGCTGCAACAACAGCTATGAAAATGTCTCCAGTGTTATAAGACTGCAAAGGCATTTAGGAAATCATAGCAGAGAATGAGGATGTGGACTATAATTGTAGGCCCAGCCTCATGTAGGAACAAAATTTAAGGTAGACCGTGACTGGATTTCATTGAAGCCAAGACTTCTTATTTTATTTATTTATCAACCTTGTATGCTACCTATTTTACCATCTTTAATCATTGAATCTATGGGTTATAGAAGCAGAAGACATATAAAAACTTTGACAGCCTAGAACACATGGCTGAATTTAAGACAATGAATTCTAACAGGTATCATGTTCATATACATACAATACAACAAAAGAAAACAAGCACAATCCAGGATAAAGAAGATATAAGTCATTTGGCTGACTCACAGAATTATCAACAGTGATGAATGTCAGGATTATTGAATATTCCATTTAATATTTTGCTTCCCTCTGTGGAACAGTCATTTTACAATCCGAGATTTGAGATAGGAGATATAACCTTAGAGAGGGGGAAACAGTCAGTTAACATCTACACTGGCTTCCAAAATTAATTTTCTTGAGATTAGAAAAATCCGTTTTCAAGGAAAGTTGAAAGAGAACAAGATAGGGTGTAGAAGACAAGAGAAGAGAAGTTCCTCTGTGATTTCAGTCCTATATAATGCCTAGCAAATATGTCAATTTTTTAGATAGTGTCTGACAAAGTCTTCTTCCTTTTTTATCACTAGCTCTCGTGGAACTTGATGAAAATAAAATACTTTCAAAATTATATTCAAGACAGTTTCTTAGAAATTCTCATGGGTGAAGTGTTTGCATTTAGTTAGGTAAGGGCCTAAGGGTAATCCTGACTTCTCTTGCATAATTGTCTCTCCAGCAGTCTCCAGCCTTGCTGGCTTCAAGATTCAGTTATGACCCCAAGGAGGACAACTCTTCCCATTGGCTTTTTCAAGAATAATGTTAACTTCATGACAAAGTAAAAATCATGCACATGAAAAATTGTTGGTAAAGTTAACCTTTTTGCTACCACAAATATTGGGTAAAACTTTGGAAGTTTGTGCAAAGTAAGTGAAAAAATGTTTAAATATATTTTCATTATTATTATTTACTTTATTCATTAAATATGAAACTCAGTCAACTGAACATTCAAAAATGCATCACAAAGACCATTGCCTGGTGCTAATGGCTGATACAGGTTGCTGTCAGCATTCTAGGTAGTTTCGATGGCCAGGTCATGATATTTTGTGATTTTTTCCAGTACTTTTTCTTCGACTCTGGTGTATCATCATCATCATCATCATCATCATCATCATCATCATCATCATCATCATCATTATTTACTTTATTCATTAAACATGAAACTCAAGTCAACTGAACATTCAAATATGCATCACAAATACCATTGACTGGTGCTAATGGTTGATATGGGTTGCTGCCAGCATTCTAGGTATCAACCAAGTACCTTCTTAAGATGTATGATGTTCCAAGTAGTGCAGTTTTTTGCAGTTCTGCTGATGTTATTACAGGAAGCTGCAATTTGTTGATATATCTTATAAAATTCTTGGACATGGTACCAAGTGCCCCAATGACTATGGGTATCACTGTTACATGTTTCATCCATAATGGCATAGTTTCAATAGCCAGGTCGTGATATTTTGTGATTTTTTTTTTCAGTTCTTTTTCTTCGACTCTGGCATCTACTGATACCCCAACATCAGTTGGTAACAGAAAGAGTCTGCAGATGTTGGAATGCTGTGTTTGATACTGATAAGATTGCTCTGCCTAAGTAAGAGAAGATGCTCACATTGTTCAACTCTAAAAGGATGGAACCTGTGCCTTTATGGATATTACTGCATATTGTGAATTCCCATCGATTAAGTTGACGAAGGCCAACTTAATGGCCTTCGTCAACTTCGTTAAATCTTGATTTGGACTTGAATAACACCACGATTTCTTCCAGCCTGCAGAACTATAAGACAGAAGAGTGGAGAATTTGCAGACACAGATAGAAATATTTGAACTGGACATTTTGAATGATACTTTTAAAAAGTGTTACTCTCAAAACATAATCTAAACAGAAGTCCTATTCAAAAACAGAAACTTCAACAAGAGGAAAGAGACTTATGTTTCCCAAAGCAAGAATCAATGCCAAAATGTGTTTGCACTCAATCTTGCCATCTGGTTTCAATGCCATTTTTAATTTAAAAAATATGATATAAAAATAGATGAAAAGAGCCTCTAAGCAGATGCAGAGTGCATTTCTCTCATGACCAAATAATTGCCAAGAGTCTCTGAACTGAAAGATTATGGAGAGAGATTTTTCATATAAGAATGGGATGTGTCTATATTTACTTCGAACCTGGTATTTCCTTTCATAGGAATAAAACATTAGCAAGGAGAAAGAGAAATCATTTCTCATTCAAAGGAGAAGTTTCCTAATATCATAAGATCCTCCTTCCTACTCTTATTTCTGCTTTTATGCACATCCTTCCTTTAATATAGACATCTATGGAATTTCCCCAATATTTGTAAGTATCCCTTCTGACTGGAACACTGGAACTGGATCTCAGGAGACCAGTGTTAAAAAAAAAAGAGGAGGTTACTGTTATTTTCCAAGTCCTGGGAAATGTTCTACTAGAGTGGCATTGGTGTTTTCAGCAATACATCAGATGTCAGATGCTTAAAAAAAAGTTTGAAGCTTAGACTGCCACTTGAAACTGACTAGCTGATTAATTTTACTTAGCACATATCTAGCATGGCAAGGCATGTTATGCCTCAAGCAGTGTAAATGTCCCAATTAGATGCATGACTGATTTTGATTTGGTTCATTATTTATTCACCATGCTGGCTATAGGGCTGCCTGTCTGATTAAGTCTTTGGACACAACTCCATCCCAGTTGCAATTGGACAAACACTAAGCATAATAAAAGCCCACTGTTAAGCTCACCGCAGTCTATAGTCTTCTGTGTATCAGTGTGTAAGGAGAAAGTAACTAGACATTTTGAGAATTTGGGTTTGAAACGTTGGGTCCACTGAAATATTATAATGACATTATTCTTAAAATGTTCTTTATTATTTAAATGAATAAACCTTCTTGCAAATAAAAGGAATGTATTTCAAATTGTAGATAATACCCCTAGCTGTAATACTATTGCTTGATTCAAAATGTCCTTAACAGATGCCTTAACTTCAGATCTCTCTCTCTCTCTCACACACACACACACACACACACACACACAAACCAGGGGTGAAATCTACTTATCTTTGCTACCAGTTCGCAAATGGGAGCTTGCGCGCATATATGCACAGGACCTTCTGTGCATGTGCAGAGTGTCAAAAATGAGACGTGATGATATCCCATTGCCAGCACTACCGTTTCGCCAGAACCGGATAAAACCAGCTGATACACACACACACACACACACACACACACACACACAAACACGTTGCAATAATTCTTAAAATGATACATATGCAATTTTGAAATATTGAAATATACTATATAAATGTTACTTGCTGTATCAAGATGTGAGTCAATCATCCTATCCACATTGCCCTGTGGCTCCCATTGTTAGCAGCCATCCAGGGAGGGCAGTTAACTTTGTCCTGTACTCCCTCTTTTCCTATCACAGATGTGACATTGATGTAGGTTTATGTCAATATGGCAGAGTATTCCAGACAAAACACACCCAGAAGTACTAGCTTTAACTTTATAACACCATTTTGCAAGTCTTACATCTCTGACCTCTTGCCTTTAAAGTTGAAGAAACTAGGGAGGAGCTCCTCTGAATTGTATGCCAATCACCCATTGCTTCTACAAGTTTTCCCCTTATCAGACTATTGTCTAGTCCAGGCAGTGGTGGGTTGCCCCTGGTTCGGACCAGTTCTATAGACTTGGTAGTAAAACTGGTGGGAGGCTCCGCCCACTGACCTGAACATCATCAAAAGTGATCGGCACATGCACACGGGCACGATGCGAACCAGTAGTAAAGGTAAGTAGAACCCATCCCTGAGTCCAGGGATCTCCAACCTTGGCAACTTTAAGACTTGTGGACTTCAACTCCCAGAATTCCTCAGCCAGCTTTATACGTGTATTTTGATACTTCAATCTGAATTGAATGCATACATTTTCTTCTCTCTTTCTCTCTCTCTCTGAATATATATGATAGTATGTACATATATGTACATACACACAGAGACATATTTTTCTTTCCCATGTGTGCATACACACACACATACACAGAGGGGAAAGGAAATAAAGATGGAAATAAAGATGCCCCATGGGAAGATGTGTTAGCCTTCTGTGTGGACCGAATACTCTGCAAACTGTGGCCTAAATCTTTTGCTTTGGACAGAACTTTCTTCAAGCTGGCATGAGCAGAGATCAAGAGCAATGTAAAGGTGCAATGCAGATATGCTCCTAGCCCTCGGTCTTCTTCCAGAAGCTGAAATTGTCTGGCAAACTTGTTTTCTTCCTTTTCTTTGATCCTTTCAAAAATTTCCTTCTGTGAAAAAGACCTTAGGCAAAACTCATGTTCTAACTTTATTTCATATTCTGCTGTTGGTGCATATGGCTGATCACCAGTTTCAAGGTAATGAGAGACACACTGCAATTTCAAGGGTATATTGCAAACAGTTCTGCAAAGTAGATTTAAAAAAAAAATTCTGATGAAGTTTTGCGCAGAAACAAGAGCCAATAAACTTTATGACAAGCTTCCTTCTTTTTATTAGAACTTGCACAGGAGTACAACTCCATGTTTTCTATCCTAGATTTGTTCCAGCTTCTGTGAATTTACTTGACACTGCCAGGATGAAGCACCCTCCACAACCCACGCTCACGCCTTTGAAGAAAAGACTGCTGACTCAGAAGCCATTTTTCATCCTCAGCTGCTGTTATCTACTGTTCGAAAACTTGATGAATATCAAAATGAATTTCAAGACAATACCCAGGAGCTGAATAAAGATGAAGATTGACTGATGTGACTGACAGATAGCTGATATCCATTAGAGAGCCTATATACTCTAGTTATAGAGTAGAAGAACAGCACAATGCCCCTCACTAACCTATTTGCCAGAATTTGGGTGGGCAAATTACAAGAATAGGAAAAAATAGCTTTCCTTTGGAAAATATTGGCTACTATGCTCATTCATCATTCACAATCACATCCAATCCAATGACATGCCATGTCAACAATAAAGGGAGATGTCCTGATGGTATGACTAGCACCTCAGGATGCTTTCTGCTGTACTGATCCTCAAATTTTCAAGCTCTATGTAGATCCCTCCTATATGCCTGTTCCTGAAATTAAATTAATGAGAGTTTAGTGTAGCATTTAGATCCTTAGTGGAATGGTGTGGGTGGAAATTAAGAATCTGTTGGAAGGCATAGGATAATCCTTGGGCATAATATGAAGCTGGGAAGTGGTACGCTGTGTTGTATGGAAGGCACAGCATAACTCTCAGAGATTATATGAAGCTAGGAAGCAGCTTGTTATTGTGTTTCTATGCAGAGGGCTATTTATTTGAAATGTAGATATCACAAATCTTGTCCCTTCTCCATCACATTAGGAAGAGTGAAACAGCACAGCACCAAATTATCACAAAGGAATTGAAAGCTGGTTGATATGAACTATAACCCATAATAAATTTACCTTATTTATCAGTTTAGGTAAATGCCAATACCAAAGCCCAAAATCACCATCAACAGAAATAAAGAAACATGGCAATATAAATTAGCAAAGAATGGAATTTAATGAGTAAATGGAGATGGCTCCAGTCTGTGAGCTCTTGACTATTATTCAATTTCATTGGGCCCCATTTTGCTATCTCAGATTAACAAAGTTGGAAGGGACCTTACAGGTCATTTAGTCCAACCCTCTTGCCCAAGCAGGAGACCCTACCTCTGCCTCTACCTAGGATCGAACTCACAACCTCCTGATTGTGAGGCAAGAGCTCCACCTCTAGGCCACAGCATTTCTGACAGTCACTTGCTTAGAGTCTTTTTCATGGAGGTCCCTAAACAGTTTGGAACCAGGATAGCAGATCATTTCACCATTCAAACTCTCATTCAGCACAAAGATTATCAAAGGAAGTCCTCCTCTGTGTGCTAACCACAATATTCTGATATATTATGGGTCCTTATGTGGGCCTTCTCTGTGTGCTCTCTGGATGGTCCTTTTCTGCCCACATTTAAATACCTGTCTCCTCAGCCAGGTCTTTCCTTCATTAAAATTGTGTGGATGATTTCTTCCCTCCCCGTGCTTTTCCTTCTACTAACATTTTAAATGGTGCATAGAATGTGTTCTATTAATAGTATTTTCAACTTATAGTTGTATTATTATATTTAGAAACTAAGCTGGAAAACTGTGGATCAAGGCAGAGATCCAGAAAACGGAGACATACCAAAATGAATAGATAGTCAGTGAAAGTATGGCATAGCCGCACATTATGATTAGACAACAATGAAAAAACAAAACAAAAAACAACAATCTGAAGACAAAGACCTCAAAGGGACACCTTTTTTAAAAAAGCTAGAATCTTATCTATCAGCTGAACAGGGCTGAATTCAAGGATTTTAATGTGGTTTCTAAAATCTGACTACCTTAGAAGTGCTTCCAGTTCTGATGTCTCATCCACTTAACCAGTGGTGGGATGCAAATAATTTAACAACTGGTTCTCTGCCCTAATGACAAGCTGGGTAGGCGTGGCTTGGTGGTCATGTGACCATGTGGGCATGGCCAACTCAAAGTTGCTCACGCCGATGGGCACTTCACCTTATTGTTACAATGTAATAAGGGTTAACCAGAGAGGCAGTTTCTGTAAGCAGGGCAATAAAGAGTAGGCTAGAAACACCAGAATGTTTCTTTCCTGCCTTCCTTACAGGCTGTAAAATGGGAAAAAACAAAATAAGATTTCTTCCAACAACCAGTTCTCTGAACTTCTTAGAAAGTTAACAACCAGTTCTCCTGAACAGGTGCGAACTGGAGGAATCCCACCACTGCACTTAACCCTTTCAGAAGAAAGAATGCACTTCAATTAGCTTAACATACATACAATGTTTTAGGTGTAAAAGTAAGTATAAGGATGCCTAAATCCCCCTCTACTCCATTAAATCATAGTGCAGGAGTGTCAAATTCGCATTGTCATGGTATCGTTCCATGATGTATCCCCTTCACTAAACCAGGTGTGGGTGTGGCCAGCATGTGACATATCCGTCTTGTGGGCCGTGAGTTTAACACCCCTGTCATAGAATATTTTTCAGCTGTGAAAATCTTGTACAAAGCAGAATAAGAAACAATGGATGTAAACTAATTAAGGAGAGGATCAACCTAGAAATAAGGAGAAATTTTCTAACAGAAAAAATAATATGTGGAACTCTTCAGAAGTTCAGGTGCTCCAACACTGGAAGTTTTTAAGAAGAGATTGAACAATCACTTGTCTGAAATGTTATAGTGTCTCCTGCTTGAGCAGGGGCTTGGACTGGAAGCCCTCCAAGCAGGGGTGAAATGCTCCCAGTTCGGACTGGCTCGGCCGATCTGGTAGCGATGGTGGCTGCTGATTCGGAGGACAGGTAGTTAAAATCCCTGGCCCGGCCCCCTGACCCTGCTGAGCCGCACCATCAGCAGAGGTTTGTTTTGTGTTTTTTTTTACTTTTAAAAGCAGTTTTTCTTCAGCCGAAACATGCCTTTAAAAGTAAAAAAAAAACCCTCTGATGATCGCAGGGCTGAGCAGAGATCATCCAAACCCTTTAAAAGTTTTTTTTTTTAAAAAACCCTCTTCAGCCAAAGGGGGGAAAAAAAAGAAAAAAAAGAGGTTTTAAAGGCCTCCTCTGGCAATCCCAGAGCAGTTTCATGATCCTCACAGGCTTTTAAACTCACTTTTTAACAGGCCCCACTTACAAGAGCCCCACCCATGCCCAGCCAATTCCCCCTCCTCACTTACCTATAATTACTGCTCCTTTTGGGCTGGCAACGGCATGTTTTTCTTCAGCTACTGATTACAGCTTGTTTTGACTTCCTGCTTTGCTGAATGAGGAACTCTGGGAGTTGAAGTCCACAAACTAAGTTACTAAGGTTGGAGACCCCGATCTAAAAAAATAAATAAAAATAATAAAATAAAATATTTGTGCAACTTTCTGAGATTTGGTGTGTTTCTGTAGTGTTTCACTCTAACTACACAAACACACACAATCTCACAAAGCTGTATGTGGCATTGTGTGTATGTGTGTGTGAGAGTCAGTTGTGTTGTGTGTGTGTAAAGTGTGAAAGTATGAGGTTCCTGCTTGTTGCAGGGGCCATTTTGGGTGAAGTGCAGCTGCTTTTACATTGTGTGTGAGTCAGTCGTGTTGTATTGTGTGTGTGTAAAGTGTGAAAGTTGGTTTTATTTATTATTTTTATTATTTATTGGCCATGCCCACCCAGCCATCTGACCACCAAGCCAGGCCCACCAATTAAGCCACGCCCACAGAACCGGTAGGGAAAATTTTTAGATTTCACTACTGCCTCCAAGGCTCCTTCCAATTGTGTTATTCTGTTAAAGCAGTACATATGACTTTTCAAAAGGGTAGATCCCTGAAGTCTTCATTTCCTTTTCGAAAGCTTGATTGGAAAACACAGAATATCTGAGCTTTTATGTAGAAATTCTGTTTCTATTTTGTAATGTAAATCTTATGCATTTAAGATGAAAAAAGAAAGTTTGATGTTGTTATTCTGTTTGAATTGCCATAAGACCAGGGAAATTACTTTTTATGCTGGCTCACCTTGATATTTTACTATCAGCAGACTGGAGAGTAAATTTTAAAATACACTTATGAGAGATCAGGTTTGCCTTTATGTCTCAGAGGAGCTTGTGATCCTGAATTATTTTTATTATTTATTGGCCATGCCCACCCAGCCATCTGACCACCAAGCCAGGCCCACCAATTAAGCCACGCCCACAGAACCGGTAGGGAAAATTTTTAGATTTCACTACTGCCTCCAAGGCTCCTTCCAATTGTGTTATTCTGTTAAAGCAGTACATATGACTTTTCAAAAGGGTAGATCCCTGAAGTCTTCATTTCCTTTTCGAAAGCTTGATTGGAAAACACAGAATATCTGAGCTTTTATGTAGAAATTCTGTTTCTATTTTGTAATGTAAATCTTATGCATTTAAGATGAAAAAAGAAAGTTTGATGTTGTTATTCTGTTTGAATTGCCATAAGACCAGGGAAATTACTTTTTATGCTGGCTCACCTTGATATTTTACTATCAGCAGACTGGAGAGTAAATTTTAAAATACACTTATGAGAGATCAGGTTTGCCTTTATGTCTCAGAGGAGCTTGTGATCCTGAATTATTTTTTTATTAAATTGCTGATTTTCTTGATATATTCATGCCACTCCATTTTTGACCAAAAAGCCAGATCATTCTGATATATATTTTTTTGCTTCCATTTTTATTGGCACATAAAGATACAGCTGTTATTTTTAGCCTGGCCAATATTTATGCTGTGGCTTGTTGAGTCTGGCCAAATGAGCCATTAGGAACTGGGTTAATGACAAATTATTTAAGCCTCAGGATTTTTCAGGATCCATAGTTTGATAGGATCTTGCCACACATTTTGTTTTACTTTGTTATATTCTTATTCTGAATATGAATGACCCTAATAAAGAATTGACTACATTGTAAGTATTGTAAGTATTTTTGCAAGCTAATCTCTATGCCTTTATTTTGGTGCTATTGGCAAACAACTGTCAGCTAAGAAATAACCAGCTAATTAAGCTTTTCTTGTTGGAAATTATAGAAACGTTTTTGCCATTTCTAGACGGAATCACAATGCCTAAAGCATGAAGTCCACCAATCTCACAAAACCATTTTTTCCCCCAAATATGTTCCAGGCAACACTTAAGCCCTGATTCTAAAGGCATATTTCGAAATGTGTCTCCATCCCACCATCCCCTGCAAAATAAAGAAAAAAGCAAACTTAAGATTTAAATAATGTTCTATGGAGTTATTTCATTAGTGTGTGCACTACTAACATATATTGTGTAATTGTCTCCCTACAGCAAGGAAACCATTTTGTGATAGCTTCCACAACATGTTTCTATAGCTAAAATCACCCCTGACAGCAATAATATTGCTTTATTTTTTTTAAAAAAATAAGCTTTTAAGGCTGTTTAGAGTTGTTTGTAAGGGACGTGGTGGCTCAGTGGCTAAGATGCTGAGCTTGTTGATCAAAAGGTTGGCAGTTCAGCGGTCAAATCCCTAGTGCCACATAATTGGGTGAGCTCCCATTATTTGTCCCAGCTTCTGCAATCTAGCAGTTTGAAAGCCTGTTAAAAAAATGCAAATAGAAAAATAGGGACCACCTTTGGTGGGAAGGTAACAGCATCCCATGCACCTTTGGCGTTTAGTCATGCCAGCCCCATGACCACGGAGACGTCTTTGGACAGTGCTGGCTCTTCGGCTTTGAAATGGAGATAAGCACCTCCCCCAGAGTCAGGAATGATTAGCACATATGTGCGAGGGGAAACTTTACCTTAGAGCTGTTTGGCTTTTCATGAATATGTTTTCAATACACACTTTATCTATCTTAAACTTACATACAGCCATGGAAATATGTGATCACCAACACACCAAGGAATACTGCAGGGGTGAAATCCAGCAGGTTCTGAGAGGTTCTGGAAAACGGGTAGCAGAAATTTTGAGTAGTTCAGAGAACCGGCAAATACCACTGCTGGCTGGCCCCAGAGTGGGGTGGGAATGGAGATTTTGCAATATCCTTCCCCCAGGAGTAGGGAGGGAATGGGGTTTTTGCAGTATCCTTCCCTGCCACTCCCACCAAGCCACACCCACAGAACCAGTAGTAAAAAAAATTGGATTTCACTAGAATACAGGACAGGAAATGAAAATATAGTTTTGATCCCTTCTGACCTCCTGATCCTACCTTTTCTCAGGCCCACTCCAGATTGGGAAATCTAAAAAATGTAATCAATTTTCAAGTTTTGGTGGGGTTTTAGAGCAGAAAATATGTTGTTGATACCAAATTGAGATCCTTGTTCCACCCACTTTTAAAAGAGAGGCCTTGACATGCCACTTAAACCTATATAGACTTTTAGTCAAAGGAAGTTGTACACTACTGGTGTAAATTACTTCCACCCCCTCCACCCCTCCATCCTACTAAAACCCAATAGAAAGAAGCAACTGAACAGTTGGAATGTTTTGGCTGTCTTACAGATAATACTTTTAAGCAGCAACTGTGTATGCAAAAGGATTTTGGAGGCAGCATGCCGGTGTAGTATTTTTCACATCATGTGAATATGAAGGAGAACTTTTTTCTTAAATAAGGAATATTTTATTTGCCTTGTTGCTGCCTCACAGTTGCTACTGAATATAATTATATTTTCTGAAGTTTCTTTGATTTTTATCACTGGAGAACATCTAAAATATTAAGGATTGAGCACAGACGTTAATATGAACAAACAGGATACAAGTTTATGATAAATTCCCAAAATGCACATAGACATTTTGAATACATTCTAAAATGCTTAGTCCTTAAGCTGCAAGAGAAATATGGGAATATTATTTTCCTCATTTATACATTTCTGTTGTTGTCAATAAGCACATGTTTTCACATATTATGCTTGGATTACCATACAAAATTACAGTGTTGGATTTTCAGTACTGTACTTACCACTGCATTTGCATGTTTAGGTTTCGTGACTTCCTCTCTCATTCTGAACCATTCTTCTTAGACTAAAGTGCAGTTTAAAGACTCCATCTGGGAAGGAAAAGCTGGGCATGCAAAACATCATTTTGTTAGAATAGACCTCTTTCTTGTTTATGATATGTTTCCTATTGCATTTCAGAATCCCTGTGCTTGAGATTTTAAGGAGGGGTTGATGTTAGATAAAATAAGTATAACGTATATGGATTTTAAAGAAAGAACACTATTTTATTCAGTAATCTAGGCATCTGAGAACACACACAAAATTTATCTTCAGGAATGTCTTCAATGTCTTCCAAGCACATACAGTGTTCAGATAACTCGTTCTCCCTGCCCTGGCTATCTATTTTACAGTAATCCCTCCAAAGGATTTTCAACAGACTTACTGTGAAATGACCTCCACTCTGTGGTCTACCAGGACCAAGTACTGACAATTCTCTGCATTTCTTCTAATCCCACCTTGTAATGTTTAGTACAATTTCACTGTACTTGCTTTTATCTTGTTTTCTTTTATTGTGGAACATTCTATTTGGTTATTGTAAACAATGAAGGCAATGAATAATAATTTACTCTTTTATAAAGTGTAATGTATTAAAAAGCTATGATATTCTTACTGTCGTAAAATGACCACAATTTGTATTCAGTGAAACAGTACATGATGACTTGGTAAAAATCTTTCTTGGAAGACAGGAACCTACACCTTGGGCAAGGCCACTATCAGTAAGAAAGGAACATCCTCTCGAGGTGAAAATTAAAAGTAAACATGATAAGATAGTTGGTTAGGCAGAAAATGTCAAGATGACTCTTAAGTGTAAAACAATTTGGAGACTGACTTAGGAGAATAAAGGGGAGTTGGGAGGGCTTCTTAGGCATGGTGTGCATTGCGTAGGAGTATAAAATGTGTAGCTTGAAAACTGCTTTTTGCGTTCTTTGAACTCAGTCCATTTGGGAAGGGTCTAAGAGGGCACACTTGCAACCGCTTTTTATTTTTCTTCATTTTATCTCCAATAAACCTTTGATTTTGTGAACCAGACTTGTTTATGAATTGTGAGGATTAAAATATTTGGGTCTTATATCTCCCAACAACTTCTGGATTTAGACATTTATAGAATTGCTTTTAATAATTTAAAAAATAATTAAGGATCCACTGAGTTCTGGGCTACATCTGATGATCATCCCTTCCCAAACTTTGGTCTCTAGCCACAGTCATCCCTATCTTCAAAAAAGGAGATCCCAGCCTAGTTGAAAATTACAGACCAATCTTTCTATGCTGTGTCACCTGCAAAGTAATGGAATCTATCATCATTACCCTCCACCTAGAAACAAACAACCTACTCTCTAATAAACAATTTGATTTCAGAAAAAAATTATCATGTAACTTACAACTTCTCCACTGCAAAAACATATGGACTACTAATCTCGATCAAGGCAAAGCAATAGATGCAATCTACATAGACTTCTGCAAAGCCTTTGACTCAGTAATACACGATAAACTTCTCCTAAAATTAAAATCCTACAGCATTTCAGGACCTCTTCACAATTGGGTAACTGCTTTCCTGTCAAACAGACAACAAGTGGTCAAAATTGGCAATGCTCTGTCAAATCCTGTCCCTGTCAAAAGTGGCGTTCCTCAAGGTAGCGTTCTTGGACCAACACTCTTCATACTATACATAAATGATCTCTGTGACCATATCTCAAGTTATTGTGTTCTCTTTGCTGACGATGTCAAACTATTTAACACCACCAACAATAGTACTACCCTTCAAAAAGACCTTGATTTTGTATCCGATTGGTCTAAAACTTGGCAACTCCAAATCTCAACCAGCAAATGCTCAGTCTTACATATTGGAAAAAAGAACCCAAACACTATATACAAGCTTAATGGACATTATCTTTCAGATGACCCCCCCACCCTGTTAAGGACCTTGGAGTTTTCATATCAAATGATCTAAGTGCCAAAGCCCACTGCAACTATATAGCAAAAAAGGCTCTAAGAGTTGTAAACCTAATTGTGCGTAGCTTCTTTTCCAAAAACTCTACACTACTAACCAGAGCACTCAAAACATTTGCTACACCCATTCTTGAATACAGCTCATCTGTCTGGAACCCATACCAAATCTCTGACATTAATACAATTGAACGAGTCCAAAAATATTTTACAAGAAGAGTTCTCCGCTCCTCTGTAAACAACAAAATACATTATTCCACCAGACTTGAAATCCTGGGATTAGAGAATTTAGAACTCCGCCAAGACCTGTGTTTAACACACAGAATCATTTATTGCAATGTCCTTCCTGTTAAAGACTTCTTCAGCTTCAATAGCAATAATACAAGAGCAAACAATACATTCAAACTTAATGTCAACCGCTTCAATCTTGATTGCAGAAAATATGATTTCAGTAACAGAGTTGTTAATGCTTGGAATACACTACCTGACTCTATGGTCCCTTCTCCAACTCCTAAAAGCTTTAACCAAAAACTGTCTACCATTGACCTCACCCCATTCCTAAGACGACTATAAGGGGCATGCATAAGTGTACAAAAGTGCCTACCGTTCCTTTCCTATTGTTTCCTTTCAATATATGCTCCTGTATATAATGTTGTGACAAAATAAAAAATAAAATAAAAAATAAATAAATCATCTAAGTAAGCCATGAAATAGACATTGGAATGTCTTAAGGTGAATCATAAATAAAAACGGATGTTTTAAAACCCTGACATTTTTATGATTTATTTTAAAACTGTGCGTTGTGAGGCTTAGGAAGTTATTTATCAATTCCCAAACACTTATTTAACAGAACGAGATCCTATACCAATTCAGAGAAGTGGCTGTCCAGTCTTTTCTTAAAAGCCTCCAGTGATGGTGTACCCACAACTTTTGAAGGCAAGCCTTCAGAATTTGAGTTCGTTTGTTTATTTATATAATCCACCTTTAGTTTAAAACTCTGATGTTCTTTTGTGGTTTAACTTTAAAGCCAACATTCTTTATTGCCTTCATCCAATAGCAAAAGATGCCAGGGCAGAAATGACAGGGATGGATGGAAGGATGGATGGATGGAAATTGTATAGAGTCTTGGAAATTTTTCATTTCCAATGGCTTCCTATAATACAATGCAATGATACAAAAGAAGAAAAGAAGCATTTATTTGCCTTTCCTGTAGTTTCTTCACTACCTCCCTTCCCTCCCTGTTCCTGAATAAAAATAAGGAAAGCGAATGCACGTTGAAGATTAAAGACAGAAAAGACGGGCACTTAATTGATTTAAGATCAAGTTTTCATTTTTTTTTATTTTGAAAAAGGTTTTCATTTTTTTTTTTTATTTTGAACGTGTTCCAATTTAATCCACAGAAAGCTTTGAATATCTTACTGAAGTTTCACTTCGGGGGATTGGGCCAGGAAAAGCATGCATGATTGTAAATTAAATAGTGTGAACTGAAACCTGAAAAATTCTCCATAGAGATCTTCCTAGAAACTTACCTAGTGTTGGGCAAATCTATTTTATTCTCTCTGCAATTTTAATTCTTTCAAATCTCTGCCAATGTCTTTTCAGTGAGCTTAAACTTCGAGTTATTTTTAGGCTTCGTAACTACAGTGTTGGCTTCCATTGCTTTTAAGGTATTTTATCTGCCCTGGTCCTATTAGACCTCTCAGCGGCTTTTGATACCATCGACCATGGTATCCTGCTGCGCCGGTTGGAGGGGTTGGGAGTGGGAGGCACCGTTTATCGGTGGTTCTCCTCCTACCTCTCCGATCGGACGCAGACGGTGTTGACAGGGGGGCAGAGATCGACTCCAAGGTGCCTCATGTGTGGGGTGCCGCAGGGGTCGATTCTCTCACCCCTCCTGTTCAACATCTATATGAAGCCGCTGGGTGAGATCATCAGTGGCTTTGGGGTGAGATACCAACTGTATGCTGATGACACCCAGCTGTACTTTTCCACCCCGGGCCACCCCAGTGAAGCTGTCGAAGTGTTGTCCCGGTGTCTGGAAGCCGTACGGGTCTGGATGGGGAGGAACAGGCTCAAACTTAATCCTTCCAAGACGCAGTGGCTCTGGATGCCGGCACCTCGGTACAGTCAGCTGCAGATGCGGCTGTCTGTCGGGGGTGAATCATTGGCCCCGATGGAGAAGGTACGCAACTTGGGCATGCTCCTGGATGGCCGGTTGTCCTTTGAAGACCATTTGGCGACCGTCTCCAGGAGAGCATTTTATCAGGTTCGCCTGATCCGCCAGTTGCGGCCCTTCCTGGACCGGGATGTCTTATGCACAGTCACTCATGCCCTTGTTACTTCTCGCCTGGACTACTGCAATGCTCTCTACATGGGGCTCCCCTTGAAGAGCACCCGGAGACTTCAGCTAGTTCAGAACGCGGCTGCGCGGGTTATTGAGGGAGCGCCTCGGAGCTCCCACATAACACCTATCCTGCGCAGACTGCACTGGCTACCTGTTGTTTTCCGGGTGCGCTTCAAGGTATTGGTTACCACCTTTAAAGCGCTCCATGGCTTAGGACCGGGCTATCTACGGGACCGCCTACTGCCGGCTTCTATCTCCCATCGTCCGGTACGCTCCCACAGAGAGGGACTCCTCAGGGTGCCGTCAGCCAAACAGTGTCGACTGGCGGCCCCCCGGGGGGGGGCCTTCTCTGTGGGAGCTCCGGCCCCGGGGGATGAACTTCCCCTCCGACTTCGACAAATACCTGACCTTAGGACCTTCGCATGAACTTAAAACTTATTTATTTCATATGGCTGGACTAGCCTGATTTTTATTTTTACTGGATGGGTTTTTAAAATTGTGGTATTTTACAGGGGAGTATGTTTTTTAACGTTTTGGGCATTTGAATTAGTTTTTTAAGGGTTGTTTTTAAATTATTGTGTGTATTTATATTTTATCTGCCTGTTCACCGCCCTGAGTCCTTCGGGAGAAGGGCGGTATACAAATTAAAATATTATTATTATTATTATTATTATTATTATTATATGAACAATTGTTTCACTATACTGTTTTTTTAATTGGTGCAGCATTGTGTGAACATATTAGCTATGGGGTGATGGTAGAAGTAAATAAACAAATAAGTGCATTAAGGACAAGCAAATGGCTTCCTAAGGCTTACATTTCTAAAAGAGACATTCTGTTTTGTTGGATTTTAAACATTTGTGAGATAATGTATCTATAAGGATTTGAGCATTGGAGCCATGCTAAGTAATATTATTGCTTTGCTTTGAAATAATGAATCTCCACTTATTCTTCTTTAATTTGTTTGTTTGTTTGTCTCTTTTGTAGTACTCAAATACATTAAGGACAGCATATTATTACAATATACTCTACATCGGGGTCCCCAATCCCCAATCCTTGGGCCGTGGCTTGTTCGAAACCAGGTCACGGGAGAGATGAGCAAGTGCATGCGCATGACGCTCCACTCATGCAAGTGGTGGGCAAGTGCATGCACCTGAAGCTCCATTCATGTGAGTGGAAGGTGCACCCACCACCACTTACACAAATGGAGCTGTGCATGTGTGTGTGCACCTGTCATTCTCTCTCTCAAACACACACACACACACACACACACACACACACACACACACACACACACCAGGCCAGGCTGCCCAGCTGGAAAGATTGGGGACCATTGCTCTTCATTACATCAATATGCTCTATTTGTGGCTACCTGCGAAGACTATTCAGAAGATACAATTGGTACAGAATGCCATGGTGCAGATAGTTTTTGCTGCCCCGGGATGCACGTATCATACTGCTGTTGCATGAGCTGCATTGAAGCTGGTTTGCTTCTGTGTCCAATCCAAGATGTTTCATGTCATCAGAAGGGCATTAAAACCTGACTCTGCTTGTTGGCTTGTGGTCCTGATGTGGTCGTCTTTGTTGGAGGTGGCTGGTGGACTAATAGTGCTATCACCCCATGGTTATTACTTTTGGTTTTCGAGTTTATAAATTTAATAAATAAATATATATATTAGGCATGCATACCAACAATCAAACCATCAACAATTCCATGCAGTGTATTGTAGTCCTTCTTTATAAGAAATAATTCAAATGAGTATAAAGGAGAAAAACCACGTGACCCTAAATGCATTACTTTGGAAAAAAGTATTCTTTAAAAATAAGGTGGGACGTGGAATAAGAAAACAAAAAACTCTTACCAGCCATTACCATCATAATTTGGAGTAAACTGTTTGGATTCTGCAAGTAATATCATTTTCTAGGGAATAATGAGGAATGTTTGGGAAATGGGGTTTTTTTTGTTTGTTTTTTTGACTTGGCAACCATTTCTGTAAATGGTCACATTATTTATTGAGTTAGGGTACTCGTACCATGCTCTGGGAAGTCTAAATATATTCCCAGCCCCATAAATTTGCTTAACCTGCTGTAAACTGATTGAAATTTACTAGCTTCATCAAGTATTTCTATAACTACATTTTCCAACCCATTCTGTGAGAAGAGGAAGAAAGTGGTTTCTTGGATTCGAATGAAATTAATGAGTATTGTGACTCTTTATCCTCTGAAGTGAATTAGGCTGCCTTTAACTTACTTGGAAATGAATCAGACTGTTCTCTGTATCATTGAACTGGAATCTAAACTGAAACTTGTGGCTGGTGTACATCCTTTTCTATATTGTTTCATGCATTACTTGAGCTCAAGGGTTGATTGAAGGAGCTTTGAAAAGGTTTTATAGTCCCTTTGTTCAGATTCTTGAAAAGGGTCAGAAGAGGATTAAATGTTACCAGGGGGTTACACCAGATCTGAAAAGAATACTGGACTGATGTGTTGAACCTTAATTGTTTTTTCTCTAAAGTAGAACAGAACTGAAAGCATTATTTAAAAGTGTGCATTGAGTCCAAATTGGAGTCGAATAGCTCTTTCACAAAAGTAGGATCTAGAAGAGATGAATCTCTGCTATAACTTTACTCCTCAAACTCTGAGCTCCTTCTGTTTTAACTTAACTGTTCATATATTTATAGGGATGCCTGAGGCAAGGCTGATTCATGTGGATATCTGTAAGGTTCCCTGTCTCATAACACATGGATACAAGTACTGTGGGCTGGATCTAGGAGAAGCCATACATCAAATGAGATGGAGCTACAAGATTAGCCCTGAATCACTATTGTAAATTTGCTATTTTTTTATATCAATAATTTATGAAGTCCCATTAATAGGAAACCTGACATTACTGGTTGAGAATTAGAGTCTGACTAAACCCTGAAACATGATTATTATTAATTGCAACAATATGAAACCATATATCAAGAGGGGAATAGACAAGCTATTAGTGGAACCCAGCCCACCCAGCAAATAGCTCCACCCAAGTTTAGACAGCTCTTGTTAGACAGTCCCATGGTTCTATTAAAGTTAGGTAAAGATTAGTCAGAAAAAGATGATTCAATCACTCAGCTTCATAAATTTGTTTCTCTTGACAATTACAACACAAAATATAAAATGGAATTTGCAAGGTATTCATTGTGCACACAATATCTAAAAGATTTCAGAAGCAGTAAAGTGTTGAATATATACGATAACAAACCAATTTGAGGAATAAATGTAGAGAATATTCTGTTCTGTGCTTAGGAAAGTCCCCTATTGTCGCACTTGGTGCAATCTTTGCTTTTAAAGTTGGAGGTTCTATTCTCAGGCCTATAAAAATAGTTTGATTGTTTTTCGATGCTGATGACTACACTATATTGAGAATAATAAGTGAAAATTGCAGGTTCTGCATGACAAAAATAATCAGCAACACCCAAAATTTCCTACGCATGCTTTCTAGGTCCCATCATATAACACTGCTGAATAGGACCTGGACTGTTGTCAACTGCCCAACTGTACAGGCTGGGGCAGAAGCCACAGAAGATAAATTGTCCTTTAGGCAGCCATCTTATATTCCGCGAAAGGCTTCCTAGGTAATAAACAGCATCTTGAATTTCACCCAGAAACCAACTACCAACCAGTGCAACTCACAAAATAAAGATGTTACATGGAACCAAACAAAGTGTGCTCATAACATGCTGCCATATTCTAGACCAGCTGCAGCTTCCAAGTGGTGTTCAGTGGAAATCCAACCAAATTCAGGTCTAAGGATAAAACTCCTCCAGCCACAGGGGGTCAAAAACCTTTCCTCCTTATGTCAGCTCCTTCAATAAGATGGCTATCTTTGGATGTGATAACAATGGAAAAATAACTTGCTGCTTTCCTTGCCACTACATAATTCTTAATGTGGGCTTTTGCTCATGTTTGATTGGATGTATTCTTCATCTCTAGGCTTCTCTCTTGACTTTTTATCTCCCAGAGTTCTTAAGAAAAACAAGGAGCACTCTAACAAAATTAGAGACCACTTTGTTCTAAGGCCATGTTACTCACCCATTCCAGACCTCATCTAGGAGATCAGCTGAATCACTATCAGGGAAAACCTCAAGCGCCCTCTTGAACAGAGGGAATCTTAATTATTTAGGACAGACGGATTACTGATTCTGTATAATCAGATTCTATATATTCCTTTTAGCATTGCTCCCTCAGAATTGACTATAACGTGACAGTCATATTATTCAACTTATCACGTTAATCAGTTGTGCAATATAGCAATAGCACTTAGACTTATTTACCCAGTGGTGAAATTTTTTCTTACCGGTTCTGTGGGTGTGGCTTGGTGGGTGTGGCTTAGCATGAGGGGGACATGTGACTGGGTGAGTGTGGCTATGTAGTCATGTGACTGGGGGTGTGTCAAAAAACAGAAATGCACTTTAATGATGTCCTGCTGGAACAGGGGGTTGGACTAGATGACTTCCAGGTCCCTTCCAGCCCTGGATTGATTGCTGTGTTCTTTCAAGGTATCCTTTGAAGCTGCATCTAGTGCCAGGTTTGTGGTCCTTCCTTCCTCTCCTTTTTCTCTCCCTCCCTCCCTCCCTCCTTCCCTCCCCTTTGCACCCTCCCACCCACCCATTTTTGGCCCAGCAGGCCTCAGAGAAGCCTCCTGGGAGCAAAAATGGACTTCCTTCAATAGGTAGTAAAAAATGCTTTGGAAAAATTTAAAAAAGTTCCAAGGATCATGCGGCACAGCTGATTGTCAGCTGATTGTCAGAACCTTTTTAAAACTTCTTAAAGCATTTTTTAAGTACCTTGTGCCCAAATGGGTAGTAAAAAAATGCTTTAAAAAAGTAAAAAAAAAAGTTCAGACAATCAGCTGTGCCGTGTCATTGTCGGAACTTTTTTTTTACTTTTTAAAGCATTTTTGCTACCGGTTTGGTGAATTAGTCACATTTGTTACTACTGGTTCGAGTGAACTGGTCTGAACCTGTAGCATTTCACCCCTGTATATACCGCTTCATAGTGGTATTTACAGCCTTGTCTAAGAGGTTTACAGAGTCAGCATATTGCCCCCAATAATCTGGTCCTCCTTTTATCGACCTTGGAAGGATGGAAGGCTGAGTCAACTTTGAGCCTGGTGTGATTCAATCTGCCAAACTGCTGGCAGTCAGTGATCAGCAGAAGTAGCCTGCAATACTGCATTCTAACTACTGTGCCACCAAATGTGCCAAGACATTTTGCCATTTACAAGGCATTTTGCCATTTACGATAGGATCTAGTATATCCAAGTTCCAATAAATCTTTTAGCCAAAGTTTGTTTTGACTGGAATCAAACAGTCTCAGTTTGCTGTCTCAAATAGTCTGAACTTTGCAGTCTCTGTTCAGTTCAGGCCAGATTTTTAATCCCCCCTAGAAGATAATCAAATCTCCTTCTGTAGTTTGTTTTTTTCACAACTGCTGCAAGGTCATTTGGGATGACTTATTAATCAATGAATATGATCATGGGTTTTCCACACTGTACATTTTTTCTACAATGGAATTCAAAGATTCCTGATTTGACTAACTGAATAAGCATTATCAGTGTTCCAGATGATTGGCTCTTGCTGGCAAGCTCCCTACAGCAATCATTCGGAATATTACAAATCAAACACATGCATTTCTTAGTAGAATAATTAAAACACTTAAAAATGTAGGCATTTGATACATACTTAAATATATTGTGGTATATTGACAGAAGAGAATTACTTTTCTAGAGTAAATAATATATTTCATCAACCTCTTTAAAACATTTCATTTGTCTTTATTTAGCATGAACCCTCAAATAAATTCATGTATCTAATATATTTTAATTAACTAAAGGACTTTCTTCTCAACCTTCTTAGTTGCACTCTACTGCTCCAGTCAATAAAAATGAAATCAAAAGCGTCTATCTCTATCAACATTAATTTCATTTTCTTTCATGCCTTTCAGCAAAGTAGAGTTTACATTTTAGCTATAGAAAATGTATACGGTACATGTCTTCACCAACTGCATTTATATAAACTCCTTCCAAGAAATAAGGTATAATATCTATTTATAATTTTTATTTCTGCTTGTGTGTGTGTGTGTGTGTGTGTGTGTGTGTGTGTGTGTGTGTGTGTGTGAATTAGAGGAAGGTCAGAGAGAAAGATAGGAATAGAAAAAGGCTTTTTTAAAATATGACATTGAAAGTATTATTGCATTGATCTCACAAATCAGCAAGAAGGTAGAAAATTAAATTCAGCGAACAGTCTAACACTATTTGAGAAATGCTTTCCAATATTGTTCACATCAGGGTTTTTCATTTATGTATTTATTTCTAAGTTCACTTGCTGGCTTTTTGCGTTCCATTATGCCCTCAAATACCTTCCCAAGTTTTAAATTTAAATATTTAACAGCTCATAATAGAAAAAAAATTAAAGCAAGAAGAAAATAAAAACAATGGCATAAGGATAGAGCTAAAACTCATTATAAAACCATACATCTTTTTAAAAGGTTGCTCCTATGGAATAAAAACAGACTCCTTCTTATTTCAGGCATGAGCTATGACCTCAAGCTTTTAATTGTCAGTTTCCAGAATTTTATCTGGCACCTTTTCAGTGTTGAATGAACTGTACGGCTAACAGTTGTTTTTCCTGCATTAAATGCATGAAGTGTGGTTGTGCAGATATATTTAAATTTCTCTGTACCTGCTTCTGACCTTCATCCAAAAAGGATTTATAACTGCTTAAAGAGAGACATACAGGCATGTATCTCTTTGAGACGTGTATGTGTGTGTGTGTGTGTGTGTATGTTTTCATCAATCATAATATATTATAAAGCAACTGTCTTGTTATTTATAATCTCAAACTGAATACTGTACTCTCCATAAATATTTTTAATATACTGTATATTATAAAGTTTTCCTTGGATTTTTGCTGCAGCATTGGCCTATAAAACAATAGAACTTTTTGTTAGGTTGAAGACATTTTCCAAACCAGAATCTTCCAGATTTGTTAGAAACCAACCCCTAGAGGGGATGCGGTGGCTCAGTGGCTAAGATGCTGAGCTTGTTGATCAGAAGGTCGGCAGTTCAGTGGTTTGAATCCTTAGTGCCGCATAACAGAGTGAGCTCCCATTACTTGCCCCAGCTTCTGCCAACCTAGCAGTTCAAAAGCATGTAAAAATGCAAGTAGAAAAATAGGGACCACCTTGTTGGGAAGGTAACAGCATTCTGTGCACCTTCAGCATTTAGTCATTCTGGCCACATGACCACGAGACATCTTCGGACAGAGCTGGCTCTTTGGCTTTGAAACGGAGATGAGCACCGGCCCCTAGAGTCGGGAACAACTAGCACATATGTGCAAAGAGAACCTTTACCTTTACTTTTAGAGGCACCATCAGATGTTCCTCCTGAGCTTCATTGTTTCATTGTTGCTTCCTGGAGGGAGGTTCCAGACTGGAAACTGCTTAAATGTTTACTGTTTTAGAAAATATTCTGCATTAAAGAAATCTGTGTAACATGGAGTTAAGGCACAAATCCTGGCCATGGGCATTATATCATGACATCATCATCATCATCATCATAACAGAGTTGGAAGGAACCTTGGAGGCCTTCTAGTCCAACCTCTTGCCCAGGCAGGATACCCTACACCATCTCAGACAAATGGTTATCCAACATTTTCTTAAAAATTTCCAGTGTTGGAGCATTTACAACTTCTGCAGGCAAGTTGTTCCACTTATTAATTGTTCTAAGTGTCAGGAAATTTCTCCTTAGTTCTAAGTTGCTTCTTTCCTTGATTAGTTTCCACCCATTGCTTCTTGTTCTACCCTCAGGTGCTTTGGAGAACAGCCCGACTCCCTCTTCTTTGTGGCAACCCCTGAGATATTGGAACACTGCTATCATGTCTCCCCAGTCCTTCTTTTTATTAAACTAGACATACCCAGTTCCTGCAACCGTTCTTCATATGTTTTAGCCTCCAGTCCCCTAATCATCTTTGTTGCTCTTCTCTGCACTCTTTCTAGAGTCTCAACATCTTTTTTACATCGTGGCGACCAAAACTGGATGCAATATTCCAAGTGTGGCCTTACCAAGGCATTATAAAGTGGCACTAACACTTCACGTGATCTTGATTCTATCCCTCTGTTTATGCAGCCCAGAACTGTGTTGGCTTTTTTAGCAGCTGCTGCACACTGCTGGCTCATATCTAAATGGTTATCCACTAGGACTCCAAGATCCCTCTCACAGGTACTACTATTGAGCAAGGTACCACATATACGGTACAGGTGCATTTTGTTTTTTTTTGCCTAAGTGTAGAATCTTACTTTTTTCACTGTTGAATTTCATTTTGTTAGATAGCGCCCAATGTTCAAGTCTGTCAAGATCCTTCTGTAACTTGAGCCTATCTTCTGGAGTGTTGGCTATTCCTGCCAGCTTGGTGTCATCTGCAAATTTGATGAGTTCCCCATGTATCCCCTTGTCCAAGTCATTGATGAAGATATTGAAGAGTACTGGGCCTAAAACAGAGCCTTGGGGTACTCCACCACATACTACATGATTTCACCAAGAAATCATGTAGTATGCAATACTACATGATTTCTACATAATTTCACCAATACTACATGATTTCTACATCAAATACTATATGATTTCACCAAGACACAATTAATTTACCTAGAATCCATAACTATGGTTTCCTTGTTCTATTCTTGCTTCAGTGACATAGAAATCATATAATTGTCCAAATATTATGGTATGGGCAAGTACAATGATAAAGTCCTACAACAGCTTCTCTTCACCAATGATAATTTAGTCTTTCTGAAGTAAATCCTGGGATGGTTGGGCAGAACGTCTTGGGCATAACAAAAAGGAGTGATCCAACAGAAATTCTTATACATTGAATATCATATCATACAAATTCAATCTGAGATAAGTACAAATGTATGACTCAGGAATAGACAGCTTTGGAGTACAATGGCTTTCACCTTTGGCAACGCAGGTTTAGGGCTGCTCTCACTTGGTGTCCAATGGCAATTAAATGACATGGATGCCTCTTAGATTTAAAGGAATCAAGTAAAGTTGCATGTGTCTTGAAGTCCTTGTGCAAATCACACAATTACATACTTCTATCACTACACAAAATTATATAATTAATAGTTTGTTCCATCTGCATAATGATGTCACACCTCAAATCATTTTCATGTCATTGCAGCTTTTATTGAAGACCTGTATAGGATGACAATTAGTTTCCAGCGTCAATCTTGTTCAAAGAAAATGCACTATGGCATCAGATTTTATCTACACATCACATTCACTACAGTGCATGGGTCCTTCTCATAGACAGGCTGGTAATTAAACCAGCAATACAATGAATAATTGAAAGATTCCTGATGGCTGGAGCATTGGGAATTGTGACTGGGGCAAGGTTGCCATTCCTCCAGTAAATCTCTGACCTTGAGCTATGTCAATCTCAAGCTCAACTAAAAATACTAAAGGATACTTAATTTCAAAAGAATTTATTGGGTTCTTCTGTAAGTGTTCTTAAAACTTACATTCACTTTTGACATCTTTTTCATTTGTGAAAAACTATTTAAAGCTTATTATAACTTATTTAATTTTACTAGGAATTTTAAAATCATAGCATGGCTACAAAAGATAGAGTATCGGTCCCCATATGCTAATTAATAATTAGCAATACTCCTGAAATAAACCTGAAACACTTCATTAAACAGACAGTAATTGAATTGGCACAGGAATTCCATGTGAACTTTATGTGGCTATGGAATACCAAACTTTACAAAAAAAAAAAAGTTTTGGGACATTGGGGCAACAAGTCCCACCATACTATGAATGCAGCATTTGTGAGGAAGAGGGTAATATTTCTGTATTTCCAGGTTTGTTTAAACAAAGCTCTACATTATGGATCCTACTGCTAATTTAGGAAATATATTCTTCATTGATCCCAAGGTCACCTCTATGGAAAAGAACAAATTACAGCAGATACATTTCACTTTGTCATCTGAAGACATCTGCCAATTAATGTTATTATAAAATAATAGTTTTGAACAGATGTTGCATTTGCTAATTTTATATTTGACTGTTTGAAACCCAGCTACCTGGGGATTTATTTAAGCTGCATACACTTTCAAGAATTTTAACAAAAACGTGTGTGTGGTTTTTTTGCAGAATCAAATTAAGTTGCTACCTAGATATTAACTGTATTTAATAAAACTTGGTCAGAAGAATTACTTACTATAAAGGTGGAGAACAAATACAACGTCTAGTAGCTTTTGTCTGGGAAACATGCAATTTTGCCACTTTACTTGTTTTATTTATTTATTTATTTATTTATTTATTTTATTTGATTTTTATACCGCCCTTCTCCCGAAGGACTCAGGGCGGTGTACAGGCATAATAAAAAACCGGCAATACAATATACAAATTTAAAATACAATTTAAAAAACTTATTTAAATTAGCCCAATAATTAAAATTTACCATACTAAAAACCCCGTTTAAAATTACTAAATTTAAGATTAAAATCCCAATTTAAGCCAGCCCCGCGCGGATAAAAAGGTGAGTCTTGAGTTCGCGATGAAATGTCCGAAGGTCAGGTATTTGGCGTAAACCCGGGGGAAGCTCGTTCCAGAGTGTGGGAGCCCCCACAGAGAAGGCCCTTCCCCTGGGGGCCGCCAGCCGACATTGTTTGGCGGACGGCACCCTGAGAAGTCCCTCTCTGTGGGAGCGTACGGGTCGGTGGGAGGCGTATGGTTTGCCTACTGGGTTCTATATTTTTGGCCATAATTTTTTCAAATATAAACTCTTTTAAGAAATTAGTATTTCCCCACTTTCTGACCATACCAGACAGCATACTTGACATCATCCTGTTAAAATATCTAATCCTTAATATCAATCGAATTTATGGAATATGGGATGTTCAATCTAAGTAACAGGAGCTGTATTTGGTGTTGATAACTAAAAATATCTTACAATTTTGAAACAACTGCCACAGGTGCTGCTACCATTAATTTGTATATTTAATGTGATGACCACACTTCATTGGATCTCTGCATAAATTATTTATGGTATTATCTTAAATCTCCATGTTTTGATAAGACACCATTTTGATTATTACAGTACCGTATTACTTTATCTCACACAGGTTGTCAAGAGTCATGACTCTTCTTCTTCATATTCCATGCCACAAATATTAAAAGAACTTCAATGACGACTGCAGGATCCCATCTGGGTTGGTCACTAGGACCAGAATTTTTGTCTTCTGAGCTTTAAAGAAGCTCTAGAGAAGTTCTCTGAAGATGAGCTTCAGCACAAATCTGAAAGCTCGGAAGACAAAACCTCTGGTGCCGGTGACTGACCCAAATAGGATCCTGCAACATTATCCTGGGACACATATATTCACCTTCATTCATCAATGGCTACACTTCAAGATCAAATGCCAATGAAATCAGGGCAGGGTGATTATATGTCAAAAAGGCAAGATGATGGTGATTGCTTCTCCAGTATTAGTTTCATCTCTTTTTTATATGAAATCCATACCTCAAAGCTGTAGCTTTGATCACATAAGGTAAAGGTTTCCCTCGCACATATGTGCTACTTTTTCCCGACTCCAGGGGGGCGGTGCTCATCTCGGTTTCAAAGCCGAAGAGCCAGCGCTGTCCAAAGACGTCTCCGTGGTCATGTGGCTGGCATGACTCAACACCAAAGATACATGGAATGCTGTTATCTTCCCATCAAAGGTGGTCCCTATTTTTTCTACTTGCATTTTTTACATGCTTTGAAACTGCTAGGTTGGCAGAATCTGGGACAAGTAACGGGAGCTCACCCTGTTACGCAGCACTAGGGATTCGAACCGCTGAACTGCCGACCTTTCGATTGATAAGATCAGCGTCTTTAGCCACTGAGTCACCGCGTCCCTCACTTTGATCACATGATTTTACTAGGAATTTTAAAATCATAGCAATATAATATACCCATTATATTGCTTTTTTAAAGTCTCCTTGTGATGGCAGTGTTCAACATACTGTCATATGAAACCTTCAACAGTTTTATAGCCAAGTACTTGAAAGAGTCACTTTTTCTCAAAGGAAATAATTTATCTTTAAAGTTGTGTCAGGCAAAATTAAGTTTTTATTCACCTATGAATTTCAAAATGTTTAGAATGGAGAAGAGGGTTTTTTTCAAAAAAGGAAACACGAAAAGCTAAAAAAATAAATAAAGGAGGGACAAATAAAAAGGAAATTTAAGGAAAAATCTTGGCAATCTATAGATGAGGATTTGAATGTATAAAACAAATTAAGGATACACATTTCAAATATTAATATTCATTACGCCTACCAGATTTTTTTATATGTTTGTTCATAATAAATTTGTTTTTAAAAACATAATCATTATAAGCAATAAATGACGACCTGATTGGAATATTACTTTTCCTTATATGGTTTTTCAAGGGTGCAGCTAGGGCAATTTCCCTCACTTTTAAATATCACTGATCCAGTGAAAGTTATATTTCAATTTTCCAAAGTTTTGCAGCAAAAAAAAAAACAAAAAACAAACCTCTGGCAGCTAGTAGTAGAATGTAATTAATTATTTACCACCAATTTATTGGGTTGTATAATGTATGTGCCATGGGAAATAAGTACAAAAAACAATCACACTTATAATGACAGATTATTGGGTGATTCTCTCAATTTATTTAGAAACATTTGAGCAAAAGGACTAGTAGGGTATCAGCATGAAAGATGGTAATATGCATACATTTTCCTTTCTCTTCAACACAAGATAGCAACTTGATAAGTGGTGTAGCAACCTTTCAGCAGAGTGTAATATGATTATACCAGGTTTCAGTCAGATGCTTAATTTGTAATGACGAAAGGCTTATGTATCCCAAGCAATCATGAAAGGCAGAACCATAGGTGGTCTAAGCTGAACAGGTTCTACTGGAGAAAAAATGACAGTCCACCACTATTCTGCCAATAAAAATGTATGGACAATCACAACTTGGATATGAGACTGGAAGATAGGTTCCTGGTTTGGAAATAAACCATTTGGTGTTTTCATTTTAAATAACTTACTATTAAGTACAAATGTAGTAAAAATTCTTTGGCATGAGCAAAACCAAGTAATTTGCAATCAGATTTGGAACGTTTGAAGCAAAATATAACTTTAAAACAAATAAAAGTTAGAATATAGCTATTGTACCAAGCAAATAATGGAAGTTGTCATGATGGAAGTTTCACTTTAATCTTGCAAAAAAGAGGGTAACAGTTGTGTTTCTCTGATTAGTGCCAATCCTTTGCAATACTTAGTTCTAAATATCTAAATCCATCCAGACTGTTATGAAGTCCAATCACTTTTTAAAGCTGTTTCAGTGATTCTTTATCAATGTTAATTAACGCAGCAGACAATTTATCAATGTTAACTTCTAAACCAGTTACTGCATGGAATATATTTAATTAAAATTGCAATTGTGTTATATCTTTATTAAGATTTTGAAGAAAAATGAGTATATCACCTATAAATGGATTAATGGCTTGATGTTATGTTTTAATATTAAGATGTTAAATATTCTTTTCTTCTAATATCTTTTGCTAATATTTCTATAATGAGGTCAAATGAAACAGAACTGTGGGGATCTTTTGAAGCCTCTATTTATTTGGGAAAAAGTCATAGCAATCTATTGGTGCTAATTGCTATGCTGATAAATGTAGCTGATCAACTAGACCAAATGTATGTCCAAACCCCACTTCCAATAACAGATTTATATTCTATAGCAGGGCTGTCAAACTTGCGGCCTGCGGGCTGGATGTGTTATGCACTGCTCATGCCCACCTATGGTTTTGCGAAGGTGAAAAAAGTCACGATACGTCATGTGACGCTGCCATGATGATGCAGGTTTGACACCCCTGTTCTATAGCATCGAATGTTTTAGAAGTCTCATTGGAGAAAAGCAAGTTTTGATGTAGTTACTATACCATATTATATTTAAGCCTTCTAAAGTCGTTTTGTGAATTTAAATAGCAAAAGAAATAGCACTTAGACTTATATACTGCTTCATTGTGCTTTCCAGCACTTTCAAAGCAGTTTACAGAGTCAGCATATTGCCCCCAACAATCTGGATCCTCATTTTACCAAACTTGGGAAGATGGAAGGCTGAGTCAACCTTGAGTCGGTCAGGATCAAACTCCTGGCAGTGGGAAGAGTTAGCCTGTAATACTGTATTCTAACCACTGAGTCAACATGCCTCTTCCTTCTCTACTTTGACAAATATACCTTTTAAGTTATTGGTTGCATTGTTTCTATCTTGTAAATGTGGCACATTAAAAAAAACACATACTAGCAAAATAAAACAGCAATGGCCATCAAGGTTGAACATAGCAAAAGAATGTACAGAAATCTTTCAAACAGTCATCTAACCTCCTGACCTACAGATCCTGGGGCACATCCAGGTCTTCACATTTTACAGAAAGAAGCAAGATCATCACTAATCTGATTTTGGGGGATATGGTCTCCCGGAGTCTCATATACTGACAGAATGGACACTCCAGGCAGGTGCTATTAGTTGAGAAGATTCCCATGCATAATTTTTTAAAGCAATGAATCGGTTTAATTTGACCTTCATATGTGAACCTGATCTTTGGCTCCAGACAAAAAAGCTAGGTAAAATCAGCATAATGATGAAACCTATTTGGATAATTGGATACTAATAGAGCAATGGATACTGTTTAATGGATAAAGATTGTGAAACTAATAAATATTTGGCTATCAATTTATACACTGAAGCAGACTATCATCAGACAATGTATTAGGTACATGTTTAAGATAGAATAGTGTGGAATTACCAGACCCACACTAAGTTAGCACACAATAAACCTGGGGCAAGACTAGCCACAGAACCATCTTTGTCCTGCCGCACTAATTTGTCCCACCAGGTCAGGCAGGGAAAGTACCCCATCAGTCAAATAATTCTGACTGATGGGGTTTATGAAGAGAATGTTCTCTGTCATTGCCCCCACTCTGTGGAATAGTCTTCCCCTGAAGGTGAGGCAGCCCCCATTTTTCTGGCCTTCCAAAATGAAGTTAAAACATGGCTTTGTGGTCTCATTTGGGGAGCTCAGAGGATCACACAGCTGTGTGGTTGATTGGTACTCTGAAAGACCTCCATTTGCCTTTTTAAATAATTTTGAACAGGGTTTAATCATCCTTTATTCCTTTTAAATTTTCTAAAAACTAAAATTTTATATTTTAATCTTTTATTGTACATCACCCATAATCTTTCTTTGAGAAAGATGAGCAGTTCAAAAATGCAAAAAATAAAAAATAAAACAGAATAGGCATGCTTACAGGGGGCACATTTTGATCAGTTCTGTTGTTGGATATGTTCTTTAGCTAAATTGGTCTTTCTCTACATTCTGCTGCATATTTTATAGATCTTCAAATTAATTAAAATCTATAATAAAGAAGTCCAATCTTTTGGTAATAATAAACTCTGAAAATGTTTTGAATTCATGTAAAAATATGTCTAATCCAAGCTATTCTTTATGATTGAAATAAAAACAACTTTGCAGAACTTGAAGAATGCTGATGAGAACAATGGAGGAACAGTATAAAGTGGAGAAAAATAGAATAGTGGACTCTAGTATGCTTATTCAAGATAATCTAAACTTGGTTATTATATTCTTTAGTCTTCTTCAAACATACAGCATCCTAGATTCTGAGCACTTCGAAGTTATCTCTATATTCCTAGCATTAAGGAGTGCATATATGGACTTCTAATAAGAAAACAGATGCCTAGATGATCCTTACACAGTTGAAGCTCCCTATATTTGCTTTATTAAAAACAAACTTCGGCAAATATGAGAGTTATTTTTTTTGTTGTAGCTTTGTATGTAAAGAAGAGTTGATTAGATCTGCAATATGTACAAAGAAGAGAATGGAAACATTACACATTGAAATAGGAGGGAAACAGACCATTTCAGTCTATGTGACAAACAGATTTTGGAAAATTGTTGGCAAGGACTTAAAATGGTAGCTCCCCCAGTGGAGGTACTTGCAAGAGTAACCAGAGAACAATTTTAAAAGACCAAAATTCATATGAGTTAATGGGCAGGTTCACATATTTCAGGAAACTATAATAAGGATTTTTTGTTTTTTTCACTTGGCAAGATATTTTATGGTTTAGTGTAATATGTAATGCAGGCTATTAGCATCGCTCCCAAAGTCTGATTTAATACAATCTTGATGTTTTATTTTATAAAGTGTTTCATCTCTCGTATTTAATGCTGCTCTTGACTGCACCCATATCACAAGTAATACAATCAGGGGTATTAAATATAAGAACACAGATGGCCATACTGAACCTTTTTTTTTTTTTTGAAATGCAGAAATACCATTTTCATACTGAAACTGGAATTCACCATGAAATCAGAATTTAAAATTGTAAAGGAAGCTTATAAGCATTGAATACATTTCATGCCACAAATGGATGTCCTTCCCTGACTTATTTTGTCTTAAGTTGCCTTAAGAACATGGTTGCCTGCCAAAATCTTGACTTTAATAAATTTTGTGATGCAGTTCACAACTAAGATGAAACCACACACAATAATGCATGATCATATTAGGGGAAATGTGTGTATACGGAAAAGAATGCAGGAAAAAAAATTAGGAGAAATATGCTTATATTTTCATGCATTTTTTTCTTTCAATTCACAGAAAAAAATAAACTAGACAAAAGTGTACTTGACCAATTTGCAAGAATGAAACACAAACATACTTGGCACTTTCAGCAATTATGTGTGATGATGAAAACAGTACCCTGAAAGTATGTTTGCTAACAACAACAAAAATTGGTGTTCTACCAATATTTTTGTGTATTTTAATTATTTTGCTCAATGCCCTTTTCAGTTGAGAGTTTCTCATTACTGAGGAAACAACATATGGATGTATATGTTTCTTTAGCAGTCAGTTCTGAACAAAATAATCATTCATTCATTTTCCAATTACTCCTCGGAATCAAATGAAACAAGCTATTTGCTAAAAGTTTCTCATAATAAATCCCATGTAACGTATATAATGTGTGCCCCACTCAAGCAGTTTATTTCCAAGATCAGAGGGTATATGGCAGAAAAGTGGGCTAGTTTCAATAATAATGAGGAGTCTTCAGAGTAGGATTATACATCAACTGAACATCAAAGAGCAATTAATTTTAAAATCTTATTAACAATTAGTTAAACTGTTAAACTTTGCTACTGCCACCTCTATTTCAGACTGCTTTGAGTTTGTACATTGTACATCAACCACTGAGCTTGATGTAATCAAATAATGTTGGTAAACTCAGATCATGTTGGATAATCCAATAATGGGATGCTTCAAATAAACACCACACTTCCTGAGTGATATTGGCTAAGAATAATCTGTATTATAGATATATAATCCCGCAAAACCTGGAGATTCCAAAACAGTATTAGAAGTTGGTCTGCCACAGATGAGAAGAATTTACTAATACCAGAATGTACCAGTGTGGTTAATCATCCAAGTCAGAAAAGCTATATTTGGAAGTAATTCTTCCAAGAGTGGTCCTGTTGTCTAAATGACAAATGTGCACAGAAACAATAAGATGACAAAAGGAAAAGAATTGAGGAATACATTGCTGAAATTCTTATCTTAAAATTATAGCTTTCTTCAAATTTAGTGATGCAAATTTCAGCTCAAAAATTTGCACCAAAGTGTGTATATTGTGAAATATAAAAACAAAAATGAGAAGGTTAGAACTAGATGCATGCTAAATGTGAATTTGTTTTCATTTTTTTTTAGCAGAATGATGCAGAAGTGTGATAGAAAAGAAGCAAACACAAAACTGATTTTCTATTTTATTTCTTCTTACCACATTAGAATATAAAAGCTGCACTCCAATAATCTAAATTAATTTTGGATATTTCCAATTGTATTTTTCCAGTTTTGGAACATGATAATAGAAAATATCTATACATAAACATATCTTTGTGGTCCATCAATCATTATAGCCTTCTGTTAGTTACTCCTGAGTGCTAGGGAGATTATAGAAAAAGTGATACGACAGCTGTCTTCCTATGATTGAATCCCTTTGAGGAACAGACCTGTGCTTTGCCCTATTTGTAATAACACTGGATGTTTTGACACCAGACTCGGTTCTAGGACCAAAATTTTCTATATATTGACCCTAAACTGGCTTCCAGAAATTCCAGAAATTCTTAGATGGTGTTAGTAGGGGGGAAAAATCATTTATACAAAGTCTTTTAAAATTCCATTTTATTTCATAGCCATACTGCAATAATAATTATGCCAACTAAGTGCATTTGGCTCATGTTATTACAGCATTGTCTGCTGCTGCTGCTCAGTTTCAGTTGTCATTTCAATGACAAACAAATAACTTGCATTTCAAAACATTCTCAGGGATGAAACTGGCATTCATAACCTCCACAGGCAAATGGGGTATTTTTACTTTTTTCAAAATGTGTTCATCCTGTTGAATGTTTTTTTTTTAAAAATATATAAATACAATATAACAAAATTAAATTACAAAAGATTTGCTGACACATAGATATATTTTTTCCAGATCCCTCTTTTCCTCATCCCCCCTCCCCAATGAATTGAGAATAGAGTTAATCTTAGCAGCAATTATTTTGAGTGCACAGATTTGTAAAATGATACAATTGCCTGAGAGAATATGTTATGACCGCTGACAAAAACTGAATACCCAGCTATGTAATTCCATGCACATCTAGCCAGAACTGAATTTAGTGAAACTTTTACGTATAGATAGGATTGTAGCTTTAACATTTTTAAAGCATTTCAGGTGAAAATACCTCAAATATGTAGAGATAAAGAATGACTTTTAACTCATAAATGAAAGTGAAGCAAAAAGAAGAGAAAAACAGAAAAGTATTTCTACTCACTGTGATAACTGATCATGAAATATCCAGAACCTCAATAAGGTTATTTGTGTGATCACCTGTTTCCCAATAGTTCTGATTGTCCCACCAGATCTGGGGCTCCTCTATAAGCCAATGTGACCAGATGGGGTCCTGGAAATGTACTTATTTGTCACAGTGTTTGCCCAGTGGAACAACTTTCTCCTATTCCCCAGGTTTTGATGGGTCCCACTCCATTGGTCATTCACAAGGATCTTAAGATGAAGCTGTTCCCTTGGGGCCAGAGTCTGTTCCTTTGGCCAGAGTGTTGACTGACACCATCTCTAAGAATCAGGGTTGCATTATGCTTTTCCATTTGTTATATTTTTTTAATAAATAAATACTGCTTTATTTTTAGGGTCATTCTTAATTTCTTTGCATGCTTCTTTCCCAGAGTGTATGTGAGTTGAAAAAAGAAAAGAAAAGTTGAAACAAAACATCAGATCAAAAAAAAATAGTGTTTTGCCCAAAGTCTGCCCTTTGATCTGTATTTTTGTGTTGTTATGAGTTGAGCCTAGTATGTAGTTCATTCAATTTGAACAAATCAAAAAGTTTATAATACAACTCTGCAGAGCATTCAAAGAAGAGTTTCTAGAACGCTTGCAAATCTTCCTGGACACATGTTTATTTTTTTTAAAAACAAAGCAAAAATATTTTTCCATGGGAAGGATTGTTTTATATTAATTCCACAATCTTATTTCAAATTTATGTGGACCATTAGTTCATTTGTAACTTTTTAAAATCAAAGTTCCAATTATTCTTTTACTGATTATTCCAACTGTTCTTCAACTTGTAAATAAGATTTCTATCTCTAATGAAGAAATTGAAAGAATCTCACCCAACATGTAAAACATGTTTAAAAAATGGGAATTATAATCTTAAACTTCAATGGATGTCTAGCAATGAGCTCATCAATTCATATGTTTAACAACAAGCTTATGACTTGTCAAGAACGCAATAATAACTATGTGATAAATATTCCACCCATTTTTACACACATTGCAGAGTAGGACTTTGTTTTTAAAAAAAATAAACATAAGACTTTAAAAATTGGACCCTAGATGGAACTAGAGATTATAATTAAAGGAGAATACTCAAACTCAACTGACAATTATTGAATGAAGCAAAATATTTTAACACTGGACATACTGAATAATATTTTCTAACAATGGATTCAGAAGTTAATTTTAAGAGGGTCTGCTTCTATAAATAGCTTGTGTTTAAAAGATGTTATGGAAAATGAAAAAGTTTTACCTGACAAGATTGAGACTAATTTGAAAGTGAATTTAAAAATGACAGCTGTTATATTAGACATACAAAAAACAAACAAACCATTGCATGTCTTAATAATAAAAGAGATATACAAATATCAAATCAAGAGAGAGACCTGGATAATTTGCCTATACTGAATTTACAAAAGAAGCATGTTAAAGCTTTGGATAATTTTTTCTGTTCTTTTATTTTTTTTTATTTATGAATGTATTAGTTTAATTGCTGTAACTGTAATTTTAGTAAAATTACTATTTTAACAAAGGATTACAATCCTCATTATCCACTGCCATTGGAGTAGTGATGTAAGAAAATCCTAACACTGTTTTCCTCCTCTTTAATATTTCATTCTTTAATATGTTATGTTACACTATTATATACTATTACTTGGATCCAGGATTTCTAAGTCAATTGCATTGTTATTTAAATGAGCAGTTGGATTTTTCATAAAGCAATGTAAGGCAATTCACAGGATCCTAGGTGTCCATGGACTTTCTAGATTAGAAATACTTTCTGATATATTTGAATCAATTTCTTAGCCACAAAGTAAAACTTACTTCTCAGTGATTAGGATAAACCCAAATGCAAAACTGACATAATTTAGGCATCCCTCATTTACATCTTTAATAATGCATATTTTGGAAACTAATTGCAATGATTTTGTATAAATATTAGTACATTAGCAATTTTCTATCTGTTTGCTTATTTGATATGTGCGTACATCTTTGAATCAGTTTTTGACTCCTTGTGGCTGCCTGAACAAGTTTCTGCAGTTTTCATGGCAAGAATTTCAGAAGTGGTTTGACATTGCTTCTTTCCTAGGACTGAAAGAAAGTTACTGGTCGAAGGTCACTCAGCTGACTTTGTGTCTAAGGCAGGATTAGGTCTCTTGGTTTTTAGTCTGATGCTTTAATCACTACTCCAAACTGGGTCTCACTTAACTGATACATTTTAATAAATTAGTACTGTTCAGAATAGCCTCTGAAAATACTGAATGAACTCTTCATGTTGTGATAGATGTCCATAAAGCAGTGCTCGTAGGATATGGTAAAAAACAACAATACCTCACGATAGGGGCAATAAAGGTGCGGTTATCAAATTCCCTTTGGTGCAATGGCCATAAAAAACAGTTGGAGTTTTGCCCGATTCTGGCTGCCCTCCTTACTTTTTTGACCACACCCTGCAAGGATGCCTATGTCAATATATACTCAGGTGAGAATGTGCAATTCAGACACATTTTGCAGGCTGCACCAAGCCTTTAAAAGGTGCTCTGCAAAGCATTTTAGCACAAGCAAATCACTTCTCTTCAAAGGGATAAAGCATGCTGGCCGGGAAATTCTGGGAGTCAAAATCCACACATCTCAAAGTTGTCAAGTTTGAAAAACACTGTGCTAAAAAAGCATCTACATCTTTTGGAAGGCATAGGCAGTTGGTTGGCTGAACAACTGTGTGTACACCAAGGGAATATTTGTGAAGTAAACACACACACACTCTCTCTCTCTCTCACACACAGCCCTAATGTCATGGATATCAATGTCTATTTATATGCCTTTCATATATATATGATAACAATTTCATGATGGGATACATGCATGTTAAAAAAATTTTGGGTGAAACAATAGAAAACTTGACCTTAGAAAAAGAAATCATTTATGGAGACTAATTAGGAATATTACTAGATGAAAGATATAGATTTCAAATGCTGTTGGCTTCATCAGTTTTATAGCTCAAGTTCACAGCAAATCTTTTACAGCCTTAGGAAAAATGTTTTGTGGGATGTTGTACTGCACAGAGCAGCCATTGACTGCTTGGTTTTATCAAGGAAAAAAAAAACATCTATAAGGAAAACGTTAATACTAAGAAACCGTGGCACATCAGAGTTAAGCTAAATAGCCATTTATTTATTTATTTGTGAAATTTATTTGCTGCCCATCTCATATTCAACATATCTGGGCAGCTTACGATAAATAGAAATATCTTCTTCACTTATGACTATTTCAATATCACAGTGCTATTGATTGCAAAAATTTTAAGTTATATAAAGGATATATCTGATAATAGGTAAAGTAACATTGCTACATTTTAAAAATACTTCCCTTTAATTCCCAGTGTGGCATTGGTTTAGTTCATAGAATTCTCCTTAGTCTATGATTGATTCTGTTTTGTAAGAATCTCTTTTAATCCAGTTGTTTACTCACCAAAATTTAGCACAGATTATAAATTCTAGCTATATTCCCAATTATGATTTAAAGTGCTAACAGGTGAGTTCCCAAGATATATTTTTTGATGCCTGATTCTTGTGTAGCCCAAATTTTGCATTCTAATTTGTGGCATTGAGAGAAGGAAGTGCCTCAGGGGTGAAATGCTACCGGATCGGAGGGGATCGCGCGATCTGGTAGCGATGGCAGCTGCTGGTTCGGAGGACCGGTAGCAAAAATCCCTGGCCCCGCCCCCGCCCCCGCCCCCTCTGCTGAGCCGCACCATCTGCAGAGGTTTGTTTTTTTTACTTTTAAAAGCCGGTTTTGCTTCAGCAGAAACAAGCCTTTAAAAGTAAAAAAAAGCAGAACCTTACTTGTACTCTTACTTGTAGAAAACATGTTTTCTACAAGTAAAAGTAGAAATTTTAAGGCACTTACCTGATTACTGGAGAACGCATGGCTCTCTTTCCAGCCCGAAAGCTCTAGTTTCAGTTTCAGCCCAGACAGAATCAATCTATTCTGCTAATCTATTTCCTCGGTGATCAACTGGCTGGCTTTGCTGAGGAACTCTGGGATTTGAAGTCCACAATAAAATAAAATAAAATAAAATATTTGTGCAGCTTTCTGCGATTTGGTGTGTTTCTGTAGTGTTTCACTCTAACTACACAAACACACAAAATCTCAGAAAGCTGTATGTGGCATATTGTGTGTGTGTGTGTGTGTGTGTATGTTAGTTGTGTGTGTGTGTAAAGTGTGAAAGTTGGTTTTTGACCTTTTTGTGGCTATGTGAAGTGTGAAGTGCAGCTGCTTTTACATTGTGTGTGAGTCAGTTGTGTTGTGTTGTGTTGTGTTGTGTGTGTGTAAAGTGTGAAAGTTGGTTTTTGACCTTTTTGTGGCTATGTGAAGTGTGAAGTGCAACTGCTTTTACATTGTGTGTGAGTCAGTTGTGTTGTGTTGTGTTGTGTGTGTGTAAAGTGTGAAAGTTGGTTTTTGAGCTTTTTGTGGCTATGTGAAGTGTGAAGTGCAGCTGCTTTTACGTTCTGTATGAGTCAGTTGTGTTGTGTGTGTGTAAAGTGTGAAAGTTGGTTTTTGGTACCTCATTGTTTTTTATACTTTGTTTATGATTTTTATTATTTATTGTTATTGGCCACACCCACCAAGCCATCTGACCACCAAGCCACGCCCACCAATTAAGCCATGCCCACAGAACCGGTAAGGAAAATTTTTAGATTTCACCCCTGAAGTGCCTCCTGATTTCCACTGAGAAATTCAATCATGTAGCTCAAAACTTACTTGTATCTCCATAAATTGTCATGAATGAAGCTATCCCGAACTTTACAAAATTAACCTGGATGAAATTTTAGCACTTACCGATCCAAAATTGCAACAAAACAAGTCAACAACACCACAATCAGAATGTTCAGTTGTGCATTTCAATGATTGTTTGCTTTTCATATCCATTCACATTCTCAGCAGGCATATGAAGCCAATAGAAAAGAAGAAGGAACGAAAATAAACAGATGGACGGATAGGAAAGAAACAAAATTAAGTAGTCAAACAGACAATATCATATGTAGAGAAAAAAAAGACTTTGTTTTAAAATTATAGAGTTTTATAAACTCTACAATTCTCCCACTGCAAAAGTAATGCAATTTCTATTATGAGTTATTAGTAAACAAGTTTCAGTTATTAGTTGTTGGTAAACAAATAAAAAAGTCCTTTAAAAAAGCAGTACATGATGGAGATGTGTGAACCAAAAATTGCCAGACTTCAGCTCTTTGCTTTGCTTAATATAAACACTTTACTGGTATCTTCTATAGAACAATTGCAAATTTTAAAAAAAGAATTATAAAAATATTGTTAGTTAGTAGAAATGGATTATACACTACTGTTATTTTATATGCAAACCTTTCCCCTTTTAACCATTCAGCATGCTAACCACAAATTTAAAAACAAAAGTACAATTAGATAAGGTTGCACTGTTGCTGGCTCTTGTATCAGTTTCTATGATATTTTAGAAATTTGTTGTTGTTGTTGTTAGTTATGAAGTCGTGTCCGACCCATCGTGACCCCATGACAACATTCCTCCAGGCCTTCCTGTCCTCTACCATCCTCTGGAGTCCATTTAAACTCATGCCTACTGCTTCAGTGACTCCATCCAGCCACCTCGTTCTCTGTCGTCCCCTTCTTCTTTTGCCCTCAGTCTTTCCCAGCATTAGGCTCTTCTCCAGCGAGTCCTTCCTTCTCATTAGGTGGCCAAAGTATTCCAGTTTCATCTTCAGGATCTGGCCTTCTAAAGAGCAGTCAGGGTTGATCTCCTCTAGGACTGACTTGTTTGTTTGCCTTGCAGTCCAAGGGACTTGCAGGAGGCGTTTCCAGCACCTCAATTCTTTGGCGCTCAGCCTTTCTTATGTTTTTTTTTCTTATGGTTTATTTTAGAAATACGCAGTTCTAAATGAATATAGTTTTGGTCACCATATTATAAAAAAGATGTAGAGACTGGGAAGAGTGCAGAAAAGAACAATAAGGATCATTAGGTGGCTGGAGGCTAAAACATATGAAGATCAGTTGCAGGAATTGCGGTTTTCTAGTCTAGTGAAACATAGGACTAGGAGTGAGATGATAGCATTATTCCAATATTTGAGGGGCTGCCACAAAGAAGAGGGGGGTCAACTTTTTTTCCAAAGCACCAGAAGGCAAGACAAGAACCAGAGGATAGAAACTAGTCAAGGAGAAAATCAACCTAGAATTAAGAAGAAATTTCCTAACAGTGAAAACAATTAACTAATGGAATGGCTTGCCTTCAGATTTATACTGGAAGCTTTTAAGAAGTGACTGACCAGCCATTTGTCTGGAATAGTATTAGAGTTTTCTGCTTGCACAGGGGGTTGAATTAGAAGTCTTTCAAAGTCCCTCCCAACTCTATTATTCTGTTATTCTGCTTTATGTCCATGAACAAGTATTAGTCCTGATAACTGCAGAATTGTAACATGGGAGAAAAAAGAACACATTCATTTTTGAAAGGCAATCTCCCTTTTTTCCTCCGTTCTTCTGCTTAAAGGACACATAGAGAGAAATCAGGGGGGGAAAAGTCTAAAAAGACATTTGTTTTCAAATATAAAAACAGTCAAATGTGACACTGTTACTTACATTTAGAAATTCCAAATTTCAAGAGCAAGATTTTGATTTGTCATGCATAAAGAGTTAAACCTTTTAAAAGTAGATGGTGGTTTCAGAATATTTCTGGCATAAGAACTAAGTAAACAGAGAAGTTTACTTAGTTTACTAAGGAAAATATTTCTCATTCCTACCAATAAGTTATTATGTAATACAATACAACCTGTAGAGTTTTCACCAGCTAGGTCTAAGGAATACAAAGTAGAGATATGGGTAAAGAAATAGGGACTTGAGTGGCAGAATAAATTATGGTCTTATGGAAAATCAGAACAAAATGAAAGGGAAGGAACTTCAAAGAAAGAATCTGAATGTTCAAGAAAAAAAAGCTACAATCCAAAATCAGCTCAAAAACAATCTTGCATATAGCAAGATTGTGGAGAAAGAGTGACTAAGCCACTCCATGTACTTAATTAACAGCCATATGGCTGATTTTACTGAAACTTATGTTATTCTTTTTCGCCGTCTTCATTCAGCAATGGATGACTCAGGATAACTCCCACATAAGAAAATCATATTCATTTAGCACTTACCATAAAACACTACCTAATCAGGTATAATCACAAACTGTTTCAGTTTATCAGCCAACATTGATAACTTAGCACAACCTAGTCAAATCTTTCTAGAAAAGTGCCTGCCATCTCAGACACGTAACTTTTTAAAGACATTCCAGTGATTTTCTTCATCCCAAACTCTTAATATGTTATGAGGAGTCCTTGGTGCTTTCTGAGTTTGGTTATTTGTTTGCAGACATTTCATAATGCAATTAAATAATATAATCATTATTTGTTATCTTCATCTTTTTTTCTTTAATGTGTCAGGTATTGTCACTTTTTTCTGACCATAACACATCATATACGCAAAGTGTGTTTCTCGATTATCACCTCACAGGAGTACCTGTCCAATACTGATAGGTGTCGTGTCCCACTCCTCCGCTGACGGCCGGGTCAGGGAAATCCGAATCAGGCGTGCCTCTGCAGCTCTGCCAAAGTCCTAGCAAAGTTCTCAAGGCGGGCAGGAGACCAGAAAGTGATTTCAGCAAGATAAGGTAGACTTTGCCTGACTCAGAGAATGCCAGAAAGCAGATCCTTTATATAGGCCATGGGGTGTGGCTCCATGACTCAGCACTTATCCCGGCCTGCCCCTCCCTTCCTTCTGTTGACGCCGCTTATCAATTCTCCTGAAGCGAGGGTCACTCCAGTCTGCAGCTGTTGGTAATTGACCTTCCTCAGGCTCACATGCTGGGTATGGAGCCAGGGCTGGGGGCTGGAGGTACTTCTTCCTCCTCAGCCTGTCTGGGCATGGAGCCAGGGCTGGGGCCGGGAGGCATGCTAGGACATTCCTCAGCGTTCGGAAGCAGATAAGAAGGCCCCAGCTGCAGGGAAAGCGGACGAGGCACAACAATAGGCTGCTTCCTCTTACAGTCTCTGATCATTTAATAGTTAGTTCCAAATCCATAGTTCACAGCATAGCAATAGCAATAGCACTTAGACTTGTATACCTCTTTATAGCGCTTTACGACCCTCTCTAAGCAGTTTTACAGCATATTCCCCCCAACAATCTGGGTCCTCATTTTACCCATCTCAGAAGGATGGAAGGCTGAGTCAACCCTGAGCCTGGTGGGATATGAACTGCCAAATTGCAGGCAGCCCGCAGGCAGCAGAAGTGGCCTGCAGTACGGCACTCTAACCACTGCACCAACAAGGCTCATTCATGGCAATCTTCTGTAATTTTTTTCCTAAATACCCAGCTTTCTCAGCCATACATTATCACTGTGGAAAGAAAACTACATTGTTTTAATAATCTTGAATACTTTTTATAGAAATATTCTTATCTTTTATTATCTTGTCTAAGTTTGCTATTGCATTTCCCCCTTCCTTCTCCCCTACAACATGCTGTCCAACTTATCTAGTCTTAAGTCCAAATAAACAAAAATGCCTTCCTAGTTTCTGACTAATTCAAACTGTTAGTGTTTCAGCCTCCTGTTTCATTTCAATCAATCAGAATAGAGCTGGAAGGGACCTTTGAGGTCTTCTAGTCCAATCCCCTGCTCAAGCAAAGACTATACAATTTCAGACATATGGTTGTCCAATCTCTTCTTAAAAACCTCCAGTGGTGAAGCACTTACAACTTCCACTGGTTGTTTTCACTGTCAGGAAATTTTTCCTTAGTTCTAAGTTGCTTCTCTCCTAGATTAGTTTCCATCCATTGTTTCTTGTCTGGTGCTTTGGAAAATAAGTTTTTTTCAGGCTACTGCCTTTTCCATCTTAGCTTCTCGCTCTCTGAATTAAGAATCATTGTATTTATCTCTTTCATATATTTCTTACAAAAACATTCTTTTTATTGTAAACATTTTTTTTCAGAGCAGTAGACAGTCAGGTATTCTGGCACACCACTTCCTTTAAATACAACTTACATTCTTGCTTAATATACACAAGGCTTTGCCATTGTAAGTAAAGAAAAGAAAAAACTTCTTAAATTCTTTTTCTCTTTCCACCATCCATCTTATGTTAGCTAACCAATTCTATGTTCCCCTGCCTTTTCAAATAAGCCTACTGATTATTTGATGTTTTTATCACTATTCTGTAAAATATTAGCAAAGAGGTTGCTTGTGTGATGACTTATTGTAACAGTTCTCCAATTTGCACATTGTCTTGCACCTCCCCTTGTCAATAATATTGGCAATAGAAATAAGAACATCAAATATTTGCTGGCTGGAAACGATCTAAAAGTTGACCCACACTCTGTCAAGGACCTAGGAGTACTCATTTCAAAAGATCTAAGTCCCAGAGCTCACTGTAACATCATTGGAAAAAAAACATTAAGAGTTGTAAATCTTATTTTATGAAGTTTTATCTCTGGTAACACTATACTTCAAACTAGGGGATATAAAACCTTTGCCTTTGCCAGACCTATACTTGAATGCTGCTCACCTGCTGGAACCCTCACTGTATTTTAGACATCAATACATTAGAGAGGGTCCAGAGTTATTTTACTAGAAGAGTACTCAAATCTTCTGCTCGAAATAAAATTCCCTATCCCACCAGACTTGAAATTATGGATAGCCTCGAACTATGCCGTCTACGTTCTGACCTCTGCTTAGTTCATAAGATTATTTACCAAAACGTTTTACCTGTAAATGAGTACTTTAATTTCAACCATAATAACACAAGGCCTATCAATAGATTCAAACTCAATGTAAATCAGCCTAATCTTGATTGTAGGAAATATGATGTCTGCAATAGAGTAGTAAATGTCTGGAACACTCTACCTGATCCTGTTTTTAGTCTCTCTAATCCCCATATCTTTTACCTTAAACTGTCTACCGCGGACCTTTCATGTTTCTTAAGAGATCCCTAAGGGGGCATGCATAAGCATACCAGTGTGCCTAGCATCCCTGTCCTACTGTCCCCATTTATATGTAATCATTCTATGTGTTTATGGCTATGTTTTGCCTATTTATATCCTTTTTTTCGTGACAATTTTTTTCATGTGTCCATATCTATGTCTATACTGTTACTTGTTTCCTTATAGTTGTTGACAGACAAACAAACAAACAAACAAATAAATAAATAAAGTTCTATTCACAATTTTTCCCCAGTATCTAGGGATCTAACCTTTTTTTCTATTTTTTGACATACGGCTCTTAACTTTAACCGCTGTTTAAACTGTGCAATGGGTATTTCATATATGTCTGTCATTTTCTTATCTGACAGATGGTCTATTTTTCTTGATCTTACTTTCAAATGGAGTTCACTCCTGAATATATCCTCTCTTTGAAATTTCTATTAAATATCTATATTCCTCAGGGGCTTCAATATATTCTTTGCATACAGTACTCTTTTAACTTCATTTGACTCTGTTCAAATCTTCCAAGATTATTTTTAAGAAGATCTAACTTAGTTGTACATTTTCTTCTGATTTTCCTCATCTTCTTAAAAACATATCTCATTGTCTTTTTCTCATCATTTCTTTCTATGATGGTATTCTTTATTGAAATATTTTTTGAAATAGGCCCTTCTTGCTTGATGTTGAAAGTCTTTTTTTTTTGTCTTAACTCCTTGCTTTCTTTTCTGTCCTTTCCTTGACTAGATTGTTCCAAATGCTAATTAGAAATGAGAATTTTCCATTTTTCCAATGGTTCCTTAGGCCTCTTTTGCATAATTAAATGTTCCTTACTTCTTATATCCTGATTCTATATCCTTCAGGACAAATATAGCTGGAATATCTACTCTTTTTAATTTTCTAATTTACTAATACTACTTTCCAATACATTAATATACTAATTTTGCAAAAAATAAATGCAGAGAAGTAAATTTATATTTTGTGACATATTTAATTAATTACCCTTTTCTGTAATTCAGCTGAAAAAAGGAATAAGTTTTATTTATCCAAATCTGAGTCCTGATACATACATACATATATATACATACATGTGTGTGTAACAATTGGAGATATTCCTATAGATCATTTTATTCATTAAAATTTTGAGTAAACATTATGAATACAAAAATTGTGTAATGTACTTTTTAAAATACTTGTAATAGGCATTGGAAAGAGGAAAAAATTATAATCACTAAGTGGGGCATAATATTTATATTGTGACTAAAGCCAATTATAGGCAATCTGACAAACCTGTAAAGTTATTACTGCTGCTGTAGTAGAAAATTGTGCAAATTCTTTGCTGTGTTCTTGTCATGAGATCTAAGATTAGAAGGACAAGTCAGAAAAAAATAAGCAATGGACTAAAGGTTTACTTATTTAAAGAAGCTGAAATGTACCATAAGAGACAGATGGACCTCTTTGCCAGATCTGTAACCTTTGAGTGGCTTCCTGACTAGTTGAAGAGTTTCAAGTCTGGATTACATTTCTAGTCTTCAATTTCTATATAGTTGAACTTGTTAATATGTTATAATATGTAATAAGACTCTACTATTTATTCTCTCATTCATTCATTAAAATTTCAATTGTCTACTATTGAACCTCATACTTTATAATAAAACAGAGCAGGGATGAAATCCAGCCAGTTCTATCTGCCTCGGGGGAACTGGAATGTCTGCGCATGCACAGAAGGCTTTGTGCATGCGCAGATGTTGGCGCACACACATTGGCAAACTGGTAGGGAAGGTAAGTAAATTTCACCCCTGAAACAGAGTAAAAATATGATTTCAATAAAACATGGATAATAGAAAAGTCTTCACTTGACTCTGAAAGTATGTTAATGTGGACATCATTTCAACTCTTTTAAGGAAAGCACCATCACACACACAAAAAATCTCCCTTGTAGACACCCACCTTACCTCCTTTGGTGACGAGATATGGGAGAGGAATTCATTAAGTGATCTCAAAAAATAATGAACAGTATATGATAGCTAAGATATGATCCCTTTTTGTTTCATCCATTAGTAAGCAACAGCATTTATTTCTGAATAGCTGCATTGCTATTCAGAAGTTACAGAAAAGAATTCTGCATTCTCCACCCTAAGTTGTTTTCTAAGATGGCAGCCATACTAATCTTTTAAATAAATGAACAGATAGATGATAGATAGACAGACAGATAGATAGAATGAAGTCAATATTCAAGGCTGTACTAGCTATAGCTATGATATATCATCTATATCTATAGCTATATCATTGATATCTCTATATCATCTATATCTATCTATCTATCTATCTATCTATCTATCTATCTATCTATCTATCTATCATCTATCTATCATCTATATCACACACACACACACACACACACACACACACACACACACCACACACACATATATATATATATCACATCTTCTCGGGAAATAAAACCAATTTTTGATGTCCTTATACAATTAATATATATCTGAACACAGTAGAGAATAATGTGGGTGTAAAGCTTGACTGATTTTTATCATTATTGGAGTAAAAGACATTAGTCTTCTCTTACAGATGGTCACTTATGCTGGAAGCACATGAAAGAATCCTAAATTGTGGAAAGATTATTCTAAATTTAGGGAAGCATTAACTTCCTAATGCTAAAGGTGGAGCCATGCTGCTAAACATATTAGTATTTCTTAATTCAAACACCTGTTCTGCCCAAAAGATACATAAAAAGCTCTTATTTATTGCTTGCATCTCCATTTCAGATTTAATTTCACTATAAATTCATCTCATGTTAATTTATGTACAAACAAAGGCACACACATTTTAAATATCCAAAATGCTGGAAATAAACTTATTTTTAATTTTGTGCTTGTTTTCCATTTGTCAACCAGCAAATGAAAGGACTGAATAAATCAAGCACTAATTGCCAGCGGTGCTAAATTTAGTGTGAGATCTGGAATCCTTTTGATCAAAACCGCTGAATATGAAATCGTCCTCAGCTCTCTAGGCAACTTTATCCGCCTTTCTATTCTCCATCTGTCAGTCACCTGGGAATTTGTGAACTATTCCATATGTCAAGCTTGTCAATCACAATGGAATGTGGGAACTATCTGCTGCTGCATAGGAATTCTTGTTAAAAATTAATCTGCATTAAGTTGGGAGTTCTATATTTTATATACTCTATCATTTAGTATTTCCATAATATTTTTCCAATAAAGAAAAGCTAAGCAGATATGACCTGATTATTCTGATATCTTGTGAGACTATATATAGCCACACAGAAGCATGTCTATCTGTCTGTCTATCTATTCAAAGACTGGGAAAGTTAGAGTTGCTTTCTATCTTTCATTTTAATTTCTAACTTTCTCCTTCCATTCCTTACAGGCTAAGGAAGTTTTTGAATTTATTATTGGGAGGGAGGGAGGGAAGGAAGGAAGGAAGGAAGGAAGGAAGGAAGGAAGGAAGGAAGGAAGGAAGGAAGGAAGGAAGGAAGGAAGGAAGGAAAGAAGATTATGAGCTGTCTTAGGTTATCAATTATTAAATGAGAAGGCAAGAAAATTAGCCATTATACTAAGAAAATTCAGTCACAACTTTTATGCTATATAGTAATTACATTTGTTAGTTGACAAATGCAGAAAAATCAAGGGGAATATATTAGTGGTGTGTTTAAGAGATAATATAGAATAGGATAGAATAGAATAGAATTTTTATTGGCCAAGTGTGATTGGACACACAAGGAATTTGTCTTGGTGCATATGCTCTCAGTGTACATAAAAGAAAAGATACATTTACAACACAATTGATGTTTTGTATGAAATATGTTGTATGAAATATGAAATATGTTGTATGAAATATGAAATAATGATGATAATGTTGTATTTCCAGTAAAATATATTTCTTATTATCAATGCTTTTTACATTCACACTTTGTCATTTCTTAATCCTAGGTTAAACTCTTGAATAGATTTTTTTGGTTGAAAGAAATAACAAAGAGATAAATATAACATTCCAAGAAATTAAAATATTTCTATGTATACAATATGCATTACTATTTCTTCTTAAACTGAATAAATGAATAGATTTCCAATCAATAGATTCATATTGCAATGTATATCAGAATATAGAGCTAGAATACCAAGCATGACTTGAAGATAGTATACATTGCACAGAAGACAAAATATTCATATTACTCTATGTCACTTTACAAATGCTATTTTGTCAAGGGACATTAAAGAATTTATTTGGAAGAAATGAAACATTGAATGATATGTGTGCTTGTGTTAATCAACATTAGTATAACAATTTTTATCTCAATACATGCTATTTTATTTCTAAGTGCTTCTAGCCTGGCACTTAGCCCATCCAAAGGTGGTATTCAGCAGGTTCTGACAGGTTCTGGAGAACCAGTAGCAGAAATTTTGAATAGTTCAGAAAACCGGCAAATACCACCTCTGGCTGACCCCAGAATGGGGAGGGAGTGGGGATTTTGCAGTATCTTTCCCCAGGAGTGGGGTAGGAATGGAGAATCCTTTCCATGCCATGCCCACCAAGCCATGCCCACCAAGCCACACCACGCCCACCACGTCATACCATGCCCACCAAGTCACGCCAACAGAACCAGTAGTAAAAAAATTTGAATTCTACCACTGGCCCCACATAAAATTACTATAGATATTTTTTATTCCCAAAATATAATTTAATGACTCAGGCAATACATAATTTCAACTTTCTTTCTTCACCTTTTTATGTATTTTATTTTTGCCAGATATTGACTCTGTGTAAAACCCAAAAGTTTGCAATAACACCTAGCAATAGCACTTAGACTTATATACCTCTTCACAGTGCTTTACAGCCCTCTCTAATATGCTGGTTTGCAGAGTCAGCATATTGCGCCCAACAATCTGGGTCCTCATTTTACCAACCTTGGAAGGATGGAAGGCTGAGTCAATCCTGAGCCAGTGAGAATCAAACTACTGACAGTTGGCAGAATTAGCCTGTAATATTGCATTCTAACCATTGTGCCACCACATACATATACTATTTTGGATTTTTTTCATGGTTAACAGAGCATTTATTTTTTATGGCACAACTATCCCCATGTAGTTATTTGTATCTGCTTGAGTGACCCAACTGTTTGCAGCAGAGTTTGTGGAAATTCAACAGTATTAAAATATTAAGCTAAGTAGCTCAATTACAGGATGTATTGGAAGTTAATAAGAACTAAGAGCTGAATTGCTTTCCTGCCAGACTTGCTGGTTCCAGGTTAAGATTTAACCCGCCTTAAGTAGGTTAAGTTAGAGGGAAGGAAATGAGGAGAGTAAAATGGCAGAGTAAGAGGACAACTGCAATAGCATGCAACTTCATGCATTAACAATTGCAATGAGCATATTTGTAACAGAAGGGTGAGAGTTGTTTAAACATCTGTATCATGTTCTTAGAATGCACTGCATCTTTAAGAAGGCTGAACCTGAATGGACATTATTTGGACAATTGCATGAGAGAGAGAATCTTTCTTTTTTTTAAAGCAAGCCTCTCTCCAGGGGCCTGGAAGGGTTCTTCTCCATTGAAATCAACAGTTTAGTCTTGTTTAATGTTACCAATACCCTTGTGTTGTACTGCTCATCTGTCTGCATACTCTTTCCTAATGATGCAGGTAAAAGCTGCAGGAAGTTGTGCTATAGATATGGGCTATTCCTTTTTTATGATTCTCTAGGAATGAGCAAAATCAATTAATCCTTAAAACCTCCCTCCCCCCCTCTCTCTCTCACACACACCATTAGAGTAGCAGCAGGTTCCTTTAAAATGAGGTCTATAGAAGCTGAAGAATCTTGGTGTGAGATACCCTTAGGAATCAGCTTTTTAAACTCAGGATTAACTACTGCATTAATATAGGAACAGATCTAGTGTGATAAATTAATAGCAATAAAACAATGAGTCTTGCTAGTTATTGACCAAATGTTGGTTTAAAAAAGGTTGGTGCATGAACCGAGGAACCTAGTCGATCTTGTGTCCGAGGAAAAAATCTTCAAGACCCTGACAGACAAACCTGACCGAACCATCAGCTGATATACATTAACCATTAATTGCCAGTCAAGCAAGATTGGTCCATTTATTTATTGAAAATTAAATCCATGCCACTGATTAAAAGTAGCACCGAAGAACTGATTTTTCCATCCCTCTTTTCCCTCTACTTTCTATTCAGGGTATGTATTTTGCCATTAATTTGTGAGCATAAGGGTGGGTATCTCTCTCTCTCTCTCAATTGAATTAAACTGCTTGGAAAGATAATCATTTTCAGTAAAAACAGAGGGGAGGGCGAAGAAAAAGATTAAAATTATGGTGAGCAAATAAACTCATTCTTCAGACCTGAGCAATTGCAAAGATCAGTTATATATTGTCAATCCTCTGAATATTGTGCAATCAAAACTTAATTAATTCTTAATAATTGAGCCTTCTGCTCATGGGAAAGCAAATAGTAGTAATAAAACATTGTTTCCCCTTAACCTAAAAGCAATACATGTCAAAATATCTTGGAAATTCCTTAAGTTTCTGTGATGGTCAGATCCAGATGTTGCTGGACTACAGCTCCAATTATTACCAACCAGAACTATAGTGAGCAAAGATTGTGGAGGTTGCTGTACAAGAATATGAGGCAATAAAAACTCAAGGGAGGTGGGGTGAGGGGGACAGTTTTATAAGATTCTTCCATGTGGATATTGCTTTGACTTATTATATAGCTTTTTCTGTTGCCACTAGAAATGCATCTATCAGCCTGTTTCATGTTTTATAGCAAGGATAGATAGCCTGATGCTCTCCATATCTTTTAGGCTATAATTCCTACAATCTCTTGCTCTTGGCTATTCTGTCAGGAGCTACTGAAGAAGTTCAAAACATCTGGAAGACATCAGGTTGTTTACTTTGCTCTGTAGCATTCTTTTTTTGCCTCCCAAATGCTAGAAGTTGATGATGGCAGTGTTTATATTTTGCTTTCTGCCCAGCGGGCACAACAAGAAAGAAAGCAAAATGTGATAAAAACTGTTCAAATCACTGCTAGCTAATACAAATTAAAAGAGACTGATTAAGGTTCATTATATGCTATTTCTGTTTCAGTTTGCAAACTTTTTTCTTAAGTCTGCATGAAAAATGTACGCATGTTTGTTTGCAGTTGGTCCTAATATACATATTTTGGCAAGCACATTTCTCCAACATATGCCTTTTTGCATGCTATTTTTCCTCATGTACTGTATGCATTTTTGTATGATTTTTTTTACACCGACATTCACATTTTTGTTACATTTTCAAACAGAGAATGGTACCACAAAAATATGAAAAGTTAAGGATAATTGTGTTCCAGATCATTAATTAATTTGGAGAAAGCAAACTAGTTCACCAAAAGCCTCCTATCTCATGGTGCTATTCTCAAGAAATATTATAATAAGAACAAAACTTTTCTCCTTTATTTTCCTTAAAAGCAGAAACCTAGTAAAATTCTTCTTCAGGTTTTGCATCACTATTAGCTTTTTCCTTAAGTTTCTGTCTCCTGTGTGCAGAACAGCCTAAAGAAAGCTGGTTTGAGAAATTTCCTTTCAGATTTCAACCCTGTCTTTATCTTGGACCAGGTATTGATCTGCTGTTCTGTTTGGACCACGGTCTATGTGGCCCCTAATTGGTGAATTATGCTGCTTCTTTATCCTTTTCCTAAAGTCAAGGAAAGAAGTACCAACCACTGCCCTTTCCATGGCTAAGACTCTGAGGCTCCCCCTATTTTATATGAGTCAGCTCCCCTTGTATTTGACATCTTCCCACTTGATTGCCCATTAATACAGTTTTTCAACCTCATCATTTTTAAGATGATGAATTTTAACTCCAAAATCACCTCACAACCTGCTGGTTGGGGTAATTCTGGAGGTTGAAAGGTCATATATCTTAGAATATAGAATAATAGAGTTGGAAGGGACCTTGGAGTCTTCTAGTCCAATCCCCTGTGCTCAAGCAGGAGACTATTATATTATTTCAGACAAATGGTTGTCCAGTCTCTTTTTGAAAGCCTTCAGTGATGGAGCACATCGAACTTCTAAAGGTAAACTATTCCATTGGTTGATTGCTCTAACCATTAGGAATTATCTCATTAGTTCTAGGTGGCTTCTCTCCTTGGTTAGATTCCATCCATTGTATTCTATCTTGCCTTTTGGTGTTTTGGGAAATATTTCCACCTCCCTCATCTTTGTAGACTTTACTTACACCTCATCAAACCTTAAATTTGATGGGTTATAATGAATCAGCAAAAACTAAGAAATAAAACCTTATTTTTTTTTACCTTTATTCCTTTCTCTTGGGATAGAAAGGTTAGCTGGGAGAAGTCCTGTCAATATCATTCAAGGAAGGAAGGAAGGAAGAAAGGAAGGGAAGGAGGGAGGGAGGAAGGGAGGGAGGGAGGAAGGCATTTTAACCCATTTGTTTAACCCTTTAAATCATTCTCCTATTTGTAGCCACCCAAACAAGGTAAGATAGTCAGCATACAAATTTAATAAATAATAATGCTAATACGGTAAGCACTTTAGTTGCAATCCCAAAACAACTGGAGCACCACTTGAACACCATTGGCATTGACAAAATTACCATCAGTCAATTACAAAAGGTAGCTTTGCTTGGAATAGCTTACATACTGCGATGATACCTTTAACACCACCAATCATCAACTTCTGCCTATCCCAGGTCCTTGGAAAGGACTCGATAGGTTAATAAACATGCCAAAACCAGTCTAAACATCTGGCTGGCTGTGTACATAGCCAATAATAATAATAATGAACAATACTAAGCTTCAAAAAGATTTGCCTTGTCATTACTTTCAATTTCAATCTTGATGTCATGATGTACATAAAAATTATATTAAAATTTTTATGTACAATCCGACAATTCCTCAATATAATGCGGAGCTCTGCATGAAGTATGTTCAGTTAACATCAGTTTTGTCAGCTACCTTACTCTATTCAAATATTTATCATATTTTTTCAAACTTATATTTGTCCAATTGTGCTGCTGTAAGATTTGATGTTTACTGTCACACCACAGTTCAAGAAAGAAGTTGACAAGTTAGAAAAAAAAATCAGATGATATGATATGGCTAATTTTATAAAAGATGGGCTGGAAGAATAAAATATTAATTTAAGACAAGAAAAGATTAGGCACTTGTTCAACAGATGAAGTGGAATAGATTTAAAAGGGATCCCTGAAGATAGAGAACAATACCCTAAAAAGGTAAAGGTAAAGGTTTCCCTCGCACATATGTGTTAGTCGTTGCTGACTCTAGGGGGCAGTGCTCATCTCCGTTTCAAAGCCGAAGAGCCAGCCTGTCCGAAGACGTCTCCGTGGTCATGTGGCCGGCATGACTCAGCACCAAAGGCGCATGGAATGCTGGTTACCTTCCCACCAAAACAATACCCTACTTAATTACAAATGATGCTTTGAAACTATGTTTAAAATTTAAGAAGAACCATATAATCCTATGGGTCATTTGCTAAGATAGAAATAATGAGTTGAAGCATGAAATTCTTCCCAGATGGAAGATGCTGAGAATTCATCCATTTGGATGCAATCAGTATTCCAACTTTCCAAGATGGATTAAAACCCTTACCTTGTGGCAGTTCTATACCTGGAATCACATAATAACAACCATATTTAATTCCATACTCTTGATTTCTCCCTTTAAAAAACTCATCTTAAAGATAACGTTTCTCAAGAGTAGGAAAAAAAGGGGATTTCCTTCAATACACAAAAGGATTAAAGCAATCCTGTATACCCTTACCCCATTTTATCCTCCATCCTTTTCCATCTATAAAATATACTGTAGTTGCAATATAAGCTTAATTGTAAAAAAATAAATAAAACAACCCTACTTATCCAGCTTGACCTTTCTTTGTTCTAGAAGCAGGCTGGAAAGTGATGTTTCTTTCTACATGCTTGGCCACATTCAGGCACCCCCAGATTCTCTACACAGTTATAGAGGAAAGTAAAATAGAAAATAGCTCCTTTATACTTTAAACTCCCAAAAGTCTTCCTGAACCAAAAAGTCCATTAGGAAAGCTTCACCAAGAAGCTCAGGAAAGAGTTGTTTTAGCTCCTTTCCTTCCTCTATTCTAGGCTCAAGGTAAGCCTGAGAAATGAAAGCTCTGAAGCTAATTAATTGTCCTTATGCCTGCATTTCTTAGACTGTGATCCAAGTTATTTCAGCATATTCTATTGCTGAGCCCCAGCTTAACTGGTCTGAGCCACTCTTAAGGGACACTGGCGTTTCCCTATTTGGTGCTTTTTAATTTCCCTTGCAGACTCTTGCCAAACAATCACTGCAATAAGGTCTTCAGTTGATACAATACAAAGCCGTCCCCTTTCACAATGAACCCCATGTGCATTTATAACATTGTATAAATAGCACAATAATTAATTCATTAAAACTCCGGTTACAGGCAGCAGCACTTATGCATCTCCATATTTATAATTCTATGAAGAGTGAACTTTTGGAAAGAAACATTGGAATGTGGCACATCACTGGCTTAAATTATCCTAATGTAACCTGACATTTTAATTTTATTTTTTTATCTTCTTTAACTTCAGGATGTAATGTGACAATTAGTATAGTAGCAAAACTGAAAATTTCTGAGTTTCGTTGCTGTACTCTCATAACAGCTTAATAGAAAGGGGAGCATATTGTGCTTTTAAAAGAAATACAGCTTGGATAGACTCTTTTTTTATTACTGGAATATTAAATATTCCTTGAAAAGAGACCTTCTCTTTTTTGTTATTTCAAATTAAATTGTAATTATAATGAAAAACTAATAGCAGGTTTAATGAATGAGTTAAAAATGATACTTATTTTTATTTTACATTTTAACTTCATTAACATGTAATCGTTTGTTTTTAATCAAGTGTATTGGAGAAATCCATCCACTGACATTTGTTCCAGAAGCCATATTAGAGGAGTGTGATGAGGTAGTGAGATACAGTATTTAATTCCACTCTGGAACAGGTTTAAATGGAGAACAGCCATTTCCTAACAACAGCCTGCCAGCAGCTTACATCATGCCCAGACCTGATAAGAACATCCATCCAGTCTCTTCCACGTGGTCCTAGAGATTATTAATTGTATAGGTAAAAACTGTAGTTGGAGTCTATGGAGATACTCAGTCGTCCAGGTTGTCTCAAAGGTGCTTTTTCAAGAGGCAACTGGACTTTCTGGTTTTTCTTGGAAGACATTGCTTTTCATCCAAGAAGTTTCTTCAGCTCTGTATTCTTTCATCGAGAAGTTGAAATTGTGCTTTCTGCAGGGTGTTTTCTGCCCTGTGTCTCTTCATTGTTGAGTACAGGCGCAGGCTGTTGGGGATGAGTCTGTGCTGTCTGCACCTCAAACTGAAGCACAAATGGTTCCTGGAGTCTGCAATTTTTCCAGAAATCCATTCATATTCCCTCATCATTCGAAGGATGTTCATCCCAAAGTGCATAGTTAAATGTCTATGGAGATTCTTAGTCATCCAGGTCATAGTTGTCCCAAAGGTGCTTTTTCAAGAGGCAACTGGACTTTCTGTTTTTTTTTTGAAGAAGTTTCGCTTCTCATCCATGAATCTTCTTCAGAACTCAAGAAGCTTCTTGGATGAGAAGCGAAATATTTTATTTATTATTACATTTTTATTATTACATTTGTATACCGCCCTTCTCCCGAAAGACTCAGGGCGGTTCACAGCCAGTTAAAAAGTACAATAAATACAAATTAAGAACAGACTAAAGTTTATATAAATAATGGCCAGAATATTAAAAACTAAACAATATAAAACTAAAACCCCATTTAAAATTACTTATTCAGGCTAGCCCAGCTCGATGAAATAAAAGAGTCTTCAGCTCACGGCGGAAAGTCCGAAGGTCGGGGAGTTGGCGAAGCCCCGGAGGCAGCTCATTCCAGAGGGCAGGAGCCCCCACAGAGAAGGCCAGTCAACATTGTTTCACCGACGGCACCCCAAGGAGGCCCTCCCTGTGGGAGCGCACAGGTCGGTGGGAGGCTGTTTGTGGCAGTAGGCAGTCCCGTAAATAGCCCGGTCCTAAGCCATGGACCGCTTTAAAGGTGGTAACCAGCACCTTGAATTGCACCCGAAAGACCACTGGGAGCCAGTGCAGTCCGCGCAGGAGAGGTGTTATATGGGAGCCATGAGGTGCTCCCTCTATCACCCGCGCGGCCGCATTCTGGACCAGTTGGAGCTTCCGGGTGCTCTTCAAGGGGAGCCCCATGTAGAGAGCATTGCAGTAGTCCAGGCGAGATGTAATGAGGGCATGGGTGACTGTGCGCAGGCAAACCCAGTCTAGAAAGGGATGCAACTGGCGAATCAGGTGAACCTGATAAAAAGCCCCTCTGGTGACGGCCGTCAAATGGTCTTCTAGAGACAGCCGTGCATCCAGGAGGATGCCTAAGTTGCGCATCCTCTCCGTGGGGGCCAACGACTTGCCCCCAACAGTCAGCGATGGAGTAAGCTGACTGTACCGGGAAGCTGGCATCCACAGCCACTCGGTCTTTGAGGGATTGAGCTGAAGCCTGTTCCTCCCCATCCAGACCCGTACGGCTTCCAGACACCAGGACGTGACATCAACGGCCTCATTGGGGTGGCCTGGGGTGGATATGTATAGCTGGGTGTCGTCAGCATACAGATGTCATTGCACCCCAAAGCCACGGAAGATCTCACCCAGCGGCTTCATATAGATGTTGAACAGAAGAGGCGAGAGGACCGACTCCTGTTGCACCCCGCATAGGAGGTGCCTCGGAATCGACCTCTGCCCCCCTGCCAACACCGTCTGCAACCGGTCGGAGAGATAGGAGGAGAACCACTGATAAACGGTGCCCCCCACTCCCAGCCCCCCGAGCTGCCGCAGCAGGATACCATGGTCGATGGTACCGAACGCTGCTGAGAGATCTAATAGGACTAGGACAGAGGAACAACCCCTGTCCCGAGCCCTCCAGAGATCATCAACCAACGCGACCAAGGCTCTCTCTGTGCTGTAACCGGGCCGGAAGCCGGACTGGAACGGGTCTAGATAGACAGTTTCATCCAGGTACTGAGGGAACTGTCATGCGACCACACTCTCAACAACCTTCGCCGTAAAGCGAAGGTTGGAGACAGGACGATAATTAGACAAAATGGCTGGATCCAGGGAAGGCTTCTTGAGGAGGGGCCTCATCACCGCCTCTTTCAAGGCGGAAGGGAAAACACCCTCCATCAAAGAAGAATTAACAATTCCCTGAAGCCAGCCACGTGTAACCTCCCGGGTGGCCAGTACCAACCAGGAGGGACACGGGTCCAATAAACATGTGGTCGCATTCAGCCTCCCCAGTATCCTGTCCATGTCCTCAGGAGTCACAGAATCGAACTCATCCCAGATGGAAACATCAAGACCAGCCTCTGCCATCTCGCCCAGACCCACCCAATCTGCGTCCAACCCTTCCCGAATCTGAGTGATTTTATCTTGCAGATACTGTACAAACTCCTCAGCTCGTCCCTGCAGGGGGTCTTCCAATGCTCCCTGATGAATAAGGAAGTGGGTTACCCGAAACAGGGCGGCTGGGCAGTTATCTGCAGATGCAATGAGGGTGGAAAAATACTCCCGTTTTGCCACCTTCATCGCCACCAGATAGGCCTGAATTTGAGACCGCACTAGTGTCCGGTCAGATTCGGAGCGGGTGGCCCTCCAATTACTCTCTAGGCGTCTTCTCCGGCGCTTCATCTCTCTCAGCTCCTCGGAATACCAAGGACCTCTTGAAATATCTTCAAAGAAAAACCAGAAAACCCAGTTACCTTTTGAAAATGCACCTTTTTGTAATAGGCAATATTAGGAAAATAGGAGACCACAGTCAGACAAAAAAAAATTTCAGACCACTGTTGTGACCTAGGCCCAAGTAGTTATTACCAGACACAATCGGTCCTAAACAAACGTATTTTATTAGAACAGTCCAAATTAATTCCAAAACAAATCCTTCATGGTAGTTTCACAGATACTTTCCTGTACTTTCTTGACAGTAATATGAGGACGTTTACCACTGGGTTACATTCTAATTTCCCCAGTCTTGCCTATAGCAATAATGCTCTCCATCACAGTAGGAACAGATTTTCTGTTTTCTACTTAGTTTTTCCAAGATTAGTCAGTGTTAACATAGCCCAATTTTAAGTATGCTTAAATTGTAGCTTTTAGAAGCTCTCTTTCTGCCTAGGTTTTCAAAAAACAAACACCTGATTTTAAATGTAGCTAAGGTGCAAAATGACAACTAATACCCCCATTTTTCTATTGAATATTTATAGACCATTAACTCAATGTAAAAATTCAACAAATAAAAGTAATTGACATATTTTAAATAACACACTGTTTTAGTATATTTTTTAAGGTTAACTATGTTATCATAAGATCAAGTACACACTAGAGGTTAGAAATGGCTATGGGAAAGATTATGTTATCATGAGATAAATTGATAGCTATCAAAGTAAGGACCTTCATACTGGACTTCAGTGGAAATCATTTTAACTCAGTCCAAATTTATTTATTTTAGACTGTCATATCTTTGAACATATTGATGCTTTGCTTTTTTAAAGTTTCTGATTTCATTTAGTGTTAGCTGAATAGCCAAATTAATTCTTTTTTTCTCTTTCCAAGATTCAACTTAGCTTTAAAAAAAATGTGCTGAAGTAATATAAAGTGATAACATTCAAATGCTTTTGTCTCTAAATGGATTAACAATGTTTAAAGGCTAATGGATTAGGAATGACATCTTCCTATTCTTATCAATAACGAAATTCATCATTGTATTCTATTTGAAACAACAATTGTTTATTTTCTTCAAAGGTTCATATTAGGGAACCTTTAGGAAAGTTAGGAAAAATTTCCACTGAAGTCCAGCATTAGTTGTATGGATGCTTCTCACAACCTACATCACCCTTCAGATGAACAAGATATCTGTTGTGGAAAATCCAACTCTTCTTTTAGACATATGAAGTCAAAAGAACAAATGGTCTCTCTGTTGCATTATATCACAATCCAAATCTCTCAACATTTAAAGATCTTAATTGATTACAAATTGTTCTCCATATTCACAAAGCTGGTTTTAAAGACTGTACAACTTAGGGCAGGGGTGTCCAAATTTGGCAACTTTAAGATTTGTGGACTTCAACACCCAGAATTCCTCAGCCAGCTTTGCTGGGAATTCTGGGAGTTGAAGTCCACAAGTCTTAAAGTTGCCAAGTTTGGGCACCCCTGACTTAGGGTTTAGTTACATAAATAGTACTTGAATGATGGTGCCCACTTATTAGAAGACCTTCTGGGTTCGGTGTCTCTCTCATAAGTCTATTTATAATTATCTATAAAGATAATTTTTTTCTATTTTCAATTTTTTTTTCTATTATCTTTTAAATAAATACCCCAATTGTTTCTGGAAGGATTTGGTTCTGGAAAGAAGGAAGGTTTATTGCAAGATTTAGGAAAAAATAAGGTGGAAAAGTAAATATGTTTATTAATTTTACTATTTGCTTTTACATGTATATGAGCTGTTCTTGTTTTTTTTCTCTCTCTCTGAGTGTTGTTGTGTTTTATATTCTTATAAGTTTTGTTTTCTTCTAAGAACTCAATTTTGGTTATATCTTGACAGTTATTTACAGGATTAAATTGAAATCCAGTACAAAAATTGTCTTTTTTGCCCAACATTGGAAAACTTTAGCTAACATAACAACCAAACTGTGGATTGCCAAGACTTCTTCAATTGCTTCATTAAAAAATAATCACAGAAAAAGATAAATGATCAAATATCAGAGACAGGAACCCCAATTTTATCAAACCTCAATGAATTTTGAAGTTTATTTCAACAGCATTACACTTGTTAAAGTTTTGAAAAATTTTTGTGAGAACAAGAAAATATGAAAAGAAAGGAAGATTTAGGACATTTAGGACATTTGGAGAGATTAAAAATCAAGATTTTTAACAGTAAAAGGAAGGAATTTAAAGATGGTATATTTGATCAAGGTTAAAATGTTGTTATCTCTGATAACCTTTAATGGATTTTTGCTGATTAGGACTGAACAACAATCATTTGTTCATAGATTGTTTTAATCATTTGTTTATAGATTGGAGATGAGATATGGGAAGAAGAGATCATTTGTTTTATTTTAAGATAAGGTAATAGTTACCAAAATTATTTATACTTGTGGTGAAGGGGAAATAATTTTATTTCTTTTCTTTTCTATATCCTTTGTTCCTTTTCTCCTTTTCCTCCTTTTCTGTACTTTTTCTTTCTCTAAGTTTGTATTAGTTTTTATCTTTTTATTTGCTTCATAAAACCTGAAAGTATTTTTTTCATTTGTGTTTTATTCTTGCAGAGACTGATGAGAGACTCTTTTTTATCATAAATAATCTTGTAGATCTAAATGTATACCTGCATAAATATGTCATATGACTGTAGATGATCCAAAAAGTCATTTGAAATCATTTGGAAGACACCATCTGTCTGTCAATAAGACAAGCAACAGTTCTAGATAAGCTAAATAGTTTTAAAGGGAGAGAATTTGACAAGTGAGTTGCTTATTCTTGAACCTGATTAGTTATAAAGCATGTTTTGAAGGTTTTAGATCTACAGGATGCAAACCTTTTCTTCTATTAAGCTCTGAATTATGAGCATATACTTTGAAATTGTGTTTCACCTCCCAACCAAATGTCTGCTTTAGAAAGGTAGGAATTTTTTTTTAGTATTTTAGGATTTAATCCTTTAAAAGAAAGGATTGCTTTCTTTTAAAAAATGAAGAGACTTTACTCATGAAGGCAACCTCATTTAAAATAGTTGATTGAAACCTTTGATATTTTGCTTGAATAAGACCCATCCATTTCCTTTGCGATACACTGCATGTGTTTTAGAGAGGGAATGGAAAAACCTTGGAGACTTCAAGATAAGAGTGTTATTAATCTTCTCATCGTTCCCAACACCCAACACCCATCTCCTTCCACTTTTGACTGTATGACTATAACCTTGTGCTTGTATCCTTACGATATCAATATATTGTTTCCTGATTGCTTACTTGTAATGATATGACTATCATTAAGTGTTGTACCTTATGATTCTTGATGAACGTATCTTTTCTTTTATGTACACTGAGAGCATATGCACCAAGACAAATTCCTTGTGTGTCCAATCACACTTGGCCAATAAAAAATTCTATTCTATTCTATTCTATTATTGAACCCTGCTGCTTAGACCTGGGAGAAGAGACTATTTATGGGACGGACACTGTCAAGATGGGCAAAGTGTTATGAAAACAACAAGCACGGTGCAGTTTATTAACAGTTAGCACATCATCTCTCCAAATGGGGCTTTTTCCAAGTGGCAGTGTGCCCTGCACGAAGCTAATGAGCAAACTCTGTCTAATATTGACAATTAATCAAGCATAAAAGCTTCAAGGATCAGGACCCATTGCCAAGCATAGGAAGCTCATTGAGACTTCAATGGATCAAGGTAGGTGAACAAATTTGTCTAATTATATATCCGGCTCATGAACAAATTTCCCACCAAAACATTTAATTATCTATAGCATAAGTAGCTACGCATCAGCCTTAAAAGCAGAATGAAGATCTCCTCCCCTGCTAGAAGGCTTTTTTTTTTTTGTAGTCATCTACCATAAGTAATAAATTGAAGGAAGTGCTATTATGTTTCCTCAGCAGTCTTCCTCTTTTAATTGGCCTTATATAATGAAGCCAGCATTTTGGCAGTGGCTAAAGTAAATGAATAAAACTACAGATTATTATTTTTTAAAACAAAACGGGATTCCTTGTGATAAGATGCAAATTATGTACTGATTACTAGATTTTTGACAGCTTAATTTAAAAAAAAAAAATATTTTAAACTCTGAACTTGGAAATCTAAATTTGCATATATTGAGATTGTATGTTCAGTGAGGTTTTCCATAAAACCCCTTTTATTATTTTCAATAGTAATTTCATTAAAAATTACAACCACCGTGATTAAAACAGCTGATTCAAATTAAATAAAAAGGTGGAAAAAAATACAGAGGAAAAAAAATAAATATATAGTAAAGAAAAAGAAAAGAAGCATTCAAAGAAATGACCACCCCTTCATCACAAGTACAAACAACAAAGTACCTTATCACCATCTCTTAAAATATAACAAATGATCTCTTTCCATCTCCTACCTATAAAGAAATCCTCAAAAATCTCATTATTTCATTCCTGATCATAAAAAAATTAATTAAGGATTATCAGAGATAACAACATGCTTATTTTAACCTTGATCAATGAAACTAACTTTATATTCCTTCTTTTTATTTTTAATACTCTCAAATTTTAGTCCATTCACATATTGTATTTTTTGGAGTATAAGACACACCGGAGTATAAGAAGCACCTTAGTTTTTGGGGAGGAAAATAAAAAAAAAAGCTGATTGGCAGGTGGATCTGCCTCCTGGAATACTCCCAATCAGCTGTTCCAGAGGTGAATTTTAGCAACAGGTTCCTTGGTTGTGAGCTCTGTGCCTTGCTTTTTTTCTGCCTCTGAAACTTCTGAAACTCCATTTCAGAAAAAACTTTTTTTTTATGCCTCTGAAAGCCTCTGAAACAGCTTCAGAAAAAAAGCCTCTGAAGCTCTGTTTGGGAGCTTCTTTTCTGAAGCTCTGTTTGGAGGCTTTTTTTCTGAAGCTTCGTTTCTGATGCTTTTTTCAGCCTCTGAAACCTCCGTTTGAGAAGCTGGATGGGGCTACATTCGGAGTATTTTCATTCCCACAATTTCACCCTTTTTTGGGGGGAAAATACCGTAATATCCTAAAACTTGATTTTTAAATGTTTTTTCTTCTTTTCTCACAAAATTATTCAAAACTTGTACAAGTCTCTTGTAGTCTCTATCCAATATAGGAAAATTATCCAGATCATTCTCTTGGTTTGTTTTTAAAGTTTTATTCATCCATTTTCTGTTTACTCCAGATTTGTCTAAGTCCTTAAACTTGTATTCAAAACTTTTTTTTCACCAAGGATTGAAGGAAACTCACCCAGTGCTATAAAAGATGTCAACCCAATAGCTCCTAATTGGTGAAAAGCAGTTAACCAGTATTTTCCAATGTGACTAGAAAAGGAAGAATGCAAACCCTGAGTCCATAAAGGTGCCAATCATGGTTTTGAGATAAGATAGTGCTCCCTCATCTTCCAGAGCTTTAAACACACTGGAACTGCTGTCTTGTGATCTGCTTATGACTCCCTGGAGAACCTATTGGCCATCCCAAGTCTTTTCTTTGCTGGAGAAGAATCCAGAAGAGTCAATCTATTCACCAGCACTTTGTTCTGCCATGGGTGCCAAATTCCGCTTTCAGCAATTATCTTCAGTTTGTCATTTCTTCCACATAAGATGAAAAAAGGATACCTTCCATAGGACCTGTATGTGATTAGAGAAAACAATAGTACAACAATAAATGCTATTGCTTAGGGGGCAAAAGTCTAGAACAAAGCAGTGCACAAATGATAACAGCCTCGAGACTCTTTAATGGGAAAAGTCTTTCATATTCTTCATTGCTGAATGGCAACCCATGAATGCTGACTGAAGATCAAGCACAAAAGCTTAAACAAGTTAAGGAATAAGGGAAATAGAACTGCTCTGCCTTCGATCTTCCTGACATATTTACATTCACTTGCTAACAAGATGGATGAAATATTCCTTTTAAACAGATGCAACTCTGATTTTCACAGTGCAGCTGCCCTATGCTTTATTGAAACCTGGTTATGTAATGATATTGATGACAACAGCATGCAAATTCCAGGGTTTCATAGAGCAGACAGAATTGCAGAATCATCAGGTTAAAAAAAAGGGAAGAGGCTTATGTTTATATATCAACAATAGCCGGTATCAGGATACAACTGTAATATATAACTTCTGTGATGAAAACTTAAGAGTCTTCACTTATCAACTGTAAACCATTTTACTGTCCGTGTGAGTTCTCCTCATTTCTACTAATTGTTGTTTATGTCCCACCACAAGCCTGTGTAAACAAGGCATTATGAACTCTAGCTGACCAGATTATGGGGGCTGAAGCCAAATAGCCCAATTCACTGGTCATTATTATGGGAGATCTAAACAAAGCAAACTTAAGAAAAGAGCTACCAAAATACTTTCAGCATGTCAACTGTCCCACTAGAGGCAAGAATACTTTAGACCACTGCTATACAACACTAAAAGATGCTTATCGGTCCTTACCATGAGCAGTGTGGGACACTCTGATCATTGCATGATTCACCTTGTACCTGCTTACAGACAAAGACTTAAAACCACAAAATCAACAATTAAATCAGTGAAGATCTGGACTGAGAAGGCAAAGTTAAAGCTACAGGCCTGCCTTGACTGCACTGATTGGAAAGTTTTCGAAAGTACCTCTGCAGACTTAGATGAACTCACAGACTGTAACATCATATGTCAGCTTCTGTGAAGACCTATGTGTACTGAACTTGTGAATATACAGTAACAACAAACCTTGGTTCACAGCTAAACTTAAGCAGCTATGTCATTCCAAAGAGGAAGCTTACAGAAAAGGTGATAAAATACTGTACAATCAGGCCAGAAATGTATTAACAAGGGAGATCAGAGCAGCAAAAGCTAAAGAATCAGTTTTCAACAAATGAACCAGCAAACATGTGGAAAACTCTTAACAATATCACCAGTTATGGCAAACCTCCTTCCCAGACTGAAGGAAATCAACAACTGGCAGATGACCTGAACGTGTTTTACTGCAGGTTTGAAAGGAAACTACAGCCACCTATCTCCACAACCCCCATCTCAGACACATCAACAACAGCCAAACCTCCTACAACTGACCCCATCCCATTGGGTTCATAACCCCTAGTGATCACAGAAAAGAAAGTGCAAGATCTATTTCACAGACAAAAGCCAGGGAAAGTTCCAGGCACAGAAAGATAACTCCTTTTTGCTTAAAAGTCTTTGCTGCCTAATTGGCCCCCATCTTCACCCATATCTTCAATAAATCACTAGAGATGTTCTATGTTCCTTCGTGCTTCATACGCTCTACTATCATCCCAGTGCCTAAGAAGCCCACCATCAAGGAACTGAATGACTACATACCAGTTGCTCTAACATCTGTAGTTATGAAAACCTTTGAAAGGCTAGTGCTGTCTCACTTGAAAACCATCATGGATCCGCTGTTAGACCCCCCCACACACAATTTGCATATTGAGCAAATAGATCAACATATGATGCTGTTAATATGGCTCTGTAGTACATCGTACAACATCTTGAATCTCCAAAGATCTATGAAAGGGTCCTCTTTGTAGACGTTAGTTCAGCATTCAACACCATCATTCCAGACATTCTTCTAATTAAGCTAAACCAGTTAGCAATACCTGAACACACTTGTAAATGGATCATAAGCTTCCTAACAGTCAGGAAGCAGCAGGTGAAACTAAGCAGAATCACATCAGATACCTGTACAATTAGCACAGGGGCCCCACAAGGTTGTGTGCTCTCTCCACTTCTCTCTATATACCAATGACTGCATCTCAAATGATCCATCTGTTAAACTACTGAAATTCACAGATGACACAACAGTGATCAGTCTCATTTGAAACAATGATGAATCGGTATACAGACGGGAGGTTGAACAACTAGCTTCGTGGTGCGACCAGAACAATCTGGAACTGAACACACTCAAAACCATAGAAATGGTGGTAGACTTTAGGAGAAACCCTCTCATACTACCACCTCTTACAATACTAGACAACACAGTGTCAACAGTAGAGACCTTCAAATTTCTAGGTTCTACCATATCTCACGACCTAAAATGGACACCCAACATCAAAAAGTCATCAAAAAAGCACAACAAAGAATGTTCTTTCTACACCAACTCAGCTCAAACTGCCCAAGGAGCCTCTGATCCAGTTCTAAAGAGGAATTATTGAATTTGTCATCTGCACCTCTTTAACTGTCTGGTTTGGTTTTGCAACCCAACAAGAAAGACATAGACTTCAGAGGATAATTAGAACTGCAGAAAAAACAATTACTACCAACCGTCCTTTCATTGAGGACCTGTATACTACACAAGTCAAAAAGAGGGCTGTGAAAATATTTACGGACCCCTCGCATGCTGGACGTAAACTGTTTCAACTCCTACTCTTAAAATGATACTATAGAGCACTGCACACCAGAACAACTAGACACAAGAACAGTTTTTTCCCGAAGGCCATAACTCTGCTAAACAAATAATTCTCTCAACATTGTCAAACTAGTTACTAAGTCTGCATTACTATTAATCTTCTCATCATTCCTATCACCCATCTTCTCCCACTTATGACTGTATGACTGTAAAGTTGTTGCTGGTATGCTTAAGATTTATATTGAGTTTTCCCTATGACTATCATTAAGTGTTGTACCTTATAATGCTTGACGAATGTACCTTTTCTTTTATGTACACCGATAACATATGCACCGATAGCATATGCACCAAGACAAATTATTGTCCAATCACACTTGGCCAATAAAGAATTCTATTCTATTCTATTCTATTCTATTCTATTCTATTCTATTCTATTCTATTCTATTCTATTCTATTCTTTGACCACTGTTTCTTCCTATCCCCCAACTTAGAAAACAGTAAAGGGTGGAGACCAAAAACCTCCAGATATTTGAAAGATGTTTCCAGGACTTACAACTAAGTAGAATATGGTATAATCAAGAATATGGAATGCGTCATCAAGCACTTTAAAAGAAAGTATTTATTAATATTTTACCAAGATACATTTTGTAATTTCATAAGAAATAGCTTTGTATTTTTCCACCTTCTTTTCACAGGGTTTTTTTTTTAGTTTCACATTTCCTTTGGGGGTGGTTTTTTTTTTTAGCTTTCTTTATTGTTGATGCTGTTATTATTTCGGCTCGTAAATTCCACAAATGGTTACATCTTGCAGCAATAGCACTTTTCAGGGGTTCAGGAACAGGCTAAAGAGTTTAATATGAGCTTTACTTGAGGAAAGTTTGAGATCTGGTTCATGATAAAAGAGCCCAGTTCCTTGCTGAACAAATCAGAGGTTCTTAGTCTAAACTGATATTTGAGAAATATTAACATCCTATCTCCTACAGACACAGAGATAAATACTTCCAAGGAGCTATAGCTTTTTTTAAAAAGAGGGTTTTTTGACAGACTGAGGTTTTATCTCAAGCTCAGGGCAGAGGCTCCACAGATGGCAGAGTTGGAAGAGAAGCTAATACCATCAGAGGTCCAGAAGCCTTACAGCACATAGTATTTTCACTCTTACTTGCAGAAAAGGAGAGGAAACCCACATATAATTAACAAGAGATTTTTAGTGTTTCAAGATCAAGGCATGACCTAGAAACTTGAAAGAGTGAAAATTAGGTCAATTCACGTAATGCAGACCCAACAAAATGCTAACTCAATTTGAACTGAAAGCAAATCCTGCTTAACTTGTGGGTCATTAAGATCACAACATGTCAGGGTATATCACTGGGATGGCAAAGCTGGAGTTATTGTCAAGTATTTGGCAGGCCTGGTCAGTGTATAATAAGTAGGTTCAAATTGTGCGTATTAATCTGGAACAACATTTTTTTTTAGAGAAGAACCATCCTCACTAATGGTACTACAGTATCTTCTGGTCTTCTTTTTTAGAATTAGGTATTACTTTGGATGACTGTGTTTCAAACTATTCTTTAACAACTACAATGATGAAAAAAATACAGGCAATTAAGGTCCATGTCACTGTACCCCTATGCTCTTGAATGCTACTCTCATCTGCCTTCTATATTTAAAGAACAGCAAATCTAATAGAAAGAGCTAAGAAACAGTGCCTGAGCTCCTTAGATTTAAATGTATAAAATAAATAGAATAAAAATAAATATATCTATATCTATATGCATATAAGGTCGGAAGAAATAATTAAAAAACTTTGCTCCCTGCTATATAATTCTAGACTTACTGTACTGAATATATAGAGGATGATCTTGACAGAGAAAGGAAAGATCTATTATCAAGACAATGAGCAGAGAAACACAGCTTAAGCCCTTAGGAAGACAGAAATTTACAAAAATGCTTAAGGTAGCCACTACCTTAATTCAAATGAAGATAAAAGAGGAAAAAAATGAAGGCCATTCAGACTTGTAAGCTTGTGCTACAAATTCTAATAAAAATAAATAGGCATATACCATGTCTGTTTCATTATTATTATGGTTCATTGTTCATTCAGTCAGATGTTTAGATTGGATTTGGCATTTTTGTTCACTTAGGTCCTTCCCAAGGAGCTTGGATTGGCAAATATTATTGTTCAATGGTTTTAAAAGTATTGTTACAACAGGTAAGGTGTTCCAAATAAATCTGCCTTTTGTAATTGGCTAATAGTGAATTTTTCAATGCTGGTGACATTCAAGTAATACTCCAGATTATTATTATTAGCAATCTGCAGTTGAATTCATATTGAAAACTTAATTCAAGTCTAAACAAAGGACCTAAGAATTTTGAAAGTAGAGTCTAAGGATATAGACAGTCCCATGCAAGGTGGGTTTTTTAAAGTAAAATTAGGGTATGTGATAAATTCAAAACTTTGAAATATTGAGGGCTCCATTCATGACATCATGGCATCATAATAGCAGATTTCTTTTTCCGCAAGTGTTCAACTTTGATCTGCAAATCCCATATTTTTTTCCAATTGCTTTTCCTCAATCCTAGCATCTGCAGGTATACAACATCAATGAATCAAACTTTCTTTTTTTCAATGGCTGTTATATCAAATAATATATGAATAAGGTGCCTATATTGTTATTATTATTGATCATCACACAGTCAGCCAAATGTTCAAATTGGGTTTGGCATTTTTGTCTATCTAACAAATATGTTACCAAGGACCTGGGATAGGCAAATCTGGATGTTTGACAGATATTGTAGGATGGAAGATGTTCCGAGTAAAGCCACCTTCTGCAATTGACTGGTGGCAAATTTATCAATGCCTATGGTGTTCAAGTGGTGCTCCAGTTGTTTTGGGATTGTTCCCAAGCCACCTATTACTACCCTTGCTTGCCTTTTCCATAGTCGTTCTATTTCTGTTGTAGATTTTTGTATTTTGTTATCTTCTCCAGTTCTTTCTCTTCTATTCTGCTGTCTCCAGGCACTGCCACATCCGCTATCCAGATTTTTTTTTTTTTGTCTTTCTTATCAACAACTATTAAATCAGGGTGTTGTGTGGCAGGTGTCTGTCTGTCTGAATTCTAGAGTCCCAGAGCAATTTAACTTCTTCATTTTCTATGACTTTCTCTATTTTATGGTCCCACCAGTTCTTGCTTGCAGGCAAAATATATTTCTTGCAGATCTTTCAATGCACTATAACTATTTTGTTATGCCACTGCTTGTAGTCAGTCTGTGCGAACTTCTTGCAGCAACTTACCAGGTGGTCCACTGCTTCTTTGCATAGGTGGCACTTACTATCTGTTACTATCTTCTCAATTCTGGCTTTGTATGCATTTGTCCTTAAGGCTTGGTCTTGTGCAGCCAGAATTAGTTCCTCTGTATCTTTAATTTTCCTACTCTTAGCCATTGCCAGATCTGCTTTCTGTGCTATTTTTTTAATTGTCCTGGCCATGTAGTGCTTCGTCTTTTCATGCCTCCATTCTGTTGTTCATTTGGTCTTTCTTGTAGACCAATCTGGTCTCTCCAGTAGTCAATAAGGCTTCCTGGCATCTTCTTCACTGTCTTTCAGATATTCTTCCAATGCCCTTTTTTCTTCTCCTTTAACTATCTGATGTACTTGCAATAATCCACCCCCACCTATTTGGCTTGTCAATGTCACTGCAAGGATGAAGGACATGATTCATTGTCATTATTTTTCTGGTCTTCATATCCATTGGTTTTAGTTCTGCTTGAGTCCAGTTCACTATTCCTGCTGTGTATCTAATGCCCAGTTGTTGATTTCCTTGATGGTATTTCATCCATTGAGTTTGGACTTTAAGATCTTCTTCACTCTCTTGATCTATTCACCTCTAATCTTTTTCTTGACTTCAGTGTGCTTGATGTTGTCAGTTTGAAGGATACCCAGATATTTGTAGTAATCATCTTCATCCAGACTCTTAATGTTATTTTCATTGGGCCTATTGATTCCTTCAGTTTTCACTATTTTTCCTTGTTTGATAGTGAGTGTGGCACATTTGTCCAATCCAAATTCAACTGCAAAATTTTGGCTCTATATTCGGACAGCGTTGAGCAATGGTTCTATTTCAGATGCAGTTTTTCCGTACAGCTTCAGATCATCCATGTAAAGAGGTGAGATAGTCTGGCAGCTGTTTTTGATGTTTGATAGCCATGGCCTGAGTTATTCAGTATTGTTGACAGAGGAAACAGTGCAATGACAAATAGTAGTGGTGACAGTGAATTTCCTTGAAATATTCCTCTCTCGATATTAACCTCTCTTGGTCTCTCACCATTGACCTGCAACTCTGTCTTCCATTGTGCCATCGATCTTTGCCCAAAGCTTCTGATGTTTCTACTGATTCTAGGCATTTGATTATCCAGTCATGTGGCAGAGAGTTGATGCCTTTTTTGTAGTCAATCCATGCTATATTCAAATCGGACTTCCTTCTCTTGCATTTTTCAAAAACCATTTTGTCAATTAGAAGTTTATTTTTTGTTCCTCTGTTATTGGGGCAGAGTGGAAAGAGATTGTTTTCAACTAGATGATGTTGTACTGCATCACCTACCAAACCAGTTGGCAATTTGAAAGTTGTTGGTAAGCAAGTAATTGGCCTGTGGTTGTCAATTACTGGTGCTGCCCCTTTTGCTGGATCTTTCATTATCAAGTAGTTTTTTCCAAATGTTAGCCACTCTTCAATTTCATCTCCTTGTAGTATATTGTTAAATTGCTTGGCAATGAGTGCATATAGACCAATTAGATGCTTCAACCAAAAACCATGCAGTTCATCTTCACCTGGTGTTGACCAATTCTTGATCTTCCTTACTCTTTTCTCTACCATTTCTGCCATTATTACTATTTCTTTCATTTTAATTTCTCTTTTATTCTTATGCACCTCTTTTAACCAAGCTGTATCCTTGTATTTCTTTGGGTTATCCCAAATCTGCGCTCAGAATTGAAATGTTATTTCCTTGTCAGGTAGGGACTGATTCACTGCAGTTTCTCCATTAATAGATTGGTAGAAACATTTCTGATTGGATTGAAATTGGAGGTTCTGCCTATAATTTGCAATTTGAGCTTCATATCTGCTGATCTTCTTGGCTATAGCTGTTAATTGCTGCTTTATTATTTTCAGTGCTTCCTTGATCTTTCTTGTTTCTAAGTGGTATTTCTTGATTAAGTAATTCTCTGGTCTTCTTGTTTTTCAGCTTCTTTTCTTTTATCAGTTCTAGCTTGCTTGCATCTGATCTCAACTTGCTCATCTTATTTTCCAATATAATCTTCCATTTTTGTGGTGTCCTGTTTAATTTTTTTCTTCTCTGTTGATTTTGCATATCAGGTATTCAGTTATAATTGCAGATGTGTTGTACATTAGTTGGTTTGCTTCTTGTAGTGAGTTTTTGCTTATACTTGATATTGCAGTATTTGCATTTTTTAACGCTTATGCTAGCTGTTTCTTTGGAACAAGCTTCAATGCAGGCAGCCTTATTCTGATGTTTTTGTGCTGTTCTAGATGCTCAATTATTCTTTGTTTCAATTCTTTTATTTTTTTAGTTAGAGGGCTATGTTCTTCCTGAGACAGAGGAGAGGGTGCCTGGTTTCCAAATGAAAACAATTGTATATCTCTGCTGGATTCTTTTACTGCCAACTCCCCTGGTTTGAGTCTATATTCTGACCCAAAGGTGCTTTTTTCAAGAGGCATCTGGACTTTCTGTTTTTGCCAGTTACTTCTGGCAAAGCTTTGATTTCTTTGCCCTGGGTAAACTTTGCAGTTCTTCCAAATCTGCTTCTGTGAGTACTTTATGTCATATTATAAATCAGTGTTGATCTGCTAGCCCGTGTTCTGTTATTTCTGATTCTGGATGTTGTTCTTTCAAGAACTGCATTTATTTCAAATACCCTCTTCTTGTTGGACTTGATCTGTAATAAAAGATCATTATTTCTTTGTTTTCAATCACTGTGTATTTGCGATGGGTAAACACCTTTTCATCCAGTAGTTCTGCAGTTGCTGGTCCTGCTTACTCAGCCAAAAGTCCTGAGTCTTGTAGTCCATTTCTTACCAAATATCCAGGAACTCCAACATCTAGTGCAGAGCTTGTTAACCTGGGCAATATCCGAGCCAGTATGGCTTTCTGAAGTTTACATCTCACCATATTTTTTATGGCAGAGACACACTCTTTGTCTGATTCCTCTGATGAGATCTGTCCAGTATAGTTGAACCTCTGGCATAGCTTCCATCTTGCTCAGAGAACACAAGCCCCACAACCATGTCAAGGTAGTGCCTCACTGGTGGGACATTATTTTAACCTTTCAGTTATTTGATTATATATTTTACTATACAGTGTTATTGACGTTCAGATTTTTATTATAACTATCTGTTTGGGGTGTCTAGAAAAAGAAATTAAAAATTAAAAGAAATTAAAAGAAATTAGGACAGGGACGGTAGGCACACACCAGCTTGCCTACTGTCCCTGTCCTAATGTTTTCTTTTATTCATACCCTTTATGTGTATTTATAATTATGTTTACACTTGTATTTGTCATAAAATACATGCTTGATGAAAATGAATAAATAAAAATAAAAATAAAGAGAGAGAAATAATATGGATATATATGATAGCTAGATAGATATCCAGATAACTTCTTATTTCTACTTCAATGATCTTCCATTCCAAAGTTATCCCAAAGAATAATGTTATGCCAAAGCATAACCTATACATTTCAGATTAAGATTGCAGCATTCATTCACCATAAAAGGTTTTAAGTAATCCATTTTCTTCATGTAAGATATGTATCATGAGATAAAGAATTATTTTCTAACAAAGACACCCTGCAATAATACTTTTAAATTACTGCTTATTTCCTTTACAGGACATTATAATATTAAACATTTCTTTGTTAAACTATATTTCATTGTCTGTAACCCACCCTCCCTCCCTCTCTCTCTCTTTCTCTCTCTCTCTCTCTTTGTGTGTGTGTGTGTGTGTGTGTGTGTGTGTATTTTTACACACACACACACACACACACACACACATGTTTAAAAATCTAGGAATTAAAAAAAGTTTTTGAGAAAACAAACTAGACCTTCACTTCAAGTAAGCCTTAAAAAGCTGTAGCTTTGTGCGTTTACTTGCAGTCCCACACAATAGCCAGGGTAAGATAATTCAGCCTTTACAACCCACTGAGAAAGCCGATTCTGTCTCATTTTCAGCATTAAGCAGTACATGAAACCCACCTGGGAATCCTGGGAAAGCTTGCTCAACACTCATGCTATGCTTTGTTTTGTTGTTCTCCTCCATTGCCAGGCCTACATGAACCCTGAAAGACATCCAATCCTCCTGGTTTCCCCAAATGTAATGAAATATACAGGAGCAAATGGCCCACTATTGTAACTGAGTCATAAGCGCTTCCTTAATTCACTATTGTGAGTCATTGGATGGCGTCCCTCACTCCACCCTATCTTAAGAAAAAACAACAACAATCCCATAGGGACTAGTCAGCTAACTGTTCAAAACTTTGTGCCAATGGTATAGGCTACTAGGTAATGGATTTGGACTGACTTTAACAGATTATAAAGGACATTTAAAAAAAAATCCTCTCAGAAGCTTAAGTATGTTCACTTCACTGTCCTTTCCATGCATATTTTTTTGCCTTTTATGACAGTGCACATATATTTTTTTTCCTTACTGTTTCTTTACCCACTGAAGTCTAGTAAAAAGGACTGTGCGAGGAAGCATAACATTCTGAAAAAACTATTAGGATTGTATTATTGTATCAAGTACTTTTCCCATTTGGAATAAAACCTATTAATCCATCTGTTAGTTTTCAATACTGAACTGTACTTTGTCTCCCTCAGTAAATGGAGATAGATCACTTCCACCATTATCTCTCTGAAAAGGTCTGAATTTACATGGAGCCATTTCATTCATAATTAACTTCCTGTAAGACTTATTGAAGTCTATGAGGGCAGCTCACAAACATTGATGTATCTTCTCAAAATCCTTCCAGCACTCAGCTTTTAACTTACTATTAACTTCACATGTGTCTTTATCCTACACTGCAACTGGAGCCCATGCTTATGCTGCATATATCCACATTCATAAATATAAACACATTAATGACTCCCCATATCAATATCAGTTAAATAATGGTAGAAAACATTTGCTCATTCTTTCTTACTTCCGGCTAAAAGTTGGAATGGATGAAGATTTTTTTTTTTTGATTCTATGTATTGGGAGTGTAAATGAAATATACTGGAAATGCAAAGTTCCATGCACAAGTCTATGTGAATCATTAACTTTTCAAAAGGCAGCAGTTCCCTTCTGTCACTAATGACATGCGTTACAGTTTAATGTAACACTACTTTTAATTATCAGAGCCCTTTCTTTTTAAATATCAAATTTCTCTTCTCTAAATTGTCCTGAGTTCTTTTTACAGTCTCATCTGTCACTGTAAATGTCATCATTTTATTCCTCCTCTGGATGCAATGACAGCCTCTCTCTTATCCCTAACTTTATCTCTTTTTTCCATCCTTTATTGTACTACAAAGCTCCCTTTTTTGCCGTTTACAGCTGTATCCGCTTTCCACACGTGGCAGATGATTGCCTCCGCAAAGGTATTTTCTGTTTCAATCTTGCATTTTCCCAAGGGAGGACAAAAAGGGAACAAAGCTTTCTGGAGTTGGTTTCACTGAGAAAATTGTTTAGAATTGCCTCATTCCTCAACAGATTAACGAATGCACACAATCCCAGCTTAAGTGCTATTGTACTACACAATTTATCCATTATACTTTGTCCTTTCCATTTAGACACCCCCCCACACACCAATTAAAGTAATACAGCCTTCCCATACCTGCTCCCAATTAAATCCAAGCTGTATTACCTGCCTTGATGCAGCTGGTCACACATTCCCACCATTTACCAGCATTCATTAGAGCCTTTTCATTAAAAAAAAAAGGAAAAAAAAGCTGGTGGCAGGAATTCAAGCTACTAGCTTTATTTGGAGCCCACCTAAATGATCAGCTTTCAGTGCAAGGTCCCAGTAAGTAAGGGAAGGATTAAACAAATGAAGAGAAAATCCATACAGTAGCAAAATAGCATTGTTTCAGCTTTGATCCTATCTTCCTAACCCAGTGTATGTCCTTCTCCTCCTCCATCTCCCCCACCCACCAAAAAAGGGGAAAACAGGGAAGCGCCATGCATTTACCAAAGACAGCTGGTCATGATTGAAAGATTAGAGCTAATAAGAGCAATGTCATGTGCTCCTAATTTTATTTCTTTATATCCCTAGGCTGTCAAGCCTCTTTGCAGAGACAGGAAACAAGAGTTGCTATACAAAATGATTTCCCTTCTACAGATGTGCTTTGACATTAGCCACTAAGGCTGCTCTGCTGCAGGCTGTCCCTGCATTGCTTTCAGACCCATTTTCCTCTGCAAGGTTAAATAAGCTCTCAGAAAAGAGAGAAAAAGAGAGTTGCTACTCAAGATAGAAAGTTAAAACAATCTTGAAAGACACAGACTGGTTTCCTAGTGCAAAGCCTCCTACCCTCCTATGAAGCATTGCAGGGTAAGACAAGATTTATTGTACAGTATTCAATCTAACAGTGGACTTACAGAAGTTCAGAACTGGAACAGAAAAGGTGGCAACCGGAGACAGAGTCAAGACATGCTTCAATAGGTAACTGTACTTTGGATACAACTATAACACAGCTATGCCTTGCTGTTTGATCCTACATCTCTCATCCATTGATTTTCTTCCAATTTTTGCACAGTTGGGTGCTATGATAACAAGCTGGATGGGAAGGAGAAGGGAGTGTTATTTTTATTTGACAATCATACTGGTGATTTTGGGTTCAGTTTATTTGCATTCCTTTCTTGTTTGATGCTTGTTAGATCCTAGTCATCACCAGTTTATTAATTATATGCTGCTAGTATAGAACTGCTAACATGGCTAGAGGCTCTCATTCCTGCTTCTCCTGCCTTGATCCCTATATCGGATGGGCAGTGTAAGAAGGTGGAGATTCCTCTCCCCATTCCTTAGCTCAGCAGTGACTGAATCATCTGAACAATCTGCCAAACTCCTATTTTTTTTAAAAAAAAATATTCTATAATTCTTGCCACTTTTTGGATTTCTTCTAATCAACAGACTGTAATAGGGGAAGAGCCTTGTGACATTTGAACTTACTTTGCTCCTTAGATAGTGAGAAAAAGCTGGGCCTAGCAGTTTGGATAATGTACTGTATTTCAGAATGAAATAGATATGTAAAAATAGTATGGAGTATGAGGACATTGGATATTGGAAAGAAGTGTGTGAATGAGATGAGCCTGTGTAAAAAACAAAGGAAGTTGGTGGAAGTGGTTGCATACAGAGGAAGACACCAGAGCCAAGATGGTTGAATATGAACTAAGCCCCACCCCTTTATTTGTCCATTAATGTTGCTGTTGTGGCCTGTCGGCTGCTGGCCCCTCCAGCAGTCGAATCAGAGGAGGGGGAGGCGTGGGAGAGGGTGCTCTGTCCTCCCTCGCCTCCGTCCAAGTGATAGCTTAATTAGCCAGCACTATCAGCTCTGGCAGCAGAATAGCCAGTGTCTGCCAAGAGCCTCCGTTATCTTCCACGACGCTGGTGAGTCACCTAGAAACAAACTTCAGCTCTTAATCAGTGGATTTGCCTGTTACAAAGAGACACAGCAGCTCTCTCTGCCTTTTATATCCTGTGGGGTGTGGCTCCATGACTCAGCACTTTCTGGGCCTGCCCCACCCTTGCTTCTATTGTTCCCTCCTCTCCTGCCTATGAAACCTAGGGTTCAACCAAGCCTGATTGCCGTCAGTTGGGTCTCCAGGTGTGGCCGGGGCGGGGAAGAGTCAGGGGATGGAGGCCTCATTATATTCTCCACCTGGCCTGCTTCTGGCTCCTGGAGCTGAGCCAGGGAAGCCGGTGCTCCCAAGGTAAGTCCTGACGGTCCTACCCCCTCACTGTTCAAGTCACTTTCTGGCAGCAGGCCCGGCTCCAAGTCACTTTCTGGCAGCAGGCCCGGCTCCAAGTCACTTTCTGGCAGGAGGCCCGGCTCGGGGGGCGCAAACGCAACACAGGGCAACCTGGGAGTTCCGAGGAGGAAAAGGGAATGGAGCTGGCAGAGAAAGAAAGACAGAGGTGGAGCCTGGGCCATCTGTCAGCCCTCAGATGGAGAGTCAACAGCCCCCAAGTTTGAAGGTGGTTGAAGAAGAGGAGGAGGAGACACAGCTGGGTCCAGTGCCTGAGTGGCAGAGAAGAGGAGAGCAGTGGAAAGACATGGGCCAATCCTAGGGAAAGAAGAGCCACCGCTGCTAGCAAGGCCCCACCTTAGCTCTGGGGATAAAGGGCAGGGTGTGGAGATGAATAGGTGTGGCAGACAAGTATTCATCTTCCGGCTGGCCGGACTTATTAGCCTGTGAGAAACTTTTTGCCGGGGCTGCTGGCATTCCTAATAAAGGAATCTTTGAGTTCATTCAGAAGGTGTGTCATGTTTGGGTCAGAACACTTGCACTGATCTAAAAAAGGATAGGATTATTGATCATATCCACCATTTTGGCTGGCTTGGATGGAAAAAAGGGTAAAGGGAAGGGAAGAAAAAATTTGGCAAAGAGAAGAAAAGAAAAATGGTTGAAGAAGAGAGATAATGACATTGTGCCAAATTTGGCTTTGACCCTGGGAACATTGTGATGTCACCTTTCTTCAGGTCACACTTGAGTTTTATGGATATTTTAGGATTGTTATTATCTTTTTCATGATTTTAATGAGGCTGTAATTCTGTAACATTTTCTACACTATTGACAAAGTAATTGCTCATTTTTTTTTGCTAATCTTTGAAAAGTTATGCTGATTTATATCTGAAATCAAGAAATTCCAGAGTTATGGATTAGCTGGGTAGAAAGTTTTCAAGATAAATAAAATACTCTAAGACAGGAATGGAATCAATAAATCATGCAACACTCTTGTCTATTTTTTCAAATAAAAAAGTGTCCATATTTAAAATAACTCTCAGAGCAATCTTAGCTGCCCCTCGCTGTCCTTATGAAGAACCAATGTGATATGATAGGTTTGTCTGTATGCATAGCATTGCACCTCCCTTTTTTTTTTTGGTGGATAGAATATATATTGGTGTTTTCCTTTCATTTAACGTCTAGTCAATTTTTACCAGCTAAATACACAAGATTTTTGGCAGGGGGCCAAAAACCAATGCTAAATTCTGCACTGATATAGACAGATTAGAAGTTCATGTGGTGAGCTGGATGCATGCCAGTAAATCCAACCCAATAGTAGGATTGCTATACCTACACTTATGTCTTTTATTAAGATGCTTTACCTTCCATTTCCAAGGCCACTTGTATGTTGCAAAAATTTGAAGCTTTTGTAACCCCAGATGAAAAAATGTTTATACTGACTGTTAAAGGTATCATTAGCAATTTATTTTATGTAACCTTATGCTTCCGGTAGCATTGCATCAAATAGACTAACAGAGAAATTCTATTCCCTTTATACTAGCTGCACGTAATATCCTGCCCCTAGCAGCAGAAGCATTCCTGTCTTCTGGCCATACCCATGCAAGAAACCAAGCATTTTATTATTGAAAGTTCTTCTAATGATCCCTAATCATAGTGTCATGTGACAGTAACAGGCTGCTTGCACTAGAATGAAACAGGTACAACATTTCTTCCCTAGCATGATGTCATTACTGCTCTTATGTTTTATATTTAAATGCAGCAATGGGGGCATTAAAGGTCCTGCTACTGCCAATTCCTAGGTAACATACCAGGAAAGTGGCTGTTTTTCTTCTTTTTTCTTTTCTTTTTCTTTCAACTGGTCCAAAACAATTTGATGATATGGAGAAGATGACATTCCCTATTCTGTATTCAGAAGCCATAGACAGTTGAATCTTTCTGCAGACTATAGTCCATCACACAACAGGCTGCCAAGGCATAGGTTAGAATGCAAGGGCAACATATTTTAATGGGTCCTACACATAGCCTAGACTTTGGATGCTCAAATTAAGTATCCCTTTGTCAGGATAAAAGTTCATTTGTGTGGTGTGCACAATCACTTATGGGAGACTTAGCTCCTTGGGACTGCAAACCTTTCAGAACCATTTCCTAACCAGACATATAAAATCAAATACATTGCTCTTTCTTCTCACTTCAGGACCTATTAATAAACTGAATAAGCCTGTAGAACAGGGCTGTCAAACTCCTGGCCCGCAGGCTGGATGCGTCACGTGCTGGGCATGCCCATGTCCATTTTAGCGAAGGGGGGAAAAGTCCTGATACATCATGTGATACCGCCGTTATGACGTGAGTTTGACACCCCTGCTGTAGAAGAAGACTGGTGAAACATCTTTTGATTTGTGTACAGAACCTAGTAGATACTTGCTCCTGCAGTAGGAATAGTCTCATCTGCTATGCTGATTAATGGGAATGCTAAGTAGCATCTCAACAGATCTAATTGTGAAGATCAGGCTAATCATCTCTTCCTTCCTTTTTCTCTATTGTTTGCTTCCAGACAACTCCCTATTTCATATACCCAGGCATTAGTATCATTTTTGTAGCCCTGAGAGAACAGCCTGGTCATTGAACCCAGCCATGACTAAATGCCATTTTGGCTTTCCTGTGGTTTATTTTTCATGGCAGTTGTCAAGCACTTTATACCTATAGTCATTAAGGTTGAGTTATTTCTCCTGTCTTACTCTTCCTGCCTTTCCTTGGACTTAAAAAAAAAACTTTCCTTCCATATCTTATTGCCTCCTCTGTTTCCCAAGATCTGTTGCCAGTACTTTACAGTATTTTCTCTCAGCTAAATCTAAAAATCTTATTATTTGGTAGGCATAGTGTGGCTCTACAATATAGAATATTGAATATGTAGCTCTATAAGTAATGTAACGTTATTCATACTCTCCCTTTTCTTCAGAAATTGAAGGCAATCTGTAGAGAACATGTTGCTCCATTTTTATCTCCCTAAGAATTTTATCAGGTTTTCTGGCTAAGAAAGATTAAGCTTCTATTGGTGGGTAAATTGAAATCAGTCAATGTCTCTTGGTCCTAAACCATTACATTAACTATTAATTCTACTGGCTTTTACAGAACTCACAAAAGACAAATCTTTGCATTTTGCAATCAGAACCTTTAACTGTGAAGGTTATGCAAAGTGTATATCATATAGATCTTACTAAAGAGTGGAATACACACACACACACACACACACACACACACTCAATTTTAGCATAGCAACTTTCCCAAGACCAGACCACCCTTAGTTCTATTGTATTTCAAATTGCTTCTTTATTACTTTATTAACCTTGTTTTAAATGTTCTATTCCTATTATTTTGTTTGTTGCTTTTATTTTTATTTTATTTATAAGTATTTTATTGCTCATTTATTTGCCACCCTGCATTCCTTCAGTGAAAAGAGAGGGATAGAAATATGTAAAAAGTGCTTGCTCTTTATTCTATATAGTATTCTTGAATAATAATAGATGGTATTAGAAGGACTCTGCTGGATTATTTCAAAGATACACTTTGTCCAATATTTTCTTTTCTGCAGTATCAAACAACACCTTTTTGATACATAGTTTTCTCTTGTATTGATGATAATTTGTCAAGATTTGTTAACAATTTTTGGGATTTTTTAATGCTTTCTGAATCTTTTAAATACCCCATAAGCACTGAAGCTTGGCAAGTATGCTTGTTCTTGATATAGTGAGCCTTAATATCACTGAAATTGTTATTAATAGATTTTTTTGAGATTGACATCTTTTCTTAAAGAAACTACTATAATTGAAAATGAAACAAAATTGTTGATAGTGCTAAAGTTCACCTTGAATATACAGCAACAAACCCTTCAAAGTATGCTCAGGTAAAATTTTTCTCCACTTACAGAACATTGATTGTGATCACAGTAATCATGCTACTACATAAGTGAAGCATGGAAAACGTATGCTTCATGGGGCAGGTCAAACCTGAACTTCTCTGTCTGTTTTGCAGAATTTTTCTATGCAATTCCCCTCCTTTTTTGAAGAGGAAAACATCAATACCTCATCAGATTTAAAATAAAAGATTTTCTCAAACTTCCTAGAGAGTTTTTCGCTCAAGGCAAAATAACCAGATTCCAATTATGCTACTTTGGACACATAATATAGGATCTGTGGAACCCATACCTCATTTTGGACATTAATACAATTGAGCGAGTCCAGAAATATTTTACAAGAAGAGTTTTCCACTCCTCTGATTACAACAAAATACCTTATGCCACCAGACTTGAAATCCTGGGTTTAGAAAATTCAGAACTCCACCGCCTTCGACATGACCTGAGTTTAACTCATAGAATCATCTGTTACAACGTCCTTCCTGTTGAAGACTACTTCAGCTTCAATCACAACAATACACAAGCACACAATAGATTTAAGCTTAATGTGAACCGCTCCAATCTTGATTGAAGAAAATATGACTTCAGAAACAGAGTTGTTAATGCCTGGAATGCACTTCCATACTTTGTGGTTTCTTCCCAAAATCCCCAAAGCTTTAACCAAAGACTATCTATTATTGACCTCACCCCATTCCTAAGAGGGGCGTGCATAAGAGCACCAATGTGCCTACCGTTCCTATCCTAATGTTCCCTTTGATTGTATACAATCTCATATAGTTATTACATACTTATGGTTATATATATGCTTATACATCATATAGTTATTTCATGCTTATGCTTATATATAATGTTGTGACAAATAAATAAATAAATAAAATAAATAAAATCTAGTTCTCTGACAAAGACCCTAATGCTGGGGAAAGTGGAAAGAAAGATAACAGAATAACTAATAGTAAGGTGGATGGACTCAGGTGGAATACACCATTGGAAAACCTGAAGGACTAGGTTAGTGATAGATTGATGTGAAGTAAATCTATGTGGAGGTGAACACAAACTGTATTGTGTACTGGAAGGTTATTCAATTATTTGCAGTTAATCTATGTTTCTTACAGTCTCTAGTGTTTATTTGATAATATACAATAATCGATATTACTTGTTGCTTGATTTTTTTAAATATTTGGAAATAGATATTATTAGTTAATATTAGTTAAACATTCCAATGAAAGTGAACATGAGTGGGACTAAATCCTAGATTATGTTAATTTGATGATTGATGAATATCAGTTATTTGATAGATTTTGTAACAAAATGTTAGAATACTGTTAACAAATTGGGAGGTGATGGCTCAGTGATTAAAGATGCTGAATGTGTCAGCTGGAAAGCTGACAGCTCAGGTTTGAGACCTGAGTGCTATGTAACAGGGTGAGCTCTCATTACTTGTCCCAGTTCCTCCCCACTTTGCAGTTTTAAAGGATGCAAATGCAAATATACAAATAAGTATCACTTTGGTGGGAAGATAGCAGCGTTTCAGCCTCATCGATGTAGCTAGATGACTAGATCTAGCTAGCATCGATGTTTCAGCCTCATCGATGCTAGCTAGATGACTACAGAAATGTCTTCAGACAATTAATGATATGTATTTTCTCTCTCCTATGACATATCAATATTATGGTTAAGCATTAATGCTTTGATTAATTGATCATTTAAAAAATATAAATTTCAAATTTCAAATATAATTGTCATACCTGCCCCAATTTGGAGAAAGAAAAGTTGGAGCAGGTGTGACAATTATAAAGTTGGAGAAAGAAAAACCCTTGACTCCATCTGTGTGAAAGGGATACTTTTACAAAAAGCCAAGTGGTTACAGTACAGCAAAGCCAGACTAAAATTTTGCTGGTGAAGGTTCTCTAGTTAACTTTTTCTTTCCCATTCCTCCCCCCTACCCGTTATCTTCCTATTATCCAATTACATTCAGAGGAATTGTTTTGGTAACATTCACTATATCGGTGGGCTAGAGGGTGAGCTGTTGCATTTCCCTCCCAAGTGTCTGGCCTTGGGATGAGCTAATGTCTTGAGGCAGAACAAGTAGTTTCGGTTTTCCCCTTCCCAGCAGCACCCCTCCCCCCCATAGTCTAAGGCAGGCTGGCATCAGCAAAGCAAAGCTAAAGCTCAGAATGGCACTTCTGACAATAATGCTCATTTGCTTTTGTTTCTTGGTTCCTTTGATTTGTTTTTATTATTTTTTCATTCCTTCTTCCCAAGTAAAAAGAAAAGAAGTGTAACCATTTCAGAGTAATGGCCAAAGGATACAATAATATGAGTAAAAAATCAAAGGGAAACTCTTCACTGCTAGTGGACATGTAGTCATGTATATATTAAAACTATAAGTTATTTTTTTTCCTGATAACTACTCTTAACAGTTTGAGTAAAGTTATAATGAGCAAGTTATATCACTGGCTGTGCAATCTGACTGAAATATCTGACTTCATGAAACTTAGCTAATGCAAAATAAAAAGAATAACTGATTGGCACTGAAGAAAATCTATATCCCAATGTCCCGTGTCCTTCATATACCTCTACAGCAATGTCTTTCATTTCAACTTCTAATTATCTGAATTTTTTTTTAATATTCCCCAACCCTTTCAGATAGAGGACACTTCCCTGTGCATGTTAAATAAATACTGACTAAGACCAAAAAGTACTGCATTCAGCTGAAAGGACAGCTCCCAAGGGAGAGAATTTTGACATTCAGATAAGCTATAAAGCAGCCTTTGCAGTCTGAATTACACTTTTTAAACTGGACAATTAAAAGTATGAATAAAGCTGGGAGGGAAGCAATAAAAATGAAGCATTCAGAGGGTACGAGCCATAGCTGAAGCAAGGCAGAATTCCCAAGTGGGAATCCAAGGATATCTGACTAAAAATCTCTGCTTTTTTAGAACTTAGCATGGGAAGATCATATGATTTTAATCTCCGCGGGATACTCAGATCTTCTCTTTTCACTTTCTGCCAACTGAAGTGAAAATAAACTTCACCTTTAAGTAGAGGACTCTGCATGTGGCAGGATGTTGAACAAAATAAAATAAATAGAAAATACCAAAAAAAAAATATCTTTGCTTTCTTAGTCACTGTCCCTAGGAATTGATTTTTTTTATCTTTGCCCCTGCCCCTCATCTTATGTCAAGTGGGATAGAAATAATAAGGAGCACGCAGTGGCTGCCTAGGTAGGAATATTAAGAGTGAAGTGGGACAAAAAAAGAAAAGAAAAAGAATTCATGTACACATGCTCCATTAAGATGTATGAGTCTCCAAGCCGCCTTGCTGAAGCTGTTGTTGTAAGTTATCCACCTATATTTTATTTGGCACGAAATTTCCCCAGCTTATAACAGTTCTGTTTTTTAAAGCAGTCAGTTACAAATTTCGAATCTGGAGACTCTGACAAAAGTGACGGTGACTTCTATTAATGTATTTCTTCCAAATCAGTCTCTACCATGTTTCATCAAAAATAAGTCCCTGTCTTATATTTTTGGAACCCCGAAATAAGCCCTTGGCCTTATTTTCCGGGAGGTCTCATTTTTTTTTTGTTATTTTTTTTTATTTGAATTTATATCCCGCCCTTCTCCAAAGACTCAGGGCGGCTTACATTGTGTTAAGCAATAGTCTTCATCCATTTGAATATTATATACAAATCAACTTTTATTGCCCCCAACAATCTGGGTCCTCATTTTACCTACCTTATAAAGGATGGAAGGCTGAGTCAATCTTGGGCATGGTGGGACTTGAACTTGCAGTAATTGCAAGCAGCTGTGTTAATAACAGACAGACTTAGTCTGCTGAGCCACCAGAGGCCCTTTTTGGGGGGCACGTGGAGCAAGATGGGGCTCCTCTTGCTGTCTTACCTAATTTCCAGCTCTGCATTTAAATATTTTTGGTGTATGCATTCAAAAGCCCAATTGGGCTTATTATCAGGGGATGTCTTACTTTTGGGGAAACATGGTATCATAACAGGGTATTTTTATTTTCTGAAGTCATTTTAAACATTTCTAAGTTAGAGAGCTGTTGCACATCAACAGCCCAAAACTAAAAAACAAACAACAACCTGGTCCAAATAGAAACCTCTTGTTTCAGGATTAGTGCCACCTACAACTAAGCATGTGCTAGTTAAGTGAACACAACTAAGCATGTGCTAACTAAGTAAAATCAAAAGACTGCTTAAAACTGGACCTGGCTCTTCAAAACAGCAAAATCACATATTGGTATTTGGCATAGCAAACTCCTTCTAGCAGAAGCCCCAATGCCAGAAAAGGCCTCATCAGCTAACAGAGCAATCCTATCTGTTGCATTTAGCTCTCAACAGTCCTTTGATATTTCTAAATGCCTTGTCAGCAACACACTGAGTGGGTGGAAGCAGATAACAAAAAGCTGTTTGTAATAATTGTCTGGTGCATTTGAGGACATATTGGAAGCACTGAGGATCTTTAAATGCATCCTTTTGGGGCCTTCCTGAAGCCACTATAAGAGAGTTGTCAGCAAATCCTGTTCACCATTGTTTGTTTCTTATTGCTTGTGAAACAAAAAATCATTTGGAGAAATGGAACATCCTTATTTATTTCCTTTCTCAGCAATTCTGCTTGGAAGTCACTACTGGTCTTACATTCTAAAAATGGTTTATTAGCTGCCAGGAATAAAAGTGAAACATATCTGCAGAGCTACACAGTCCAGTTTTGGTAGCCATGGATCTTGCCAAAGAGAAATAACATGGAAGAATTCTACCAATCTTTAGAAGAGGGCAGTCATCTGTAATGAAGCTTTAGTCTGACTCAATGAACAAGAAGATGCATTAGAATGTCTTGGCACAAGATTAGTGAAGGCCAAAGTACAGGTTGCAATAAGTATATTGTTAAATCTTTTTTTTCAAATAGCATTCATAGGAAAGAGGCTTTCCAATCAGATATGGCCCCAGAACACCCTTGTATACCTACTCATGGTATTAAGGGAAATATACAAAACAAAATTGTGTGTTTTGTATTATTTCAAGATTTACAACTTGGTTCCATGGGTTAACATAGAAAATATGGAAAAGGACCCATTATGGAAACATCCATAGCAGTTCATAAGTTAATATATATAAACAAGCATTCAGTGTAACTTTTCTTGAAGTCATGTTTTTAAAAAAATACAAGTTTCATTTTATATTAATATTCAGTATTTATACTATATGTGGACATTATGCAAACACAAATGTTCACATTGTCACACTGTTATGACATTAAAGATCACTGTTAAAACTTTCATAAATTATGAAGCTGCAAACTAGCTCTGCCTTTGACATTGTACTTTGCTGAAATGCATTACTATTTTTTGTATAGAGGGTATCAACGTAATTGAACAAACAGAATATATGACAGCATTCGATTACTTTATGTTGTATTTATGTGCATAAATTTAGTAAATGGCATGGCTTTTAGGATCATGGATTTCTCTGGGATACACAAGAAAAATAATAACACCATAGTAAATTAATTAGATAAGGAAACCTTGACAAAGAGGAATCATAAGGTCTGCATGGCATCAGAAGGGCTTGTCTAGCAGAATTTGAGCAAGAAATATTGCTTAAAGCTGAAAAACATGCCAATACAATATATGGGGTCCATCAGCTGAAAATAGAAAATAAGAACTTTTATTTGAATCATTATGCTGGGGCAAACAATTACATTCTTAGATTTTTGAGGAGAGAAGGTTGAGATTAGAAGTTAAAACCCATTTGGCTGAACCACAAATGAATATACTGAAGCTCCCCCTGCCCCCAGTTTAAATAAGGAAAGTGAAAGTGAAAAAGAGAAACTCTGATTTTCCATAGTTATATTTTCTCTCTCTGTTGCAGTCTTTTCGTTTAGCAGTGCTGAAACTGAGATGGAGTTACTGCCTAAATACAAATCTTTAATTGGCAGGATAGAAATAAAACTATTTTATGATCTTAATAATAATAATAATAATAATAACAACAACAACAACAACAACAACAACAATAATAATAATAACAACAAGAAGAAGAAGGAGAAGGAGAAGAAGGAGAAGAAGAAGAAGGAGGAGGAGGAGGAGGGGGAGGAGGAGGAGGAGGAGGAGGGGGAGGAGGAGGAGGAGGAGGAGGAGGAGGAGGAGGAGGAGGAGGAGGAGAAGAAGAAGAAGAAGAAGAAGAAGAAGAAGAAGAAGAAGAAGAAGAAGAAGAAGAAGAAGAAGAAGAAGAAGAACAACAACAACAACAACAACAACAACAACAACAGAGTTGGAAGGGACCTTGGAGGTCTTCTAGTCCAACCCCCTGCCCAGGCAGGAAACCCTACACCACTTCAGACAAATTGTTATCCAACATCTTCTTAAAAATTTCCAGTGTTAAAACATTCATAGCTTCTGCCGGCAAGTTGTTCCACTTATTAATTGTTCTAACTGTCAGGAAATTTCTCCTTAGTTCTAAGTTTCTTCTCTCCTTGATTAGTTTCCACCCATTACTTCTTGTTCTACCCTCAGGTGCTCTGGAAAATAGTTTGACTCCCTCTTCTTTATGGCAGCCCCTGAGATATTGGAACACTGCTATCACGTCTCCCCTAGTCCTTCGTTTCATTAAACTACCCAGTTCCTGCAACCGTTCTTCATATGTTTTAGCCTCCAGTCCCCTAATCATCTTTGTTGCTCTTCTCTGCACTCTTTCTAGAATCTCAACATCTTTTTATATCATGGCGCCCAAAACTGAATGCAATATTCCAAGTGTGGCCTTACCAAGGCATTATAAAGTGGTATTAACACTTCACATGATCTTGATTCTATCCCTTTGTTTATGCAGCCCAGAACTGTGTTGGCTTTTTTGGCAGCTGCTGCACACTGCTGGGTCATATCTAAATGGTTGTCCACTAGGACTCCAAGATCCCTCTCACAGGTACTACTATTGAGCAAGGTACCACATATACGGTACCTGTGTATTTTGTTTTTTTGTTTTTGTCTAAATGTAGAATCTTACTTTTTTCACTGTTGAATTTCATTTTGTTAGATAGTGCCCAATGTTCAAGTCTGTCAAGATCCTTCTGTATCTTGAGCCTATCTTCTGGAGTGTTGGCTATTCCTGCCAGCTTGATGTCATCTACAAATTTGATGATCCCCTTGTCCAAGTCATTGATGAAGATGTTGAAGAGTACTGGGCCTAAAACAGAGCCTTGGGATACTCCACTGCATACTTCCCTCCATGTGGATGTAGTTCCATTGAGGACTACACGTTGAGTGCAGTTGGTCAGCCAGTTACGAATCCATCTGGTGGTGGTGCTGTCTAACCCACATTTTTCTACTTTATCTAGTAGTAGGTTATGGTCTACTTTATCAAATGCTTTACAGAAGTCCAAGTAAATTATATCTACAGCATTCCTCTGGTCCACTAATTTTGTCACTTTGTCAAAGAATGCAATAAGATTAGTCTGGCATGATCTGCTTTTGACAAAGCCATGTTGGCTTTTGATCATTAGTTTGTTTGTTTCTAGGTGTTCGGTGATTCGTTGCTTGATTATCTTTTTCAGAATCTTCCCTGGTATTGAGGTCAGGCTGATAGGTCTGTAGTTTCCTGTATCTGTTTTTTCCCTGTTTTTTGAAGATGGGAACTACATCAGCTCTTTTCCAGTCCTCTGGCAGTTGCCCTGTGCTCCAGGATCTTTGAAAGATATAGTTCAATGTTTCTGAGATCTTGTCTGCCAGTTCCTTCAGAACCTTGGGGTGTAATCCATCCACTGCTGGTGATTTGAACTTGTCTAGGATAGACAGATGTTCATGTACCATTTTCTTCCCTATTTTAACTTGTGTTCCTAATCTGTTTTTTGTGGTATTGTTTTTGATAGGTTGGATTGTTTTTTCCTTTTGTGTAAAGACAGATGCAAAAAATGAGTTAAGTAGTTCTGCTTTCTCCCTGTTGCTTGTCACCTTCTTGCCACTTTCTCCCAACAATGGGCCAATTGTTTCCTTGACTTTTTTCTTGTTTTTAACATGTTGGAAGAAGCTTTTTTTGTTATTTTTTACTTTTGTCACAAGCCTTTGTTCATTGTGAGCCTTAGCTTTCTTCACTTCATCTTTACAGGCTCGGCTGTTGCTGGTATTCTGCCTTAGTTATGTGCCCCTCTTTCCACTTTTTATACTTGTCCTTTTGGTCTTTCAGTTTATCAGAGAGGTCTTTGTGCATCCATACTGATTTGTTTTGAGATCTCTTATTTTTCTTCTTCATTAGAATTGTTCTAGACTGGGCTTTTATAATCTCACTTTTTAAAATTTCCCAAGCTTCTTGAGTTGTTTTCCCCTTGAGGATATAATGACAAATATTTGTCAATTTTTTGTCAATGAGTTTGTCACAATTTTTAAGAAGGGATTACTCTAGAGCAAGATTTGAGTTGTTGGATTCAATGGTAAAATATTGGTGCTTCTACCACTTGCCATATCTTCAGAAGACTTACATATGTGATAGCCCATCTATTGAAAATTTTGCTCATGTTTATTTTGACTCTCAATTATATGACCCTTTAGGCTTAGATACCTATTTTAACTTGTGTTCCTAATCTGTTTTTTGTGGTACTGTTTTTGATAGGTTGGATTGTTTTTTCCTTTTGTGTAAAGACAGATGCAAAAAATGAGTTAAGTAGTTCTGCTTTCTCCCTGTTGCTTGTCACCTTCTTGCCACTTTCTCCCAGCATTGGGCCAATTGTTTCCTTGACTTTTTTCTTGTTTTTAACATGTTGGAAGAAGCTTTTTTTGTTATTTTTTACTTTTGTCACAAGCCTTTGTTCATTGTGAGCCTTAGCTTTCTTCACTTCATCTTTACAGCTCGGTCTGTTTGCTGATATTCTGCTTTAGTTATTTGCCCCTCTTTCCCCTTTTTATACTTGTCCTTTTTGCCTTTCAATTTGTCAGAGAGTTCTTTATGCAGCCATGCTGGTTTCTTTTGAGATCTATTATTTTTCTTCTTCACTGGTATTGTGCTAGACTGGGCTTTTATACTTTCACTTTTCAAAATTTCCCAAGCTTCTTGAGTTGTTTTCCCCTTGAGGGTATAATGACAAATATTTGTCAATTTTTTGTCAATGAGTTTGTCACAATTTTTAAGAAGGGATTACTCTAGAGCAAGATTTGAGTTGTTGGATTCAATGGTAAAATATTGGTGCTTCTACCACTTGCCATATCTTCAGAAGACTTACATATGTGATAGCCCATCTATTGAAAATTTTGCTCATGTTTATTTTGACTATCAATTATATGACCCTTTAGGCTTAGATACCTATCATAACTATTGGAAAGAACAGCCCACTAGGAACAATTTATAGATTATCTTATTTCTTCCTGCGCTCTGTTTATATATATATTGTACGCAAAACTGCTAATTTTTAAATTAAGGCAGTTGAGTTAAGGCCCCAATACATCAAATAAATTTGGGTACCCTGCAAGGAGATTCACTCATCCAATTGCTGACTTTTTGTATTACCACATATCACTGTGTTTTATTCTGAATTCAGATTATTTACTTTATTTTTATTTTATATTATTGATAAGATTACAAGACTAACTAATGAATACATTATTCTGCTGATGGTTACAATGAGGGCAGAATGTCTTTCTTGCAATGAATCTGACATTTTTTTCCCATATTCAGTTTCTAAAATGTTGTTTTCCAAATGCCTGGCTAGGTGGCTCAGTGGCTAAGACACTAAGCTTGTTGATCAGAAAGGTCAGCAGTTCAAATCCCTAGTACTGATCTCCTGTGTGAGCAGGGGGTTGGACTAAATGAACTCCAAGGTCCCTTCCAACTCTGTTACTGTTACAGCATGTTTTCACCAACTCTGTTTCCCCTTAGCATGAACAATAAATGGACAGTTCCCTTTATTTTGTCATCTAAGAATCTAATTACTCCATTCAGTAAATGTTTATGGTAGCTGCTGATTTGTAGCCAGAGTTTCATGGTCTAAATCCAAAATGGAATTAACCAGAAAACAAAAAATAAAACAAAATAAAGGTTTCATTTAATTTCTTATTTTCCAGGCATAAAATTTATTCATATTCGCTTCAGTTTGGACATTTGGCAAAAAAAAAACCTCATGAAAATCTGAACTGTTTTATTTTCATCATATTTGAATAAACCCAGCATAAAAAGTAAAACACACACACACACACGGGTACAAGTATCTTAAAAACATCCAAAAAATCTTTAAAAACACCCCAAATCTAACAGCATCTCACATGCTTTGTATTAAACTATCTTGTAGATCAGGGCTGTCCAATCTTGGCAGCTTTAAGACCTGTGGACTTCAACTACAGAATTCCTCAGCCAGCCATGCTATCTGGGAATTATGGGTCTTGAAATCCACAAGTCTTAAAGCTGCCAAGGTTTGACACCCCTTCTTTTAGAGCATAGTTTTGAATTTTTATTTATTTTTTATTTATTTTTTTGCCAATTGCTCCAATAGCAACATAGGAGGATGTGGCTTTATTGCCTTTTCTGAGAAAATTTTCAAAATCTGAAAGCAACTATCAAGGAGGTTAGCAAATACACCTCTGAGACTAGTTAAATTTATCAAACGATTTTATTCAAGCATCTTAAACAATGGACCACCTTGTAAAATAGATTATTCTTCTTGTGTACTTTTCATTAGGTTAATTTCTGTGCATTTTTCCAAGCTTGCACATGCCTTTGTAAGATATCTTTTCTTAATGAAGCTACTATAAAGTTTTGACTCAGATACCAGATTCAAAGATGTTTCAACTGAATCTCCAAATCAAGTCTGCTTTCAGATTTGAATCAATGAAGCAGACCTACAAAAATAAGTTGAGATATTGAATTGACCTAAACAAAGTTGGAAATAGGCTGAGACAGGAGAATAGCTAAACCACACAGCCCTATTCCTAATAGTATGTTCCAGTAGAAAAGAAACTAACATATAACCTAGAACTATGTATTTTGTGCAGGTTTCTATCACTGCAAATCTTTTTTTAAATACATAGAATTTATGTAAGATACACATATTCATACTATTTTTTTCTTACTGTGCATGTTGCAAAATTTTAACTGATATGAATTCTGGTCCTCAGGTGCAATACAATCATATAAAGCTCTGCAGTTTCCTGCCATATATATTAGAATAAAGCTTCACAACAAACACATTTCTTTTCATCAGCATTAAGTAATATTATGGTAGACTCTAAAATATTCCATTTACCCACTTAGAATAATGTTTTTGATCCTTTTGTCTAAGAACAGCCCAATATTTTTTAAAAACATCTACTGGGTCATTTTCAATGAGAATCCCCACTGATTTGAATGCAAGCGGCTGTAGGTGTGAATTGCATGCCAAATTCCTATGTGAGAACATGGAATTAGTAAGTTTTATGTTTTAAAAAATCACACTGAGATAGAGAATGTATAAACTAATTTTGACTCTTGGATTTCAATGGTGACTTTTCTTCATTACTTCTTTATGCCAAGTACTCCATTATGTCACCCAGTATATTATTTTCTGAGATTTTGAAATTCAAAATTTTCTGTATTATAACAAGCTTGAATGTCACTTAAATGAAATGGTATGCTTTTATGGTTTTTTAACTTTCTTTGACATTAATGTTGACTGAAGTTTTGTGTTCACAGCTGGGAAAAGTGACACAAATAATATAAGCTTTATGCTACAGCTATCTTGCAACGGGATACAAGGGTCCCTTAACTGATATAATACAGAGAACCAAAATGTTAACCTTAATACAAATATATTACATTTCATACCATGTATAGGTTGGTTTAGACTTTCTTGGCTTTTTAACAAAGTATTGCAATGAGATTTTAAATATATTTCCTTACACCATGCCTCCCTCTGCTGGTTGTGTAAGAAGCAGTTTTGCCTGACAACATTAAACCTTATTTAGTCTGGCTTCTTCAAGTTCTGTAGCAAAAGGGCACTATTATATCTGCCCTTATTCAACACTAGGAATGAATAAGATAGGGAAAATATTCCAGATACTGTAGTAAATAAAGCACCTAAGGTAATCCAAGACATCTACTGTGTTTATGAAAGTAAAGTGGACGACAGCAATACTGCCGCAGTTAGAAAGTACAGTTGAAAGCTACTGATAGTATTCAAAATCAGATAATACTTTTATAGACTTGTCTTATACTTGCTCAACTATTGAAGACTTTTTAAAAATAATCTATGCATGAAGAATGAGAGAGAGCTTTACCAGTTTTGAAAGCAAAAGATGACTGCTTCTTATGATAATTATCTAAATATTTCCTACTGTGTAAAGGGCATTAGAATTTTTGATGCTGGTAAAACTCAAACTACAAAGGCTAGAAGATCTTCTTGATAAATTAACCTTGGCATAAATACAAGATCCTGAGATTTTGGAATGATAAGGCTCTTATTATTTTGAAGACCTAGGGGGAACTTTGGATGGAGACAAACAAACGATTGGAAACTATTTTGGCTGCTTCCATCCTTTTTATACGCTGTATGTACCATTACACATGCTCCAGTAATATTTGTCTGTGGTGGATGATTGCATCTAAGATGGTAGAAACGTCATGTCTGTCCATATCTCTCTCCCACATAGTTCATAAACTGAAGAAATAAGATCAGCATTATTTTTCAGTAAAGGAACTTACTAATGGATTCTGATGAAACAGTCTTAAGTCACAATTGTTTAGGTGTACATTTGTGTGTGTACAGTATATGTATGTACATTTACCCATTATCAATGCACATTTCCATGCATTGAATATATAATATATAATAAATAAAACATAATAAAATGTCTGAAAAAAGTAGACATATCATTTTAGATTTGAAGTAGCCTGGGTTTTGTGTGATTTCAATTGCCTTTCAGTTTATAGTCATCTTTCCTTCTTGGCTTTCACTTAAATCCTAAGGATGATTGTTATAAGAAAGTCCCTTCATGAAGCTCTTTTGGTGCCATATCCTGGTTGAAGAGAATCTTGTCTTTAAGAAGCTGTGCTCAGATCTAGCTAATATGATAAATGTGTTTCCTCAAAGGGAGGTTTTTTGGTCTTAATCCATTCTTGTCTGTTCTCCATAATCCTTGGAAAACTACATGTCCTAAGTCTATCGGCAGTCCCTAGAAAATCAGCCAGATAAGGAGATAAGAACAGAGTGAAGACCTTCATATATTGAGTTGAGGAAACATTTTGGGGTTTAATGCAGAGGTGAAATGCAGTGGGTGGTTCGGAAAACTGGTAGCAAAAATCCCTGCCCCCCCACATGCCCAGCTAAGCCGTGCGATCATCAGAGGTTTTTTTTTTAACTTTTAAAAGCATTTTTCTTCAGCTGAAAAAATGCTTTTAAAAGTAAAAAAAAAGCCTCTGATGATTGCACAGCTCAGCTGGGATCATCAGAACCCTTTAAAAGCATTTTTTCTCAACCTCTTCGGCCAAAGAGGCTGTAAAAAATGCTTTTAAAGGGTTCTGGCGACCAGGCAACTCAGTGGGATCATCATAACCCTTTAAAAGCTTTTAAAAGGCTCCTCTGATGATCCCAGCTGAGTTACCTGATCATCTGAGGCTTTTAAAAGCACTTTTTTTACAACCTCTTCAGCCAAAGAGGTTGTAGAAAAAATGGTTTTAAAAGTAAAAAAAAAAGTCACATTAGCTCCCTCCACCAAGCCACACCCACAGAACTGGTAGTAACAAATTTTACATTTCACCCCTGGTTTAATGGCTGGGAGAAAAAAGGAAAGTGAACTATAATTTGGGGAACAATAGAACGTGAGTATGCTTTGGTTTGCATTTGATTATGTCCTATCAAATTGGTGTTGACTCTTAGCAACCACATACCTAGATTTTCTCTGTGATGATCTCTCCTTAAGCCAGTCCTTCAAATGGTTCATATTTGAGATGGACACTAAAAGTTCCAGTGATAAGCTTCCAGTATATATGATAAGCTAGTATAGAAGAATTTCAGCAATTTCACTGATAAAGCTGCATAGAAATGAAAACAATGTATTGTGTATACTATACATGGAAATTATACTGCTTGCACTAACAAAAGTTTAGTATCTCACATCTAGTGTATCTTTGGGAATATACATATGTACATTTTTAATCTGCATACAGAAGTCATTTTATGTATTTATAGAGCAGCTTATATGGATTGGTATTAGCAAATGTGAATATCTTTGCAAAAAGCAGACATATATGAAGCCTAGAATGTATAATTTTCTGCATGGCACCAACATGGATCCCAATTTACATTAAATTGCTATGTTTTCATTAAATAGCACCTTAGCTACCAGCAACTCTTTGAATATATGTTTCTTTAATTATTATTTAATTTTGTGGTTATGACTGGCTTTCAGTTAAAGAGGGTACTACTGACAAATTCAATTAAATGAAAATAGAGGACTTAATGGTGCATGCTAATGATTCATTTCATACATAATATTTTATCATTTTTTTATGAAAATCAGTAATGAGAGCTTAGCATGTATTAATAAATGCTTACATCGAAGCTACATTTTAGTACAATAATTACAACACTTTACGATTATAATTTGTGTATAAATAGTTCTTTTAAAAATGAATGTTCGTTTTTATATCATCAACACCAATGTATATAAGAACAGGGGTTTTTTTGTAATAAAAACAAAGCAGTCAGGAGCAGAGATGGTATTCAGCAGGATCTGACCAGTTCTGGAGAACCGGTAGCGGAAATTTTGAGTAGTTCGGAGAACTGGTAAATACCACCTCTGACTGGCTCTGCCTCCATCTATTCTCTGCCTTCTGAGTCCCTGCTGATGAGGAAGAAATGGGGATTTTGCAGTAACTTTCCCCTGGAGTGAGGTGGGAATGGAGATTTTACAGTATCCTTCTCCTGCCACGCTCACCAAACCATGCCCACCAAGCCATGCCATGCCATGACTACCAAGTCATGCCCAGAGAACTGGTAGTAAAAAAAAATGTTGAATCCCACCACTGGTCACGAGGACTCAGAAGGAATGAGAAACTGAGGTGAAAGATGTGCTTTATTTTAGAAGATAGAAAAGAGAAGAAAGAGAAGACTTGAAGAGTAAGTACATTAGTGCATGGGAAGTAGAAACCCACCTACTCTATCATCTCAGGAATTCATTATCCATGTTGTCTTGAGTAATAAGTTCTAAGGATGAAAGGTATTAAGACCTTGGAAGGCTTAGAATGTATCTACACTTAACCTTTCAGCTGTTCCTGGATTGTGTGGATTCTGGCTTAATTCTAAACCAGTTTTTTTAAAGTTTGAGTTGAGAGTCTGCTTTCCTAAATGATTGTTTTGGGGCAGGTCAGAATCGAGGTACTTTAGCAGTCATTTGCAAGAAAGTCAATTCAGAGTGAAATCTACTCTAGCCTTCCAATGGACTACTTACCTTTCTGTTCCTCAAAAGCAATTGATAATCCTTTTCATTTCTGTGGATACAGCTTACTAAATACTAACCAACTTAATAATACTAATAATACTAAATACTAAATACTAACCAACTTACAAATATTGATCAAGGCAAAACAATAGATGCAATCTACATAGACTTCTGCAAAGCTTTTGACTCAGTAGTACACGATAAACTTCTCCTAAAACTAAAATCCTATGGCATTTCAGGACCCCTTCACAAATGGATATCTGTTTTTCTGTCTAACAGACAACAAGTGGTCAAAATTGGCAATGCTCTATCAAATTCTGTTCCTGTCAAGAGTGGCGTTCCTCAAGGCAGCGTCCTTGGACCAACACTCTTCATACTATACATTAATGATCTTTGTGACCATATCGCAAGTAATTGTGTTCTCTCTGCTGACGATGTCAAACTATTTAACACCACAGACAATGCATCTATCATCCAAAAAGACTTTGATCATCTAACCACTTGGTCTAAAACTTGGCAACTCCAAATCTCTACCAGCAAATGCTCAGTCTTACATATTGGAAAAAAGAACCTAAACACTAAGTACATACTAGATGGACATTACCTTACAGATGACCCCCACCCCGTCAAAGACCTTGGAGTTTTCATGTCAAATGATCTAAGTGCCAAAGCCCACTGCAACTACATAGCAAAAAAAGCTCTAAGAGTTGTAAACCTAATCTTGTGTAGCTTCTTTTCCAAAAACACTACACTACTAACCAGAGCATATAAAACATTTGCTAGACCAATTCTAGAATACAGCTCGCCTGTTTGGAACCCTCACCACATCTCTGACATCAATACAATTGAACATGTCCAGAAATATTTTACAAGAAGAGTTCTCCATTCCTCTGAAAACAACAAAATACCTTATCCCACCAGACTTGAAATCCTAGGCTTAGAAAACTTGGAACTCCGTCGCCTTCGACAAGACCTAAGTTTAACTCATAGAATCATCTATTGTAATGTCCTTCCTGTTAAAGACTACTTCAGCTTTAATTGCAATAATACAAGAGCAACCAACAGATTTAAATTTAATGTTAACCGCTTTAATCTAGATTGCAGAAAATATGACTTCTGTAACAGAATCATCAGTGCTTGGAATACTTTACCTGACTCTGTGGTCTCTTCCCATAATCCTAAAAGCTTTAACCAAAAACTTTCTACTATTGACCTCACCCCATTCCTAAGAGGACCATAAGGGGCGTGCATAAGCGCACAAACATGCCTACCGTTCCTGTCCTATTGTTTTTCTTTTCTTCTTCATATATATATATGCTTATACCTCCTAATATTTACTCATATATATGTTTATATACTATATAATCTTTTTATATGATGTTGTGACAAAATAAATAAATAAAATAAATAAATACATGTATTTTATGTGTGTGGCAGTGGGCCGAGTCAGCCTGCAATACTGCATTCTAATCAGTGCACCACTGCAGCTAAATCATTCTTGTCTGTTCTCCATAATCCTTGGAAAACTACATTCCCCAAATATATCTGTAAACACATGAGAGCTACTTTGATGTAGTGATTATGCAGTCAGGAGAGTTCAAGTTCCAGTCTTCTTTTGGCACAAAGCCAACTGGATGACCTTGGGCCAGTCACTCTGGAAGGAGACCATGGCAAATTCTGAAATCTTACAAGGACTGGTCCAGACAGTCATCAGCAGACAAGGTGATATGCAAGCACCCAGGAAAAATGTACATAAGGTTAAATTTAGAGAGAGCTATAAATATAGAGAGAATTAAAACATCAAAATGCATGGGTAGGTAGGTACAAAAACCAGCTTTTAACTTTGATAATTAAAGAAAGAGAGGATTCAGAATATTTTAAGATATGGGTTCAACTTTACCATTGGCTGGAAAAGAGAGATAGATAAACAAATTAATAGTTATGTAAGAGAATGGTATAATTAGAATATTTTATTTTTAGAGAAATGTTGTAATAAATTAAGCGAGAACGAAGATAGAAGAAACAACAAAAAGATGAAGACACGGAGAAAACACCAAGATGTCACATGGAAGGAATGACTGATGTATTATGTGTTTGTTTGTGTATAAAATAAAAAAAATGTTTTTTTTTAAAAAAAACATACAAAAATCTATTCTTGTATGTTCCCAGTTTTTTCCCAAGATCTGGCTCCTTTTACAGGTCTTTTTCCATGGCATAGAAGTCATACCCCTGGCTTGAGCTCCAGCACATTCCCAGAAATGTGTGTTGTTATTACTATGACCAAAATTAGTATTAGTATTAATACATGCCAAGATGGCGCCGATGAAGGCTGCCTCGGTGAATTGCTCTCTAATTGTTTCTTTATTTCTAATTGTTCTCTGTGACTCACTACGGATTTCCTACTCACAAGACCATCTACTAAAAATTAAGGAACATTTCTTTAAGGAGCAGCTTTCTTTGATCTCACCCCCGCCTGTCTTTACAAACACGGAAGAGATTCTAACACAGGAGGAGGCAATTCCTACGGAGCCATGGATTACTAAAAAACCAAACGACGGAAGAGAAGGAAGAGAGGTAAGTGATCTGGGATCCTAAACAGACTAAGAAATCGCATTAAAACTCCTCTGTCTTCAATTTTCCTAACAAATATATGCTCACTTGCAAATAAGATGGATGAAATACTCCTCTTAAACAAATACTATTCTGATTTTCGCAATTCAGCAGTCCTATGCTTCTCTGAAACCTGGTTAAATGAATCAATTGAAGATAGCAACCTGAACATTCCAGGGTTTCAGATTGAACGATCAGACAGGATTCCAGAAACATCTGGTAAAAAGAAAGGAGGAGGCTTATGCCTATATATTAACAGCAACTGGTGTCAAGATTTTAAAATAATTTACAAATTCTGTGACAACAATTTAGAGACTTTAATTATCAACTGCAAACCATACTATTCGCCTCGTGAATTTTCCTCATTTCTTCTAATTGCTGTTTATGTCCCACCACAAGCCTGTGTAAACAAGGCATTACGAACTCTAGCTGACCAAATCATGGAGGCTGAAGCCAAACACCCTGATTCACTGGCCATTGTTTTGGGAGATCTAAACAAGGCAAACTTAAGGAAAGAGCTACCAAAATACTTTCAGCATGTCAATTGTCCCACCAGAGGCAAGAATACTCTAGACCATTGCTACACAACACTAAAAGATGCTTATCGGTCTTTACCACGTGCAGCTGTAGGACACTCTGATCATTGCATGATTCACCTTGTACCTGCTTACAGGCAAAGACTTAAAGCCACAAAACCAATAATTAAATCAGTGAAAACCTGGACGGAGGAATCAAAATTAAAGCTACAGGCATGTTTTGACTGCACTGATAGGAATATTTTAAAGATACCTCTGCAGACCTGGATGAACTCACAGATACTGTAACATCATATGTCAGCTTCTGTGAAGACCTATGTGTACCTACAAGGAACTTGCAAATATGCAGTAACAACAAACCTTGGTTTACACCTAAACTTAAGCAGCTACGACATTCCAAAGAGGAAGCCTACAGAAAAGGTGATAAAATGCTGTACAATCAGGCCAGAAATGCACTAACAAGGAGATCAGAGCAGCAAAAAGAAGCTACTCTGAAAAGCTAAAGAATCAGTTTTCAGCAAATGAACCAGCAAACATGTGGAAAACTCTTAAAAATATCACCGGCTATGGCAAACCTCCTTCCCAGGCTGAAGGTAATCAACAACTGGCAGATGACCTGAATGAGTTTTACTGCAGGTTTGAAAGGAAACTACAGCCACCTATCTCCACAACCCCATCTCAGACACACCAACAACAGCCAAGCCTCCTACAACTGACCCCATTTCATTGGGTTCACAACCCCTAGTGTTCACAGAAAAGGAAGTGCAGGACCTATTTCACAGACAAAAGCCAGGAAAAGCTCCAGGCCCAGACAAGATAACTCCTTCTTGCTTAAAAGTCTGTGCTGACCAATTGGCCCCCATCTTCACCCATATTTTCAATAAATCACTAGAGATGTGCTATGTTCCTTCTTGCTTCAAACGCTCTACCATCATCCCAGTGCCAAGAAGCCCACCATCAAGGAACTGAATGACTACAGACCAGTTGCTCTAACATCTGTAGTCATGAAAACCTTTGAAAGGCTAGTGCTTTCCTACCTGAAAACCATCACAGATCCGCTGTTAGACCCTTGCAATTTGCATACCGAGCAAATAGATCAACAGATGATGCTGTTAATATGGCTCTGCACTACATTCTACAACATCTTGAGTCTCCAAAGACCTATGCAAGGATCCTCTTGTAGACTTTAGTTCAGCATTCAATACCATCATTCCAGACATTCTTCTAACTAAGCTAAACCAGCTACAGGTACCGGAACAGACTTGTAAGTGGATCACAAGCTTCCTAACAAACAGGAAGCAGCAGGTGAAGCTAAGCAAGATCACATCAAATACCTGTACAATTAGCACAGGGCCCCCCCAAGGCTGTGTGCTCTCCCCACTTCTCTTCTCTCTGTATACCAATGACTGCATCTCCAACGATCCATCTGTTAAGCTACTGAAGTTCGCAGATGACACAACAGTGATTGGTCTCATTCGAGACAATGACGAATCCGCATATAGATGAGAGGTCGAACGACTAGCCTTGTGGTGCAACCAAAACAATCTGGAACTGAACACACTCAAAACCGTAGAAATGGTGGTAGACTTTAGGAGAAACCCTTCCATACTTCCACCTCTCACAATACTAGACAACACAGTATCAACAGTAGAAACGTTTAAATTTCTAGGTTCTATCATATCGCAAGATCTAAAATGGACAGCCAACATCAAAAACATCATTAAAAAAGGACAACAAAGAATGTTCTTTCTGCGACAACTCAGTAAGCTCAAATTGCCCAAGGAGCTGCTGATTCAGTTCTACAGAGGAATTATTGAGTCTGTCATTTGCACCTCTATAACTGTCTGGTTTGGTTCTGCAACCCAACAAGAAAAACACAGACTTCAGAGGATAATTAGAACTGCAGAAAAAATAATTGCTACCAACCTTCCATTGAGGACCTGTATACTGCACGAATCAAGAAAAGGGCCGTCAAAATATTTACAAACCCCTCGCATCCTGGATATAAACTGTTTCAACTCCTACCCTCAAAATGACTGTAACTTGTTGCTGGCAATCCTTATGATTTATATTGATATACTGACCATCAATTGTGTTGTAAATGTTGTATCTTGATGAACGTATCTTTTCTTTTATGTACAATGAGAGCATATGCACCAAGACAAATTCCTTGTGTGTCCAATCACACTTGGCCAGTAAAATTCTATTCTATTCTATTCTATTCTATTCTAATATTAGTATTAGTATTATTCCATTCCTTAAATTAGGGTTTTGGGGTTTTACTTTTTTGTTTTGTTTTGTTTTGTTTTGGCAGAGAAAGGTTGGGAAAAATAAATTGAGGGAAAGTTCCAGCCTCTGTGTAGGAACTGATTAAAGTTGCCTAGATCGGGCTGTTCAAGACTTGTAGACTTTAATTTTCTGAATTCTCCAGCCAGCCTGGCAAGTCTTAAAATTGCCAAGGTTGAACATCCTTGGCCTAGATGAAAGGCAAACTAGGATGTGCTCAAACCAGAAAATGCTACTTCAACTCAGAGCAGCAAAACCTGGGTGGGGTCTGCAGTTGAAAAGGTGTTGTCCATTTCTCCCCGTCAGAAAGTTTATCTGTACCATAGTCATGATTTGGAAACCTGACAAGCATGGATATGTCCTCAGCTATCTGTTTAATAAATGCAATTCTTCCTGAATGGGCAAATATTTGCATCATTGTAAAAAAAAAGTTAAACAATGCTTAAAAAAGCAATGGCTGGGATTGAGACTACATTCACAAATTGTCTCCAAGGCAGGAAACGTGTTCTTCACAGGAAAGCAGCATGACTGGCTCTCAATAAGAACTGCTGTGTCAAGAATAATAATCCACATGGATTTGCTTATTTTGGGCCAATGAATATATGCATAGGAACACACAATATATAATTGTGTTATTTGCAGGATGATATCATTATGCGAGTATTACCATTTTGATATCACTGGTTTATTACAGAGCTCGCTGTGTTGACCTCTGAATTTTGCATTTTGAATTCCTGAGGCTCCTGGCATTCCAACAAACAAACAAAAAAATGTTTTGCTTTTTAAGCTATGGCAGAGCAAGACTATTTTCATTCTTGAACTCTGGAATTATTCCTTCTGAACTCAGAAACAATGCTTTGTTAGATCAACATTGTCCTGGATTTTCTTGTGGATGGCTGCAATTCTATATAGCCAAGATAAAACCTATCATGTACGAAAAGAGGAATTAAGTCATATGGTAACTAACACTGAACCTTATCAATATTTTTACACCTCCTCCAGTGACCACCTCCCTTCTTTCACCCTCAATTTTCCTTTTTGATATTTGTTTTCAGAGTGAGCAGGAAAAAGATGGAGAGAGATAGAACACCCCCTCTTTGTAGGGGATAAGGTCAAGCTGCCCCTCAAAGCAATTAAGGATAGTGCTATGGTGGCAAAGTGCCAAGGTATCATGGCTGTAGCAGTTCTCACCAATGAACCCTTGTAGCTCCAGAAAAAAATATATTCTATCTTTCCTAAAGGGCAGGAAATATGCCTCAAATCTTACCAGTCATAGTGTCACAGGATCACATATGGAAGAAGCCCATCAAATCAAGTTCATTGCTTTGTTTATTTAGCCGTTTTAATTCCAAAATGATATTATTCTAATGGCACTTGTTTTCCATCTGTTTGTTATCTGTGTGAAAATTGCAGACCCAGGATTATTTCTCTTTCATGAAGCACAAATACAAAACACTAATCAATTATGTTTTTTAAAAACTTTTCAAGTCATAATATCTTAAATGAGATCAGAGCATTGGCAAAACATGAGGGTGAGATGGATGGATGGATGGATGGATGGATGGATGGATGGATGGATGGATGGATATATTTAAAACAAGCCTAATGTGATTTTGTGCCTTTCCCCATCCAATTCTTTACATTTCAACTCCACTGCTTCTGTCACTTGGTATAAACATGACAACATTTGTCAAGAGCTTTGTTCCTCTGTGTGGTGACCACTGAGCAAGAGGACTAGTTTATCCCCAAGTGGCAGGGCAAGCCACTAGCTTTCTGCATCATTTGTGCTGGACAATATTGTACAATCAGGTTCAGAGATAATGCCACTCAGCATTGTCACCCCTGTGTGGCCTCGAAGGGGAATAATAAAATGGGACTAGGCAGAGATCAGTGACAAGTGGCCAGGCATGCTGGGTGTGTGGGTGAATTGAGGTGGAACAAGGGCAACAGAAACTATAGGATCTTTGTTTTCCCAGGCTCTGACAGCACCTTTGAGAAGGTGCTCCTTTCGGCCCCATGCTGATTTTAATGCACACCACTTTTTGGTGAACAGGAAGCCATTGAGTTGAGAGCAGTTCAGTTACTTGAAGGCAATATCACGGAGACAGCAAGAAACACAGAAGCAACTTAAGGCTAGATCTCCAGAATGGGACTGGGTTGTTAAAAAACAACAACCCTATGCTGTGTTATTTTTGAAGCCTGTTTCTCCCTCCCTGTTAATAAAGAATCTGAACAAACATAAGTCAAAATTGTAGGATGGAACGATCATCAGATCAGTGGCATGATAAATTGGCAAAAAAGGAAGCATGCTTTTGCATAAGTGCTTGTGTCAAAGGTAGAATGCACATGAGGGTGAAGTGGGAAGGAAAGAATAAATCCAATTGAGCTTAGTGCTGTTTTCTCCTGAATAAATATATCCTCACCAGGTACGTATATCCAAATATTCACTAGGAAATTCTCTTTTGGCAAAATGTTCATCTGTATGAAATGAATAACATAAAATGCAAGCTGTGACCTAAAATGGAGAAAGTATATTAATAACGGATAAGATCAAGCTGTTGGATTTAAGTCTTGATGCTGTTAAGAATACATGTGTACATATGAATGTGCACACACATACATGGTGATATGTTGAAATAATAGACCAGATTAGAAACCTAGGAGAATTCATGCTTAGGTTTACGTGAACCATGCACAGTATTTATGAATTGCAAAACTATTCCCCAAAGCAATATTACTTGATAAAAAGAAAAAAGAAAAAACCATGGATATAATGTCTTTTTGTTGAAATATTTTTTTAATATTTCAGTTGTTGAAAGACATTAATCTGCCTAATCTTCCTAAAATTCTTCTTTTTTAAAAAACAGAACCCTAAAACTATACCTTTTTTATCATCATCTTATCACTATCTTACTTTATATTTTATTATTTCAGTGTTCACTATTTAATGTCATTGCAATATTTAAAAATTTAGTCCCAATATTTTAGTCTTTTATTTTTTGTAATGTTCTTTTTAAACATTTTCTAAAAGCTAACAAAAGAGGTTTAAGATTATGTTATGCTATGTTATGTTATATGTCGCCAATTCTTGCTCTCTGTGGCTGCTTGACCAAGCATTTTGTCTTCGTATTCAATTCCTTCCGTGGGATTCCCTCATTAATGTTTCATATTTCTACTGTATTTCAAAGTTTAGGGTAGCCATGCATTCTCTCTGTTTAAAGGGAGGAATGAATTTCAGCCTTTTAACACTACAGAACATAGAACATAGAATAGAATAATAGAGTTCGAAGGGTTCTTGGAGGTTTTCTAGTCCAACCCCCTGCTATACCATTTCGGACAAATGGTTGTCAGCATCCCATGGCAGACCAAAAGAGTTCTTGGTATGTGCATGCTCACAGAAAGTAAAGTTCCTTTGCCAATATTAAAAGGATTCCTAGTGCTAGTACCCTCAGCCCTTTCTATACATCCTCATGTTTCCATTCATTCTAGTCTTTACACAAATAAGTCTTCTTTGAATCATCTTGCACCATTCTGACTTCGATATCTCCATGCACTTTTCTTAACAACTTTGTGTGTGTGTGCCATGTGCCCACTCCCAGGATGCTTTTTAATCATCTAATCTTTGATTGAACACAGATATTAGAACTATTTGAATGACTTATATGAGATAATTTGATATCACCAAGTGTACTTTTATAGGGCTGATATGAGAAGGCTTACTGTTTATTTTATCATCTTTTTCCTTTGCCTAAGACCAAGTTATCTCATTATATTAATGACATTTAATGAGATTTAATGAGATTTAAAATTTAAATCATTTTTTTCCACAAATATTAAATCATGTGGCACAAATATCTAACTAGGTAACGTAGAGTTATTGAACCAATCACCAACTTTTTCAGAATATCTTTTCTATTCTTTTTTTATATACTTTTAGCATTCTATAAAAGAAATCAAAACTTGGCACAATTATACCTCATGAAGAAGTTATTTTTGGTCAATTATAAGCATTCACCTCATAGAAAAAAATCTTACTCTTTCTTATTCATAAATAAACCAAGGAGGGAAAACTTAAAGGGAGTTAGGGCTATTGTGTGTTTATTCCTTTCTCAGGATAGGTGGCTGACATTCATGATGTTTTTTTAAAAATAAATATGCAAATATTTAAAGCATTATCTGGTTTTATATGTTTGTATGTTAGAATATTTTTAGATTTTATATAGTGTTAAAGTTAGGTCTGATGGAAATAAAACGTTCCCAACTTTGGTAAAACTTCTGCTTCAACCAGCCATATAATGCAACTACTCTCTATATACGAAGCTGCTGTTTTACATTATAAAAACAAACGATCAACAAATAAAATAATGAAAACTGACTGAATCTTTCTCTTCTGATTTTAAAGCATAAATTGTTTGCTCCAACAGAAATTAAACTCAACTTTAAGCAGTTACTGTAGATGTTAAAAGTACTAGCAGTAGTACCTGAATAACAAACAAATTCTTTTGTGACATGAACTAGCTCATCAACTAAATCCAACATTTTTGAACTTGATTTTCTATATAAGTGGAGTTTTCCTTTGAAGAAAGTTTACTTTTACTTTAAGATAGGCATTAGGTTGGTAAGTTACGGTAAGTTACGGATGCTTGATCCATTCTAAAGCAATCAACTGTGCCTGTCACTGAAAAGCCAACAGTACGCCATTGTCTTAACCTGTTTCTATATATATATATCCCCTTACAGCCCACAGATGTTAATATAATATATATATATATATATTGCATTTGTATATGTAAAATGAATGGACAGATATTTCACTAAATCTATTCTAGCCAAAAGAAATATGCCAAAGTTACTATGTTACTACATACACAGTGGTAGGAGCATGTAATATCCACTTATTCAGCTAATTAATCATTATGATTAATGGTACCAAAAAGAGGAACAGAATACCTGAATATGCCAACATTCCTTGGCCAAAGCAGAAAGGGTTGTGAGGTTGTGTGCGTCTGTCTGTCTGATAAGGATCACTGCTAAGGCAGGTTGCAAAACTGAAGGAAAGTAGTAGCTAGTCAGGAAAAAAAATGCTTTTGGCAACCATTGACCTTTTGAATCCCTAACTTAAAGGATATATAAACACTGCAGTGTTTTCTGGCATGTTTTTCATGATAACCTGATGGAGCAAGCACAGAATATCCTAAAGCTATTTTACATGCACAATTTAACATTTATGCGGCGAGGGCAGTGCTACTTCTGTTAAGTTGAGAGACTATGGTTAAAGATGTTAGATGCCTTTTTTTTTTTAACCTACTCATAAAAAGAGCTAAACCTTGGGCTATAAATATTATGGAGAACCTAATCCTGTCCCAGCCTTCCAAATCTAATGCTAAAATGGGGCTAAAAACTAAATTTTTATAGATCAGATGGGTGTAAAAAGACTCTGAAAATGAAAGCTTTGGAGTTTAAAAGATTAAACCCTATTTTGCACTTTTAAACAGTGCAGTAATCCAAGAGTGTCATGAGGGATTATGTGCTGGATAATTTTCATAATTTAGAAATTTATTATGATGTGGAATCATGATTTGGATCACCCTCACTAAAAATAAATAAATAAATAAAAGAATGGTGTTTACTCAAGTATATCAATCAGTACCTGGATTCTGGGTTCAAAGGAAAATTGAATTTGCTTATAATTTTAGCACCTTCCTGTTACAAGCATTTTAAATCTTCAGAAATGAGGGATAAGCTAGAAAAGCGTTTTTCAATCTTGGCAAGATGTGCGGACACCAACTCCCAGAATTCCTCAGCCAGCACTGAACTAGAAAATGGTTTACAGCATACATTGAATGATGTGTGAGACCCTAGAGATAAGAACAGAATCTCTGGAAACTTATTTTCTTTCATACAAACACTAAAAGGGCAATTAGTAATGAATTATGTTTCCTGGAGTATTCACCCAGAACTGGTAATATCCTATTGTTAGTGGAGTTATTCAGGTGAAACATACACAATGTTACAAAATCTCCCTGAATATCAATTCTTTTACAGCCGTTGATATCATCCACGTATCGAAAGAAATAGTAACAGCTATAGAATAACCCAAAGTTCTGAAGAAGTTCAACAACAATAGCGACAAGGACAGAAGCATCAACCACAATATTTCTAAGATTGATGGAAAGCACCAAAATTCAGTGAGAAAAATATGCCTCATTTTACAGGACACGTTCCTTACAAAAACAAATCTACTTACACTAACGAAATAAATACAAATAAAAAAAAACTTTTGAGAGAGGCAACTCTTGCACTTAAGAAATCATGTTTCTATCACTATAAATGCAAACAAGAGAGTCATTTGAAATATCAGAAGCTTTGCCCCACTAAACATGGTGTCAACTTAAAACTCGTAGCAAATGTAGAAAAAAGATATTTTCAGATACTATCACCCTTAGTGCAAAGGAAAAGTTTAAATAATAGATTTCTTCTTAAACTATAACAAACATAAGTCATGCATGAAAAACTGTTCGATAATCTTGCACTAAGGGTAACAGTATCTGAAAATATCTGCTGGTCTATACATGTAGGTGAATGTTGCAAGAAAGCAGCAAGGAAGACAATCCCAGTGTATTAGAAATGGGTTTGTGATTGTGTGGAGAATTATGGAAGGGCTTCCTAGAATTGCAGAGTTGAAAGGGCCCATTTAAGCCACTCTGTGCAATCCTCTGCCCACCTTGGGAGTTTAAATTACAACACAGCAACAACATTCTTTCACCTGATGAATTATTTGGCAGATATGCCAATATTCCCTTATCTTGGCTCATTTGCCATTGTGACCCTGGGGAAATTGAGAAAATTCAACGTGGTCTTTTTATTGCAACTTTTATAAGGATCTTCAGAAGGACATTATTATCCTCCTTTTACTAACTACACTTGGGAAAGTGGATAATTTTTACCCTCACTTTATGCTTGCAGACTCAAATTTTGAAGCCACTTACATAATAACCCAATTTATTGTTGCAGCAGATAAAATGAAGCAACAATTAACATAGAATAGAATAGAATAGAATAGAATAGAATAGAATTTTTATAGGCCAAGTGTGATTGGACACACAAGGAATTTGTCTTGGTGCATATGCTCTCAGTGTACATAAAACAAAAGATACGTTCATCAAGGTACAACATTTACAACACAATTGATGGTCAATATATCAATATAAATCATAAGGATTGCCAGCAACAAAGTTACAGTCATACAGTCATAAGTGGAAAGAGATTGGTGATGGGAACTATGAGAAGATTAATAGTAGTGCAGATTCAGTAAATAGTTTGACAGTGTTGAGGAATTATTTGTTTAGCAGAGTGATGGCCTTCGGGGAAAAACTGTTCTTGTGTCCAGTTGTTCTGTTATGCAGTGCTCTATAGCGTCATTTTGAGGGTAGGAGTTGAAACAGTTTATGTCCTGGATGTGAGGGATCTAAATATAAATATTTTCACGGCCCTCTTCTTAATTCGTGCAGTATACAGGTCCTCAATGGAAGGCAGGTTGGTAGCAATTATTTTTTCTGCAGTTCTAATTATCCTCTGAAGTCTGTGTCTTTCATCAAATGTAACTTGACAATCTTTTCTCTTTCTATTTTGGAAAATGGCACTCTCCAAATCTGATAGATAGATAGATAGATAGATAGATAGATAGATAGATAGATAGATAGATAGATAGATAGATAGATAGATAGATGAACAATTTCCCTTGAGATGTCTATAATCCCGAGAAAAGTAGAACGAAAGAGCAGAGTACAACCAGTAACAAGGTGAATGAGCTTAGTTATGCAATGTCATATCACAGGGGTGCCAAACTGGGTGGGCTGGATGCATCACGAGCTGCTCCAGAAAGGCATTATGGGGAATGTCACAAAATGCCATGGCTAGGCAACGTGATGCCGTGAGTTTGACACCTGTGGTACATGGCAAAGACCTTGGGAGACAGAGATGCTGCCTATGGAATGGACGCATAAGAGACAGTATAACATGTAGCTTTATTCTGAGTAGAGCAAGAGGCTCAGAGGGAACCTTCCCTAAATGCTCTGGCTACACAAGTCGGAGGCAGAGAGGGGACCAAGGCCACCCCTAGTTCTTTGCTGCCTCAGGAGTCTTTGGAGTCTGACATCAGAGAGGCAGAAGAACAGCATGAACCTGTTTCCAGTGTGCGCATGCACAGACTGCCAGGAGACAGGAACAATTAAAGAAACAGGATCAACTTGGGAGTAAGGCTTGGAGATGCCTTACTCCCATAAGACATAAAAGAAAAGTGAATGGGGCATGAGCTTTTGCAGGAAACAATTAGTTCATCTGGCTGATTCAAGATTTGAAAATTCTGTTTGTGACTCTGTGCCAAGTTTGGCCTTGCCCTGCGTCTGGAAATTAGCTCTTTGGCAGCGTTCCACGTGAGATAGGTGGGTTTTGATAACCTTCCTCTGAAAGACAGTTTATCAAGCTTTGCGGACTGTAAATGAAAGAAATTTACAGCCATATGAATTAAAGGGTTTTGCCAGGACTAAATTTGTACCGTTTACTTTCTAAGGAAGCCTAGGTCAGAACATTAGTGTTAACTTATCTGGTAGTGTTTCCTACCAGTAAGGCTGATAGTTATAATAACAATATGTACAGTGTTAGAAAACATGAAAGATCAGATTAGTCATGAAGAAAAAACAATGTGGTGTCTAGGAATTGACACTTATTTGATGCCTTCTTTTATGTAGTCAAAGGCCAAAAGTATTCAAAACTGCTAAAATTGTTTAAACTATGACTACATTAAAAATATCAGTACTGCTACTAAGTAATATCATTTCAGTTTCTACTGGCAAAATAACAATACTTAGACGCATTTAATTATGGCTGTACACCGCCCTGAGTCCTTCGGGAGAAGGGCGGTATAAAAATCTAATAAAATAAATAAATAAATAAATAAATTAAATTATATAATTACAGTAAATACCAAACATTTGTGTGCCTTGGAAACATACAGTATATTAAAGGGAATATCCCTATCTCTATAGTTCTTGTTCTAGCTCTCTAACTATCACATGTGGATATATTAATTAAATATGCAGTATAAGAAAAAGTGAATGGGGCATGAGCTTTTGCAGGAAACAATTAGTTCATCTGGCTGATTCAAGATTTGAAAATTCTGTTTGTGACTCTGTGCCAAGTTTGGCCTTGCCCTGCGTCTGGAAATTAGCGCTTTGGCAGCGTTCCACGTGAGATAGGTGGGTTTTGATAACCTTCCTCTGAAAGACAGTTTATCAAGCTTTGCGGACTGTAAATGAAAGAAATTTACAGCCATATGAATTAAAGGGTTTTGCCAGGACTAAATTTGTACCGTTTACTTTCTAAGGAAGCCTAGGTCAGAACATTAGTGTTAACTTATCTGGTAGTGTTTCCTACCAGTAAGGCTGATAGTTGTAATAACAATATGCACAGTGTTAGAAAACATGAAAGATCAGATTAGTCATGAAGAAAAAACAATGTGGTGTCTAGGAATTGACACTTATTTGATGCCTTCTTTTATGTAGTCAAAGGCCAAAAGTATTCAAAACTGCTAAAATTGTTTAAACTATGACTACATTAAAAATATCAGTACTGCTACTAAGTAATATCATTTCAGTTTCTACTGGCAAAATAACAATACTTAGACGTATTTAATTATGGCTGTACACCGCCCTGAGTCCTTCGGGAGAAGGGCGGTATAAAAATCTAATAAAATAAATAAATTAATTAATTAATTAAATTATATAATTACAGTAAATACCAAACATTTGTGTGCCTTGGAAACATACAGTATATTAAAGGGAATATCCCTATCTCTATAGTTCTTGTTCTAGCTCTCTAACTATCACATGTGGATATATTAATTAAATATGCAGTATAAGAAAAAGTGCATGTTGTTTTCTATAGGGCCTAGCCTACACAGTCTTCTGGACTGTAGTTGTGAAGGTCTGAACTACGTTTAATGTTCAATTTTTAATAATCATAAAACTTAATATAAGTAGAAACTGCTTGAATTTCATGTAGCATAATCATGGAAACATCAAGACCATGAAAGCAATTTATTTGGTCTTCATTCTCTTATTTTACAAAAGAGGGGAATTGCTAATAACCTCAGAATGGATAAGTTGAAAACATATGGACAGTGTCGAGCTACGTAGGGCTTTAAAGACTCAAATCCCTACTTTAAATTACACATGGAAGCTAACAGGCAACTGGCACAGAACCTAAAGCACCAATGTCAGGATCATGTGACCAATGAACCACCATTAACCAAGCCATTGGTTACATTCTTGTTTATGTGGTCTTTGGTGCTCTCTAAACTTGGTGGTTTTCTTTCAGCTATTTCATTACCAAACTAGGTAATATCGTCAGTGCACCTAGTTTACTAATGAAACATCTGCAAGAAAATCATCAAATCCAGAGGACAATAAGGACCCCACGGATCAACCCTGAAAGTATTGTCGTTTATTGGTACATTTTTGATTAATTCTGAAGATTTTGAGTGGTCTACAAAATACATGCAAACTGTAATAGCAACATAGTATTAAAATCAGGTCCTAAAACACGTAAGTAGCAGAATAGGAACCATATATATTGGCCCAGACTAAAGTGACTAATAAAGTTTTTCCACAGAAAAATCAATTGAGTTAGTGTATCATTTTCCTTTCCTGCTTCTTTCTTGCTAGCAGTAAAGATACTTTACTTTGTCTTTGTTGCACTTAGAATAAACCAAGCTTTCCATTAGATTGAAATAAAGGTACTATTTTATTCTCAGCTTCTCTACCAGCATTAGGAGGAAGAAAAACTAGCAGTCTCTAGCATGTAATATCAGTACTGTATTGAATGAATAAGTCCTGTTTAGAAGCAAGGAACTAGGATTTCTTGTCAGGGCTCATATATTTTTTTTTTGCCAGGAAACTATTTGCTGATGCAGATTTACAATAGCTTTATTTGTCATCCAACAGATGTTTGGGCAGCTAAAGTCCCTTTTGGGAATGTGCTGTAGTGGTTTTAAACAATTCTGTAGTTGCTCAATAATTTGTATGTGTATGCTGGGGATCGGAGTTTCTGGAAACTGCTGATTACCTTTATGTTCCTTTTATCATTTAGAATTGCGCAAATTATTCTGGGACAACACAATTTTATTCTAAAAGGTAATCCCAGTCCTTTTACATTTTTCAAACCCATTTATTTTACACTTTTTTCTTTTTATTATTAATCATCATTAAACATGTATATTGGTAGTCTTTGTCTTAAGACCACAATAAAGACCAAATTTTGGTCACTAAGCAGTGCAGTCACATGACTGTATCTGGTGTTATGAACATTTTTTTACCACAATCATTAAGCAAATCACCATGGCTTTTAAGTGAACTTAGTTCAGTTATTAAGTAAATCCTGCTTCTCTGATTGACTTGTCAGAAGCAGGTTGAGTAGGTCACAAATCACAGTTGCGGTGTCCTACATGTGACTGTTACTGTTATAAATATGAGATGTTTGTCAAAGTCCCAATTTGTGGTCACATGACTATGGGGATGGTCTGGTGGTCATAACTTTTGAGGATGGATTGTAAGTAATTTTTTTAAGCACCGTCATAATTCCAAAACTTTGTTAAATTAATTGTAAGTCAAGGGCTCATAGCTCTCTCTAATGTCTAAAGATAGTAGGGCTGTAATAGGGCTGCTATTACTATTATCCTTCTCATCTTTCCTATTATCTTCTCCTATTGGTATCTTATAATTATATTACTTTATTGTTTGTATGCACACTGAGAGCTTATGTATCGGAGATAAATTCCTTGTGTGTTCAATAACACCTGGCCAATAAAAAATTTTCTGTTCTATATTCTGTTCTATATCAGAGGTGGGTTTCAGCAGGTTCTGACCAGTTCTGGAGAACCGGTAGTGGAAATTTTGAGTAGTTTGGAGAACTGGCAGTAAAAATTCTGACTGGCCCCACCCCCATCTATTCTCTGCCTCCCAAGTCCCAGCCAATCGGGAGGAAATGGGGATTTTGCAATATCCTTCCCTTGCCACGCCCACCAAGTCACGACCACCAAGCCATGCCACGACCACCAAGCCACACCCACAGAACCAATAGTAAACAAATTTGAAACCCACCACTATTCTGTATACTGGTTCTATAGTTACAACCATTTGTTTAGCAACTTCTCAGAGTTATAAGAACACAAAAAAAGTGTGTGCAGCTAGTCCTTGCACTTGTAGGATCCCATGGTCATGTGATCAAAATTTATATACTTGACATCCAACATGTATTTATGATGGTTGCAATATCTAGCGGTCATGTGATTGCTATTTATGACCTTCCCAACTGGTTTCCAACAAAGAAAGTCCCTGGAAAAAGCTACATCCACTTAAAGACTGTATGATTTACTTAGCAGCTGCAGTGATTTGCTTAAAGTTATGGCAAAAAAAAAAAAAGTTGCAAAATTGGGCATGACTCACTAAGACATGACTCACCTTGCTTAGTAATAGAAATTCTGGTCTCTATTATCAAGGCCTACTTAATCATGGAAAAGTCAGATGAAAAGCTAGGAAAAAGCAGAAATAAAGAACTGCCCCAGCCCTATGATGGACCTTTGCAGTTTTCTATTGGTTCTTTCATTGTAATATCATAATTTTAGATTCCTGAAGTTTAAAATACTGAGCTCTGATGCACTGGTTTTTTAAACATAAGAGATATGTGAAATATGTAGTTTATCTCCTTAGATATAGCTGCCTTTTTGAATAACCATTTCACGTTCAGGACTATTTTCTCCAGCAGATAGATTTGTGCTTTCTTTTGCTCCTCTATGCTTTTTTTTTTTTGCTTAAGTATAATTTCTGTAATGTTGACATCATTACTTTTCATTGAATGTACAATTGAATGTACATTGGCTCTGAAGTGCATTGATTACACTATATCATTGTACAATGAGGCAAAATTGTAAAGTTCTCATTGTCAAAGCGATTGACGTTGTTGTACGTTTTTAAAATTAAAATAATAACAATTACACTCTCCCTATATACTTCTGTAACTTGTCTATGAAATGATCTCCTTAACAATTGCAGAAATAAAATGGTATCCTAAATATTTATCTGAAAAATAGCAACCACAGAACCCTAAATATCAGTGCTGGGAAACCTTTTCAGCACTGAGTGCTGAAATGGGAGTGTGCATGTGCACATGCGCACGCACACTGACAACCAGAAATGCAGATGATCTACTTTCCAGCACATGCATATACACCAGCCACCTGCTTTTCTGGTTTCTGGCATGCATGCACATGCAAAGAATTGCTGTCAGGCGCGTATGTGCTAGCTCCGTCTGGCCTTTTGGGGGGTTCTTGAGCCTAACTGCCCACCTCCCTGGTTTCCATGAGGGTGGTGGGACACCCCCATCAATGACTGGACAGGGAGAGAAAGTTGGGTGGGGAATTCTGCCTCCCTCTACTGGAAAGCTGGAGCCCCTTCCTGGCCTCGGAGGAAAGGGGCATTGGCATTCCTGGGGCTTGGCTTGGGGGGCCAGAAGATGGGAGAGCTTTATTCCAACTCTGGCTGGGATGAAGTGTCCCCCCTCCACCAAGAACAAGCCAGCACAGCCCCTCCCCCTTCCTGGCCACTTCCTTACCCCTTGGAGGTGTCTCCATGCATGTGGAGCTGCGCTCTCATCTGGCCCTCCTGGGCAGCTTGCCTCCCCAATGGCGGCTCCTCCTTTTCCTCCGGGCTGTTACAGCATCCCGGCCAGAAGTGGCAGTGTGAGAACTGCCACCCCCCATCACAGTGGCAAGAGCAATGGGTGGGGCGGGCAGCTTCCCCACCAGCAAACCCTGCTTTGTGCACCTGAGCTGGCCAGGCACTCCGGACCACGCAAGAAGCCCACTCAAGCAGGGAGGGAGGGAAGCCCCGGCCCATCCATCATGGCTGGCAACTCTGCTCCCCTTGCTCTTCTAGGTTCCGGCACACCAGCCAGCTGGTCTTCACGTGCGCATGCATGCCAGAAACCAGAGGATCAACTTTCTGGCATGCACATGCACACGGTGGGGGGGCTGCTCTTTTAGTTTCTGGCGCTTCCGCATGTGTGGAGACCAGCTGGCTGGTGCGCTGGAACCCGAAAGAGCAAACAGCGGTGGCTCTGCGTGCCCAGTGAGATGGCTCTGCATGCCATTTCTGGCATGCGTGCCATAGGTTTGCCATCACAGCTATATATTGTTCTCATTGGACTGTAGAAACATTACAGTCAAATTTCCTTGAAAGATATTACATAACGATTAACATATGCATCCCTCCAAAAAGTTGCAAGAGACAGAAACAAAGCAGACAAATCCTTCCAAGAAAGTTAATAAAAATATCAACCTGTTCCAGTTTCAAAGTTCCAACACCATTCTACATTTTTACAATCTTAATTTGCTATTAATACAAATGGTTTCCCTTCAATTTTTAGACAGCAAATTGAACCTATACTCTAATTAGGCATTTGAATGTTTTTTATTGTTTTAATGATTTTTACTATTTTTATTGTTTTAAAATGTTTTTAAGATTTTAATTGTAATATATATATTTATTATTATTATTTATAATTGTGAGCTGCCCAGCGATTCAAGAAAGAAAGAAAGAAGGAAGGAAGGAAGGAAGGAAGGAAGGAAGGAAGGAAGGAAGGAAGGAAGGAAGGAAGGAAGGAAGGAAGATGCTATCTGATCTTGCCTTGACACAAAGACAGTTCAAAGGCTGAAAAGTGACACTTTTTTATTGAGTCAACCTATATCTGGTAAGCAGATATCCTTTCAGGAATATACTGTATAAACATCCTTCTTAATTATTGTTTTGCAACAATTATGATAATTTCAGCACAATATATTGGTGTTCTTCATAGATTCAAGGATTCCAAATTTGAGGGCTATAGTTTAATTTCACATGAACTTATCTGACCCTTAACTTGCTTGCAAAAACATGGCTCAGCATAGTAATAAAAACTAATCAGTAAATGGACATAGCTATAGCTTGTGTGTTAGGGTGTCTTCTAATTTATTAGCTCCCCAGCATTAAGAAGATGACAATCTGTTATAAATATTCCAGTATACCTTAAAAAAATTTTTGTTGTGGAGCTGAGTTGTTAAAAATTATTATTTAAGACTTAACTGTGTTACAGGCAGGCTGGCAGCTATTACAGGTTTATATAATATAGATAAAGGAATTTTACTGGAACAATTGCTGAAAAATAACTTGAAGACATTTGCTTAGCACAGTGATAATGGGTTGCAAGGAAGATATGTAAAAAAAAATTCCTTCACATATCAGCCCTTTTTAAAACCTTAAAAATATTTTGACATAAACTCTCTTTTGGAATTTCCACCTTAAGATTAATTTATTATAACAAGGACATGGTGAAAGAAAAGAAGAAGTATCTCAAATTGAAATGTCTTACAACAATTGGCAATTTGCTTAAATAAAGTATAATGTAAAAGAATCAGGCAGTGGAATCATCTATCAATATTTTCAATTACAGCTTTTTTTTTAACTAAAAATATTTATTCAATTTCTATAGCCACCCATCTCAGTTCCATTGACAGTATCTGTCAGATGTAAGTAACCAGGAATAGAACTTGAGTTCAAAGCACTAAATGTTTATTACAAGCTACCAGTACACAAGAATTTGATCTACTGATACTCAAGCCAAATTGACACTAGTTAAGGGTCAATGAAATTAATGGGGGAATTAGACATGGGAGAACTAACTGACTCTGTGGTCTCTTCTCAAAATCCCCAAAAACTTTAACCAAAAACTGTCTACTATTGTCCTCACCCCATTCCTAAGAGGTCCATAAGGGGCGTGCATAAGAGCACAAATGTGCCTACTGTTCCTGTCCTATTGTTTTCTTTCATTATATCCAATTGATATAGTTATTGCATGCTTATGCTTATATATATATGCTTATATATTATATAGTTACTTTCATGCTTATGCTTATATATACTGTTGTGACAAAATAAATAAATAAATAAATAAATAAATAAATAAATAAATAAATAAATAAATAATAAAACTAGACATTGCACTATCTTGTGACAGCACAATGACTCCAAATTGATGATGGATTTAATTCCGCCTTTGCTATTAGAATATAAAAATACCAGAATGACAATGTGGAATAACAACTTGAACCCAATATTCCAAATGGATTTTTGATTTGGAATTGTAATTTGTTATTTTGCTTGGATTTAATTCAATTGGATTCAATTCATATTTATGCTTAACAAAGTTCCATAAGTGATGGAGATATGAGAAGTTAGAGTGATTACTTTTGATATCATCTTCCTCCTACTCCTGTTTTCCATTGCCCTTCCTCTACCTTTAGCATAAAATTTCTACTTTTCCTCAGGAAAGAGAAAGATTCCTTCTTTCTGCAAAGGATCATGTTTAGATCAAACCTTCCCTAAGGGAAAAGAGATCTAAAGGGAGGACTTAGAAGGCTGTTTCTTATGTGCACTGAAACATGGCCAACTCCATGGCTCAGAAAGATAAGCGAAAGGGTTGTGATTTTTCAGCTTTAGGCAATCCTAGATGAAACAGATTATCAACATTAACTGGATTTAATATGGTATTTAGCCGGGTTGATGTTGCCTTGCTCATCCAAATATATGATTTTTTTACTTCCCTTATAACATGTAACTTTCACTTTTTTTAAAATTTGAATTTATATCCCGCCCTTCTCCGAAGACTCAGGGCGGCTTACACTGTGTTAAGCAATAGTCTTCATCCATTTGAATATTATATATAAAGTCAACTTTTATTGCCCCCAACAATCTGGGTCCTCATTTTACCTACCTTATAAAGGATGGAAGGCTGAGTCAACCTTGGGCTTGGTGGGACTTGAACTTGCAGTAATTACAAGCAGCTGTGTTAATAACAGACAGACAGTCTGCTGAGCCACCAGAGGCCCTTCATTATAGATACCTTATGGTCTATCAGCAGGCTACTTCACATGCCCAAATTATGAGGGCTGAATGAAAGTAATGCATCTACCTCCATAACTTTAGCTTGATTTAGCTTAATATTGTAAGAAATTAGATCTTTTTGTTATCTTTATTTACTCCTCTACATAACCACCACCATTTGCTGCGTGATTCTGCCAATGTGGAAAACTTCTTAAAGCTATCATTAAAAAACTGCACGCTTTGTCTTTTCAACCATGTTCTGATGGTTCTTTCTACTTTTTCATTTGAATCAAATTATCAAATGCTTGGATGTTAAATGGGTCAAATTGAGATTATATGTTGGATGGCTAAAATGGCAAGATTCAACTTCACAATTGCCTCTTGGGTGGCTTGTAAAGTGTGAGACCTAACTTAGTCATGTTGCAGCCAAATTTCCATCTTGTGCTTTCAAACTCTGCTTAGCAGTTGTTAATTGTAGAACTCTGAGTTGAGATTGGTGCCAGATTCAAGGAAATCCATGTGAATAACACCATCTGTATCCCCAAAACTATAACCATGAGTTTTGTGATAATATTTCATGGACTGATGCTTCCTTTATGAGTCATAACAATGAGTCATTTTTTGTTGGCTATCAATGCTGTGAAGAAATTCCTCATTCACCTTCATTTTTGTAGTATAACAACAGTTGTGATGAATTTTAGCTACTGAATCTTTCAACTCTGCCAGTGTAGAGAGCCAAGGAGAAGCCTTGGAGCAATTTTTGGGAAAAAGTTAAGTAAATAAAAAGGGTAAAAACATTATTTAAGTCCTGGAAAGGGATATAATAAAAAGAGACCCAAGTTCACACCTTCCTGACTCACTGGACAGAGAGGGACACAATCAGATTCTAAAGATTCTGCTATTATAGCCAATAGCAATAAAATATAGCTGGGTCTTTCTATGAAATGTTTTTCTGTTCTAAGCTAGTTTGAGAAATTATCAGTCATCAGTTTTCTGATATTGAAGAAGATCAATAATTCTAACCTCACATTTCCTATAAAATTCCAAGCTTGACAGGGATTTTCCTTTGGATGATCCACTGATTGTGATATTAGATATTAGAAATCAACTTTTCTAATTAAAAAAAAAAAAATCTTACTGTCAAAGATTATTAACTTGGTTTTCATCACAAAAATCAGCTTTTCCATGTTTACCAATTTTATATATGTTTAGGCCAGCAGCACCTAGTATTCATGTCAACATAGTTATCACCATAAACAATCTGCATTTCACTAGAACAGGACAACTTGCCACAACCAACTCACTATGGTCAACTCGCTACGACCAACTCACCATAGCCCACTCACCACAGGATCATGGTGAATTGACTGTGGGACAATTTAACAATTCAATTTAATTATTTTAAATAGTTAAAAATATTTTAATTTTTGTCATTCACATTTCATTTTGCCCCTACTTTGGCATCCTTTCTTCAATTATTCTATTCCACTATTTCTTTAATATTAGTGTAACTCTTGTCCATGGTGAATGGTCCAGTGGCAAGTTGGTATGGTGAGTTGGAAGGATTCCTTCAGCATCCAAAAATTCAATCATGGCACTTCGCTTGAAGTAGATTGTGTATATTCTTCAGGCTTCCATTTCCCAAACAATAACAATACAACCATTTCTCACAGCCATGTTTCTCCAATTAAATGAAATAAGAGAGGATAAAGATCATGCCATAATTTCCAGCTCATGTGTATTGTCATTAGAAGCATTACTTTTCATTTCACCCGCACAATACAGTTTCCATGCAGTGTTTTAAACAGTACAAAACCCAGTACACAAAGAAAAAGTAAACAGGAGACATGTAAAAATTATAAGGGAGAAAGGACAAATAGATAAATAATTAGCAACATATATCCACAAATACCTACTAGCTGACAAAAGGCAAAATAAAAAACAAGAGTCATACAGTGTAAAGACTCACAATAGCCTCTATGTAGGACAAAAAGGCAGAAGATTAGCAGAATGGTGACCATGAACACCAACTAGCAATCAGAAGAAATGATGAATACTCTTCAATTTCACAACCTGTAGACAGACTTAGTCATAGTGTCAACTGGGAAACCATGACCATCATAGAGCAAGCCAAATCAAAAAATTTAGAGAATTTCTGGAAGCCTGGTACTAGTCAAACTGGCCATTAATAGACATAAACAACATGTAGAAAAGAAACAATCATCAAGCCAAAAAAGGAACAAAAAGACCAAAACACTTCCCCACTGTCAATCAGTACTCAGATGAGCATAGATTAACACCAATATTAACATCAGACCAACAGTCAAGAAGTAAACAATACCGCAATCAAGGAACTTTGAAACAAGCTAACAGTAAACAACCCAATCAAAAAACCACTCAGACCATGGCCACCAATACTGACAGGGCAAGCCACAAGTATAAATTGAGAACAAATCTCACTCCATACTAGCACTGATGATGTTATCTAGGTAATGAAACATTTGCAACAAAACAATCAAGCTCAGAAACACCAAGAACTCCTCATTTCAATCCTGAGCTACAAATATTCTCCTTCATCAGTATTAGCCAACATATAGATTTGCAAAACTACTATCTTATCAGCTAAATGCCATGTCCTCCCTCTGGCAGTTCCTGGAGACTGTTAGGGGCTGGATGGGAGCAACGGGTTGAAACTAAACCCTGGCAAGACCAAGTGGCTCTCTGTTTGGGATTCTTTGGCTTAGGGAGAATTGCCATCTTTGGTCTTGAATGGGTAGACCCTGTGCATAATCTGGGGGTTCTGGACTGGTGACTCCTGCTCAAAGAGCAGGTGGTGGTCATGGCCAGGAGGGCCTTTGCACAACTGTGGATTGTGTGCCAGTTACGCTCTTTCCTGGACCAACAATCTACTCACAGTCACTCATGCCCTAGTCACTTCCCGTCCTGACTATTGCAACATGCTCTACATGGGACTGCCCTTGAAGAGCATCCAGATGTTCCAGTTGGTGCCAAAATGGAGCAGCCTGGATGGTTTTGTACAGACTTTGGTGTGCACATGTATCACCACTCCTGTGGGAGCTGCATTGGTTGCTGATTTGCTTCCAGGTGCAATTGAAGGTGCTGGTTGTCACCTTTAAAATCCTTCATGGCTTGGGACCAGGTTATTTGAGGCACTGTCTCTTGCTGGTCAAATCTACCCAGACCACCAGTGCATGGAGGCAAGGAATGTTGCAGGTCCCATCCCCTAGGGAGAGACCCCTCATGGGACCCAGAAGAAGGGCCTTCTCTGTGGTAGCTCCCTCTCTCTGGAACATAATTCCCCCAGAGATTATAATGGTTCCCACTCTGACACTCTTCTGGAAGGCGCTGAAGACCTGGTTCTGCCAGTGAGCCTGGGGAACACAGAGCAGGATGTAGCCCATTAAATGGCTCATGTGATGTCGGGGGTTATTTATTATATTATTAATTTATTATAGGATTCTCTTTTTAATTAATCCCGACTTCAAACTTCAAACGTGAACTGAAGACTTTATTATTTCATCATGTGGGACTAGCCTAAGTGTATTTTAATTGTAATTTTAAAGGGGTTTTATGTCGGTCTATGTCCATTTTAGTTGATTTGGCCCACTAAATATTTGTTTTTAATTCTTTTTAAATTTGTTATTTATATCTTGTATTTTAATATGGCTGTAAACCGCCCTGAGTCCTTCGGGAGAAGGGCGGTATAGAAATTAAATTATAAATAAATAAAATAAATAAATTAGTTTTATTGTTTTTATATGATGTTTCTATATTCTTGTAAGCCGCCTTGAGTTGCCATGTGCGAATAGGTGGCAATGTAAACCTCCTAAATAAAGTAAAATAAATAAATAATCTGCCAGCAAGAAGTATCATCACTTGAAAAACAAGATTTGCTCTGAAGACCATCAAAGAAAATACCAAACAAATAAGAATGAGGGATATTCTCATCTCTGATTGACACATTTCACCTTTCTAAACTTTTGCTTTGTTGGAGTTACTTTGCAGGGTTATGAAATCAAAATTAAATTTTGAAAACTCCTACAATGCAACATATTTTTTTTCTTTAATAGTTAAAGGACAAGGCATATTTCTGCACGTACTTTATTAACTGTTCTGGGGAATGTGGAGAACTTGTGATGCTGTTGTTCAGAGAATTATGTAATCTGTCCAAATATGTACTAATGTGATATTAATTCAGCAATTCCTATCTTGTCAAAATAAATAAACTAAATAATAATGAATTTCTTTAAATAAATATTTAATTTACATATATGCACTTCTTGTAACCCTATATACAAACTAAAAGTGTAGAAATGACCTGCAAGAAAGTCCAATTTTCTAGAAAGTCCTATTTTTAAAACAATTCAGACTAGGGCTACCCAGATTGTAAAAGGATTGGAAATCAACTTGTACAAGGAATGGTTAAAAGACTTTAATAAAAATGTATTTAATTTTCAGAACAGCAGAGTGAAAAGGGACATGATGGCTGTCTTAAAATACCTGAAGAGCTGCCATGTTGTACACGGTTCAGACTTACTAGCTCCAGAGGTTAAGGCTAGAATTTAATGGGTTGTAGATACAGATTAGACATTACAAAGAACTTCCTGATAGTAAGATCTGTCAACCAGTGGAATAGGTTATTGCATAGAATAGTTTCATTGTTTTCACTTGAAATTTTCAAATAGATGTTGGATCTGTTGGGAACGGTATAGTCTTTAGAAAATGAGAATCATAGAATATCTTATTGTTCTCATGCAAAGCTATACACAGGGCAAGAACCCACAAACCAGGTAAACATGGCAAAACAGAATGGCTCCAGGCCAATAAAGAAGTGGCCTTATACTCTCCATGTTTATTCAACCTACAGTCAGGATGGGATTCAGCTGGTTCAGACCAGTTCAGACAAACTGATTGTTAAAATTCTGTTCAGACAAACTGATTGTTAAAATTCAGTGAACCAGCTAATCCCACCACTGGCCCTGCCCCACCTGTTTTTGGACCATTTTTCAGCCATTTTGGATGTTCAATAGTAATAAATAAATAGAGAGGGAAATTGAGTCAAAGGCCTCATCAAGGTACAATTTTCCTCTATTTATTTATTTGTTTATTACCACTGAATATCCAAAATGGCCCTAAAATAGCCTGAAATGGTCAAAAAATTAGCCCAGAATATGGCCCCAAAAATGAAGATTTCAAATCTTCAATTATCTCTCTTGAAGCTGTAAAACAATCTTGGTTTGAAAGGGGAAGAGGAATTCATAACTTGTGTGGGCACACACTTCAGACCTCTCAATTCCTCATATCATTGTGCTTTTTCCTGCTGTGCTGCACAAATCTTTTAAACATTTGCTGGCAAACACAAAGATGCACAGAAGCCAAAAATGGGGTGTGTGGAGGTGGCAATCACTGGCAATTTGCTGTGGTGATCCTTGCAGCCTGGAATGGGCATGTAAAGGCCAAAAACGCGATGTGCGGAGGCCAAAAACACAATGTGCCAAGGCAGAGATGGGCTCTGGTGATCCCTGCAGCCTGGAACAGCTGATTGGTGGTATTCCGGGAGGCCGATCCAGCCCCAATCAGCTGTTCATGTTAAATCAGGCTGCGATAACATGCTGACGCTTACTAGGCTGTTTGTTGTTTGCTGCAAGGATGCTAGACAGATAAATACCAATGGATGCTGGTAGGCAGAGGCAGATTTTTTTTTCTTGTTTTCCTCCAGCAAAACTAATGTGCATCTTATACTCCAGAGTGTCTTATACTCTGAAAAATATGGTAAATAAGACAGTTTTACGATTGGAAGAACTTTGTGTCTATTTTTAGGGTCCTATACTATAAATAAAGAGAATGGAGGATGATTCTTGTAATTAAGAGAACTTTGTATCTATTTTTAGGGCCAGAATGATAACATCTCAGTGACAGAGCATAGATATTACATATTCAGGCAAAGCAGAGCTGAGGAAAACTTCTGTTGAGATCATTGCGAACTTCTCATAAATTATGGTCCATGAAGGTGGGGAGATTAGTGATCCTTAGATGCCTTTCTATATTTTTATACATAAAGCATGTTTCTATTAGAGTCTTTTTTCATAGATATGCAGCGCAGGATAATCTGTAATTTTTTTTAAGGAGACCAAAGCACAGATACCTCAAAAGGATCTTAATTTGCCCATTTATGACAGGATTTTCCAAACTTGGAATCCTAAAATGTGTTAACTTCCATAATTGCCCAGACAGCATTCTGGAAGTTGGAGTCCACACATCTTAAAATTAGCCAAATTTGAAAAACACTAATCTATCAGAACATCTAGCTCAGGGGTATCCAACCTTGGCAACTTTAAGACTTCAAAACAGGCTGAAAAATGGGTGGAGTCAGCCAGTGGTGGGATTACCCAAACCGGTCCAAACCAGCTGAATCTCACCTCTGCCTTTGAGCCAAGTGGCTGGGTGTGATGAGCGATGTTGAGTTGGCCATACCCACCCAGTCACATGACTACCTGGCCATGCCTACCCAGCCAGTCATTAGGGCAGAGAACCGGTTGTTAAATTATTTGAATCCCACCAATACCTACAGTATATGCTGAATATATATTGATGGATTTGTATTGGAAAAAGATAATATAGTTTTAAAACTAGAGGAAGAAAGCTAATAACATGCATTATGCTGATGACATTGTCCTGATAGCTAAAATGGCAAAAGATCTGTAATCTCTAGTAATGAAAAATCAAGGAGCAGTGAAAAACAAATGAAACTACAATTAAATATAAAGAAGATGAAGTTAATGGCAACAGGTATAATACAGAATACCGGAGTTAGAAAGGATTTTGGAGGTCTTCTAGTCCAATCCCCTGACCAAGCAGAAGACCTTATAGCATTCCCTACAAATTACCATTCAATCTCTTCTTAAAAACTTTCAGTGTCAGGGCATCCACAACTTCTGAAGGCAAGTTCTATTAACACCACTAGAAAGAAGGCAGTGGTGGATAGCTCCTGTCTTTTAGGATCAACTGTTAATTTTAAAATGAACAAGCAGTCAAGAAATGCACTATAGATTAGCACTTGGCAGGGATGCTATAAAAAAAGTATTCAGAAGTCGAGACATATTTATATTTACAAAGATCTGGCTCAAATAGCCAAAGATTTTCATTGTAGTACTTTATGGAGTAAAACTTGGACCTTGAAGAAACAGAATAAAAAGAGTATTGATCACATTTGAATTTTAAGGTTGAAGAAGATTCTAGAAATTATCATGAACAGCCAAGAAAATGGATCATAAAACAAATCAGTTCTCCCTCAAGGCACAAATAAACAAGCTCAAATAATCATATATGTGAAGACCCAGATCTTTAAAAAATCTATAATGATGGGAAATTGGAAGGAATGAGAAGAAGAGAACAACCAGCAGTAAGGTGGGTGGATTCAATTACAGTGGCAATGGATATATCATTGGGAAGCTTGAAAGGCCAAACTAGGGACAGGAAGGCCTGCCTCTCTTGTCACTAAGATTAGACTACAGTTTAATGGAACGTTTTCAGATCAAAATTAATTTATGTTATTTTATTTATTAAAATTTCATGCTACCCATCTCACTAATACAGTGACTCTTATCCTTACAATAAGAACAATGTTTTTAATCATTTCAATGAGAAAGAGAGGAAGTTTATAACAATTTCATAATCATAGAAACTGCCAATGAATTTGATTCCAGGGAATAAAAAAAAAGGGGGGGGGATCCTTGAACTAATAGTCATGATAATAGTCATACTCTAAACCTGGTATACTTCACATGTATTTTGACCACAACTCAGAATGTACTGCCCGAACAGTCATAGACTTTGTTGACTAGGAATTCTGGGAATTGTAGTTGCATTTGTCTGAAAGGCAGCAAAGCAGGGGTGAAATGCTCCTGGTTCGCACCAGCTCACCGATTAGGTAGCGATGGCAGCTGCTGGTTCGGACGACCGGTAGCAAAGATCCCTGGCCCCGCCCCCTGCCACTGGTGAGGCACACCATCAGCAGAGGGTTGTTGTTTTTTTACCTTTAAAAGCAGTTTTTCTTCAGCCGAAACATACCTTTAAAAGTAAAAAAAAACAACCTCTGATGATCGCGGGGCTGAGCAGAGATCATCAAAATCCTTTAAAAGTTTTTTTAAAAAAATCCTCTTCAGCCGAAGGGAAAAATAAAAAAGGAAAAAAAGAGGTTTTAAAAGCCTCCTCTGGCAATCCCAGAGGAGTTTCCTGATCCTCACAGGCTTTTAAAATCACTTTTTAACAGCCCCCACTTACAAGAGCCCCCACCCATGCCCAGCCAATTCCCCCTCCTCACTTACCTATAATTACTGCTCCTTTTGGGCTGGCAACGGCATGTTTTTCTTCAGCTAGTTTGTGGACTTACAGTTTGCTTTGACTTCCTGCTATGCTGAATGAGGAACTCTGGGAGTTGAAGTCCACAAACTAAGTTACTAAGGTTGGAGCCCCTGATCTAAAAAAATAAATAAAAATAATAAAATAAAATATTTGTGCAGCTTTCTGAGATTTGGTGTGTTTCTGTAGTGTTTCACTCTAACTACAGAAACACACAAAATCTCACAAAGCTGTATGTGGCATTGTTTGTGTGTTTGTGTGTGTGTGTGTGTGAGTCAGTTGTGTTGTGTGTGTGTAAAGTGTGAAAGTGTGAGGTTCCTGCTTGTTGCAGGGGCCATTTTGGGTGAAGTGTAGCTGCTTTTACATTGTGTGTGAGTCAGTTGTGTTGTATTGTGTGAAAGTAAAGTGTGAAAGTTGGTTTTTGGTACCTTTTATTGTTTTGTATACCTTATTTATTATTTTTATTATTTATTGTTATTGGCCACGCCCACCCAGTCATCTGACCACCAAGCCACGCCCACCAATTAAGCCACACCCACAGAACCGGTAGGGAAAATTTTTAGATTTCACCCCTGCAGCAAAGGGTTATGTTTAATAAGTGTCAATTTGACAAATGAATAGAGAATAGATCAGTCAGTCATTGTTGTCATAGTTGTATGTGGATGGAATTTACATTCGAGCTTCTAAATTCAATTTCTGGAGGCATCAAGAAACAAAAGCATTGACTGAAACCTACAAACATGGAGTTCCTGAAAAAAAAAAACCTTCTCGGTCCCCATGGAAAGCAGCCTAAACCTTTGGGGTTCTTCTTGTATTTAAATGATGAATGTAATATTGCCAGGTGGAATGTGTTTTTGAAATCCCCATATAAGAATCTTATGCCAGAAGCACTCTGTGATTCATGGCAGATGGTTCTTTCTCAAAGCAACAAGATTCAAAGAACAGAGAGTTAAGTAAAATTTAAGTGCTTGGAATGATAAGTGAATAATGATATTTTCTCCAATCACGGATACCTTTCTTTCTGCTCAAGAAATAATACCAAAGGCTTTTGAAGTTGAAGTATTAAAAATTGTGCTGTGGCCATTGTAGGACCCAACTTAAAATATGCTCTTTTTATATGATGAAATACAAAATCGGCCTATTTAACCAAGTTCTTGTGGTTTTAAAATATAGGGACAAATTGATTTTCATGTCAAGGACGTTATTGAACTTTGCTAGTGAAACTACTATTCTGGATGCTTTTCTTCTTATTTCTCCGTACAGGGTGTCCTTTCTATTTAAAGATCTTGAAGAATGACCCTCTTCTTTGGTTTCAAGAGAACACATGTTTTTTATTAATTGGTCATGAAACAATAGCAACAACACTGGTTTTGGTGCCTATTTCAATTTTTACGAAGCTGAGCAAGGGAGAGGTACAAACGGCTTTGACACTGCAGTGCATTGTCGGATGCCAAAATTTAGGACTCTAGTGGAAAATGAGAAGGCAGACAATGCCATCTATTTATAGTGCATATTTGCCTGAATCCCCTCTTTTGTACTCAACAACCATGGTCTTTCATGCAGAACCACTGTAGATGGACAGCTGTGTTTCTAAACATCTGTGATGAACAGAACTCAGATTTTTTTTTAAAGAAAAGAGAGAGAGAGAGGCATCAACATATTCATAAGTTGGTAAGGGAACAATGAAAGCATATATTGTAGGTCTGAAAGAAAAAGGCAATGTCAGCTTGCAAAGGGAGAGAGAGAAATGAAAAAAAGAGAGAAAATCCTCTATGAAATTCTTTTTTTGCAGAAGTCAGCATAAGCTGATGCATGAGTAAGTACTGCTATAAACTCTGGGAAAAGACAATAACGAAACCCTTGACCAAACAGACTTTTGCAACCAATCTTATAACCAAAGTACATGTACGTTCTAAAGATGCAGTGAACCAGGAAGTGCACCTTTGTACCATTATTATATTCATCCAGAATGAATGAATGGAGAAGAAAATAACACAGGATAAATTTTCTGTCCTTCACCTGGAAGTTAGTTGCATTCATCAAATCTATGGAGGCATACACAGAAATACACAAACAGATACTCTTACACTTAAATGGACCTGAACATATAAGTGTGTGTGTGTGTGCGCGCCCGTGCGCGCATGCTCGCACACATACACTAGTAATTCAGTATAGTGGTTTTATGTGGGCTGCAGGGTTTGTAATTATTCATTTTCTTGAATGGTACAAACGAGATTGATTAGTTAAATATCTAATTCAGGGACTTAAATAAGAACCAGGTCATTTGTTCAGAAATAAATCATGACTATTATTTTCTTACTTCTGATCAACAAAATAGAGACCCAGAGAAAAGCTAAGAACGGAAAAGATATAACCTTTCATAATATAACCAAAATCCATATCTTTTTTAACAAAACTACATGGGTGGAGGGGAATACAAATGGAATAAAAAAGCAAATGCAACTAATAGATTTGTCTGACTATATAGACTTTAAAAGCTCAGGAATAAAAACTAGCTGGAAACTGAAATCTTGCATCTTCATCCAGGTTCATTGTGTTGAGTCATGGTAATTGCCTCCTTTTTTATTTTCCCCTTTTAACAAGGGTTATTGTTTTGAGATTGTCTTTATGCTATAGGTCAGTGAGCGCACGAGCACGTGTGCTTCACGCAGGCACATGTGTCTGTGCCACAACCCAGAAGATGTTGTGTCTTGCCCGCCCTCAGAGCAGCCGGGGCCTTCTTATCTGCTCCCGAACACGGAGGAATGTATGCCTCCCGGCCCCAGTCCTGGCTCCATGCCCAGACAAACTGCAGAAGAAGGAGCACCTCCCGGCCCCAGCCCTGACTCCATGCCCAGGCAAACGGAGCAGCTAGACCCCTCCCCCTCCTCCACAGCATGTGAGCCTGAGGAGGGTTTATTACCAACAGCTGATTGGAGTGACCCTCGCATCAGAAGATTGAATAGGCGGAGGCAACAGAAGGAAGGGAGGGGCAGGCCTTAATGAGTGCTGAGTCATGGAGCCACGCCCCATGGCCTATATAAAGGATCTGCTTTCTGGCAGTCTCTGAGTCAGGCAAAGTCGAACTTATCTTGCTGAAGTCACTTACTGGTCTCCTGCCTGCTCTGAGGACTTTGCTAGGATTTTGGGCAGAGCTGCAGAGGCAAGCCTGATTCGGATTTCCCTGACCCGGCCGTCAGCGGAGGAGTGGGACACGACAGAAGAGGAGCTGCCCAGGGCACATGAGCGTGCCCAAAAATGATCTTCCAGTTTCAGCTACTGAACTTCCGGTTTCAGCCAGCTACTCTTCTGGGTTTCTGGCATGCATGCGCATGTGCCGATCAGCTGACCGGCGCACATACTCACGCATGAAAATGGAAACCAGTTCTTCTAGTTTCCAGCACTGCCACATGCAAAAAGGCCAGCTGATCATCGCGGGTGCATGCACACTAGAAATCCGGAAGAGGAATGGGCAGCGCCATGCATGCTGAGCAACATAGCTCTGCGTGCCACTTTGGGTACACATGCCACAGGTTCACCATCATGGCTGTAGGTCTTCAACTTAGGACCATTGATTAATGAACTTGTTCAGTCTCATTCTTTTTCTTAAAAATAAAACAATCAATTTTAGAGTAAATTTTAGCATTCTACATTATGAAAATGTGAACGCAAAAGTTACAAATTCTTTCATTTATTTTCTTTGAACTTGACAATCTACATGTTGACAATCTACATGTTATAAGGTTATGTGGAATTTCTAAGAATTAAAATCCATTTATCTTAAAGTTGCAAGGCTGAGAAACACTAGTGTGCTTCTTTACTTAGAAATACATTACCTTGAGTTGAGTTGAATTGAATTTATTCTAAGCTAAGTATGTGTTACAGGTGTAACTTATCATCAGATTGTCACACCTTCTCTAAAAGACATCCATGATAAATCAAGGTTTTGAGTGATTTTATCAGCAACGTATTATAAAATCATCGCAACATCTTACCTTGCCAAGATCTCAGGTGGTGACAAATTTTATCTAGACCAAGAGGTGATTTGATCAAAACAAAAGATGTAGAAAAGTGTTGTGCAATCTGAAATCCCATTGCAACTGTTCCAAAGAAAATATGAATTATAACATACATCCAAATGAGGCCTAAGTTTATTAACCCATTGTTGCCATGAAGGCCATAAAATCCTAGACCTGACATGGGAATCATGGCAGGACCTAGTGCACACAGCCCTCCCAAGCTTCATTTTTGCTGACAGAGGGTTGCAAGAGGCCGTCGCAGCTGAAAACAGAGCTCAGGAGCCCATTTTTGCTAGCATAGCACTTGGGCCACCACAGGTGCCCCTGACACAAGTGACGTCAAGCTGGCCACATCCACCCTGTCAATGTCTACCCTGGCCACACCCACCCTGGCCCGTGAAATCAGACGCAACCCTGATGTGGCCCTCAATGAAATCGAGTTTGACATCCCTGACATAGGGGAATCATTTGTGGAATTTTAGCTTGGCAAGTATGTCCAACAATTCAGCCAAGGCTCCCACAATGGTAATAGTGTAGACAATACATGAGTAGAAGCCCAATTTTTCTTTACCTTACACATAGGCATTCATACCCCACTACTTACAGAACAGGCCACCAGTCATAGCTAAATTGTCTGTAAAGATCGTTGGCACTTCCCCCTCCCTCCCCAGCTCTGTTACGGCCAATGCAGAAGAAATGGGATGACCGATATCAAAATAGCAAAATACAGTTGACAAACAAGGGTACTGTTAACTTACATTAAACTTGTAGATGGACAATGGATCTTGTTACCAATGGAGCTAGTGTTTATCAGCTTGAGATTGTGGTCACTAGCAATCTGATCTTCTGGACTTGGGGATGAACAAATGAAGCCAGAAGAAGAGATTAGCTACAGATTTTCAGCCTCTTTTCCTCTGTAATGTCTTACTCCATATATTCTGCCATTTCTTCTCTTCCCATCATATCTTAAAACTGCTTCCCCCTCTCCATCACTGAGTCATGCCAAGCCATATAGCTGTTTAAAGCCATTGCCTTTGATCACACAGTGAAGAAACAAACACCACTGCTCACCCCTAACACCATTTAGCCTACCTACTTTCACATACATTAACCTTCACCCGAAACACACCCATTATCCTTATTAAATTTAGTTCTCTCAAATCTAGTATAATATTTTTTTTTCAACTTTTGAAAAGTTGGCTTTTTTAAACTTCTTTGTGTCTCCTGACTGTACATATATTTTTGTTTGTTTTTGTCTATTTAAATGTGGTGATATGTGTTGTGTATTTTGTGCATGCATTAATCACATCCCAACCAGTCCAATCTCTTACACTGTATTTTTTGAAACATTTGCACTCTCTTGTACTGCATGCTGGTCAGCAATTTTGGCTTTCTCTTGATGGAAGTAAATATTAGAGGCAAAGGGTTCTGATCTAAGCTACTGATTGGGCAAACTAAACTAACTCAGCAGATGAGAGCCCAGATCCATTGGGTATTTTTAAAAATATGATATAAAAATAATCTTTTCATTCAATTTTTGTAGCAGTCAGAACTGCCACTCCACCAATTACTTTCAGATAAGTAACTTTATTCATTCATTTGTGAGATTTCCAACTAGAATTGTACAATTATCATGGTTGGCCAAGAACAAAAGATGAGCTCTTGTTCTTGGTCAACCATTTTAGAGAATTAGAGTTTGTAAGCAACTCCATGTCAGTTTGAGCAGTGACATCCAAGTTAAAGATTTCCTTCCAGTTGTCCAACTGAAAATATATGAGACCAAAAAAGGTAACTGGAACTATTAAGATTCCCCAAATCTGTTTGGTTTCATTTCTGTTAGTGTGAACCTGTGAATAGTTTACAAGAAGGGGCAGCACTGTTTTCTTGGCCATTGATACAAATATAATTATATTTCTTGGGGCAGAATGAAATAAAACAAAATCTCAATAGGTGAAAATGCTATTGCATTTCCCCCCTTTCTTTAAGCTCACTGTCTGAATTAAGAGTAATTCACTGAAATCACTGGGATAAATTACTCATGACTAATCATGATAACTAATTCAGATTAATTAGTTTCCTGTCTCTCTAAGAGCCAGAAAGATAAGTAAACTTTGAACATTCTTTCTACTCATATCCTCAGAAATGTCCAGGGCTTTCCTCCTCCCCCCCACAAATATTAAAACTCTGACATCAGAAGGGTCAAAACATGACATAGTTGAACCATTGCTAGGGATGGTTCTACATCCAGGAGAAATAACTTTCTTAGGCCAAAGTCTAAACCAGACTGTGAATGGTCCTCAGAAGGCTGAACTGCTAAAAGGACATGTAAAATTTATTTTTAAAAGATTTAAAGAGTGGGTGTGGTAAGAAAAATAAATCCTATAATGAAATATTAATATTAGTGTATTAAAATGCATTTATCATTTAATGTTTGCAGATACACAGACATGCATCTTGCATAGTCCTATTCTTCTAACATCATCATTGATTTCAGATTTAACATAATTTGGAGTTATTGAACTAAACAAAGAAGCAAACAAGGATAAGTATCCTTTCCCACACATAGAATTAAAGATTCTAATCTCATATAGATAGGCGAGACAGGAAGTATTATATGTGAATTTGTGGCTGGTGGACAACAACATCTGGAACAATTTATGGGCTATACATGTACCTCTGTGGGCTACATACATCCCGAGGCTTAGACTGAAGACCAGTGTTATAGACTCATCAGACCTAAAGCCCTTTCAGTTTTATGTCTAATTTCTAAATTTCTAAATTTTATGAATTTAGAAATTCAATAAATAAATAATGTCTGTTTTCCTAATTGCTATTAATGAAGCCCAGCATACAGAGTGACACAGGTTCTTTTTATTCTATTAGGAATGGGAAAGAGATTTTTTAAAAATAAAACTAAACAACCCCCTCCCCCCCCCCCAAAAAAAAAACCCAGAAAGAGGGAAATAAACAATACAGTTCCTTTTGCACTTCTAGCAAATACTCTGGAATTTTATAAAATATATTGAAGACTTGAGTGTCAGAGCTGTCCAAAATAGCAGATTGGAATACTTTGTCCAACTCAAGTTATTTATTAATGATTACTTTGCCAGTCACATTAATTATTTATTAGTTCAGCTCACCATATATACAATAGTATGGCTAAGAACTTTAGAGGCTATTGTAATGTAATGGGTATAAGACCCACTAATTGACAGTGGGAATCCTACATTCAGAGTTAGGCTTAATCATGGAATTTTGCTGGTTCTTTGGAAATAGCAGCCAGTCTGTGTCAAAACACCCAAATGAGAATTTTAAACCATGCTGGAAGGTGTTAGAATAACCAACCAATAATAGCGTAATCCGGCCACTGACAATTGAGCTGTCACTTCTATTTTCCATTTTGTTATGTTATTATTGGGTGTGTATATGTGTGTAATTAATTAAATAACCAATCACTTGGTTTTTCACTAAGATAGATAAATAAACAAACAAGCAAACTAGGAAAGCAATCAGCAATACTTTGAAATGGTGATCAAATTTATTTAGCTGGCATTAGCTTTATTTCAAAAGGCCCTGGATAAGAGACCTTTCATAAAAGCTGTGTCTCCATTCACAACAACTACCTTTTGAAGGAGAATAAAGCAAAGTGGGGTGGTGGAGAGAAGTTGTCAAAGAACAAATTGGGGTGTCAACTCTCTTTAGCTGCAACCCCACTCTTGACATATTTCAGTTCCAACCAATATAGCCTTTAATTGACTACCCTTGCAGCCCTGGATTACAAAAAAACATTGCCTACCCTGACTTAAGGGCATAATATCACCTTTTGACTTGTCCCAAGTGTCTCAAAGCCATTCCACTCTCACCTCAGAGTCACATGGTCCCAGTATGTCAATCCTTCTGGCCTGAACCAAGGATGCTTGCCAATCTTTTACCCTTTTTCTTCTGTGGCTGTTGAAGACCACACTGTCCTGCCAAAGGTCCTGACAACCATGTCAAAGATTATATCCATTCCAGCTGTCAGTTATGGTTTTCCCTCAGCTCCTCCTTCATCCTTAGTCCTGGCCTATGTGTTTAAGATCACGGCAAAGAGAGAAAGCTGGCGAAAGGAAGCACAAGGCCTCCAGATAATCATGAAGCCCTCAGGAAGTGTAGGCAGGCTTTTATGCAGCGAAAAGAAAGAAACAAGAGGTGGCAGACATGTGGACCTCAGCAGGATTCTTACTCTGATATGGACTAAAGCATGACACCTTAGCACATGTTCAGATACTGATTAATTAGCTGTCACTTTTATTTGTTGACTGGTGAATTATTTATATTCCTAAAATGGGTTAATAATTTAGAGCTGATATCTTAACAAATGACAGCGGAAAGTGACAAGGAGAAGGTGGCACAAAACAACTCTCAACTTAAGTTTAGATTGGATGCTATTGTGCTCTGGGCATTTGAGAAGGCAATTTTTGCTGACTGTTTGCAGAGAAAAAGGAGGGGAAGTACGTTGATTTTGTATTACGTGTTAAAAAGAGAGAACTGCCTATCTCAGTAATCAAAGGGGGAAAAAAGTTCCTTTAAATCAAAAAGAACATGAAATTACTCTGAAGAAATCTACATTTCCATATGAAATGGAAATCATTGTCTTTCTTTTTAAGAAGACTAAATAAAACCTAATTGCAGTGTTTGTTTTAATTTTTTTGTCTCAAAGCATTTCTTTCCGTCTTTTGTTGCCACAAAGGCTTTGGATACATATTGATTTTGACCCTCGTGTCACATTTTTACAGATTCTCCCTTTTAAAAAAAAAGAAAAAGAAAAATAACAACTCCATCCACATATGATGTGGTTATTCTGGATGGTTTCAAGACAGAAGCAAAGGGGGGGAAAAATACCGTTCTCTGTCTCTTGCAATCTAAATGCAGAAAGGAAGATGTATAATTTGATCCTTAACTAAATCAAGATTCTCAGCAAGGGAAATGCTGGAGGAAGTGAAATAATTGAATATAAAATCTCTGAAAAGTCTCCCACATGCAAGTTTTGTCCCCGAAGTCCCAAAGTGGGTGCATAAGTAAACAATAACTTTATTTACAATTCAAAAATAATGAAAGAAGAAAAAAATAAAACAAAAGTGCACTTCCAGGGTATCACACCTCTCAGTTTTCTTCTCAATACCTCAAGGATACAATGCAAGTTTGATAAAGCACAAATGAAATATAGACGCTCTTTCATTTATTCCAGCATACAAACTATACCTACTGTAGTTGGTACAACTCCCCTGCTGCCACTCTTCCGTACTAAAAAATGTGAGATTTGGTTTGCCCTTATCAAAAAAAAAAAAGTCTGCCTCAGCCTAAACAAACAAGCAAGCAAGCAAGCAACCCAACAACTTTCAAGAATGATAAAACATCATTTTTAAAATCAAGAATTCTTTCATGTGATCAGGTAAAACCAGTGAATTTCCTATTGCTCTAAGTGCCTTCAGTTAATGGCAAAAAGTACCAAAACAATTCCTATTACATTTTGTGAAGCTATGCGTTTTCTGACCTGGCTTTTATTTATTTCTTGTAAAATAAATGACATGTAAGGCTGATTGTGAACTGCTCTGTAATGATCAAATCATTGACCCTGCTTTTGAGTCAGTTGCACTATAATCTGATTGCCTGATGTTCCTGACATGGGTTCATTTTTGGGGGTTGTTTTCTTTTCTTTTCAGTATTATTTAGGCTAAATAAGTTGGAAATAAAAAATAATTCCATGATGTGAAATTTTTTGGTACCACTCTAAGAGTTCATAACATGTCAGTGTTGTGTCCCAGAAGTGGGAAGAGCCAGAAAAAAATATGTAACATGGACATGGCCATCCCTCCAATATTTGATATAATCTGATTTAAACTCAAATTTAATAAAATCAATGCAAAAATTGATTGTTTAGCAAGAACTTATTTCTTTGTTTTGTCAAATTAATTTTAAAAACCTATTCGATAGTGGTTTCTAAAGCAGTTTTGGAGTTTACATCCATGATTTTACACCCATAAGACACTTCAGCCTTGAATAGTATAAACTTTTTGGCTAAATGCATAAAACGAAAGAGCAGATTCCTATTTGCCAAAAAAAGTGAGAAAAATATTTATCAATTCTCTACATATTGGAAATGAGGAGAACAATGGATTATCTTCCCCAAATCTGTCATTTGGGTCCTTTCCAAAAAAAAAAAAAAAAAGCCTGTTTTAAATATTTGAATTTGTACAAGTCTTTCTTGAAGTCCATGTATTGCTTTGTTTTCTAAACAATTGGTATATCAAATAACATTTTTGAAGTTGAAGGGCTTCCGAAACATAGTTTGGAACTAAATGACAGCTCTACTTTCCTTTCTGATCCTAAAGAAATAGTTTGTTGATTGACTTTCTAAGCAGTCAATAAGGGTTGGCCTTGAAGGCAGTTCTATGCATTTTTCAGCTCTTCATTTGATCTTCCCTAAGTAATAGATATTTTATGGAAGATGATTTTATATACACATCCTGAATGACTGAAACTTGTAAAATAGGATGGTATCAAGAATAAGGTGGAAGAGAAATAAGATATAATTTTGGTGAGGGATATGCTAGTTGTAAAATGAAAATTAATTACATGAGAAAAATATATTTCAAAAATCAGAAGTAAATCACTATTTTTAAAAAGTGTTACATGTCTATTTACTATTCTGGAATGGAACTTTATCTTTACATTTAATGGCAAATAAAATCAAGCAAGTAACCCAACAACTTTTTTCAATGGATTCCAACATAATATTCAGAATATTTTTACAAAACCTCAATGGAATATACAATGAGAATCTCTGTTATTCAATTAGATATGCTGTAAGATATGAACTGTATTTCACTGTATATTACTTAATACAATATTTAACTTAATTGTTTGAACTTGTTTTTTTCCATTTCTACCCCAATCTTGTTCCTGTCTTTTAGTTAGGTACAAATCATGTTAAATGTTTAGTTGCAGGATCAATCAGTTAAACAACTTTGTGGTCATTATTATTAATTTCATTGCTAGAAGAGGTGTGGCTCTTTAGTATTTTTTTTTAAACAAGTCCACATATATGCATTTATGGAATCAGTATTGATGGGAAGTCTAAGTAAAACTCTAACTAGAAATTTGAAAATCCCAATAGCCTGAGATATGTCATTGTTATTTTCACGGTTATATTAGAGTAGATTTTGATGATTTGATTGTACATTAAGACATCAGTTTGAAAAAAATATTTTTATTTTTTGGAGAAAGAGGGAACAAAGATTCTTATTCAATAACAACAGAACAACAAAAAACAAAAACACAGTCACATACTAACTTTTGCAGTATTTCTTAATCTTGTATTGCGTTGTATTTTGTGCTGAAGACATTTCTGTAAAATGAAACAAGCATAATAATTACAAAAAAAAAAAAGAAATTATGGACTTTGATGGTTACTTGCCATGGAATTTGGGCCATTGGGACACAGCATTTAAGAAAGAGTCACAGGTTTATTCCATGTTGAAAGTTAGTCTTAATGTACATAGATATGAATGAATGACTGAAGGTATGATCATACATAATTAGGAATTGGAAAACTTCATATTTTTGCATGTATTTGCTTACAACATCCTTGCCCTATCATTATTAATACATTTAAAATTAATTAGTATCCTTAAAACCCATTGCTTTATCTCAACATAGATTGTCTAACATATGAATCAATATTAAATTTAGAAGGTGCCTCTCATGACAAAGCTAATAAAGATATATAAAGTATAAGCATATGTGTATTATATACACACATGCACTTAAATTGCCCCCCATCCAAAGAATATACAGAAAGTAAAGCAAATATCTCCAGGTAAATTTTAGAGTTGACATACTAATTTTACAAGTGAACTTGTAAGTGAAAGAACATTCTCTTTCATAAAAACATCTGGTAATAGGCTAAGGATGTCTCTGTGACTAGTTTTGCAGGATGATACAAGTTTCTCTGTTTGTCCCAAGATGCATAGTACATGTAGTTACAGTATATCAGGTTTATGGAAAACAGTCTCCATAACAGAGCTTCTCAGGTTGCTAGGTTTTATTACCATCTGTGGTGCTGAACAGAGGCATGCACTATTATTAAATTATTTAATAATCACTAATTTCATGATTATTAAATAATTTTACACATTAATGTAATACATGTATGTTTGCATATATGTAGATACATATACATACAGATTAAAAATGGTCCACAAAGTTCCAAATGGTTTTCTTCAATAGGTACATGTTTTATTTATTTATTTGGAAGAAGAACAAAACAAAATAAAGTTTTGTTTCTCCCATCCCAGGAGTAGAAATTAAAACAGAAATTTCAGCAGTATTACTACATGATTTTCATATTTTTTTCAACTTTATTGACATGTGTCAATCATTCCATAATTCATTTCACGAACAGTGTTTCATTCACAATTCAAGAATACTTTTTTGAAATGAGCTACTTTGTGCTTTGGAGAAAACATATGAGAGCTTAAAGGAAATTATTTTTGTGTATAGATAAAGTCAAGTGTTATATATGTTTCAGAAAATGTTACTTAAAGTCAGTATTTAATATGAATTGATCTAATCACATAATATAAAAGAGCAGTTGCATTTAAAAGAATTGGCAATAATAAAAAACTTGAAATGACATTTTATATGTATTTTTGTGTCAGCTTCTCTGTAACGTATGAAATGTATTTACAATTCAACAATATATATATTTTGTGTACATTTTAAACTGGAAAACTGAATTGCAATATGTATTTATATATTAAATGATTAACTGAGCTTGAATTGCACACATTTGTTTCATGTGCGCAAAATAAGGTAGTACTCAAATATGACCTAATTTTTTCCTATCCATACTTTTGGCTGTAGATTTTACTACATTTGCCGAACGAAGTATGAATAAAAGAGAAACTCCTGATGCAACTTCAATAATACAAGTTTCTTATTTCTTTTATGTTTTTGAAACACGCTCATTAAAGTCCAAAGAGTTCAGAACTAGTCTGAAATTAGCTTTATTTTGAATCCTATATTAAATAATTTTATAGTACAATACAGAAATAAACACTGATTGAAGACTTTGGAGTTTACATTTAAAGAAATGCACAGCTAAATTGTACATATTCAGCCATTTTAAAATAATTTCAATTGGGCTATGGACAATAATAAAATATTAGTTTTCAACAATCTTTAAGAATAATTCTATAATTCTATCATGTTCACTTTTTAAAAAACCATGAGGGGAAATTTGGTTCTTCATTTATTAAAATATGATTTTTATTTTAAAAGAATTGGCAATAATAAAAAACTTGAAATGACATTTTATATGTATTTTTGTGTCAGCTTCTCTGTAACGTATGAAATGTATTTACAATTCAACAATATATATATTTTGTGTACATTTTAAACTGGAAAACTGGATTGCAATATGTATTTATATATTAAATGATTAACTGAGCTTGAATTGCACACATTTGTTTCATGTAAAATAAGGTAGTACTCAAATATGACCTAATTTTTCCTATCCATACTTTTGGCTGTAGATTTTACTACATTTGCCGAACGAAGTATGAATAAAAGAGAAACTCCTGATGCAACTTCAATAATACAAGTTTCTTATTTCTTTTATGTTTTTGAAACACGCTCATTAAAGTCCAAAGAGTTCAGAACTAGTCTGAAATTAGCTTTATTTTGAATCCTATATTAAATAATTTTATAGTACAATACAGAAATAAACACTGATTGAAGACTTTGGAGTTTACATTTAAAGAAATGCACAGCTAAATTGTACATATTCAGCCATTTTAAAATAATTTCAATTGGGCTATGGACAATAATAAAATATTAGTTTTCAACAATCTTTAAGAATAATTCTATAATTCTATCATGTTCACTTTTTAAAAAACCATGAGGGGAAATTTGGTTCTTCATTTATTAAAATATGATTTTTATTTTAAAAGAATTGGCAATAATAAAAACTTGAAATGACATTTTATATGTATTTTTGTGTCAGCTTCTCTGTAACGTATGAAATGTATTTACAATTCAACAATATATATATTTTGTGTACATTTTAAACTGGAAAACTGAATTGCAATATGTATTTATATATTAAATGATTAACTGAGCTTGAATTGCACACATTTGTTTCATGTAAAATAAGGTAGTACTCAAATATGACCTAATTTTTTCCTATCCATACTTTTGGCTGTAGATTTTACTACATTTGCCGAACGAAGTATGAATAAAAGAGAAACTCCTGATGCAACTTCAATAATACAAGTTTCTTATTTCTTTTATGTTTTTGAAACACGCTCATTAAAGTCCAAAGAGTTCAGAACTAGTCTGAAATTAGCTTTATTTTGAATCCTATATTAAATAATTTTATAGTACAATACAGAAATAAACACTGATTGAAGACTTTGGAGTTTACATTTAAAGAAATGCACAGCTAAATTGTACATATTCAGCCATTTTAAAATAATTTCAATTGGGCTATGGACAATAATAAAATATTAGTTTTCAACAATCTTTAAGAATAATTCTATAATTCTATCATGTTCACTTTTTAAAAAACCATGAGGGGAAATTTGGTTCTTCATTTATTAAAATATGATTTTTACTTTAAAGAATTCCAAAAATGAAAAGCTAACCTCAATTTCTATCTTTTGGCTTTAAAAGACATATTTGACATATTTTTATTTGTTTGTTTGTTTGCTTTAAAATGCTGTAGAAAAACAATAGTATTCCTTTAAAATTTATAGCCCACCCCATGTGGAAGGTTCGCTGTGGGTAACAGTAGATTAAAAACAATTACTGCATCCCATTAAAATTCAAGTTAAGATCCAATTAAACAGTTAAGAACATCATAAATATTAAACTGCAGCCCTCTGGCAGCTTAACCAGAGCCTTCCCAAACCAGCCCAAAATATTATTCAAAAGTATGCAATTTAGGCTAAGGAACATAACAGACATGTTTCCATTCCAGCAATATTCATGATCAAATACATTTTGTTATTAATATGAGGCATTATGCATGCCAAAGTCAAAGGGGAAGTGATGATACTATCAAACATGAAGAGATGTCATGTTGTTAGTCAATACACAATCTCTGGCTTTCACTTTCATAAAAATAAATGCTATAGGAAACAATCCATGTGTGTTTTTCCACAACTTTTCCAAACCATGGATCCCCATGTGCTAACTCTCATGCTTAGCATTTTTCTAACGTGGTAGTTTCACGTGAAGGTAGCTGGCAGTTTTGCCAGAGATACTATAGGTCTCTAAGCCCATATGAAAAGAAGGCGATAGTCACTGTGCCAAAAATTTCTTACATTAAAAATAAACATTTTGAACACAAATCAGAGATGGGGAAAGAATCAATCTATCCCTGTTAACTAAATTAATAGGTCAAAGCTAGAGAACAGCATATGTTCTGTTAGTCTACCCATGATCTCAGTAGCAGTCTTTGCAAGTTCAAGCTGTTTTTGAAGTAGCTTGACGCTCCTAAAGTATGAATGTTAGTCTGCTTTACTGTTCCTGAGCCCATAAAGCATGGAGAGTGGGGATATTTTTCCACATACGTATACTTAGTATACTGTAGTTAAGCATTATTAACTTAAATTCAAATTAATACTTCAAATCTTGTTTAATAATTGGCAGGAAAACAACAAATCTTTATAATGGACCTTAGGCAGAAAACACCATATAGAAACATATAGACCTACAATTTGTATTAGTACAAAAAGTCCCATTCATTCAAAATTAATTGAAGACCAATTAAATATTTTTTCTTTTATACATTTGCCAGATCCTTTTGCCATTAAGGAAATGAGCAAATATATCATCATACATTTGTTAAGACTTTGGTATTATAAATATACTGTAAACCATAACAACAGGAATAAATGCTATCATGAAAAAAAGCTGTCCTTCTAATATCACACATTTCCACATCATTGAGTTAAAATGACACGTCTTGGGCACCTAAATGGTGCTCATGTGGTTCTTTGTCAAATTAATTCTAATACATTTCTAATACAATGCAGGTGGATTGATGTTGGGCAGGCGAGGAATGGCAGTATGAGAAGATAAAATGAGGATCCTCTAATATGATCTCCATCTTAACTGGGCAAATGCTGTTATCATAATCCAAGGATGCTAGACATAAAATCCAGATAGACAACAAGGAGAGGTTGGCCAAAAGGTATTCTAGGTTAGGGACGTGGTGGCTCAGGGGCTAGGACGTTAAGTTTGTCGATCAAAAGGTCGGCAGCTCAGCTGTTCGAATCCCTAGTGCTGCCATATAACAGGGTGAGCTCCCATTACTTGTCCCAGCTTCTGCCAACCTAGCAGTTTCAAAAGCACATAAAAATGCAAGTAGAAAAAATAGGGACCACCTTTGGTGGGAAGGTAACAGCGTTCCATGTGCCTTTGGCGTTGAGTCATGCTGGCCACATGACCATGGAGACATCTTCGGACAGCGCTGGCTCTTCGGCTTTGAAACGGAGATGAGCACTGCCCCCTAGAGTCGGCAACAACTAGCACGTATGTGCGAGGGGAACCTTTACCTTTACCTATTCTAGGTTATGATGCAATACAATATGGTGGAACCCTATAGCGTTACTGATATGATATGGCACAGTGCAAGAGCTGGTACTTCTGCTGTTAACCAGGCAAAACACTTCCTTGCATATAAAAATATAGGCCAATAGGATATTTGTTCATTATCATTTTTGCATTTGCATTAAGAGAACTTAGATTTGCTACAAAGAAATACTGCTACAATCACAAGATGAGTGATTTAAAAAAAATGACACTTGCTATTTGTATCAGCTCCTAAGTACTTTAGAGAACCACATGAGCTGTGGCAGATTCTTTCTTTGCCTCATAACAATGAACATGACCGTTGCAACTTGTTTCTGGGGTGTGATGAGGAAAACTCACATCAGCAGTTGGATTCAATTTACACATGGTAGAATACATCTGGTAACACTTTTGCAATGACAGACAGGGAGTGCAACCAAACACAACACACACATACACACACAAACACACACACACACTTACATGCATACACTCATCAGGTTCCCATGCCAGAAACAAAATGTCTGAATCAAGAAATCAGCTGTTCAAAGAAGAACAAAAGTGATGTTTCTAAGAAGACAAGAAAATTGCTCAGGCAAACATGCAGAAATATTAAGCAACATGGAATGCAATGTTGTTGGTTACTTAGAACATTGCATAGAGCAAACAAGAAAAACAGACCCATACTTTATTTATTACCTAAATAAACAGTTTCTACAGCTTGTATTTTTGTGCTCAATGTTCTGACAATATAAATCCAGTTCCCCATCACTCCCTAATATCTATATTGTTTAGGGCTTTATATACTGTATGATTAGTTGGCAATGGTACTGTTCAATCTGTACTAATCTGTATGCATTTATATTGTCTGAGCTGTTCCCTAATTGGTTTCCATCCAAGTAATCCCACAGAGAATAAGGTTACATGCTGAAAAGGGCTGAGGTGAGAGAGTGGCTAAAAGGGGAATGCAAACTCTTTTTCCTGGTCTTATTAAGAATGCACTGCACACATCTGCATTTTCTAAAAAAAAAAAAGAAAGAAAAGAAAAGAAAGAAAAACAACAACAACTGCCTCTTTCTGAGTAAGTAGGAATTGTAGACAAGCACAGAAGGAGAGAAAAAGAAGATGATTTGAGACAGATCCACCCATTTTGGGGCAGCTCGGTCTTGGTTCTATATATACAGATTCTCACTGACTGGAGGATATGTGGAAAATTATATGTTTCACAGAGAGTATGGGATTTTTTTACAAATGTGTGAAAGAAAATGAGAAGGAGAAGGAGAAAATCTCCTTTTTTTCTCCCCTCTCTCCCTCTCTCTCTCTCTGTGCCTCCCATATCTTTCAGCAATAATTCTCAATTTTGTTTTCTAAGCCTATTTTTCAGATATCAGTAACATTGGAATGGACAACTTCCTTACAACCCATATAATCATTACAATTACACACTGATAGAAAAAAGAGGTAATCTGTTAGGCCTACTTAGACAGACTTAACATATGTATGTATGTATGTATGTATGTATGTATGTATGTATGTATGTATGTATGTATGGCTATTTCCTGGGATCATTAGATTTCTTAAGTGATACCTATGACTGTCCAGCACAAAAGATGGGCAGGTTGGTGCTGCTTCTTATAAATCAAGACAGACTCTCTCATTGATGCCAGAGCTCACCAGGCTACTTCTGCTGAAATAAAACACGAAATCAACATTTTGTTAAAGTGGCATCAGCACTACCAAACCCTATATCTAGTAACCCTATATATCTGTGTTACTAGATATATAATTCCCATTAAATATGGACCGTGAAGATGAGAAAAGAGATACAGATATGCAGAAGCATTTGTGGGTTAAAGGGATGTCAGATTCCTTCTCTTTCATCACCAGATAATCATGAGAATGCTTGTAAATATTTCTCTGTCTCTCTCTGCATATTTTGAATGGAAACTTCAGTTATATCAAAAGGACTCACAAGCAAAGTGTTTGGGAATAATGTATTAGACACAGAATACTAAAGAGATCTCTGTGTGTCTCCGTTTCAAAACTGTAAATGTAAAACCAACCTTATTGCTGGAAATATCGGCATGAAGTTTGAATTAATACAGAAAAGTTTATTTTAAAATTGTAAGAGTGCCCTTTTTTTGATGAATGCAGCTGGACTGATTTTTTTTTTAAATCACATCAGAAAGTATAGCAAAAATTGCATTAAAATTAATTATTCCACAGGATATGATTCTGATATATATTTAAAAGTGTAATAAGCTCAGCACTACTAATTATGGAATTTTATGGCGGTGAATTTTGAAAGCAAATCATATCAGAGCTCTACTCTGGCAAGTAGAAGTGGAATGGGTATACCCAGAATGCATTTCCAGTTATATAAACATGGAGATTTAAAAGAGATTTATGAATTAAATATGGAGAATCAGGTTTTATTTTATTTTTAGAGGTTTGTGATATGGTGGCACTTTCATGTTAAAAAAAAAGTGACGTGTGCAAATTAGGTTCACTGATTTGAACAGGCTTTATTTCCTGCATTTTCAGAATAACAGTTTATGTTGGATGCCTTCTTCTGTTTTATTATGTTGGATTTTATTTTTAAAAATCTGATAAATATTCACTAGTTTTTTATTTTTTTTCTTATTTCTTTTCAGCATTTTGTTTAAAATGTTTTCTTGCAATAAAACTCCATATTTTTTAAATAAATGCTGTTTAGTTTAATTTTATTTCATAGAATCCCCATAAATTATTAGACATAAAATAAAATATACATCAAATGTATACAGTATATATTTCAAGATCAAACTAAATATGTGTGCTAGAAAAATGACAACTTAAAATACTGTTCATCCCTTTATTATTTCTCTACTAACTTTACTCACAAACTAGTTTGTAGAAAATATATTGTCAGATAAATTTACCAAAGCTTTGGATTGGCCCATTCATTTTATTTTGCTATCTCTTTTTGTGATTCTTGCTATTAAACAATCTGATTCTGTAAATTATACATGCATGTCTAACATGGAAATGTAATTGATCAACGTAATATAAACCTTTGTAAACTTCCAAAATGCCTTTATTTTATATGCAATGTAGATTTTATATAAAATAGAAAGATTTATAAATTATGGAATTAATTCAGTATGCAAAACAAATGCATCCATCCTAATAATAATTAGTGAAAGATATGAAGGTAATGTAAAACATCTCTGCATTTTCATGGTATATACGAGAATATATCTGGAAAAAACATTCAACCTGTTTCCATGCATTTTAAAGAGGATGTCGTGCAGAAATGACATAGTATTCTTAAAGTACAACATGTAGAATTATAGTCTTAAATATTTCATGAAATGTGCAAAATATATAGCTTGACTATTAGCCTTTCCTATCACTGAAATAACAACCTTAAAATTATTGATATTTATATGTATTTCCTGATATTTTACATAAGTATATTCTCCATTTATGTTTAAAAGAATTAACTTTGATTAACTGTAATCAAAATGCAGGAAAAATAGAGGATATAATCAAAATAGTTAATTTTACAACCTTAAACATTGATAGACATCCCTACTATCCTGCTTGCAGTCAACATGTTAGATCTCACAATATTATACTATTTAAACATATTACCTATATCCCACAAATGTTCATTATGTACATAAAGTTTCTGTGAGTTTGCCCTATTGGTCTCAGTGGGATTTGCAACTGTATATGAAATTATGAATTTTATTGAAAATCTAAAGCTTGTTGATAGTTTTTATTTGCACTATTGCCAAGTCTAAGTTTTGTCACTCTTTCTCTTACATATTTTTAACATAGTGAAAATTATCTTTGTATTCAGATTGCCTTTGTATTCAACTGAAAGTTTGTATACATTATTCAGAAGTGTACATGCAATTTATAATTTCCAAAAACAACTCATCCACTTTGCTTGTGCCACTTTTTCTCTAAAATATAAGCCTTACAGCTACAAACTAGCTAAGAAGACAACATGGATTTAACCAGTTAGTACCCACTTTTTGTAGATGCCTCTGTTCCATTTGGGTGGAATTTCCCATGGCCTGGCCTGATATCCTAACGTACTTAGTAAAGTTTAAAGAAAAATATGCTGTTTCTGCAACAAAGCCCTAGGGCAAGGCTTGTTTAACTTAACCAGAGTTACTTCGTTTATCTTGCATAAGAGGGAACTTCTTATTTAATTTACCAATCTATTATAGGCAGAGACCCCCCCCTTCCCACAGGAGCACAAGGTCACTATTATATGTAAGGAAAATTAAGTTGATCTTCTTGGTTGCCTTACAGTTCTTTTAGTTCAACTACTCCAATAAATGAACATGTACAACAAGCCGAAGGGCTTTTTATTACAAATTTAATTCATTTCTCTAGACAACTGTGAAATTTGCCATTGACATTAGTCATTACCCCAAGGCGAACTAAAAGATGATCTCAGTTAATAAATGATCCTTAACAAGGAACACTCCCTATCTTCTTTGATATTGGCACAGCCACATTTTATTAATGTAGGAATTGCTTCCTGCCAGAACACTAGCATTCACGACTATTTGGTGTACTTGTTTCCTCTTCCGGCTCCTGATATTAATAATTATGCAATGGAGTAATTAACAGCACAAAGCGATGGTACCTTGAGCTTCCAGCTAGATTTTTTAACATGTTAACCTTCTGGGAAATAACGAACAGAAGCAAAGAGTCTCGCCAAATAAATGCAGGTTGATTTCACAGTGTGTAAAAGGCTAATTATCTGTGAAAAGTCTGACCTCAAGTAACTGACGCACACAAATGTGCAGGAATTTTATTTTAAATAAAACTCAGAGACTTTCAGTGCCTGAAGTACTACACTTACTTAGAAAGCAGCCCCCAACTGTGTCTTCAAACTTTTTTTGTCAGAGAAACATAGAGGTATTTATTCACTCCATCCAGGTATGATAGATAGATAGATAGATAGATAGATAGATAGATAGATAGATATGATATATGATATGATAAAATTTATACCAGAGTTGCATGCAAACAAACACTGTATTCCTATATAATAAATTGTAACTGGTTATTTGTAACTTATTCGGGAAAATAAGCTTTTGTCTTTCATTCCCTAGTATATAAACCTTGCATATGACAGAAGTGGGTTAAGTGCATATTGTTTACTGAAGACAGGATACCATAAAATACCAGAAATATCATTGTGTTTAAAAACAGATCCTATGTGTAATTCATTCTGATATAAGAATATTTATCAACTACCAATAATAAGAAAACCACAATTTTTTTGTCGCAGAAAAAAGGCATTTGCAAAAAGCAAACACATTACTGAGTGTGTAAAAATGCAATATTCCCATTTTCTAGTCAGACTTCCAATTTATTGAAGTAACAGAGCAGAAAATGCACTGACAGCTGTTACATTTTATTGCGAATTAGTATATACGTTTTATATCCACTGAGCAAATGCATGATACATTGTATTCCAGTAATTGCCACTGGCTTTCAAAATGGAAACTGAATGATCTTAGTGCAATTACACTCAGGAGAGTAAATGTAACAAGCCTCCGTTCTACATTAGAGTTCTTTAACAATACGAGGAATATACAGTATATATTTATATGTACACATACATACTAGAACCAAACCAACAAACAAACAGATAAAAGGTCAAAACACAGATAAATTATTTGGAATAAAAATGAATCACACTGTTTTAATACAGCTCTTGTAGGTTAGAAGATTAATAAAGTCTCTAGGAAAGACATGGAAATTTTCACCAGCCTGAAGTTATGACTTTCACCCAGCTTCAAAACTCTCTCTCCCCCCCCCCACACATTTTGAGTAGGGGAGGGGGGAACAGAAGAGGATACAGCTGAATAGTTGGAAAGAGTTTTCCTTTCACTTCAAAATGCAAACAGTACCTCCTGTTAAGCAAATACTTTTCAATTTAATGTTTACATGTGCATCAGTATAATGTCTGGCAGTGTGCATTAATATCATATATGTATGTATCAAGGCATGTATGTATATATGTGTATAAGGGTACGTGTGTTATATAAATAATCAATCCCTTTGGAGAACCTTTGCTGCAAGTATTGCGTTAGGATATATTTCAAAGAGCTGATGTTAGGAGAAAGAACTAACTGAATGCATTAAGGAAAAGACACTCAGTTCCCCCCTTCCAAGCCCATACTAACCTTAATAGTATATCTTAAACCATTTCTTTTGGAAACCAGTATTCTGACAGCTTCTTCACCTTCATTCTTTATGGTGAGGCATTCAGGAAGGTCAGCCGTATCATTCCCTCTAGTGGCTACTCGCTCTATTTGCAGCAACATGGAAAGTGACGGCCCTTCAGCAGACCACCTCAGGGGCATTTGTGTAATTTCTAAGCTTACAAGAGAAAGAGTGTGCGTGTGTGTGTGTGTGTGTGTGTGTGTGTGTGTGTGTGTGTGTGAGTCTGAGCAGAGAATAGGCCAGGCAGTCTATCGCAGCAGCAAATAAAAATTATCAGTCATTTAAAACAATATGTTAGTGAGGGCTACAACTTAATCAACACCAACCTGCTGACATAGATTTGCAATTTGAACAGGTTATTAGTGATCGAATTAGCAACATGTCACAACTTGCATCTGATTTATTAGAATAACCGATGAATGCAAGGGGATCATAAACAACATACAAGACATGTTTCAAAGCTTAGTGACTGTAATGCCACACAAGTTTGAAAAAATATAAAGGAAAGGGCAGACATTATCACAAATGCATTTTTGTTCTTTTTTACATAGTTTTTTTAATTTTATTTACATTTATATCCCGCCCTTCTCCGAAGATTCAGGGCGGCTTACAGTGTGTAAGGCAATAGTCTCATTCTATTTGTATATTTACAAAGTCAACTTATTGCCCCCCCAACAATCTGGGTCCTCATTTTACCTACCTTATAAAGGATGGAAGGCTGAGTCAACCTTGGACCTGGTGGGACTAGAACCTGCAGTAATTGCAGGCAGCTGTGTTTTAATAACAGGCTTCTTACAGCCTGAGCCACACCGCGGCCCTGAGCCACACCGCGGCCCTTGCTGACACTTGCTGGAATAAACAAGCATTTATTATTATTATGGTTTGCCCCAGATGCTTGGGAAGAAATTAATAGATGTATTAAAAATATCAACTGATTGACTGCATGGCAATAATAATAATAATAATAATAATAATAATAATAATAATAATAATAATAATAATAATAATAATAATAATATACCCTCTAATAAGGCACTACACCTTGATGTGCTTGTGGAGCTTGCGTGCTCTGAGGAAGACGAGAGCTATGCCAGAGGTTCAACTATATTGGACAGGTCTCATCAGAGGACTCAGACAAAGAGTGTTCCTCCCATAAAAAATATGGTGAGAAATAATTTACAGAAATCCCTACCTCATTGATCATTGCCAGGTTAACAAGGGCCACACTATTTTGGGTATTCCTGGACCTTTGGTGACAAATGAGTTACACAGCTCAGGGCTATTGTCTGATAAACCAGGGCCAGCAGCTGCAGAACTACTGGAAGAAAAGTTGCTTCCCCATCACAAATATATGAAGGCTGAAAAGAAAGAAATAATGAATTGCTATGAAAAACAAGCTCCCACATGAAGACGATATGTGCCTCTTCTGTAAAGAACAACATCCAAAATCAGAAATAATAGAACAGAGGCTACCTGATCAACACTGATTTATAATATGAATTCTAAAATGTGATTGCAAAAACTGCAAAGTTACCTAGGGCAAAAAATTCAAAACTTTGCCAGAAGTAGCTCAGGCTGTAATGGGAAACTGTGGTGAGTTGATAATAGAGGAAGCAGAATAGCTGTTGAACCATTTTCGTTCCCAAACCAGACACCTTCTCCTCTGCCTTCTTTTTAAAAAGAATAAAACCATCTAACTAAAGAAGTAGAGGATTTGAATCAAAGAATAACTGAGCATCTAGAACAGCACAAAAATAACAGAATAAGTTTCTTTCATTGAAGCTTGTTCCAAAGAAATAGCTAGCACAAGCATTAAAAGGTGCCAGAACTGTAATACTAAATATATTGTAAGAACTAATGTACAGCACTGCTGCAATTATAACTGAATACCTGGGATGCAAACTAAGCCCCCCCCCCCCAAAAAAAAGCAAAAAAGTTTTTTTTTTTTTGCTTTTTTGCATCAGCAAAATGGAAAATCAGACTGGAAAATAAGATCAGCATGCTGAGATCAGATGTAAGCAAATTAGAACAGATGAAAGAAAAGAAACTCAAGAATAAGAATATGGAAAAGTACCTGATCATGAAATATCAATTAGAAATAAGGAAGATTAAGGAAGCACTGAAACCAGCAAATAACATCTATAGTCAAGAAGATCAGCAGATATGAAGCTCAAATTACACATTATAGGCAGAATTTCCAATTTCAGTTGAATCAGAAACCACCAATGGAGATATGCAGTGACCCATCAACAACTTACAAAGAAAAGAAACAGTGAAGCTTGGGGGGTTAGCTATGGGATGACCCAAAAAATATAACAAGAAGCAGCTTGGATAAAGGAGATGGATAAGAATAAAAAAGAAGCTGAAATGAAAGCACTTTTAATAACAACAGAAATGGTGGAGAAAAGTTAAGGAAGATCAAGAACTGGACAGCAGCATTAACGATGAACTGCATGGTAGACATCTGACTGGTCTATGTCCACTCATTGCTAAATAATTTAACAACCTACTGCAATGAAATGAAATTGAAAATTGGTTAATGTCTGGCAAAACCTACCTGATAGTGAAAGATCTAGCAAAATGGGCAGTAACAGGCAAATACAGTCCAATTACCTGCTTATCAACAACTTTCAAATTGCTAACTGGTGTGGTTGCTGATGCAGTCCAACAGCATCTAGTTAAAAATAAGCACCTGAACAGAAAGGAACCCGCCCAAAAAGTAGAGGAACAAAAGATCAATTCCTAATAAAATCAATCAAAAATAAATCAAGAGTTTGGCTGAAGACGATTGTTAGAAATACTTGGCCATCCTTGAACCTCAAGATACTGGGTTTAGAAAATTTAGAACTCTGCCACCTTTGATATGACCTGAGTTTAACTCATTGAATAATCTGTTACAATATCCTTCCTGTCGAAGACTACTTCAGCTTCAATCGTAACATTACACGACCACATAATAGATTTAAACTTAATGTGAACTGCTCCAATCTTGACTGCAGAAAATATGACTTCAGTAATAGAGTTGTTAATGCCTGGAATTCACTACCTGACTCTGTGGTGTCTTCCAAAATCCCCAAAACTTTAACCAAAAACTATCTACTATTGATCTCACCCCATTCCTAAGAGGTCTGTAAGGGGCGTGCATAAGAGCACAAATGTGCCTACCGTTCCTGTCCTAATGTTCCCTTTGATTGTATCCAATTTGTATAGTTTTTCTTTTTTTTATACTTATGTTTATATGTATGCTTATATATTATATAGTTATTTCATGCTTATGCTTATATATACTATTGTGAAAAATAAAATAAATAAATAAATAAAATAAATAAATAAATAAATAAATGACAAGCACACTGAAGTCAGGAAGAAGATTAATAGTAAACATCATGAAAGTGAATAAGATCTTAAAGTGGAAGACATCTGAGACAATGGCGAATCCACATATAGACGAGAGGTCGAATGAATAGCCTTGTGGTACGACCGAAATAATTTGGAACTGAACACACTCAAAACCGTAGAAATGGAGACTTCCAGTATGGCTCCGCTCGTTGAGAAGCAGCTTTGATTAGGCTGCTAACTCCCTAGTCTGTAGAGCTGTCAGGACATCGTAAATCTGGTCCAACAGCTTGAAAATCTCTTCCCTTGGGCAAAGAGGGAGAGATGAGCATTCAGGCTGAAGTTGAGACACCCAAATATAGCCACAGAAAAAGCTTCTGAGGCTTGCGGGGAGCTCTCCTTTCATAGCCTGATAAACTCCTGGCTGGGGGAGGGTATCTGCCTTTCATGGCAGACAAAACGTAGCGTCCAATTTCCACGGCAGGAATTGATTTATGATGGATTGTAACGTGGATGGAGCAGAACCTGGAGTTCTAGCATTTGTTTGTAAGAAGACTGCAAGCCCCTGAGGATATATTTGCTGCGAAGATAGGAGAAAAGAAAGCAAATGGCGGTTTTGTGGAATGTGTGTAGTACTGGAAACGAAAGCTAAAGAAATGCTTACTAACAGCTAGTGTCAAATTAGAAGATATATAGGAAGATACTGATTAAATGGAAGAAATGAGAATTTTATGATTTATATTTTTTCTTCTTCTTTGGAATTATAGTGATTCAGAAGAAAAGTTTTTTGAATTTTTCTTTTTGAATTTTTTTTTTTGGTCCGTTATTAGGTTATATTTTTAAAAAATGGCTTTTAAGCAAATAGTACCAAAAGTCATTAAAAACTTTGAAATTTCTTCAGTTCAGATTCAAAAGATTCAAAAATTAAAAGAAGAAATCAAAAAGGAATTAAGAAATTCTTTACAGGAGTTTTTGGAGTGTCATTTTTTAGAAATAGATCAAAAATTTGATGAAATAGAGAAAGAGATGTTGGATTTTAAGGAAGTGGTGGAAGAGCAGAAGAGGGAAATGAAAATGGTAAAGGATGCTTATGAATTTAGATAATGTGGAAGTAATGATTTTAATTGTTTACTGTTATATTGTGGATGTAGTTTAAATGATTATTTGTTTTAATTGACACGTTTATAGATAGTAAAAGTTATGAAGTTAAGCTGGAAATATTATATTTGAGAGATTTTATTCGAAATGATATTTGATTGGGAGTAGTATTGGAAGATTGGATATTAAATGTTATGACAATTGAAGAAATATATAAGTGATAAAAATTTGAATTTGAGAAGCTGGATTGTAATTTAAGAAATGGACTTATGAAATTTTAAGGAATATACAAGTGGGAAAAAAATTTGAATTTTAGAAGATGGACTAATTTTTAAAATGGACTGTAAGAAGAACAGACATTAAATGTTATGGCAATTGAAGAAATATATAAGTGATGAAAATTTGAGTTCGAGAAGATGGACTGTAATTTGAGAAATGGATTTATGAAATTTGAAGGAATATACAAGTGGGAAAAAAATTGAATTTGAGAAGATGGATTAATTTTAAAAATGGACTGTAAGAAGAAGTAATATGTGAAGTTGGTATTGCTTCTTTTCTTTTTTTTCTTTTTATTATTCTTTCCTATCTCTTTATTTTTATTGTGAGGGGATCTAAAGTTTCAAATTTTTAAAGGTGGGAGGTTATGTATATTTTGTATACTTTAGCTTGTGATTGTTGGTGATAATACCCGGTATTTGCTCTGGGAAGTCTGGGGGGGGGAGGAGGGGGGGAAGGGGGGGAAATGATACATGGATTGATTATTAATGTACAGTAATTTTTGAAGATATGAAATTAAAATTTAAAATGATATTGGGGATGCTCGACTGCCATTTCAGAAAGAAAAGGAGAGAGGAGTAGAAGGAGGGAAGAAAGTAGGTAGGAAAGAGTAGAGAAGGAGGAGGGGAATAAGAAGGTTAGAAAGGGTGGAAGAAGGGAGGAGTGGAGAAGGAGGAGAGGAAGTAGTAAAGTGAAGGAGATGAAGGATGGGAAAGTAGTAGAGGGTAGAGAGGGAGGTTGTGAAGAAAGGAAGTGGCAATCGGGCAGGCCTGAATTAGTAATAAATAAAAATTAATGATTAATGATGGATAATAGTTTGTACATAAATATGATGTTGGAAAATGGAAATAAAAATTATTTTTTTAAAAAAAACACCGTAGAAATGGTGGTAGACTTTAGGAGAAACCCTTCCATACTTCTACCCCTCACAATACTAGACAACACAGTATCAACAATAGAAAACTTTAAATTTCTAGGTTCTATCATATCGCAAGATCTAAAATGGACAGCTAACGTCAAAAACATCATCAAAAAAGGAAAACAAAGAATGTTCTTTCTGCACCAATTCAGTAAGCTCAAACTGCCCAAGGAGCTGCTGATTCAGTTCTACAGAGGAATTATTGAGTCTGTCATTTGCACCTCTATAACTGTCTGGTTCAGTTCTGCAACACAACAAGAAAGACACAGACTTCAGAGGATAATTAGAACTGCAGAAAAAATAATTGCTACCAACCTGCCTTCCATTGAGGACCTGTATACTGCACAAATCAAGAAGAGGGCTGTGAAAATATTTACAGATCCCTCACATCCTGGACATAAACTGTTTCAACTCCTACCCTCAAAACGACGCTATAGAGCACTGCATAACAGAACAACTAGACACAAGAACAGTTTTTTCCCGAAGGCCATCACTCTGCTAAACAAATAATTCCCTCAACACTGTCAAACTATTTACTAAATCTGCACTACTATTAATCTTCTCATCGTTCCCATCACCAATCTCTTTCCACTTATGACTGTATGACTGAAACTTTGTTGCTGGTAATCCTTATGATTTATATTGATATATTGACCATCATTTGTGTTGTAAATGTTGTACTTGATGAAGGTATCTTTTCTTTTATGTACACTGAGAGCATATAGAAAAAAAATTCTATTCTATTCTATTCTAAGAAATGCCATCAAAGCAATTAACACCTGGCCAATTCAAGTCATTAGATACACAGCTAGAATAGTGGACTGGACTCAGGCAAAACTAAAAGTCCTGGATACAAAGACCAGAAAAATAATGACAACGAATCATACATATAAATTGTACAAACTGGTTAGGCAGGAGAAATGACAAATAGAAGTTGAAACAGAAGTCCTGCTCTATTTTTAGAGAGCTCAAAACAAAAAAAAATGTTTGGGATTCCTTGTTGGCAGATCAATAAAGGACTTGAGTGAACCATCTCCCTGAGGAAATATATATTGGTGTAGGAGAATATTTTTGCAATGTCCCAGAAGAATGGCTGAATTCTTCTCATGCATCCAGCTTGTACTAAATGAACTGTGATGATGAAGAGACAGCAATCTGGCACAAATCCATATTGCTATACTCTATAACCAAGAAGAGGAAGACTAAGATAGATAGATCAACTTAGTCAAAAAAATCTATATTAGAGATACTTTGAAATCTTATTTATTAATGTCTTTGTTTGCTCAGTCTTATTAGGAATACAGAAGATGTAGCTACAGAGTATGACGTGAAAGTTGGATTTGGATGAGAAGACATTCCTAGCCTGAGGGCGAGTCAGGGCAGGAGGTGTTATCCAAATGCTTAATGAGAGCTCCAAGCTAGCAAAGGCCAGCTGAAAATTATTGAATTGTATCCCCAAATGTGTAACGTATTGTGCAGCCTGTTACGCTACTCAAGTCAATCCAAGAAATCTTTTTGGACTGAGCTCTGTGGCTTTAACCTTTTGAGGCCAAAATCAGGTTTAAAGAGAAGGCAACCAACCAACCAACCCTCAAAACAACAGAAGTTTGTATTTTTTAGGAACCTCAATTATATAAATGGAGAATCCCATGCAATTGTCAGAAAAGTTTTCCACGTCTATGAATTATTTTAATAAATTCCTATGAGATTTTAAAAATGAGGAAGAGGCAGCACCACAAGCAGAAAAATCATAACAATTGGAAACTTGGTACAATAGGATATTTTTGAGAACGTATTTTCTTCACAAATTATCTTTCTAAAATTAAGGGTTGTATGATCAGGATTACTAAATAGGTTAACACCAAACTCTTCAAATTAAGAACTAAGACCACGATTTCGCTAACAAATTCCCTATTCGATACTACTGGCCCAACACCCTATACAATATTTTTCTAAGTCAGCTTTAGTGACCTAGGAGGGAATGTCTAATAATATATCCTTTTGCAGAATAAATTTGCTGCCATGACTTTGGTGAGCTAGAGATCCTAACCCACATTTTTTTTTGTTTTTTAAATATTCTTTCTAGAACAGTTTCTATAGAAAGTTTGTCAACCTTGGCAACTTTAAAATGTGTGGATTTTAACTTCTGGATGCTGGCCAGGGAAATTGTGGGAGTTGAAGTCCACATATTTTAATTTTTATGAGGTGAGAAACAGTGGTCTAAAGTGATCAATGCTCTACCCCAGGAGTCTGCAACCTTAAACACTCAAAGAGCCATTTGGACCCATTTCCCACAGAAAAGAAAACACCGTGAGCCACAAAACCCTTCCCATGCCTGACTATTTCTTGAGCGGCCACAAAACTATTATATGTTGTTGAATTAAACATTCTATTTTCTTCTGAAACTTTTCTTTTCTTGGATTCATCTATGGTTGGTCTATTAAGGTTTGAAAAGCTTAATAAATCTCGTGCTGGCAGGTGTCACACATTGGCGGTTGTGACACATATTTTGAGTCACAGGAGTCGCAGCAGAGGGGTGAGCCACAGGTTGGTGACCCCTGCTTTTACCCACATAAGTCCACTTGTTCTGAGTATACAATTGATTTTTTATTGTTGCAGCAGAACCCTAACATCTCCAGGAGGCATGCATTTTTTTTCAACTGGTATTGCTTTATATATGAAATTATTGTCTTAATTTTACTATCTAATAAAACAAATCTTTTTATACTTTTGATGCTGTTTTCTGTTGCATCTCACCTTCACTGACACCATAAGATATGCACAATAACACAGATACAAGCACAGACAGGAGTCAGTTAAATACTGTGTGTGTTAGTGTTTTATTTCTAAAGTAGTTTTATAACCTAAATTGCTAGTTTTAAGTATTTAGGTGTTTAATATTTAGCAATTTATACTGTCACACCAAATCATTTTATTTACTTCTATTGGCTTCTAGAAAATCTAAGATTCTTAATTTGAGCCTTGTAGCTTCTGGTAAAAATTGCATTAAATGCTAACCAGCTACTGTAATAAAGGTAGTCAAATATTCATGATGCCATCTCTTTCATCTCCTACAGTCTTTAGGATATACATCCACAATTTGGAGCCAGCCTAGGCTTTCCTTTTGCATTCTATCCTGAGGTTATTTTAAAAACCATTCTTGAGGTTTTCCCAATTGGGGGTGGGTAGAGAATGAGGAGATTGGAGTTGGTTATGAATGGTGTTCAAATTTGGGCAGTTTTTCGCTACTATATCTGAGAAAAACTCCTAACATTACAAAGCAAAAGATGAAAATATTTCAAAAAGGTTTGGGGGAATTTAGGGTTGTTAATTATATTTCTAAAACCAGGTGTCACTATTGCTGAGTTTTCTTGGCATTTTATTTCTCTAGGCCTTCATAAAAGGGTCCAAGAATTCCAAACTATTTTCAAATGCTACTGAGAACATATTTTTATATTCTGCCAGTACAGCATTCATTCCAATGTGCATTGCTTATTTTCAAGTGGATATTGTGACAACGTCTTTCTGCTTAGAGTGTCTCTCTTCAGGCACCTTATTTGCCTGATCTGACTCCAATGTGTGACTTCCTACATTCCCCAGAGTACTCATTTCAAGTGTCATAACATCCACAAGAAGAAAGTTTCCAAAGTTGAAGAGTTTGATTCTTCTGGCTAAAGCTAACTCCTCTTTTACTTCATTGATCTTTTGAATTGCTTAGTTTACATGTACTTCTCTGATTCCAGGTAAGGTGTCAACTCTTCTGGCTCTATTTTGTTTAAATCTCTGCATTTCTTAAACTTCATGATACTATGATTGAAAGTTGTTTCTATTTAAACTCATAAATCTTATAATATGATTCGATATTCTTTTTTATATTATTTAACCTAGATTGTTTATATAATAAACATGTTTTAGTATTCTGCTAAAGTTGTTAACATGTTTTTCTTTTCATTCAGTTCGATGAGAATAAAAGTCCTTTCTGTGGAAGGAGGGAATATTTTAAATGAAACTTTTATGGGTGTTTTTAGCTGTTGCCTAAGTTATGAAACAGCTGAAAAATATGTGTGAATTTTCTTTCCATATATAATCATCTCTAATGATTTGTAACCCCAAGGTTCTGAAAAAAGTATTGTTAGGGAAACTGTCGCATGATGGAGAAATATACAATAGAAAAAAAAAACAGCATTCTCTGCAATTCTGCACGGAGACGGCTTTGGACGCGTTGGTGGATGACCTCTGGAGGGCCAGGGACAGGGGTTGTTCCTCTACCTTGGTCCTATTAGATCTCTCAGCGGCTTTTGACACCATCGACCATGGTATCCTGCTGCGCCGGTTGGAGGGATTGGGAGTGGGAGGCACCATTTATCGGTGGTTCTCCTCCTATCTCTCTGACCGGTCGCAGACGGTGTTGACAGGGGGGCAGAGGTCGTCCTCGAGGGGCCTCATTTGTGGGGTACCTCAGGGGTCGATTCTCTCGCCTACCCTGTTCAACATCTATATGAAGCCGCTGGGTGAGGTCATCAGTGGTTTCGGGGTGAGTTATCATCTGTACACTGATGATACTCAGCTGTACTTTTCCACCCCGGACCACCCCAACGAAGCGGTCGAAGTGCTGTCCCGGTGCCTGGAAGCCGTACGGGTCTGGATGGGGAGAAACAGACTCAAGCTCAATCCCTCCAAGACGGAGTGGCTGTGGATGCCGGCACCCCGGTACAGTCAGCTGCTCCCGCAGCTGACTGTTGGGGGCGAGTTAGTGGCCCCAAAGGAGGTGGTTCGCAACTTGGGCGTCCTCCTGGATGGTCGGCCGTCCTTTGATGGTCTGGCGGCCATCACCAGGAGGGCCTTTTACCAAGTTCGCTTGGTTCGCCAGTTGCGTCCCTTCCTTGACCGGGATGCCTTATGCACAGTCACTCACGCTCTGGTTACGTCTCGGCTGGATTATTGTAATGCTCTCTACATGGGGCTGCCCTTGAGGTGCACCCGGAGGCTGCAGTTAGTCCAGAATGCAGCTGCGCGAGTGGTAATGGGAGCCGCTCGTGGCTCCCATGTAACACCACTGCTCCGTAGTCTGCACTGGCTTCCTGCAGTCTTTCGGGTGCGCTTCAAGATCCTGGTTACCACCTTTAAAGCGCTCCATGGCTTAGGACCCGGGTACTTACGAGACCGCCCGCTGTTACCTTATGCCTCCCATCGACCCGTACGCTCCCACAGAGAGGGCCTTCTCAGGGTGCCGTCCGCCAAACAATGTCGGCTGGCGGCCCCCAGGAGTAGGGCCTTCTCTGTGGGAGCACCGACGCTCTGGAACGAACTCCCCCCTGGCTTACGTCAAGTGCCTGATCTTCGGACCTTTCGTCGTGAGCTAAAAACATATTTATTCATTCAAGCAGGACTGGCATAAATAGTGGATTTTAAATTGGGGTTTTAGTAATATTTTAAATTTTTAAATCTTTTAATTACCGGCCATTTAGTAATAGTTTATTTTAATCTCTTTTAATTGTATATACTCTGTATTTTATTTTGGCTATACACCGCCCTGAGTCCTTCGGGAGAAGGGCGGTATAAAAATTTAATAAAATAAATAAATAAATAAATAAATAAATTTCACAACAGTAAAACTGAAACATACTATTTTTTAAAAAAAATCTCAAACACATTCCAAAGCATCCTGTGGGTTAGATACAAAAACCAAAACCTTAAGTTGTAGGTGCTCCATCACTAGAGGTTTTCAAGAAGAATTTAGACAACCATTTGTCCAAAACTGTATAAGGTTTGCACAAGCAAGGGTTGGGCTAGAAGACCTCCAAGGTCCCTTCCAACTCTGTTATTCTATGAGTCTGTAGTTCTATGTTTTTAATTAACTGCAAAAAGAAGACAGATCAGAAGCCCTCATGTCTGGTGTATTCTACCTTTCACTTATTGTACCTTGCTCCATAACTTTATATAATCTTATTTATTAGCTTCATTTATACATCCCATTTCCAAAAGATCCTTGTAGCTTATCTATGGATCTTCCTATATTTTCTCTCTGTAACAGCAACTCTATGAGTTAGAGAGCTGAGACAAGATTGAGTGGTCCAGAGCCACCCATTAAGTTTTTCTTGTCTGAGAACAGGCTTCAATCAGTGTCTCCTCAATCTTTGAACATTTTAAGCTGTGCTCCAATCTTCTCATGTTGGACTTTATAAATGTCCTTAGTTTTAATCCCTGGATTGATTTCAAACTATTGGTTGACAGTCTGACAATGTTCTTGCATAGGAATCCTGTCCTATTGTTTCTTCCCCTATGTATATATATGTTTATAGTACCTCGTTTCTCCTCATATATACATTCATATATTATATAACCCTTTATGCAATGCTTGTATATATTGTTACGACAAAATAAATAAATAAATAAATAAATAAAAGGCTGACCAAGAAAAAAATAAGCTCAAAATGCCATCTCAGCAAAAAGTGCTTTCTCTTTATACCTGGTCTGAAACTATTCTAAAAACTTTCATGGTGGCTTCTGTTCAAGATTTGTGAATGAAAACAAACAGGGTATATTGAGGTTTCCTGTGGTAGTAATGAAATGAAGGGGGAATGAGAAAATGACAGAAAGAATATTTTAGAGATTTGTATAAACATGACAGTTATATGGGGAACTGTGGAACTGAAATGAATACTTAAATATTAGTATCCATAGAAAGAATGGTAAGAAAAGCATAAACGCTGAATGAATTTTGAAAAATGGTACAGCTGAAGGTCTAGACAGTTACAATACAGATGTGATTCACTTATGGAGTAGCTGTACAACAGGCTTAATGTGAGTTTGTGAAAAGTGTACTGTTTTTGAGAGTGGGAAGCATCCTGTTATTCCTTATTTAACACACCACGGAGGGAAAAGTAACTCAAATGAATGGCAAAATTGTTTGAACAGTTTGTCAACTCTGCTTGGACAAAAGTCTGATTGAAAGAATTTGAGGAGTGACAATGAGTAAAATTTGTGAAGTACATTGTGGCTTTATGCCAGTCAGGAAGGGTAGGTGATTGGAAACATATCAATCTCTGTGTAAGACATATTTTACCTAATATAAATGGCATTTCCCCCTAATAATTGTAATGTATTTGAAAAAGTCATTGAGATTCTTTTATACGGAACCCATATCACTTTGCATGATCTTACAAAGGGAAAAAAATGCAAGGAAAAAATTGTATGAAAAACCCAAGGTGATGCCAAAAAAATCAACAACTGGAAAAGTAACTGCTTAAATATATTAGGTGAACATAGTGACTTTTAGTAAATCAATATTTCAGGGACAATTAAGATTGTAAGACCATGCCTGTGGTTTGTACTCACTAGCTAGATTGAGCATTACCTGACAAAATAGCTGGTCAGTGGGAAAGTCAGAGAAAATTCTGGTGTGATATAAAGTCTCTAGGAAGAGAGAAGTGACTAGTAGCAGCACAAGACAAGGAAAAATATGCAACATTCAGTAAGGTTGTTATAGCTTCAGTGCTGAAAATTAGAAAGACATATATTTTGTAATTGGCATTGCTGACAAAGAAGTGGCACTAAAGTTACAGATGGAGTCAGAACTGATGCTGGAACAAGCCAGCCTGAATAGCTTGTCACTTGGAGCTCATTAAGAAGTAAAATGCAGATCAGGGAACAGCTGAGCAGCTGGGTCAGGTTGTTCATTGGCTAATTTAGCCTAAACAAGAAAGAGGAAAAGAATGAAACATGTTCCAGGAGAGTAAAAAGAAAGCAAAAGCTCTGGCAGAAGGGGAGATGTCACCCACTTGATGCAATGACAAAAAATTTGGAAGAAAGCTGACAAAGAGAAGTTGAAGAAGGAAAGTGCAATGAATTAGATAGGATTTTTGGGGGGTGGGGTGGGCTACCTTGAAATTGCTATTCAACAGAGAGTCCTTTGTTGGGGCATTGTTACATTATATTTTAAAATCAAAGCTTGTCCTTGTGCTTAGAATATGTTTGTTGTTGAGTTCACTGTATAAGGAATATTTTAGTTAAGTGCAGTAGGTGTTGGATAAGGGTATTCAAATAAGGACTGGCCTACGACAACAATGCACAATGCTCTTTTATTAGTTTAAAATGAGGGGTGTATAATTGGAATCATGTGAGCCTTAAAGCTCTGGGTAAGTTGTGCAGCTGTTCTAAAATTTGCCACCCAACTGTTAATTTTAGGGTGATCAAAATGATTACTAGTAGGGGAGTAACCATATGAACTATATTTACAGCTGTCAATTAAATTGTGTTGATTACCAATTTGTTTCAGGTCCAACATCTATGTGTTTGTGTTCAGAGCACTTTGGAGTCACCGGCTCCTATTCAGACTGGCTACTCACTAAGGTCTGGTGAAAAAGATCATCTCAGTGTCTAAATAGCAGCCAAGACTCATTGGCACACAAAGGAAAAAGACCACTAAAAATGTACCCATTAGGATACCATATGAACATTGACTCTAGAAATATCTATTTATAGAATTTCCATTTAGGAAGACTAATTATGTTATCTATTGAGCATGCTTTGTATAGTATTCTTCAAAGGTTTTTGGTTTAGTCCTGTTCTTTTCAATTAAAGTATTTTCAATTAAAGTAATTTACTGTATTTAACTGAGACTATTCACAAGTATAAATGCACTAGAATGGTGAGACTAAAGTTGTGGGATATAAACTGGAATTATGAAACACAGAGGCATAGACCGAAATAAAAAGAGTTGTGGATCCTTGACCTGGTTTGGCATTCTGATCTTGGAGTAAATAGGTAGTTTAAAAAGAAAGTGTGAAGATGAGAGACAACACTTTTTGTTTGTCTTGAGAGTCCAGAATCCAGATTTGCTATGCTTTTCATCATCACTAAGAAATGTATGACTCTTCCAAACATTGACAAACTACCTTACCATTGGACGTAGTAGCTATGTCTGTGAGAGTCCTTTTTCTATAGCTCTCAGTACTACAACTGGTATATGTTTGTGTGTGATCTTGGATTTCTAGATTACAAACTCAATGTGATGTTGATATACCTTTTTTAAAAAAGTATAATTTTCAAATCCCAAGAAATAATATCTCACTCTATTCTGTGTTTATCAAATTGCCATTTAAAATATTTGGCTTTCTGATCAGCTACTATATGAAGGATAGAACAGATTTGGAGAAAGGCAATGAAGATGATCAGGAGATTAAAATTAAGTTCTATCATCACACAACTTGAAATATTTGGTCTTAAAAAGAGAAGAATGAAGTAAGATAGCACTTTTCAAGGATATAAAGAGTTATCATATGGAAGATCATTCCAAGTTCTCTATATCCATGCCAGAGGCATGACATGCAATACCAGATTTGAATCACCATGGTTTTGTTTTTTTTTAAAAGTTTGCTAAGAGGAAGACCTGTACAGTCATTGGAGTCTACTCAGAGAACAAGTATATTCACTGTATATATGAAAGCAAAAGCTAGACATAGCCTAATGGCTTCTTTGAACATTATTTTTCAATGGTAACCAAACCAAAATTAATCATAGTAATCTGTCTATGACAAGATCATTTGACTTTCTTGTACCTACATATCAGAATTCGGTTGACAGTGGAAAACCAAACTAAGGATATGACTTGCTTAATGAAGCCAGATTCTAGTGTGGCATATCTGTAGTTTCTAAGCTAACCATGAACCAGATCTGTTTGAGCACCCATAGTGTGAATGTGGACATGATTCAGAAAATGAAACTAGTTCCAAAATTCCCCATGTCAATTCAGGAAAAGAGACTTTCAGATGGCAACATGTAGAGAACACTGGTAGAATCTTCATACTATTGTGTGACCACACAACTTGAGCATCTGTACTCAAAATTAGAAGATGTCTGAATGGGAATTCAAATTAGTGAAACAGGTTTTCTACAATGCTTCCTTTCTACCTTTCTGCTTTCCAACTGCTTGCTATACAGATGATTGACCTGATAAACTCAGCTTGTTGAAACATGTTTCTCTCTCTTTAGCCAAGTTCCATAACTTGTCAAGCCAGCTTCATGCTTCAGATGACAGCTTAATCTAAGATTAAAAATGCCACAGTATTTTCAATAATAGCTAAACCCTGCTGCCTTGAGAAAAGGCTTTCACTGAAGTGTTCCAGGAGGAGGTCTAAAAAAAAATATATACCTCCTGTTTAAATTTTTCTCCACAGGCTTCAAACAACTAAAATAGTTCTTTGGCTTCATAACCATTTTGAACTGAATAAATAGACTAATATTTCTAGAAAGGTGAAATGATATTTAGATTTGACAGAAACAGGATTTAAAAGCGGAGAGCTTTCTCCTATGTGGGAGCTGCTATAATGTTCTATTATCCCTGCAGGAATGGAGAGAAATTCTTGTAAATATTACTTATTTAACAGAACATTCTTCAACAACCTATCAAACTGCTTAGCAATATCATAGGAACAAATCATGGGAGACTGGTGAGTTAAAATTATTAACTGCTGTCTTAATTTTACTCAATCAGAGCATTCACTTTCAACAAGGAGGTTTCTGGATTATAGCTCTCTTAAATAACTCTGTGCAAATGAGATACAGCAACTGTACGTTATTGCAGTATGTGGGGACTTTTCCCCCTAGACTGCTGATGTTAAATATCTTTGGGTGGGGGAGTGTAGAATGGGTTAGATTTTAGCAGAAAATATTTGAACATTGTACGTCATTACATTTAATGATAACATCCAAGCCATAATATGGGCCTATGTTAATTTGTAAGCAAGGGGAAAGAATAATTTTAGTGACTCGTGTCCACAACTTAAAGATTCTGCTCATCCAAGTATGGGTTGTTTTGTGCCTGAGGGAAAGAAAAAAATAAAATTAGTAGCAATCTTTATAAATTATAGATAGAAATTTATATTGCATTGACTTCACTGTTGGGGGAAAAAGGATAAATGCCTCTCAGTGAAAGGTGTAGGAAAAAAATATCTAGAAGAACCCAGTGCAATATCATATTAGCAATATTAGGCAATTTTAATATCATCTATCTTTCTGTGTTTCTCTATATGCATACATACTGTACATTTACTGTATATTGCAAGTTTTCTTCAAATGCTCATAGTAACACACATAATTTGCACCACTTCCATTTTATTCTCACAATTATATTACCTGAAGCACGGGTTTCAAACTGGTGGCCCACGGGCTGGATGCATCATGTGTAGGCTACATACACCCCGGCTCCACCAAGGCAAAAACGTTGCGATACTTCGTGATGTCACAAGATGTGATTGAGTTTGACACATGTGCCTTAGAGCAGGGGTCTCCAACCTTGGTCCCTTTAAGACTTGTGGACTTCAACTCCCAGAGTCCCTCAGCCAGCAAAGCTGGCTGAGGAACTTTAGGAGTTGAAGTCCACAAGTCTTAAAGGGACCAAGGTTGGAGACCCCTGCCTTAGAGAGTTGATGTTGTGGCCTGTTGGCTCTTGGCCCCTCCAGCAGGCTAACGGACTTGTTAGCCTGTGAGAGAAACTTTTTCCTGGGGCTGCCAGCATTCCTAATAAAGGAATCTTTTGAGTTCACATCAGTGGGTTTGTCATGTTTGGGAAGCTGGGTCAGAACAGTTGATTAGGCTAAACTGGGGTGACTTGTTTGAAATCTTTCTCTGATCTTTATGAATAAGTAGAGATTTGAATAGTCAAACATTTAGACAACATGAGGTAGTATTAATGTGCCAATAAATATGTAGCTTTGGAGAGAGAAATTATACACCCCAATTAAATTAGGGAGAAAGGAGGAAGGGATATGCTGCCACAAGTGGTGACCAAACTTCTGCCCGCTCAATGTGTCCTCAGCTAAGAAAGGGAAATGGGTAGATAAAGGGGTAATTTAACAATTACAGATTTGTGTCTTATAATATTACTGGAACACTACCAAGCTAACCAATCAGACGAATGGCTTAGAACATCATACATAAGAAGAAGCAGCTAATCATCCAATATATGATGGCTGACAGTGCTATTTCCATCTCCTTCCCCCCCCCCCCTAAAATGAAAGAAATTCAAAGAACTAGGAAAGAAAGCAGTCTTAGGTAATTTAACAAGTCTCTTTTTAAAAATATCTGTAGCATATGATTTGGCACTTTTCACCAAATCTGTACCCTTTCATCCTTAATCTCCCTTAATCTTCAGTCAACTTATCTCACCCATACCGTAGTCCCTGATAGCCTCTGCCTTCACTCTGTCTGAAGTTCGTCAATTCTTTCACTTCTCCTTTCATTTCTCTAAATTACATTCATTTTTCCCATTTATATATCTAAAAGTGTTAAAACACACTTGCCAAAACATCTTAGGGAGATATGGCCAGGGGTGAAATCCAGCAGGTTCTGACAGGTTCTGGAGAACCGGTAGTGGAAATTTTGAGTAGTTCAAAGAACCGGCAAATACAACCTCTGGCTGGCCCCAAAGTGGGGTGGGAATGGGGATTTTGCAGTATCCTTCCCCTGGAGTGAGGTAGGAAGGGAGATTTTGCAGTACCCTTCCCTTGTCATGCCCACCAAGCCATCCCCACCAAGCCATGCCGACAGAACCGGTAGTAATAACATTTGGATTTCACCACTGGATATGGCCCAATCAATACAATAAACTCAACTCAGCCTAAAACTATTGAGGATCTGGGTATGCTTCTGCACACAATTGCTATTAGTCTCTTAACGTATTATGCAGAATGTTTTCATTGTATCCTACAAAGTATATATGTAATTGTGATAACTGCACACACATATTCCACAGACTTTTCAAGCAGAAGCAATACAATGTCACTTTGCAAAAAGACTAAACATACTAACAAAACTATACCAGTATGCCTAACTGACCATACTAGCAGATGATCTAATAACTGAACTCTTCAGTCTTTATTAAACTTTTTAAATATTTCATTTTTTAAAAAACAATATTTTTATTAAACATTTTAAAAACAAAAAAGAATCTTTAACAATTTTTCTTTCCAACAGTTTCGCATTGGTAAAACATTTCTTACTGATCCATTTTTTCTCCCTTATTTCAATGTATCTTTTATACATATAATTCTAATATAAATAACAGTGTACACAATGTCATTTCTACAATCTGCATTTTTTCTGTTTCCTCTTATTTGTTATTACTTTTCTACTCCTTTATCTTCATTATTAGATCTTTCTTTTCCTTTTATCTCTCTCCTCTAACCATTCATACCATTTCTCCCACACTATATAATATTCTTTTTCCTCTTTTTCTCCTTTGTAAGTTTGTCCATTTCTGCACATTCCAAAACTTTTCTAATAAATTATCTTCGGTTGGTATATTACTGGTTTTACAATTCTGTGCATATATTATTCTTGCTGCTGTGATAATTTGAATAATTAAATATTGCATTTTTTTTATAACAGCCTGGAAGTATTCCTAATAAAGATATTTCTGGCTTCATCTCTATATGTTATTTGGTTATATCTTCTAATTGTAATCTAATTTTACTCCAATAATGTTTTGCTTTGGGACATGTCCACCACATGTGGTACTACATTCCCCTTTTTTATTTGCATTTCCAGCACATTGATGGGGTATTGGGAAACATCTTAGCCAGTCTTGCTGGTGGCACGTGCCACCTATACAACATTTTGTACATATTTTCTTTATAGGATACAGACATTGTCAATTTATAATTTTTATTCCATAATTTCTCCCATTTATCCAATTCAATGTTATATCCTGATTTTTTTGCCCAAATTATCATATTTTCTTTGACTACCTCCTCTTCCATTTTATATTTTAATAAATAATTATAATTTTTTTAATCAATTTATCTTCTGTGCCTTGAAGAATTTTATATAATTCATGTATTTCTCTTTGGAATCTGTATTGTATTGAATCTGTCTTACATCTAGATTGTATCTGCATGTAAGGCCTTGTATTCAATTCACCTTGACTATTTAGTAAATCCTTTTATCTTTTAATTTTGTTAATGTCCAGTACACTCGGATACATTAGCACCTCCATTATAGATAACCATTCTGAAATTTTATCGTAATGATTCTTTTTTATCCCTTGTCATTTTTGTAATAATGCATCTGTAATAAGTGTCTCTGAAAGTAGCTATGTTGCCTATTTTTTCCTTCCCATAAAAAAGCATGCCACCCTCTCTGTAAATCGTGCTCCTCTAAGGTTAGGATTTTTTTATTTCTTAATTCTATCCAGTCTTTGATCCAAATAAGTGTGGTTCCTTCGTAGTTAGTTTCCCAATCTGGAAGTCCAAAACCTCCTCTTTCCCCACTATCTTGTAATGATTGTATTTTAATTCTTAATTTTTCCCCCTGCCAAATATAGTTCGCTATTAATTTATTTAGATCTTTAAATAATTTTTTCCTAATTTTATGAGTACTACTTGAAACAAGAATAATATTCGTGGTAAAATATTTATTTATTCCAAAATAAATATTTCATTTTAAGGTGAAGTAGGAGACTTTCTGTATTGATTCAGCAAATAACTTATCTCTAAGTCTTTTGCTTACAACTAGAGTTCCGCTGAGCTATCCTTTCATTGTCTACATATCTAGTATTCCAAAGAGGTGTAGGAGAACATTTCAAACACATCATTCTGGTGAAACCACTGAATCTCTCTTATGGAAGCATTGAGTAATTAGTATCCTTTGTAGGTCTAGAAACTGATATTTTTTCCTAGTCTACTGAAAAACAAAGGGAAGCAAATTCATGGTTTTTAATTTTCTTCATTAGAGGCTATGGTTGAAGGTGTTTTTTTTTTTAATCAAATCATATTTTGAATCATCCTGACCAAATCTTTTGAATTTCTAGTTTCAAACTGCTCCTTCTATGTCAGACTATTTAATGATTTGCTTAAATATATATATATTTAAATATAAATATATATATTCCTGAGGTTTTCGCGGGTGTTTGTATGTAGGTCTTTGTTATTCGGGTTTTCTCCCGTGTAAAATTGGAAGTGTCTTGGCGACGTTTCAATGAAGTCTTATTCATCATCTTCAGGCTGGTATTTACAGCTTTGTGCTTCTAGGAGCAATGTGTGATCGCAGCTGTTTCTTCCTTTTAACTGCTAGTGGGGGTTTGAACTGATTGGTTGGGAGCTTGGCTGTGCTCTGATTGGGTGGAAATGTGTTCTGATTGATTGGGGGTTTGGCTGTGCTCTCATTGGATGGTGGGCTTGGCTGTGCTCTGATTGGCTGGGGGTGTGCTCTGTTTGGGGGGGGTGGCTGGTTGTGCTCAGGTTAGTCTGAGTTGCAGGGGGATCTGAGTTGGTGAGCTGCATTGCTGTTGTTTGGCTTCATGTTCCTGGTCATGCCACATCTTCATGGTGGGTGTCCACCATGGTGGGTCCAAAACAAATATAACCCCCCCCAAGCACATCCTAGATCTTACCAATCATTGCCTATCCAACACATACTTCATCAGTAACGGACAAAAATATAAACAAACAGAAGGAGCACCCATGGGATCACCCCTCTCACCTGTCATTGCAAACCTCTACATGGAACACTTTGAAACCCAAGCTCTAGAAAAATCTGACCACAAACCCAAACTCTGGCTCAGATACGTAGACGATACCTTCATAATCTGGCCACAAGGGAAAGAAAAACTGGACAACTTCCTCACACACCTCAACAGCCTACACCCCAAAATACAATTCACCATGGAAACAGAAGCTAACAACCAACTTCCCTTCCTGGATGTCTTAGTCTACAGGAAATCCAATGGCTCCATAGGACACACCATCCACCAGAAGAAAACACACACAAACCGCTATCTGCACGCACTCTCACACCACCACCCAGCACAGATCAACTCCATAGCCAAGACACTCATCTCCATAACAAAACGCTTAGCCAACGAAGAACACCTAAAAACCGAACTACATACTCTCACTAACGTACTAACATCCAATGGATTCCAAAGAAATAAGATTACCAAACTAATCCATAAAGAAACCCCCACTAAAATCCAAGACAGAGAACAAGAAAACGGCAAAGCCCTCCTCCCATATATAAAAGGCACCACAGACAGAATCAACAAGATCCTCCACAAACAAACATCAAGACAGCATTCTGCACAAACCAAAAAATATCCACCATCCTAAGAAACCCCAAAGACAAAATTGAGTTAGAAAATCAAGGAGTATATGAAATCCCATGCATCGCCTGCAGCACCACATACATCGGACAAACCAACAGAAGAATAAGTGCACGCATTGAAGAACATAAGAACTCAGTCAGAAAAGAGGAACCAACTTCTTCCCTGGTCCAACACCTTAAAGCCACAGGATATAAAATTGACTTTAAAAAGACCAGAACTATCGCCAAAACTGAACACTTTAACAACAGAATAATCAGAGAAGCCATCGAGATAGAAAAACGCCCATACAGCATGAATAAATGAGATGATACCTCCCACCTACCAGCCATTTGGAAACCCGCCCTTATCGACAAACGAGTCCCTAACATGAAGAATGATGCAAGACCCACACTCACAAGTGCCACATAGCATGTCACCACCACACATCCATGCGGAAAGCAGACTCAAACCCACACTGATGATAAAGCATGACCTCGAACCAGAAGCCAGACCACAACTGCATCATTAGCCATTTCAAACCCCTCTAATCCATACATGCAGCAGACTGACACCCACCATGAAGATGTGGCACGACCATGAACGCGAAGCCAAACAACAGCAATGCAGCTCACCAACTCAGGTCCCCCTGCAACTCAGACTAACCTGAGCACAACCAGGGCCCTCCCACCCAAACAGGGCACACCCCCATCCAATCAGACCACAGCCAACCCCACCATTCAATCAGAGCACATCCAAACCCCCAACCAATCAGAACACACCTCCACCCAATCAGAACACAGCCAAGCTCCCACCCAATCAGTTCAAACCCCCACTAGCAGTTAAAAGGAAGAAACAGCTGCGATCACACATTGCTCCTAGAAGCACGAAGCTGTAAACACCAGCCTGAAGATGACGAATGAGACTTCGTCGAAACGTTGCCAAGATACTTCCAATTTTACGCAGGAGAAAAACCGAATAACCAAAGACCTACACACACACACACACACACACACACACACACACCCCATATAATGTAAATATAGTATAATATCCATTGTTGTAGAAACATATGAAGCATCTTAATATGTGCTTTTATGTCCAAAAGAATTTGGCTAGCCACTGCTGGAAACAAAATACTGGGTTAGGACAACCATGCCTGATTCATGAGCTGACTGTTTCAGTGGCTGTTCATAAAACAAATAGCTTTATATCACCTGTGGAAAATTGGCTTCCCTGCCTGCTACTGCCTTGTTAGAGCCTAAATAAAAATAACAACTGTAATAAACAAGAATGCGGTTATCTTTAAAAAAAAAAAGGAAGGAAGGAAATCAATTATCCACTATGATACACTTAGTCCTGTATATAACAAATATCAGTGGAATAATTACACAGCACTACTCTAAATAAAGTTAGCTGATATTTCTCTGCAAAGAATTCCTGTGAGAATCAGAATACTAAATACCGCAGGGAAAACAATTTATTACACAAGTAAGACCTGCTGCAAAATGTTGCAGCCAAGACTGTTTCTAGAACAGGATAGACACATTCCTTTCAAGATACTTCATACTTCATATTCCCAGAAAGAAGCAGACACCACATTCAGCATTTGATACCTACTAATAAGTAATTTGTTTGTTTGTTTGTTTGTTTTTGCCTTTGACATTTATATTTTTTTTCCTGAACTAGTTCATCTAGTTCTAAAAACCTTGGTATTCTTTTTTTCAAAGCCTGCAACTGCCTTTTTTTTTTTTGTTTCTCAACAGCATCTTGTTTTAGCCCCATCTTCCTTGTCATAATTCAAGATTCCTATGTTATTATGAATATATGTAATATGGTGATGATGAACTCTGAACTACTTTTCAGTGGGAAACTGTTAAATATCATTTCAATTACTTTGAATCCATGACATTGAGAATAGTAAGTTTCCTATTTTCAAATGACTTTAAAAAAAAAATCCCCTCAGACATGTTTTGGCTACTGTATATCTGTGCTGGCCAAATCTATAAGTTTTGGTTTAATGTTTGACAAGGCCACTCACTTGTAATTTACACTTCATTGTGAATGTCAGGGAGAATCAGATATGTGAACTCCTACTATATTGAAGGAAATATCGTTTTGATGGAATGGCACTATTATCAAGTTAAAATGTTCCTCAATATACGTATGATTTCTCCAATTAAATCAGCACTCCTTACACTGATTTTACATGGAGAGGGCATTTAAGGAATGCAAATTACATGCATTCCCTCAGCTTTCCTTAATCCAGAATCATTTAGATATGTTGAACTACAAATTTCATGCTGGTTAGGAACACTTGTGATATAACACATACACAAAGGAAACATTGCCTTTAAAAATAATGTGTCAGTGTGTTTGTCACAGCAAAGGTTTCAGATAAATGTGATACTGTAGAAAACTAGTTTGAATCTCTTTCATTCTACTTCTGACTTTTCTGAGCAACCAGTGCAAAGACAAAGAACCAAACACAGAAAAAAGAACTCAAACAATAGAAGTAGAATCTGTAGCTTTTGGTTGCTTTGGAAAAGAACAGAGTTGATGTAGATATTTTCAGCAGCTACTTTACATACCCGAAATCTTAACAGTCTGGGTGATAATTCCTGATTTATTCTACTGATTCTAGCAGTGGTTCTCAACCTTGACAGCTTTAAGACTTGTGGACTTCAATTCCCAGAATTCCCCAGCCAGTATGGATTATAGTTTCGGCCCAATTGAATAAGTTTTTTAATTGCATTTTAATTGTGTTTATATTGTAACATTATTGTGTATTTTATTTTAAATAAATAAATAAAATAAATAAATAAATATAGAACTGCAGACAATGTCATCTATTGTGTCTAAATGGTATATGTGACTACAATAACATCACACTAATATATAAAGTATATGCGTATGTAAAACATTCTCTGCCTAGATTGTCCATTTGTACTGTTCTAAGCTCAAAACAAACCATCCGACTTTAATAAAAAAACAGTATTTTGCTTCACAGTATTTCAATGTTTAGATATCCTGTAACTAATTTGCATTAAAAAATATCTCCAGAGTGAACTTAACTTAATATAAGAGCTCAAATACCATCCTTGCTGATATTCTTTGGAGCTACCTGGGACAGGCAGAGGGATGAGCACAAGAGAAAGTCAACTAAACATATACCAGTGACTTTACTGCAGTTTTCAAATTATTATTAGAATTCATGACTTGTAATGCAATGTTTTCTTTACACAAGCTTAAGCTTAACTTATTATTAATAATAAGCTTAACTTATTATTATTTTTCAATCACAATAGCAGATGAACAGGGTGCAAATAGTAATGCTATGATGTGAAGTTTCGATTGCTGAAATTCTGAAGTATGATGTGCTTGTTGATCTTTACAAATGTAATTCTGTGTTGCTTTGATTGTCGAGCTTTGAAAAAAAGTTCCATAAAATAAAGCCTCAATCCAGTAGCCATAAAAGTGTGTTTGGTTGTTATATGAACTGTAAAACTATTGTTGCTGCTTCTTCAGTGGATCAGTTGCTTCTTCAGTGGATCAGTTCTATGCCTATTTATAGAAAATAGACTATGGTTGTTATTTAAATGGTTCAATACAGGACTTTTCATATTTTAAAAATAATACTATTGCCTGATTGGCCCATAAGAGGAAGCTTGTTATTTTATTTTAGCACGAATTATCATCATTATCTGTGAGTTTAGAGAAAACATGAAGGAGTAAGGAACTTGTTTGGAATTCTTCATGTTCCTAATGGAGAAATATCTAAAGCAAGTGTGTCCAAACTGGCAAAGCTGGCTGAGGAATTCTGGGAGTTGAACTCCACAAGTCTTAAAGTTGCCAAGTTTGGACACTCCGCATCTAAACCATTTTGAATTTTCTTCCATGGAATGGAATGTTCCAAACAGAACTGGCTTATTTCAAGTTCAATTTTCCCCATTTCATGCACATTCCTTCTAAAATGGGCCTCTGGTGGCTCAACAGACTAAGATAGTCTGTTATTAACACAGCTGCTTGCAATTACTTCAAGTTCAAGTCCCACCAGGCCCAAGGTTGACTCAGCCTTCCATCCTTTATAAGGTAGGTAAAATGAGGACTCAGATTGTTGGGGGCAATAAGTTGACTTTGTATATAATATACAAATGGATGAAGACTATTGCTTAACACAGTGTAAGCCGCCCTGAGTCTTCGGAGAAGGGTGGGATATAAATGCAAATAAAAAAAAATAATGCCACATATAATCATATTTAATATATCATACAGCTAACACAGGCAGGACAAAAAAGAAGGAACCACTTCCTAGTCAACTAAATTACACCATAAGCAATGAAAGCAGGTTATTGTGTAGTAACATTAATATTTTTGAGTGTCGTATTTATCTGCATTTAAAGTGCTACATTTAATATGAATGCCTAAATTAAAATGTGTTTATTGGAGCATCCATATGACTTACCTAGCATTACTAATTTTTTGTTCCTCTAATCCAAAGCCATACAAGAGGAGCCAAGGAAAGTTTCACTGAACTATAAATTGAATCTACCAAGTTCTGCACAGCACTACTTAAGACTCGTATGCGATCACTGACTTTGAACAAGCTACAGTCACAGCAGCCATGGCATTTGCACTAGTTTAGAACAAAGCTTGTTTCTTTCATCTGAGCCAAAGCTATTGGCAAAGGATACAAAGAGTTGGATTGGCAACTCGGCATGGATTAAATCCAGAATTCAATTTGAAGCTCCATTACCTACAAGTGTTAGCCTTCATACCAACCGAGAAAATGCCGACTGCTTTTGATAATAAAAAAGACTGAATCCCAGGAAAGACACAATTCAGGTATAGCCCTGTTTCTGCTGGACTCTCATGTTTCCAGGAATGAATTGACATGTTGACATGGTCTCCTACTTTCTTCCTGAAAGCTCTGATCAATCATCTCTCTGTTTTCCAAAGGACTGGTATCAAAAATATAAAACTGACACCAGTGTTAATAAGAACTGTTTGGCCCGCTTACCATTGGCTGTGAAGGGACACAACACCAAGCAAAGCAAAACAAATCTCAGGCATATAAACTTTGTGATATATGGGGAGAAGCTCTTCTTTTCAGAGTTAAAAAAAAGAGAAAAATGAAATGAAAATCTTTGCTCTAAGCAATTTTTGGAAAAATATCAAAATTTTGTTAAGCATATTAGCATATGCTGAATATAAGCATATGCTATGTTACATTTGCCCAGCAATAAGAGTTTCCTGTAAAAATAATCTCTCCCTGATTTTCTAGTGATTTTTAGTTAACACTTAAACATTAAGGAGAATTTTAAAAAATTAGCTGCTTGTACATAAGCTATGAGGAAGGTAAGAAAAATACTTTCAGAGAAAGTATTGACATTAGACAAACTCATTATTCTGCTTATCTAAACAAGCAATAAAATAAAAGTCTAATTCTTTTAAAGTGGCATCGCCTTGTCGGAATGAAGACCAGAAATACAAATTTGGGTAAGTGTCACAAATATGTAAGCAATAGGCCTGTGAAAATCTCTGCAGAGATGCTTCGCTAAAAATGTGTTGAGTTTTGAACAATGTTCTGCAAAAAAATGTAGTCCGCCAGGTCTTTACTGCTTTCCTGAAGACCAGCAAGATTGGGGACATCAGTATCTTTAAGAGAAGTTTGTTCCATAAGGTAGATGCCACGTCAGAGAAAGTACAGTACTGTATGCTTCTGAGGTGACACTTTCATCAGGAGAACTCGAGCAAACCCATCCTGTCAGATCTAGTAGGAAAAGCAGAATCCATCAGGGGTATGCAGTCCCAAAGTTAAGTTTAGTTTTTGCATTATTCTCCTTTGACTTTCCAGATAGGCAACAGATTTGCATAGGGTCCTCTCAACAATAAATATGATGACTGTCTCAATAAAAAGTTCATAGACCCTGGGCATGTGTGCTCAAGGTCAGGACTTTTATAAGTTATTCTATGCATTATAGTTACTCATATTAATGTTTTGTGGATACAATTATTATTTTTTAAATCACACATTGCTTCACACACACTGGTTTCATGAACCTATTCCTTTAAATGAATTGTCCAGTCAAACACCTTACACAAAGTTGGATCATTAGTCTATATTTAAGAGATGAGTTCATTGAGGCAGGAATAGTAGTTCTCAGCCTATAGAGAAGCATTAGGTAAACCGCCCAAGGACACTAAGTATGTATTATTTCAGAAGAATGAAGTAACAAAGTTTAAATTTAAGCCCTTGGGAATGGATTAATATATTTATGTAGAAAGATTTCCAAAAATGACTTGGCTAGGTTAGAGTTATTGCATAGTGTCAGACATCAACAGTTATGGGTAAAGCTTCATTCATGTCTGCAAATGTAATTCTAATCTAGTCAAGTCATTTCTGGAAATCTTCTGACAAATCTCTGCCAGAAAGCTGAATTAGGATTAAGTATCTGAGGACCTTGGTTTTAAAAGACTGACATATGACCTCAATATTAGAAAGCATTTCCAAGTTACAGTTGGAGAAATTGGGAACAAACATCAAATGTCTATTCAAAGAAGGATTATAACACACTATAACATATTTCTAGTCGTTAGCAGAAATTTTAAGCAAGCAATGTGTTTACAAAAGGTCATCTGGTAGATACGACAATGTGTTGTAATATCACAATAATTACTTTCAGATTTCAGTTACTTTCTGTATTCCTTTGTTGGGTAAAAACGTTTTTTTGTTTTCATTGATGGTTTTTATTGTTTTCATTCATTCATTCATTGGTTTGTTCATAGATGGAATAACATCCAACCTGAATCAATGGTTCTTCCATTCAAAAAAAATTATCTGTTAGTTAAAAAAAAAAAAGATTAGTTCTCCTTAGGGAAACTACTCTCATCAATTACTAGCCATAACTTAGTATGCTGCAATGTATAGACAAAATTAGTGGTTTTCCCATCTAACCAGATCTTAAATTGTTTCACTGATCATCAGCCAAGTGCATTGATGCCTTTAAAAAGCAAATAGACTTATGGCTAGTGAAACTGTTTAAGAACTGAGAAATGATCCCACTCTTAGTTCTAATCAAAAATTTTCTTTCTTTTATTTCTGAGGAGATCCCTATGAGCTAAGAAGTGGGATGGACTAAAGGAAATTGTCCTCTTTTTCTATGACATTTAGCTAAGAGTTGGTTAATAGAATTTTCACAAGTGCAGATCTTTATAGATGCTTTTCTTATAAGCACATCAACAAAACATTCCTAATTCTTTAATAAGACCACATGTTTAGTTCACAGCTTGATTGCAAGTAAAAATGACCGCAAGTACATTGGAATTTTTCAGAGGCCTTCTGAAACATGAATTGCAATATCCGCCATCTTAGTTAGCATAGCATATAGCCAAGGTCTGATGGGAGTTGTACTATGTGACATCCAACAACAGATCTGGAAAATGTGTTTTAGAATAAAGTGTTTTAGAATAAAGTGGGAATTAGAGAAGTAGTAAAGCTGAATCTACCTAACTTCTTAGAAAGATGTGTGTGTATGAGAGAGAAAGGGGGAAGAGGGGTGGGAGGTGGAGGAGGATCTAGATTTTTAAAAGACCAATATAAAATAAAATGATCTCATCTATCATTTTTGGATAAATGAGCTGATCAGAACTTTGTGGTCTATCTATTGTAAACTTATCAAATATGAATAAAATTTTCTGATCCTAAAGCACCAAGCACATTTCAAATTGGCTTTTGAGTGCATACAGTTATATTCACAAAATGTGTACTGCAATATATACAATGCAACGTTTTGTACATATTTCTTTTAAAAGCAAACATTCATCTCACAATAAATCAAAATGGAATTATGGGAATATAGACTTGAATGTATGTATGAAGATGGAGCTTATCCTGTCTGCTTTCTAATTTGCTTCTTCCAATATGCAAAAGTGAAACTATTTGGACAGTGATGACATCTGGGTGAGAGAGATTTGACAGAGAGCCAAATGACTGAAAGTATTATAATCCATAGAGAGCTAAACTTGTTGAAAGGGTGTATTTGGGTAACATGGGGAGACTGTAGCCTCTGTATCCCAACTTCCTTCCTGAACCTTCAGTCCAGATTTTATCCCTGATAACTTCTCCTGTGCTCCAGGTTGGAACTTAGAACCTATTTGGTCCTGACTCTGCCATCCCATTTACATTGTTAACTCCATGCTCTAGCACTGCTGGATCAGTTTAAGGCCTACGTTTTTCACATATGAATAAATAATGTTAAAACTAATAAGATCTCTGTGAGAAAATGATGATTGTCTTTAATCACTAACCTTAAGCAGCAGCAACCCATATTATCAAACACCTTCATTTCTTATAAAACTATCTATCACACACAATATAGACCTGATGAAAAGGAAGGTGGAAGTAATCAGGACAGAATGCCAATTACCTCATTACTTGTCATAGCACATTGTAACTGGAAATTGCTTCTTTCAGGTTCTGTTTGCTCAGGCAATTACAATAAACTCTCTGCTTGACATGTTGTTTGCACAGATGTAGAGCATTAATAAACATGAGGGCTAATCTGAATTATTGAACCAGCCGCAATAATTCCAACAAAGGATTTATAATAAGTCCAAGAAAGCTGAGGTATCACTGGAATTCCCTGTAAGCAACACTGACATACTTTATCACATGTAAAATCCTCAAATTTAATGTACAGTACTAGAATATGTCCCATAGGTATTTTATATTTCCTAGTATTCTAAGCCCTCAGCAACTTCTATTATGAAGGAGACTCTAGACTTTTATGGGGAATAGCAATATCGCAGACATGCAGGAAAATTACTTTATTTGCCATATGCTTTGCCCTCCTTTCAGAACCCTTATTACCCTGATTTTTACTAAAAAGGAAAATGCACTGTGTTGAAACATGAGTAGTACCACATTAAAAGCTCCAAAGTGGGTCTAATGTTCATTTCTACTAAGACAACGTGACACCACTTTGGCAATGGGAAAGTGCCTTAAAGTGGGTACAAATTGCATTTATTCTCACCTCAAGGCTCTTTTACATTGCCAGAACAAGTTAATGTAGCTTCCCTGTTAATGAGAATTAGACCCAGGAACTATGTAGGAATGGGGCCTGTTTATTCATTCTTCATCAACTTGGTCCACAGAAAAGTTAGTACTTAAAATACATAAGAAGAGCACAGTGGGAATAATTGGAACCTGAGTGAAAATGCTCTTACAGAAAACTAGAAACAATTTCTTAGGTTTTTTTTTTTAACTCTGAGATATTTATGATATTTAGAATTCTGCAAGCTTCTTTTCCCTTATTCGGATATGAAGAATTTTTTTTTAGAAAAAAAATCAACATTTTATGCTAAATAAAGAATTTATAAATGCAATTAGCATCATTTCTGTCCTGAAACATTTTACTTTAAAAGTAGAAAATATTTGCAATGGTGTACCTATGAAGGAATCATTCATATTTATTAAATTGAAACACACACATACCAGTGATGAATTTCAAAAATTTTTACTACCGTTTCTGTGGGTGTGACTTGGTAGGCGTGGCATGGCTTGATGGGCATGGTAGGAAAAGGATACTGTAAAATCTCCATTCCCATCCCAATCCAGGGAAAGGTTACTGCGAAATCCCCATTTCTTCCCAATCAGCTGGGACTTGGGAGGCAGAGAATAGATGGGGCCGGGGCCAGTCAGAATTTTTACTACTAGTTTTCCGATCTATTCAAAATTTCCACTACCAGTTCTCCAGAATTGGTCAGAACCTGCTGAATCCCACCTCTGACACACGTACATACAAACAAACACAAAAACAAAATCGTAAGAAAAAAATAAGAGCCAGGCCAGGGCCCGGGATGCTGCATCACAGCCATCTGCTCAAGACATCACATCACAGAACTCCAGAGGCCACAATAGCAAAGCTGAGGAACAAAAGACTAGGATCACACCCACACAGGATGCTGCAAGGCAGCCGACCAATCTGCAAAAACCCACTCCATCTACCAATCAAGATGCAACCACACAGCCAACCAACCCACTCACAGCAACACTCCCCACTTCGGCCAATCTGCAATCACCCACTTCACCTACCAATTAGATGCAATCACACAGCCAACCAACCCACTCACAGCAATACTCCCCACAGAAGCTCGAAGCCGAAAGCACCAGCCTGAAGATGATGACATCCATATATGTCTTGGTGTATTCGGGTCTTTTCCCGTGTAAGGTTGAGAGTATCTTGGTGACGTTTCGACGAGGTCTCACTCATCATCTTCAGGCTGGTGCTTATGGCTTCATGCTTGTGTGAGCAAAGCATGGTCAGAGCTGCTGTCTTTCTATAAATACTGGTGGGAAAGTGTGGAGTGCTGGCTTTGTTGCTATAAGCGGGTTGGTTGGCTGTGTTGTTACATCTTGATTGGTTGGTAGAGTTGATGTTTGCATATTAGTTGGCTGTTTCGTAGCGTCCTGTGTGGATGTGGTCCTGGTTGTGTGCCCATTAGTCTTCTGTATTGTAACGACCTGGATAATGGGCTGTGTGGTAATGTCCTGAGGTCTGGTATTGTGATGTCCTGAGTCTTGTGCTGTAACATCCTGGGTGGTTGGTTGTGTTGTAACATCCTGAGCTTTAGTGTTGTGACCTCTTGAATTCTGTGATGTAGTGTCCTGAGCAGATGGCTATGATGCAACATCCCGGGTATGTATATATATGCGCATATATATGTATGTATGTATATTAATATATTTAAAATGTATATCAATTTACCAATGTAAAGACTAATATACACATACAAGACATACAATTTTCTTATTGTCCTGCTGCTTTTTAGACCTCTCAAATTGTACAGAATTCTTAGCTAAGGTGCCTCTATGGACCATGGGCACCATGGATCCATTTGTTCCTGCCTCTACAAAGTAATCAGTGAACTGCTCTATTTACTCAATAATTAAATGAAATGCAGTATTTGAAACAGACTCGAGATAACATAACATGGTAAAGTATATTTCTGAAATGGAGCAGAAAAGCATATCAAGAGTCATTTTGATCATAAATGAGGATTGCTGGGCTGACATCCATTTTGTTTTCCAAAAATGGAGGGCTCATTGTTCTTGGCTCATTCTCACTATGGAGCAACCAAACAAGTCAGATAAGTATATGATACAGTGTACAGTAAATTAATACTTTACATTAAAAACTATAAAACTCAGTGAACTTAGGAAAGTCCTTACATTATTACATTTCTGAGGGAAATTGAAATTGAGCATGTTTTGCAAACTTTTCTAGAGATTTCAGGTTTTTTTCTGCTAATAAAATTAGAGAATATTCTTCTCTAGCTACCATAGCTATAGATGAATATGACACCATTGCTAAGCTCATCAAGCCATACGCAAAGGACAGTGTATGAATTTGATTCTATTTCTCCTACGGGATAAAGTAGCTCTTGTTCTAAAACCCAGGAAGGGAGCATAACATTTAACTGCGAATCTCCTGAGATTTGGACATACAATTAGCGAGATAATTGGCATAGGAAAAGGGTTAATGAAATAAATCTGCCTGACATTAGGTAAGGGTTATGCTTAGATCTTTCTGGCTACTGTGGTTAAGAACTCTTTGCCTCAATTCTGTCAGGGTTTTGCTAGATCCACATGAAGTCATTAGTTGGGCTGATAAACCATGACATTATAAGGCCAAATTTTTATGTTGTCTTCTGTTCTTCAGGTCAGACCGAAGGGTCATGTTCCAGGTTCCTTTAATTAGAGAATTTCACCTTGTGCCTGCACTTTGGAATACCATACTACCCAAAGTTAAACCCAAAGATGCTTTTTTTCCAAAAGACGATTGGACTTTCTTGTTTTCTTTTTCTTTGAAAATGTTTTGCTTCTCATCCAAGAAGCTTCTTTAGTTTTAACTGAAGTTCTAACAGTAGGAATCAAAGAAGGTTCTTGGATGAGAAATAAAACATTTTCAAAGGAAAAAAACCAAGAAAGTCCAGCTCCTGTTTGGAAAAAGCACCTTTGGGCCAACCATGACCTGGATAATTGACAATCTCCATAGACCAGGGATGTCAAAGTCATGTCATCATGTTGGCATCACGTGACATATTGGGATTTCCTTCCCTTTGCTAAACCAGGCATGGGCACGGCCAGGGTGTGATGCATCTGGCCCGCGGACTGCGAATTTGACAGCCCTGCCATAAACACTAAATTAAACGCAAAATTAAATGCATCCAATCCTGCAGGCCTTTTGGAAAGTTCTGTTTTTCTGGGCATCAGGGTTCAGGATATTGGGAAGGCTCATAATGTACTGTTTGTAGACTTAATTTCCTGTTTGAAAGTGGTTTTTTCATGTTATTCTATTCCAAAATATTAATGCTATGAGACAGAGAGGCATGAATAACCAAAAACAAGTAAAATGCTCTGATCATAAATTAACCTGCATGGTAAATTAAACTGTATTAAACTGTATGCACCAAGAAAATTCCTTATGTGTCCAATCACACTTGGCCAATAAAAATTCTATTCTATTCTATTCTATTCTATTCTATTCTATTCTATTCTATTCTATTCTATTCTATTCTATTTTTAGTACACATTTGAGGAAGTCAAATGAAAAATCATAATAGTGAGCAATTTTTAAAACCTTATAGTAGACATTGTACAAATTATGGAAACTTAAGAATGATAAGGAATGCACAACATACAAAGTAGAAAAATACTTAAACAGATATAATTTGACAGATATAAAGTTAGTATTAAGGGGAAATCATTTTTATATATAAATATCCAGGTGGGCATCACATAATGTAACAACTGGTTTGCCCAGAACTGAAAGTGTGAGCATGTGTGGGCGGCATCAAACACACGGCAATTATATAGGATGAGATAGCACCAGGGTGGGTGGGTGGGCCTAGCCACTGGTTTGAACTACCGGTTTGTCCGAACCAGTCTGAACCGGAAGCAGCCCACCTTTGTAAATATCTTTATATAGCTATTGATGACTGAGGAATTAATTTAACTTTATCTTACTTCAAACAAACAAAAAAAGTCTAAACTAAATCAAGTTTGCATTTTAGAGACTGAAATAAGCTTTCTTAACTGGAAAACTAACCCTTAATTCTCTCTTATAGAATAGAATAGAATAGAATAGAATAGAATAGAATAGAATAGAATAGAATAGAATTTTTTATTGGCCAAGTATGATTGGACACACAAGGAATTTGTCTTGGTGCATATGCTCTCAGTGTACATAAAAGAAAAGATACCTTCATCAAGGTACCTTCATCAAGGTACTTTCCTGCCCATATTGACGTATTTTTTAAAAAATAACTTCTCCATCACAAATATATTACCTTTAGGAAGAGGCAGATAAAATGGATCCAAAGGACAGGTTCATTGACCTCTGGGCTTTGGTGTCTTGATCCAAACTGTCTACATCCAGCACAGTGGGAAAATAAAATCAATTATTGGTTCACACATTCTTCTCTCTCTCTCCCCTCCTGTATAGTCTGGCTCTATGACATATAAAAAGTGATTCAAATTGTATATGATTTGTTGTTTTGTTTCTTTTGTGCCTTTTACTATTGCTTTTCCTTTTTCTTGCACTGAGTCATGTCTGATTTTCAGAGATTGCCTAAACAAGTCCCTGCAGTTTTATTGGCACAGTTTTCAGAAGTAGTTTTTCATTGTTTTCTTACTAGGGCTAAAGAAAAATGACTGGCCCATCAGGCTTTATGCCTAAAGTGGGATTAGAACTCAGGATTTCTAAGCAGATGCCTTAATCCAGGGGTGTCAAACTCGCATTGTCAGGCATCGTCATGTGATGTATCTCTACTTTTTTCCCCTTTGCTAAACTGGACATGGGCATGGGTAGCATGTAACGCATCCGGACTGTGGGCCATGAGTTTGCCTTAACCACTACATTAAACTGACTCTCTCACTACTGCTTTATCAATCCACAAATATTGGCAGAATGCAGAGACAGAAAAATGACTGAAAAACCAGCACAATTGTGATTTGCTTACCTAATGTGAGCAAGGTATGTATCATATCGGTAGTACTGTGCATATTGGCACCAATGCTATGTGGGAAAACAGGTGGGCAGAACATGAAAGACAGTGTTGTGCCTCGTCCTCCCTCCTCTCCTCAGCTGGGCCCCTCCTGTCTCCTCCCGGGCCTGCTATCAGACTCGGAGTCTAATAATGAAGATGAACGGCCTGTCGTGCCTCCAGCCCCCGGCCCTGGCCCCATGCTCAGACAGGATGTCAGGAATGAACAAACAAGCCTCACTCATACGGCGTGTGTTCCTTTGGCTCAGCCATCAGAGGAAGTCAGCCATGGATTGGAATTACTCGGGCCTACTCCTTCTGACCCCTCCCTTTCTCAAACAGCAGAAGACAATTCAAAGTGGGAGGATCCTCGGTTCCAGAGATCTGAGAGGCAACGCCAGCAGAAGGAAGGGAGGGGCAGGCCTGTATAAATGCTGAGTCATGGAGCCACACCCCACAGCCTATATAAAGGACCTGCTTTTGGCATTCCAACTTTGAGTCAAGCAAAGTCTCATTTAGTTTGCTGAAGTCACAACTTGGACTCCTGCCTGCCCTGAGAAACCTGGAAGGAATTTGGGAAAGCTGCAGAGGCTTCGTGGCCACACTTGATATGGACTTCCTAGACCCGGTCATCGGAGGGGGAGGGGGACACGACGGACAGATTTAGACTGGGGGAGGGTATCAAAATATGGTACCAGCAATGGTATCTGTTCCATATTCAGGCCAACTAAGTACGCTTGTGAAGTATAATTAAGAAGATAGAGCTAATTTAATAATTAAATTATTAATAATTTTTAAATTATTATTAAATTATTAATTAATTTAATACCCTTACAAAACCTCCAACCATCCAATGATCAACCACTCATTGCTCAACCAACCTCCTTCCAACCACCTGTTGTACATAACCCTCAATCAACTATCAATTAAAACTAGGTATGCACGCCCCTTACCTCTTCAGCACCAAACACTGCAGGTCTTAAATGTAAATTAATAAATGCAAGAAGTATTGTAAACAAATTGCCTGAATTTATCCTCTTGTTAAACAATGGTACATTTGATATTATATTTGTTTGTGAAACATGGCTGAACTCATCCCTCCCTGACTCCATTATTTCAAACAAAGAGTATCAAGTTTTTCGATCAGATTGTGAAAACCGCAGAGGTTGTGGAGTAGCTATCTTTTACAAAAAATCATTGAACCTAAAAAATATTCAAGTTGCACATAAACTTTCTCTTTCTGAAACTATTGTATGTGACCTGTCCCTTAACACCACACTTCGATTCTTACTATGCTACAGAGCCCCTGACTACGACATCGTTCATGCAAATATGTTAACCAAACTGCTAACATGGGCTACCTCTTGCCCATATCCTCTCATCTTCCTGGGTGATCTAAATATACTTTTTATTAACTGGATAACAAATGAATGTACAACTGAACCAATCCATACTACACTATACAACGCTGTTACAAACCTAGGTCTTGAACAACTAGTAACTAACAATACAAGACTCAACAACTGAGGACTTCCGCTTGGCGCCACCTTTCTCGCTGGGTGCTAATTTATGGCACTCTGCACTGGATATGGTAAAAGCCGGTGAAAACAGCAACGAACAGCTGTTCCTGGCTTCAATTTCCTTCTCTGGTTGAAAGAGAGAGAAAGAGCGGGGGGGGGAGAGTGGTAGATTCCCCTAGGGGCTTTGTTTTTGTTATGCAAAGTCCCGAAAGGTCGAATCCCATTGAATCCTCCTTTAATCTCCAGAATTCAGTGCGCTTCTGCAAAAGAAGGAAAAGAGGAAGATGTCCACTTCTGCTAACAATTGATTTCTTTTTGTGGATTTCTATAAGCAGACGGAAGAAGCATGAGTGAACAATTATTGGTTTGCAAGTATTTTTGACTTTCTGACTTCCACCTTCTTTAAAAAGAGAAATTTCCCCCCCCTTCCTTTAATTGTTTAAAATGGCATTTGAGAGCAACTGAAAGTAGAGCGATAAAGGGAAGGGAAAGGAAAGGAGCCTTGCTGCGAAATCGAAACTGAATGGAGATTTTATGTTATTGTGTTGGACTGTGGATTGTTGGATTATATTACGTTGTTTAAGTATTTCATAAGGAGATTCTCAGCAAGAACTTTGCCATGAAGGTTCTTTCAGAAGAATGGATTCGTGACTTTATACAGGATTACACAGAAAGAATGTATTTAATTATTCAAAAATATGAATTGATAAAAAATGGGGATGTTTTGGATGAGAGCTTGGAGGAAATTAACCAGTGTAATCAGGACTTGGAAAATGGAATGGAGGAGATACAAACAAAAGTGGATAAATATGAAGATATGATCGTGAATAAACAGGTTGATGTAAAGAAGTTTTCTTTAAATAGTTTGGATGAAATGCCTGCTACAGGAGGCTGTCTCCCGAACCAAAAAAACTCACAGGGTTAATGCTTTCCAAGAGTTCTCTTTTTGGACTGATGACATATACGGCAGTAATTTGTGGATTCTTGGACATAAGGAACTACTAGGAAATATTGTGATTGACTTTTCAAAAGGAGTAATGAAGGAAAGACAGAGATTAATGCATCAAAAAAAATGGCAAGAGACAAAAGTATTATCCTTGAAACAAGGTTGTTTTGAAATATTAACAGACAAAAATATTAGTGTCCCTGAAAGACAATATGTGAGGAAGATCTGGAAGAAATGGGTTGATTATATGTTTTATATCTATCATAAAAGACTAGATATTTGGATTTATACTGGATTTTGACGAGGAAGGACTAAAGTTGAATAGATATTGTAAGTTTCTGTATTGAAATTTTATAATGTGTTGTACTGAATTTTAAATAGAATATTCTCGAAAGATCTTATGTAAGAAAGACCTGGGGGAAAAATTGTATGGTTATAGAAGCTATAAGGGAGATATTCTCTGAATGGGATTGGATTTTTATGTTTTAGCTGGTTTTAAATACTTTAGGATTAATTTGTTCTATTACTTTACATATCTTATTACTGTTAATTGTTAATTTTTTTTGAAGGATTTTATTATTATTATTATTATTTATTCAATTTTTATACCGCCCTTCTCCCGAAGGACTCAGGGCGGTGTACAGCCAGGTAAAACAAACAGTGTAATATACAATTAAAATACGAATTAAAAAACTTATTATATAATTGGCCTAAAACTTTGGAACATAAAAACTAAAACCCACTAAAAATTACTAGTAAAATTTAAAACCAATAAAATTTAAGCCAGCCCCGCGCGAATAAATAAGTGTGTTTTTAATTTGCGGCGGAAGGTCCAAAGGTCAGGTATTTGGCGTAAGCCCGGGGGAAGCTCATTCCAGAGGGTAGGAGCCCCCACAGAGAAGGATCTACCCCTGGGGGCCGCCAGCCGACATTGCTTGGCGGACGGCACCCTGAGAAGTCCCTCTCTGTGTGAGCGTACGGGTCGGTGGGAGGCATGAGGTAACAGCAGGCGGTCCCGTAAGTACCCAGGCCCTAAGCCTTGGAGCGTTTTAAAGGTAGTAACTAAAACCTTAAAGTGCACCCGGGAGACCACAGGTAGCCAGTGCAGTCTGCGCAGGAGTGGTGTTACATGGGAGCTACGTGAAGCTCCCTCTATCACCCGCGCAGCTGCATTCTGAACTAACTGAAGCCTCCGGGTGCACCTCAAGGGGAGCCCCATGTGAGAGCATTACAATAATCCAAGCGGGAGGTAACGAGCGCATGAGTGACTGTGCACAAGGCATCCCAATCAAGGAAGGGGCGCAACTGACGAACCAGGCGAACCTGGTGAAAGGCCCTCCTGGACACGGCCGTCAAATGATCTTCAAATGACAGCCGTTCATCCAGGAGAACACCCAAGTTGCGCACCCTATCCTTTGGGGCCAATAACTCGCCTCCAACAGTCAGCTGCGGCTGCAGCTGACTGAATCGGGGTGCTGGCATCCACAGCCACTCCGTCTTGGAGGGATTAAGCTTGAGCCTGTTCCTCCCCATCCAGACCCGTACGGCTTCCAAACACCGGGACAGCACTTCAACAGCTTCGTTGGGTTGGCCTGGGGTGGAAAAGTACAGCTGAGTGTCATCAGCGTACAGCTGGTATCTCACCCCAAAGCCACTGATGATCTCACCCAGCGGCTTCATATAGATGTTGAACAGAAGGGGCAAGAGAATCGACCCTTGTGGCATCCCACAAGTGAGGCACCTCGCGGCCGACCTCTGCCCCCCTGTCAACACCGTCTGCGACCGGTCGGAGAGATAGGAGGAGAACCACCGATAAACGGTGCCTCCCACTCCCAATCTCCCCAGCCGGCGCAGCAAGATACCATGGTCGATGGTATCAAAAGCCGCTGAGAGGTCTAATAGGACCAGGGCAGAGGAGTAACCCCTGTCCCTGGCCCTCCAGAGATCATCCACCAATGCGACCAAAGCTGTCTCCGTGCTGTATCCGGGTCGGAAGCTGGACTGGAACGGGTCTAGATAGACATCTTCATCCAGGTATTGGGGTAGCTGCCACGCCACAGCACTCTCTACAACCTTCGCAACGAAGCGAAGGTTGGAGATCGGACGATAATTACCCAAAATAGCTGGGTCCAGGGAGGGCTTCTTGAGGAGGGGTCTCACCACCGCCTCTTTCAAGGCGGCAGGGAAAACCCCTTCCAACAAAGAAGCGTTGATGATCCCCTGGAGCCAGCCTCGTGTCACCTCCTGAGTGGCCAGCACCAGCCAGGAAGGACACGGGTCCAGTAAACATGTGGTGGCGTGGAGCCTCCCCAACAACCTGTCCACGTCCTCGGGAGTCACGTCCTCGGGAGTTATGTTAGGAGGAAGTCAGAGCTAGAGAGGGAAAATTGGTATAATAGTTTTGGGGAAAAATTTTCTTAGCATATGTTTGTTTTATTTTTAACTCTACCTTGTGCTTGTTCCGGGAAGTCAGGGGGGAGGGGGGAGGGGATTAGTGAAGGGAGGGGGGTTGGGGGGAAAGGGGGGGATTTTTTTTGTAAAACTTTTTGAATAATAATAAAAAAAAGACTCAACAACTGCCTTGACCTTATCTTTTGCAATAACACAAACTCAATTTATGGACTACAAATAAAAGAACCCTTTTCAAACAGCAACCACTGCATGATAGACTTTTGTCTCAATATACCCCCTCACATAAATTGTCATAATAACAGTACTCCTAACTACAATTTCAAAAAAGCCAACTATGGCCTTAAAAACAACGACCTCTCATCTCTTGATTGGCAAAATCTATTCTCAACCCGTATCACTGCCGATGACCACTATAAAGTTTTCCTACTTGAAATCAATAGAATCATTAAACTATACGTACCACAAATCACCACCAAAATCAAAAAAAGCAAGTTACCCATATCAATAAAAAAGCTTCAATCAAAAAAAAAATCCCATTGGAGAAGAAACAAAAAGGGCTATGTAGCTAATTTCAAAAACCACTACAGAAATATTTGCAACCAAATAAAAACTGAATGCACCATTTACCACACCAAGCAAAAAGAAGACCTTCAGCGCACAAATTCCAATCGTGCTTTTTATAATTTTGTAAACAATAAACTTAAAGAATCAAGATCCATCCCATCACTAAAGGAATCTAACGGCAAAGAATGTAATGATGAAACAGTTAAAGCAAACCTCTTTAACACATTCTTTGGCTCAGTCTTTGTTAACAGTGATGGCTCATATCCGACATTCCCCAATTGTATCAACAATGAGTACAATGATTTAACACATATAGACTTTACAGAAGATAATGTTGAAAAAGCTCTTCACAAACTGAAACCATCTTTATCTATTGGGCCTGAAAGTTTTCTTAAAAAAACTTTCCACTAATATAGCAGAACCCCTAAGCATAATCTTTGATAAAGCTTTCACGACTAGTTCCCTTCCCAAACTTTGGTCTCTAGCCACAGTCATCCCTATCTTCAAAAAAGGAGATCCAGCCTAGTTGAAAATTATAGACCAATCTCTCTATGCTGCATCACCTGCAAAGTAATGGAATCTATCATCAACCAATCCATTACCCTCCACCTAGAAACAAACAACCTACTCTCTAATAAACAATTTTGTTTCAGAAAAAAATTATCATGTAACTTACAACTTCTCCACTGCAAAATCATATGGACTACTAATCTTGATTAAGGCAAAGCAATAGATGCAATCTACATAGACTTCTGCAAATCTTTTGACTCAGTAGTACATGATAAACTTCTCCTAAAACTAAAATCCTACGGCATTTCGGGACCTCTTCACAATTGGATAACTGCTTTCCTGTGAAACAGACAACAAGTGGTCAAAATTGGCAATGCTCTATCAAATCCTGTTCCTGTCAAGATTGGCGTTCCTCAAGGCAGCGTTCTTGGACCAATGCTCTTCATACTATACATAAATGATCTCTGTGACCATATCTCAAGTTATTGTGCTCTCTTTGCTGATGATGTCAAACTATTTAACACCACCAACAATACTACTATCCTTCAAAAAGACCTTGATTTTGTATCCGATTGGTCTAAAACTTGACAACTCCAAATCTCAACCAGCAAATGCTTAGTCTTACACATTGGAAAAAAGAACCAAATTATAAGTGCAAGCTTGATGGACATTGCCTTACAGATGATCCCCACCCTGTTAAGGACCTTGGAGTTTTCATATCAAATGACCTAAGTGCCAAAGCCCACTGCAACTACATAGCAAAAAAGGCTCTAAGAGTTGTAAACCTAATTTTGCATAAGTTCTTTTCCGAAAACTTTATTCTACTAACCAGAGCATAAAAAACATTTGCTAGACCTATTCTTGAATACAGCTCACCTGTGTAACCCATACCACATTTCTGACATCAACACAATTGAACGCGTCCAGAAATATTTTACAAGAAGAGTTCTCTGCTCCTCTGTAAACAACAAAATACCTTATACCACCAGACTGAAATCCTGGGTTTAGAAAACTTAGAACTCCGCCGACTCCAACATGACCTCTGTTTAACACACAGAACCATCTATTGCAATGTCCTTCCTGTTAAAGACTACTTCAGCTTCAATCGCAATAATACAAGAGCAAACAATAGATTTAAACTTAATGTTAACCGCTTCAATCTTGATTGCAGAAAATATGACTTCTGCAACAGAGTTATTATCACTTGGAACACACTACCTGACTCTGTGGTCTCTTCTCAAAATTCCAAAAGCTTTAACCAAAAACTGTCTACTATTGACCTCACCCCATTCCTAAGAAGACTATAAGGGGCGTGCATAAGTGCACAAAAGTGCCTACCGTTCCTGTCCTATTGTTTCCTTTCATTATATCAAATTAATATAGTTATTGCATACTTTTGCTCATATATATGCTTATATGATATGTAGTTATTTTATGTTGATGTTTGTGTATATTTTTGTTACAAAATAAAAAAAAATTCAAATGTTTATATCTGTAAGCACTGGCTAGGTCTATGTAAAAAGGACAGACATAAAGGTATAGCAAAAAGGTATCAGATGTCTGGAACATAATATCAAAGAAATGTTAGAACATCTTGTAAATTGATTCCAGGTATAAATCAACAGGATTCAAGAGGTTTCTAATTCAGGAAAATAAGGGCAAATCTTATGAGGACTCTAAGAAGACTTCTCTCAAAGCACCAACTCATAATGTGTTGAGGCCATCTCAGTCACTTGATCAAAGTGAATTTGTTTTTTTAATTCCTCGACGGCCAGAATAACTTTGCCAATTAAACCAAATATGCTTTTCATGGTCTCAGTCTGTATTCTTCCTCACAACAATTCTTTTATTGATTTTATATTTTTCTGCTTCTTTTCCTTCTCTTTTATTTTTTCTAGAAAAATACACGCTAATATGTTTGGGTTGGAGTTCTCGCTTATTTTTTGTAATTCTATAAGGCACAATTTCATACCACCAAGGGAATAAAACAGAAGCATTGCAGAAAGGTACGTAGAATTCATATGTTAATTGGGAAATTACTTATAGATATACCTCTCTCTCATGCAGGAAGACTCAAATTAGAGTTGAACTGACTATAGAAGTTAAATACTGATGCTATTGATTTAATTTTCATGAAAATCAGGGCAGGAATATAACAGATGTTGGGAATCCACCATTTCTAACATCTTTGCTAGTCCTAATTGGAATCAAGGAACATTTGCTGCAAATTTCTTATTCACTCATGAACTATGCTTCTTTACACTTTAAAATGGTAAGAATGGTTACAGAACATTAGAAGTTATTAGGTTAATATTCAGACAGACAGTAACTGGAGCTGACTAGGCATTTTCTCCAATAAAATAGTGTTAATAATTGAAGAGTGAATAATTTGATTTTTTAAAAAAGAATAACTGTGATGAAATGGAAGCGTGAAATATTTGAAAGTTTTCTCCCCAGGTAGTTATACATCTGGCAACTCAAACCACCTTCTTTGACCTCACTATTTTTCCTCTAAAATTCAAAAGTTGTGAATATATGAAACTGCTGCATATGGACTCATTTTTCTGACCTTTCAGTGTTGTCTCCTTCAACTTTGAACAATTTATATTATTGAGCAAAGGTCCTTCCCTGATTTGTACTGGGAAAACAGTTCTAAATAGGTTAAAGAAAAGACGTTCAACCTATGCTCCAAAATACTTTGAAGGCAGGACAAGAAGCAAAGTAGAAAAGCAGCCTAGAACTAAGGAGAAATTTCCTGACAGAACAATTAATCAGTGGAATGACTTGACTCCAGGAGTTATGGGTGCTGGAGGTTTTTAAAAGAGACTGGACAACCATTTGCCTGAAATGGTATAGCTTCCTGTTTGAACAGGGGGTTGGACTAGAAGACCTCCAAGGTCTCTTCCAAATCTGTTATTCTGTTAAATCTTTGGACTGAATTATGCAGCAAGTTTATAGAAAACACATCTTCTGATATGAAGCTATGGTCTTTATTAATACAGAAGTAAAAACCAAAATCAAAACCTCCAGTGTATAATTGAGTATATGGCTTTAACAAAGTTTATCCAGTGCAATGTTGGAAAGTATATGATGAGACTTACTGTCTGTCAGAGGATAACATTCAGAAAATAGAACAGAATGGGATGCAAAGTGATGCAACAGAAGAAACTACAATAAGAAAAACATCCAAAAAAGAAGCAGACACAACTGGGACCTGCAGAGAAAAAGATGTTTCCCAAGGCATATTTGATGGAAAAGGAAGTCAAGCTTCAAATATTACTAATTATTCTATACTAAACTTCCACCCTGTGGGTCATATGACCCAAAGCAGTGTACACAGTTCACCCCATCTTTCCCAGGGCACACTAATACATAAACATAAACAGCTGGTGCTGGCCACTCGAGAGGTGACACGAGGCTGGCTCCAGGCGATTACGACTGCTTCTTTGGTGGAGGGTGTCTTCCCGGCCGCCTTGAAAGAGGCGGTGGTGAGGCCCCTCCTTAAGAAGCCGTCCTTGGACCCGGCTGTTTTAGGTAATTATCGTCCGGTCTCCAACCTTCGCTTCGCGGCGAAGGTTGTAGAGAGTATGGTGGCATATCAATTTCCCTTACACCTGGATGAAACTGTCTATCTAGACCCGTTCCAGTCCGGTTTTCGGCCCGGTTACAGCACGGAGACGGCTTTGGTCGCGTTGGTGGATGATCTCTGGAGGGCCAGGGACAGGGGTTGCTCCTCTGCCCTGGTCCTATTAGACCTCTCAGCGGCTTTCGATACCATCGACCATGGTATCCTGCTGCGCTGGTTGGAGGGATTGGGAGTGGGAGGCACCGTTTATCGGTGGTTCTCCTCCTATCTCTCTGACCGGTCGCAGTCGGTGTTGACGGGGGGGCAGAGGTCGGCCCCGAGGCGCCTCACTTGTGGGGTGCCGCGGGGTCGATCCTCGCCTTCTGTTTAACATCTACATGAAGCCGCTGGGTGAGATCATCAGTGGTTTCGGTGTGAAGTACCAGCTGTATGCGGATGACACCCAGCTGTACTTTTCTACACCGGACCACCCCAACGGCTATCAGTGCTGTCCCGGTGCCTGGAGGCCGACGGGTCTGGATGGGGAGAAATAGGCTCAAGCTCAATCCTCCAAGACAGAGTGGCTGTGGATGCGGCATCCCGATACAGTCAGCTAAATCCGGCTGACCATCGGTGGCGAGTCATTGGCCCCGATGGAAAGGGTCCGCAACTTAGGCGTCCTCCTGGATGAGCGGCTGTCTCTAGAAGACCATTTGTGGCCGTCTCCAGGAGAGCGTTCTACCAGGTTCGCCTGGTACGCCAGCTGCGCCTTTCTGGACCGGGATGCCCTATGCACGGTCACTCACGCACTCGTGACGCCTCGCCTGGATTACTGCAATGCTCTCTACATGGGGCTCCCTTGAAGGGCATCCGGAGGCTGCAGTTAGTCAGAATGCGGCTGCGGGTGATAGATGGAGCCCCGTGGCTCCCGTATAACACCATCCTGCGCAGGCTGCACTGGCTACCTGTGGCTTTCGGTGCGCTTCAAGGTTTTGGTGACCACCTTTAAAGCGCTCCATGGCATTGGGCCGGGTTACTTACGGGACCGCCTACTGCTACCGAATATCTCTCACCGACCCGTGCGCTCTCACAGAGAGGGTCTCCTCAGGGTGCCGTCGGCGCGGCAATGCCGTCTGGCGACACCCAGGGGAAGGGCCTTCTCTGTGGGGGCCCCCACCCTCTGGAATGAACTACCCCCCGGACTTCGTCAGCTCTCGGACCTCCGGACCTTCCGCCGCGGGCTTAAAACGTATTTATTTAATTGTGCAGGGCTGAGCTAGATTTTAAATTATTGGTTTTAAATTGGGTTTTATTTGATATTTTAATTCTAAATTTACGGGCTTCTTAGAATCAGTTTTTTAATTGTTTTATATTGTATTTATATGTTTTTTAAATGCCTGTACACCGCCCTGAGTCCTTCGGGAGATAGGGCGGTATATAAATTTGAATAAATAATAATAATAATAATAATAACACATGCAATACAGCACGAAGAAAGAAAACATAAATATAAAGATGCTACATCTTGTGGAAGAAGGACTCACTAGCACTGATTTTGTTATTTAATTGGATGAAACATCTGCAAGCAAACAACCAAGCTCAGAGACCCCAAGGACTCCCGAGTTCAATCCTCAGTTACATGTATTATCTTGTATTTGCCTTTGGTAAGTCACTCCTGAACTCCATTTGCTGGAACTGTGTTTATTCATTGGTTTGTGTTTTAAGCCACACTACCAACTTTAGCCAATGTAGTTTTTACGGAGTACTTTGTATCATATGTTTCTCAGTTTTGGGCTATGATACTTTTGGTGCAAGTTTTACCTTTCATGATCTAAAGAGATTTTAATTCACTTAATTTCAAATCAGTTAACTTTCAGCAAGCAGAAGCATTGGGAATTTAGATTAGGGCTGTAGGGCTGTCAATGCATATTTAATCCTTGATTTTCCTTTGATAGATCAAATAGCAGCTTTCTTTTAAAAAGGGTGATTTGCTCTTTGCAAAAATGTTAATAGTCTCACCCAGTCTATTCCTAGGTATTACCTTATGAGCTACTGTTTAAGGCTTTATAAATTAGGTGACGATTTTTTTAAAGAATTATATTCAGTCCTAATTATTGTAACATGGCCTAGTCTTCAGGAGAAAGCACTCCTGAAGAAGATAACGTAAACTGACTTATTGAGCAATGCTCTAGAACAAGAGTGTCAAACTCATGGCCTGTGGGCCGGATGCATCACCCTGGACATGCGCACCCATGGTTTAGTGAAGGGGGGGAAAGTTGCAATATGTTACGTGATGACAATATGGCATTACAAGTTTGACACCCCTGGTCTAGAATCAAACAGGACTATGATGCAGAGGGTCAAAGAAACCTTCCACAAATCTATTGAACCAGTAGTGAATTTCAATTTTTTTTACTACCAATTCTGTGGGTGTGGCTTGGTGGATGTGGCATGGCTTGGTGGGCGTGGCTTGGTGGGCATGGCAGGAGGATACTATAAAATCTCAATTCCCGCTCCACTCCAGGGGAAAGATACTGCAAAATCCCCATTTCCTCCTGATCAGCTGGGAACTGGGAGGCAGAGAATAGATGGGCATGGGGCCCGTCAGAATTTTTACTACCGGTTCTCCAATCTACTCAAAATTTCCGCTACTGGTTCTCCAGAACTGGTCAGAACCTGCTGAAACCCACCTCTGTATTGAACATGTAGAATTTTGTAGGGCAATAAGTACAGTAGTTAATGACAATCTAGCTTCTAAGTCAGAAAACCCACCTGGAGTTCTAATCAGCAACAAGACTCAAGAATAATGCAAACAGCGGCAGGTGAGCAAACAGCTGTTGATGACATTCCTTGAGCAAAAATAAACTTAGGTTTTTTGCTGCTGCTCCTTATGAATTATATTCCAAGATATCCTAAAACTAGTTATTCATTAAAAAAAACATAAATATCTTAATTACATTTTTTTCTCCGTGTGATATCATCTTGGAGAAATAGTAATGCTTCAATCACAAGGGAGCCATAATTGAAATGTAAATCAAAGGGCGAATAATCTTCATTCTTTGACTCTCTGAAATGTTAATTCTTTTAGTAGATAGTCCTTCATCTATTTTCTGATAATTGAAAGGTACAAGTTATAGAATAAAGGAATTGTGAAAAGAAATAGCACACACTTAAAATGAAGTAACTTTTGAGCAAAGAACTTGGCAGTCATTTCATTTTTAGGACTAGATTCTATTATATATAATACTCTATGTTTCTGTGTGTATTCTTTAGCTATTTTTTCTGACATTCACTGGACCATAAAAAGGAAACATGGAAACCAAAAGGAGAAAGAGGTCACTGCATAGATCTCTTGATAACAATCTTTTTAGATTGGCTAAATGACTGTATTCCATAATCATGTCATCCTATATCTCTTGTTGTAGGCCAGTCTTCAGATGTAGTCTCTCTAAAGACAAATGGGCTTCATTTAAGAGCTCTGTACTTCATCTTAGAGATAATATTATCTCCTATAAGATAAAAGGAGAAAATGCAACTAATAGTGATCCGTTGTTCCCTAATGTACAAAGTTCTTATTAAGTTTTATGTGAACTATTTTAAAGGTCTTTGTATCTGAAGGAACTTATATTTACCTAACCAAAACTGTTGTAAATGAAATGGTTCCAGTTTTCTTACCCAAGTAATTATGTTGAATTGGTCTAGTTGTTTTAGCATAACGGAGCATGTATTATCTTTTTCTAAAATCTCTATTAAATTGGGCTTAAATTAGTTTCAGACAAATAGCAGCACAAAACTACTTAAGCAATGTGTGGCACATTTTGGAAAACGGATCATAAATACTTTTCTAAGATAGTTCTCTCATTTGGAAATGCTGTTTAATACAAAATATTTTCTATCCCATAGATTCATTAATACATCCTGTGACTAGAACTGGACCCATGTTCTAAGAAAACACAAAGGTATCCATGAGCATGTAATTATTTTCATCTTTTTTCTTCTGCCATTTCTGACCCAACTTGAAGACTTGTACAAGAAAGAAGAGCTCTTCAACTATTCTTCTTTTGTGGAAATAATATTAAACCAATTTCTTGCTATGTCTTGATTTAGTTGTAGCATTGTGACAGAAGTTACATTTGGAAAAGTCTGACTTTTATACTGGGTCAAACAAGAACAAAGGTTGTAGCACTGAAGAAGGTATCAATAATTAAGGCATGCCTAATACACTGATTTGTAGGAAAGGTTCTGGAAAAAATATTATCCAGAATACCAAATGGGATGTGCTTTTTGTAGCATAGTAAGGAAATATCTTTCCAACAGAACATACTGAAATAGACCTATTCATACATATATTTAGATACCTCTAGGCCATAAAGCCATACTAAATTTCTACCCATTAATTTCTGATGGGGACTACAGTTGCTTGCAATGTATTCATGTATAGTGAACATACTGATTTGGAATTAATAATGGGACTTTGCAGCATTTTCAATTCAGGGGGAAATATTTTGCTGAGTATATGGACATGCATGTAGCACCTTTTTGGAATTGAGTAGTATATATTGCATAAAGAAATAATCTGTACATATTTATCTTTTTAGTATCAGCTGTATCTTTTCCTGGATCTGAAAAGACAAAGAGGTTCTCAATGGTAGTGCAAAAATGTCCCCACATATTGAGAACCTTTCCTCTTTTTAACCCAAAATATTACAGTATTATTATGTGTGACCATTTAAAAAATATCTTAATGAATGCTTATTTGATCAAGAAGTAGTTTTTGTTAGAAGAGATTTGACTTTACTTCTGCAATTCCTCTTTTTCCATATTTCTATCAGGAAGCTTCAAAGAATACTTTAATTCTTGGAATAAATTTGTAAATTTGTTGGAAAAACTAAGCTGCCAAAACATTTTTCCCTCCCTTTTTTCCTTTTTTCCTTAAATAGATGGTCTATTACAGGTGTATATAACATTTTTGCAGCCTAAAAGTTGTAAATTCTGATGACATCATCATAGAAATGAAATTCTGTATCTGCTTTTCCTTCATTTAGAAGATAGTAAAATGAATATGTGTCTTCCACTTATAACAGGCTTTTATTTCCTCTCAATAATTGAATTTTGGTGGTGTGACCTTGAAGAATTCCATGGTCTGCAATTAAAAGTTTCTGTCTGGCTCCTGATAATAATGGTCTGATTTAACATATCAAATAACTTGTTATAGGTAAAAAATCTCCAATTTTTAGGCAAGAACTATTTGGAAAAAATCAGAGGAAATCATATGAATTGCTCATGCCCCTAGATACATTACATTCCTCAGTTTCAACAAAATTGAAAAGTTGGAAAAAGAAAAATGAGGCTTTCTAAAGATATTAAAAAACTTTACCAGTTATTGTAAGCAGACATTTGATATTCTACTTAACATATTAAGACTCTTCATTCGGGTATCACTGTAGGTATCTGAAATATTATATATATTGTACAATTTTTAGAACAACAACTTTAAGATAGAGGGACTTAAACTCTCAGAAGTCCTCATGGCAGCCATGCCATGCATGGCAGCCAAAAAGATAGAGGTGGCAGTGGGGTGGCAACAGGGGTAAAATCCAGCAGGTTCTGACAGGTTCTGGAGAACCGGTAGTGGAAATTTTGAGTAGTTTGGAGAACTGGCAAATACCACCTCTGGCTGGTCCCAGAGTGGGGTGGGAATGGAGATTTTGCAATATCCTTCCCCCTGCCATGCCCACCAAGCCATGCCCACCAAACCATGCCCACAGAACTGGTAGAAAAAAAATCTGAATTTCACCACTAGGTGGAAAGATAGGGCGGTGAGAAGAGATGGTGCCCCTGTTGTGCCCAGGGCAGGTGGACTGTCAAATGACAGAATTTTGGTCACATGATCAAGGAGGCACCACATTGGCCTTAGCTTTATGGATGATACATAAATATCATTCATTCAGTACCGCCATAACTTCAAATTGTTGCTGAATAAATGGTTATTAAGTAAAGAGTGTCTTTATATGCAAATGAAGTTGATGACACAAAAACTGATTTTATTTATGTATTTATTTATTTTCTATAGCTATCCATCTCAGTCAACAACCCTGAGCAGCTTACAGTTGAAAAATCAATTGCTCTCAGGCTTGAGAGAAATGTTATGTCCAACCTAACCATTACCTGATGCTCAAAATTGAGCTATTCCAAAGAATATTTGTATATTGACCAGTTACCATCTAGGTTGCATGTATAACTGAGATATGTTTATTAGATGTTTCCAGTTATTTGATTTTTAAACTGATTTGTCTTTACCATAGATGTTTTATATTTCTTTTTTTATTGAATTTTTACAGTGGATATTTTTCCATTGATGTCTTTCTTATGCAACATTGCCAAGCATTGGGATTCCTACAGGATTCAACAGGGTTCAAGTCAAATAAATATATAAAACTATAATAACTCTATAGTCTCCTGTGGCCTTAAAGAAAAAGGTCATCTGATTATTGACTTGGAAACATGATAGAAAAGTGCCAGGAAAATCTGGAGGATACAGCCACATAATTTTGATTGATGTCTACATATGTAGACTAAATTCTGACTGTATATGACTTTATTCTTGTCTGCAATAAATCTAGCAGAACTGTGTCTGAGTCTGAATAAGCCAGTTTCTGAATAAGGGCTTAGCATCTGTAGCCAAGATTTACAATATGCCTATGCCCAAGAGAAGCCTGTCACCCACGTTGTAATAGCATAACATTCCACATCTACTGAGAATTCACACTCTTCTATGTCCTTGGTTGTTTATAAGTTGCAGTAAAAGATCGATAAAGAGTGAGTTCTGGTTGGTTCTATCAGCAAATAACCTTATTTTCTGCTTTGCTTCCTCAATGGATATCACCCACCATAGTTTTAGAGAAAAATAAATAAAATTTCAAAGTAGACACAAGTATGTGGCTTCAGAGTGATGGAATTCATGGCTAGTCTTGTTAAAAAAATATGTCCACAAATACACAAATGTCCACAAATCTATTCTCCATGTCATGTTGCTCTCCACATATGCTTCATTGATGGTCAATCAGAAAGATTTGTGGAAACAGTGAATAGTTTCTCTGGAAGATCAATATTCCTATGGTCAAAGTAATAGCTAGGTACAGTGAAGTCTGCTTGTGTGTGTCTGTATTTCTACATATAGATAGAAAGAAATATCAAAGGAGACTGATATTTTCACACACATAAGCAGATGCAGAAGGAGTGTGTCGAAGCAGACTTTAGCAGTTAATAGAAACTCAACACATCCTTTCCCTTTACTGTGTCATTGTCCCCTTCATTACTATGACACTGTAGATTGCTGTATTTGAAAGAAAGAGAAAACATCATTTCACCAAACTGCAGTCGACTGCGAGTAAGATGAAGGTGACTTCATGTCCCTTAAAAATAGAAGGACATCTTTATTTTTGTTTGTATTCTGCCTTTATTATTTTTTATAAATAACTCAAGAAGGCAAGCCTATCCAGCACATCTTTCTCCTCTTATTTTCCCCACAACAACAACCCTTTAAGGTGAGTTGGGTTGAGACATAGTGACTGGCTCAAAGTCACCCCGCTGGCTTCTAGGGCTAAGTCAGGACTAGAACTCAGGGTCTCCAGTTTTCTATCCTGGTGCTTCAATCACTACACCAAACTGGCTCTTCATCTTCATGCTACAGTTAAAAGGGCATGTGAATGAGTGCAATAAAGTCCTTTTTATATATTTAGAATTAGAACAGAGCTAGAAGGGACTTAGAGTTCTTCTAGTCCAGCCCTCTGCTCAAGCAGGAGAACCAGCGGTGGGTTGCTCTCAGTTCAGTCCGGGTCTATAGAACCGATAGTAAAACTGGCTGGAGGTTTCGGCCACCTGCCACAGCATCATCATGGGTGATCTGCTTGTTCTGCATGCACAGAAGAGTGTGCATGCTCCCGTTGCGAACTGGTAGTAAAGGTAAGTGGAACTCACCCCTGAAGAGAACCTATACCATTTCAGACAAGTAACTGCTAGTGTCATCTTAAAAACCTCCAGTGATGGAGCATCCATGATTTCTGAAGACGTTCCATAGGTAATTGTCCTCACTGTTAGGAAGTGAGGACATTTGTTGGGATGAGTTTGACCCTGTGGCTCCCGAGGACATGGACAGGTTGTTGGGTAGGCTGAATGCCACCACGTGTTTACTGGACCCGTGCCCCTCCTGGCTGGTGCTGGCCACTCAGGAGGTGACACGAGGCTGGCTCCAGGCGATTACGAGTGCCTCCTTGTTGGAGGGAGTCTTTCCGGCCGCCTTGAAAGAGGCGGTGGTGAGGCCCCTCCTCAAGAAGCCCTCCCTGGACCCGGCTGTCTTAGGTAATTATCGTCCGGTCTCCAACCTTCGCTTCGCGGCGAAGGTTGTAGAGAGTATGGTGGCATATCAGTTTCCTCTGCACCTGGATGAAACTGTCTATCTAGACCCGTTCCAGTCCGGTTTCCGGCCCGGTTACAGCACGGAGACGGCTTTGGTCGCGTTGGTGGATGATCTCTGGAGGGCCAGGGATAGGGGTTGTTCCTCTGCCCTGGTCCTATTAGACCTCTCAGCGGCTTTCGATACCATCGACCATGGTATCTTGCTGCGCCGGTTGGGGGGATTGGGAGTGGGAGGCACCGTTTATCGGTGGTTCTCCTCCTATCTCTCCGACCGTCGCAGACGGTGTTGACAGGGGCAGAGGTCGGCCCAGGCGCCTCACTTGTGGGTGCCGCAGGGTCGATTCTCGCCTTCTGTTCAACATCTATATGAAGCCGCTGGGTGAGATCATCAGTGGCTTCGGTGTGAGGTACCAGCTGTACGCTGATGACACCCAGCTGTACTTTTCCACACCGGGCCACCCCAATGAAGCTATCAGTGCTGTCCCGGTGTTTGGAGGCCGACGGGTCTGGATGGGGAGAAACAGGCTCAAGCTCAATCCTCCAAGACTGAGTGGCTGTGGATGCGGCATCCCGGTACAGTCAGCTGAGTCCTCGGCTGACTGTTGGGGCAGTCATTGGCCCCGATGGAGAGGGTGCGCAATCTGGGCGTTCTCCTGGATGAACGGCTGTCTTTGAAGACCATTTGACGGCCGTCTCCAGGAGAGCTTTTCACCAGGTTCGCCTGGTGCGCCAGTTGCGCCTTTCTAGACCGGGATGCCTTATGCACGGTCACTCACGCCTCGTGACGTCTCGCCTGGATTACTGCAATGCTCTCTACATGGGGCTCCCTTGAGGGGCATCCGGAGGCTTCAGTTGGTCCAGAAGCGGCTGCGGGTGATAGAGGGAGCCTCGGGCTCCGTGTTACACCTATCCTGCGCAGACTGCACTGGCTACCTGTGGCCTTCGGGTGCGCTTCAAGGTGTTGGTGACAATCTTTAAAGCGCTCCATGGCATAGGGCCGGGCTATTTACGGGACCGCCTACTGCTTCCAAATACCTCTCACCGACCCGTGCGCTCCCACAGAGGGACTCCTCAGGGTGCCGTCAGCTAGGCAGTGCCGTCTGGCGACACCCAGGGAAGGGCCTTCTGTGGGGCTCCACCTCTGGAACGAACTCCCCAGGACTTCGTCAACTTCCGGACCTCCAACCTTTCGTCATGAGCTTAAACGCACTTATTCATCTGCGCGGGACTGGATTAGATTTTAAAGTTATTGGTTTTAAGGGGTTTTTTATTATTTATATTGTTTTTAAATTAGGCAATAGAATAAGTTTTTTAATTGTTGTTTTTTAATTTGTATTTATATGTATTTTAACTGCCTGTGAACCGCCCTGAGTCCTTAGGGAGATAGGGCGGTATATAAATTTGAAAAAATAAATAAATAAATAAATAAGTTTTCCTATATTCCAGACTGCTTCTTGAGATAACAAATGATTTGGGTAGCCAGATTAATCATGATGACTAGCAACCATTTTTTCCTCAAATCTACAAATGTTTGTGACTATTCTTTCAGTGTCCCTTTTCCAGGAATTCTCACCCATTCTGACCTACTTTTTCTGATGCTATTTTTTGCCATGGAATCCTACTTATTAGTTAATTAAGTTTGCTTTAAAAAATCATTTTATTGAAATTTAGTTTCTCTAAACTTAAACTTTTTCCAACACTACTGCTATTTCAACTTTATCAAATAAATTGTCCCTACTAGCATCAAGTCAAGAATAGTCTACCTAGTGCCTTCTTTGCCTCCTAAACAAGAAAAATTATTAGTAAGACAAAGCATCGAAAGACCATGTTTAGCCAAGAATATCTCTCTATAGAAAGCCGAAACAAGTCCACATTGCTATTAGTTCATATCTGTTTGAAACATCTACTCTTTTCATTTTCCCCCCGTATGATAAAAACCAATAATGAAATTCCATTTGAATTAGTCTTTTCATTTATTTTATCTAAGATGCTCTCTTTACTTTTATAAAGTTCTTTTATTTGGATTTCTGAGTAGGCATTGAAACTTCTAAACATGCAATGAATCTCTTCATTTCTGTTATTGCTGGTGTGTGTGAAAAAATATTGTTTGATTGCAATATTTCAATTGTTGGAATGATACTATCAGGTCCACTTGCTTTCTTGCATCAAGAATTAGTTGCATGATGTTTGTTTCCCAAACTCTGAGAATTAAGTATACTGTAGAGGGAAAAGACTGTGAACTTTATGAGCCAGTGGTCTTCCTGATGTTTCACAGAGTGGTTTAATAGGCTCAATTACAGCAATGCTTTCTCTTTCTTCAGTGCACAAGTATTTATCTCAAATTCCTATTTCAGGGTTTTTATCCCAGTCCCTACAGGATTCATTTTAAAACTCCCAAGCTTATCATGCTTTGGCCGAGTCATTTTTCCTGCTTTTTGTGAAGTGCAACCCAGATCCTTTATTCAAAAATAAAATAAAATAAAATAAATCCAAATTATTATCCCACAACTAGATTTTTCATATCAACAGTACACAATCATTTACACACTATTCTTTCTAGTCCTTGTCAGCAATCTGAAAGAATGGATGATTATACCATCTGAGTCTGCTGGGTCTTGAGATTCCTTCTTAAAATATCAAAGACCATCCTACCTATTCCTGGCAGTAGTATTTGCCCCACGGTATAGTAGTAGAAAAGGATAAATTAAATTAATCCTTAATTTTAGTAAACAGCAAACTTTATGAACCAGTGGGTCAAGGTGATACACATTTGTATAAATTTATTGTAGTAACCCATTGTCAAATAGACACATTTTTTCTTTTTCATTTTGCAGAACATCTGAATCTCTTCTGGTCTTCAAAGATGCAATCTCCCATATCCTCCCAGCAATGAATCTTGGTCTTTCATTCCCCCATTGAAGCCTCAAAGGCTGAACCCTATGCAAAGGCCTCAAAGCTCTTCCTACTTGTTGCTTATCATATCTCTTATTCATTTATTTGTTTCTCCTCTTTATGGAGAGCTGCTTCCTCATTCAACTTCTGTTGTTTGATTTTAAAATCTTGTAGCTCATCAAATAAATTAGCCAAAGTATAAATGCTTATGTCAACATGGGTGCACGAAATAGTGCAACTGCTTGGAGGCCAATCTCATAGCTATTAGTTATGGGTGAACTTGTATGACAGGCCTTTATAAAACTGCAAGAAAGACTTGTTGCTTTCTTACTTGCATATCTGTCACCCCCTCTCTTTCTCATCTAGATCAACCCCCTGCACAAGCAGGAGACTCTATACCATTCTGGACAAATGGCTGTCCAATCTCTTTTTAAAAACCTCCAGTGATGGAGCGCCCACAATTTCTGAATTCAAGCTGCTCCACAGATTAATTGTTCTCACTGTCAGGAAAATTCTCCTTAGTTCTAAGTTGCTTCTCTCCTTGATTAGTTTCCATCCATTGCTTCTTGTCCTGCCTTCTAGAGCTTTGGAAAATAAGCTGAGCCCCTCTTCTTTCTGGCAGCTGGTCAAATATTGCGAACATTGCCATCATGTCACCCAAGTCCTTCTTTTCATTAAACTAGACATACCCATTTTCTGCAACAGTTCTTCATCATCTTTGTTGCTCTTCTCTGCACTCTTTCCAGAGTTTCAAGTTAATTTTTTTATTGTGGTGACCAAAATTGGATCCATTATTCCAAGTATGGTCTTACCAAAGCATTATAAAGCAGTACTAATGTTTCACATGATCTTGATTCTGTGTCTCTGTTAGTGCAGATTAGGATTGCATTGGCTTTTTGGCTGCTGCAGCAAAGTGGGCAAAGTGTAGGAATACAATTTTTGTGAAACTTCCATTAGATTTCAATTAGCTGCAACAGGCAGGAAATATAGCCATCGAGAAAGTCATAGTTGTCTATCTATGCCTATTGCAATTTTTTTCTTAGTTCATTAGCTCCTTCAAGATGTGTTTACTTTTATTTCTACACAATTATCCATCTATATAATTTTAATTGTCCTTCATATTTTGACCACAAAGACGCATCAAAGGTAAAGCAATATTTTCTACAAGAGGTTCATCTCATGGAGTTGGGCAGGGGCTCATGGTCATTATACTATCTGGTGAATCAACAATGTAATAGGCATCCATATGGATCTATTTTGTGCAGACATATTATTTTCCTCACAACAGATAATATTTAATTGCTCTTCTTTTGCAGATAACTCTTTGTTGGCTCTATCTTGTTGTCCAAATCTTTGACTCAGCTCTGTGACACAGAATGGGACCTTAGGAACTTTTACTGTTTAAGGATTATGTGCTGACTAAAGGTTGCTATAATCGGTTTACACACTTAGCTATTGATTTAATAAACCTTGAGCCCTTCTGCCAAGATTTCCCACAATGTGTGTGTGGCTGTTCACTCGGGCATGTCCTTTGCCAATGAAGTAGTTAGCAACTGGAGACAAGCCATTTTTCACAAAACCATTTGCTTCTCTGCTCTTTTATGCACAGTGGGCTTTTTGCCCATTTCTTTTCCAAAGCAGGATATTCCTATCACATTGCCAGAACAGGAAGGGAGATTAGGGTGCTCTTTTTACCAATTAATCCTCAAATATTTTCTTTTCTTTTTTTAATTGCATTTTTCAAATCACTCCACTATAAAAAGTTCACTGAAGGATGGACTCCTTTTATGAAATGTCTATTGTCAGCCACCATCTGTACCGCCAAAGAGGCAAATGCTGTGAGGCTGTGAAAGACACCACATTTCTCTCAAGAAGTAGGTACTTATCTTTCTCAGCAGCTCAAGACCTGAGGTGAAAAGTGTTTTCCTGAACTGGGACCCCAGAACTGGATGTCATGGGCTCCAAACCATAGTTCATCCGAGAAGGATTAGTTGTATCAGCTACAGTTTCAACACCAGAAAGAGAGAACTAATTTAGAAGGCAAGGAGAGCTGATAAAAAAAAACAAAAACCAGGGAAATCTACAAAAGAATACTTGTAAAAGTGACTGTTACTTTCCCTGGACCATTTTCTTCTTTCTGTATACCATGAAGTACTTGCAATTAATGGGACTCGCTATACTGTAACTTAAAGTTATGACTTTCTACAAACCTTGAAATTACAAAGAGAAGATCATAGTTTTAGGAAGCAGTGAAATTTGAAGAGTCTTTCCTAAAATTGCTAATCTTTTTTTCAAGTGGCATTTATCATAAAATGATTTTTTAAAAAAAAAAATATCAGAGGCATTTTATAAAGACGCTGCCAGTAGACTCGTTCATTAAGCATATAAAACTATTTTAGAGGCCTGTTCTTTCTCAAGTGAGCTAGAATGAAACTTGAATCCTTTCAGCAAAATATATACATGAGTAAACTGAAGTGGCCAGAAGAAAATAAAATATTGATCTCTTTTAAGTATTATATATTCTTCCATCTCCAGATAAAAAATCAGAACTGTGCCTAGACATAAAAAACTAAAAGAGTACAATATATTTTATGCATATATGTATGCATGTGTTTGTATATGTTCACATGTGTGGCATGTATAAGTAGGTGTGTGCACTCTACCACACACATGCAGATTTATTTTTCAGGGACAGATCAGCCACTGAACCTTCACATTGGCTGATACCATTCCAGTTTATTTTCCCACTGGAGGTAATGCATTCATCTGCTAAATGTTTACAAATGTCATGGATGAACATACAGAAAAAAAACAAGATAATGCATGGGAATCTAGATAAATTAAATCAATAATGGAGCAGGATCTGGCTAACTACATTTGAAGATTCATATTACTCCACATATAAATTCTTTAATTCGAAAATTGATCAGGTAGACCTAAGTTATTTCATTGTATTCCTGTACAAACTGAAAAAAAAGTTCTCCAATTCCTAGAAGTTCTCCTGTATTAGGAATATCAATTTTGAGAATTCTGATGGAATCTGACTTTAGTTAGATACACTCACTTTCCCTCCTGCTTGTGCTGCCTTGTTTTGTGAATGAAGAGCAGACTTTATCTTCCATCTGATCTACTAAAAAACCCACTTTCCTGTAGTGGTCATATTCCAGACTAAGCACCAACTTAATCTGATTGCCAAACTACTGCAATCTGATTAAACTTCATCAAGATGGCTTTAGGAACTGCTAGGAGAAGCACAGGAGACCATTGCCTCTCATTATTAGAAACAGACTTTAAAATCAAAGTGTCTTACAGCAGAACAATTTGAGAGTGCAATTCACATTTGTGGACATGGCAAACCCTACTGATACTGTGCAGCTCCAGCTGGATGCCAAGACCTTGCCATCAGTAACAATCTACTGACACCAACACATGTTCAAGAACACGGTGGGGGAAAAAAGAAGAGGTTTTAAGGCTGCAGCCTTAAGCATACGACTTGTCTCTGAGATATGTGCCAAATTTGTGAAGGCGCGATAAGCAGTGTTGCTAACTATGCCATAACAAAGTGTGGAGTAAGACAAACTGTGGAAAAAATCTGATAAAATGTAAAGCCTGAAATTGCATCATTTAGAGCATTTTTTTTTCTTAAAGAGTTCCAAGGAGTGGTTCCTTGAATAGTTCAATATTTACTATCAGCTTTTAAGATAAAAATAGCTGTGAGTGTGGCAACAGGCTGTCAGCAAACTTTCCCAAGTTCAGGATGGAAAGCTGCAAACTTTGACACCTAGTAAGACAGGTATATTTGCAAGCAGTCAAAACTGACTAGAAACCAGCTGACTCTGCCAGGCTAATTTGTGTCATCAAATGCAGTTGATTTAATATCCATGGATTTTCAGATGGTGGTTTAGACATGAACTTACCTCTGCAGAATTTTTGACTCAGTGCTTGATTTAATAGGAAGTGGGCAGTATAAAAGGTGTAAGCCATTCTCCCACTGTCACATATTTCTCCAAGAAAAGTGACGGTACATATTTCAGTACTATGAAGTGGTATAAATTTCCATGTTCTATTCCAACTAGCACTATCAAGAAACATGCTGCAACAATGGGAGGCTTATCCTAAATTTGGAGTTTTTGAAAAGTAGCAGTGTTTTAACTTGTGCCTGATCATAAAGCTTCAGAATAGGTATGCAGAGCATGGCCAAAAATTTCAAAATGGTGATCATGATGATGCAATTGTAGCTTGGGTTTTTTATGAGTCATCATAGGTATTTAATGCAATGTCATTTTTAAAATCTAGCCTATTAGGCACATACCACAAAATATTGTTTTCTGGAAAATGGAGATTGGTTCTTGTCATGATCCATTCAACGTGCCAGATCTGAAAGTAATTTCATACATTGAGTAGATGACTAGCAGAGCAGTCTATTATTTTAAAAATTAACTATAGTTTATGTATTTCTTTTAAAAATGTATATCTTCCCTTCCCTTGTTTCCTTAAAAGGAATTTAAGGCAGGAAAAATAGGAATGTGTGATTTTAAAATACCAAGGTATTATCTTCCTGTTCCCAAAAATGTGAATTATTTAAACACATTAAGTTATCAAGCTAACAAAAACAGCCAATCTGAGATGTGCAATCAAAGGCAAATAATTGTTTTAAAGGATAATCAAGAAGATCTGTAAACATTTTTAAATACAGATGTATAAACATCTGTTTTTACCAGTTACTGAAAAAATAACAGAGAGAACTAGTTAGACATAGTTAGCTCTGTGTACAGGTCTGTAAAAAAGGTGGGGAAAGGGCATATTGAGATAGCACTAACCAATATATCAAGAAAGATGCAAAAAGTATAAAAAATTGAATTCTTCAACAGGCAGACTCATCCATGGAACTTTTATGTTGCTAAGATCAGACCCCAAAAGAAATTTAATATTGCAAACATACGGTTTTCCAACTGATAAAGTTAATCAGGAAAATCTTCAGATATAGAATGAAATGATTGACAAAGGAAATGGTTATGCTGGACTATTTCAATCACCTGTATAGACCAACTATCACCTTAGCTCCTATTGTGAACTTTCTCAATGATTGGCCATTCTGTGGCTTCAACGGCTTGAGCAGACAGACCTTTGGAATTCATTTAGGATCTAGGTACAAGTATTCCACAGATAAATGTCACTACTAAGAAAAAGCTCAAACCTGCTATAAACACTTGTTACATTTCTCACAACGTAAATTTTAGGGAAATGCTTTCGATGCTGATAACGTTGAGCAAGGAAGAATATATGGCAAAATACAATCTGTAATTCTTAGCACCCTCTGCCTCCAGGCAGGTCTTCCTGCTGGAGTGGGTAGTTGCCCTAGGGCCTCCAGGGAACTAGGGGCATTTTGAGGTTGTATTGGCATGTGGAAGGAATAGATCATAATCTGTCATGTTGGTCCATTGTGGGTTGGCTGATGTGATTTCTATTAATCTGGAGTACCAAACATGGTCTGTTCACTTTGGGAGACCCTTCTGGACATGTACATATCTGACATTATAGCTCACAATTTCATTTACCCACACAAGCCCTTTCACCTCATCAAGGCCCCAGTCATAGAAAGAGATGGCAGATGGAGAGATGTAATGACAAAAGAAAGCTCAGGACCATATTGGTTGGAAACATGCGTAAGAAGCCTTCATCCTACAGTGGATAGACAATGGCTTCATCCTTTAATGGAGCCCATTAAAAACTCTCAACTCCAATCAGCACTTTGGGACAGCTTTTTGCACTAGTTACTTTTAAACACATGTTAAATAAATGAATTTTAAACAAATAAATACATTTTAAATAAAAACTATTGAAAGAGCCTCTTGTAGAATTTGGGACTTTGGCAGAGCCAAATGATTAGCCTTGTGAGGTAATGAACCAGGAGCTTTAAATAAACTCTTTTTTCTTTTCAGATTGTAAGCTCAAGGATATTTACTTTATTAATTTTATTGGCAATGCCTTTGGAGTAAAACGAAGAAGATATTTGATTAGATAGATAGATAGATAGATAGATAGATAGATAGATAGATAGATAGATAGATAGATGATAGATAAATGAGAGAGAGAGAAAGAGAGAGAGAGAGAGAGATTCTATGTGTGTGGGGGGTGAGGTCAACAGTAGATAGTCTTTGGTTAAAGCTTTAGTAGTATAATTTCTGATCTTGGTAACAACCCTGACCAGCACCAAAACTTCTATCTTGATGTTTATCTCAAAGGCTGAAATAATAGCCTTGAACAATACCTTACAATTCATCATTCCATAAACAATAACTGATACAAGACTTGCTTTACCATATTCCAATCTTTGCATTGGTAGCAGATGGACATTCTCAATAGGAAGGAATCTTTCTTATCACAAGCCTATTACTCCCTTTCCAGGGGGAAAATATATATATTAGCTTTCACTTTTCTTAATAAAAGTGTCACTGGCCCAGCGGTTTATAAAATGCCATGGCATTGATACCCAGCTCCTATAATGATTCTGCAAAGTGTCTAAATTGTAAGTGCATTGCTATGAATAAATGATGGACTCAAAGTGAGTGCTAAATGAAAACATTGTTGAAAAGGCAGGAAGGATAGTGACTGCTAGGTAGGTGGTTGTATGGGAAGAGCTCACTGCTTTTGTACCATTGAATTAAGAGTTGCAGTCTGTAAATGTTGTACCTGCATATTACGGGGTGGGGAGTTCTGACATTCTGGTTCCCAGAGTTTTTGTTCCTTAGTACCCTTTGTTAAAGAGAAAAAAAGGAAGAAAATAAAAATAAAACAGTCTCTAATGTAGACATAAGTAGAAGAAGTTGGAGAAAATGGGTTTGCACATATATTTTCACCCTAGAATACAGATAGGGCTGACTTACAAAAGCTCATTTAGTGACCATTTGAAGTTACAACAGCACTAAAAAAAGTGACTTGTGACCACTGCAGCATTCCCAAGATCATATGCTCAAAATTCAGATGCTTTGCAACTGATTCATACTTATGATGGTTGCAGGGTCCTGGGGTCATGTTACCACCTTTTGCAATCTTCTGACAAGCAAAGTCAATGGGGAAGCCAGTTTCATTTAATAACTGTGTTCCTAACTTAACATCTGCTGTGATTCACTTAGCAACTCTTGCAAGAAAAGTCATAAATGGGGCAAAATTCACTTAACAAATGTTTCACTTAGCAACATAAATTTAGGGTTCAAGTGTGGTCATAAGTTGAGGACTATCTGTATGTCTACATAATCATATAACCAAGGAGGCATCATACAACAATATTTTATTTATTTATTTATTTATTTATTTATTTATTTATTTATTTATTTGTCAATCATATATAAGATAACAGGTAAAAGTATAAACATAATTTGGATATATGAAAAGAGTAAGTAAAAAAGGAATATTAGGACCGGGATGGTAGGCACGTGGGTGCACTTATGCAGTTATGCAATTTGTTGGATAACATAGTTAAAGGCAGAGTGGAGGGTTTCTATTGCACCAGATTCAACTCATAATATTTGAGAAGTTAATTTTATTAAATGTCTCCCATCCTTCATACATGTACTGTGGGATTAGCACTTAAGTTGCAAGGTTAGTTTAATAAATGATTCTTTGCCTGCCATTTGAGCCATTCCATTAATTTTGACATCTGGATTTCTTCATCCAGTCCAACATTCCATCCAATGCATTATACTATTTTCCTGTTGTGCATGCAATCATCAACAGAGTTGTAGACTAAATAGAACGTAAATGTATATCCAGTTTTAAAACATCAAATATCTGACTCTAAAAGTCACCTTCTAGTAGCTAATGTGTTACCCAGATGCCTTCAGAAAAATTGAAGGAACCCACAAATTTGGATGAATGCAAAAGTATTAGGGGAAAATGTATGGGTAGAGGTTTCAAACCCTAATTCAAGGTGGCTGTCCTTTACTTTCTTCTTCAATGTATTTTCTACTTCTTAGTCTTGTCTACAGTCCTGGGATGTCCTAAGGGTTTCTACTCAAATACTAACCAGGTCTAATCCTGCTTTTTTAGAATAGCCTATCAGCTAATTGCTACTACCTATTGTGATGGTAATTAGCTGATAGGCTATTCTAAAAAAGAATAGCAAAGCAGGATTAGACCTGGTTAGTATTTGGGTAGAAACCCTCACTGTTAGGACTGCAGACAAGAATAGCCTGTTAGCTAATTGCTACCACCTATTATGATGGTAAGGGATGTGGTGGCTCAGTGGCTAAGATGCTGAGCTTGTCGATCGAAAGATCGGCAATTCAGCAGTTCGAATCCCTAGTGCCGTGTAACAGGGTGAGTTCCAGTTACTTGTCCCAGCATTTGCCAACCTAGCAGTTCAAAAGCTGATAAAAAATGCAAGTAGAAAAATAGTGACTACCTTTGGTGGAAAGGTAACAGTGTTCTGTGTGACTTTGGCATTTAGTCATGCTGGCCACATGGCCACGGACACGTCTTCGGACAGTGCTGGCTGTTCGGCTTTGAAATGGAGATGTGCGCCACCCCTAGAGTTGTGTTGTGTCCTCCCTCGCCTCTGTCCAAATGATGGCTTAATCAGCCAGCACTATCAGCTCTGGCAGCAGAATAGCCAGCGTCTGCCAAGAGCCTCCGTTATCTTCCACGATGCTGGTGAGTCACTCAGAAACAAACTTCAGCTCTTAATCAGTGGATTTGCCTGTTACAAAGAGACACAGCAGCTCTCGCTGTCTTTTATATCCTGTGGGGTGTGGCTCCATGACTCAGCACTTCCTAGGCCTGCCACACCCCTGCTTCTGTTGTTCCCTCCTCTCCTGCCTATGAAACCTAGGATCCAACCAAGCCTGATTGCTATCAGCTGGGTCTGAAGGTGTGCCCTGGGGGGGGGAAGAGTCAGGGGATGGAGGCCTCATTATCTCTTCCACCTGGCCTGTTTCTGGCTCCTGGAGCTGGGCCAGGGAAGCCAGTGCTCCCGAGGCAAGTCCTGACGGCCCTTCCCCCTCACTTTCCAAGTCACTTTCTGACAGCAGGCCCGGCTCCAAGTCACTTTCTGGCAGAAGGCCCGGCTCGGGGGGGCGCAGACACAACAAGTTGGGAACGACTAGCACATATGTATGAGGGGAACCTTTACCTTATTGTGATGGTATTAACATTTAAAAAATTTATTTAAAAGATTCTGATTCTGCCATAATGTTAAAGTCTCCCCATCAGATCGCAATTCTTGCTTTCATCTCTCAACTTTCTTGGAGCAGATTGCATCGCTTGATGCATTAGAAGGTGGCGTAAGTAAGCGAGACTTTAAAAATTGCTGGCACATTTTGTGTTGCTTTTCCCCCCCTCCAGGCAGTAAAATGCCCTAGAAAACTTACCCAACATTCTGCTGTCTGCTTCACATGTGAGAATGCAGATGGCATTGCTATAAAAAGAACAATCATCAGACCAACCGAGTGGTATGAGATCTCTTCAGCTGTTCTCTCACTGCCAGTCAAAGGCCTTCGGTAACCCTGAGATTTCTCTACCAGATATACAAACTGGGAAGAAAACAGTGTTCAGCCCATAGAAGGGCTTTTGCTCAGCAGAGAGACCACCCTAGATAAGAAATTCCAGCAAAGATTAGATGGTCCCCAACTGTAATGGGTGTTCATTAGTATTTATTCACTGGGCTTTCTTTTATAGATCTTAGCCAACTTATTTATCATTTATTTCAAACTATTATATCATGATTTACCTTGTAATTTTATTTTATTTTTTGACATTTTGTCGTATGGATTTTTCTTCCAAACTGATAATTTTAAATGGAAGTCAATATGAAAAATAAATTAACCGGTATGGTAATATATCCAACACATATTCAATGATATAAGTTAGCTCAATTTGGGAATCTCATGAGCCCAATTTTACAGTGTTATAATATTGCTTTTCCAGAAAAGTACATGTTTAGGGGATACCATTAGGACTGAATTGGAGCAACCCTGTAGCAACTAAAGAACTTCACTCTTGACTTCACATAGTGTAGCAACTCTGTGGTTTCTGCAGTGGAAGGTAGTCAGCCTTTACCAGTTCCATTAATTATCCCTTGCAAGAAAATAATTCTTCACTAATCGTTGTCCAGCCAGTTTACACAAGTTTCATGCTATGTTTTTATTATGTCTATCCCTTTTATAATGAAACTAACATTAAAGTAATATTATTTCAGTGGAGGGTGGTATTTATAGCATATACCTTGTGATGTTAATTAAAAGCATAATTTTTATGTACTTATCACAAAAGAAATATCATTTCATTAAAATCCAATTAGATTCAGACAATATCTGTAAAGGCTAGTGAATAACTGCTGTTTGAACATGGACTGCTTTGTTCTATTTTCATCATCCGAGTAAAAGCAACCACAACAAACAAATGAAAGAAATATATTTTTTAAAAAATCATCTCTGAAGTTTTAAACATTCAGAACTGTATTTTATATGAGTAATGAGTAAAGTACCAAAGATTTCCTGTTTCACTAACTGCAGAATAAGTGACCTTTTTCCAGATCATTCTATTTCCCACCCCTGCTATTTGGATATAATAAAACAAATTTATTTTAACTGAACAGATTTTTTTTTTGTATAGAAAATGTGGTTGTGCTACACTAGTTCACTAGTTTCCTGTTAATCCAGGAAAGAGCTAGAAAGTATAATAAATTAGTGCCCTTTACTCAGTGAAATGCTCTGAGGAAAAGAGTATAATAGAACTTGCATAGGGCTACGCAGTTCAATTCCAAGACTTCTGATGCTGCAGTCATTTGAACTAGATTTTTTTTTTTTTGCAGACACTGAAAATGAAATTTTTAAATGGAGCTTACAGTTCTTAACAGGAGAGCCAAGTTCTCCTGTTCCCCCTCCAAGATACTTTTAAAGTCCACAGCACCATTCTTCTGTTTCAGTTTGATGCAGGACATGTTTGGCTACTAGCCATCAATTCTTATTGGACATTGTTAGATGATGGCCTTGAACATGCAATTGTGATCATTCCAGGAAGAACTGGAGAAGGAAAAGGGCATCTCCTCGAAGTATCTGATGCTGGTATAAACTCACTGGGATTCTTAAAGTTAACTAAATCAGGAAAAGATCACTCAGACAATTTATTTTTTAAATAAAAAGTCTTGTCTGCTCCTTACAAATAGTTGTGGGCTTTTGGGAGGGGCCTGGGGGGATATATCCTTAAGGGAAAGCAAAACAAAACTGGAATGAAAATCTATTTATGACAAAGTGGATTTTTGGGGAACCTACCTCTCAAATTCTTATTACTGTTGTTTTTTTAATACTCTACAAATACAGATAGTCCTTGAGTTATTAATTTATGGCGCTAAGTGAAACATTTATTAAATGAGTTTGCCTCATTTTACAACTTTTCTTGCCACAGTTGTTAAGTGAATTATTGCATTAGTTAATTTAGTAAGCTGGTTGTTAAGTGAATCCAGCTTCTCATTGACTTTGTTGGTTGGAAGGTCGCAAAAGAGAGCTGTGCTGATGCAGCGGTTAGAATGCAGTACTGCAAATAAGTCACTGCCCACTCCAGGAGTTCGATCCTGACCGGCTCAGCCTTCCTTCCTTCCTTCCTTCCTTCCAAGGTCAGTAAAATGAGGAGCCAAATTGTTTGGGGGCAATATGCTGACTCTGTAAGTGTAACTCATAAGTGTGAAAAAGGAGTGCCATTGTAACTTTGAAGGGTCACTAAACAAACTGTCCACCTTCCCTTCTCTAAATATTTTAACATACAAAGCCTTAGTCTCTGATGGAGATGCTGGTATAAATAGTTTGCCCTAAAATTAAAAAACAGTGGGTTTGCTTTGATCAAGAAGGGAATAAAAATATGTACTGTATGTTATTTGGATAGGACATGGTGGAACCCACTTTATAACAGAATTACCTTTTAAAAAAAATATACAACATACATATAGAATTCAGTAAGTACAGGGTTGCAGGCTCAGCAAGTGCTCGGGAGGAAATTAAGTTTGTGCTGAGTGAAAAGGATGTTTGAATAAGTCAAAAGTCAGAGAAATAAGGATACCACTTCCCTGGGAATACAAAATTCACAGCTCATGTTTCTTTAAAGAAATGAGAAAGATGCCTTCTTTTTTTTGCTTTCTATGTTTTCTATTTTTAAAAAACAGTTTTTTTCTCTACCAAAAAAATTATTTAAAGCCAAGATCACCAAACAGAGGCTCTCATACTTTGATCATGTCATGAGAGATAATTCATGTGAAAAGTCAATCATGCTGGGAGTGATTAGTGGAAAAAGGAGTACCGCCCTAGCACCCACTGGCTGGACTCTGAGATGACACTGGGATTACTATGGATATTTTAAGAAGGTGGTGTGAGACAGAGGGGCATGGAGAGTGATGATCCATAGAGTGGCCAAGATTCGGACACAACTGAATGGCTGACGATGATGGTGATGTTGCATTTCTAACACTAAGAAATATAGTGCAATATTTGGGGATGATACCAAGTTTGTTTCAACCTGGATATCAGGCTGCAAAAGGCACATCAAGTAAGTTGCATTGAAATTCATGTTTTCATGCATCTTTAGGTATTAGTATCCACAACTTCTGAAGGCAAGCTGTTCCATTGGTTAATTGTCCTCACTGTTAGGAAGTTTCTCTTTAATTCCAGGTTGCTTCTCTTCTTAATTAGTTTCTATCCATTGGTTTTGGGTTTGGTTTTTTTTTGCCTTCTGGTGCTCGGGAAATAAATGTATTCCTCTTCTTTGCGGCAGTCCCTCAAATACTGGAATACTACTATCATGTCACTCCTAGTCCCTTCTTTTTTCTAGAGTAGCCACATTCAGTTCCTGCAACTGTTCTTCATATGTTTTAGTCTCCAGGCCTTTAATCATCCTAGTTCTCTGCTCTTTTTCCAAAGTCTCAACATTTTTTTTATAATGTGGTGGCCAAAATTGGAAGAGCCAAGAGAACATCTCTGATAAGGATTTCTTATTGTATACACAAAAGAATTTTGTTAAAATGTTGAAAATCAAAAGAGAAATAAAAAAGACAAACCTTGACAATGGCCTGGATAATAACTTTCCATTGTATTTACAAAAATCAACTGTGAAAGCCTTGAAGAAGTCTTTGTGATGGGAAAAAGTTCAATGAATTGAAGACAAGATTGTTAGAAGCAAAAGAAAGGAATATAAGGTTGGTTTGTTTGATCAAGATTAAAATAAAAATATTTTTTTCCCTAAAGCTCTGGTAACCTTTTATAAACTTGTTGCTGACACCAGGATTGAAAAGTTGATGATTTATGGTTTTGATATAGAATGAACAGGTTATGGGGAGAAAAAATGTTTATAACTTTATAAAAGGATTATCAAATTTGTTTTTACTTGTGTTGCAGACTGGAAATCACTTCTTTACACATTTATTTTCTTTTTCTTTATTCTACTTCTTTCCTTTTAATTTTTTAATTTTTTTATATTTCTTTCTTTGTACTTTTTACCTTTCTGTCTCTTTCTTTTTCTGAATTTAATTTGTATTTGCCTTTACTGTTTTAAAAATCTGTAATAAAATAATAATTTTTTTAAAAAAAGTTGTGTGGACTTCTATGGCTGGGAAGTTGAAGTCCACACATTTTAAAGTTGCCAAGTGTGCTTTACAGTTTGGATCAGAACCACATATATACCATTGAAGAGGGCAGTCCTTTGGGAGAAAATACACCTTTTTGAGGTATGAATTGTCCTAAATTCTCTGATTCAGCTCTTAGGATTGAGTGGTGCAGGAAATAAGATGTCTACATTGGAATAGGTGCTACAGCACTCCTGTCAGGAGGATATGTAATCACTGAGGCAGAAGTGCTGAGTTAAGAGCTTTTGCAAAGAAAGGCACTGATGTTGATAAGAACTAAAACAAAATGGCTTTGTTTGTACTAAGTAACTGACCTTACATCCAAATAAAATGGGAGAAAATCTAGAGATCAGTACTGACATCTTAGGCTTCACAGAGGACTAAGAAAGTATTTGTGAAATACTGTATTTGTCTTTTGCTGAGGATATTGGAAAAAAAGTGATTTTGTTTAACGATAAAAGGAGGTGTTTTTTTTCTGATTGCAATTCAGTTAGGAAGAATCAGAGATTCTAGGCTGAACGATTACAGGATAGTGTTTTGGGAGAAAGGCTGCTGGAACAATTCTAGAAAATTCTAGCTTGATCTAAAAAGGTAAAGGTAAAGGTTCCCCTTGCACATATGTGCTAGTCGTTGCCGACTCTAGGGGGTGGTGCTCATCTCCGTTTCAAAGCGGAAGAGCCAGCACTGTCTGAAGACATCTCCGTGGTCATGTGGCCAGCATGACTCCACGTCAAAAGCGCACGGAACGCTGTTACTTTCCCACCAATGGTGGTCCCTATTTTTTCTATTTGCATTTTTACGTGCTTTCGAAACTGCTAGGTTGGCAGAAGCTGGGACAAGCCTGATCTAAAGGACTGTGAAATTCTGAAAGGTATATAAGACAGCTATCTGCAATAACCCAATAAGCACTAGAAATCTGGAATTAAAATTAATACAAGTAGGGCTGATTCAATCAGAAATATTCCTTCCACAATCATGATGTTTGTGAGTATTAAACAGCAACTGGCATGTAGTCTCTCCTGGGAACTTCTGATACATATGCAGTCCTTGACTTATAATCATCCATTTAGCGATTGTTTGAAGTTACTGCATCTGAAAACAGTGACTTATGATTGGCCCTCACACGTATGACCATCTTAACATTTCCACAGTCACAGGATCAAAATTTGGGTGCTTGACAACTGGCATATATTTACTATGGTTGCAGCATTCTTGATCATGTGACCACATTTATCATCTTCCCAGTTTGGAAAGAGTCAACAAGAAATGTCAATGAGGGAAGCTGGATTTGCTTAACAACAGTACTTAACTGCAGTATTCACTTAACAACAATGGCAAAATGATCATAAAATCAGGCATGACTCAACCATTGCCCTATTTAGCAATGGAAATTCTGTTCCCAGTTGTGGTCATTGGTCAAGGGCAATCTGGAATGGAATTGGGGTATGAGGCAGATAGGTGATGATTACCTGGACTAGAAGGGCAGTCATGGACAAGAAAGGAATCTCACCTTAGAAGAGAAACCAAGATCCACATTTGGGAGACTCAACTTCAGGTGAATTTGTGCTTGGGTAATAATCAAGCACACAAGCCGGCAGATAGAACTGGGGTAAAATTGTGACAGGAAATTTACATTGCTTATTAGTGAACAGACTAATGAGATTCTGGCTTGGCTAGAAAGGTAGGAATAATGATACCTTTTTGAGAGATGAGGGTTGTTTGCTTTTACTTTGTCTTTTAAAAAAAAATACTGGAACACAATATTCCGAACTGCAGAAATCCAGACAACCACTTGATGGCAAGAAATAGAAACAGAAAATGTCTAAGGACCTTCCAGAATTTTGCAGTTTGGATTATCTCATAAAGTAATTCAATCATCTAGTTGTTATAATTACCCAAGATAATAATGATTGGGAGCTCTGGTTGAAATCAACAATGTGTTGTTTTAAGTTAAATGAGGTGTAGTAAGTAAAGTTACCGTAATCCCTCAATTAAAATCCAGTTTTATTTAAAGAGTTAAACATTGGCTTCTACATGCTCATATATAAAAGGAAGAACCAAAGGTCAGTCAAGATCTTTTGTTTTTTCCTCCTACTTAGCAGCTCATACCCTAATTTAAGCTTAGGGAAGAAGAGCAACAAAATATGCATTATGAACCTGTGCTGCAAATTTGACTCCATATGCGCCTCAGTGCAATGTGACCAACCATGTTACATATTTTGATACTGTGATTAGGAAAGAATCCCTATGAACTCACAGATTCCTTTCTACATATTTACCATCTGCCCTGCTGAATATTTACTTTGCTTTATTCCATAATGGCATTGGTTTCCCCTTTAAACTCTGAAAAGTTTTAGGTCAAGTCAGTGGTAACATTGTCATTGTAAATACCTTGCAGTGCTGTCAAGAATGAGTATATCAATCCGTAATTCAGCTGTTGCAAGTCATGAAATAGAAGAAATAGAAGAAGCCTCACCACTCCATTCGTCTAAAGAAGACAGTAAACAGCTAGTATTTTCCTCAACTACACCTTTACCTCACCCAGAGTACATTTGTTTCATTTATATTACATTATGTCCTCCTCTAATAAAAAGAAAAAGAGCATTTGAACTGGCAAGTTGCCACCTATCATCCTTGTGAAGGAATAACTAAAATGGATGAAGCCCAGATATTGGTAGGCAGGGGCAAGAAGGTGTTCTTTTCAATAGATCTCAAGGTCAGGAAGACTACAGCACCTTAAAGAATTATACACAAATATTGTATGTAGCTACAGCTACAACGGTTATAGAAACATTCATTTTGTAAACAGGAAAAGAAGATACAAGTGGCATTCATCTACAGCTGCTGAGATCAGTGGTGGGTTTCAAAATTTTTTACTACCATTTCTGGGGGTGTGGCTTGGCATGGCATGTCATGGCTTGGTGGGTGTGGCATGGGAAGGATACTATAAAATCTCCATTTCCTCCTCACTCCAGGAGAAGGTTACTGCAAAATCCCCATTTCCTCCTGATCAGCTGGGACTTGGGAGGCAGAGAATAGTGGGGCCAGTTAGACTTTTTACTACCGGTTCTCCAAACTACTCAAAATTTCCGCTACTGGTTCTCCAGAACTGGTCAGAACCTGCTGAAACCCCCCTCTGGCTCAGATGGTGCCTAGATATGTACATTGGACTTCTTTTGCTTCTTTATGTTTCTTTATATTTCTTTTTGGTGATAGATCAACTCTTTATCCTTATGCAGAAAACATTTCAAATAATCTTGGACTTCGTACTTAACCAACATATCTAGACCCAATATTAGGAAAAAAAGAAAGGAAATCTGCAAAATAACTACAGGAACCCTCTTTACATCTTACTGTGTACTTGATATTATAAGATATGGGGACATTTAGTCAAATTGTTGTGTGGATCTCATTTACCAATCTCCATTAGTTGATAACTTGAAATATAAATGCCTACACAATGAATGAGTCCTATTTCCCACAGTCCACAATTAGTTCTTGAGGGTGGTTTGAAGGTATGTCCTTGAGGGAAATGCCATCTCCTATTATTATTATTATTATTATTAATCATATTTATATACCGCCCTATCTCCCGAAGGACTCAGGGCGGTTTACAGGCACTTAAAAAACACATAGATACATAAATACACTATAAAAACAATTAAAAAACTTATTCTATAAGCCCGTATTTTAAAATATAAAAAATAAAACCCAGTTAAAACCCATAAATTTAAAATCTAGCTCAGTCCTGCACAATTAAATAGGTATGTTTTGAGCCCGCGGCGGAAGGTCCGAAGGTCCGAAAGCTGACAAGGCCGGGGGGTAGTTCGTTCCAGAGGGTGGGAGCCCCCACAGAGAAGGCCCTTCCCCTGGGCGTCGCCAGGTGACATTGCCTCGCTGACGGCACCCTGAGGAGACCCTCTCTATGAGAGCGCACGGGTCGGTGAGAGGCATTCGGTAGCAGTAGGCGATCCCGTAAATAAAGAAAGAAAGAAGAAAAGTTAAAGAAAGTTAAAAAAAATTAACAATTTTATGATTTTGTAAAATAATTTCATAAAATAATAATTTCATAAAATTAATACGTTAATGGTAAAAAAACAACAACCAAGAAGGACTTTTTCTTTTCTCATTGCTCTTAGTCTTTAATTAGAACAACAATTAAGCTGGACTTATAACTTATTTGGAAAATAGTACAATTTACCTTTTTAATCTTGGTAAATAAATTAAGTAAAGTACAATATATATTCTATTTTACTTAACTTGTGTAAGATAGAACAACATGAGAAAATCCAGAAACATTTCATTAAAACCTATGTGTATTCTCATCAGTGGAAAAAGACCAGGAGAGCATATCCAGGGATTGTTCCATCTTTTCAGCCTCAGGGTACATTATTAACCTTATTTTCCCCGCATAATGCCAACTCCTGACACAGTGTGGTACTCAAGAGGCCTGACAGTATAAGTGATGGAGCAAAGTCCCCCAAAGTGCCTCCACCTCAGAAAGTCCCTCAAAGTGGCCTCCACCACTCGGGAGGCTTCTAATTAGGATGAAAATTCCCTCCATATGTGCAGCAGCTCATTTGCACAGGCAGTGCTGACCTACATTTTCAAGGGTGTTGGGTACCCAACGTTCTCCCTGACAGCAACCATATGTCTTATCTGTCCCCCTCCAGCGTGTTTATTCCTATACTCCTGGCTAAAAGCCTGGGGGTGGGGGAGAGAGGGAAGCTAAGTTAAATGATGGTATTCTGGTTCCAGCTACAGAAAAATACCATTAAGCTCCCAGAGAGGAGTCAAACAACTACTGGTGGCCCCACTTAATTGAAGATGACCATGGCAATTTATAGACCATTCATTTACAGTGTGAGGTTTTTATAAGCTCAGGTTTCAGTTTGAGCTACATTTTTATGACTGGTTCCTTTTTCCCCAGAACCCCAGATAAAAGGCTCCTGGCAAAGAACTGCCTGCCCTTTTATCAGTGGTACAGTTACAGGTGCCTGACTAATAATCCGTGTTACCATAGTTGGGAGTTTACTTTTTATATCCTATAGAAGTGGTAAATAATATTGGGACAAAATGAGTTAGGATACTTAGGATTCACTGTAGCAAAGAGAATCAGAACAACAAAGGCACTCTCACTGATGAAATTGGAAATGTTTTTTTTTTAATTAACACTTCTAATTAGAATTTAACATCTCACTAGCTTCGTATGGGATTTTTCGCTTCCTTAACCTCACGGAAACCTATCTATTGGTTCTAAATAGGCAGTCACTTACCATGCACCACTTGAGGATTTCAATTAATCCCAAATCCTCTAACTTTGGTGTTTGAACTTGCATTTGTCTCTGTGGGCCATTTTTCCATCCCCCACCTGTTTTGTTTCTTTTAAGATGTCTGCTCAAAAAGTTTTTTTCCCCTGCTCTTTTCTTTTAGTTTTCTTTCTTTTGCTCTGTGGAAAAGTGTGAATGTATGTGGGTAAGCAAGAGGCAAAGAGTGGGAATGTGTGACTGTATGTTTGTGAATGTGTGTCTGTGCAATTCAACACAACAGGGTAATGCATGCAGGTAAGTAATACATTCCATTCAATTATCATCTAGCAAATCATAGGCACCCTCTATAAATTCTTGGATTTGCCCAGTTAAACCAGAGGTGGGATACTATGGCTCTTTTATGACTTGTGGACGTCAACTCCCATGGCTGGCTCAGGAATTCTGGGAGTTGACGTCCACAAGTCATAAAAGGGCCATAGTTCCCCACCTCTGAAACTAAAGGAAATGGTCCTGAAGAAGATTAATTGGAAAGCATGTGTCCATAGTGGGGTGGGATATGAAAAAAGTTAAGATGGTAAGTAAAATTATGTAACTGAAACCCTGCCCCCTTTTACATACACTGCAGATGCAACACACATTAAATGGGCGGGGCTTCATTCATAAGATTATAGCTGTCAATTTTTGGACACTCCTTGTTGATGCCTCTGAATAAGATAAAATTAACTAGAACCTTGGAGAAGGAAATCAGATATGTTTGTGCTTTCTTATTACCATAAAAAAGAGTAATCATTTTCAGCAATTCTGAAGGATAAGTCAAAAGGATTCTTGGATTATTGATCAAGTATAAATTAAAAGTATCAGATTACACACATTAAATACTTTCTTGGTTGTTGTGAAGATATCTGTTGTATTGAGTACAGAAGTATGAAGCCAAAAATGTTTTCCTGAGGTCTAGTATTCTGACTGATGGAGGGTAGAGAACTGAAACTTATCTGTCTTTTTCTCCCATTGTATGGTATCTGCGTGTTGGGGTTTGTCTTTGTATACCTCAAATCTTGACTTTTAAGGCCTTATAAATCAAGTGCATTGTTATTAAATTATTGTGCCTTCTAAAATCAAAACAAAGAAGGGTGGTGTTTTGGGTTTTTTTTGTAACTGATTTGTTTTGAAAACTTTCAGGCAATGGAAACAAGACTGCCAACCAAGAGTGTCAAAAGAGTATCTGCTGCCACACTGAGAGCATATGCACCAAGACAAATTCCTTGTGTGTCCAATCACACTTGGCCAATAAAAAATTCTATTCTATTCTATTCTAAAAAAATTAACATTTCATCAAAAAAGACAATACAATGTAAAAAGATAAACTATCCAATGAAAAAGCTGGTGGGAGAAAGTTAACTTGGCTTCAGAAAGATAATAATGTTTGAACATATCACAGAGAGGTGATGTTAAAAGAAGCATAACCCTCTTGTGGCAAGGAGAAATATAATCTCCAATTTTCCAAAAATGCTTATCCACTGGAAAAAGAGCTTTAGTTTTACCATCACGTTCTTAGAGTGCCTTTAGAATTTCCTTTTAATTGTATTTCTTAGCTTCACTTGTTATAAAGTGGTAGCTGTGCATTGTTTTCCTTTCCTGTTAAACATCTTTCTCTCACTCTCCCCCCCCGACTTTTGAAATTTAATTTATGTGTGGAAAGAACATTCACCCATCTGTGAGAATTTTAATTCTTCTTTGGGGAAAGAGAAAAACCCATTTATTTTCTATCACTTTCCCTCCTGGTGTTTTGCAAAGCCATCAAAACAACCCTATTGCACCTCAGTTTTTGATTGTTTAATGGTGGCCATTGTGTGTCTGGGGAGGGGAAAATGGGACAGAAGACCTCTCTCTCTCTCTCTCTCTCTCTCTCTCTCTCTCCCATCCTCCCTGAAGGCTTTGCTTTCCTTTCATTTGTCCTATTTACTTTTTCTTCCTGAGAGTTCCTTTAAAACAAAGCAAGATATCTCTACAGCTTTGTGTTGCAGTTTAATTTGTTCAAAGCAGTGGTGGGTTGCTACTGGTTCGGTCCGAATCTTGCGAACCAGTAGTAACAGTGGCAAGAGGCTCTGCCCACCCGCCCGGATGTCATCACGGACACTCTGCACATGCGCAGAAACTTCTGCACATGTGCAGAAGCGCTGCATTTGAGCACTCCCATTGTGAACTGGTAGCAAAGGTAAGTGGAACCCACCCCTGGTTCAAAGTTTAAATGGGGGGGGAGTGTACATACCATGTCCTGTACAAAGAGATGAGGGAGAAGGAGAAGGAGAAGGCAAGAAAGAAAAAGAATATTTGAAAAATACCAGGAAAAATATCTAGAAATGTGTGCAAGTCATCTCCTGAAAGTCCTAACTTTCTCAGGTTTTTCATATCCTATTCTATTCTTGGAAAGTTACTAGGATGAAATACTTAATAATGTCTATGTTGCTGTCTTCTGTAACTACATACTTCTTTAGGATCTAGCCCATCTTGGCAATATCCTTCATGAGTTTTATTTTTGTTTTGTTTTTTCATTTTTTGAGAGTCAGCTTGACTGTTGGGGATCACATGAACATGAGTTTTTAGGACATTTTCAGAAGTGGTTTGACATTGCTTTCTTTTTAAGGTTGGGAGAAATGACTTTTCCAAAGTCATTTAGCTAGCTTCTTTGTCTAAGGCAGACCTAGATTTTGGGTTTCTTCCTTATTTGTCAACTGCCTTGACCATTAGAACCAAAATGAATTTCCCATGAATGTATACAGTTCCTTATAGAAGACCTCTGTTACATGAACAACATCACATGGCAGGCAGAAAATTCTATAGATTAATTAATGGTTCTGTACTTAGGGTTTTGCTTGCCTTTCAGAAGTTTCAGAGAGCTGGATACAATGAACTGGGTTCTTGTGTTTTTACTTGTAGAGATATAGCAGTGCAATTCTAATCACTGGGAATAAATTTCCTTATCTTTTATCAATAACAACACCCACCAAGTACTCTATTTTACTAAGGAAACTATTCAAAAATTGGCAGTTCAGCAATGGAATAAGAGAATTCAGATCTATGTGGATATTAGTTATAATTCAACATTTTCCTTTTAAGTATTTATTCATAAGGCTAAAGGAAAAATGTAGTATTTTAAAATTAGATTCCTCCCAATCTGTAGAGTTGCTTGTGGAACTATAGCTACTGTTGTGATAGTAGCTCTGCGAGTGTGTATTTGCAAACTTAAGTGAAGAGCAACTCTAACAGCTCTAATATGATGGCTTGGCATTTGAATCTTCAACTTGGAAGATATTCACAAAATGTATTTATTGTACCAGTCTCTGCTGTCTCAATTGCTAATCTTTGAGCAGGTCATGAAATAAAGTTGTCATAGCAAGCAATTTGGAAAAGAAAATCAACCACAGAATTTTGATACTCAAATAGAATCATAATTAAAGCTGAACAGGATATCTATATGAATGCTGGCACTTTTAAGGATCTAAATCTTTTGTAATATTATTCAGCAATTAAAACTACAGAAGAGAACTGAAAATTCTATGCCATAAACCGTTAGCTCTTCAAACAACGTGTATCCCTTGATTAAATTACAATTTAGAAATCAACAAAATCTTTCAAGTTTTTACAGAAGAATATGGAGATAACAAACCCTCATATAATGGAGTGAAATAATCTAAGTTTGTTTTAATGTTATAATGCCACCTTTTATGAAATGGTCCTGTGTGGAAAATTATACATTTTGGGAATAAGAGATTTAGGAGATTTGATGATTTAGGATTATAAACAATAATGAGGTCAGGAATATTTAGCTGACACAGTTGTCTTGTATATATGTATGTACAAACATAATCACACAGACATATACTTTATTGCTTAATTGTGTATATGTTCCAGGGTGCACGTGTCTACGTGAATCCCAGTATTGTTTGGATACTTTTGGTTTTATTTTAAAAACAACCTAAAACCCTACTTACATATGAGAATAGTAATGGTAAACCTTTTGGACTGGCATGTTAAAAAATTGGAAAATACCTAACTAGACTCTTCTCTCTCACACACACGTACAGGGGAAAAAATCTTTATGTATTCATGTATTTTAAATATAGGCAAATTGAGGAAGCTCTGGTCTCATAAAGCCTTTGTTCTTGAATGGCTTTGGAAAATGCTCTACATGGCATCTGCAGCCTTAAAAACCACATGGAAGTGTGCCCTTTCCTCATGTTTTTTTTTAGAAGCTGTGAAGGTGCCATGAAAGCCACAATGAGTTCGCTGCAGCAAGTTGGCTATGGCGAGTTGCCCGTGATGAGTTGTTGTACATCCACTTCTGGAATATCTGGAGGCTATGCAAGAACAGACCTCATTCTCATATGGCCTCTGCAGCCTCCAAAAATGAGAAAAAAGTACCCACCATTATCTCATGATTTTTGGAGGCTCCAGAGGAAATGCAAGAGCATAGGACTCTCATGTGACTTCCAGAAACCACATAAGAGACACCCCATTCTTGCATGGTCTTCATAGCCTCCACAAATCGCATGAAAATGGTATGTGCTTTTAAGAATAGCTGTTGGGTATTCTTCACCTAAATGTCACCTAAAATGTCATGACATATCACCTTTGACACACATGCCATCACTCTACTAGAGCAGGTACAATGCAAGTGGAACAATAGTTTTATTCTTTCCCTCATATTAAAGCTATTCATAAACTAGGCTAAGGCACGTCCCCAATCTCCAGACATGTCTACCAGACTTTATCAACAATCTTTTTCCAAGTTCTTTACCAGTTGAAATATAAAAGCCAATTAGGACCGAAAGATTTTTTTTCCTGCTGTGATATCACAGTTCTGGAATGCCAACACGAACCCTAACTCAATTCTACAATGTCTTCCCAGCATGGTTGTCCGATGTCTACCATGATGTTTCTAATGTTTCATCATTCAATTTTAAAATGTTACATTTGTATCTTGAATGGACTGATGTTATATTGAATGCATCTTGCATTTTACACATGATAATTACTTCTGTTCATGTGGCTTGAAACTGAACTTATCTTCTTTGGAACTATACTACTGACTCATGTTCAGTTTGGAATGAAATCTTATTTCAGGATCTCCTCTTTGAGTATTGTTATCACACATGATATTTTCTATCCTATGTCTGTGGATTTGGTTTTGTGTTTCCTAGGCAAATTTCTACATTTGTCTCTGGTAAATTGCCATGCCAGTCATACTTAAGTAGCTTAAAGATATGTCTTGAAGATTTCCAAAAGCATATCTATCTATCTATCTATCTATCTATCTATCTATCTATCTATCTATCTATCTATCTATCTATCTATCTATCTAATCTATATCAAAATATTTTGACTTCTGATAATTCCATATTGTTTCAAGGCTGATACAGTTCGATGTCTTTAGATTCTGGTCTAGCCTGACTGGTTTATATTTCCTTGGAGCCTCCTTTACCCACTTTTTAAAGATATAGTAACATTGCTCTCCTCCATTCATCCAGTACTTCATCTGTTCTCCAGGATTTCATATGCATAAAAAGTTTGGCCAGGCCATTAGTTTCTTCAGTAATCTAGGATTCATTTCATCTGACCCTGGAGATTTAAACTCATTAATGTAAATAGATATTTGCTGACCGTATTTATATCAACTCAAGCTTCAAACTTGCCTCTTCATCCTGCTGTTTACAATTGCTGGGTGGAACATATATTCTCTTTGAAGAAGATTGAGTCAAATTAAGAACTGTGCTTTTTCTTATTACTAGTTGGCATTCTGCTCTCTTTCCTAAGGAGCTACTATACATTTCTTTTCCTTTTATTTTGGACATATTTTAAGTAGTCCTTTTGCAGTTCACAGCATCTTTCTTTAGTTTGTGAATATTACAATTTTTGTGCTGGTAGCATCTCTAAAGTTCTGGATTCCTTGTGTTTCATACTGGAGACCCATCTTTATTTATATATTTATTTCTTTAAACATTTTATATATAGCCATAATAATATAAAACATTCCTGATGATTAAAAACATTTTTTTTGTATCTCCAGTATTGTACTTTGCCTTTCAATACCAGGTTATATTGCTTTTTTAAATTCTTGACAGAGTTGCATGCTTTATGCAGAGCTGGCTCATAAACTGGAAGTCCTCCTGGACTTGTAGCACTTGTTCAAAGACCAGGTGGCAGCAATGGTCAGGAAAGTCTTGATATAGTTACACCTGCTGAAAAAGTAACAACCTCTTCTGGATTAGGAGGCCATATTGATGGTCACTCATGTTTACTCTATGTGGGCTGTCCTTGGACTCTCTAGAAGTTTCAACTGTCCAGAACGCAACAACTCAAATGAATGGTTCCTGCATATAATACCTCTACTTTGGGTGTTCTCTTTCATAGTTCTCTTCAGATGCAATTCAAGATGTTGATTGTCACATTCTTCAGTAATATGTATGGAGCTCCAGTGGCCTTTCTCTAAAATCTGGTCAAATAGATTATAAAAGCAGTGAGAAAAGAGGAAAAGGAGTGTTAAGGAATTTAAATCAAGGAAATATGGAATTTTTTAAGCATATGTAATGGAATTGAAATAATTTGTGATAAAACTTCCAATGAAGTATGTGAATATAAGTTTGGAATTTTTTGAGAAATAAGAAATGTTTGCTCCTTGTATTTCATTTTTTATTGAGAATTGACAATGTGGAAATTTTTTCTTCTTCGGTGATATCTCTTTGAAATTGAAATTGAAATGGAATGTAAGAGAGAATTCTTTTTTTTTAGATTTTATTTAGATTTTATTAGTTATTATTTTTGTCTCTTTTGGGTATTGGATTATGAAATAATAATTGTTTTGATGAAATTAGGGATAATTATTGTTATATTTGGAATGAAGGAGGGAAGGGCAAAAAGGGGGTAAAAATAGGGGGATTAGACTTGATTTAATTTTTACCTCAGGATAGGGGGATGGAACAGATGTTTTGATAGATATGTGCAAATAATAAAAATTTTAAGAGGCGGAAGGAAATATATTGTATATAAAACAAGGGGGTGTTGAAGTTTGAATTATGATATCCTGTTCAAAAATAATTTGTATGTGGTTTTTTTTTTTAAAAAACTTTTTTAAAAACTTTCTTTAAAAAAATAAAATAAAATCTGGTCAAATTGAGTTAGGGTTAGGGTACTGTCTTTTTGAAGGATACCAGAGAGGAGTCTTCTCAATTCAATTAATTCTCTTTGGAACAACATGCCATCAGAAATTAGATTCTCCCTCACCCTGCTGATTTTTAGGAAGCTCACTGAATTGTGTCCATGGAATAGTTTAGTTAGTTTAGTTTAGTTTAGTTTTATTAAATTTTTATACCGCCCTTCTCCCGAAGGACTCAGGGCGGTGTACAGCCAAAGGGTAAAAAACATGAAAAAACACAGTTAAGACAACAATTTAAAACCGAGCAAATTAGAAGAAATGGCCAGTATTAAAAAATTTAAAATTTAAAATTTCAAACCCTAAAATGATAAAACCCCAATTAAAAAATTTAAAAAATATTAAGCCAGTCCCGCTTGACTAAATAAGTGTGTTTTCAGCTCACGGCGGAAGGTCCGAAGATCAGGCACTTGACGTAATGCAGGGGGAAGTTCGTTCCAGAGCGTAGGAGCTCCCACAGAGAAGGCCCTGCCCCTGGGGGCCGCCAGCCGACATTGTTTGGCGGACGGCACCCTGAGAAGACCCGCTCTGTGTGAGCGTACGGGTCGGTGGGAGGCATACGGTAACAGCAGGCGGTCCCGTAAGTACCCGGGCCCTAAGCCATGGAGCGCTTTAAAGGTGGTGACCAAAATCTTAAAGCGCACCCAAAAGACTACAGGCAGCCAGTGCAAGCCGCGCAGGATTGGTGTTACATGGGAGCAACGAGTTGCTCCCACTATTACCCGCACAGCTGCATTCTGGACTAACTGCAGCCTCCGGGTGCACTTCAAGGGCAGCCCCATGTAGAGAGCATTGCAATAATCCAAACGGGAAGTGACAAGAGCGTGAGTGACCGTGCATAAGGCATCCCGGTCAAGGAAGGGGCGCAACTGGCGGACCAAGCGTACTTGGTAAAAAGCCCTCCTGGAGACGGCCGCCAAATGATCGTCAAACGACAGCCGCCCATCCAGGAGGACGCCCAAGTTGCGCACCCTTTCCATTGGGGCCAAGAACTCGCCCCCAACAGCCAGCTGCGGCTGCAGCTGGCTGTACCGGGGTGCCGGCATCCACAGCCACTCCGTCTTGGAGGGATTGAGCTTGAGTCTGTTTCTCCCCATCCAGACCCGTACGGCTTCCAGACACCGGGACAGCACTTCGACAGCTTCGTTGGGGTGATCCGGGGTGGAAAAGTACAGCTGCGTATCATCAGCGTACAGATGATAAGTCACCCCGAAACCACTGATGACCTCACCCAACGGCTTCATGTAGATGTTGAATAGGAGAGGCGAGAGAATCGACCCCTGCGGCACCCCACAAGTGAGGCGCCTCGCAGTCGATCTCTGCCCCCCTGTCAACACCGTCTGCGACCGATCGGAGAGATAGGAGGAGAACCACCGATAAACGGTGCCTCCCACTCCTAAGCCCTCCAACCGGTGCAGCAAGATACCATGGTCGATGGTATCGAACGCCGCTGAGAGATCTAATAGGACCAGGGCAGAGGAATAACCCCTATCCCTGGCCCTCCAGAGGTCATCCACCAACGCGACCAAAGCTGTCTCTGTACTATGCCCGGGCCGGAAACCGGACTGGAACGGGTCTAGATAGACGGTTTCCTCCAGGTACTGGGGAAGCTGCCAAGCAACCACACTCTCTACAACCTTCGCCACAAAGCGAAGGTTGGAGACTGGACGGTAATTACCCAAAATAGCTGGATCCAGGGAAGGCTTCTTGAGGAGGGGTCTCACCACCGCCTCTTTCAAGGCGGCGGGGAAAACCCCTTCCATCAAAGAAGCATTTATAATTCCCTGGAGCCAGCCTCGTGTCACCTCCTGAGTAGCCAGTACTAACCAGGAGGGACACGGGTCCAGTAAACATGTGGTTGCATGTAACCTCCCCAGCAACCTGTCCACGTCCTCGGGAGCCACAGAATCAAACTCATCCCAAATAACCTCAACAAGACGAGGCTCCGTCATCCCGCTTGGATCATCGCATTTTTGGTCCAGACTATTCCGGAGCTGAACGATTTTATCGTATAGATAACCGTTAAACTCCTCGGCACGTCCCTGTAAGGGGTCATCCCGTCCCTCCTGAGGAAGGAGGGAACGGACTACCCGAAACAGGGCGGCCGGGCGGTTATCTGCCGATGCAATGAGGGTGGAAACGTAAAAACGCTTCGCCTCCCTCATTGCCACTAGATAGGTTTTAGTAAAAGACTTCACTAGTGTCCGATCAGCCTCGGAACGATTAGACCTCCAGGTGCTCTCTAGGCGTCTTCTCCGGCGTTTCATCTCCCTCAGCTCCTCGGAGAACCAAGGAGCCAATTGAGATCTACGCCGGGTCAGAGGCCGCAAAGGCACGACACGGTCCAAAGCCCCAGCCGCGGCCCATTCCCAGGCCGCGACTAGTTCTTCAGTCGTGCCGTGGGCAAGTCGTGCCATGAGAAGTAGGATCTTCTTGTTACGGGCTTTGTCCATATTTGTAGTTTTAAATATTCATTGTGCACCAGGTTTACTATATCCATAATTTAATTAAATTGCTTCATTTATCTAAAATCTTCATATTGTAAGATGGCTTGTGAGTCCTTTGGCACTGGAATGGCATGAAAGCCCTAATATGTAAATAAATCCATCCATCCATCCATCCATCCATCCATCCATCCATCCATCCATCCATCCATAGTGTTATCCATTCCTCCATTTACTGTGAGCCAGAATGAATGTTGTTTCATTCAGATAGCTTATGGAGTAATTGTGTACAATTATTTAATTCTGTTAGTTTTGTTTCTTTTGAGTGGATTAGATTCTTCAGGTGTTATATTCATTAGCGGAGACAGGTCTGTGTTATATTTATTAAATCAAGTTTGCCTTCTTGTCCCAAGCCTTAAGCTTATCTTTTTTATTTCTCACACCCTGAGCATTAAAGTATAAAACAACAAAAACTATTAACTTTATGAAACAATGTTTTTTTTTTAATTTTTCACTTTGTAATTCAATAAACTCAAATGCAACAATTCTTTTATTTTCTTCAACAGTCTAATGCACTAGTTTATATTTGAAGTCCTTATTTTGTTTTCTTTTAAAATCATTATCCCCGTAGACTTGCTCTATTTAAAGCCCTGCTGAAAATTTTCATCATATTTGTGGTTGTATGGTTCAGTCTATCACCTAACATTAATCACAGTCCCAAATATAATCCAGTTAAATTCAAATTACCCCAGTTTTATAAATAAATAAAGTTTTATAAATAAATAAAATACATTCTTGTTGACTCAGAAGCCCCATAGAAAGCTACTCCTTGGTAATAAGCCTAAAATAATAGCCTATCAGTGAAATAATTATAATTCCCAGTGTGTTGGTATATAGAGGCAAAATATTCTAGGAACAATGCTTTAGCTACTTTATTGCCTAACCTACTGCCTGTCTATCCAAGCTCAACTCTGACTGAATTGCAAAGATGTGTAACAATAGTAAAGGTTGATAAGATTTTAGTCTATTTAGCTATGTTAGAAAATGCTGTTTTAAACTCTTTTAAGTCCACAGTGTTGATCAACAAATCCTTCATCCCACACCTTCTTCTAATTCCTCCTCCTTCCTGTTAGTGTAATGTATATAACTATTTTGTATTTTCAAAAAAAAATTGCTCAAAATGCAATTATGTGAAAATGGGAAAGACAAAATGAAATATCTAAAGTACACATAAAACATATTCTGAAATTCAAAAAAATGCTCTTAGGCTATAACGTGTCTGTATATTTGTAAATGTGAGTGTTTGCATCTCCATTGAAATAAATTGACTTTTGAATACTCTAAAACCAGAATATTTGTTATGTCTTTAAAACCTAAAGATAAGTAGTAGTAAAAACAAATATTTATAGGATCAGAGGCTAATGAGATGGGAATCATTAGTTGGGTTAGCTGGAATAATTATGCACATGTATAACTGATGACTCTGAATCTCAAGGCAGATAAAAGAATGAGCATTGACTTAGGTGGATGAAAAGAGCCTGGAAAACAAGTTTCTTTATACTCCTATGTTTAGCAGTGGGCTTTGTTGCTTCTGTATGTCAACACTTAAAGATAAGTCATATAAGGATATACATTCCACAAGCAGTACAGAACTCTTTCGTCGTAGAATATATTACCAGAATTTTGATAACCTGCCAGTTTCCATCTTCCCCCTCTTATACCAACCAGAATCAAGGTGGGATTATTTTGAGTTTTTTTCCTTACATACTGTTCTTTCCAAGCACTCAGTTAGCATCTACTTAACAGTTTTTACATTCCTTCTTCAAGATTATCAGCACACAACTCTACACTACCTTCCCTTTGAGACTGACTCTCCCTCAAAAACATGAAGAAGAGTCCTGCACATCACTTTAGGAACTAATTACAGACTCATTCCCTCACTTCCAATTTGCATCTCTCCAAGATCAACGAACACATCTTGTCACACAGAGTTTGCTAGAGTTAGAACATTTTGCTCTCTTCTTGCTGTATAGGAACACTAGTACTGAACAGTTTACCATGATGGGAATCACAAAATCCTATTCATCCTGTGTTTAGAGTCTAAATCTTTCTATTGATAGCAGTGGCAAGTCAGAATCTGGGGGACTGTGATGCAACTAGTGTATCAGGCATGGTTTGTACATCTGTTGCTTTGTCCCATGGTCTCTCCAATCCAATTTCAATGAATTAGATATTCCAAATGTCTTCTCTTTTGCCTAGAGTTCAGAATATTTTCTTCTTCATCTTCTTGATTCTCCAGAATGGAAGTGGGTTGGGATCAGGGGTGAAATCCAGCAGGTTCTGACAGATTCTGGAGAACCGGTAGCAGAAATTTTGAGTAATTCAAAGAACCGGCAAATATCACCTCTGGCTGGTCTCAGAGTGGGGCGGGAGTGGAGATTTTGCAGTATTCTTCTCCTGCCATGACCACCAAGCCACACCCAGAAAGCCACACCACGCCCACAAAGCCATGCCCACAGAACCTACCGGTAAAAAAATTTGAATTTCACCACTGGTTGTGATGATGTTTCTTTTAAATGCTCCAATGTGTCTTATCTCCAGTAACTCATCTCTCAGTTCAGCAGCAAGTCCTATATAAGTCAAAATCATTTTATCTCACTTCTCTGAAATAGAACTGAAAAATCTAATGTAAACTATTTAACACTACCAACAATATGGCTACCCTTCAAAAAGACCTTGACTTTGTGTCGGAATGGTCAAAAATTTGGCAACTCCAAATCTCAACCAGCAAATGCTCTCTCTTACACATTGGAAAAAGGAATCAGAACACTAAATACAAGCTCGATGGACATTACCTTGTACCCTCACCCCGTTAAAGACTTTGGAGTTTTCATAACAAATGATCTAAGTGCCAAAGCCCACTGCAACTACATCGCAAAAAAGGCTTTAAGAGTTGTAAACTTAATCTTGCATAGCATCTTCTCCAGAAAGATTACACTACTAACCAGAGCATATAAAACATTTGCTAGACCAATTCTAGAATACAGCTCGCCTGTCTGGAACCCACACCTCATTTTGGACATTAATACAATTGAACGTGTATGTGAAATATTTTACAAGAAGAGTTCTCCACTCCTCTGATCACAACAAAATACCTTATGCCACCAGACTTGAAATCCTGGGTTTAGAAAATTTAGAACTTCGCCGCCTTCAACATGACCTGAGTTTAACTCATAGAATCATCTATTACAATTTCCTTCCTGTCAAAGACTACTTCAGCTTCAATTGCAACAATACACGAGCACACAATAGATTTAAGCTTAATGTTAACCGCTCCAATCTTGATTGCAGAAAATATGACTTCAGTAATAGAGTTGTTAATACTTGGAATACACTACCTAACTCTGTGATCTCTTCCCAAAATCCCCAAAGCTTCAACCAAAAACTGTCTACTATTGACCTCATCCCATTCCTAAAAGGTCTATAACGGGCGTGCATAAGAGCACCAACATGCCTACCATTCCTGTCCTAATGTTCCGTTTGATTGTATCCAATTCATATAGTTATTTCATGCTTATGCTTATATATATGCTTATATATCATATAGTTATTTCATGCTTATGCTTTTATATAGTGTTGTGACAAATAAATAAATAAAATAAATAAAAATAAAAATAAATCATCATATGCAAGTCTAAATCTTTGTATGAAATTCTGCTAATTATCTGGCAATGGATCATTTACTTTCAGTGAAGAACACAACCCCTTTGCCTGCCTCTTCTTTCAACAGACTCAAGCCAAAAGTCACTCTGAGAAGTCTAAAGGAAATTCTCTGGCTTACAAAACTGCAACAATTCTGAAAGCAGCTGATCTAGATAATCCAGACAAACAAGGCCACCAACCAAAGTTTGCTGATTTATTCAGTTTGAATGCCTCTTGATTCCAAATGACTCTACGAATTTACAACAATAGAATAATATCATAAAAACAAGAAAATTCAAAACTAACCAGAGGTGCTTGGTTGAGATGAAATGTCAGAAAAACCTTGAATGGTTACCAAAACAAAAAGTCAGTTCTGAAGAAAGAGAAAGCACGAGAAAGAAACTCAAAATAATTCTGTTTGGATTAAGCAGGGTATATATACAGTAGTAAGTTGAAATGAACAGGTATTTTGACAGGTTTCCAAGTGTTTGTTATAATACCTTAACACATAAAAGTATTTCCTAGCAGTTCCTATTTATCTGTCTTGAAGGGCTGACATTGGTGCAGGAGGATGGCTCTGTTGTTAGTTCAAGGTGTCAGTAAAAATGAAAAAGGCTTAGCTGATTAGTTTAAAGAGGAGACACAAGATTAAATACAGGGCAGATTCATTTAATAAGGTATCCCAGAGACTCTGTTTGCAATATTCTATGTCTGCTTTGGTATTAATGGGAAACTCAAAGAACTGTGGAGCAATATGGAGAAGAAGGACACCATTCTTTTTCTCCTCCCTCATCAGTCATTCATCACAGACTCTGGAAGTGGAATATATGTAGCTAGAAGAAGAACTTCTAGAGTAGAACTGGAAGTGGAACTTCATAAGAACTCAAATTGGTAGGACAAATTTAACTAAACAATATGGTTATTCAGTTTCATTTTGATAAAGCCAAGTAGTTCAAGAGTTCAACAAAATTAAAATATTTGGGAGTTTTTCTTGCATGGGTGTTCAGAACTGCACAGTAAGTTTACACAAGGATTGGATAATTGGTACAAAGCTTATTATTATTATTATTATTATTATTATTATTATTATTATTATTATTATTATTATTATTATTATTATTATTATTATTATTATTATTATTATGACAGTATACACAGCAAATGAGATAACTATGCTGGATTTCGTATCACAGATCACTAGTCGAACACTTCCCAAGCGTTTAGGACTGTGTGATGTATCGGCGAATTATGTGAGCAGATCCCAGTAAGGTGCCTTCTGCAGCTGACCAATGGTGATCTTGTCAGCTCCAGTTGCTTTTAAGTGCTTGCTTAGGTCTTTAGGCATTTATTATTAATTTACACAAAATGACAGTATACACAGCAAACGAGATAACTATGCTGGATTTCGTATTATTATTATTATTATTATTATTATTATTATTATTATTATTATTATTATTATTAAAGAACCATCAGTGTGCACATGTCAGAAAATAATGGATAAGAGCGGGACCAAACCTACATTTGATTTCACTGAATTAAAGGAAAATTTCATTTCAGTAATATGCTTCATCATTTTTTTCCCCTTCTGTCCTGTTCAATGTTTTCATCATACCTGCAAACAACTTTTGAATAGAGGGACACACTAATGGCTTTCAGGCTTCTCTGAAGCCTGAGGTTATGCACACCACTGGGCTATACAGGCAAGTTGTAGTTTCAAAGAGATAAAATATATCCACTGACAACTGATACAATCTGATGATTTATCAGATTATTCCATTCATTTTTCATAGCCATCAGAGGTATGAAATGCTATGCAAATGTAGTTCTGTGTTTGGCCGTTGCAGCTGATTTTAGATTTGACTCTATGAGTCAAAACGAAGCACTTCAGCTGAAATATAAACAGCAGAATTAGGTGATGCAGCTCACATAACTGTTTTCTTTAAACATTTAGGTTGGTTTGTTTGTAAAATATATTTATGAGGGCCCTCTGGAAAAATCCCTTTAGAATTCCCAGCTCCTTAGGTCTAATAGATAATACAGTATATTAACAGTTGCTGTCAAGACACTTCAGAATTTGCAATTTCATTTCTACTTTGGCTGGTGCTTTGGAGCTGAGTGTCCCCTGATACTTAATGTAATATGAGCAGTCTGTCCACCTTTAGTAAAGCACAACAGTTCTCTGTGTTTTTGGCCAGACCCTTTGAAGCAGAGCCCTCTGTCATCAGCTTGAGACAGTTTATATAGAGTTACAGCTCCTCCTTGGACCATTTCTTCCCATTTGAAAAATTGCCATTGTGATCTCCCCAGCCTGCCAAATTGGCAGACTCTATTATGAAATCTGGACTTGAGCCAGGAATCACTACAGCATTTTGAACCAATGATCTGTGTCAGCCATCAACTTGATTCAGCACTCCCTCTTGTACAGGCGGAAAAACTTCCTGCTAATATTTGGAAGTGGGCAGAGCATCTTGGATTTTTATAATGTAGGAATAAGCCTTCATTGCATTTTCAGCTACTTGAAATGCAGAGTATCTTAAAAAAAAATCTAACATTTGGATAGATTCTCAAAGAATTTGAATAACATCATCAAGCAATAAGTTTTTTTGATATGTATCACAGCTTTGACTGATCTCCTTGAAGTCATTGGGAGCTGTCTTAAATATTTTGATGCCATGTGCCCACTTCATTCTCCTGATAAATAAAGATAGAAAAAAATGCCGAAAAATATCTCTGTGAAAGTCTACTGGTAATTATGTTCTGCCTTCAAAGCTGGCAGTTCCTTAAATCAGTCCAGGTGTATCTCATAGCTATAGTGGAAATGTAGTTCCTTTAAGTTATTCTTACCCAATACATTGTCTCCAAATATCCTGGACTACAAATCCCATAACTCCCACATTGTATCAATCAATGTCCCAAGTTGTATGAATCTGATAGGAGTAGTAGTCCAGCACATTTGCAGGGACTAGGTTGAAGAAGATGAATTTACTGCTTTGGGGATGATAGCAACTTTTCCTGTTGAATAGCCATGCAGCCATGAATCATAGCAATCCTTTAAACCAAACAGATGCTTTGCTTTTATATAGCAATGGCATTTTTATTCCAGGAAAGATAGAAGACCCCAGGATGAAAGTCTTGCTCTTAAAGCAAGATGTTTACCTAACAATTAAAACATAGAGTAAAAAAACAGTCGCCTTGCATTTATACAAAACATCCCATCTGCTGGGTCATATAGGATCCTAAGCAGAACCCCAAATATCCAAGGTGCCTTTAGCTTCCTTGAGCAAATATGTACCAATCATTCCTTATATTAACTGGCAACCTGTCTTAACAAGGGAAATTATCAACCTGATATTACTATAATATGTGATTAGGAAGAAGGGTGGCTTACAATATTAAAAAAAATGAAACCGTGTAATTTATAATGATATAAATACAAAACTATAAATAATATAAAATCAACCTAGGTAGAAAGGGGGGAGGGTTAATATGATGAGAGCAGAAGAGGGTTGGATCTGTTAATCAATCAATCACCCCAAACACGAAGCCCAGGTAGTGCTTTCCTCACTTTGGGATAAGACTAACAACAACAAAAAAACAACAACAACACAAACTACATTAGAAAATATTCTAAAAATCATCTAGAGCAATATTGTAAAAAGATATGGTATATTCCCCACTGCCTCCATCCATGTGGCATCTCTGTTTTATCCTGAAATCAATGGTACTTAAAGTGCTTGATTTTGCCTCTTCTTCTTTTTGCCTGGGCATGCTTTCACAACAGCCAGTCCCTATAATCCACTTCAGTATTCAGAGTGTAATTGGACAAGCCAAACACAGATTCTTGATTTTATCTAATCTACTTTAAATTAATCAAAATTAACCCCGTTGATTACAACAAGCATTTGTTAATTCTCACACAGGAGATTTGGAGTACAGACAGGAATACTGAAATCAGACCCAAAGTGGTTGTAATATTGTAATTCTTTGTGGGGAGGTGTTTGCGTGTGCTATGCATCTTGGGATACCTGGTTGTTGTTGTTTTTTAGTGAATACTTCTTTACACAATTTTTCCCTTGTCCTAACAAAGTAAGCTGCTCACTGTAGCTAAGAGAGAATATTTCTTGTTTCTAGGCCAGATAATAAGTCTTGGAGTTGTTCAGTTATTTACCAGATTTCTTCCATCATTTCTTTGACATTTCCATCTGCTTTTGGGAGCTATCCCACTGTTGCATGCCTGCCAGTAGTGTTCATTGCACAAGGATTTTGGCGTCTGAACCACTGATGACACATAGTAAACTTTGGAGAAGAAATCTTAATTTTCAGTATGTTTTTCCCCCTTTTCCAATGCTTGGATGTTCTCCCAAAATATCATCAACACAGTCTGGGCATGTTAAGGACAAAGAAAACAAGAGTGCAAGTCACACAAAGATCTATTTGTGAGGTATATAGGTGAAAAGGAGTCTCATTTGGACAGGTCTTCATACATATTATGTATAAGGAGGCTGAAGAGTCTATAAGCATCTCCATGGATGAATATCAACAATACCAATATAAGAAGTAGAGCCAAGGAAAGATACGAAAAAGGAAAGACAAAGCTATGTGCCCAAGTGGGCAAATAAAAGACAGAGTGTTCAATCTTTTTCTTCTCTGGCAAGTATATGTCAGAGTTGGGGGTTTTTTTGAGGGGGGGGGAAACACATGATGATTGAAAAAGGACATTGAACTGTAATGCTAAAACAGTTATTTCAATCTAGCGGTAATCAACAAAGCACTCATTGTTCTCCCTGTCAGCTTTCTTCTATTCTTTTTTGACAGGGCAATCAGGTTTGATCATAGAATAGAATTTTTTTTATTTTTTTATTTTATTTTGTCACACCAATATATGTAGGTATCGTACAAAAAGATTATATAGTAAATAAACACATATATGGGTAAATATAAGGAGGTATAAGCATATATATAGGAAGAAGAAAAGAAAAACAATAGGACAGGAACGGTAGGCACGTTTGTGCGCTTATGCACGCCCCTTATGGTCCTCTTAGGAATGGGGCGAGGTCAATAGTAGAAAGTTTTTGGATAAAACTTTTAGGATTATGGGAAGAGACCACAGAGTCAGGAAAAGTATTCCAAGCACTGATGATTCTGTTACAGAAGTCATATTTTCTGCAATCTAGATTAAAGCGGTTGACATTAAGTTTAAATCTATTAGTTGCTCTACTATTATTGCAATTAAAGCTGAAGTAGTCTTTAACAGGAAGGACATTACAATAGATGATTCTATTAGAATAGAATAGAATAGAATAGAATAGAATAGAATAGAATAGAATAGAATAGAATAGAATAGAATAGAATAGAATAGAATTTTTATTGGCCAAGTGTGATTGGACACACAAGGAATTTGTCTTGGTGAATATGCTCTCAGTGTACATGAAAGAAAAGATACGTTCATCAAGGTACAACATTTACAACACAATTGATGGTCAATATATCAATATAAATCATAAGGATTGCCAGCAACAAAGTTACAGTCATACAGTCATAAGTGGAATGTTCTTGCAAATATTCTAATGCAATTCAATCAATCAATTTACTGCAACCACAGAGTTGTAAGAATGGCCATATTTGGACATTATGTCTATTCACATGGAATTAGTTGGCAAAAGATCTTAAGGTCAATTGGACAGAGCCAGGAAAGTTACCTGAAGTTATGTAGAGTCCAATTACTAGAAGGATATATATTGATAATTTCAGGTTACAACCTTCCAAATTATACCAGAAGTTACCTTGCATATAGACTTCCGGTTTGGCACCGTAGGTGATGGCGGTGATCTTTACGATCACCAACCTCTGGATTATGTGGAATCGCTAGGACAGCTTAAATCTGCTGTCCAGCGGTTCGGAAAACCCCCTCTTCGGGAGAAGGAGAAGGTGGTGAGCTGAGGGCAGAGGTTGAATTTCCCTAAAGCCCCTGAGAAAAAAGGGGTTTGAAGGGTTAAGTTCCCTCCAGTAACCCGAAGTGCTCCAGATCCGAGGATTCTTCTGCTTTGGCGGAACCAATCACCACGACCAAACGCCGAGATTTATTTTGGACAATAAAGGATTATACCGGACAGAACGAAAGTGGGAGAACTTTATGCAAGTAGCCAAGCCGATTCCCCGATACTTTGTAACAAGTTTGAAAACAGTAAAAAAATGGAGGCAAATTGTTAACAAGTTAACGAGTGGAAAGCGAAAGTGATACTTTCAGCGTTTGTCGTCTGCAGTTGGTAATTTGCATGTTACTTGCTGCTTTAACTCTTTAACTCTTTGCTGCCTGCTGATAGAATCTAGAATCTAGGGAGATTTTTAAATATTGCTTTAAAAGACTGTGTTTCTCAGAAGTTAAGAAGATTTAAAGTGAATATTAAGTTGGAAATAAATAAATAAATAATTTTATAGAAGATGGCAGCCAAACAATTAAAGTCTACTGTAACAAAGAGCTCTGGAACTTTATCAGCTGGTGCCTCTCCAGCTCATACAGCAGAGACTAGAACATTGAATTTAGAGGTGTTACAAGAGAACTTAAAAGGCTTTATAGAAGAAAAATTTAAAGTAATAACTGATGAGATGTCTGAAATGAAAGAGCAGATATCAGAAATTCAAGTGGGAAATAAAGAAGTTAAAGAAGGATTTGTAATGGCAGTACGAAGTTTGGCAACGAATGTGATTTTATTGGAAGAGGAGGTTGAAGAAATTAAGCAACATAATTTAAAATTAGAAAATAAAATGGATGAATTTCAAAGTAAAATGGAAAAAACAGAGGATGAAATAGTTTTGATACAATATAGAAATATGGAATTTGCTCTTAGAATTCGAGGTTTGAAAGAAAATAAGGAAGAGAATTTAAGGGAATTTTTCTGAAGTATTTGCTGAGATATTAGCAGCTCGTCCAGCAGATGTGGCTTATCAAATTGAAAAATATATCGTGTGAATTCTTGGATAGCAAGGCAAAAAAAGTTGCCAAGGGATGTTGTTATTTATTTTACAAACAGAATAGTGAGAAATCAGATTTTGCAAGCTTCATATAAGGGGGAGAAGATTCAGATTGCTGGTCAAGATATCTTGATATTAAAGGAAATTCCACCAAAAATGTTAAGGGCTAGGAAGGAATTTGCCTTCCTGGTGAATGAACTTAAAAAACATCAGATTGAATATAGATGGGATATTCCAACTGGTATAATAGTATATTATGCAGGGAAAGTACATCATTTCAATACGGTTGGAAAAGCAAGAGAATTTTATGTTGAGGTATTAAAAGTTGGAAGTCTTCCCCCATTGGAAGCTAGAAGAAGGGAGGCTGAAGTGAAGAAAAGAGAAGTGAAGCAGGTACAAGAACAGATTGTGATGGAAGAAGATTTATTACAAGTGTTGGAAATACCTACGACGGGTTTAGATTCAAAAGAACAAAGGCTGACAAGAGCTGCTGTTAAACGCAAGGAACAAGAGATGAAGGCACAACAACAACTGGCAACTACTACAACGGAAACAGTGGGAGGAGCAAGGCCTAAAGTAAAATGTGATCTGCGGCTGGTGTTCCAAAAGTTTCCTTCAGCCGATAATGGCAATTAAACTATTATCTTGGAATGTTAATGGCCTGAATTCACATGAAGAGAAGGAAAGTATTTCATTATTTGAAACAATTTAAAAATGACATTACCTGTTTACAAGAAACACATATTAGATCTTGCTAAATGTTGGAGATGCGATTGTGAAGATGCTACTTATTACCATATATGGTGGACTTGTAAAAAAGTTAAAGCATTTTGGATTAAAGTATGGTGGATCATGCAGAATATTTTGAAAAAGAAGATTAAGTTTACTCCGCAGTTCTTTCTACTAGGAATAATTATGGACTATACAGCTATAGAGACTAAATTGATTTTGAACTTAATAACAGTCGCAAGACTTTTGATTGCTCAGTATTGGAAGAAAGAAGAATTACCTACAATCGAAGAATGGACACTCAAAGTATCAAATCTGGCAGAGATGACAAAAATCTCCGCTTACTTGAAAGACTATATACTAGAAAAATATATTTTAGAATGGAAAATGTGGATTGATTATATTTAAAATAAGTATCAGATAAAAAAAAATATCGAATAACATATGAGTAAATTTAGGAAATATTTTGTATTAGATATATTTTTGAAGGAGAGGGGAATTGAGAGTGTGACTAAGTGTGGTGTGACTAGAGATTATAATTTAGGAATTATTTTGGATTATGATTGTTAGTTTTGATACCCTGTATTTTGTTCTGGGAAGTCGGGGGGGGGGTAAGGGGAGGAATGGGGGGTTTGGTAGAGATGGAGTGATGGTTAATGTACAGGGATTATTGAAGAAATATAATTAATGTAGGGTCGGGTCTGCATAGTTACCATTTTAGAACGGTGAGGAGGGAGAAAAGAGAGAGTAGGAGGTAGGAAAGAGGAGAAGAGGAAGGAAGAGGGATAGTAGAGGGAGAAGGAAGGTGTAGGGTGTAGGGAGGAGTGGATGTAGATAAGAGAAGGAGAGGAAGGTTTGGAAAGTAAAAGAAGGTAGAAGAGGGAAGAGTGTTAAAAAGGGTGGTGGTGACTGGGCAAGCCCGACTAATTGTATACAACTGTACATTGGATGAATTATTTGATATGATTGTAAAAATAAAACTTTTTATAAAAAAAAAAAAAAAGTTACCTTGCATATAGTAATTGCATAGGACAAATTCAGTAGACATACTAGACTGTCTTAGCTAACTGAATTAATTAAATTAATAAATTCTTAATGCTTTGTTTGCTTAAAATAAAGTGGGTGTTTGATCTAAAGAGATTATGAATATCTCACTGTATAGCTTTTTAAAGGATTCCATGCTATCATAGTGTTCTATTGGCTCACATTCAATTGATAGAACAATCTATTAAACTGTTTTAAGTTAATGATAGAACATTAAGAACTGAAGACAGGAAACAACTTTGGGAGAGTTTCAATGGACACTTCTGGGCAGATTTTAAGAGCCTTTCAATTTGGTGAATGTAGGGATTATGCAAGTTATCCAATGAGTTGCTCTCTTAATAGTGAGAGTAGGGTTATAATCTTTAAAACAGGTTGCATGGTGTATGACTTTGAGAAGCATGGGGTTTGTCTGATTAAATTCAAAACCTTTAATAAGCAGGAAATTGAGGATATGGTCAAAAATGTTTTGGCAATCTGTAAGATTGAGAGAAATAGTAGACGTGTGAACACAGATAATGTAAGGACAGAGGACTTACACATTACTCCCTTATGAGTTGTTTGTATCTGCTCAAAATCTAACACTAATGATGCCATTGTCTAAAAGCCTAGATTTGATGGTTACCATTAAAAGTTATTTTAATTCCCTGCCACTTAATCATTGTGTTGCATATGTTATTTCTCTTATCAAGTTTGTTTTGTTTATGCCTCATTTTTCATAAATTACATAGTTTATAAATGATATGCTATGTAAACTGGAAATGCTGATCAGTATCTAACTTGTCTTGAGGAACTGTTGTTTTATTCTTAGTTCTTCTCTTTATATATATATTGTCTTTCAGGTGAGATCCTACTTTCTCTTTCATCTTAAACTAATTTGGGAATGGCAATATGCTATTTTTCTTACCCAAATGCTTTTAGGTAGACAAAGGAATTAATATGTTAAAATTCATTGTTTCATCATGAAATCAAATGATATTGCATAGACTTGAACATTTCTTTCTCAGTTAAGCCTATTTAGACATGGTCATGCAATGCAATGAGCATTTTTTAAAAGTATTTACTTATTGTTGTTTTCTTCAAGATGATCAAAATGTAGCAACTAAATAAAGAGAAATTGCTCCAAAGCTAATTATTGGATATATTAGTTTTAGATAGAGTTGAGTTTTGCACAAGTACCTGCATAGTGTAGATTCCTCCTGGAATAAATAAAGTTGGTAGAATGAGTCCTTGTTGGCAATACTGAAAGGCCCACTGGTACTATTCAAGGGTTTATGGATTACTACAGAAACCTTTAGGGTAAAGTGTACTAATAAAAAAAAGTTCTCATTCAAATAGAAGTAGTAATTGTATGAGAAAGTTACAAACTGCTGATATCTCAGATCAAGACAATGATTGTGACCATAAAAAACCAAAACAAAATATGAATTCCTTAAGAGTGCAAAGCCATGAAGAACCTATAAAGTATTTGTTGCTTGTACTTCAATTACCTCTTTACAAGGACATTTTAAGGTCTTAGAATTCCATTTGATTAGCTCTTCCTTGGGGCACAGATTTATTCCCAGAAGACATATCGTAAGAGAGAAGATCAGTAACAAAATTAACATGTATATCGTCTCATCTAGTTTTGCCTAATATAATGTTCTTTTTATATATTTTTCAGCCTGGATGACTTCAGGCTTTTTCCACTAAGAAGGTTCAGAAATAATTAGGAAGGTAGAGATTATGAGGATTATGAGAAGCAGATATTTTTCATCTTGATAAAGTACATAATGCCACACAAATAGTATGGTCTTCTTTACTGGGTCAAAGAGGTGATGAGATTCACTTCAGCCAGGCATTTCTCTATTGCCTTGAAGCCTTGAATAGCTGGAAGTTTCAGCTTATGCGCAGAAACATCTTTTAGCTGTTGAAACTGCTGTAACAGGCCACTGGAGCAAGCAGTCTGAAGCAGTGTGACTACTTTATTTTGCTATTAATCTTTGTCAAAGCAATGTCTCCATTGAAGATCAGCCTATGTGAGGGAGAAAATAGATATCTATATTCCTTCAGAAGAAAAATGCAGCACACATGCTACTCCTTCCTGAAATTTTGTCTCCATAATAACAACATGATGTGGTAGCATGGCTTTGTGACAGGTCCAAAGTTACCACTAAGTTTTCATGGCTAACTTGAATCTAAGCTCCAAGATTATACTTAATGCAATACAGTCCTCATTTACTCAGCTGTAGTAGTGCTATTTATTGTGTGTCTGTGTATGTATATGTAAATAACGAAACATAGTATAAACATAAAATAAAGCAACAATAGATACAATAACGTACTATCAACAATATAGTAATAATTATCTTCTGACTGTTAAACATTATTGCAAACACAAATTATAATATGCTGAGGCTCACATGTTATTTTGGATTTCCAGAATCTCAAGGTAGCATCTCTGGATTTGGGATACCATGGAATTCTATTTTATCTAGATCTCGTATCCATGGATGTTGTCATGCATAGAATTTGGAATCCAAATGCCCATGGCCATTTATTCTTATCACCTTTTCATCAGAATTAGATGATAAGAACATTTTGTAGAGTGGATTAATCATGATTTATATCTTATCTGTGTCTGATCTGAAAGCGATTGAGAAAGAGAACCCCAAACAGCATAATTTTAATTTTTATCTCTGTTTATAATCACACTTCAGTCAAACTTCTCCCAGATAATGTACATGCCTGCAGTAAATTATATATCCTTCAATATTTCTTAGCAAAAAAATTTGAAATGATTCTTGGCAACTGAACTTTCGTAACAGTGATTATTTTAAGCTGCCTCCAGCTCTTAGATATTTCTAAAGATTCTTGTTTACCTATAGTATTTATTTATAAAGGAGTCTAACATGTCATACACGTGTCTCCCTCTTTGTGTCCCACTTTATCTTAAGAAGAAAGCTGTGACATTGTTCAAGCTGAGAAATAGCCCAATTTAGGAATGACAGCTCAAGCCTTTTTTACAAGGTGGCTTTAGTGGAATTCTTTAATCATTTCAGACAAGGGAATCTCATCTTCCATAATAACAGCAGGACCAGGGGAGCATCTTCTCAGCATCTTTCTTGTCTCCATTTCCTCCTATTGTTTGGAAGCTGGTGATATGATCATCCTTATTACTCCAGAAATCAGAGAATAGACAGGAAATACTATGAGCAGCAAGCTGACTGATAAGCAAGGGCAAAATATGTTACTCAAACAGTGAACTGCTCCAAGCTACCATAAGTCTTGGAGAAACATATCATCACTCTTTCCTCTCATTTCATGAAAAAATGATATATTGTTCTGCTGTACACATTTAGAAAACATTGTTGGCATTTGTCTGACCATTTTTTTAAAAAAAAAAGAAAGCTAGAAATGGGTAGTTGTTAAACTACCAAGCCACCATTTCCCGATGCCTTAAAAAAAACCCTATTACTAGCTATAAAGATGAAAAACTAGAATGCTTGGGGTTTTGAACCCAAGTATTTCTCTAAGTATCTATGGAGATTCTCAGTCATCCAGGTCATGGTTGTCCTAAAGGTGATTTTTCAAGAAGCAACTGAACTTCCTAGTTTTTCTTCTTGGTTTCGCGTCTCATCCAAGAAGCTTCTTCAGAACTGAAGAAAGAAAAACCAGAAAATCCAGTTGCCTCTTGAAAAATCACCTTTGGAACAAGTATTTCTCTGTTTTACATCTCATCATATGCACAAGAGAAGGAAAGTAATAGCATAGACAACTCCCTCCAAAGGCAATTGTTGAAAGGAGAAAGCAAAACCAGGCCTAATTTCATCCTAGCTCACTTTGCCTAGGTTCCTGGCAGGAACAGCTGCAAAGAGCCACAAATATTCAAAGTACTCCAACCCAACTGAATCTCAATGGTTTTTGAAAGTGAAATCAGCAAAGTGAATGATTTATCTGATTGCACGTAAACAATTAAACAATATATAAGCAGCAGTTCAAAGGAGTAAACTGTGAAGCTGTAAAGTCATATTTTTCTCAGAGTTCCGTGAAGAGGATGCTGCTCAAAAGTTTCAAGTAATTGTAAAATATCCTGACCACAAATGTCTATAGAGATTCTTAGTCATCCAGGTAATGGTTGTCCCAAATGTTCTTTTTGCAAACCCAGTTGGCTTTTGATAAAAGCACTTTTGGGACATCCTAACCATAAGTATTGGAGGCTTCACTGTTTCAAATGGAAGATTTCCTTTCCCCTTTCTCCTCCTTTCCCCCCTTTTCTCATCCTTTCCCCTCTTTTCTCCTCCTTTCCCCTCCTTTCCTTTCCCTTCCCTTCCCTTCTCTTTCTGTCTTTGTTGAATACATCACAGCATAACCATAAATTTAAGAGCCGAGCTATCAAACACAAATGATATAATGGTTGACTGAATGGATGAATGACTATCATAGACTCCAGCCTCACAAACATCCCAAAATTAAAACACCAAGATACAATTCAGTAGGATAAGATCAGAGCATGAATAAAAAGAAAAACTAAAAAAATATAGTAAAATGAAATAAGAATATAATACATTATTATCCATGTCATATTCTACTCAATGTAGTATAAGCAGTAATAAATCCAAAGTTAATTTGCCATTAGTAAAACTTGAGTTCTACAGACTGTAAATGGAAACTTAGCAACAGCTTGTGTTGTTTTAGGGTATTTATCTGCCAGAAGGAGTTTGACGCAAAATTCATCTGGCCGTCCAGGGAATAAACTAATAATGAGTGGCAGAAACTTACTATACCTATTGCTGTAGAAGTTATAAGAGAGGAATACATCGAGCAGTGATTCAATATTTATAGATTTATAGGCTCTGCGCATGCGCGAGGATGGCGGTTTACTAGAGGAGCTCGGATCGGCGTGGGGTGCTTTTCCTGAAATGGGGGACTCCTGATGACTTACCAGGCTGCTCCTGTCCCTCGGTGTGCTGCATCATCTACTTGGCAGCCGCAGGAGAGGTCTTTTGGCCCTCTCGGATGTGCGGTAGCCAAGAACGGGCCGAGGGAAGAGCGGCGGACCGGTTGGTGGTGGCCATTTTTGGGGACGCGAGGGAGGCGAGGGAGGCCTGCTGCTGCCTGTGCTGATTGCAGGCCTCGATTTCGGCCCGGCTCCAGCCGATTCCAGCGGCGATGAGAATTCGGCCCGATTCCAGCTGGGGCATGGATTCCGGCCCGTTCGCCTGGTCGTGGGCCCGCCAGCTCCATCGGCGCTTTGTTGCGCCTGGCGAGGCCTTGTGGGCCGCGAGGCGCCCGTCCAGCGGCGCCCAGTGTTCCGCGCCCCATCGGTTCCATCGGCGGCGGGCGTGGTGAGGCCGTGGTCGGAGATGAGGCGGAGGCAAGGCTATGGTTTGGCTCCTCTTCTGGCCCTTTTGGCACATTACATCGTGCTTTGTTCATCTGCCTTTTGCTGTATGGCCTGCCTTCCTCCCCCCCCCGGACTTTTGACCATCAAAGCTGGGTCGTCAGGTATTTATACCCACGGGTTCCTGGACTGGACTGGACTGGACTGGATTGGACTATGGACTATGAACAGACTGACGGCCATTTCTACCTTATTAAGACCTTCTGTAGAAACATTTTCCATAGGTTTACCATGGAGGCTGCCGCCTGTTTACCTGGGCTTATCATCTTCATCTGGTTCCAGCTTTATTTGTCCTCTTTGACATCTGGACATCCGTTGGAGGATCCATCTTTAACGCCTTACCATCTGGGATGTTACCATCTTAGCACCCTCACCGATTCGTACTTTTCTATGCATTACGCTGCACATGAACTCTTGCGCCTGCAGGTGCCCCGCCTCGCAGGAATGGCCTCTCACTACCAAGGGCCGGCCTCAATGACGGGTCTTGGGACCCACAGAGGTGGCATGCGAAGAGGAAGAGCCTTTGGGGTTTTAGATAGGGCATTTTAAGGGGTGGGAGGGTTAGGGCGGGTGTTGGGGTAGCCCGTCGAGGGAAACCAGTCCTCGCGCGCTCGTGGCGATTATTTAGTGGGTTCGGAGGTTATGGGGGAATGTGTTCCTTTTGTGAGGGTGGTTCCATTTGCACGGTAAGTGGGAGGGGCAGATATGGCGGAAGGGGGATCGATCGGTCTAGGGGTCACGTTCGATGTCTGCAAGCGATCGCGTGCCCGATCCCTCTGACTTTTCCGTTCCCGGATGGTCAAGACCCTCAGAGCCTGGGCCTTCGTCTTATGTTATGCAACGCACGGTCCGTGGCCAATAAGGCCCCCTAATACGATCTTATCCAGGGGCGCCATGGATCTTATAGGCGCACGGAGACCTGGTTGGGCACTGAAGGGGCGTGCCCTGGTCGAAATGTGCCCACCGGGTTTCCGTGCATTCCATCAGCCGAGGCCCAGGGTAGGGGTGGGGGTGGCGGTTGCTATTAAAGAGAGTCTAGAGCCGAGGAGACCACTGTACCTCAGATTGCCGGGTGAATCCTCTTTGTGAGATGGGGTCATAGGTGTCAGATGGGCTTGCTGGTCATGTACCTGGCTCCTTGCTGCGTGACAGCTGCCCTGCCTGAGCTCCTGGAGGTGCTTGCCGGGATGGCAGTGGAGACCCCCAAACTTTTAGTCATGGGGGACTTTAACTTGCCATCTGCCGGCTCGTCATCGACAGTGGCTCGGGAGTTCATGGCTTCCATGACGGCCTTGGACCTGACTCAAGTAGTTGATGGCCCCACTCACATCGGGGGTGGCACTCTGGATCTTATTTTTATCTCTGGTCAGTGGTTGAAGGATCTGGATTTGAGAGATGTAGTCATAGAACCTTTGTCATGGTCAGATCACTCTCTCCTTCGCCTGGACTTTCTGACCGCCACTCAACACCGCAGGGAGACGGAACCACAACGTTGGTTCCGTCCCAGGCGCCTGATGGACCCGGAGAGGTTCCGGACGGAGCTTGGGCCACTTCCTGAGGGTCTGGCTCACGGCACGGCAGAGGAACTAGCCGCAGCCTGGCAACGGGCTGCGACTGGGGCTTTAGACCGTGTCGTGCCTCTGCGGCCTCTGACCCGGCGCAGATCCCAACCGGCTCCTTGGTTCTCCGAGGAGCTGAGGGGGATGAAACGCCGGAGAAGACGCCTAGAGAGCTCCTGGAGGTCTAGCCGTTTAGAAGCTGATCGGACACTAGTTAGGTCCTATACTAGGACCTACCTAGTGGCACTGAGGGAAGCGAGGCGTTGCTACGCCTCCTCCCTCATTGCGTCGGCAGATAACCGCCCAGCCGCCCTTTTTCGGGTGACCCGTTCCCTCCTTCACCAGGGGGAGCGGGATGACCCGTTGCAGGGACGTGCTGAGGAGTTTAACGGTTATCTATACGATAAAATCGTTCAGCTTCGAGACGGTCTAGACCAAAATTGCGGCGATTCAGATGAGGCGTCTGAGGGTGGTCTTGGTGACATTTGTTGGGATGAGTTTGACCCTGTGGCTCCCGAGGACATGGACAGGTTGTTGGGTAGGCTGAATGCCACCACGTGTTTACTGGACCCGTGCCCCTCCTGGCTGGTGCTGGCCACTCAGGAGGTGACACGAGGCTGGCTCCAGGCGATTACGAGTGCCTCCTTGTTGGAGGGAGTCTTTCCGGCCGCCTTGAAAGAGGCGGTGGTGAGGCCCCTCCTCAAGAAGCCCTCCCTGGACCCGGCTGTCTTAGGTAATTATCGTCGGTCTCCAACCCGCCCGGCGAAGGTTGTAGAGAGTATGGTGGCATATCAGTTTCCTCTGCACCTGGATGAAACTGTCTATCTAGACCCGTTCCAGTCCGGTTTCCGGCCCGGTTACAGCACGGAGACGGCTTTGGTCGCGTTGGTGGATGATCTCTGGAGGGCCAGGGATAGGGGTTGTTCCTCTGCCCTGGTCCTATTAGACCTCTCAGCGGCTTTCGATACCATCGACCATGGTATCTTGCTGCGCCGGTTGGGGGGATTGGGAGTGGGAGGCACCGTTTATCGGTGGTTCTCCTCCTATCTCTCCGACCGGTCGCAGACGGTGTTGACAGGGGGGCAGAGGTCAGCCCGGGCGCCTCACTTGTGGGGTGCCGCGGGGTCGATTCTCTCCCTTCTGTTCAACATCTATATGAAGCCGCTGGGTGAGATCATCAGTGGCTTCGGTGTGAGGTACCAGCTGTACGCTGATGACACCCAGCTGTACTTTTCACACGGGCCACCCCAATGAAGCTATCAAGTGCTGTCCCGGTGTTTGGAGGCCGTCGGGTCTGGATGGGGAGAAACAGGCTCAAGCTCAATCCTCCAAGACTGAGTGGCTGTGGATGCCGGCATCCCGGTACAGTCAGCTGAGTCCTCGGCTGACTGTTGGGGCGAGTCATTGGCCCCGATGGAGAGGGTGCGCAATCTGGGCGTTCTCCTGGATGAACGGCTGTCTTTTGAAGACCATTTGACGGCCGCTCCAGGAGAGCTTTCACCAGGTTCGCCTGGTGCGCCAGTTGCGCCTTTCTGACCGGGATGCCTTATGCACGGTCACCACGCCTCGTGACGCCTCGCCTGGATTACTGCAATGCTCTCACATGGGGCTCCCTTGAGGGGCATCCGGAGGCTTCAGTTGGTCCAGAACGCGGCTGCGCGGGTGATAGAGGGAGCCTCGGGGCTCCGTGTTACACCTATCCTGCGCAGACTGCACTGGCTACCTGTGGCCTTCCGGTGCGCTTCAAGGTGTTGGTGACAATCTTTAAAGCGCCCATGGCATAGGGCCGGGCTATTTACGGGACCGCCTACTGCTTCCAAATACCTCTCACCGACCGTGCGCTCCCACAGAGGGACTCCTCAGGGTGCCGTCAGCTAGGCAGTGCCGTCTGGCGACACCAGGGAAGGGCCTTCTGTGGGGCTCCCACCTCTGGAACGAACTCCCCCCAGGACTTCGTCAACTTCCGGACCTCCGAACCTTTCGTCGCGAGCTTAAAACGCACTTATTCATCTGCGCGGGACTGGATTAGATTTTAAAGTTATTGGTTTTAAGGGGTTTTTTATTATTTATATTGTTTTTAAATTAGGCAATAGAATAAGTTTTTTAATTGTTGTTTTTTAATTTGTATTTATATGTATTTTAACTGCCTGTGAACCGCCCTGAGTCCTTAGGGAGATAGGGCGGTATATAAATTTGAAAAAATAAATAAAAAAATAAATAAATATTCTCAGACTGACAGGCTTTCTTGGTAGAAAGGTTTCTGAAACTCTCCTTCTAATAAAGCTGATAGCAAGATGTAAAGGCCTTACAGAATTTATTACCTGTAAACTGGTTAAGAAACTGGGCTGGTTTGAAACAGATCTCATTGGATCCCAATTGTATTCCAGCAGGGATTTTGCTGTATTCAGTTTGACAGTCTGTATCAAGGATCCTTTGCCATAAGACTCTGTTTCTGTCCCACTCTCAGAATTCCTCTGGTGCAAAACGCAATATCTGAGTCTCATCTCCAATTTGCTGTTTCCAGGTATATTGGAATTTGTGTAGCAAAGGAGATATCAAACCTTGGGGTTAAAGTTAATCTTTAGCCAGCATTTGAAAATGTTTAGCCATGCTCTTGTCAACTTCAGCAGCCTTGCCGCTAGTCACAGAGATGCATTAGGACATTTCCTGGTAGCTGGAAAAGGTTTAATAAGAAACTAGTTTTTTTGGTTTACTATAAATTGGCATCTGAATTTAGCAGAGCTCCATAGAAGAGTTGGGCCAATGGTTTGCCTTCAAATAATTGCAGAGCTACTGGGATAAAAAGAAGGAAAGAATTGCTATTGTAGTTCTCTAGGCATTCAGCAAATCTCAGCAGTATGGACATTTTCCTTCCCTGTATACTACAGCACAAATCCCAAATATAAAAACCTGTTTGACTGGTTTTCTGTAAAATTTCCAGGGAAGTGCCTGATTTAACATAAATCCTTGTAAAGCATGTGGTAATAGTTTTCTCGTAATTAATTTGCAATAGGTGATCCTTATAAAAGATGGATTGTGCCACCATGGTCTTCTTAGTCCAGCTGGTATCTGCAATAGAATTACCACATCATCTGGATAAAGCTGTAAAGATATTGACCTATTTGTCACTTTTGAGGAATGAAATTCTTATTCTACTATTGCCTTTATATAACAGTTGAATAATAATGGAGCCAGGATACACATCTGCTTTCTCTTCCTCATGGGTACTACCTATGACAGATGCCCTGTTACATTGTACATCACTCTGAATCTGATGTTCCCACAAACCACATGTAAGAAGGTAAGGAGACATTTGCCAGTTGTAGAGAATTTAATTTTGTGCCAAAGGATTTCTCTGGCAATTTATTTTTGAACTACAAACATATTCTATGCTGTTGCCTTAGAAGACTGCGTATATTTTTAATATAATTCTTCATTCTCAGACCAATAGAATATCAGGAGACTAATACACAATCAGTTAGAGTTCCTTTATTATCAATCAAGACACCTACCAGCTCATTGATTCACAAAAAGTCAGTTACAAAGAAAATGAAAAAGTTTCTGCCCTAATGAATTTAGGGAATGTATTAGTTTTATATGGGAAATTATTACTAGAATTACTATAACCCCATCTTTTTCTTTTAATAAATCTGGATAAAAATTCTGTGAGAATTCTCTTTAGAAAAGAGTTTTAGACAGATGCCAAAGAGACTGACAGATGAGGTGTGGAAACATAGAAGTTTAGACTGGACTGGTGGAAAATTCCTTTGGGAAGTGTTTTAAATGAAGTGTAGTTAATGAAAAATGGTGCAGCTGTGTTGGGAAAGAGAGGGAAAGGAAGAAAATAGGCTCACAGACAAAATGTATCTTTTATCAGTAGTATAGTATTCCAGAACTCATATGGAATTATCTTAACCACCCGTGGTTTTATAGCAGAGGTTGGTTGCTCCTGGTTTGCACAGGTTCGGGAGAACCGGTAGTAATGGTGGCAGGAGGCTCCGCTCCTGTCTGGATGTCATCAAATATGCTCTGCACATGCACAGAAGTGTGAGTGAACCGGTAGTAAAGGTAAGTAAAACCCACCACTGACTTATAGCTATTCCAAAATAATACCCTTGAATCACAAATGCATAACTAAACTGATATACTGGACAAAGAATTATTGAGGGAATAAAAAAATCTAATAGTGGAATAGAATACAAGTGCTTCCTTTTGTCCTGACTAATGATATCACAATGCTTTTTATTGGTTTAAGTGAAAGACTCTTATAAGATGTAGATGTTGTATCCAAAATTTAGTCCTGTTATTACTCTAAGCTTGACTAATTTCATTTGTAGAAATAACCTGATGATTGGAGCCTGACTTTCTCATACATACTTTATTTGTAATGATTTGTGGTTCAATTTATGTTGTTAAACACAATTCAGATATTTCAGTCAACTAACCTGCATATGTCTCTGAAAGCCAAACCAAAATAATTTCTGCTGAAATCTAGACTTCTGCATATTGCAATTGTATTTTTCTTGAAAAGTAAGTAGAAATGTAGCTTGAAGCATTACAAGAAGGGCAGTGTTTATTGATTGTGTCTTTAAAAGGACAGACTTAATTTGAACTAAGAAACTCTCCAATCTGATTTCACTAAGACAAGACTATTGAATGTTAACTTTTCCTCCACTGATATTGGCTGTAAATGCCAATAAATACCAAAAGTCTGAGCAATAATTTTTAATTTCATGAATTTAAAGAACTATTGATTGGCATAAGCAATCAGTTGGCCAGATAAAAGGGATGAATTCTTCAAAATATTACTCTGAAGGATTCTTTTTTTTAATTTTTATTTTATTTTATTTTTTTACTCTGAAGGATTCTTATTTCAAAACATATATTTTGAAGAAAATCAGCTATTTTTAAAAACACTTTTCAAAAAAAAATTCAAAAGTGGTTTAAAAGAACATCTGTATCTTATTTTTATGGTTAGTCACATAGTCAGCCAAAGATTTGAATTTGGCATTTTTATCTATCTATCTGTCAAGTTCTTTTATATAGTTTTGCAAATCAACATATTCAAATTAAGTTATATTTCTTGTAAAAGCATTAAACTTATATTGCTATATATGCCTTTGAGTTAAACTGGATAACTGTTAATTTTTATTTCAGAAGTTCTGCTTCTGAATAAGTAGAAGTCAGTTCACCTTCCAGAACCATTCTTTTCTTTGACATTAGGTTTTTTAAAAAAAATAAAAATAAAAATTTGCATGCTTCACACTAAATGTATTCTGCTTCTTAAAAATATTTTCCTTTAGTTTTATATAGTCTTGATTTAGTTGTGAGTGTGCAACTATGATAGAGGATTATGTACATATCAGTGGTGGGTTGCTACAGGATAGGGCAAACCAGTAGCGGCGACAGTGGGAGGCTCCACCACCTACCCGAATTTCTCTGTGCATGCGCAGAAGCTTCACCTACGAGCGAACCAGTAGCAACGGGATTTGAAATCCACTACTTGTACATATCCTTGAAGAAGGTATGCAGCAACTTTTATGAAAGTTGTTTTATGAAAACATTACCTTGGACAGCAAAAGTGGATAGACTGATAAAGAAACTCAAGATTGTCCCTTGAGTTTCTTTGCTAGAAGGAAGGAAGAAACTTTGTCAGGCTTTCAAAATTATATTGTCTAACAATAAAGTGGAATTCTAGTAGATGGCATGGTGTCTGCTTCCTAACATGACATACCTTAAAGAGTTGACACTTGTTTTGTACTTAGTATTTTAAAAAAGCAGTACTGTAGGTGGAGAGTGATCAAATAAGTTGGACCAAATTCTTTAATTCAGTCTCATACAACATATCTCACAGTTCAGTGAGATCTGAACCTATGTGCAACTTATATACTTATTTATATTCATGATTTAACTGAAATCCAATTTAAAAGCCATGTAAGGTTCTCTTTAGTTTTCAGTTTCTTTAGTAAATATAAACCTTGTTTTTTTAACTTAAAAATAGTTTTTTTAACTATTCACTTCCTGCTTGTTATCATGTTTCATCAAGGGGTTGATACTTTAATCCTACTTGCCTATGGCCTTTTTCTTTCCTTCTGAATGAATCATATAGGAAATCGTAAGCCAACATTAAATAGGTGGAAAGAGAATAATTTTTGACCAATCAGTATTAACCTTGGGATGATGTCACTGAGATCAAATAAAACCAAATACAAAGTGAATATTAACAATATTCATCAACAGCTATAAGGGAAAAATTTCTCAGGATTACTGCCTTGAGCTCCATCTGTTGGCAAAAAGATGGGATATAAATCCCAGAATAATAAATAAACAAGTATCAAGAAATATTAATGGGAGAAAAAAAAAGAAAATTTATTTTGGCTTCAGTAAATCCATAAATACTAACTCGTGGGTTGCATCATCCAGCTTGTCTTTCAAAGTTAGCTTACTTTAAATGTTATCCTTTGAATTTACATTAGAGAAGAGAATGAAAAATGTCTGGGACACACAACATTCTCAAAATACACATTATTTGGATTCTTAAGCAGAGCTGAAGAAATATATTGAAAAGAAAGCTTTATAGATTATAAAGGCATAGATGGTATGTCTAGCTTGTCTTGTTATTTCTTTATTTTAAAATCCTTTTCTTATGTACGTCCCTTGTACAGTTGAATAAAAAATGTTATCATATAAAGGCGAGGCATTAATCCAACCATGACAAAAAATTAAGATATATTTGTCCTTTCAGGCTATCTGCCTCAGTTCTGTTCTTTGGAGGTCAATAAGCTGTAAGCATTTAATAAATATTACTATAATGTTGTTTTAGTTATTGAATTAGAAGAAGCTTTGAAGAAGACATAAAATGAATTGATTTGTTTGGTTTTCTATTTATTAGATCACAAAAAATATATGAATTATTTTCCAGCTAGTTGATATTTTGAAAGAAGCTCAGCATTTACACAAGATTTGCATAAGAAAAATCCTATCAAAATTAATAATAAATAAACATCTTCCAGTTGCTTACATATCTCAACAAAGACACATTTATACTCTTAAGCATTCAAAACAAAATTGCAATAGATTTATTACCATAAGCTATTTCTTAGCTCCTATGATTTTCTTGTTATACTGTAATTTCATGTGAATATTATATACATACATTATTTAAAGTTTATTATTAGTTTAGAATGGAATAAATGACAGAATCAATTAAGAACTAAAAAGGTATAAAGTGACACTAGAATAAATAAAAAGTTGGGAAGGGGTGTTTGCTGTTCACTTACTGGTTTGTGTTTGTACTTTAGACATTTAATCTAAGTGTGGTAACAATTCTTTATACTTGTTCTAAGTAGTCAGAACTGAAAAAGAATGGGGGATGAAATTCACATTACTTTAGGTGAAATTATTTCTTTTTGTTCACAATCCAGGCACAACACAACAATAAGGAGACATTTGGAAGGCAAATCCAATTGCATGATGTCTATTCCTTTGGAAGTTGGATCAGTATTTTTATTTTAATAATAATAATAATAATAATAATAATAATAATAATAATAATAATAATAATAATAATAATAATGATGATGATGATGATGATGTTTTAATTTGTATACCGCCCTTCTCCCGAAGGACTCAGGGCGGTGAACAGGCAGATAAAATACAAACATACACAATAATTAAAACAACCCTTAAAAAACTGATTTAAGCTTGCCCGAAAATTTAATATAACAATACACCCCATAAAATTACCAAAATTTTAGAACCCATCAAATTCAATTAAAATTTAAAGGTAAAATCAAGCTAGTCTAGCCATACGAAATAAATAGGTTTTAAGTTCGTGGCAAAAGGTCCTTTATGACTCTCAAGCATTCTCCCTCCCACCACTCCACCACTATCTGGTAGCTTGCATTTTCATTAACAAAAAACCGTGTCCTGCCCTACATTTTGGCCTTGACTTAGCTTTAATTCCTTCACTTTTTTCCCATACCAGCTCATGAAGCTAAGTTCTGACTTTTTGTCCCCCTCTCTCCAACAAACACACCACCTGACTATAAAACTACAGTGCTTATATAGTATTTTTAAAAATTCTTCAGCTTTTAAATATCAAACACAATGTTCAAGTGGCTTAGATATTTCTTCTATTGCAAAACACCATCCTGTGTGAAATTTCTATCATACCAACCTGAATGAGAATAGTTTTATCATTTTTACAGATAGGGAAGATACAGTTTTTGCAAATCCAGGATTTGTGCTAGTTAAGGGGTGCAACATTAATTGAACTATGATTTTTGCAGCTTCTTATGGATTAGTTGGAGGGAGTACTGTGATTTTAGCACCCCAATAAAAGAAGTGGTGGAGATGCTTGCTGTAATAATATGTGGAATTAACTTCAGAGATGGGAAAGGAGACACAGACTAGACAGAAGTCAGACAAGTGGCAGCTGAGTCTGTAGAAGGAATGGGGCATGGAAAACATCTCAGAAGGGATTCTACTCAGTTTCTTGAATTTTAAAAGTGAAAGAGAGTTATTTACTTTCTCCCTTTGCCAGACTGTTGTCAGCTTTGCAAGATAGTTCTATAAGAAACCTGCAAAATAGTTCAGTATTGTAAGGTTACACAAACAGAATATTTACTGCCCTCAAATGAAAAGGAAGGTAGGACTTCTGCACATGCAATGGAAACTCCTTTGTAGAGAAAGCTATAACTCATTTGAAACAGATTTTGTAGTTTAAGAATTTTTTCAATTTGTTAACATGAAAGACATATGCAATATATTCACGATTTATTTATTTATTTATTTTTTATTTTATTTGATTTTTATACCGCCCTTCTCCCGAAGGACTCAGGGCGGTGTACAGGCATAATAAAACCGACAATACAATATACAAGTTTAAAATACGATTTAAAAAACTTATTTAAATTAGCCCAATGATTAAAATTTACCATACTAAAAAACCCCGTTTAAAATAAATTTAAACATTAAAATCCCAATTTAAGCCAGCCCCGCGCGGATAAAAAGATGAGTCTTGAGTTCGCGACGAAATGTCCGAAGGTCGGGTATTTGGCGTAAACCCGGGGGAAGCTCGTTCCAGAGTGTGGGAGCCCCCACAGAGAAGGCCCTTCCCCTGGGGGCCGCCAGCCGACATTGTTTGGCGGACGGCACCCTGAGAAGTCCCTCTCTATGGGAGCGTACGGGTCAGTGGGAGGCGTGTGGTAACAGCAGGCGGTCCTGTAAGTACCCAGGTCCTAAGCCATGGAGCGATTTAAAGGTCATAACCAACACCTTAAAGTGCACCCAGAAGGCCACAGGCAGCCAGTGCAGTCTGCGCAGGAGCGGTGTTACATGGGAGCTGGCGTAGCTCCTCTATAACCCGCAGCTGCATTCTGGACTAACTGAAGCCTCCGAGCGCACTTCAAGGGAGCCCCATGTAGAGAGCATTACAGTAATCCAAGCGAGAGGTAGCAGGCGCATGAGTGACTGTGCATAAGGCATCCCGATCAAGGAAGGCGCAACTGCGAACCAGGCGAACCTGGTGGAAGGCCCTCCTGGAGCGGCCGTCAAATGGTCTTCAAGCGACAGCCGATCATCCAGGAGGACACCCAAGTTGCGCACCCTATCCTTTGGGGCCAGTAACTCGCCTCCAACAGCCAGCGGCTGCAGCTGACTGAATCGGGTGCCGGCATCCACAGCCACTCCGTCTTGGAGGATTAAGCTTGAGCCTGTTTCTCCCCATCCAGACCCGTACAGCTTCCAAACACCGGGACAGCACTTCGACAACTTCATTGGGGTGGTCCGGGGTGGAAAAGTACAGCTGGGTGTCGTCAGCGTACTGCTGGTATCTCACCCCAAAACCACTGATGATCTCACCCAACGGCTTCATGTAGATGTTGAACAGCAGGGGCGAGAGAATCGACCCCTGTGGGACCCCACAAGTGAGGCCCCTCGCGGTCGACCTCTGCCCCCCTGTCAACACCGTCTGCGACCGGTCAGAGAGATAGGAGGAGAACCACCGATATACGGTGCCTCCCACTCCCAATCCCCCCAACCGGCGCAGCAGGATACCATGATTGATGGTATCAAACGCCGCTGAGAGGTCTAATAGGACCAGGGCAGAGGAATATCCCCTGTCCCTGGCCCTCCAGAGATCATCCACCAATTTCAATTTCCCTGGCCCTCCAGAGATCATCCACCAAATTATTCCAATTTTAGACCAATTTGTCAATAGCTTCATAAGTATCATTATACTACAGTAAAACTCCCAAGAGTCCTATTACATGCTAAACATGAATATATAATGGCATAAACTCCCATATCATTTATAAGATCCATAGCTCAAGAATTGTATTCAAAGAGTGCTCATCACTGATGCTACATGAAACAGGTGTGGCGTATGGCTTAGAGAGCTATGAAGAACAGTAACCTGGATCTTGTTATTTGCAATATTTTTATTAATTATTTAAATAAAGAGGTGGGGGGGAGTTTATCAGATTTCTAGCTGCCACAAAATTGGGTGGGATAACTAGTATCCTACCAAGGATAACTAATAGCCCTAGTAAACAGAAATTTAAAAAAGCAATCTTGATAAGAAGAGCTGAAAATAAACTGGACATTTGGAAAAGACATTTGAAAGATGAAATTAAGACTAGAAACTAAGTCAAAGAAGAGACAGTGAAAAAACTGAGAACGTGTAGTTTTGAGAAGGGAAGACTGTGATCGACAAAAAGATCACACAAAAAATATCTAATTTTTTATGCTCGATGAGGGAAGCACAAGGAATAATGGATTTATATTACAAGAAGGCAAATCCCAGTTAAACATTATAAAACATTCCCTAACAATAAGGGTTATTTAACAATTGACAATTATTGGAAGAAGTGATGGGCTTCCTGTTAGAGAATGCATTGAAGCAGTGGGTGGCTAGCAATAGTTATACATGTTTTTATCTGGATTCCTGCTCTAAATAGACTAGATTGCCCCTTTGTAAATTATACCTTGGATTAGAGATAAGATGCTGCATTGCTAGCTATGCTGTATAGGTCTAATATATCAATTCCTCTGAAAACTAAATGTACACTGCAATTGCACCCATATCAACACAGAATTAAACTCCACTGATTTTAATGGGAATTTCTCCCAGATTAGAGAATGTATTATTATGAAGTAGTGTACTGTCTTCTTGATTATCTTTATTTATTTTTTTAGAATTTCAGTGTAAACAAATCCCATCTCCTGGCCTGTTATATTTCATGCAGTTATCTTACTGTTTGTTTTGGCATGCAGATGATTTGAGAAACACTGGGAAACTTGCTCATCTTCAGCAAATTTAGCACTTTGCTGCCAATATTTGATCTTCAATCTCACATCTTGTTTGTTTTGTTTGTGATAAATTATATTTATGGCAACATGCTTCTCTCCAGTACAGCTTTCATTGGTATGACAATGTGTTTTCTTCTGGCCAAGAAAAAAAATGCTGAACGCTTTCTAACAATGATTCCAAGGCAATTTCTCTTAGAAGTCTTCGGATAAAATAATGAGATTCTATCCTCATATCTGAAGTCTATGCATATTCAATGTTACTCAGGTCTGTAATAGAGAAATGAATAAATAGAGATACAAGAGAGAGAGAGAGATGATAGTTAGATGATAGATAGATAGATAGATAGATAGATAGATAGATAGATAGATGATAGATAGATAGATAGATAGATAGATAGATAGATAGATAGATAGATAGGTAGATAGATATCAGAAAGAGTAAAAACAAGTTTTCACAGTTACAACAAGGAATAAGGCCAATAGCATCTGAACCAGAGCTGTAGGAAAATCTCTATATCATTTTACTAATATCATCATTTTAATTATATTTTTCCCTCAAACATATCATAGATATTTCCCATTTGAATCCACTTCAAATGAGAGGAATCTAGGGGTAGGTTAAATATTTTCAATCTTCAACTGAGGATTATTTTCCTAAAGTACAATTTTATATTTCTATAATTTACACTTGTCTTACTTCCACTATACCATTCAAAATCCATGTTTAGCTTTTGGGGAGGATTATTTGAAGCGCACATCTGATTGATTGATTCACTGCAAAGTTTCTTTTGGATGGTCTGATCATTTTCTGCTTTCATGCATATCTCAGGAATTATATGTCAATCATCAAGATGGGAAAAAAATAGAAATTAATTAGTTGGGACTAATCACTTGAGAAATATGGTTTGAAAAGATAAGGATCAGATAAAAAGGCTAGTAACCAAGAGTGCAAATTAAACCTAACTTTTATTTATATATAAATAAAATATTTATTAAAAATAAATATAAATAAAATTGGCCTTCAAATCTAAAAAATCTAAAATCTGCACAATTATATTACCAATAGTGGCATTAGAACTGGGGTGGCATGGTGATTAGAATGCAGTATTGCAACTCTGTCCACAGCCAAAAGTTCAATCCTGACTGGTTCAACATTGATTCAGCCTTCCATCCTTCTGAGGTCAGTAAAATGAGGACCGAGATTGTTGGGGGCAATATTCTGATTCTATAAACCACTTAGAGCAGGGGTGTCCAAACTTGGTCCCTTTAAGACTTGTGGACTTCAACTCCCAGAGTCCCTCAGCCAGCAAAGCTGGCTGAGGAACTCTGGGAGTTGAAGTCCACAAGTCTTAAAGGGACCAAGTTTGGACACCCCTGACTTAGAGCATCCTGTAAAGCACTATAAAGTGGTATATAAGTCTAAATGCTATTGCTGTGGCTATTAAAAGTAGTCATTATTAAAATGCACATGTAATATTTCTACTGGTAAAGTTAATATACTGGTTAATTTAATTAAAACATGATTACTGTTTCTCTACTTATAAGGAAGAATAAAGTACATAGAATTTTCCCTCTCAGTTTAAGCATTAAAAAAAATGTCAGTATCTTTAAGGAAAAAATAATTTTCCAGACGCTATAAGGCCAAAATGACTAATGCCAATATTTGTTTTCATTTGAAATAGGAGACTTTACCAAAACAGAAGCTCTGGGTAATTTACATTTATAAAGATGAAAGAAAGTAACTAAAATATAAATAGACAGTATTTCTTTATTGCAGATATTTAAATGTAAAGTGGGTGAATTGACCGAAGCACAGGTATTTCTAGACTGATACATTCAGTTTCAATGACAGACTGCATGCAGCACCAAAGTGAAGTTTTTGAATGATTTGTACTAGTGGTGGAATTCAGCCAGTTCACACCACTTCGGGAGAGCCGGTTGGAAACTTTCTGAGCTGTTTGGTGAACTGGTTGTTGGAAGAAATCATTAAGGCAGAGAACCAGTTGTTAAATTATTTGAAACCCACCACTGATTTGTACCCAAAACTCCCTGAAATAACAGCAAAAAAGAAAAGCACTGAAAAGACATAGGGAACATGAATTATTGCTATATAATTTCAGTAGTTGGAAAAGCATTGTATTGATTCATACAAAAGGTCCTATTCGAAGACAAGGACCTTACATGTAGGTGTTTGCTACAAAAAAAATAGAACTTTTCAATTTCTCTTTAACATTATGTAAAAATATGTTTTTCGTTAAAAATGTCCTGGTTTTGGTTAGGTTGCTCATATTCTTTGATGGTTTCCAATATACTTTATGAAATGGATCCTCATCAAAAGTAAAAACACATCAAGTTGAATAAAAATTATGAGTTCAAGTATTAAAATTCTTCACTCATTGATACCTGATGATACAATTATCAATAATATAACTGGAGAATAATTTTCAGCCAGCATAAAACACCAATGCTTTTTTCCCCCCTGAGAAGCAATATATATGATGTATATATAAAATACATGCCATGATGTTCCCATTTGACTTATCTTTACTCAAGTGTAGAAGAACAATGGGACAATTTGCATGGACATACTAGTGAACCTTCATTCCATGGACTTCAATGACTGAACTAACTAAATAAAAACTCTTCTACATGCAAAGGTTCTAGAGAAAAAAAATGAATTTTTCCCTTTTCCATGTGATTGACAACAATCCATCACTGTTAACTTTTTGCAAGCCTTCAAAACTTGGCTATGTCATCAGGTTTGGGAGCCCCAAGAGAATGATGAGTTGTGGAAGTGGCATCACTGTTGTTAATATCTGTCACTCTCTCCTTGCCTTTTTCATTATAATATTAATATTTTAATTGATTCTTTATATTATTAGTTTTTAACATTTTTATTGTAGCCACCAAACCCATATTAAGCTACTTTGTCTTAAGTTTTGTCATCAAGACACTGAAATAGTTTTTCTGGAAAGTCATCTTATAGCGATTTCAAATGTCAGTTACTGGTTTTGTGTTCACAAAAATCCAGAAACATATAGGACCACATCACAAGTTCTGGCTTCAGTGTAGGCTAAGAAAGCGTTGCAAGTTTCTGGAGCCTCATGTGCAAATTCTTATGACACTAAACAAGCTTCCTAATTTTTAGAGGGTATAAATAGATTTTCTTTAGCTGTACAGTCACAATCCCTAGGAATATTATCCCAAGCATTTTCAACTGATAGAAAGAACAGCAAAAATATCTCATAGCAGCCATTCTTCTTATTAGCTTTTTCCTAGTGCAAGGGAAGGGCATTTTATTTATTTTATAAAACAGTGATGTTTTATTGAGATATTTATTGAGATATTTCAATATCAACTTCTCCATTGTAGAACCAAGTGTGTATGAACACTTCAGAAAGACATCTCTAATTTTTCATTCTAACTGATCCCCAGCACAGAGTTACTCTATTTTCCAGTCTATTAATAAATCGTTCTCATGTATTTCATTGGTCAATTATATCTATGCAACAGAGGTGTCCAGATGCCTTCAGATTACTCCGAGAGTTCTACCAAATTACCATTTGTAATGTGACAGAAGGGGAATCTATGAAATATAGAACTTGAATAATAATACTGATAGTAGTTAATTTTATTTGCATTTCACTCAAATATCTATCCAGGGGTGGGCTGCTGGGGGTTTGCAGGGGTTTGGGAAAACCTCTAGCTAAGATTTTGTGCAGTTCAGAGAACCCCCAAATCCCACTCCTGGATGGGCCTTCCCACCCCACCCCACCCCTCTCAGGAGTCTTCACACGGCCTGTTTTGGATGCAGGTAAGTACAGGGCATGTGTGGAGGCTTGGGGAGGGCAAAAAATGGGCCTACTAAAAGTTCAGGAAGGCCAGAAATGGGCCCATTTCCAGCTTCCAGAGGACCTTTGGAATCAGGGGAAGCTGTTTTTACCCTTCCAGAGGCTCAAGGAAAACCTCCAGAGCCTGGGGAGGGCAAAAACGCCCCCAACCCCGCTGTGGTGCTGACTAGACCACGCCCACCAGCAACCAGGCAGAGAATCCCTTGCTAAAATTTTTGAAGACCACTCCTGTATCTATCCCCTCCCTCCTTCCTATCCCCTCCCTCCTTCCCCCCTCTCTCTTATCTGTCATCTACAGCATCTATCGAAAGATAGAAACTGAAATAGGAAAGTTTTTAAATACCCAAAAGAGGGATAAGGTTGAAGTGAATGCAGATTGAAATAGATCCCCACATTTAAGAATTTATTTTTGTTATGTTTTGTTTAGAGATGGTGGTCTGAATTCTGTCCCAAATCATAAGATCTGAGTAAGGGAGTACAGGTGATTAAATCATAATTGAAGGAGCTTTCGAAGACTTGTAAAAGCAAAGCCTATATAATACATCAAGGAAATCAAAGAAAGGAAGGGAAAAAGGGAGAAAATACATGTTCATCTGGAAAGGCTTTCTCAAGGCAATAAGAAGAAAGAGCTATTGAAATCAACCTACTGATCAAAGCACATCAAGAGAGGCACTTATTTCTGATCCTATTTGACTTATAACAGACAAATTCAGTAAAATCCGATCTCTCAAGATGAATAATTAGAATAGTCATGGTAGCGGAAGGCCAAAACAGACAAAATCCCTAGATAATCAGAGAAACATTTTGGCAACGTATACTCCAAGCTGTCCTCAGAAGCCTGATAATATGGTAGCTTCTGATTTCCACGGCCAAAGGCTTTTCTATTTCATGAATTCCCTTCCCTGATACTCTCATCTGTTTCAAAATGGTTTTGAAAAAAAAGTAAAGTGGCCCTCTAAAAAAGTTTGAGCCACATTTTCATATATTTTTTTAAAAAATGATGATTTATGATTATGCAAACGATGTTTAATATGCATTAGGAATTCAAATGCTGTTGCAATAATTTTTTAGTAAAAGCTGCTTTTTGAACTACCTTTGCACATTTCTCTCCATGAGCCATAATTCTTCATCTATAGAGTAATTTATTTCTTCTGGTTTTAATATGTTACAGATGAATGGTTGTATGTCTTTCCTGTTAGAGCATTACAAGACAGGCTACTTTTACATTAGGCTGGTACTACAACAGATACCTGTGGTGCTCTTCATGGTTCATGTGGTACTAATTTAAATGGGAAGTTGCACATATTTCATTGAAACACTTGGTAAAGCCAGCTTTCACAGAAGGGTGCAAATGATGGACTGTTCTCTGTGTGCAGCTGAACTGCTCTAAATGTGTCAGGGAGGGTTATGGATCATTTCATTCACCCATCAGCTCTGGTCCGCTGTGTGTACAAATCACAGCCGAGTGTCATCCAACAGAACATTCCTGACAATACTAGAACATTTATAGTACTGCCATTTTAATAGGAGATCGGCAACCCTGTTAAACAGTTTTACTTCTTTTAACTCTTGCAACACCTCTGTTGGAAAGAGAAGATGGGAACATTTGCCTGCTGTGGGGAACAGGCCCTTTTGTTTCAAGATTGTCTCAGGGGCTGCTGAAAGAATTAAATGTGAGTCGGTGGCTAGTAACTCTTCTCAGACCTCTGTAACTGATACAGCATCCTTATATTTTATGCTTCCTACAGCCACTTAGCTATTAAACATGATGGAAGGAGGGGAGAGTTTAACGAGCCTCTATTTGGCACAACAGCACCTTCTTTTGGGTAATCCCTGGTTTTAAAAATCAATTTTATGATATATGCACATTTTGCTGCTGTTACATTGTTTTTCTGACAGAAAGTGTGTGTTGTGTGTGTGTGTGTGTGTGTGTGTGTGTGATTTGCGTCATGCACTTCGCTCTTTTTGTGCCTGAGTCTGCATTCATTTGCAATTGTTGCAAGGCCACCTCCCTTTCATCACTGTTAGTGTTTCTCAAGGACAAACTGAACCACCTTCACCCAGTGCTTTTTCCTTCCTGTGTTAAATTTGTGTAGTAAACTGGAAGGAGGATTAATTGGTATTTTTAAAATAATCTTTTCCCATTTTCTTATTAAATGCACCAATTCATGGAAATGGAAAAAGGAATATTTTCAAGGTAGTTTGTCAAGAATTATGGAGTGATGAGAAAGCAGTTTAGAATTCTGAAAACATTTGCTTAACTAAATGTTTATTATTTCTATTCATGGCTTTCCATAAAATCATCATCATCATCATCATCATCATCATCATCATCATCATCATCTCGACCAAGTCATTTCAAAAGTATCTAGAAATATATAAAAAATTAAGACTACATCCCTTATTATTTATTATTTTCCAAAATAATTAATTAGACGAAGTTATCAATTTACACTTTCCACTTATGACTGTATGACTATAACTTGTTGCTGGCAATCCTTATGATTTATATTGATATATTGATCATCAATTGTGTTGTAAATGTTGTACCTTGATGAACGTATCTTTTCTTTTATGTACACTGAGAGCATATGCACCAAGACAAATTCCTTGTGTGTCCAATCACACTTGGCCAATAAAAATTCTATTCTATTCTATTCTATTCTATTCTATTCTATTTGTTCAACTTAATTCATTGAAGTTGTTGATGCATTGTAAAAGTAGGAGGGAAGCTCTTATTATTTTTTATAACTGAACAAATAAATTGAATCTTGAAAGCAACATGGATCAATTATCTAACAACTTAAAGAGCACGATGTTGGTCAACTAAGAAGCACCGCAAAGAAGACATTGTCATTTTTGGTGAACTGCCTGCTATTATTTTAATCACACCATAGGCACTAAAAGTGCTGGAACACCAAAACACTGCCAAATAATTGATTGATTGGAGGTTTTGCTTAATGGCTGCATCCAAACTCTATAGACAACTATTCTAAAGCTGGATGCCTTGTGATGCCCACATTGAAGATCTAGCAATCTGCAGTCTATAAAGTTGATGTATAATATTGGTTGCCCTTGTCTATGTTCTTATATCTACAGATTTCTTCTCCTTCTTCATGCCATCTGTTTCTGCATTTTTCATCTCCCTAATCTATTAACATTTTAATTTGCCTATTAATACATCATACAATTAACTGTCCTAGGCCCAAGACAGCATAATAATACCAAAGCTGCAATTCCACCTTGTATTATGGACAGAAAATTAGGTTGCCACATCTGGATTGCAAAAGTCCAAGTGTCTACTAGATGGCAGCAGAAATATTTTTTTTTATTTCCTAGCTAGTGGTCCCTTGGGTCATCATTGTTTGCTGCCTGATTTGGGAAAGAGTCATGACTGCCTCACAATTCCTGTCATTAGCTTTATGTTTGTTTTATGTTCTGCCTGAGAGAATAAGACCTTCTAATTGATTCTCCTAATAGCGAACTCGGGGGTGGAGTGCTGACAGAAATAGAGCCAAGGAGAATCATTGATCAAATAAGAAGACAGTAGACCTAAATACATTCAGTTGCAACAGAATTATGATTTTGAGCTGGGGGCGGGGGGAAAGGGACATAAGACTGATACAGTATATGTGTATTTGTGTGTACTTAAAGTGTGTACTTATTATTAAAAAATAAGAACATTTTTTAAAAAAATGAGTCTATGCTATAATATTCTATAAAGGTGCCCATTTGTATTTTTTTGTGCTGGCAATCCATAATAAGTTCTGTTCAGAAGTTCTTTGTAACTGTGTATAACATGATATTTGGTGTAGTGGTTAAGACCTAGAAACCAGGAGACCATGAGTTTTAGTCCTGCCTTAGGCATGAAAGTCAGCTGGGTGTTTGGGGACTCTCTCTCAGCCTAACCAACCTCATAAGGTTGTTTGTTGTGAGGAAAATAGGAGAAGGAAGGAATATTAGAATGTTTGTTGATTTGGGTTACTTACAAAGAAATAAAGGCAGGATTAAAATCTAATAAACAAAAATAAAATTTCAGTGAGTTAGAGTGATGCCAATAATGCTGCTGAGTTGCAGTTTTGATTTGATTAAACTGGTAGAGGCAACTTCCCAAAGAATTCACTTTAGCTGGCTCTTATTCTTCATTGGTAACTTTGCCTGGAAAGAATTCTGAACCCAAATGCCACCTTTCAGAGGGAATTCTAACAGTCTTTCTTTAACGTTCACTTTGAAATGGCCAGAATATTTTAAAATCTAGGGCAATCTGATCTCTTTATGCATGGGCAAAACATTACGCAACGTGTAGATTGGCCTTAATGGAATTCCTAAGCAGTGAGAAAATCATCAACTCTTTCCACCATTGATATTCCACAATAGAACAAAACTTGGAAGCCAATGTGGGCTTTGTAAAAGAGTTGGGAGGAGGAGGAGGGAGCTAAAAAGAACCTTTTAGTGGGATTCACTTTTCAGAGGTTGGCATGTTGCTTGGTTTGGTCCAATTATCAATAAATAAGAGGGATTAACTGTTGGTAATGGCATAGTGGACAAAAGCTGAAGGTCGCATGCAGCGAATTCAGCAAAGTGAGAATGTATTCAGGAGCAGGAACTTTTAAAATTAACAATAAAAAAGAGAGACGATTAGGTTAACTGAGTAGTTCCTATGTCTTCCTGATATGCTGCTGAGTTCTTCCCCAAGTGACATGTTCTTTTTCTTAGACCAAAGAATTTAGCCCTTAATAATCCAAAAAGGAGAGAGATGGTCAAAAATAGCCATGGGGGGTTAAAATAATTGGAAATGACCTTGAGAGATAAAATGTAGCACAAATATGAGAACTGCTGGTTTTTGTAGTTCTTTGACATAGAAAACAAGCATTCTAACAACAGCAAAACAAGAACAAAACTAAGTAATTTTGGAGGTCTCATTTCTTTGACATCAGCACCTACCAGTAGCTGTTAACAGTTGGACAGCTAAATTGATTTAAAAGAAATTGGGTGTGCCCAGTTATATTAACTGATCTGCATAGTAAAGATGACCAGCAAACTGATACAGATTAAATATATATATATATAATAATCAGAGAAGCCATCGAGATAGAAAAACGCCCACACAGCATGAACAAACGAGATGATACCTCCCGCCTACCAGCCATTTGGAAACCCACCCTTATTGACAAACGAGTCCCTAACCTGAGGAATGACACCAGACCCACACTCACGAGGTCCACACAGGATGTCACCACCGCACATCCACCCAGAAAGCAGACCCAAACCAACACTGATCATGAAGCATGACCAAGGACCAGAAGCCAGACCGCAGCTGCAACATTAGCCATTTCAAACCCCTCCAATCCATACATGCAGCAGACTGACAGCCACTATGAAGATGTAGCACGACCAGGAAGCCAAACAACAGCAATGCAGTTCACCAGCTCAGATCCCCCTGCAACACAGACTAAACTGAGCACAAACAAGCCCCCACCCAAACAGGACACACCCCCAGCCAATCAGAGCACAAAACCCCCCCAGCCAATCAGAGCACAGCCAAGCTCCCACCCAATCAGTTCAAACCCCCACTAGCAGTTAAAAGGAAGAAACAGCTGCGATCACACATTGCTCCCAGAAGCATGAAGCTGAAGCCTGAAGATGACGAATGAGACTTCGTCAAAACATCGCCAAGACACTTCCAATTTTACACAATTTTACGTGTGTGTGTGTGTGTGTGTGTGTGTGTGTGTGTGTGTGTGTATTCTGAGGTTTTCGTGGGTATTTGTATGTATGTCTTTGGTTATTCGGGTTTTCTCCCGCATAAAATTGGAAGTGTCTTGGCGATGTTTTGACGAAATCCCATTCGTCATCTTCAGGCTGGATGTTTACAGCTTCGTGCTTCTAGGAGAAATGTGTGATCGCACCTGTTTCTTCCTTTTAACTGCTAGTGGGGGTTTGAACTGATTGGTTGGGAGCTTGGCTGTGTTCTGATTAGGTGGAGGTGTGTTCTGATTGGTTGGGGGTTTGGCTGTGCTCTGATTGGATGGTGGGGTTGGCTGTGCTCTGATTGGATGGGGGTGTGTTCTGTTTGGGGGGGTTGGTTGTGCTCAGGTTAGTCTGAGTTGCAGGGGGATTTGAGTTGGTGAGCTGCATTGCTGTTGTTTGGCTTCGTGTTCGTGGTCATGCATGCAGCAGACTGACACCCACCATGAAGATGTAGCATGAATAAATGAGATGATACCACCTGCTAAAACCTCAGAAAATATATATGTATTTTCAGAATATATATATATATATATATATATATATATATATATATATATATATATATATATATATATATATATATATATATATATATATATATATATATATATATATATATATATATATATATATATATATATATATATATATATATATATATATATATATATATATATTTATGGGACCGCCTACTGCTACTGAATACCTTTCACCGACACGTGCGCTCTCACAGAGAGGGACTCCTCAGGGTGCCGTCAACTAGGCAGTGCCGTCTGGCGACACCGAGGGGAAGGGCCTTCTCTGTGGGGGCTTCCACCCTCTGGAACGAACTCCCTCCAGGACTTCGTCAACTTCCGGACCTCCGAACCTTTCGTCGCGAGCTTAAAACACACTTATTCATCTGCGCGGGACTGGATTAGATTTTAAATTTATTGGTTTTAATGGGTTTTTATTATTTATACTGTTTTTTAATAATTTGGCTATAGAATAAGTTTTTTTAATCGTTGTTTTAGTCTGTATTTATATGTATTTTAATTGCCTGTGAACCGCCCTGAGTCCCTAGGGAGATAGGGCGGTATATAAATATGAAAAATAAAAATAAAATAAATAAAAAATAAATATATCAGAATATATCTCAGAATATATAGAACCATGATGGTGAACCTATGGCACGCATGCCTTAAATGGCACGCAGAGCCATGTTGCCTGGCATGTGCAGCGTCACCCATCCTCTTCCGAGTTTCTGGCGTGCATGCATGCACAATAATCAACTAGCCTTTCTGCATGCGGCAGTGCAGGAAACTAGAAGATCTTCTAGCTGGTCTTCTCTTTTCCTGCATGAGCATGAGCACCAGCCAGCTGATAGTTGCATGCACATGTGCGCCAGAAACCTGCAAGAGTACCTGGATGAAACCAGAAGTTCAGTAGCTGAAACCAAAAGTTTATTTTCGGGGCTGCATATGTGTCCTGGGCAGCTCCTCTTCCGGGTTGTGGCCCAGGTGCACGCACACATATTCTCTTTTCAGAACTTGATGCCGAAAAGATTTGCCATTATTGCTATAGAATGAGAGAGAGAGAGAGTCCCGGATTCACCTTTGGCCATAATATGTCAGATGTGCTGTCTCTTGCAGCCCAAACTCTCTCATATGATTTCTATTGTGAGAGAAAATGGGAAGAGAGAGTACCAGATATACCACCTTAAGTTCCTGAAAAAAAGCAAAATTTAAATCCAACAACTAAAGCAAAAATTGATATATTTTTACTAATATATTAATGGATAGCTACATTTTTCAGTAGTTCAAAAAGGTTTCAGAAAAGCCTTCGAATAATCAATTTTGGATGAAAAAATCCATTTCATTATTTTGTCCTTTTTGCATTATTTTATGCATCCAATATTAAGTATCCATATGGTTTATTATGTACATATTTATACAGTTGACTACAAACAAAGTATGGTAAAATACATGAAAACATATAGTTCACTCATAGCAGAAAATATTTTTTCAGGTATTTTGTTTTCAAATATTGAAACAAAATTCTGACATTTCTCACAGTGTACAAATTAAAGTAAAGCAGTCCTTTCAAGATTTTTTTAGCACATCACAGGCATAATAGCAACTATAATCCAAGTAGTTTATACAGATGAATAGTATGGAAAGTTTCCTAGCCGATGGAAGATGCCAGAATGTGCTATTTTTCATTTGTCAACCTTCAGAGAAATTCATATGAATTTTGTCTGACGTTAATTTTATAGGTTCTTCTTAAAGCAAAAATCTGGGGGGGGGGGGGAATGAAGGAAATTTAGAAAGAGACAGAGAGAGAAGCTACTATGCCCAGATCCCCCAAAATGGTGTTTAGATGTGTATCTAGAAGTCACAATTTTCGGATTTCTAATATGGTGCTTTAACTACTATATCAATCTGGAACTCTGAACTTAAAATTACAGTTCATAATTCATAGATATTTATACATATGCACAGAAACATATACAAATTTCACAGTTTAAGGCACCTTGTAAAGATAAGTTCATAAGCTTTGGATTGTTTGACAATCTTGCTCCTGGTTGTTCTGATCTACAAGGGTTGCAGAAACCATAAGGACCACTGAAAATCTGAATAACCTTTTCAGTTTGAGAGAAAGATCCAAACGGGGCTGTGCAGGCCACAAAATTGATCAAAAAGTCCCAATGTGGTCAGCAGATTGTTTATGACCTAAAATCTGCTCTTGTTCTAGTGTTCCCTAACTTATGAATTAATTAATTAATTAATTAATTAATGAATGAAATTAGAGTTTATTTAAAGTTGGTCTGCCAATAGCCTAACGCAAACTAGATTAAGCCAAGCCAGGAAACTAAAGCTGTTACTAAAGCTGAACTAAACATGTAACATGAAAGCAAAAGTCAGCCGAAAAGGTGCTTTTGCTTAGCATAATTTCAACAGAAGTTGAGAAAGACAGAAGGTAGTTAGGTGCTATTATCACTGATGGCACAAGCATGAATTTCGAAGAAGCAGTTATCATAGATAAATCTGGCTAAATGGTATCTATCATATCCAAAAGTCATAAGTGATAGAACTATGACTCTAATTTTATATTTTTAATATAAAATATTTAACAATAACATTTTCCATAGCGTAATTTTTGCATTACCTATTCCAGGCAGGTGAAGTTTGAGATCTAAGGCTAGGTCTATCTTGTTGCTAGTTCTATAGGCAGTCCCTGCTTGACTAACCCTTGTTCAGCAACTGTTTAAACTTCATGTCACTGAACGAGTAATATTTAGAGACAGTCCTCTTACATTAGTGACAGTATCATGTGAACGCCATTTGCAACCTTCATTGCCAGCTTCCAATGAGCAAATTCAATAAGAAAGCTGGAAAATAATGTCCTCACTTAATGACCTTAATGTCCTTGCATTTGCAGTGATGAGTCATTAATAATGGCATTAATAATGGTAACTGGAATGCTGAAATTCTCATTGCAAAGTGGTTCAATTATATGGCAGTTTATTTTATGACCACATCACTTAGAAACATAAATTCTGGTCCCAAATAACATCACTAAGTTACCTGCACTGACCTCAATAGTGTTTCTATTATAGGGCGACTGGAATCAAGCACCATGTTCTATTTTTCATGGATCAAACATTACATAATCCAGGATTAAATCTGTCCTCCCTTATCAAACAAACAAACAAATCAACCATCAGCCGCCTATGTAGAAAAATAAATACCCTGTCCCACCAGACTAAATACCCTATCCCACCGGACTTGAAATCCTAGGCTTAGAAAACTTGGAACTCTGTCGTCTTCGACAAGACCTAAACTTAACTCACAGAATCATCTATTGTAATGTCCTTCCTGTTAAAGACTACTTCAGCTTTAATTGCAATAATACTAGAGCAACTAATAGATTTAAACTTAATGTCAACCGCTTTAATCTAGATTGCAGAAAATATGACTTCTGTAACAGAATCATCAGTGCTTGGAACACTTTACCTGACTCTGTGGTCTCTTCCCATAATCCTAAAAGTTTTATCCAAAAACTTTCTACTATTGACCTCACCCCATTCCTAAGAGGACCATAAGGGGCGTGCATAAGCGCACAAACGTGCCTACCGTTCCTGTCCTATTGTTTTTCTTTTCTTCTTCCTATATATATGCTTATACCTCCTTATATTTACCCATATATGTGTTTATTTACTATATAATCTTTTTGTATGATACCTACATATATTGTTGTGACAAAATAAAATAAATAAATAAATAAATAAAAAATAAATAAAAAATGTATCCAGTAAGGTATCAACCTCCCCTTCATAAACCAAATAGGAATTACAACCAGATATATTTTATTGTAAAACTACATTAATGGAATCTTGTAAATCTAAAGCTTCTCCTGTCTCCTTTACAGCCCAAGAAACTAGGGAAGATCTCTTCTAACCCTTTTATTCTGCCCATTATCCATTTGCGGGCTACACTGTCCAACCATTTGTTGGCAGTGTCTCTTTGCCCAATCTCCCAAGGTTTTTCTCACACACCATTACAGAAGTCCAGGAGCATCTTTTAAATTGTTCATTTTCTACACACAGAGTGGTTTCTACATACAGAATGTTATTTGTCCTTGTGAACATTATTTTTTTCTTTGCTATTGGTCGATAGAGTTCAGTAAAAAAAAAATTCTTACTAGGCTACTAAGATACAAACAATACAAGTGTAAGAAAGAACATGAACCACTCTAACAGGCATGTTCTCTTGTTAGCAGTTCTTGTGATTTTATTCATAGTGCTTCCATCCATATGACCATCTGATATTAAACAACTTTTAATTTGTTTCCCACCCATGTAATAGATTTCCATACATTACCCAGTCATCAAAATCACCTTGGAGATCAGAATATATGTGGAAATTCTGTCATGTGAATTGACAGTGAGAAGTCTTTTTATGCATTTACCCTTTAACTACATGACATATCGTCTCTGGATTTCACCCAGAGGGTGTTGAAAAGGAAATGACTTAGCTAAGCCAGTAGATTCCCACTGTTTTAAAACAGATTTAAAAGCGAGATCAAACTCCAACTTGAATTTCAACTGTTTCACTGAAAAAGAATGATAGCTGCTGTCTAAACATTATACGCACACAAAAATACACTTCTCCAGGAAGGCCTACCATTATGAATGGATGTGCACCTGAGGGAAACATCAGAATAAGCAGGTCCTCTTCTTTGAACTGCATTCTCTTTCAAGCTCATTTTTTCCCTCTCATTCTTTTTCTTTAGGAAAAAAAATCCCTTCAGTGTCATTATTATCCTCCTGGTGCATATCTACCAGTAAAGGGCTGTTATTTTGTATTGCTCTTGAAGGCCGAAACAGGTGATGCTGTAAGGACAGATTGTACAATATTTGTACTCTCAGAACCTTTTCAACTTTTCAGCTTCAAAAGACTGTCATTGATCAGACCTGAATCATCCTGCAAAGATAATCAATGTTTTACAATCCCAATCATATAATTTAAGGTACTTAGGGTTTTTTGTTGTTGTTGTTGCTTTCTTTTTGCCTTCCAAATTAATGGGAGTGAAAATATAGTAGGCATGGAATGATATATTTTTATAAGTCTCATTTCCTATTTCATGGTAATGTCTCCAGTTTTTGTGGCTAAGTGTGGACAATGAAGACAGAGTGAAGCAAGGAGAAAATCTATTCCTTTCTCAGGAGCTTCTGTTGCTGGTAGCCCAGTCTGCATTATAGAATAATAGACTCCAAGACAATTTCTTGCTTTTCAGCTTATGGGCAGGCAGGCAAGATATTGACAATAACAATAATATCATTCTGCTTCTAATTTGCTGTTTTTGTTTGCGCGAGTTTAGAACTAACAGCTTTGGTACAGCTCATTCAAAATGTATTGCATTTGCAGAAAACAGAGATGGATGGGACCTTGGAGGTCTCCTAGTCCAACCCTCTGCTCAAGCAGAGACCCTATACTGGGTGTCAGCAAGCCATGGTTCCAGCGCCGCATGTGGCTCTTTCATCCGTCAACTGTGGCTCCCTGTCACCCTGTCTCAGTAGATGGATGAAAGAGCTGTCACCCTATTGTGGCAATGGCAATGCACTTGCCTTTGCATGCCTTTGTCGCTTACATTTGCTGTTGCCGTTTCTCGTAGGTAGAGGGGGAGAGAGAGACACACACATACAGAGAGAGAGACACACACACACAGAGAAAGATACAGAGAGAGGGGGGAGAGACAGGGGGAGAGAGGGAGGGAGAGAGAGAAACACAGAGAGAAATACAGTGAGAGGGGAAAAGGGAGGGAGAGAGAGAGAGAGAGAGAGATGTCAAAAGGGTTTGTGATTCCTGGTGTTTTTTAACAACTGTTCTCTACCCTAATGACCAGTAGGCATGGCTAGGGGGTCATGTGACAGAGTGGGAATGAGTGATGTTGAGTTGTTTTCTTTTCTGTGGGAAATGGGTCCAAATGGCTCTTTCACTGTTTAAGGTTGCAGACCCCTGACCTATTCCATTTTAGACAAATGGCTGCCCAGTCTCTTGTTAAAAGCCTCCAGAGATGGAGCACCCACAATTTCTGAAGGCAAGCCATTCCATTGATTGTCAGGAAATTTCTCCTTAGTTCTAGGTTGCTTCTATTCTTAGTTAGTTTCAATCCATTGCTTTTTTGTCCTGTTCTCTGATGCTTTGGAAATTAGGTTGACCCCCTCTTCTTCATGGCAGCCCCTCAAATATTGAAACACTGCTATCATGTCACCCTTAGTCAAATTCAAAATCTAATGGTCCTGTGGAAGGAAGGAAGGAAGGAAGGAAGGAAGGGAGGGAGGGAGGGAGGGAGGGAGGGAGGAAGGGAGGGAGGGAGGAAGGAAGGTTGGTTTTCTTCATCAAAAGTGAAATGGAGTGATATAGAAGCAAAATCAATTATTTTTACAATTTTATCTTATCTGGAATCCTGTTAAAGGTCTAAAACTGAGAATATTCAGCCCAACACTCATTTACAATATTTATTTGAATGACAGGAAGTAAACCTTTAGATCCCCATGCTCTTAATTTAATTTTAGTTTTTTACATAGTGTCCTGTGGTCTTAAGCACAGATTTAATTCATTTCTGCACATTTCTTACATCAAATACATAAACATATTTTATACATTTTTAAACAAAAGAAAATACTCTGGAACAGTGGTGAAATCCACATTTTTTTAGTACCGGTTATGTGGGTGTGGCTTGGTGGGTGTTGCTTGGTGGGTGTGGCAGGGCAGGGATACTGCAAAATCTCCATTCCCACCCCGCTCCAGGGGAAGGATATTGAGAAGAAAACAATTCAAATACTCCTAATCAAGAGACAAACACTGAAACAGAAATGAATGTTTCCAGGCCTAGTTTTTTTCTCTCACACTTCTTTATTCATTACTTCTTACAAAACAGGAACTACTGCCAACTACAAAAACAAAGGGGAAATGGGTCAGTTATGATGCTTGTAGCAGTATTGCTTGGCTAGTCCATGGCAGGTCTTTAAGGGGATCCCATGAACTTTATAATCTGAAAGACTTCATTGGATTGTTATTTACGGAATTCATTGCTCAGGGTGTTGTTAAACTACTGGGGTAAAAGAAATGGTAAAACCATTTCTTTAAGCATCCGTAGTGAACCCTTGAATCATGGTTCTATTTAATAAACGTCCTCTTTCCTCAATGTATATATAGCCTTATGTTTATTTTATTTTATTTTATTTTATTTTATTTTATTTTATTTTATTTTAATTTTATGTATTTATTTATTTATTTATTTATTATTTATCAACAAGAACAATGAAACAAGTAAAAGTATAGACATAGACATGGGCACATGAAAAAAATTGGCACAAAAAATGGATATAAGTAGGCCAAACATAACCATAAACACATAGTATGATTACATATAATTGGGAATAGTAGGACAGGGACAGTAGGCACGCTGGTGGTGCTATTGTGGGCCAAATGTAAAGATTCCCTTTTCATATAAAGCACAGAAACAGTCAAGTTCTGACTTCATTGCTGATTGCCTTGAGCTACATACTGTACAGTTCCTGTATTTTAGAGTTTCTCTACAGGTTGTCATTTTCTGACATTTGTAAATATTTCAGATAGTTGGAGTGCAAGTAATCATTTTCAAAAGCCACCTACAGCTATTATACCTGGGTGCAACAGCATTTAGTCACCATTATTTTCTCTATTACCATTCTCAGTGATTCAAATCCTATAATGCATGATTTACTATAATTTGAAATCACAGTCTATTTGCTGGCATTCTAAACAGAATAGCAGAACCGGATCTGACAAACAAATATGCATTAGGAGACATTATGATGAATGGCAATTCTTTGCTGTTTGTCAGGCAAGCATGTGGATTGTATTCAGGGGTCCATGTGCAATACTGGTTTCCCTGAATGAGTACACGATAATAGAAACTGCTTTCTTTTCCTTCTTTTTTTCTTAGGCAAAAATAAAACCGAACATTCCAGCTTGGTTAAATATTATTAAAAAGACTCCATTCAGCTGATTTTTCTCCCTGAAAAATATTTCTTTCTCCTTATTAATGCAAGCTTTTTGTTGTATCTCTATGTTTAGCTGTTGTTTATGTACTTATTTACTGAAAAAAAGAGAACTTTTTTTTTTGTTGATGAAGCAATTTCCAGATAAATCTGACCTGTTTAAAATACAAGGCACATAAAAGAAAAAGAAATCTGAAGAGAAAAATAAGCACATTGAGAAACATGGCCTGAAAGTTTAAAAAGTTCATAAACCTCAAAGATGAAAAGAACCCAGGAAAAATAGTCAAATAGACACAGTGGATTGACTATGCTTCTTGGTCCTGCTCTGCTGTAAAAAAAAATTTGCATTGCAAATTGCAAACTTTAATAAGTATAGTTGGTAAATCTTGTTATGGAACATGCAATTACAATAATATACTTATTGAATGGCAAGTATAATTCTTACTTTGTGGTTAGACAATGTTTTGTATCAGGGATAGTTGATAGTAATGACTGTAAGTATTGTGGAAGGTATTAAGACTTTCTGGCTCAGGGTGTTTATTGCTATGACAGCTCAGCTCCACTTCCCACAGTAAAATCACAATAATACTGCGGAAGGTAGAGCTGAACTAATAGGGTTTCTTTTTTGTTTAATTTAAGTTTTAGTTTGGTTTGGTTTGGTTTGGTTTGAGGTTTTGTTAGGTCTATTTTTTTTTTAAGACACTCTAAATAAGTGTGTAATTCTACCAAAAGCTCAGCGTATCTTTTTTCAGTTTGTCATGTTTTTAACAAATGATAAAAATCACATCATCCCAAATAGGCATATTATCTGTTATATTTTAACCCTGACTTTCCCCCAGGAGCTTAAGCAGCAGGGTAATTTTGAGGGATTTTAGGAGCCGCAAAATGGAGCTGAGAACAGCAGGCGACTAACACTTATCCACACTCATATATATAATAATGTAGCATAATCCAATTCCATGCATGTTTACACACAACTAAATTCTTATAAGGAGTTTACTTCCAAATAACTGTATGGTGGCTTAAACTGCACAAAATAAATCCAACTGAATTAAATTATGTTTAATTTCATAATAATAAATTTAGGATTATTGCTTTATTCTTTATAGTTGCAATGCTAAAGATACAGATTTCATCGTGAGTACAAGGACAATCCATAGGATTTCCATCAGAGTAACCTTGAACGCACAAGTTTTGAAGAGACTATGCTTACATCCAACATTAACGCTCCCATCTTCATCCCATAATGCATAGAAAATTGAGTATAACCTTTGCTTGGATCAGCATTACCTAGTTGCTTCATGAACTTCTTGGATGGTTAATCCAATTGATGATACTTTGCACGCAGAAAGCATCCATCAGTGACATGAAGGGGGAAGGGTATTTTTGATTATGCAGTCTTTTATCAGCTCCCATATCCTCCTGAATTTGGTGCAAAATGATTTGGAGACAAGTTAAGGAACTGCAAGTTCCTTAAGGGAAGGAACTTGCAAAAGTTCCTTAAGGGAAGGAACTTTTTCTTCCTGCAAGGGAAGAAAAAGAATGTGAAGAAGAATTGCTTCAAATTACTTTTCCTCTTGTTCTGCTGATTGATTCCTTTTGTCAGCAGATAGACATCAGATGGAGTCCTCCGTAACAGAACCTGAGCCAAACTTTTTGTCTCCCTTTAACTGCTTTGCAACTTCAGCCTAAACAGAAAGCATGATTATTATTTCCACCAGACTGGGATCAAAAGGAAAAGTTCACAGAATTACATGTTATGCTCTTTTACAAACACCAGAAACTTGGATTGCTCCTCTTTATATAAGCCTAAGAAGGGAGACAACAATTTGTAAAATAACAAGGAAAAAAAGAAATCAAAGAATTTTCCCCTCCTCCTTTTCAAAATATTTAGTGACTACAATTCATCTGTGAACCAAGTAAATCATGGCTTCGTCAAGTACAAGGATCGAAACCAATTACCATTAGTGACCATCGGGTGCAGCCGATCCTTTCTGTCCTCTACCCTGAATCTCAATGATCTCCCAAGTGTGCCCATGCAATTTAACAGAAGATCAATACGCCACAGCAGTTAGCAGCCGCTCTCTTGAAGTGCCTTAGCAAAACAGGCTACATTTTCTCTACCGAATAAATGTCAAAACATTCCAACAGCTACAATTCTTGGGAGAAATTGTTCTTGTGAAACATTATTGACATACTTTAACCCACATTTCCCTCTGCATTCCAGCTTCCCGCAGGCCGGTCAATTTCAGTTTGGCAAGTGCCACATCGACACCTGTCCTCCTGCTGACACACACTGCAAGCATGAAAGCTCTCACAGATCTTGGGCTTGAAGTTCTGGATGTCAGGGGTCAGTAGTCTGGCTTTGACCCCAGGTCAAGGTGACCACCCTCTCCCTCTGGAGGCCTGCCTTCATCTCTAATATGGCCTTGAAGCCAATCAATACTATTGCAGAGCCTCTTGATCTGAGCAATCCAAGAAAACCTCTCATGCTTTTAAAAAATGTCTTCATTTTCTCATTGTGTTGCAACAGAGGTGGGATTTATTCTGGCACTGCCTTTGTCTTGTTGGGTTAATAGCACTGGCTAAATGGATTCCTTTATCTTTTTCTCTTTCCAAACCCCACCCTTTGAAATAGCTTTCTTCATCTGGGGTGATTTTCCTTGACCTTCCCCCAGGAAGCAAATGTGTGTGGGAGGTACTTTCCATTGTCTAATTCTAATGTCACTGCATCTGTTCTTTGGAAGGGATATCCCTTCTCTTGGACTCTTAGTTCTTTGGTTTGAACCAATTTTTCTGAATGAATACATCTTGGATTATCATCATTTTAAAATTCTATCACCTTGTTAAGAAATAGTTTATGATTTTTAAATGCCATTTTTCCAAAGTCATCTGTACATGTATATGTACTGTATCTGTATGTCTGTACATTATGTGTATGTGTTAGTGTGTGCGCGCACAACTTTCCCTATTTAGAAATTGGTATGTATTTTTCCTTATACAATATGTGTGTCTATGCAATTTTGTGAATTCCCCTTTTCTAGAATGTATTTTCTGCATTATATCTACTATGTTATGCATGCTTTAGTTTTATGTACACATTTTTGGACACACTTTTCCTTAAAATATACGTTTTACATGCTTTTTCTGTTATTTAGAAGATGGCAGATTTTTGGAAGAATGCAAAGAACAACTGTACTCTTGCTCTGTTTCAGTTTGCAAAGGATTTTTTTTTTTCCAATAAAATATAAATCATGCCATTTGTAATCCGTCTTTAGCTTCCCTGTCTTCCTCTTCCTCTTTCCCTTTCTTATTTTCTTCATGTAGTGCTTCTCTCTTTCTATTTCCATATAATCACTGCAGGAAAAGCATTTAGTGAACAAATGATTACTGCTGTCAAACTAATGATCCAGGGTTATTTTATTTTATTTTTAAAAAACTCTATAAAGTAGAATATTATTCCCAATTTTCTCAAACCATAAAAGATTACAGAAATGTATGAAACAATTACACACATGAACAGCCTGATACCCATGGAGATATCCAAAGCTTTTATCATCTGTTTACAAACACCACCAAAATTCAGAGAGTGACTTAACTCCATAGCATACTTATCGTTGCTTGCCAAAATCTTAGCTGTACTGCTGTGCTATCCACTTTACATCAATTGATTAATTTGGTCTTTCCCCCCCTTTCCAGCAGACACAACTGATTGAAAGGCAGTAGAACAGAGGCTATTTGTAGAAAAAAATATATTTATTTTTTAAGTTTATATGCTGCCTATCTCCCTGATAAGACGACTCTGGGTGGCTTACAAATCATAAAAGGATAAATAGAAAAGGAGTTAAAATGTTAAAACTGTTCAAATTAAAAATTTAAAGTTATGCAAAAAAACAAAACAAAACCCAGGAACCAGGAGATGGTCAGTACAGGAATGAGATCTTACACCATCAACCACCTCCAGCAGTAAGCCATCCCTGTTGGTGACCTAAGTCAGCCAGCAAAACCCAAGTTTTAATACTTTTCCAGAAGGAAAAGGGGTGGAAGCAGTCCATACCTCTGGTGATAAAATATTTTAAAGGGTCAGGGCCACAGTGGAAAAGTCTCTTCTTGACCTTGTCTGCTGGAATTCCATAGCAAGTCTTTTCTGCTGGTATGAGTGTGGTCTGTAGCAGCCTCTTCTGCTGGTGTAAGTGGGGCAGGCTTTCCTATTGGGGTGAGATGGCTCCTCAGATATCTTGATATGGCACTGTACTTATGTCTGCAATAAAGAATCCTATCACCCAAAACTTGGTATCTCTAAAAATCAATGGATGGAAATTAATCAAGGACAGATCCAACCTAGAAATAAAGAGAAATAGAATAGAATAGAATAGAATAGAATAGAATAGAATAGAATAGAATAGAATAGAACAGAACAGAACAGAACAGAACAGAACAGAACAGAACAGAACAGAACAGAATAGAATAGAATAGAATAGAATTTTTTATTGGCCAAGTGTGATTGGACACACAAGGAATTTGTCTTGGTGCATATGCTCTCAGTGTACATAAAAGAAAAGATATGTTCATCAAGGTACAACATTTACAACACAAATGATGGTCAATATATCAATATAAATCATAAGGATTGCCAGCAACAAAGTTACAGTCATACAGTCATAAGTGGAAGGAGATTGGCGATGGGAATGATGAGAAGATTAATAGTAGTGCAGATTTAGTAAATAGTTTGACAGTGTTGAGGTGTCTGCTATTTGTTTAGCAAAGTGAATAGCAGTGTCTGCTATTTGTTTAGCAGAGTGATGGCCTTCGGGAAAAAACTGTTCTTGTGTCTAGTTGTTCTGATGTGCAGTTCTCTATAGCGTCGTTTTGAGGGTAGGAGTTGAAACAGTTTATGTCCAGGATGTGAGAGATCTGTAAATATTTTCAGAGCCCTCTTCTTGATTCGTGCAGTATACAGGTCTTCAATGGAAGGCAGGTTGGTAGCAATTATTTTTTCTGCAGTTCTAATTATCCTCTGAAGTCTGTGTCTTTCTTGTTGGGTTGCAGAACCGAACCAGACAGTTATAGAGGTGCAAATGACAGACTCAATAATTCCTCTGTAGAACTGAATCAGCAGCTCCTTGGGGAGCTTGAGCTTCCTGAATTGGCGCAGAAAGAACATTCTTTGTTGTCCTTTTTTGATGATGTTTTTGATGTTAGCTGTCCATTTTAGATCTTGCGATATGATAGTACCTAGAAATTTAAAGGTTTCTACTGTTGATACTGTATTGTCTAATATTGTGAGAGGTGGAAGTATGGAAGGGTTTCTCCTAAAGTCTACCACCATTTCTACGGTTTTGAGTGTGTTCAGTTCCAGGTTGTTTTGGTTGCACCACAAGACTAGTTGTTCGACCTCTCGTCTATATGCGGATTCGTCATTGTTTTTTTCCTGACAATAAAAACAATTAACTAGTGGAACAGCTTGCTTCCTGAGGTTGTGGTGCTCCATCACTAGAGATTTTAAAGAATTGTTTGAAATGGTATAGGATCTCCTGCTTGAGAATGGGATTGGACTAGAAGACCTTCAAGCTCTTTTCCAACACTGTTATTCTGTTATCTGGATTGCTTCATGTACTCCAGGAACATTTCACAAACATGAGCAGTTGCAGAAATGGTTACAGTTGTTCAGTGCTGGAAGTTCAATTTATTTCAAAACCATTAAAATAGCTGCAGTTGAAATATGTTATATTAGAAATATGAGGAAATGTTATACAGTATGAACTATGTTTATTTCCTATTCTCATGCTGAAGAGCCAACCTATGAGAAAGAAAACGTGATCTGAGTGATTATTTCTCACTGTACTGATTTATTGCTAGACATGTATATCTTATGGATATTGTACTTTTTACCACTTATCTTATTGAAGTTAGATTTCTTTTGGAAGGGCAAATACAGGGTGGTACAATGGTATATAGGTGTTTTATTGGCACCAGGAAAACTAGGGTGCTAGTTTGCCCCCAGCCACAAAAACTCTCTAGGTAACTTGGAAAAGACATTTAATCACAGTTTAACCTACATCCAACATATGTTGTCTTTAACTCCTGAATAACCACAAAAGGATGTACAACAATCAAACTAACAACAGGAGCAAAAAGGCCTTAAGTAAGTGAGGATAAAATGGGCTAACAATCAGTTTTCCTTTCCACAGTGTTTTGTTTCAAAGCAAGATTTGTCTGTATGATTAGCGAGTGGAGGCCTCCCAAGGTAGTTCATTTGGTGGAGGCTTTGAGTCAATAATTACTTTGAAGGAAAGCCCTAATGCCTCCTACTTTTCTTTATGGAGGACCAGTGATGTCCTCACTTTTTCATTTATTAAAAAATAACTGTGGCTTCTGCATGTGGGTTCTACATTTCCAACTACTGTTCTACAAATGTATTGGAAGAACTATATTTTCCAGATTTCTTTGCTGTCTGAGGATTCTGCAAGCTGTCTTCTAGCTATTCATAGGCACCTGATAGAGCAGCCTAGGGACAACATAACAAAACCTTCTTAGACCATTTGCAGGTCTCTAAAAAGCTGGTGTACAAAACATGCCAATAGTAAGGGCCTCTTCTTAGAAAGTAGGCCTATCTCCCACCTTTTCTTAGCTTTTGAGAAAAGCTATGAGGCTTCCATTTCTCAGATATCTAGTTTATATTACAGTTATGTTCCCACACTGTTATTAACTAGGTATAGAGTAAATAAGTTCATATTTACTTTAGTACCATTAGATAGATTGAAAACAGGATTAAAATGCATTTAGTTCTCTGAAAGGCAACTGTACCTAAGATCATATCAGCAATAGCAATATTTTAATAAAATCATGCTCATACCACTACAAAACATACAGTTCACAGTCCATATCCTTGTAGAATGATATTAAAATATACATGAAAGAATGTTATACAGAAAAGGGGAAAAAAGAAATAACACACACAGAAAAATTGAATTCATTTGAGAATTTTCCTCTGGCTTGAATATAGTTAATTAAAGAACTATGTATGAAGAAACAGATTTCTCTTTTATTTGCAAAATGCTACATATTAAAGTAAAGAATGCAATTCTACACCCACTTTCCCAAGAGTTAGCCCTGTTGAACTCAAAGTGAACAGGCTTCAGAAGTAAAAAAATGGAAAAATTCCCAACCATCTAATTTCTTCTGGGAAAGAACTTTGCAGAATTAATTTCATTGATCCTAACTGCCTTGAGAAACCAGAATACGCTGAAAAACACAAGTAAAAGTCTTTGATACCAAGTATAAAGAGAAAGTAGTGACAGAAATGTGATGGCAAAAAATCTTCATCATCAAATAGTTTGTAATGACAATTCTATACAATGAGAAGGATAGGAAAATTGTTAACTGAAAACAGTTTTTTTTTTCTTTTGTCATATGTTAGTAATGAAGAAATAAATTTGGGAAGAACATATTACATAGAAAATGGACTTTTAATTTTCTTCATGAAATCTATCTACAATATGACAGATTGAAAATGTGAATACAGTTTAAATTTCCTCCTCCTCCTCCTCCTCCTCCTCCTCCTCCTCCTCCTCCTCCTCCTCCTCCTCTTTCTTCTTCCCTTCTAATTAGTGTAATTGGTAATTGGCATCCTTCAATCTCAAAAGACTATAGTATCATGCTCTAGAAAGCGGTCCTAAAACAGCACCTAGTGTGACTAAAAAGGCCAATTCGAGAGTGGCAAATCCTTCCACACTGAGGGCAGATACATTTTGTCCCCTGTCCATCCCCCAGATTTCACTGGTTCTGGGTCTGCTTCTTTGCTTCAGCCTGCTAAACAAATGTCTGTTCGAATTGGAGAAGGCCATGCTGCATCTTTAGCCTTCAAGCTGAATGATTCCAGGACTCTGGCTCCGGATTTTGCCTCGAGGTTGACTCCTGAAGCCTTTTCCAGTAGTAGATATAACCACAAGGCAGTGGAGGTTTGAAATTAGAGTTTCCCTTCTCCTAGAAGATGGTTCTGCCATTTTATCTGCCATTGGGGTATAAAGCCCTCTTCCGCCTTCAAACTGTTGACTGTCTTCTCCTGTAACCCTGGAAAGGGGCCCTTACAGGCCAGCTGGACCAAGGTTTTATTTTTAGGGAGGTATTACTCCTCCAGCACTCCTCCTCACTCCAGGACTCCTGCTCCAGATTTTGCCTCGAAGTTGACTCCTGAAGTCTTTCCCAAAGATAGTTATAGCCATAAGGCAGTGGAGGTTTAACGTCGGAATTTTCCTTCTCCTACATGAGTTGCCTTCCAAGGCTAACAGACACCATCTAACTGGTTTTTTCCAATGCACACAACTAATAGAATAGAATAGAATTTTTTATTGGTCAAGTGTGATTGGACACACAAGAAATTTGTCTTGGTGCATATGCTCTCAGTGTACATAAAAGAAAAGATATCTTCATCAAGGTACAACACTTACAACACAATGATAGTCATAGGGTACAAATTTAACACTTAATGATACAACACTTAATGATAGTCATAGGCTAAAATTAAGCAATCAGGAAACAATATCAGTATAAATCGTAAGGATACAAGCAGCAAAGTTACAGTCATAAGTGGAAGGAGATGGGTGATGGGAACGATGAGAAGATTAATAGTAGTGCAGATTTAGTGAATAGTTTGACAGTGTTGAGGGAATTATTTGTTTAGCAGAGTGACGGCGTTCAGGAAAAGCTGTTCTTGTGCCTAGTTGTTCTGATGTGCAGTGCTCTATAGTGTCGTTTTGAGGGTAGGAGTTGAAACAGTTTATGTCCAGGATGTGAGAGGTCCGTAAATATTTTCACAGCCCTCTTTTTGATTCTTGCATTATACAGGTCCTCAATGGAAGGCAGGTTGGTGGCAATTGTTTTTTCTGCAGTTCTAATTATCCTCTGAAGTCTGTGTCTGTCTTGTTGGGTTGCAAGAGACTTCCCACTTACACTCAATCAAACAGCCAGTCTCCCCTCCCCCTAAAAACAAGCAGATTCATTCATGAGGTGCAGTCACATGATTCACTCACTCAAGCAGACACACCCCTTTCCCCTAAAAACAATCAGATTTACCCAAAAGGTGAGCTGGAGCACCTTCCTCCCTGTAGTCACATGATTCTAACTAGTGTAGAGTGTGCCAAATACGTTTTTACTGTATCTTTCCTCCTCCCACAACATTCTCCATCAAAGAGTGCTTATTTTAACTCAGGACTAATCTAAAGTGTGATCATACTTCTCATTGAATAACATTGGAAAATCACAAGTGACTATAAGCTGTTTGTTTGTTTGTTTTTCAACAACATGGAATGAAATTTACAGACATAGAAGCCATTTGTAAAGCAATGAATGCGGCTTAATTTCAGAGAAATAGGTGCAAGAGAATTGTAGCTTGTTGTCTTTAAATACTGATAAAAAAGAAAGGAGCATACAAGGTTGTTATTTAGGGATGAGATTGGATCGTATTTATAGACATAATTATTCTTTACCTACTGCAAAATTTAAAACAATAGGTCTAGCAGGTGTTAGATTAAAAAAGATTTCTACTATGTGGAGGAAAGGAATGGAAGAAATAAGATTACACACATTAAAAACAACTGAATAAGAAAACAATCCGTTAAAATCTGTTTTTGCATGGAGTTAAATGATATTGTTTAAAAAAGCATCTTGATTTCTCAATAATTCAAATAATGGCCATTCAAAACATTCTGCTATATTTTTTCATTCCATTCTTAGGGACTTATTATTTTGATTTATCATAAAGGAATAGTCCCTTGTGATTTAAAGGCATGGCAGTCATTCAGTTCTACCTGTTTCCCTTTGATTCCTCATTCCATGTTGAGTTGGTCTATAACTCAGCATTGCCTTGTAGAGTCAAAGACATGTCTCAAACCACTCCTCTACAAAACACAAGTTAGAATTGGGCCACATTCAAATCACATTGTAATTCATTTTTTATTCATTTTTCTGAAAAGAAAGGGCTACTGACCTATGACTCTATCAAGCCTAGTGGGATAAAAGCTTGAGTTGGCTGGGGGTGGTAGGAGATCTAAAAGCAAGACAACACATTGCCTTTTAAAAATGGCACATACCTTTGCAAATATTTCTATATAAAAGAACTTTTTACAGGAATGTCATTATATCAAAATGCAATATGTAGATGGAAGAGTCACAAGATACATTATTTCCCTGAGGTTTCAACCAACCGTAAGCCCAACATCTTTAAAAAATAAAAACAACTAAGCAAAGTGTTGAAGGAATTATCAGTCATCCCCCCAAAAAAAGCTTCTTCAGTAAGATTTTATTTTGCAGTGAAATCCCAAAGTATCAGGTGGATGTACTTTGGTGTTACTCCTCTGAAAAACTGACCCCGGTCTAAGCTTGTAAAGATGTCACGATCATAGCTAAAGGTTATGTGGCTGCAGGCCATTTCAACCTGTTTGTTCTTTGTCATCTGCTGTAAACACTGACAAAGTGTCATCTTCTATTTTCTAGCAAGAAAAGTATCTCCCCCCCCTTCCTGTTTTTTTTAAAAATGGAACTACATGCACTTAAAAAAATTGAGAATGAAAAATAATGCATCTGTGCTAGTAAGAGATTCAGATTGCTGTGGAAATGGATGTCCCATGACAACTTTTTGCCTTGGATGGCCTTTCCAACTCGAATTGACAGATGTAGGCTCAGAATGGTCAAAAGAAAAACCTGGTGTTGAAATGGCAATCTTGCAGGATTGGAAAGACAATAAAGGTATTATAGCCTGATAAATTTCTTCACCAACTTTCCCATCGTAGTAGATTCCAGAACCCCATCAACCATTGGCAACGTCTTTCAAGGTTCTGCTATGGTATTTTGAACCTTCTATTTCCCACCTAATCCCAGCAGCCTTGAAATTCAAATAGCTAGATGGCTTTGTACCTTTCTCTTTTGTAAGGCCCTAAAGACTTGACTCTGCATCCAAGCCTGGGACCAGGAGTGTGTGGAGTGTCAAATTTTTCAGCTTTCAATTTTCAAACATTAGGGATGCTCAAAAGTTGTGACATGCCTGTTGTGACAAGTAAGCTATTTGGCTTACTTTAATATAATTTATATATGCTTGGTAAGTAACTACATAAATATCATAACTTTTTAACATTTTGTTTGTTTCAGAGCCCTGTTTATTGGGCTGCTGTGTATTGTTGCAATTGTTTTTTATTTTATTTTAATTTTTGCAAGAATCACTTGCTGAGATGGGTGATCATAAAAATTAAGTAAATAACAAAAAAAATGTGTTGTTTTCATACAGAAGGGAAAAAAAACATTTATGCATTCATTGCTTAAAGTTGCACTCCCTCAGCAACATCCAGGTCCATATTGAACTCAGGCTTTCATTAGGGTTTTTTTTTCTTGCTCTAGACACCAGCAGAAATGTGGTAAATATTCCTTAAAGAGGTTTAACTTCATTCCATCCCATTAATTGAAACAATATTTCAGGAAGTTTGGATGCTCACAAAGGGTGCATAGCAGAGCTCCTTATCCAGAGAATCTTGGGATAATCGCTTTTATCCTAATTGTACAATTGTGGGGTAGGCGGGAGCTCCTTTTGGTAATGAGAAAGCAAGATTGAGGAGCATTATTAGTAGACCTCCGAGTGTGGTAAGAATCATTTCTAGAGGACCCAAACTTTCCTAGCATCAATCAAATGCTGAGTCTATGTGGATAATAATAAAGTGAATTGTAATGTATCCCAAAGAAGTTTGAAATCTCACTTTTTCTAGAGTAGAAACAGTAAAACCATAGAGTAGGAAAGTAATGCTTTTATTTCAACAGTGTACATGTAGTTTGGGAAATCTGTTCTGAAAATGTCCTCAGGTTTCAAATTATTTTCATTTGTGCAAAATCAAAGTTATGCAACCTTGAAATAATATATTCTTGGATTTTTTCTGGGGAAGGTGGCTAATTATTTTATCATTAGACAAAGTGGCTGAAGTGTAGGGTTTCCAGGTGAAAAACAAAAAAGTTTCCCAAAATTTCTCGTGATTTCCATACAATTTTCTATATCTAGAATGTTCAAGTTACCCAGAATCAGAAACATGTCAGTAAATAACCTTTGTATGGCACTTTTTATTACTTAAAAAAGGAATATGACCCTTACATACTTTGAACTGCTGATTATAACCTACTGAACAAAACCCTACAAAACCCAAGTATTTGCATGGAAGAAAAAGCTCCGAGATGCTCTGTTTCTATATTTTCTTTGAATGTATGAATCTTTGCTTGATAACATTTGTTAACATTTCATTGTACTTTTTGATCTGGATTATTTGTTCTATATATATATATCAACTGATAAATCAATACATCAGTTTTTAAGAGGGAAAAGGGAATGTAAAAGCACTGGAAAATAAAATGGTCACACATTTGTGAGAGAGGTTAAAGTAACTGTTTGCAAGTATAATAGCATACATAAAGCAGCATACATTAGCCTGTATTTGGTGCATCCTTTAAGATCTTGAATTTATCAAATGACAACATTCATTTTGCAGCATGTAGAAGACAACAAGAAAGTCAGCAACTTGGCACGCTGACATTGCAGTACAGCATCATTTTAATTAGCTCACACAGAGGACATGCTGAGAAAAAACTGACATATCATTGAGGGATATACTATTAAAAACAATCCTCCTTGACCTGCCATTTATCAGAGTAAATAATACCCCCCCTTCAAATCATATGACTTATGTCTTTCTTACTGTCCTTTGAACTTTGAAATGCAAAATTCATTTGCAAAAGTTAAGAGTTCACCAAAATTTAGTTATGGGTGCCTGTTCACTATCTCACTATTCAATAGCTATCTCATCCTCTCTCATCCGATCTTACTTACTATGTTCAGTCTAAATGTATTTCTCCTCTCCCTCTCCCTCTCCCTCTCTCTCTCTCACACACACACACACAAACACACAAACACATTTCTCTAAATAGGAAATGTTTTTTAAAAAAGCTTCAAATGTTATTTTGAGTCCTTAGGTAAGTTCAAGTGAAGGTTGAACAAACTGATGCTCAAAGTATTTCTACTACTGTCTCACTGAGCCATTAAACTCTCCAGTGATCAACAGAGTTTCATTGTACAATTCAGAATTGCTAACTTGTTGTTTGCAATGCCTTCTACACCTTATTTAGTATTGCATGATTTTCACTATTATCGCCTGCAACATGCATCCTAACAATCCTTTTTTTTTTTATTCAAAAAGTTTTACAAAAAATTCCCCTTTCCCCCAACCCTCTCCTTCACAAACCCCTCCCGCCCTGACTTCCCGGAACAAGCACAAGGTATAGTTAAAAAGAAAACAAACATATGCTAAAAAAAAAATTTCCCCCAAAACTATTATACCAATTTTCCCTCTCTAGCTCTGACTTCCTCCTTACATAACCAAAATCCTTCAAAAAATTAACAATAAACAGTAATAAAATATATAGATCAATAGAACAAATTAATCCTAAAGTATTTAAAACCAGCTAAAGCATAAAAATCCAATCCAATTCAGAGAATATCTCCCTTATAGCTTCTATAACCATATAATTTTCCCCCCAAGTCTTTCTTACATAAGATCTTTCGAGAATATTCTATTTAAAATTCAATACAACAGATTATAAAATTTCAATACAGGGAAATTACAATATCTATTCAACTTTAGTCCTTCCTCGTCAAAATCCAGTATAAATCCAAATATCTAGTCTTTTATGATAGTTATAAAACATATAATCAACCCATTTCTTCCAGATCTTCCTCACGTATTGTCTTTCAGGAACGCTAATATCTTTTTCTGTTAATATTTCAAAAAAAAAAATTCTTTCAAGGATGATACTTTTGTCTCTTGCCATTTTTTTTGATGCATTAGTCTCTGTCTTTCCTTCATTACTCCTTTTGAAAAGTCAGTCACAATATTTCCTAATAGTTCCTTATGTCCAAGAATCCACGAGTTACTGCCGTATATTCCCTCAATCCGAAAAGAGAACTCTTGGAAAGCATTAACCCTGTGAATTTTTCCATTTCGGGAGACAGCCTCCTGTAGCACAAATTCAGGTATTTCATCCAAACTTTTTTAAAAAGGCTTCTTTACATCAACTTGTTTATTCAGGATCCTATCTTCATATTTATCCACTTTTGTTATCTCCTCCATTCCATATTCCAAGTCCTGATTACATTGGTTAATTTCCTCCAAACTCTCATCCAAAACGCCTCCATTTTTTTCCAATTCATATTTTTGAGTAATTAAATACATTCTTTCTGTATAATCCTGTATAAAGTCACGAATCCATTCTTCTGAAAAAACCTTCATGGCAAAGTTCTTGCTGAAAATCCCCTTATAAAATACTTAAACAAACCAAAATAATCTAACAATCCACAGTCCAGTACAATAAGATAAAATCTCCATTCAGTTTCACTTTCTCAACAAGTAAACGCCATTTTATTTCATTGTGTTGATTGTAGATGAGAGAAATTTTTTTTTAAAAAAAAAAATAGAAGTCAGATTTAATATTTGCAATTTAAATGACTGATCTCCTGTGTTTATTCCGTCTGCTTATAAATATCCATAACAATCACTTGAAGCAGAAGTGGTCGCTCTCTTCTCTGTCTGCATGAAGCAGAGACACGCTGGGGCTGGAGCTTTTTTTAGAAGGATTTCCAGGGAACTTTCCCTTTCGAGTTCCCCAAACGGGGCCTCTAGAGAGAGCTCTACCTTTCCTTCTTCTTGCTCTTTCCCTTCCCCTTACTGGGGAAGGTACTTTCAGCCGCAGTTTTCGCCGGCTTTTACAGAATCCCAGCGCGGGCGCCCTTAGGGCGTCTTTCGGAGAGAGCGGAGCCACCAGAAGTCCGCATCCTAACAATCCTTTATAAGGTAGGTAAAATGAGGACCCAGATTGTTGGGGGCAATAAGTTGATTTTGTATATAATATACAAATGGATGAAGACTATTGCTTGACATAGTGTAAGCTGCCCTGAGTCTTCGGAGAAGGGCGGGATATAAATGCAAACAAAACAAAAACAAAAAACCCCCCAATGTGGATAGCATAGATTAGATATGCTTCTCTATGAAAGATAAAATGGATTTACCCAGAGTTACTCAATACTCAGCACCTGAAGGTAGGACAAGAAGCAATGGGTGAAAACTAATCAAGGAGAGAAGCAACTTAGGAGAAATTTCCTGAGAGTTAGAACAATTAATCGGTGGAACAGTTGTAAATGCTCCAACACTGAAAGTTTTTAAGAAGAGGTTGGATAACCATTCGTCTGAAGTAATATAGGGTTTCCTGCCTAAGCAGGGGGTTGGACTAAAATACCTCCAAGGTCCCTTCCAACTCTGTTATTTTAAATAACTTTTTAAAAAGTTAGGTTCCATGGCTGAAGATCAACTATAACCACCATATCTCCTAGAAAAACAAAAGGAACTTTTTTTAAAAAAGGGATGTTTTTCCTACAGTTGCTGCCCATTTCTGTTATTTACAAAATAACCCAAGGCTTCTATCTGGATGACTCTGGAATTCTTGAAAATATCGTGTCATTTGGCTACTAGGTTCAGCTTAAAGGATGATAAGTCAAGCAATTTTATATTGTTACGACAAATAAATAAATAAATAAATAAATAAATAAATAAATAAATAAATAAGTAAGTAAATAAATTTATCTTCCAAACATTTGGTCCTGGATTTCCAATTTCATGGTTAGCATCAGTGGTGGGATTCAACTAATTTAACAACTGGTTCTCTACCCTAATGATTTCTCCCAACCCCAGTTTGCCAAACTGCTCAGAAAGTTAACAACAGGTTCTCCCGAAGTGGTGCGAACTGGCTGAATCCCACCACTAGTTAGCATCCTTACACGATTTCCATAATTTATTTCTAAATAAGCATATACTGCCCATTTTTCTTTTTTCTATCTATTCTCACATTTCCTGCACATTGTGCACAATTTTGGCTTTAAACAATATGCTGAAGAGGACAGTCATATCCTGACATTTATTAATTCTTTTTTGTTACCAGAATAAACCATAAAAATAGAACACAAAAGCTTAAATGAAGACCATAATACTTGCTCAATTTCCATTAGTTGTCTTGCTCAACATAATGTAGCACTGAAAACAGTCCCTTATTTATGTATGTATTTATTTATTTATTTATTTATTTATTTATTTATTTACATTTTAATTCTGCTTAGCTCATTAAGATTCCTTTGATATTTAAAAAAAAATTAGTGCATATGAAAAGCTTCAAACAGGGGTATTGAGATTTTTTTCCGACTGGGTTTGAGCATAACCTTTTTAATTTGTGTCTCTGCATAACAGCTGGACTTCAGTGCATCATTGCAACTTAACAAAAGTAGGTCTCTCGATGTGAATAAAAACTGTAATTATCACAGGGGAACAAATTATACAGAAAGCTCTGCTTCAATAAGATTGCCACATATTTAGAATGCAGCTACATCAATACTATAGCATCATGAATGAACCAGAGAATATTTCTATTAATTGTATATACCAGAAATGAATGAAAGTTATATGGAATTTTATGGTAGTGAATTTCCAGATCCTTTATTTTCAAAAACGTCAATTAACCTAATCTAATTATTTGTATTCTACAATAAACCAGCATATGAAGTATATTATCTCTTGACTATATTTGATTCTGTGAGAGGTTGACCTGGACAATTGTCCTGTTTTCTTCTTCATGGAATTCTCTAGACTGAAGGTTCTAATCTTTCCATTCCACAGAGTAAGGCTGTGGTTTTATACACAGCCTTATAAGAGCCTTATATTCACTTATGAGAATAAGCCCAAATCCACACATTCCTCCAAATATGGACAAAATATCTTATTTTAAGACATGTCCTCATCATATTACCATTTTTTTTTTATCCCCAAACCACTACAAAGACATCCTGCACTGATGTTCAGATGCTTCTGGTGTAGATTTCCTTTCTTCTTTCATAGAATAGAATAGAATAGAATAGAATAGAATAGAATAGAATAGAATAGAATAGAATAGAATAGAGTAGAGTAGAGTAGAGTAGAGTAGAGTAGAGTAGAGTAGAGTAGAGTAGAGTAGAGTAGAGTACACCAGGATAGGATAGAGTAGAGTAGAGTAGAGTAGAGTAGAGTAGAGTAGAGTAGAGTAGAGTAGAGTAGAGTAGAGTAGAGTAGAGTAGAACAGAACAGAACAGAACAGAACAGAACAGAATAGAGTAGAGTAGAGTAGAGTAGAGTAGAGTAGAACAGAACAGAACAGAACTTTATTGTCACTTTAAATGTACACTAATCAGCATACATTAAAATGAAATTTCATTGTTTTCAATTTTCAAAAAATAACCATTATGCATTTACCCTCATAAACACACATATGACACAGAGAAACATCACATTTTAGTTCGAATGTATACATATACATGGTGGGGGGGAAAAGAATCCTGTCAATTTACAAGATAGATGGCATAAAGAACAAAGCTGTTACAGAATCTAGTAGTCCTGCTATAGATACTTTGAAACCTCCTCCCAGACTTGGCACACCAGTCATGGGTTGTCGAGGTGAACAGTAACAGACTTAAGACACAGCCCTGTAGGGTACCTGTATTTAGAGAGATGGAATTGGAAACTTTTCTTCGAACTTGCTCAAACTGGGGTCTATCAATAAGGAAATGAAATATCCAGTTACCTAAAGAAGTATTAAAACTTACTCCCAGTTTGTTCACCAAATACTGAGGAATGATTGTATTAAACGCCGAACTAAAATCAACAAACAGCATTTGCACATGAGTATTCTTCTCCTCCAGGTACGCCAAACTAATATGAAGCACACAAGAAAGTGCTTGGACATGATTATCTTGACATGATTTGGCCCATCTTTTTAGTTAACTAGGAGCTGCTCATTTCTTTCAAGCTGGTGTAGACACACATCCTTTCTTCTGGTCTCTAGGCACTTTGCCCCACCAACATTTCTTATTTTGTTTTGTTTCAGGTCTTGAAAATCCACCAGCCAGCTCCACAAAAAAAAAGCAGGAGATAAATTGGACAAAGAGGCAGTAAGTATCTTCTGGGTAGGGGACAGGAATGGGCTTCAAAAGTTTTAGCAAGGGGTTCTCTGCCCAGTTGCTGGGTGGGCGTGGCCACGGTGGGCATGGCCTAGTTGGCCTCCTGCACCATGGCAGGGAAGGCTTTTTGCCTTTCCTTGAGCCTCTGGGAGGGCGAAAATGGCCTTCCCAGGCTTCAGAGGCCCTCTGGAAGCCAGAAACGAGCCCATTTCTGGCCTTCCTGAACTTCCAGTAGGCCTTCTTTTCACCATCCCCGAGTTTCTGCGTGTGCCCACTTACCTGCGTCCCAAACGGGTCATGTGAGGACTCCTGGGAGGTGTGGGGTGGGGTGAGCGGGGCTAGCCAGGAGTGGGATTTGGAGGTTCTCTGAACCGTACAGAATCTTAGCTAGAGGTTCTCCCGAACCCTGCAACTCCCCAGCAGCCCACCCCTGGTAGGGGACAATGGTGCAGTGGAATAAATCACTACATGACCCACAATTGTCAAGCTCTTTGGGGGGGGGTCTATTTTAAATGTTCATCACTTCTCACCCATTTTACAAGCTGTGGGATGTGTAGAGTAGGGAGAGATATTTTTAAACACAGAGCCAAATCCAGTTTAACTCTAAACAATTCAAAATGCATATTTGAAGAATTAATGCCTTAAATGCTTTAAATATTGTTTTCCATATTAGCTTTCCTGAGTTCAGAAATCAGCATTGAAGACATACTCACTGATCACACACAAATGTCAAAATAATACTGTCAGGAGACAGACACTTTGGAAGTCTCTCTATGTCTGGGAATACCTTACCATCTGGTGATTTCAGACCTATTTTTTCAGGACTTTAAAAAACCTTGCAGAATGTTTGATTCCCACCCCCTGCTTTGATTAGCTGAACCTTCTTTCAATTGGATGTTTTGCAATATCATCAGTGGCCCCTACCACTAGCTATTTTGAGTTTTATGACTTCATTATTTTTATCACTTATTAATTGCTACTTATTTGGTATATCGATTGTTGGAAGCTGTCTTGAGCAGATTGGAATCCTTTAAGCCTGCCTATTTTTACTTCATAAACACATGCTTTAATTTTAAGATTTTTTTTAAAAAAAATATTTCTTAGGAAAATTTTTCATTTCATCTTTTATTCAGAACTAAACTATAGCAGTCTAACACTTTGTATCAAGAAGAAAATATCCACTTTTACAGGACACATACAGTCCTTGAATCTTATTTTCATGATCTATATAATTCTTAAAAGTGCACTGTGGAAATTCAAATACAAAACTGAATTCAGATAATTTCTTGCTAATTTTTGATAACTCTTTGACTATTCTCTTCCACACTCCCTCCCCTCATTTCAGGGGTGCTGTTCAGCAGATTCTGAAAAGTTCTGGAGAACTGGTAGCGGAAATTTTGAGTAGTTCAGAGAACTGGCAAATGCCACCTCTGGCTGGCCCCAGAGTGGGGTAGGAATGGAGATTTTGCAGTATCCTTCCCCTGGAGTGGGGTGGAAATGGAGATTTTGCAGTATCCTTCCCCTGCCAGGCCCACCAAGCCACACCACACCCACCAAACCACGCCCACAGAACCAGTAGTAAAAAAAATGGATTTCACCATTGCCCCATTGCAAAAATAATGAGCAGCCAGATGATTGTTAAATCTAATATATGTCTTTTTCCAAGCTGACTATTCCAAGCAAGGATAGTAATGAGGGAATTATAGGAGAAGAAGGTGCCCATTGAAAGAGGAAAAAATATGTTCTTCCTTTTTTTTAATCACAACCAGGAATCTACTCTTGAAACATATGACATTGATTTGTTTTGTTTCTCTGGAAAGTTGCAAGGTAGGGTAACAACAATTACTCATGGCTAAGCAGGGACTGGAATCCAGGTCTGTGTATATACATTTTGGCAAGTTGAAGACAGATTGGTCATTATTCTAAAAAAAAATATTGCATGCTGAACTTTGATTTTTCAGAGAAGTGAACTCAATTGTTTTTTCCCTTCTATTTTCCTGAATTAAGCTCTTGCCCTCAATAGTATTGGAGAGGCATATCAACCAAATAGCTAATGCTCTTGGCTTAACCTAAAGCTCCTATGCTGCATTCTCCAGTTTGTAAGGAACCTGTAAAGAAATATAAATTGTTTGTGTGCCTGATTATTTCCCAAGGGTTTGAAATATTACTCATAAAAAGAAGAAGCTTGGATTCATGAACATGATTGTACTATTCACTTTTTAGTGGGCTGGAATTTACAGGGCTTTAGAGTAAACCCTTGATATCTGATATTGCCCACTCTTGAAAAAAATCATTTCCTCTTCCCATATTTCTTCTTAAGAATAATTTAATACGATCTTTTATGTGCCATATCCTCATGGTATACTTTTCTGCAGAGCCATGGTGACACAGTAGTTAGAATGCAGGCTGACTGTACCCACTGCAAGCAGTTTGATCCTGACTGGCTCAAGGTTGACTCAGCCTTCCATCCTTCCATGGTTGGTAAAATTAGGAGCCAAATTGTTGGGAGCAATATGCTAACTCTGTAAACCACTTAGACAGTGCTTTAAAGCACTATGAAGTGGTATATAAGTCTATGTGCTATTGCTGTTTTCTGGCAATTTATTACTTCAAAAATGTGATTCCCAAAGGAAAAAAACTAGAACATTGCATTGTCTCAGCTTGTATCATCATAATTATACCAGATTCATATTCAAGGAAAATGTTCACGCTTCTGATTGTTAGTGCTGCCTTGACTGCAATGCATTCAGAGCAGTGGTAAAATTCATTTTTTTTTACTACCGGTTCTGTGGGCATGGTTTTGTAGGCGTGGTGTAGCTTTGTGGGCATGGCTTTGTGGGCGTGGCAGGGAAAGGATACTGCAAAGTCTCCATTCCCACCCCACTCCAGGGGGAAGGATATTGCAAAATCTCCATTCCTACCACACTCTGGGACCAGCCAGAGGTGGTATTTGCTCAAAATTGCTCTGAACTGCTCAAAATTTCCACTACCAGTTCTCCAGAACCTGTTAGAACCTGCTGGATTTCACCCAGTGGTGGGTTTCAAAAAAATTTACTACTGGTTCTGTGGGCGTGACTTGGTGGGTGTAGCAGGGGAAGGATACTGTAAAATCTCCATTCCCTCCCCAATCCAGGGGAAGGTTACTGCAAAATCCCCATTTTCTCCCGATCAGCTGGGACTTGGGAAGCAGAGAATAGATTGGAACAGGGCCAGTCAGAATTTTTACTACTGTTTCTCCGAACTACTCAAAATTTCTGCTACCGGTTCTCCAGAACTGGTCAGAACCTGCTGAAACCCACCTCTGATTTCACCTCTGATTCAGAGAAATAGCAGTTTCAGGAAAGTGGTATCATCTACTTTTTTTTTTTTAATTTACATTTATATCCCGCCCTTCTCCAAAGACTCAGGGTGGCTTAATGACTAACTTCTAAATTAAACTACTCTAACTTGAGTAACTTCTAAATTAAATATCTTTCTTTCTCCAAAGGAAGGGGATCTAGATCCTTCTATTCTCTTATCAAAATAAATCTAACTAAGATCCTTATGCAGAGCAGTTATTTCTCTTTGTATTACTTCCCAGCCCAAACTCACGACAATGATATCTGTGCTCTTTTCTTTCTCAAGGACTCATTCCTATACCATTATTGACACTTTCCAATCAATATGTTTAAGAGCTTTTTTTTTTCCTCCTCCCAGATCAAATGCAGGAGTGATTTGTATGTTTACCTTGATAATATACACTTGTCTCTTTAAGGTGACAGCAGATGGTCCAATCAGAAGTGGCAGGACTAAATGCAGAAAATACAGCAAGCCATCTCAGGCTCCCTTAACCATAAAATCGATGAGTTTATGCTCAACTGAGCGATAAGAAATACTCATGAAATGTCCAAGGGTGAATCAGGGTGGCTGGGTTACCAAGTTCCTCTCTCCACTAAGTGCAAAGCGCATAAGTAATGAGCCCTTTCCACATCATCAAAGGCAAGGAAAATACTTATCAGTTAAATATCGTGTCCCCTTTCTTCTATTTCTGTGTCTGAGTATCTCTTTTGGCAATCGGTCCTTTTTCTTAAATATCTTTCTCTCTTTAAATATAAATATAAACAAAGGAATGAAACTTTCACTACCTTGAAAATATGATTGCTGAGTTTGATTGCTATCTTTCTGTTATCCTTTCTTTTCCTTCTTGAATTCTCTGGAAACTGACACAGGAAGCTTTAAAGGTATGTATCTTTGGGTTTTTTTTACTATTATTATTTTATGGTTGCATTTTATTTATTTTACCTGCAATATTATTACTCCTATTGTTACTAAATCATCAACACCACCCGTAGAAACCTAGAAAGGACATGCATTTTAATTGTAGCGGCTGGCATAAAACCTCATTCTTAAAATCTATTGTAGAAACATTAGTGCTCAGATTGTTCCTTCTTCTATTGTACAAGGGGAAAAAAGGCAATGTCGCTTATTACTTGCAAAGACGGTAAGTTAGAGGAACAGCAATACGCATTGCATTCTTATGCAATTTTGCAGTGTAATCTTATATAATTATAAATCAAACATGGCAGTGTTTACACAGCAAGAAAGGCAAAGTGAGACATAGAGATATAGCTCATGCCGTCTTCCACTAAATAATTTTAATTGGACAAGCACTATGATTCTGTATAACTGTAATTCCAGTGAAATTAAATTTCTTTATGATACACTATTTCAATAGCTTGTGAACATGGGAAATATGGGGTGCTACCTCATGAAAATTAGCCAAGTAAATATTCCAAGAAAGTTTTTTTTCAGTTTTCTCATTTTCCAACTTTGCAAGTGTATATAGGATCAGTTCCCATGAGGGAATAATGCCATCAATGATAGCCTTGTTGCTCCTTATGGAAGCTGTAGTCACATGATAAGAAAGTGCTGAGGAGTTGATCTGTCATAAGACACTTAAGATAAATACGGTAGTTATTGTTATCATATGGGGAGCAGGTGTGTGAAATCTTTACTAGAAAATGTTTGCTGCCAGTGACATGAAACATGGAGTTTTTGTTTCTATGCTAGAATTGTGTCACAAACTTTTAACCTGATCTTAGTGTAGGTTGTACTGGATGCCTGACCCACTGGATACTGAATATCCTGAAATATTTATACTCACACTTTGTTACCATATACAAATAACTAAGCATTAATCCTGCATCACCTCACACATCGTTGTGGTTACAAAAATATAAGACATGAATGCTAAGTCTCATTCATTCATGGAAGTAACATTTGACAGTACACACAGTAGATCAGTGGTTGCTCATTAAACTGAAGATTGTAGGACCTTTTATAGAATTTTCTTTCTACACCCAGAGACTCAGCTGGAGCAAGACAAACATATTTATATTCTTCATGAACACTATTAATGAAGATAATATGTAGTAAGAGGAATGTACTTATTCTCTTACTTCTTTTTTATAGCTGGGTAGTGGCCATTGGTTCTTGTAGTAGAAAACATCAGTATTTGCAATATGAGGAAGTACCTGTTTCCTGAATCTCCCACCATTCAGCATCATTAAATTGTATATGATAGGAGTAACACTGTAGAGAGTCAGTCTGTGTAATTGTTAAGGCACCATGAGACTATGAGTTCTAGTCCTGCCAAGGCATGAAGCTAACTTGGGACAGACACTCTCCTTAAGCCTAAGAAGCAGGCAATGGCAAAACATTGCCATTAACTAACTCAAAGGAACCAAAAACATACTTCCCAGTGTTCTTATAAAATAACAATATCTCTTCCTTCTTAATATATATCAATGTGTGGATCATCAAGACATGGTGAGCATATTATTCCAAAGTAATTAAGTGGGCACAAAAAAGTTTTCTAAGTCACGCTCCTGGATCTCAAGCATTGCTTTTTGGGCTGAAATAAAGGCAGACTCTATTTAGAAAAAACACCACTCTAGGTAACATGGAGAAGCCATGTAGGTTTTACGGGTCTTAATCCTTAATTGTAGTGAAAAACACAAATGTGAAAAACACTTTTGCAACCAATGTAACTCCTATGCTATACAGTAAGCTTAACATTCCTGAAGCAGTTCTTCCCCATCAAAGTACATAGTGCTGTAATGCTTCATCATCATCTTTAGGTCCTGTGCAGAGTATATTGGGCAGCAAATGTTTTCCAGTGGTTTTGCTCATTTGCAGCATCTTTGTCATCATCCTCAGGGACATTAATAATTTTCCTTAAGTGTTTGGCACCAGGTTTTCTGAGGCCAGCCTCATTTTCTCCAGGTGGTATCCAATGTAGTCCAATTTTTAGATGCCAGTCAGTTATGGCCAACCAGTCACGTGTGTGTTCAGTCCCAGTTTTCAATAGATGTTTTAAACATCAGTAGATGTTTTAATAAATCTGATCTTTGTAGTACCTCTTTATTAGTGATATGGTCATAATATGAGACATGGAGCATTCTTTTCAAGCAGCATGGTTGGTACATTTAGCCATTTAATCATCTAGATTGTATGTTTCACAAGCATATATTGCAGTTGGTATAACAACATTCTTGAAGAGACCAAATTGGGCTCATGCATTAAAACATGGCTGCTGTCATTCCAATTCAATAGTTAATGTCCTTCTCTATCAGTAGATACAATGCTGCCAAAATAAGTAAATAGCCTGGCCACAGACTGTAATAGGCATATTATCCTGAGCATTTCCAACTTGTATGAACTTCTTCTTCTCAAAATTTATACATAACCCGATTTTGTTGGCCTCATTACCTAAGCTGATAGTCATTTTTTGCAAGCATCCCTATATAATGCTTACCACCTGAAATGTCCAAGTAGTTTTCAAAGAGAGCTCCAAGTAAATCACATTATCATAATTAAATCTTGATATAATGGCATGATTACCAGGACTTCCCATTGGATAAAGCATGGATCATTTGAAGCTGGGCAAAGGCTATACTGGCTACATCCCCCACCTGCTGATCAAATAAAAGTTGTAAATCCAGGAGGACCCTCAAGTTATGGGCATGCTCCCTTAGGATAAAAAAAAAAGCACCATCTTCAGTATGCATAGGCACTTTGGTCAGACAAGTGAGCATTTGGAAAAACACTAAATCAGTCTTGCTAGAACTGAAATTCAATTTGTTTTATCCCCTTCACTCACTTACTGTGCCAGATATTGAGCTGGAACAACTCCATATCTCCGGTATTGCAGGAGTAGCCTGTAGCTCGACTGCTTCTTCCTCATAGCTACATACTGGAACCATTCCAGGAGTGAAATCTAAAAATTTTCCCTACCGATTCTGTGGACATGGCTTAATTGGTGGGCGTGGCTTGATGGCCAGGTGACCGGGTGGCCATGGTCAATAACAATAAATAATAAAAATAATAAAAAAGTACACAAAACAATAAGAAGTACCAAAAACCAACTACCAAAAACCAACTTTCATACTTTACACACACACAACATAATACAACTGACTCACACACAATGTAAAAGTAGCTGCACTTCACCCAAAATGGCCCCTGCAACAAGCAAGAACCTCACACAGCCACAAAAGCTCAAAAACCAACTTTCACACTTTACACACACACACACACACAACACAACACAACACAATTGACTTACACACACACACACACACACACACAATGCCACATACAGCTTTGTGAGATTTTGTGTGTTTATGTAGTTAAAGTGAAACACTACAGAAACACACCAAATCTCAGAAAGCTGCACAAATATTTTATTTTATTATTTTATTTTATTTATATTTTTAGATAAAAGCAGCTAAATTTAAAACTTCCTTAACTTTAAATTGCTATGTCTTAAAAAAAAAAAAACTGCTAAAAAAAACCAATTAACTATTTTTTTAAATCTCCCCCCCACACACACACCTTACTTACCAATTGTAGGGACAAGGCCGGCAGATTGAGTTGTTCACCAATGAGATGGATTGCAGGCAGGCAGATTGAGTTGCTAGGTGATGCAATTGATTGCAGCAGCTGAAGTAAAGCAGGAACAGCGAGCAAGCCTGAAAGAAGCAGCAAGCTGCCAAGTAGGCAAGTGGGGACCAAGCGATTGGGTGGGCATGGGCAGGGGGGCAGGGATTTTTGCTACCGGTTCTCCAAGCTACCCACCCCAATCGGTACCGGATCTCCCGATGCGGTCCGAACTGGGAGCATTTCACTCCTGAACCATTCACTCTGGTAGGAGCAAAACCACTCCAGAAGGATCAATAGTATGAAGTGTCACTGAGATATCCAATAAGATCCTATTATCCAAGTCCCAGAAGAGGCAATTTGCATACTATGGCATAATTTAGTTTGGTCTGCAAATTTACAGATTCCCAAAACAATTGCTACAAGAGGCCTTATTTGAAGCAAACCAATTTTCCTTAAATGTCCCAATGCCTTTACAGTGTGTACATTCAAATCAACATACTTGGGATGATCTTCTATCCTTGTAGATAACAAAGGCAGCTTTGTGATTAATTGCATCTTGATTCCATTCAACAGACGGGAGTGTCTGCAGGAATAGTTAATGGCTACTGCCTGGTTTATTGCAATCCTGTTTTTTTTCCCAAACCTGATTAGCAATTGAATACTGAGAACTGATTGATGGATCCACTGTTTCTTTACAGGGCTATAAACATATTCCAAAATGAAATATACATATTTTTACTTTAAAAATAACAGCATCACTAGTGTATTGGAAAAAGGAAAGAATTACTTACATATAAAATTAGGGACAAAATCAAAAACCTTTTCAGATTGCCTATTTAGACTATGTTTTTATTATTTTTTTAATTCTAAAAAGATATGATTTTCCTTTACGTGCTTATGTTACTGGAAAGAGTCATGTTTTGCATATCAATGTGGGTACAGAAAACACAATATGGTAAGAAACCTACCCACTAATACTGTATAACTTTTCAAATTGACTTTAAAACATTATTCAGAGATTGATGAGCCACCTCCCTCCCTCTCCTCTCTCTCCCTCTCCCTCTCCTTTTGTGTATGTGTGTGCATTTCACACATGTATATTTGAAATGTCATTTCATCTAACCTCATTGGGAACATGGTGGTATGAGTGGTTGGTACGCTGAGCAGGTGGTTAGCAAGGCCATGTTCAAGATCCGAAGGCTGCCATAGGGCAAGGCTGAACTCTCATCCTTCACGCCAGTTCCTGCCAGGGAAATAAAAGAATCCCCCAACTGAGCATCCCCTGTGCAATGGTGCCTACTAATCCTTTCAACTAGGAAGCGCCTTGGTTCTTCTCATACAAATGCAAAAAAAAAAAGTTTTTAAAGAAAACCCTAAATAACTACATTAGGAGGAGATGAAAGTGAAAGTGTTATCTGTTTCTTGCTTTACTTCTTAGGGATATGAACCCCATTCTCAAGGACAAATAATTATGTGAAAACAATGTTCCAATGTTGGAAAAAGTAGATGAAAGAGGACAACCAACAGTAAGGATGGTTCAAGGATTACATACTAATATGAATATTATGAACTTTTCTTCTGTCTGGGATGGAATGGGTGAGAAGATCTGTGTGAAAGAATTAACTCCTAAACTATCATACTATTCTACCAATCAACTCTGGAGATCAGTGGGAGGACAAATGATCAACCTCACATAGATAAGATGTTGAATTATGATTTAAACATAGATTTTATTTGTTATGTTATTATTTCATTCCAGAACTTTTAACGAGATACTCTTTGACTATTTTGAATTGAATTGATTTTTGACTATAATAAATATTTCCTTTTATTTCATTCTACCAGTCTGAAGTAGATTAATATACAAAAGCTAATAGTTTTCAGAATATATACAGTCTTCAGCTGCTTTGTATATTTGGATGGATGCATTTTATGATCTGCGGTTTAGAAAAGCATTTTAGACATTTTACTATATTTGATTTTTATAATGATGTGTAATAATCTGAAGAAAAAAATAGGGAGTTGCAAAAGTAGGTTTATCACATTTGCATATTATTAAAAGACATGAGCATCTTGAAATATATTTATTATTTGCCTGTAAATGTGAAGATGGTTATCTTCTGGAAACAACAATTGTATTGGTTCTACCTCCACATTTGTGATTTGATAAGTTAATGGTCAAGAACCATTCAGTAAGAGAAATATTGGGTGAATGTGAGGTTAATGCATATTAATAGATTGTGCCATACTAGAATAACTGGTAATTTGGCCAAGAAAGTGAAAAAAATGATAAGTAGCTGTGAAAAAAATAGGGAAGAGGATAATATTATCAGTAAGAATCAAATTAGTGGAAATAAACCAATAAATAATATGAACCATCTAAAAGCCCTCATAATTCTTAATTTTTGTTATAACAACAGTTATCCCCTTTTAGTTTTGTTACTCAGACTATCTCATTTTGGCTAACTCTTTAACTCATTTTTGGCGCTGTTTCAAGAAAATTACAAAAGCATCATTAATATAAAGTAACCAACCTGGATCATTTCTGTATTGTTCATACATTTCTTCTATTATTTTGTATATTTTGATTATGACTGTACACGGGCATCACGCTACATTTTGGAGACCTTTCATAAATTGTGACTTTAAAGTGGGCCTAGGCCTAGATTATGGTCAAAACCACTCTGCTGGTTCTGTATTAGCAAGATGCCCTGTCATACCCTAAACATGCTGACCAAGATAGACACATCCTGTTATCTTATCTGCACATATTATGGCAACCTCCCCAACTGTCTGGTATTTTTCCAGTTCCTCAAAATACGAATGTGTAACATATAACCATATATGGAACTACATCTACTCAGGAAATGTATACGTATTGTAAGGGTATAACTATGCCTTAAGATACGCCCTTTGGGGTTCAGACCTTTTGCATTGTTTTGCTTGATGAACCTTGCACAATAAACCTTTCCTTCCCTGAAGAGCTGACTTGAGTCTCATCTTTCTACAACAACTTCAAGGAGAAACTTCATTTTTCAAAACAGGGAAAAATCTCCATTCTGAAAACAAACAAGAAGCCCCAAAAGGTAGCTAAACAATAATTTGAAGGATTAATCGTGGTTACTTTTGTTCCTATGTTTCAGTATATATAGCTGAAATAGAAATCATACTGAGATTGAAGTATAGGAACACATCCAATTCTTCTATCTGCATGACCGCATGAATGCTGGCTAGGTGACTTCGGGCCAGTCACTCTCTCAGGCCAAATCACCTCACAGGGTTGTTGTTAGTGGAGATAATAAGAAAAGGAAGGAATTTTAGGTATGTTTATAAAAATATCAAAAGTAGTAAACAAACAAACAAACAAATCAATCAGTGGTGGAATTCAAATTTTTATAATACCGGTTCTGTGGGTGTGGCTTGGTGGGTGTGGCTTGGTAGGCAAGGCAGGGGAAGGATACTGCAAAATCTCCATTCCCTTCCCATTCCTGGGGGAAGGATATTGCAAAATCTCCATTCCCACCCTATTCTGGGGCTAGCCAGAGGTGCCATTTGCCAATTCTCTGAACTACTCAAAATTTCCTCTACTAGTTCTCCAGAACCTGTCAGAACCTGCTGAATAGAACCCCTGAAATAAATAAATTTTGAAACAAAAAAAGCATGGGAAAAAACCCTTATTCTACAAATAAGTCTGTCAACCTTGCAGTGCTCAAGCTTTTTACTTTCCTACATGAAAGTATATTATTCCCCATTTCAAAATGAATTTGTGATTTAAAATAAAAACCAGCTTGAAAAATTTTCACACTTATTTATCTTTTCAGCTAAAGTAGCCTTTTGCATGTATTTTTCTCACAGCCTGCATTTTTGTACTTAACATTTCTTAATGCACGTACTTCTCTGCATTTTCGTCTAAATGTAATGTGTATTTATGCAATCTTTTCCTACAATTGTCTTTTTAATAAACTGTAATCTGCAGTGTCAAGGATAAAGAAGTTCACATTTAAATTTAAGATGTTTCAATCTATGTATATTATGAGAAAATGCAAGTTGGGGAATTACAAACTGAATGAGTTTTGCTGCTATCCCTAAAGCTTTCCAGCTGATGATTTCATAGAAACTGTGAAACCACATACTGATGATCACTAAGACTTCAGAACCAGATCTAAAGAACAGTGTGATTAAATCACATTTATCTGCTAAAGAATGGTCTTAGGAACCATTTGGAAATGGTTTTTGTGGGATAATTTTATAAAATAGGTGAAATTGATGTACATCTCATAGACACCACAAATAATTGTTAATGGAGATTTAAGTAACCATGAGAAACAAAAAGAAGCAAGGTATAGTTGCCCACTGTCTCTTCTCTGTCTTTTGGTTCCTTTAAATATTAAATGGAGATATAACACAGGATGAGAGAATCAAGGATGTAAAGTTTTAAAAAGGATCTTTTAAAAATCGGAAGAGGTCATCTGCAAAGGTTCTTAACTTTTATGTTAAGAACTTTTGCAGATGACCCCTTTTGATTTTGGTGGACCTTTTAAATGAAAGACTTTAAAAGAATTTGGGCCATTAGCAGATTTTAAGATTAGTAAACAAAAGACTTCAGTGCTAACAAAAATATGAAATTAGAAGACCAAGCAAAACTGATGAATAAAATAAATTTCAAAATTGAAAAGAAGGTAAAATATTTGAATATAAATGACAAAATATTCTGTGAAGACATAGAACTAAGTTTAAAATGGTATGTCAAAATGGGATAAAATACAATTGTCACTGGGAGAATATTTTTGATTAAGATGAATATATTACTCAGAATGTTATTATTATTCCAGACAATACCTGTTTTGACAACTGATGTACCATTCACACAATGTCAAAAGGACATATCTAATTTTGTATGGCAAGGAGAAAAAAACCATATTAAATATAATTCACAGAATATAGAAGGTTTGGAAGGGACCTTGGAGGTCTTCTAGTCCAACCCCCTGCTCAGTCAAGAGTCCTTATACCATTCCAGACTGGTTGTCTAGTCTCTTTTTCATAAACTGGCAATAAAAAATATTCATAATAATTTTCATATAATAATTTTATATTCATAATAATTGTAATAATGCATTACAAAATAGGAGGATTGTATTTTCCAGATTTGAAACTAGACAGGCAGTCTTCAATTTACAACCACAACTGAGCTCAATTTCTGTTGCTAAGGGAGACATTTATTAAGTGAATTTTCAATGACAATTCTTGTCACAGTTGTTAAATGAATCATTGCAATTGGTAAAGTTAATTATACGGTTGGTAAATGAATCTGGCTTCCCCATTGATTTTGCTTTTCAGAAGGTTGAAAAAGGTGATCACACGAAGGCCTGCAATTGTCATAAATGTGAATCAATTTCCAAGCTTCTGAATTTTGATTGTGTGACCATGGGTATGCTGCAACGATCCTAAGTGTGGAAAAACAGTCATAAGTCACTTTTTTCAGTGCCATTGTAACTTCAAATGACTACCATGGCAAACAGGCCACCGCAGTGGTGAATGGGCCATGGTGGTGAACAAGCCATGGCGAACGGGCAGCGCTGAATGGGCTGCGGTGGCGACAAACAGGCCACGTTAAATGGGTCGTGCTGAATGGGCCATGCTGAATGAGTCATGGTGAATGGGCCATGACCACGCCAAAGGGTGGCAGCAAATGGGTGGCCACGGCGCTGAATGGGCCATGGCAGCAAATGGCAAATGAATATTGGATGAATGCTGGGAGGCAGAGGCAGATTTTTTTCCTTGTTTTCCTCCCCAAAAAGCTAGGTGCGTCTTATGGACTGGAGTGGTGGTGGGTTTCCAATTTTTTTACTACCGGTTCTGTGGGTGTGGCTTAGTGTGCTTGGCATGGCTTGGTGGGCATGGTTTGGTGGGTGTGGCAAGGGAAGGTTACTGAAAAATCCCCATTTCCTCCCAATTAGCTGGGACTTGGGAAGCAGAAAATAGATAGGGGCGGGGCCAGTCAGAATTTTTACTACTGGTTCTCTGAACTACTCAAAATTTCTGCTACTGGTTCTTCAGAACTGGTCAGAACCTGCTGAAACCCTGGTCTGGAGCATTTTATATTCCAAAAAATATAGTAAATATAAACTCAGGTTTCACCCAAAATCACCTTTATGGCTTTCAATACAATAAATATTTTATAGACAACAAATGCTAAATCAACATAAATGCTTAACCTACAAAATGTCGAAGAATATTTTCAAGGGGATTTTAAAATGAAATCATGAGAAGGTTTAATAACGGAAGGATGTTCTTATGAATGTCTATAAAGGTACTTCAAATCTTTGCTGGAAATGTGAACAACATAAAGGGACTTTTTACCATGTTTGGTGGACAGCCAAAAAAGCCAAAAGATTTTGTATACAAATACATGCCTTAATTCAGAAAGTCTTAAAATTTAAAGTACAACTGAAACCAGAGAGTTTTCTTTTTGGACTAATGAATAAGCAGCTAAAAAATAGTCACTGAACTTTGATTTTATATATGATAACTGCAGCAAGGCCATTAAATGCTCCAAAATGGAAATACACAACACTATCAATAACTGAGGAATGATGGAAACGGCAGAGATAGCTAAATTAATCCGTGATTAAAAGAAAAAATATCGTTTATGATCAAACAGAAAGGCCTTATAGACTTTTTGCATGGAACAGAAAATATATGCTTATGTTTTGTGGTTTTGATGATTTGGAAAAAAATCAATAATAGAAAAAATAGGTTTTTTTGTAATCTTAGAATAAGGTTTTTTTTTGTAAATATACTTTTATTAGTTATAAAGGAAGCTTCTAGTTTCTATTCTTTTTAATTTTTTTCTTTCTGTAGTCCTTCCTTCCTTCCTTCCTTCCTTCCTTCCTTCCTTCCTTCCTTCCTTCCTTCCTCCCTCCTTCCCTCCCCACTCCCTCCCTCTGTCCATCTGGTTGTCTGTATGTCTGTATTAGTTTGGGTTATGGATTTATGGATTTTGTAAAACTTTAATAAAAACATTTAAAAAAGAAAAAATGGGATTTTACTATCAAGATAAAGATGCATAGTCCTGAAGACAATCGGAAATCTAAGACCACTGAAATATGTTAGTATAGACATAAGACACCATTTTAACTCTAGTAATTAGTTAACTAAAATTAACCAGTATCATAGATTTGAAGAAATCAATGAAACTATATCTCAATGGGCATATAAAATACTCAACTAGGTCAACAAAGATAAAAATAATGACAGCATATATCTAAAAATAGGATGAGGGAGTCACTATCTGCCATCCAAAAGAAAATTAAATAAATGTACACACTGCAAACAAGGAAATAGCTCAGTCACCACTTGCCTTATAAGTACACTGTTAATCAAAACAACAATTTATGTAATTAGTATGCAACTAAAGAACCAGGATGTTTTGTTTATATTTTGTTTATATCTTTATAGATTTATAGATAGACATGCATATATATTAAATCTGAATTAAACTTGGGCATGTGTGGTTAAATATCTAAAATATGGATGTGATTGCCTATCTTATTAGTATGCATTTACTATTACTGAATACTTAAGCTAAGTAATTAAATATGTAAATGGACATTTGGAAATGTGAATGGAAATTTGTACACAAAATTATAATACCTTTCTGGTTATGCATTGACAGTAATTGTGTGCTTCCACTAGGCTTGAATTAATATCTACTCAGCATCTGAACTTTTGCAAGAGTGTATAGTTGACAACTACTCCATGGACCATGAAGGTCACTCATGATAAGCAGGGTCTTTGCCCATTTTACTGTCTTTCCGTCTTCTTAGAAAGAGGGCACTGCAGGAAGCATTGAAAACCACAGATGGTGCTGAAGGATACAGATGAAAGCAGTGGGTAGTGTTTTTTACCTGTTTACAGTCCCAAGATTTTCTTGTAATATTTGCATGTTTGAACCTTGCATGTTGATCTCCAGGAGCAGTTCAATGTGAAATGCACACTCATCAACATCAGTTGTGAGTATTATCTATGACAGGTGAGGAATATGACAAAGTAGACTGTTTAAATGAGGCAGGGATCTCATGAAACAATGCAAAACTAAGGGAGAAGCATCTTATTGCTGGAGAAAGGTAGAGTATTCACAAAACAAAAAAGTGGGGCATATTATTCCCAATTTTTCATAGGATGCCAAAATGGAATGAAAAGGATGTGTGTAGAGGAGTATCTCCATAAAATGCACTTATAGACTGAGATATAGTTCAACATTGTCTCTGTATTTTTCTGATGCCAAATAGGGAAGTCAGATTGACCACCTGAACAGACAATCAAAGCTGTTGGGGCACAATATGGAAAAACTAAGACAGTTGTTTGGAAGAGAGTGGAAAACCTAGATATGCCTTCTAATGCATCAGTGAAATTGCAATGTAGAGAAAATTAATGTTTTTAACTATTACAATTTGTTATCTTTTAAAACCATTCTCTCGTTATTAAAAAGAAACATTCACTGCATGTTCTCAAAGATTTAGTAGGACTTACCCAAAGAAATTAGGTATGCCTGAATATCTTGTCTAAGTTTGTGAAATGTTATAAGAATCTTGTACTCTGAAAATAAAATGAATTTAAAGGAATGTAATTAAAAAACTTTGAACTTAGTCTGCTAGTACTAAATACACATCATCCTTCCACAACTGATTAAATTTTTTTAAAAAAAAATTCCAAACACTTCATTTTTTACTGTTTTTAAATTTTTCATTTCATGTTATTCCAAAAAAAGTATATCATTTTGTACTGTTGATGGGGAAAAAAAAGCTTCTCCTTGTTAGAAAATGGGAAATGTAAATCTTTGTGTTGATTTCAAATTAGACAACCTCTGTTGTAAACCAAATCTCTTATTTTCAAAATGTCAAGATTGTCTAGACCAGGGGTCTGCAAACTTGGCTCTTTTAAGACTTGTGGACTTCAACTCCCAGAGTCTTAAAAGAGCCAAGTTTGCAGACCCCTGACCTAGAGCAAATGTTAAAACCCATGCACCCTAATATTACCAACCAGAAAGGTTACACATGTGTTAAATACAATTCGAGTATCTTGACTGCTTGAAGGTGAATCCATAAAAAGGCAAGAGAAGCAGCTTCAAGACTTCTATCTTCTATCTCTTTAAGGTGGTATCTCCTAGTTCTTTCTCAGCTACTTCTGGATGGTCTACACATTGACCTCCCACATGTCTAGAACTGAATGGATAAGGTCTCATTTTTTTCCCTATTTTAATTTCTCCTCTTTCCCTATATCAAGGGAAATTTGACCTGGGTGGGTGAAAGGAACTATTGATATACCACCATTTTTCTTGCATCTAACATGACATTTAGGACATAACTGTGTTGGGTGAAGATCTTTATTTAAAAGAAAGAAAGAAAAAATTACCTTGAAAGAAAATACATTTTAAACAGAACACAATGAAATTGCATCCAAAGTTCTCTCCAAAAGTATGCTTTAGCTAAAATATGATTATTGGTGATATGGAAGAAGATATTTGCAAAGTGTGTGGATTATTTTAAATTATTATATGTCTTTCTGCTTATACTATGAGTAATTAAATTAGTACAGCTGTACACAAAGCAAATAATAAATCTGTATTAGAGAAACTGATTTCCCATTAGCAGATATCCTTGGTGTGAGGCTCAAATTAATATTTATGGCTCCACATGAATATCTTGCACTCAGGTTATAAATGTACCTTGGAGGACACCAACAATTGTGCTCCAATTTGTACTCCCTTCAAAATATGCATATTGATCCAAAAAAACCCTTTCAAACCCTTTCAGATATGAATATTTTTCTCCTTCTCCATGTACTGAGAAAAAATAACATTATAAGGGGTTTTCAAAAAAAAAAAAGCTATGATATTCAAGTCTATATGCAATGTTTTGGATCAGACTGTAAAAAAATGAATATATGTATATGCATTTTCTTTGCAGAGCAAAAGATCTCTTCATACTTTTATCTCCTACATAAGAGCAGATTTTGTCCTTGATAAATGGAATTGTTGTGCAGTCTTATCCAGGACTGAAGCAAAACAATCCTGAAGTCATTGTATCTTCAAGTCACTGCAGTCTTTTCCAGATTAATTTTAACTTTTTTAAAAAGTCTTTGGCCTCTTTTTCATTTCCCTCACTGAAAGAAATCATTTTAAATGTTTGGCTTTCTTTCTATTCTTCCATTTTACAAATATTTTTTTATCTTTTTGTAATATTCTTTTTTATTTTTACAATTTTAGTTTTAAGTATATTATATTCCAACAGTTTTCAGTCCATTAGACTTTTAAATATTGGAATAATAGATACTATTATTGTCTTTCTATAACTGCAAAATACTTTTTCCTTCCTTCCTTCCTTCCTTCCTTCCTTCCTTCCTTCCTTCCTTCCTTCCTTCCTTCCTTCCTTCCTTCCTTCCTTCTCTCCCTGCCTCAAATTGAACTGCAGTTCTGATAGTATGTTAATGAACTTGACCTACATCTACTTCTACTTATTCTGAAATCAGATCTGTAGATTGCTTTGAAAATTTCCTTACTATGATCAGTCTAAATGTATTTCTCTCTCTCTCTCTCTCTCTCTCTCTCTCCCTTTCTCTCCCCCCTTCTTTTATCACAGCTCTGTGTGCCAAAATTACCCCACTAGATTCCAGTGCTTTGAACTAAGACCTGACCTTTGATCTCCTAAAACAATTAAAATCTTTAAAGCATTTAATTCAACTTAACCTTGTTCAAAAATAAACAAATATAAAAGCAATAAATAAATAACACTACATCCTCAAAGAAAAGGAAGATAATTTAAATTAAGAAAAACAAAGAAAATTAAGTCAGATTCTTAAGATGTACATGAAAATTAATGTTGAAAATACATTAGTCAACGGTTAAAATACAGAATGATTCAACATCAGAACTTAATCATCAACTAAATACAAACAAATTTAAATTTGTTAAAAATCAAAAGGTTAAAAGAATGTATAACTCTGGTCTGTTCATCAGTATTAAAGATATGCCTTTCTAAATCTTCATTAAAATTCTTCATATAGACAATGAATATGCTGCTCCTCATGTAAACCATTGGCATAGCTATACAAAAATTTAGAAAAATGAAGATGCTTTGTTTGTCTCTCTAAGATGTAAGAACTGCAGAAAAAATAATTGCTACCGACCTGCCTTCCATTGAGGACCTGTATACTGCACGAATCAAGAAGAGGGCCGTGAAAATATTTGCAGATCCCTCGCATCCTGGACATAAACTGTTTCAACTCCTACCCTCAAAACAACGCTATAGAGCACTGCACACCAGAACAACTAGACACAAGAACATTTTTTTCCCGAAGGCCATCACTCTGCTAAACAAATAATTCCCTCAACACTGTCAGACTATTTACTGAATCTGCACTACTATTAATCGTTTCATAGTTCCATCACCAATCTCTTTCCACTTATGACTGTATGACTATAACTTGTTGCTAGCAATTCTTATGATTTATATTGATATATTGATCATCAATTGTGTTGTAAATGTTGTACCTTGATGAACGTATCTTTTCTTTTGTGTACACTGAGAGCATATGCACCAAGACAAATTCCTTGTGTGTCCAATCACACTTGGCCAATAAAATTCTATATAAAAAAAAATTCTATTCACTTTCATGATAGTTGAAGTAACCAAGTATATGGACTGAGATACTTTCTATTTAATAGGAATCACCCAGACTTGTTCTGATGCTGCAGTGTAGTGGTTAAGGAATTTACCATAGACTATAAATTCTAAGCCCACATGTAGGAGATTACTAGGCTGAGCCTGAAGGAGGACTCAAATGTGACATCAGTCATAAGACTCTTTGTGTCAAAAAGAGTCCAGCCCATCTTGAATTCCTCCTGCTGGTATCTCCTGATAATTTCTTTTGGTTGATAGTAGTTCAGATTCTTATAGAGAACTCAGGCTTACAATAAATCTTTATACCTATTTGAACTGTCTGAATCACCTGATTTTTCTGGTTCTTGACACCACTTTAGCCCTAAAAGCTGATTGGATGACTGGCTGGTTCATTCTCTTTCAACCCAACTCACCTCACAGAGTTGTTGTGGAGAAAATATGAAAAGTAAGGAGTATTAGGCAGAGTACATTTACCATCATGAGTTGTTGAGTTGAAAATACTAAAGACAGGATAAAAAAAATACTTTAAAAAAATCCTTTTGCTTTTCTTCTTCTTCTTTGGAAATAAGGTACAGTAGATATTACCCTGGGTATCACTATTACTGTAAAAATGGTTTTCAATTTCATCTATAGGTAAGCCTCACCGACTATTGATATCAATGAGAACCAGAAGTACAAATCGAACATATGGGATGAATCCTAATTTATATCATTAAATTAAAATACTGCGGTGCACAGAAGTGGAAAATAGTATCTGGGAATCATTAATAAATATCTAGGGCAGTGGAAAGCACCTTTTTGGCAGGATAATAGAATTATTTTTCCTAATGAATAGCCTTAACCATGGCTGAACAATAAATAGGAAACCCTCAGACTTCAAGGTTTTGTTGAAGAATGACTGGCTGGCAGGCTGGCTGGCTGAACACACATATACCTGGACACATACATGCATACACATGCACACACATTCACCACCTCCTTACCACCTCTGGCAAAATTCACTTGTTTTCTGAAATTGACCAAAGAATTAAGTATTTTTTCAAAATATCTATAGGATATTATTATACGATTAATCTATACTATTAATCATCTCAGCGTTCCTACCACTCATCTCCTTCCACTTATGACTGTATGACTGTAACTTTGTTGCTTGTATCCTTAAGATTTATGTTGATATTGTTTTCTGGTTGCTTATTTGTACCCTTTGACTATCAATAAGTGGTGTACCTTATGATTCTTGATGAACGTATCTTTTCTTTTATGTACGCTGAGAGCATATGCACCAAGACAATTTCCTTGTGTGTCCAATTACACTTGGCCAATAAAAAATTCTAGTCTAGTCTAGTCTATTATTCATCAGGCTTCATTTCCAGAAAAAAGAAGTATCATATAAAGAGGCAGTATTTGCTGACCTTTTGGAAAAAGAATGCAGGAGTTTTGCCCCTTAGTGTCACTTGTGACTCTGAATGGAGAACTTAACATTTTTAAAGTTTCTAGGGATCATCCTTTAAAGAAAGAGATCACAGAGATCTGCATTCCAAATTATTCTGCTGTCCCTGCTGGGTCACTATTAGTTCCATTGATGCAGAAACCCTCTTTTGCTCAAGTGATACAGAAAGGGCCATTTTCCTTTCCAAAAAATGGCAAAGTTTATTTCCTAAAGAATTCATTTAGATAAAAAAAAAAAAAAGCATTCCTGAAGAACACAAAGCGATCTTTCTACACGTTGAAAACAGAGGATTCACTCATTATTGCTGCTACTCCTCAGCTTCCAGTTGTGTAGATGGAGTTTGTGAGGAAACAAACCTTGGAAATAAATAACTATTATAGGAAGGCAACAGACAGTGAATTATGTCCTATTTGAGACACCCCCAAGATTCATTGTGAAAGGGCCACGGCCAATAGCAATACAACCATATGCAATTGATTCAAGAAATTATTGTAACCACCCCACAAATGTTGGTGATTTTCCCAAGAATTTGAGGAGAAAGCAGAAGCTGAGTCTTAACCCTAAATATGTTAAAAACCACATTGAACACAATAGACTATCCATTTCTCAGGAGCAAGACTTAAAAGGGAAAACTGGAAGGTCAAGGAACTGAATACAAGCTTGCTATTTGAGAACCAAATACCAAGCAGCCCTTATTTTATAATGAGACTGTTTCGATGTACTTATCAAAATAAATGGATCTACATTTTTTACTGCCAGATTTCCGGGGGAATGAAGGGATAGTCAGAGATATCAAAATGATGGTCATAAATGTATTATCAAAATTTTATCTCTTTTTAACTTGGGTATAACTGGAAAAGAAGTCATCTATTTAAATGAAAATTATAACTGACTTTGTTGGGATTTGTATAACACATTAAATGGGGCTAAACTCTGAGATTTAGTGTAGTTTTGGCGTGGAAGTCATTTTCTTAGCATGTTGTGAACATAAAGGACATAAAATGGATATTTTTATTTCACATCGTATCTTATGGGCCCTATTTCAATATCATCCTATCTGAAGGCTTTCCATATTTTGCAAAAAACACAACAACCCAAAGATATTTGAAAAACAAGAGTTCATGGTGATGTAGTAGTTAAAGAGGCAGACTAGCATTGAGAGATCCAAGGTTCAAGTCCACTGTCAGTCTTGGAAGGTCACTTGGTACTTGTGTTACTTGGACTTGTTAACTTGTGTTAATGTGTTAATGCATTGGTTGAAATCAACTGTTGAGCACGCAGCCAATCTTCCTATATTTAACATATTTTTTAAAAAAATCAAAAAGAAAAAGAAGTGAAAAAAAGATGCTATGGCAAATAATCAGAATTTTGGTGGTCCCAACTGCCTATGTCAGCCAGGTACTGATGTTTATTGGTCCCACAATCACCAATTATTCCTAAAGTAGCCATTTGCTTCCTCTTTCTTGACTGTGAAGCACTTGATTTCTGCCCTAAAATGCAGTTCTTGATGCACCATTAAACTGAGTTATTTCATGCACGAAGAGATATTTACCTGCCCTCATGTAATTACTAATGAAGTGGATGAGGTTGCAACTTCAGCCTCAGCAGAAAAAAATAAACTTAGTTTGATTTTCTCCTGTATCTCAAATTGTTCCACAGTGTCTCATCCTTTAATGCTGTTTGTATCAGATGAAGGAAAATCTGGGAAAACGGCTTCTTCAGATTTCTGTGGACTGTTGATCCCATCCACAATAGAAAGAATCTTTCATTTGAGAAAAAAATGAATCTAAAATACTAAGGCAAAGACTAATAGCAGTAGTACCGTAGTAATGATAATATAAATAAGAATCCAGTGAAAACTTAAATTTTGTCCTCTTATTTGTTCTCTTTATTATCCAGATCCAAGCTTAGCTCTCTGATTTTTTTACACTAGATATAAGTATTAGTGAACATTAAATGAAAATAATTTGAGTATCATTACATTAAATTAAGGTTGAGTTTTTATGGAAATAGTCCTACATTTACCTGAACAACAAAATAATTCATCTTGATTAAAACGCAAAACAAAGAATGATTTCTTATTTACAAGGGTCACTTGTTTAGCAATAAGTGGTCAATCATTATCAATTCACTATATATTACGTAACATTAATCACAGCTAATCCTTTGGCTATTGTTTATGTAGCCATAATCTGGAATTCTATGACAATTTGGTAATGTATTTAATTATATAAATTAATTTTGGACAGTATTGGTCAAGGTGTCAATGTCTAAAAAAACGGTCACGTCTTTCTTTGGGTTTCACATAACAAATTTATTTATCTGCTTTTCTAACTTAAATAAATATCAAATATATCTGTTTAATATAACTTTATTTTATAAAATATAATATATTTTATTATATAACACACATATATTTAATATAGTATATTAAATAATATAATATATTATAATATAACTGGCAGTCCCCAGTTTTTGCAGTTAGATACCATCCGGACCCAAAATGGCATAAAACATGTATGATATGCAATACCAAAAGGACAGGATAGAGCAATAAGAATACAACAATGACCAGGCACAATCCTTCCATCTTTATGTAATTTAAGATTAAATGAACTAGTGCTTAATAGAAGTGAAGCATCTAGCTTTCAAGGGGATTAAAGAAATCTGGGCAAATGTATATCAGTCACACGCCCTAATCAGTTCACAACTGGATGATTGCAGTGTTCTCCATTAGAATAGAATAGAATAGAATAGAATAGAATAGAATAGAATAGAATAGAATAGAATAGAATAGAATAGAATTTTTTATTGACCAAGTGTGATTGGACACACAAGGAATTTGTCTAGAGCTAATCTTGAACACTGTTCAGAAGCTATACATAGTCCAGTAGTAGGGGCAGCAATGGCCATGCTGCACTCTACACCCATATGTATTTCATGAGTTAGTGAACTTCCAAGCACAATTCCATGTGCTAGTTATCTTCTATAAAGTCCTTCATGGCACAGGACCTAGTTATCTGAGGAAATAATTTTCTATGATTGTTTCTATCTATCAAATATACTGGGAAGAGTGAATGTTGTCCAAGCCCACTCAATTAAATCATATCACCACCAGGGAAATATGCTTTCACTATTGCAGCACTTTCCTTCTGGAACAGAATCCCTAAGACATTCATATGGTTCCCACTGTGATTATCTTTTAAAGTCCTTGAGAATATGGCTATTCTTCCATTCCATGAAGTATGGTGATTACTGAGCCCTGTACACCATTCTTTCCTTGCTATATACTATTTTCTGCTTTCAACATGCACAATATTTTCTCTACTTTTAAAAGCTTCTTGCTTTTAAAATGTAATCTGTCCAGTCATTTGGAATCAGGCAATCTCTAGATTATATAAGTAGATTGATATCTGGAAAGATAAGCATGTGAAGTAAAATCAGCTCTTGGTTTTAAAGAGATGTAAGAGATCATGAAAACACGACATTTGTAGATGGAAACAAACACAGTAACAGTAACAGAGTTGGAAGGGACCTTGGAGGTCATCTAGTCCAACCCACTGCTCACGCAGGATACCTATACTAGGGATTTCAACCGCTGAATTGCCTACCTTTCTGATCGACAAACTCAGTGTCTTAGCCACTGAGCCACCTAATAGTCACCCAATAGAATTTTACAAATTTGTCTTCTCTTGGAAGATATTTCAAAAGCCAAATTGGTTTTATCAACTTTAAATGGAAGCTGGGAGAAAATGCAAAAAAACATTGTGGTGTTTACAAGGAGGAGGAAGAGGAGGAAGAGGAGGAGAAGATGAGCAAGAGCAAGAGGAGGAGAGGAAGATGAAGGGGAAGGGGAAGGGGAAGGGGAGAAGGAGGAGCAGCAGGAGGAAGAAGAAGAAGAAGGAGAAGGAGAAGGAGAAGGGGAAGGAGAAGGAGAAGGAGAAGGAGAAGGAGAAGGAGAAGGAGAAGGAGAAGGAGAAGGAGAAGATGTATAGGTAGTCCTCAACATATGACCACAATTGAGCCCAAATTTGTTAAATGAGAAATTTATTAGTTGAGTTTTACCCCATGTTACAACTTTTCTCACCACATTTGTTAAGTGAATCACTGCTGTTCCTAAATTAGTAACACAGTTGTTAAGTGAATCTTGTTTCCCCATTGACTTTGCTGTCAGAAGGTTGCAAAAGGGGAATCACATGACTCAGGGGCACTGCAACTGTCATAAATGTGAATCAGTTGTCAAGCATCCAAATGTAAATCACACGACCATGGGGATGATGCAATGGTCATAAGTGTGAAAAATGTTCATAAATCACATTTTTCAATGCTGTTATGACTTTGAACAGTCATTAAATGGACTGTTGTAAATCAAGAACTACCTGTAATTAACTTGAATTACAATGCAGAAATACCTAGATATCACAGAAAAGGATTAGATAGATAATTTGATTGCTCAATCTTACTCAATTTAATATAAGTAAAAAGAGCATCAGCTCTGATAGAAGATAGAATAAAATTATAAAATGATATCAATGCATCCTTCTCAGGTACATTCTGGTCATAATATGAGGCTACAGTTGCCATTTTGCTTAATGCCAACAGTATTGCTTAATGCAGCTTAAATAAATAAATAAATACATAAATACATAAATAAATAAATATCTGACATGTTTTAAGTACTTATTTACACATATTAAAGAATATGAAATACTTTGAGCCCTTGAACTGAATGTATATATAAAAGATAAATAAAAGAATTTTTATTTTATTCTGACATTTAATGATTTGTCTATTTATTATGTTGGGAGTCTGGATAGATAGAACATGAATAGTAAAAAATATGAATGAAGCACAGAATAACAGAGTTGGAAGGGACCTTGGAGGTCTTCTAGTCCAACCCCCTGCTTAGGCAGGAAACCCTATACCACTTCAGACAAATGGTTATCCAACCTCTTTTTAAAAATATCCAGTGTTGGAGCATTCACAACTTCTGGGGGCAGGTTGTTCCACTGGTTATTTGTTCTAACTGCCAGGCAATTTCTCCTTACTTCTCTCTTTGATTAGTTCCCATCCATTGTTTCTTGTCCTGCCTTCAGGTGCTTTGGAGAGTGGTTGACTCCCTCTTCTTTGTGGCAGCCCCTGAGATATTGGAACACTGATGTCATATTACTCCAGTCCTTCTTTTCATTAAACTAGACATATCCAGTTCCAGCAACCATTCTTTATGTTTTAGCTTCCAGTCCCTAATCATCTTTGTTGCTCTTCTCTGCACTCTTTCATAGATGTATTCAGAGATGGCCATAGATATCCATTTGTATTTTCTTTATGTAACAGTGAAGTCCCCTCCCCAAAACAATTCCATTAATGTAGTCTCTATTCAATTAAGGTTGTAGGACAGTATCCCCCAACCTCAGTACCTGGGAATTAAAGTCCCCATATCTTAAAGTTGCCAAGACTGAGAAACACTGATTTTGGAGAATAATTCAAGAGATAAATCAGTCTTCTCCAATTTTAACACCCTCTAAATTATATGACCCAACTCCCAGTATTATTAGCCATGTCCATGCAGGCTGAAGATTTCTGGAGTTGAATCCTACACATCTATAAAATAGAGATAGCAGAAGAAAAATGTTATTGCTGGTTATTGCAGTTATTATAATATAGTTACCGTGGCTAGCATTTTTGTGGGCCAGAGCCAAATTTTGTCAGATATGTAGATGGCGTGTATTTTCCCTAGAAAATACATGCTGTCTACATAGAAATAGAGGGATCTGGCCTTGTCTGAATACTGAAACTGAATCATACAAATTAGAGAATAAATCATTGGTAAGGAAGCTCAGCGTTCACTTCTATTCTTGCTTTCTTAAGATTTTAAACAAATCAGTTGTGCAGCTGAGAAATAGCATGGAAATTAATGTTTACATTACTATGTTATCTTCCTTTAAACAACTGACCCCTCTATCACAATTAGCACAAAAAGCAAATATTGACTGATGATCCTGAGAAGAACCTGTTTTATTAAACCAAGGAAATAAAACTTACGATCAGAACTCAATGTATTGTATTTTATAAAGGGGATATTAAGTCTTTTGTGTTGATTCACTTTTGCTTCATGCAATTTTTTCCAACAAGCACAGGTAAAACTTCCAAATCCTTCAGTCATTCCTTTTACCAATTCAGAGGAAGATGGAAGATCACCCAGAGGGCTCAGTAATAATCCTGGATTATGAAATGCCTTCCAATGAAAGTCTCAGGCTGGTCCCATTAGCAATTTCTTTTCAAGCAGCCATTCAATATTGGACAAGCACATTAGGTGTTTTCAGTTTTTTCACGTGTTCATAAAGCTGCTGCATAAATATTGTTTAACTGCACTTTGAAGAAGTATATAAGTGATACAAATAAATGAGAGGGATGAAGAGAAGGAGAGAAGGAGAGAAGGAGAAGGAGTGGGAGTCTATCTGGTATAGAACTTAAGGCATCAGACTAGAAACCAGGAGACTGTGACTTCTAATCCCACCTTAGACACAAAGCCAGCTGGGTGATCTTGGACCAGTCATTTTTCTCAACAGCAGAGGCACATACCAAGCCATGGTATTCAAAACTATGGAACAAGTATGCCATGAAGCTAATGGATGTATTTGACTTGCTTTACATCAAGAATGAGTTTAAAGTGAAATACTTGTTTCATCTCCCTCAACCATCCCTTGATCCCAAAGTTTCAGATAAAAGAATCATAGGAGAATCACAAAATTGGAGGTGGATATTGAAGCCATCAACACTGCCGCTAAACACAGATAGTGAAATTCTAGCATTCATAGGTAAAGGTAAAGTGCAAGTCATATGTGCTAGTTGTTCCTGACTCTAGGGGGTGGTGCTTATCTCCGTTTCAAAGCCAAAGATCCAGCGGTGTCCAAAGATGTGGCTATCATGACTAAATGCCAAAGGTGCCTGGAACACTGTTACCTTCCCACCAAAGGTGGCCCCTATTTTTCTACTTGCATTTTACGTGCTTTTGAACTGCTAGGTTACAGGTTGGGGCAAGTAATAGAAGCTCACCCCATTACACGGCACTAGGGATTCGAACCGTTGAGCTGCCGACCTTTTGATCAACAAGCTCAGCTTCTTAGCCACTGAGCCACCATGCCCTTAGCATTCATAACAGATGGTTATCTAACAGAAACATGAACATTTCTAGGCAAAGAGGACTTACCATGTTTCTGGATAATTGGTTCTGTTGTTAAACTACTCTGATCATTATTATCCCTTGAATTCAATTGGCCTTCCTAGAACTTAAAACCTTTATTTTCAATTTATGGATTATTTTTGTGTTCCAGACTTCACTAATTTTCTGTGATTTCTCCAGACCATCATGAAGAGCTTTAAATAGCCCAGAATGCAATTCACGTGGCTGTACAGAATTTAATTCTGTTTTTTCAATAGAGACTTTCTTTCAGGAGACATTTACTCATCAATAACATGTAGGCTATAAGGAACATAAATAAATAAGTAAAAACATGGAAGCATTAAGGAATGGAATGGTATAATATAAAAGTCTCCTCTGCTTATTATTAAAGGCAAAGTAGAAATAACTGCCACCAAAAATATTGTGAATGTAGAGGTTTTACTTTTTAAAAAAATTATATATAGGCTGACATACTTGATATTTATACCTTTAAATAATTTCCTGGATATTGACCTAGCCAACTTTTAATATAATACAAATACATTTTATAAGGCAAATTATAATGTTTGAGGGTTTATTTTTCTTAATTTAATGGTAGCTTTTAGATACAAACTATCTTACTTTGGTTGGTGTCCTGCACACAGTCATGTAATTAAATATATTTATTAAAATAAATTAAACCAACAATTCAATTTCTGGATTATAAAAATAATACAATTTTACATATATTATAGTTGTGACTCGATGAGGGCTCTAGTTCAATAAACAGTGTTAACTCTCATTTACGTTTCATTTATCATCTTAGTTTATTTGCCAGAAGTAGCTAATATATGTAATTATACAGCTTGGTGCAGGTTATGTTTGTTCTTGAACATCCATATTTTCAATACTATGTATACTATTTTCATACACAGTGTAGGCATGAAAGTAGAGTGAATGACTACGCTAATCACTTTCTTCGGCTCAACCCACCTCACATGACTGTTGTTGGTGGGGGGGAAGAGGACAAAGGAATATTCTGTATGTTTGCCATCCTAACCTATAAAATAATAAAGGCAGGATAAAAACCTAATAAGTAATGAAATAACCAATAGAAAAAAAGCAGTATTTAATATTTTTCCTTGAAATATGTGATAAATACAATGATAAATGTAATTGTTGGATCAAAACTTCCTCACTGATGTTAAACAAAGCATTATGAGAGTGTATGGATTCAGTATTCTGATATGCGTTTTATTAACATTTATTTTGTGTTTAATAACATTGGCTATGGGCTTTAAATGGTAGATATGTTGTTTTGCTAAATATTGAAGCTGGGTAGTTTAGAAAAAAGAAGCTGTTGTAAACATTATATAGAATGCATATGTTTCTTCATGTTCTAATAAAAAATAGAACAAATTGCTTCTGTCTTTATATAGTTTTGGTTTTCATATTAAATTCACTTCAGTGTCACTGGATACTTTCTGTAACTTTCAATGAACTTTGGAAGCTGTTTAAAGCATGGAAATGACAAAGTCCCATGTGAAAGTCTTTGCATAATCATTTACATTTTATTCGTTTCACAGACTCCACACTTAAAAACCCTGTATTGTGGAAATTTCCATTCCTATATTGTAGAATATATCAATAGACTGGAAATATTTTTATTTTTACAGTAAAATATTTTTAAAGTATAAAGAATAATCAGTAATAATCATAACATTATGATATTCAAAACTGAATTACAACTTTTAATTTTAAATATATATATTTTCTCCTAAGCAACAATTATGTATATTACAAGATACTGGCTATAAAACACTGAGTCTTAGGCAACTTTAACCTGAAACAGTCTCTAGCAGAGTTGACTTAGAAAACTTTGGATAATTAGTTATTAATTTATAAGTGATGAATGATATTAACAATAATAAATGATTAATACTAAAAATTAAACTATTAATAAACAATATGATTTCCAGTATGCAAGATTCCATGAGGTTCACCAGGAATCTTTGTTAGATTTATTTATTTATTTATTTATTTATTTATTTATTTATTTATTTATTTATTTATTTATTTATTTATTTATTTATCAAGAACGTATTAGGTAATAAGTATAAACATGGTTGGATACATAAAATAGATATGGATAGAAGAAACATTAGGACAGGGATGGAAGGCACGCTGGTGCTCTTATGCATGCCCTTACAGACCTCTTAGGAATAGGGTGAGATCAACAGTAGACAGCTTAGGTTAAAATTTTGGGGTTTTGGGGATGAAACCACAGAGTCAGCTAGTGCATTCCAGGCATTGACTACTCTGTTGCTGAAGTCATATTTTCTGCAATCAAGTTTGGTGCGGTTTACCTTCAGTTTGTATCTATTGTGTGCTTGTGTATTGTTGTAGTTGAAGCTGAAGTAGTCATTGACAGGTAGGACATTGTAACAGATGATTTTATGAGCTATGCTTAGGTGAAGGCAGCATAGTTCTAAATTTTGTAAGCCCAGAATTTCAAGTCTGGTGGCATAAGGTATTTTGTTACGAGCAGAGGAGTGGAGGACTCTTCTTGTGAAATTTTTCTGGACAGGTTCAATTGTATTAATGTCCGATATGCAGTGCGGGTTTCAGAGAGATGAGCTGTATTCGAGAATTGGTCTAGCAAATGTTTTGTATGCTCTGGTTAGTAGTGTGATATTACCGGAGAAGAAGCTACGCAAGATTAGGTTTACAACTGTTAATGCCTTTTTGGCAATGTTGTTACAGTGGGCTTTAGCAATTACATCATTAGATATGAGTACTCCAAGGTCCTTGACAAAGTGAGGGTCATCTATAAGGTGACCCTCAGCATGTATTTTGTGTTCTGGTTCTTTTTGCCAGTGTGTAAGACAGAGCATTTGTTGGTTGAGATTTGGAGTTCCCAATTGTTTGACCATTCTGACACAAAGTCAAGGTCTTTTTGAACGGTAGCAGCATTGTCGGTGGTGTTAAATATTTTTACATCATCAGCGAAGAGAATGCAGTTGTTTATAATATGATCACAAAGATCATTTATGTATAGTATGAAGAGTGTTGGTCTTAGAACGCTGACTTGAGGGACACCGGTGCAGGATTTGATAGGGCGCTCCCTATTCTGACCACTCGTTGTCTGTTTGACAGGAATGCAGCTATCCAATTATGTAGGGGTCCAGAAATGCCGTAGGATTTCAGTTTTAGAAGTAGTTTGTCATGGACCACTGAATCAAAGGCTTTACAGATAGTTGCTTCTATCTATCAGTTTTCTGTTAATGAATAGAACATTCCACCCTAACTGATCTGGGGTGACAAGCGGAAATTAAGAGAATGTAAGCAAGCATCGATAATCTATACAATACATGAGAAAGTCACTTCTTTATACAGAATGGTACCTCAAAAAAGCAGGTCTGAAATCAAAGTGTGTATAAACTCACACAATTGCCATTCACTCAGAAGCTGTCAACTGGCAATTATGAATATCACTCCTGAAATATAATTAAGATATAGTTAGGATATAACTGTGTTTGCTGGGTCCCTGGAAGCCTGTCATTTTGCTTTGTTTCATTTTGTAGTGAATGGGGCTTGGTCTGGGGGGAAAAATCAGAGTAATAGAATAACAAAGTTGGAAGGTGCCTTGGAGGTCTTCCAGTCCAACTCCCTCTCAAGCAGAAGACCCTATACCATTCCAGACAAATAGCTGTCCAGTTTCTTCTTAAAAGACTCAAGTGATAGAGCATCCACAACTTCTGAATTGAAGTCCACACTTTCTAAAGTTGCCAAGGTTGAGTTACACTGATCTGGAGAAGTAAAAAGAAAAGACTTAGTGTGTCCTTGGAAAGAAGTCAAATTCAGATTTGCTGATCAAGAAAAAAGGATTGCCCAAATTGCCTCATTGATCTAGGAGAACATCCCCTGCTGTACATTATTAAATGAGGAATTAAAATGAGTTTCCCTCTATATGTATTCCCCTCTGTGTTTTATGAGTGCAATATTATCCTTGTTGTATTTTCGTTGAAAGAATACATCTGTTTCATGGCAATAATAGCTATTTAAATTTCCTTTCCTTATTATTTAGTACCTGCTGTTGAGATTTTGTGACTTCCTTTAAAATCTAAATGTGGCATATTTAGCTACTCGGAATGAAATAAAGAGAGAATCTTGAGCCTACTAAATAAATATAAATTTCACAGTTAAATACATAAAATAATGATTACATCCAATGGTCATGAGGGACGTATTTTTAGGACTAGACTAATTAAGCCATATCCTTCAAACAACATGTTTCTACACTTACCAGCAATGAACCATATCTGATTTGTCATTAAGCAATTAGACATGCTAATGCAAGTATAGCACCTTACAAACAGGGCTTCCAAAAAGAAATTAATCGTATATTATTTCATCTGATTTTATGATATAAGGTCATTTATTTGAAATAGCTGCTGCATTTTTTCAGTGTAAGATACCCTCATTTTAAAAATAATGCATTGCTATTATAATTGGTTGTTCTGATAGCAATGAGCTGGAATACAAATATCTGTGGCAGTTATGTGGTGATGCAAATTGATCAACATTGATTACAATTAAATGGTCTGCTGAATAATTAGGAAGGTGAGACTTATCTTCCATAGTTAATCTTCACAATAGGCACAATAGAGTTTAACTTTTTAAAAAGTATCTTTGAGGCAAACCAGTCCTTAAATTCTGTGTTGGATGGATGATTGATAGATAGATGAGAGAGAGAGAGGGAGGGAGGGAGGGAGGGAGGGAGGGAAGGAAGGAAGGAAGGAAGGAAGGAAGGAAGAAGGTTCAAAATAAAACATGATTAAAATAAGTGGCTACATGTTTTGATTAAGATAAGCTAATTGTTAATACACTTCATTGCAGGACTTACATTATAGGAACAAAGGTTTTGTGGAGATAAATAATTATTGCCTCCATTTACTGAAATAAATATTTACCTTCTTTTATACCAAATTAAAGAATTACAGAATTGTAAAATGGGAGCTTTTTATTCTCTATAGCTGCTTCAGTTTGCCTACCTCAAGTTACTTTTTTTCCCCCTGAAAATATTTAGAGTCAATCGTAATCACATTTTGACACAAATTACAGTGCTACATAGTCACTTAGACTGCTTATGTCACTGAGAATAAAGTGTCATTGTGGTAATCTTGAATATTTTAGCAAACAAAAAAATAGCCAACGTTAACAAATAGCATTCAGCTGAGCTCCAGCCATTGGTTTTCTCAAATTCTTGTCATCTGGGAATGGCCAGCCCAGATAACCTCTGATGCATGCTAATCTAGCTACTTTAGGATAGAGGGTGAATTTTTTTTTTAATTTACATTTATATCCCGCCCTTCTCCGAAGACTCGGGGCGGCTTACAATGTATAAGGCAATAGTCTCATTCTATTTGTATATTTACAAAGTCAACTTATTGCCCCCCCAACAATCTGGGTCCTCATTTTACCTACCTTATAAAGGATGGAAGGCTGAGTCAACCTCGGGCCGGGCTTGAACCTGCAGTAATTGCAGGCTACTGTGTTCTAATAACAGGCTTTACCAGCTTGAGCTATTACGGCCCTTGCAGTCCACACTCGAGCTACCCAATCTATGTCCCAATAGTAATGATTTTGGGAGAACTCTACTAGCTGGTTTTCGTTCTTCAAAGCTGTTTTGAGGTCTTCTACGAGCTGGGAATTATGCTAATGAAAATGTTAATATAAATACATAAATTGGATATTTAAAAGCACTGAATTTTCACCAACTACCCAATGTCTCCCAGAATTTACTTTGATGTTAAAGTAAAAATAAGAGCTAGAGGAGATCTTCTTGAGCTTTTAAATTAGAAGGAATAGATACTGAATCGGTATTTAAAAACAAAGGAAAAGAATCATATAGAGATGCCTGTTCAAAGTTAAATGGTAGTATTAATGATATTTCTCATCAAGCTGTTTGCAATAAAATACCGTAAATTGATTCATCCTCTCATTAAGCTGTGATTTTTTTCCCTCTTCTTCCTGCCTTTGTCTTCCTCTTTAAAGTGGCAACAAAGTCATTAGTTCTCTGAAGCTGCTGCCTGCAAATAATGCTGCTTCATTGGTAAGCAAGTAGCTGGAGAGATGAGTTATGAAGAACAAAATTCTCGTTGCATATGCTTCAACAATCCTTAATTCTAGGAGAGAAAATAGCCAATAACTTTTGAAAGGGGCTGAGAATAAATGCACTTAAGGCAGGATAATATATGTTTAAATTGAGATTAGCTGTTTAGGATCTACTTCAAGGCAAGGGCTATGAATAACTGAAGCCAACGTGAGGTCAATTATTTAAAAGATATTTTGAAAAATCACCCCGCCTGTGCTGTACACATGATGGATATTTCTGAACCAAATGCTATTTGAGATCACATTGGAGACAGAATAAGATCTAGGAAAGAGAAGAAAAATGGAACACAAATAAGATTTGGGATTTTCTCCAATCCTTTTTAACCATAGGCAGAATGCTTCATATGTTGATGAAGCCTTGGAGATTAAGGAAAAAAACCCCACTCCTTTTTTTTTCTTTTCAGCAAAAATGCCCTTGTTAATGTATCCTTATCAGCCAGCATGTGCTTGATATTGACGCTGACCTTCACCAAATTAGTGGAGCTAAAATTTGATTAGCATGAACAACTTTTCTATGGGCAGCCTGCAAATGAAAAGCTGGTAAATAGTTCAGCTTATTTATTGCTCCTTCAAATACAAATTTCATGTTGACTAGGATTTCTTTAAAGGATTTCATTTTTAAAAAATGTTATTTATTCCTTCCTTCTTTTTTGGCATATTTTACTCATCTTGTGAGTTTAAAAAAAGGATTAAAATCCCAATTTATCTTTGTATGATGTTGCACACAAACACACACACACACACACACACACAGAGAGAGAGAGAGAGAGAGAGAGAGAATACCCTAAAATTTCCTCCCTTTGCTGTTCCTTTGACGAAGAAAACTTTATTGATTGTCAATTTACTGTATCAAATATATAAAACTAATACAAAAATGTGAATAAATACACAGAACCAAAAGCAAGTATTCTCTCATATAGTGCTTTACTTCAGGATCTTTGGTTATGAATATCACATTCAGATAAAAAAGTATTTTATCAGAGCAAATGAAAAAATTTGGTCTAGTTCTAGTGCAAATGTATCAAACATGCAGACCATAGGCCAGATCCTGCCCTCAATAGGCCCAAAGTTCTCCCGTAGGACCGTCCCGAGATAGTGAGGGACCGGCCCATGCCCACCCTGGCCACGCCCACCCAGTCAGCTGCAGTGACCAGGCCACACCCACGCTGGCCCCCCAAGGACAAACAAAATCCTGATATGGCCCACAATGGGATCGTGTTTGACACCCTGGTCTAGTGGTTAAGGAATCACGCTGGACATCAGGAAAATATGTGTTCTAATCCCATGTAAGCATGAAAGTCATCTGGGTGACCTTGGGCAGTCACTCTCTATCTCAGACCAACTCACCTCACAGGGTTGTTGTAATGCAGAAAATAGGAGAAAGGAATTTTAGGTATATTTTCCATCTTGAGTTATTATTATACAAATAATAAATGATGAAAACCTAAAATAAAATAATAGATAAATGTTTAGGAGAATGCATGACAACAGATTGTTTTATTTGATCTGTTATTGGCATACAACTTTACTTAATATGCTGTTCTGCAAGTATAATGCATTGTGGATGAAACAGAAAAAATGGATACAACTAGGACTGATGGTCATTCTTGGAACTTCCCAGATGTTTATCATGAGAAAAAATGTCTGACAAGGATAGGAAAATGTTTTAAAACTCTCCCTGATTTTGGTGCCTCACAGCATTATTTGCAAAGCAACAGCTCTTCCAAAATGCATTTGATAAAAAAAAGAATGTCTTGATATTGATAAAAATAGACCTGAAGACGTTACGTGGGCCATTGTAGACCTTACATCTACATTTTGGAGATGACAAATGAAGCAGAGAAAAATCATTATATACACTGCAGTTTTGCGGCAGTCTATGTGAAGCATTCTGACATGGCATCTGATGTTCCAAAGTGGTTTTTAACTCATTCTGTGTAGCACTGCCTCAGGAGAAAAACATTCATTCAAGAAAATGCGTGAGGAAAGTAGCAATAGCCTCTTGAAGTTGCCCCAGGCAATGTACTCCCTGTCACCTGCTGTATTGCCCTGACTTGAAGACACCATGACTTCCGACTCGGTTACAGATCTTAGTATTTCCCCCTAACCTTGTCCACTAAGGAATGCTGAGTTGCCTTATCTCTGTTGTTTAAAAGAGACATTTTGACAGGTTCTTTGTTCTTGGATTGTCTGCACCTATACCATAAAAGGTAGCATCAATAAATAAAGGGGAACATGCTGGAATGATATTTGGGGACAATGTTTGGATGTTTTGTTTTGTTTTCAAAAAATGCTGAAATTGTGACAAGTCATGTTTCTTTTGAAATTTGAAAACAAAGCACACATAAGCACTCCCCCTCCGGGTTCCGTAAAATCATAACATCCCAAGGCCCCCTACTTGAATTAATTAATGGAATGTGTAATTCCAATTCTTCTATTTGCTCATCTGTTAGCTTTGAAGAAAGTTTTCAAGTTTTTTTAAGAAAATTGACAGGTAGATTCTAAATATTATTCAAAGAGTTAATTGATCCTAAAGTTACATGAACTTTAATTCATAATAACAATCTTTATGTTTTGTGTGTATGTAGAAAAAAAGAGGCATTGATAAAGTGAACACATATTGAAAGGGTCCACCACTGTCTTGGCTTCAGATTTGGGAACTTTGGGCAAGTTATTTCAATGGGCCTATCTCAGAAAGTCTTCTTCCATGCCTCTCTCCTTTTTTCCCCCTCTTTGTAGGAGTAGTTTTTATTAAAATATTTTACTTATATAATAAGAAATAGTTGGTAATGGTTTTCCCATTTACAATTGTCACCAAGTTTTAAAATGACTAAAAAACTTAAGGTATGGAGCAAAGTGAGATAGAATTTGAAGTGTAATTGTGTTTTAATCATTAACATGTAATTGCTAAAATATGTAGACTTTTGTTGAAATTTGAAATGGAAGAAGAACAGGTTAAGGAACACATGAAAAAGTGAGTTAAGAATTTTGGTTATAATATACAGAAGCATGAATGGAGGATAAGTGGTCAACAAAGGTTGAAATTTACATTTTGTTGCAATCATAAAGAGACTATTTATAAAATGATGTATCATTAGTACACGCCACCATAAAATTTTCAGCACAGCCTGATTAGCACAAGAAAAAATCTGCCTCTGCCTCCCAGCAGTTTGCCTCCTTGCAACAAACACCAAGCAGTGGAGGCCAAAAATGGGTGTGGGGAGGTGGCAATAGGCAATGGCAATCCCTGCAGCCTGAAACAGCTGATGGGCAGGAGGGCGATCCAACCAACAATCAGCTGCTAGTGCTAATCAGGCTGTGCTGAAGCTGAAACTGAAATGGACTGTTTGCTGTATGCTGCAAGGAGGCAAATTGCTGGAGGCAGAGGCCAAAGGGTGGGGGCCAGTGGGTGGGCAGGGCTACATTTGGTGTATAAGACACACCCAAATTTTCACCCTCTTTTAGGGGGGGGAAAGTGTGTCTTATACTCTGAAAAATATAAGTATCTAGAATGTATTTCCAAATGTTGGAAATATGAACAACATGAAGTGTCATCCTACCATGCTTTGTGTACATGTAAAAAACTATAAAATTGGATTCAAATATGCACAGTGATACAGAGGATTTTTTTAAAAAATAATATTTAATTGAAGCCAAAACATTTCCTTTTTAGGACTGATGGCTACACAATTAGAAAACAGTAATGGAAGATTATCCCAATATATAATTACTGTGGCCCAATTATATGCGCAAAGATGGAATAATTCAGCAATACCCACAATGAAGGAATGATTGGTGAAATTGACGAAACTTACTAAGATGATCAAACTGAATTCTTTGATTAGAGAATGATCATTATTGACATTCATAAATGAAACCCTGTTATGGACTGTTTGCATTAAAAAAAGCAAATGATTTTCTGACTTATTGGTTTGAAGATTAGAAAGAATAGGTCATAGAAAGAAGAATATTATCATGCAATCTAATAGAGAGAGGTTTGATTAGAATAACAGTCAAGAGGAAGATTTATTTATTTATTATCTTCTGTTTTCTATCTTTTTTTTACTTATTCTCTTCTTTTTTTTCCTTTTTTTCATATTTATTAGATATTTTTCTCTTTGAAAAAGGAAGCCTGCTTCCTCATCACCATTGGAAGAGGACATTATGGCTCTTCTTTCTTTTCATTGTTTCAGTTCTTTGCAATATCAAGCAGAGGTAAAAGAATAGAATAGAATTTTTTATTGGCCAAGTGTGATTGGACACATGAGGAATTTGTCTTGGTGCATATGCTCTCAGTGTACATAAAAGAAAAGATACTTTCATCAAGAATCATAAGTTACAACACTTAATAATAGTCATAGGGTACAAATAAGCAATCAGGAAACAATATCAATATAAATTGTAAGGATACAAGCAAAAAAGTTACAGTCATACAGTCATAAGTGGAAGGAGATGGGTGGTGGGTAATTGTTCCTTTTCTTCTTACCACTGCCCAGTTTTTTGAGTAAGAAAAAGAGGGAAATGAAATTGCTACAATCAAAGGTATGGATAAAACCAAGATGATTTTTTCTTATCGGAACCTCCTAATGAAAAGTAAATCTCAACAGTTGCCCAACTCACCAATCCTTGGCATCCGCCTATAATTATTCAAAAGGACTTTGTGGATTTCTTTGTGAAAAAATAGTCCAAGAAAGATTTTAAAATATTTTGCCTCACATAATCAAAAATAATTTGACAGTCTAGTTTTATTTATTTATTTATTTAAGAAGGACTCAGGGCGGTTCACAGCCAGATAAAAAATACACAATAATACAATATAAATACGATTAAAATACAATTAAAAAACTTATTAAATTGGCCAAGATTAAAAATTTAAGATAAAAACCCATTAAAAACCCATAAATTTAAAAACTAACCCAGTCCAGCGCAGATGAATAAGTGAGTTTTAAGCTCGCGACGAAAGGTTCGGAGGTCCGGAAGTTGATGGAGTCCTGGGGGGAGTTTGTTCCAGAGGGCGGGAGCCCCCACAGAGAAGGGCCTTCCCCTGGGCGTCGCCAGACGACACTGTCGCGCCGACGGCACCCTGGTTTAGTATGGTTTAGATCTGAACCATACTGACTAAACACTAAGTGATCAAAAAAGAAAAGAAAAGAAAAGAAAGAAAGACTCTGTTTTCCTGCATTCTGTAAAACATTGATGGCTAGGCTTATTTTTCCTATCAAAACAATTAGATACTAGTCTTTTTGCACAAAGCATTGTTCATACAATATAGAGCATCCATGATGCTTCTTTATTAAACAGAAGCTTGGAAGCAATAGAAAACTAAATCAATAAAGTATTTCATGGAGGTTAAACCAGGTTTGTTTAGCAGAATAACAGAGTTGGAAGGGGCCTTGGGAGTCCATCCCCTGCTCAAGCAGGAAACTATACCTTTTCAGACAAATGGCTGTCCAGTTTCTTCTTAAAAACTTCCAGTGTTGGAACATCAACAATCTCTGGAGGCAAGTCCTTCCCATATTAATTACTCTCACTGTTAGGAAATTTCTCCTCAGTTCTAGGTTGGTTCTGTCCTTGATTAGTTTCTACCTATTGCTTCTTGTCTTGCCTTCAGGGGCTTTGGAGACTAGATTGATCCCCTCTTCCTTATTGCAGCCCCTTAGATATTGGAACACTGCTATAGTGAGTAGTAAGATTATTGAGTAATATCAGTAAACAGAAGGCATTTGACCATTTGGGTTTTCCTCATTTATACTTTTCTGACTTACTGCTCAATGTCCAATGGACGATTTTGTCTTTTTGATTCATTATTTCATCAATTTGAGTCAAGTTACAATCAAGTTTTAAAAGATGTGGCTTCTGGTCTCATCAGATGCTACGCTCAAAAACAGAAACAGCTTCTTCAGAGCAAAGAGATAAGAGATAAATTGAAGTATTTTCTCTCCTATCATTTTTTAAAAAGTTGACAATTTACTGTTGCTACTATTGTTATTAAAACTAACAATGACAGTAGAAATTGGGTCTCAGCTATAATTGTGTACTTTATCTAGTCAGTTCCTCAATATGTTCCTTCATTTTGGAATATGAATACAACCTACCATCAGCTATATTACTTTCAGCCACAGGAAGTTCTGGAATACTCATTTTCATAGGTTCATAAACCTAATAAGATTATTTGAATGAGATAGTTTATTTCTATGGATTCCAGAGAACTAACCAGATTCAAACCCAAGTATTCCAACTACAGATGTTTATATGTTAGATATAGTCATATTTATAATTAAGATATTTTTTGCTCCTTAGAACAAAAGGTTATATCTAACTTATTATATATGAACTGTACTATTAGTTAAATTATGAGTATTTATATTAATCATGAATGAAAGTGAATATGGATAATGTCCCAGGATAATGTTGCAGGATCCAATCTGGGTCAATCACTGGGACCAGAAGTTTAGTCTTCCAAGCTTTCAGATTCATGCTGAAGCCTATCTTCAGGGGACTTCTCTCTAACAGAGTGTGTGCTGTGCTATGTGTGGTATTTATAGTGCCTGTTGTAAGAGACTTTTTAGATGTTAATTGGGATGTGTTGTTGACTGGCTTTTAAATCATTAGCTTTCATTTGCTTGTGCTGCCCAGCCCTCACCTTCTTTTTCTTTTATTTTATTTTGTCACAACAGTATACGCAAACATTGATATAAAACAACAACACATCATAAAAGAAAAACATATATATAAGCAAAAGTATGCAACAACTATATTAATTTGATAGAATGAAAGGGAACAATATGACAGGAACGGAAGGCGCTTTTGTGCTCTTATGCACGTCCCTTATAGTCCTCTTAGGAATGGGGTGAGGTCAATAGTAGACAGTTTTTGGTTGAAGTTTTTGGGATTTTGAGTAGAGACTATGGAGTCAGGTAGTGAGTTCCAAGCGTTAACAACTCTGTTACAGAAGTCATATTTTCTGTAGTCAAGATTGAAGAGGTTAACATTAAATTTGAATCTATTGTTTGCTCTTGTATTTTTATTTTTTTTTTTATTCAAAAAGTTTTACAAAAAATTTTTCCCCCCTTTCCCCCCAACCCCTTTCCCTTCACAAACCCCCTCCCCCTCCCCCCCGGCTTCCCGGAACAAACACAAGGTATAGTTAAAAATAAAACAAACATATGCTAAAAAAAATTTTTCCCAAAACTATTATACCAATTCTCCCTCTCTAGCTCTGACTTCCTCCTTACATAACCAAATCCTTCAAAAAATTAACAATAAACAATAATAAAATATATAAATCAGTAGAACAAATTAATCCTAAAATATTTAAAACCAGCTAAAACGTAAAAATCCAATCCAATGCAGATAATATCTCCTTATAGCTTCTATAACCATATAACCATATAATTCTTTCGGGACACAAATATTTTTGTCTATTAATATTTTAAAAAAACCTTGTTTCAAAAATAATTCTATTGTCTCTTGCCATTTTTTTTGGTGCATTAATCTCTGTCTTTCCTTCGTTGCTCCTTTTAAAAAGTCAATCACAATATTTCCTAGTAATTCCTTATGTCCAGAAATCCAAAAATTACTGCCGTATTTTCCATCAGTCCAAAAGAGAACCCTTGGGAAACATTAAGCTTGTGAGTCTTTTCCATTTGAGTGACAATCTCCTGTAGCATAAATTCAGGCAGCTCATTCAAACTATTTAAAGAAAACTTCTTTAGATCACCTTGTTTCTTCACGATCAAATCTTCATATTTATCCACTTTTATTTGTATATCCTCCATTCCATTTTCCGAATAATTGCACTGGTTAATTTGCTCCAAACTCTCATCCAAAACGTCCCATTTTTATCAATTTGTATTTTGAATAATTAAATACATTCTTTCTGTGTAGTCCTGTATAACGTCCGAACCCATTCTTCTGAAAGAACCTCCATAACAAAATTCCTGCTGAGAATCCTTGTAGCGTACTTAAACAACGTAATATAATCCAACAGTCCACAGTCAAACACAATAAGATAAAATCTCCATTCAGTTTCGATTCAACAGCAAAGCTCCTTTGATGTATCGCTCTGCTTTCAGTTTCTCTAAAACGAAACTGAAGGGGAGGAAGTCAGAAAATCAAAAATACTTGCAAACCAATAATTGCTCCTCACATTTGTTCCGCCTGCTTTTCGTATCCACAAAAAAATCAATTGCTAGCAGAAGTGGACATCTTCCTCTTTTCCTGCTTTTCAGGAGCGCAGAGAATACTGGAGGTGGGGAGGGGTAAATAAGGATTCACTGTTCAGGACTTTGTATTACAAAACAAAGCCCTAGGGAATCTACCCAATTCCTCCCCTTGCTCTGTCTCTCTTTCAACCAGAGAGAGAAATGAAGCCGGGATCAGTTGTTAAATCCGGCTTTACGGTATTCAATGCGGAGTGCCATAAATTGGCACCCAGCGAAAGGTGGTTTGGTAATCTGCATTGGAAGGATCTCCCACCTCTTTACAATGCTATATGTATGTATGTGTATATATATATATATATATATATATATATATATATATATATATATATATATATGTATGTATGTATGTATGTATGTATGTATGTATGTATGTATGTATGTATGTATGTATATATATATATATATAGGTCTTTGGTTGTTCGGGTTTTCTCCCGTGTAAAATTGGAAGTGTCTTGGCGACGTTTCGACGAAGTCTCATTCGTCATCTTCAGGCTTCAACGGGTCTGCTTTCTGGGTGGATGTGTGGTGGTGACATCCTGTGTGGACCTCGTGAGTGTGGGTCTGGTGTCATTCCTCGTGTTAAGAACTCGTTTGTCAATAAGGCGGGTTTCAAATGGCTGGTAGGCGGAGGTGTCATCTCGTTTGTTCATGCTGTGTGGGCGTTTTCTATCTCGATGGCTTCTCTGATTATTCTGTTGTTAAAGTGTTCAGTTTTGGCGATAGTTCTGGTCTTTTAAAGTCAATATCGTGTCCTGTGACTTTAAGGTGTTGGACCAGGGAAGAAGTTGGTTCCTCTTTTTGAATGAGTTCTTGTGTTCTTCAATGCGTGCACTTATTCTTCTGTTGGTTTGTCCAATGTATGTGGTGGGGCAGGCGGTGCATGGCTCCCCCGGCTTCCCGGAACAAACACAAGGTATAGTTAAAAATAAAACAAACATATGCTAAAAAAAATTTTTTTTCCCAAAACTATTATATCAATTCTCCCTCTCTAGCTCTGACTTCCTCCTTACATAACCAAATCCTTCAAAAAATTAACAATAAACAGTAATAAAATATATAAATCAGTAGAACAAATTAATCCTAAAATATTTAAAACCAGCTAAAACGTAAAAATCCAATCCAATTCAGAGAATATCTCCTTATAGCTTCTATAACCATATAACCATATAATTCTTTCGGGACACAAATATTTTTGTCTATTAATATTTTAAAAACCTTGTTTCAAAAATAATTCTATTGTCTCTTGCCATTTTTTGGTGCATTAATCTCTGTCTTTCCTTCGTTGCTCCTTTTAAAGTCAATCACAATATTTCCTAGTAATTCCTTATGTCCAGAAATCCAAAAATTACTGCCGTATATTCCATCAGTCCAAAAGAGAACTCTTGGGAAACATTAAGCTTGTGAGTCTTTTCCATTTGAGGGACAATCTCCTGTAGCACAAATTCAGGCAGCTCATCCAAACTATTTAAAGAAAACTTCTTTAGATCACCTTGTTTCTTCACGATCAAATCTTCATATTTATCCACTTTTATTTGTATATCCTCCATTCCATTTTCCGAATAATTGCACTGGTTAATTTGCTCCAAACTCTCATCCAAAACGTCCCCATTTTTTATCAATTTGTATTTTTGAATAATTAAATACATTCTTTCTGTGTAGTCCTGTATAACGTCCCGAACCCATTCTTCTGAAAGAACCTCCATAACAAAATTCCTGCTGAGAATCCCCTTGTAACGTACTTAAACAACGTAATATAATCCAACAATCCACAGTCAAACACAATAAGATAAAATCTCCATTCAGTTTCGATTCAACAGCAAAGCTCCCTTTGATGTATCGCTCTGCTTTCAGTTTCTCTAAAACGAAACTGAAGGGGGGGAGGAAGTCAGAAAATCAAAAATACTTGCAGACCAATAATTGCTCCTCACATTTGTTCCGCCTGCTTTTCGTATCCACAAAAAAAATCAATTGCTAGCAGAAGTGGACATCTTCCTCTTTTCCTGCTTTTCAGGGCGCAGAGAATACTGGAGGTGGGGAGGGGTAAATAAGGATTCACTGTTCAGGACTTTGTATTACAAAACAAAGCCCTAGGGAATCTACCCAATTCCTCCCCCTTGCTCTGTCTCTCTCTTTCAACCAGAGAGAGAAATGAAGCCGGGATCAGTTGTTAAATCCGGCTTTTACGGTATTCAATGCGGAGTGCCATAAATTGGCACCCAGCGAGAAAGATGGCGCCACCCGGAAGCCCCAGCCCTCACCTTCTAAGTACTTGATAGGCTGGTGGTAAATCAGCACTCCTGTTGATCTACAAGGGACCTGTTTCCAAGCTTCAATCACTTCCCTGGCTGTTTTTGTGCCTGCTCATCCAACAATCTTAGTAGCTGCAAAGTTAAATGTGTTGTCTTTGTTCCTTGCACTGTGAGGCTACCAATGAGATTGGGCCTCCTTATTTGACTGCTCACTTGTGTTCTTGCAACCTGGTGGTTAGCTTCTTCCCCATGTGTCCTACATAATCTCAGAGGCAATCCCTGCAGGGGATCTGGTAATCTGGTGTCATTCCTCGTGTTAGGGACTCGTTTGTCAATAAGGCGGGTTTCCAAATGGCTGGTAGGCGGGAGGTGTCATCTCGTTTGTTCATGCTGTGTGGGCGTTTTCTATCTCGATGGCTTCTCTGATTATTCTGTTGTTAAAGTGTTCAGTTTTGGCGATAGTTCTGGTCTTTTAAAGTCAATATCGTGTCCTGTGACTTTAAAGTGTTGGACCAGGGAAGAAGTTGGTTCCTCTTTTTTGAATGAGTTCTTGTGTTCTTCAATGCGTGCACTTATTCTTCTGTTGGTTTGTCCAATGTATGTGGTGGGGCAGGCGGTGCATGGGATTTCATATACTCCTTGATTTTCTAACTCAATTTTGTCTTTGGGGTTTCTTAGGATGGTGGATATTTTTTGGTTTGTGCAGAATGCTGTCTTGATGTTATGTTTGTGGAGAATCTTGCTGATTCTGTCTGTGGTGCCTTTTATATATGGGAGGAGGGCTGTGCCGTTTTCTTGTTCTCTGTCTTGGGTTTTAGTGGGGGGTTCTTTTTGGATTAGTTTGGTAATCTTATTTCTCTGGAATCCATTGGATGTTAGTATGTTTGTGAGAGTGTGTAGTTCGGTTTTTAGGTGTTGTTCGTCAGCTAAGCGTTTTGTTCTAGAGATGAGTGTCTTGGCTACGGAGTTGATCTGTGCTGGGTGGTGGTGTGAGAGTGCGTGCAGATAGCGGTTTGTGTGTGTTTTCTTCTGGTAGATGGTGTGTCCTAGGGAGCCATTGGGTTTCTTGTAGACTAAGACATCTAGGAAGGGAAGTTGGTTGTTAACTTCTGTTTCCATGGTGAACTGTATTTTGGGGTGTAACCTATTGAGGTGTGTGAGGAAGTTGTCAAGTTTTTCTTTCCTGTGTAGCCAGATTATGAAGGTGTCGTCTACATATCTGAGCCAGAGTTTGGGTTTGTGATCAGATTTTTCTAGTGCTTGGGTTTCGAAGTGTTCCATTTAGAGGTTGGCAATGACAGGTGAGAGGGGTGATCCCATGGGTGCTCCTTCTATTTGTTTGTATTTTTGTCCATTATAGATGAAGTATGTGTTGGATAGGCAGTGGTTGGTCAGATCTAGGATGTGCTTGGGTGGGTTATATTTGTTTTGGATAGCTGTCAAGGCTTCTTTGATTGGCACTTGGGTGAAGAGGGATATGACATCAAAGCTCACGAGTAGGTCGCTGGGCTGTAAGTTTTGTTTCTTTATGATCTCTATGAACTGGAATGAGTTTTTTTACGTGTGAGGCGATGGATTCTGCATAGGGCTGTAGTTGTTTGGCGAGAAATTTGGCTAGGTTTTGTAGAGGTGAGCCTATGGAGCTGACTATGGGTCTGAGTGGGGTTCCTTCTTTGTGGATCTTGGGAGGCCGTAGAGCTTAGGGCATCTGGATGATTTCTCTCTGGGAATGATTCTTTGTTGGATTTCTTCGCTGATGGGGGAGGCTTTTATTTTGGATCTAGTGGTTTTTTCTAGGTAGGTGGTGGGGTCTGTTTTTAGGGGCTTGTATGCAGGGTCTTGGAGTAGGTTGGTTAATTTGGTTTGGTAGTCAGATGTGTTCATAACCACCGTGGCGTTCCCCTTGTCTGCTGGTAGGATTATTATGCTGGTGTCTTTTTTCAGGTTAAGTAGTGCTGTCTGTTCCTCTTTGGGTAAGTTGCTTTTGGGTGGCTTGCTGCTGCAGAGGATGTTGGTGATTTCGAGTCTGATTTTGTTAGCGTCATCGGGGTTGATTTTGGTCAGGCTGGTTTCAACTCCGCCCTATGCAGAATCCATCGCCTCACACGTAAAAAACTCATTCCAGTTCATAGATATCATAAAGAAACAAAACTTACAGCCCAGTGACCTACTCGTGAGCTTTGATGTCATATCCCTCTTCACCCAAATGCCAATCAAAGAAGCCTTGACAGCTATCCAAAACAAATATAACCCCCCCAAGCACATCCTAGATCTGACCAACCACTGCCTATCCAACACATACTTCATCTATAACGGACAAAAATACAAACAAATAGAAGGCGCACCCATGGGATCACCCCTCTCACCTGTCATTGCCAACCTCTACATGGAACACTTTGAAACCCAAGCACTAGAAAAATCGGATCACAAACCCAAACTCTGGCTCAGATACGTAGACGACACCTTCATAATCTGACCACACGGGAAAGAAAAACTTCCTCACACACCTCAATAGCCTACACCCCAAAATACAGTTCACCATGGAAACAGAAGTTAACAACCAACTTCCCTTCCTAGATGTCTTAGTCTACAAGAAACCCAATGGCTCCCTAGGACACACCATCTACCAGAAGAAAACACACACAAACCGCTATCTGCACGCACTCTCACACCACCACCCAGCACAGATCAACTCCGTTGCCAAGACACTCATCTCTAGAACAAAACGCTTAGCTGACGAACAACACCTAAAAACCGAACTACACACTCTCACAAACATACTAACATCCAATGGATTCCAGAGAAATAAGATTACCAAACTAATCCAAAAAGAACCCCCCACTAAAACCCAAGACAGAGAACAAGAAAACGGCACAACCCTCCTCCCATATATAAAAGGCACCACAGACAGAATCAGCAAGATTCTCCACAAACACAACATCAAGACAGCATTCTGCACAAACCAAAAAATATCCACCATCCTAAGAAACCCCAAAGACAAAATTGAGTTAGAAAATCAAGGAGTATATGAAATCCCATGCACCACCTGCCCCACCACATACATCGGACAAACCAACAGAAGAATAAGTGCATGCATTGAAGAACACAAGAACTCAGTCAAAAAAGAGGAACCAACTTCTTCCCTGGTCCAACACCTTAAAGCCACAGGACACGATATTGACTTTAAAAAGACCAGAACTATCGCCAAAACTGAACACTTTAACAATAGAATAATCAGAGAAGCCATCGAGATAGAAAAATGCCCATACAGCAAGATCAAACGAGATGATACCTCCCGCCTACCAGCCATTTGGAAACCCGCCCTTATTGACAAACGAGTCCTTAACACGAGGAATGACACCAGACCCACACTCACGAGGTCCACACAGGATGTCACCACCACACATCCACCCAGAAAGCAGACCCAAACCCACACTGATCAGGAAGCACGACCAAGGACCAGAAGCCAGACCGCAGCTGCAACATTAGCCATTTCAAACCCCTCCAATCCATACATGCAGCAGACTGACACCCACTACGAAGATGTAGCACGACCACGAACACGAAGCCAAACAGCAGCAGTGCAGCTCACCAGCTCAAATCCCCCTGCAACTCAGACTAATCTGAGCACAACCAAGCCCCCACCCAAACAGGACACACCCCCATCCAATCAGAGCACAAAAACTCCCCATCCAATCAGAGCACAGCCAAGCTCCCACCCAATCAGTTCAAACCCCCACTAGCAGTTAAAAAGGAAGAAACAGCTGCAATCACACATTGCTCCCAGAAGCACGAAGCTGAAGCCTGAAGATGACGAATGAGACTTCGTCGAAATGTCGCCAAGACACTTCCAATTTTACGCGGGAGAAAACCCGAATAACCAAAGACCTACATACAAACACCCGCGAAAACCTCAGAAAATATATATATATATATATATATATATATATATATATATATATATATGTATGTATGTATGTATGTATGTATGTATGTATGTATGTATGTATGTATGTATGTATGTATGTTTAGGAATATTCATAACTAATCTATCCTTTCAAGGGCAGTACTATCTTCTTTCAAGGATAGCATTATCTTTCAAATAAATAGATGGCAATGCCATATCCACAATCAACTTCTGCTCTTGTTAGTCATAATGGCATTAATGTAATAGTTTAAAATTATATTCCCCTTGGAAACAACTTTAGGAGAAATGAAAAAAATAAAAACCTTCACAGATTCTCAAAACATATGTTATTGGAAATGAATATGTGGAGAAATTCTACACAAGTAGAATTTCCAAATAAAATCATTTTTCTTTTTTACAATTTGGCATTTTGCTTTAAGTCTGAATGTCACTGCAATGCATGCAAGCTTTGTAATAAATAGCATAAATGTCAAAGCACCTAATAAGCAAATAAATAATCTTGATTTGTTATGCAGATGGCACAGATATGGAAAATGTAGCTGTGAAAACCCCAGAACTGCAATTTTCTCTGCAAAGGCTCTCTTGGCTGCACACTTGGTGAATTTATGTGAACTGTATACAGTGCTGAGACTCTTTTATGTAGCATGTTTCTCTGGCTGAAAGCTAAAAGAGGTTAGGCTGAATCTCAGTGGATCAATTAACAGAGGGACCTGTCCTTCAACAGAAGAAGATCTATTTCAGGATTTGCATATCACTGGGAAAAAATTACAAAGCTGAGATAAATACAAGCCCGATAATAACTCACTGCAGACTTGGCTTCATTCCTAGATTTCCTTGGCTGTTTGTCCTAATAAAGTGTCTCCATGGCACTTAGGGCAGGAAGGTTATTAGTAGCTGTCAATCAAAAGCAAGAGTATGTGTCGGCAGGAGCAGGAAGAGAAGAGAGGTGACATTCATCTGCTCCTCTCCCTTATATATTGGGTGTAAAAGTCATTCAGAGCAAGTGGTTAAAAAGAGAGGTCCTTCTACATCCCCAATGGAAGGAGGAGGGGAAGAAACTGCCTTGGTAACCAACAATTTAATAATACAGCCGCTTATGTCAATCATTTCTTCCTACTTTCATTGATACCACGATGTTTATTAAGTGCCAGGACTATGAAGGACATATATAAAAGAGCACTGAGGCACATGGAGAGTGAGGTAGGGGAGACTAAAATAGCTTGATTTATCTAGTGCAAGCTGCAAATGTAGCTTGAAGGAAGATTTGATTGTTGCTGAAAAGGGAAAAAGTTTATATGGTATTCTTGCAAAATATATCAAAAAGGAAGAGGAAGGAAGGAAGGAAGGAAGGAAGGAAGGAAGGAAGGAAGGAAGGAAGGAAGGAAGGAAGGAGTCTCATCAGAAATCCCAAATGTAACTTCTCATGTATCTTTGACCCAGATATTGTAACTTCCTAAAATTGATACCCCACACAAATTTATATAATGATTAATTAATGCTGCAAAGGTCTTTAATTTGCTGTACTGTTTTCTTAATTAAAGTATGTCTATGGCAAGAGTACATCTTCTCACTATATGCATATTTTCACAAGTATCAGAGTCCATAGAGTGCTAATTGATATCAGGGTCTCTAGATAATACTTTACTAAATGAAATGACAATTATAACCAATTAAAATTCACTTTACATACTACTTCACCTATTTGGAATGTATTATGCATGAAGGCAGAGAGCACATTGCCTCATTGCTCTGGTTTGCATGAGTCTGTGAGACTGATGGACAGCTGCAAGGTATTTCTTGAAAGCAAAGGGTTAGGTTGCTGCTTTTAAAAACCACCAAGTTATTCTCATATGAGCGGTATTTGTCTGTATGTCTGCCTGCCTATCTGTCTATAACAATAACTCTTTCGAATTACACCAACACATAATTGCATAACTATATTTTTATTCCTTGGATATTTTGGCTTGCAAACAATGGAGCTTGATGGGGATCACTTAAGCAATTAGGATATGAGAATAACAAAGTTCAGTTCCTAGAAGATGCAAGACTGGATGAACTCACTGGAGTACATTCTTTAAGGAACATGCCTCTACACTGATGAGCTATCACATATACATATTGGTTGCTTTTTCCAGATTTCCATAGAGTAAAACAATTTTTGATATCTCTCAGATAACAGTATGTATTGGAAAACTAAAAGTAATTTGGTGCTTGCTATTCTTTAAATTCTGTTAAACTGGGTCTTTTTCCATGTAAATTCAAGGGAATAAATTTCATTCCAGCTCCTTGGACATTTGATTTATTAAATGATGCCAGAAGAGCATATTTTATGAGCCAATCTCCACCTGTGAGTCGCTGAATACTTATCCAAGTAATTATTTAAATTGCTTGATCCAAGAAAAGACATTCACACTCACTCACATGCACAGGCACACACAGACACACAGACACACAGACACACACACACACACACACACACACCCTTTCTAAGCTGCACTAATTTTTGCTTCCTAGACGGCACCATCTGTGAACCAGGTTTGGGCAAGGAAGTCATAGTCCATAGCAGCCCCACAGCTGTGGAACTCTCTGGTCCTGGGTGCTTGCCAAAGACATATTTCAGAAACATTTACTTAGCCTGGCTTTAGGTAATAAGAGCTGAGCTTTCCATATTCGCCACGTTCAATATGGCATCTTAAAACCCACACTTACACTTCTCTGTTTATATTTTGGTTTGAAAATGGTGATACAAAACACTGACCTTTTTCAGAAAGGGCCATGATATGGAAAATCAAAGCATTGTTAAAGCAAAGCACAAAGATTTGAATAGCATAGCAGTTTTCCACTGTTAAGAACATTGGTTCATTTTTGCTTTATATTTTTATCACTGAATTCACACAATTTAGAGCGCGGCCATGCAACCTTTGTAACTTTTTGGCCAAAGTTTCCAGAAAACATTGGCCAAAATAATAAGGTTGGGTAATCTACATTCATCCACCTACAAACTTTCTTGAAACCTGTCTGGGAGGGCATTATGTAGTTTTTTTTCATCATCATTCTCATGCAGTAGAGTTGATCTGCAGGCTGCAAGCAACCAGCTCTTCTTCCAAAAACATTGGAAAGGTAGTAACTTCATTTGCAACAAAAAAAGAAAAGAAAAGAAAGAAATGCAGTTTTACTCTACTAAAGAGATAGTGCTGCAATATTTGGCTGGGTATATGAAAAAGAAAGATGATGTATGAATCTGCTCTTCTGTAGGACTGTATCTGAGTTCTGGGTAAGCATTTGAACTTGGTTTTTGGGCACCTTTTTTAAAACTCTAAATAGTTTCATATCCTATGTGCTAGAGTTTTCACAGCCCTCTTCCTTGCTATCAAGAAGCCAGGGGTGAAATTCAGCAGGTTCTGACAGGTTCTGAAGAACCGGTAGCAGAAATTTTGAGTAGTTTGGGGAACCAGCAAATAGCACCTCTGGCTGGCCCCAGAGTGGAGTGGGAATGGAGATTTTACAATATCCTTTCCCCAGGAGTGGAAAGGGAATGGAGATTATGCAGTATCCTTCACCTGGAGTGGGGTGGGAATGGAGATTTTGCAGTATCCTTCCCCTGCCATGCCCACCAAGCCACGCCCACCAAGCCACACCACACCCACCAAGCCATGCCCACAGAACTGGTTGTAAAAGAATTTGAATTTCACCACTGGACCAAACATGCAAGGAAGAATCTGACTTCTCCCAAATTTAAGGCCAGGCAAGGTACTCTTAAGCTCCTAGCTGTGATAAAGTGACAGAAGAGATAATTGGTAAAAGAAATTGGCCTGTGCAGAGGTGAAGTGATGGTCCTCATCAAGGTGAAAAAGAAGTGATGTGATTTGCCTTAATGATGTGCTTTGTGTTGTCTTGTAGACTTGACCAGCACTTAGAAATAGCTGGAAGAAGTTTCCACGCCTGTGCAGGGCATGGTAAAAACCTCCTTTAGCAATTGTAACTGACAGAAAAGGCAGTTAAAGAGATAAACCAAAGTTACATATCCTCGCTTCACTTCACTCTTATAGGCATGGGCACTTTGGGGTTTTGTGTGTGTGTGTGTGTGTGTGTGTGTGTGTGTGTGTGTGTGTGTGTGTGTGTGTAAAAGAGCTGGTGGGGTGTTCTCCAACCTTCTTAGCTGTGAAATGCAACTTTAAGAAGCTGTGCTGCTCAAAAAAAAGAAAGCGGCTGTGGTTTTTAAAACCTCTGTATAGGATGGAGAAAAATATAAGATTTCTTACTTCCCTTAATCCATTTCATGGCAGTTCAATTCAGCTTCTCTTCCTAGTATATTCCAATAACAACTTGCAGCTGATTGTACTAACTTGCTCAGTTATATAGGAAGGTCTTTTCTGAAAATATTTTAAGCTTCTTTATAGCCTGAAGACCTGACACAGGACATCTGGAAGTTTCAGAGATAGAGGATAATTATTGGTAATAGTTGATTGGCAATAGATTTCAAATAAATAATTAAAAAATGATGTTGCAGCTGCAGTCAATTTGTTACAAATATGGAAAACAAACACATGTATAATGCTATGATACCTTTCATTTTCTCAAAAGAAATACAATTTTTCACTAATAGTCCCTATCACTTGAATCTAGCCAATAGATGGCCATCACCGCCATGATCTTCCTATACTTATTATACATTATTTATATTTACACATTATATAAAAGAAGTATAGGTTAGAACAGTGGTTCCCAACCAGTGTGCCGCGGCACTAAGGGGTGCCGTGAGATCTTTTGAGGGTGCCGGGAACTTTTGAGCTACGGAGATTTTAAATATCTATTTCCTTATAAGGGTGCCGGGAACTTTTGAAAGGCTTTCCAAGGGTGCCTCAGACAAGAAAAGGTTGTGCCTCAAACAAGAAAAGGTTGGGAACCACTGGGTTAGAAAGAGGACATCCCATATCTAATATAATTTTTTATTGGCCAAGTGTGATTGGACACACAAGGAATTTGTCTTGGTGCATATGCTCTCAACGTACATAAAAGATACGTTCATCAAGAAACATAAGGTACAACACTCAATGATAGTCATGGGATACAAATGAGCAATCAGGAAACAATATCACTATAAATCTTAAGGATATAAGCAACAAAGTTACAGTCATAAGTGGAAGGAGATGGGTACTGGGAACGATGAGAAGATTAATAGTAGACTTGATTAATATCTAAATCAAGATATGTTCATTTTAGGAAAAGCAAGAATCCTCACTATTTTTACTACTATTCTAACCAATACTGGGTTTAAATTTAAAATAATTTTTGACACCAGCTCATAAAATGCATGAAAGAAACATTGAGAATTCAGTTTTATGAACTACAGGTGAATCCTAGAGTCATTGTTCTAATGTTGCTTCCTTCCTTTAATTCTGTTAAAGGTAAAATGCTTAGTAGTGGTCAGTAAGAGTGTTAAACAGAAGCTTGTATTTATTTTTGCATATGTGAAAAACCTGTTTCCATTATTTGAAATTGTTGAGCATGGATATGTTTTAATTTTGGTTTAAGCAAAAATTTGTCCACCAGATGGTTCTTAGGTATAAGGTAAACGGTGCTGTGGTTTCATATTTGGCAATTGCCTAGATTGATGTTTCATTAAGTGATTTTTTTTTTCATTTAGCTAACTTGTTTTGTGCATTAAACAAAGTGCCAAGCAGACAAATGTAACCAACAATAAGCTATCCAATAGAATTCAACAAACTGTTCGGGTCATTAATATAATTTGTTTTGGCACTGTTACATTTCCTAGTACTACTTGGAGTAGTTTGCTGGGCACATCAATTTGTTTTCAGCTATTGTGAAATTAGGTAGCTTGGCTTTCATCCAAAGCCCCCTCTCAATTTGCATATCTTTGTTATCATTTCAGGTTCTCAGAACATACTGTGGACTATCACACCATCTGCACCAAGATCCTCACATCCAAACACAAATTAAAAATGAAACTGTAAAATTTGCAAGGAAACAATACAGACCTTTTATCTCATTCTCCCTCTGTTCGTTTTCAAAAGAGAAACTTGCTTGTAGCCAAGCATAGCTAAAAAGGCTTTTATTAATTGGACTGGCATCAAGCATGCATACATAAAATTGTTTATTTTTCCTCTATAAAGGGGTTGCCTGACATAAAAGGGTCTTTGAAGATGACATTCAGATTTTGACATTTGCATGATATTGTATAAATATCAGAGGTAGGAGACTTCTCTGACAAACCAGATGGGTCAGAAAAAGCCGTCCCATTGATAGATATTAGTCTTTTACTTAAAGCATATTAGTGTCTCCTCAAAGCTATGAATTATGAGACACTTAAAACAAACACAATTTTCTCACTAATCATGGCTTGGTTACTTCATTTTTCCTCCTCCAAGCCAGGAAGGGGGATTGAGAAAAATATAAAATAATATCATTATTCTGGTACTCCCCCCCTTGTAATTCAATTAAGATCAAACAATAAAAATGAATCTCCTCTTTTGATTGCCATAGAGATTAAATCTTATTGCCAAACTTCCTGCTTCTCAACTGAACTCATTTTGGCTGCAGACATGGGCTTGGTCTATTGTTGAAATATGAAAAGGTAGTTTAAACTTTATAGTCCATCAGCATTTGATGAAAGAGAGACTATGATTCCTCATTCTAACGTAATTCCTATTTCAACTTGGCAGCCCAAAATATTTCAAGCAGGGCTTAAAGGAAGGTCTGAGAGACTGTCAAGTATGGAATGGAATAAACATTCATGGGAAGATTTGCTTTTGTTTTCTTGTTGAGATTTCAAAGGAAATAAGAAAGAAGGGATTTTTCTCCTTTTTTGGGGGTGGGGGGGAGATAGATAAAACAAGGTTAGTCAGATTGACTCCACATGGCCCTCAGAAAGGCCTCCTGCATTCATTATCCCAGATAAAGGGCAAAAGTTATCTCTTCCTTGCTGCTGTATAAGGACACAGGAAGAGAGGAAGAAAAAAGGAAAAAAAGGTATCAGAGAAAGAAAGCCAAAAAAGAAAGAAAAAGAAAGTGAAGAAGGTAAAAAATCCGCTTTGGCTCAGAATAACAGTCATTCTATAGAAAAAGGGCTTTCTCTATGGTGGCTCCCTCCCTGTGGAATATCATTGGAGATAAGATTGAGCCTCACCTTGATAATTTTCTGGAAGACCTTGGAAATGTAGTTTTGTCAGCAGATCTGAGTTTTCCAGGTTGATATGCAGTGGTGGGATTCAGCCAGTTCGCACCACTTCAGGAGAACCAGTTGTTAATTTTCTGAGCAGTTTGGCAAACTGGTTGTTGGAAGAAATCATTAGGCCAGAGAACCGGTTGTTAAATTACTTGAATCTCACCACTGTTGATATGGACCCACTCATGTGATTGGAGTGACTGTGTTTGTTGCCTCCATGTGGGGTTAGATGGGATTTTTTAATTTTGTGGAGTTACCGCTTGTGAGGTGGGTGCCCATATAAATTTGTTTAATAAATAAACAAACCAATTACTGAGAATCAAGAGAAAAACAGATAAATTATGGCACCATGGCAATTACTTCTCTGTGAATAAATATGTGTGGCCCATAAGTACCAAAGTGCCATTTCTCAATGTGAAGGGCTTCATTTGAAGACCAGGGAAAGGGAGATGGAGAAACTCATGCAACGTTTCAAGAGATTATCCTAATTGCTATAAAACAAGCATCAACTAAGGCAAGATTGTCATATTATTGTGCCATTCTGCCTTCTCTAAAGGACCAGATGTATAACAGAAGGTCTCAGGATATACCGTATAATAATGGAGAAGGGTAAAAATAAATACAAAGAAAATGGAACATCCTGTGTGGGTGTGGTCCTAGTCTTTTGTTCCTGAGCTCTGGTGTTGTGGCCTCTGGAGTTCTGTGTTGTGAAGTCTTGAGCAGATGGCTGTGATGCAGCATCCCAGGTTTTGGTTTGGCTCCGAATCTGAGGTCTTGTCATGTGTTCCTGGCATGTGTCAGCTTGCTTTTTGTGGGGATCGGAGGGGGGTGCAGCAGCCATTGGTGCCAGCATGGGCTTCTGAAGGTGGCTGTGTTTCGTCTGTGGGGTGGGATGGGTTTGGGTTTGAATCTGGTAAGGATGATTGGTGGTGGCGTTGTGTGTTATCCTGGGTCTGGTGTCAATTTTCGTGGCTGGGACTCATTTGTTGACTAAGGCTAGTTTCCAGATGTCTGGTAGGTGGGAGGTGTTGTTCCGTTTGTTCATGTTGTGGGGGTGTTTCTCTATTACCTCCTCCCTTTTCCAGCACCTTAAAACCACAGGACATGAAATTGATTTTGAAGGAACCAAATTAATCTCCAAAACTGAACACTATAACAAGAGAATAATTATGGAAGCCATTGAAATAGAGGCTTTCCTTGAGCCTCCAGGAAGGTGAAAATAGCCTCTCCAGACTCTGCAGGCCCTCTGAATCAGGCCCATTTTTGCTTTTGGTGTTAGTGAATCCTGGATTGAGCTTCTGAAGAGCTAATATTTATTGCTTTGCCTGGTGAAGTTAACAATTATTCATTCTGATTTTTTACCTAAGATATATAAATTGCAAGGCCTAGGATTGCAGTCTCATAACTCTTCTTAACTTAGGAAAATTAACCTTTTAGACTTGATTTCGGATGGATTCACAGGGTGTTAAGATCATCTGAGCCAAAATCTGGCAGCCAAGTCACAACCAATATGAAGTAAGCCATTTTTAAATTCCCAAAATTCCCTTTAAAATATATATATATATATATATTTTAAAGGGAATTTAGGGAATTTAAAAATGGCTTACTTCATATTGGTTGTGACTTGGCTGCCAGATTTTGGCTCAGATGATCTTAACACCCTGTGAATCCATCCGAAATCAAGTCTAAAAGGTATATATATGAAAAATTTCTTATTTAGGTAGCTGTTGTTCAATTTAATATAACTTTTCCAAAAAAGAATAAAGGGAACTGAGCTAAAATGACAGTTCAGTATAAAGTTTTAGGTAAGATTGGAAAAAGAATGAATTAAATTAAATTAGAATATAGTATTGGTAGCAACTTAGCAAAAGACTATCTTAAATAATAAAATAGCTGGAGCCTAGTGGATGATTTAATTATTAATTATTATAGGAATAGAGCAATTTTGCATTCTAAAAGTAAAACTAGAATGTGTATCCATGTAGCCAAATACAAAAATGTGTATGTGTTTACACATACACACATACACATATCCCTTTGAATATTCTTTGCCAAAGCTACCCATTATCATTTCCTTCCCTCCGTCAAACTTACTCCTGCTTTGATTGCAACCTGCTCCTTTCTATTTGCCAATTATTAGTAAAAAGAAAATCAAACGGTATATACTGGAGAAATGACCATGCAAGAAGAAACATTCCCCTAATGAACCAGCCAATAACTGTGTAAAAAACAAAACACACACACACACACAAATCCTCAATTCCCCAAAGCATATTTTAGGGCCATCTGGTGAAGGGGAGGAGAAAGAAGCAGCTTAATACATAACCTGACCCAGATGGAGGACAGAGTCTATGGGATTCATCTCATAGAGAAGCTCTAAATAATCAACTGACCTGCCTGATTTAGAAAGGATAAATTATCTACTCTTCCAAATAGTGGAAATTTAAAAAAAAAGTTGTACTTATAAAAGAAGGAGCATATTTAACTTGGAATTATTGACACGCAATTGGCTCCTAATGTTTGGGCAGGTCACATCAATTTTTTTCTCCTACTTTTTGTCAGATTAGCTGCAGGTCTAAAAGCTTCTGTCTAAGCATCAAGGAATCCATACTCTTCTATGCCTCTGTTTAACAATCTTAGAGTACTCAAGCATTTAAATGGTTCTCCTTACTAGATTAGGTTCAGAATGTAATTTGAGATGTAATTAGCTCAGTCCCAAATTTACACCATTTGTGAACTAATATATATACACGGGTCGTTTTTGCACATGTGTGCACATGCACAGCTAATTGAGCGCAGCTCATATAACAATTGTGTACTTTTCATTATGTATATTTGGTAATCTGAAACAATGTTCCACTTGGTTTCTCTGACCCTGTACAGTATTATATGTAAATTCAGATTCAGTCATGCTTTAAAGAGATGCATTGAAATCAATAGGATTTATAGTAGTCATAACTAAGTAAAATCCTATTGATTCCAGTAGGTTCTCTTTAAGCATGATTAAGTTCAGAATCAATGCAATAATTCAAATGCTTTTGTATTTGAACATATGTATTTAAACAAGCACAGAAACCAAGACTATTGTATACATCTTTACCCTGCTGAAGTTGCTTTTCTCAAGCTGGATATAGATAATGAGAGAATTCAAAACCTATTGGGCATTTAATCTTACCTGATTTCTTAACATATGCAATGTGCCAAAAGCCCTGATCCATATATATTTTTTTCTTTTATCTGATGAAATTTATGCAACAATAAATAGGTTAAGGTTCCACAAAACTTTTCTTCATCTGTAAATCACCGAGTATCATGTTCAAATATAAACGTTATATCGTAATTTTGCATGTGTAATATTTACAATAGCACTTTTTACATTATCTGAAAATGATCCTGAAATTAGAGTAGTAGTAGTAGTAGTAGTAATATTAGAAATGGCAGTAGAAATACCAGTAATAATAATATAATTCTAAAAATTTGAAGACTTAGTGAGTTAAACTGCTCAGTTACAATAAAAATTCCTCTTTGGTTCTATCCTTTGTATAAAGAACAAGCAGAACTACTTCTAAAGATAGAGACAAATGTTCTACAATGTTATCCGCACAAGCTTATTTTCTGTTTAAAATTCTGATAGCACCAGGTTAACATTTACAATGAAAATATGAAATATGGCATTGATCTCATAGCCTGGAACATCTGGCATGCAGTTTAACATAATAAATATAACTTTGATGAAACTTAACATAATTAAACAAAAAAACGAGGCTAGGGAAATTTCCAAAGAGAGAAAAAGAGTAAGCTTGGAATTTTTGAGCTGTTAGAGATTCCCTAGTGAATAAAAATCTCTGGTGCTAGTTCAGATTTTGGGGCAATTTGCAAGAAAAGCATTTTTGTTTACCTGAGATTTGCAACACAAGAAAATCAAGCACACAGAAAGAAGCCACCAAAGGCAATGCAAAAATGAAATTTATGTTACTGATTCAAGCAGTAACTTGGTCTCTGAGGCTTTTTAAACTAGAATATGTAAAACAGGACTACACCATTTTCTCTGGGCTATATACAGTATTTGATTTTTGACTTGATGTGACAGGCTTTGCATTCTAAAAAAGTTGTAGGTGAATCCAGAATGAAATCTACATTTTTTTTTCAATCTAGCACAGTCTCATTAATATAATTCCTAAGGCTGTGTTTGGTAGCATATGGAAATGTAAACAAAGCATCTTTTTAAAACAGCTGTCCCTTTTCTGAGGAACAAGAACACCTTGGAGACAGCAGGTGATGTGGCCTGCAAAGTTTGTTCTACTTCCAGGCAGTAGACATGAAACAGCAGCAATCCTGATAGTTTTCCTTCTTCTAGCACAGGAAGAAAAGACCATTTGAAAATTACCCACAATGTACTTGGGATTCTGATAAAATATTGAGCCTTGAATGATAAGGACAACCGTGATTGGGAGGTCATGATCCATTTGGCTTAAGAAATTGAGAAGGAAGAAGAAAATGAACAGCCTTCTGGAGAGAAAGTTCAATAGATGACAATTCTCGAGGTTAGAGCCAGTTTGTTATAATAGTTAAGGAAGCAGGCTTGAAATAGGGAGACTGTGAGTTCTAATCTCACTTTAGGCATGAAGCAAGCTGAATAACTTTGGACTAGTTACTCTATTTCACAGGTGTCAAACTCACCACATCATGTTGATGTCATGTGACGTATCACAATGTCTTTTGTCTTTGCAGAGCTGGGATGGGCATGGCTTGAGCATGACACATCTGGCCTGCTGGCCACCAAGAAGCAGCCAAGGAGAAACCACTTCTGAAAATCTTGCCAATAAGACTGTCGCCAAGAGTGAAGAACACACATGCACTGACCTGACTACAAACAAGCAATTCATTGAAATATTATTCACTGTGCAGTAGAGGGATAATAATTGCATTCTGGATATTATTGTGGAACAAAACAGTAATGTACTTTTCAAAAAACATATATTCCAAAATTGCAATATAGTGTCCTATCTCAAGAAATGCCTTTTCATTGCTGGAGGCAAAAATTCCCATCTAGAATGTTAATAACCTCCTGCTGGATCATACTAATGACCCATCTAGAATCAGTTTCAGTAGTGGTTCATCAAACAATCTCTACTGTTTGTCCCTCATCAATTTCCAATCACAGATATCATTCCTTGGAATGAGTAGACTTAATTTACCCATAATCAATAAAGACCACCTAGTGATACAATTTTCAGATTTTTTTCTAAAATTACTGCTTATGTTTTACCACTAAAATATTCCATATCTCATCTGCAAAACTCCACAGTACCATTAGATGGCAGTAAATAGTCACACAATACTCTTACTACTATCTAGGACTCACCAATATTTCTGTCGCTCAGAAATTTTATAATAGTGACTTCCAGAAGCTCAACATGCACTGTATGAATTAAACATCTAAATATTATATTCAGTTAAATTTTATGGGACCATATAATGATGTTCCTAACAGGTATTGTGAGAGAGAAAGATAATTTCCCCAACAACATGCATGGACTAATAAATCTGATTTTAACCTGCTATTTCTCCCCCCCTCTTTTACATACATAGGCAAATTTGTGACAGTAACAGAACTATACAGTTTGTGTTGGACACAATCTGCCTGCTTGCTAGACTTCCACCTTTACCATCAGACAACTGGGCCAGTCTAAAGCTGACTCTGGATGGAGGGCTGAAACAACAGAATATTAATGTTCCTTTAAGAGCTGTGAAATTGCCTCTAGAATAAGCAGTTCATCTGCAGGGGAGAGGAATGAAATGGGTATTTGACAGACAGCAAGTAGGAAAGAGCAGCTGGTGATCTGCAAGAAACTGAGGCAGAGGGATCAAGCTGAGACTTGGCTGAAGGTAAACCAGCTTGGGATGAAGAAGCCTCTCTAGGGATCTTATGCCGGACAGCTGAACGGCTGCCTTGTGGGAGTGCCTGTTTGTTGCCACTTATGCCCTGCTTGTACATTTATAATTAAACCAAATGTTGCACATTGGAATCATAGATCTCCAGTGCTTTCTCATCCAAAAGAACTTAACCGGGTTAAACCAGTAATGTTTCATTGCATGGCAACTGGGAAAAGTATTAATCATGATTATGCAGAGACATAGAAACGTATGCATACTTGTATTCACAAACCGCCTCTGCTTTTTTGCAACATTTCACATTTCTCTTTTCGAACTGTCCTCCTTCTGTCATCTAGAGGAGACACATTTGGTGCAAAGATTTCTCTTGTAACTTTATTCAAAAACCACACCACAGGGATTCCACAGCAAATGCTGATAAACCCTTTGCATGGACAAGGGAGAGAGTTTTGGCAGAATAGTTTGTGCATGGAAAGATGCCAGCACAAACTGGCATCTTTCATTGAGAATGCCAAATCATTGAGAATGCTCTGGGAACCAGGATTGGGTACTGGATTTTGTCTAGGCTAGTAGCAGATTCCTAGAAGCAAAAATGGCACTGGTGAAGAAGTGAGAGAAGTTGGCTGGTTGTGGACCAGCTGTGGATCATAGAAGAAGTGAAGGAAGAGCAATCTTGGTTTCTGTGCAGATAAGGGGAGGAAGATAAGGGGAGATAAGAGATAAGGAGGGGAAAGAATTAAATGGAGGGGAATTTGAGGGGGCAAAGGTATGCAAAAAAGAAGAACAGTGGAGAAAACCAGAGGGAGATCTCGATGACGGAAAGAGGCAGATGTATGATGATCAAAGTCTCACTAACAATTTAAGTGTGGCAAATACAGGGATGAAATCTGCTACTAGAATGCAAGTATGCAGACCAAGTAAAGAAGATTTGGAAAGTTATACTCTGTGGAAATTGTACTCACTTCCTGAGACTAACAAAAGGTGCAGTTAGGGATATTCTGTTAGCTATCTATAAAGCTGATATGAAGTGTTCTTGGGAAGGATACAGTTATTGCAGTTGTTGTTTTGGAGAACTGTAGAATTGGGTCCTTTTGTAGCACTGTTTCACAGTATCAGCTCCCTAAAAAGTGTTCATTAGGTATCAGGGTTTCCAGTAAAGCCTTGTGTTCCTGCAATCCTTAGATGTTTTCATTGTCAGAGTTTGGACATGAGACTGTTCTGCATAAGTGTCAAGGAGACTAGGAGAGATATATTAGTTAACCCACATTGTTCCATGTGATAGGACCTACAGCTCTGTTTGTGTAATCATGATTGTAATCATAGATCTATATATAATGGATGCGCAATGTTGCTAAGAGGGCCTAGATTAATTAGAAATAAAGTATCTCTCAGTCTTTCTCTTATAGAGAGAGTTGGGCAACCTCAGAAACATAATACCTCTGGAGAGTCAGCTGCTTCATGTACTGCTCTGGTGGTAGCCATATAAGCTACCATAAGGGAAAAAGCTGAGATCAGAATTTCCAAAGCATCTTGATCTATAACAGCTTGTGTAGAGTTCTTGAACTAGATTATGCATAATAGCTTGAAGACTCAGGAACTGATATAATTTTGGACAGAAATGTTTCCCGGTTTGATTTATATTCAGGTTACTGAGAAGTATGAATTTCAGAATCCAAACTTCTGTTGCTCTCCTAGTAATAGAGCAGACTGCAAGAAGAAGACATAATTATTAAAGATAGATATAAATCAGTTTAGCGGCCTCCAGTAGTTAGGGTGGGATTTTGCATAATACTGTATATACAGTATAATTTCAATGTTCATAATTCTGTATGGTGGACTTAGATAGGAATGGAAAATTACTGAAAATTTAGTAAAGGATTTGACATAGGTAAAGGTAAAGGTTCCCCTTGCACATATGTGCTAGTCGTTGCCGACTCTAGGGGGCAGTGCTCGTCTCCATTTCAAAGCCGAAGAGCCAGCACTGTCCGAAGACATCTCCGTGGTCATGTGGCTGGCATGACTCAACGCCAAAGGCGCATGGAACACTGTTACCTTCCCACCAAAGGTGGTCCCTATTTTCTACTTGCATTTTTAGAATAGAATAGAATAGAATAGAATAGAATTTTATTGGGCAAGTGTGATTGGACACACAAGGAATTTGTCTTGGTGCATATGCTCTCAGTGTACATAAAAGAAAAGATACGTTCATCAAGGTACAACATTTACAACACAATTGATGATCAATATATCAATATAAATCATAAGGATTGCCAGCAACAAGTTATAGTCATACAGTCATAAGTGGAAAGAGATTGGTGATGGGAACTATGAAACGATTAATAGTAGTGCAGATTCAGTAAATAGTCTGACAGTGTTGAGGGAATTATTTGTTTAGCAGAGTGATGGCCTTCGGGAAAAAACTGTTCTTGTGTCTAGTTGTTCTGGTGTGCAGTGCTCTATAGCGTCGTTTTGAGGGTAGGAGTTGAAACAGTTTATGTCCAGGATGCGAGGGATCTGCAAATATTTTCACGGCCCTCTTCTTGATTCGTGCAGTATACAGGTCCTCAATGGAAGGCAGGTTGGTAGCAATTATTTTTTCTGCAGTTCTAATTATCCTCTGAAGTCTGTGTTTTTCTTGTTGGGTTGCAGAACCGAACCAGACAGTTATAGAGGTGCAAATGACAGACTCAATAATTCCTCTGTAGAATTGGATCAGCAGCTCCTTGGGCAGTTTGAGCTTACTGAGTTGGCGCAGAAAGAACATTCTTTGTTGTCCTTTTTTAATGATGTTTTTGATGTTAGCTGTCCATTTGAGATCTTGCGATATGATAGAACCCAGAAATTTGAAGGTTTCTACTGTTGATACTGTGTTGTCAAGTATTGTGAGAGGTGGAAGTATGGAAGGGTTTTTCCTAAAGTCTACCACCATTTCTACGGTTTTGAGTGTGTTCAGTTCCAGATTGTTTTGGTTGCACCACAAGGCTAGTCGTTCGACCTCTCGTCTATATGCGGATTCGTCATTGTCTCGAATGAGACCAATCACTGTTGTGTCATCTGCGAACTTCAGTAGCTTAACAAATGGATCATTGGAGATGCAGTCATTGGTATACAGAGAGAAGAGAAGTGGGGAGAGCACACAGCCTTGGGGGGCCCCTGTGCTAATTGTACAGGTATTTGATGTGATCTTGCTTAGCTTCACCTGCTGCTTCCTGTTTGTTAGGAAGCTTGTGATCCACTTACAAGTCTGTTCCGGTACCTGTAGCTGGTTTAGCTTAGTTAGAAGAATGTTTGGAATGATGGTATTGAATGCTGAACTAGATTTACATGCTTTTGAAACTGCTAGGTTGGCAGAAGCTGGGACAAGTAATGGGAGATCACCCCGTTACACGGCAGCACTAGGGATTCGAACCGCTGAGCTGCCGACCTTTCAACGTCCTAGCCCCTGAGCCACTGTGTCCCTGCACCACGTCCCTGCAAAGGATTTGACATAGCTTTGCTTAATGAGTACACCTTTTCATTTACATATAAATTTATTCTTTAGATTTAATTGTTTCCAGGTATATGCATTGTAACTGGGGAAATTCTCCAAAATAATAGTATAAGAAGCGGTCATTTTGCTGTGTATATTTCTTATGGATGTGTGAAATTTGCTGATGAAGTAGAAGAAGTCCCTGTGTGGAGGATTTAAAAAGACAGCATATGTAGATTCTTATGTTAAATTTTATGATGATAAATTTTATGATGATAAGGCTAATCCAGATTTTTTTTTAGAAATATACAGTGCTAGTTGTGGTAACTGCAACTAATCTGGCTATACTTGCATATAAACCTATAAATAAACATTGAAATTGGGTCCACAATAGATTGCAAAATGTATTAAAATTATTTGGGAATGCAAAGCTGCATTTAGAAAATTTAAGCAGATGTTCTCAGGTGATGCTGTCCTAGAATATAAATGTTTTAAAGGTATAAGTAAGAGAACTGCTAGAACAGCTAAAAGGAATAGTTAGAGGCAATTTTCGGGACATTTATAGATACATTTGTCGCTTTAGTATAGAGAAAGATAAGGGATTGGAATGGAATTAGATATGGAAGAAATATTCCTTTATTGGTACTAGAAGATTATTCTCTATGCACTTCTAATGTGAATAAAGATGGAACTTTGGCAGAAGCTTTCATGAGAATTACCAGTCCAGAAAATTGGTTAGAAAGTTTTGGCAATGACAGTTCTCATTTTCAGGTTTTCATGGTGATCTTCAACATGGCAGGTTATTGAGGAGGAAGATGATTTGAATGTGGATTTCCCTATTTGGAAACTGGAAAAGTGTTTAGGAAATTCTTAAAATAGCTAGATAAGAAAATTCTATGGAATCTCTCTGGAGTTTATATAGTGAGCTTATATGAATTGAATTTGGTTGGAATGCTAAGGAGATGACCTTAAAAAGTGCTATTGTTCCGAATATAAGTCTGGTAAAATTTTCTCAAGTTCATCTGCTTATATGCTAATAGTTCAATTCATGTATTTGGTATGCAATGGAACAATTGATAAATAATAGGTTGATGTTCTCTTTAGAATTGTTGACTGGTGCAAAGTAATGGCATTATGGCCAACGGACAATGAATCATATTATTTAACTGGAAACTGAAATTCGGAAAACATTTTCTAATAGCTGTTTTTTTGAAAAAGCATATGATATGGAAGGCTATTTTAATTTATAAATTAAGTAAGTTGAGTGTATGGGAAAAATATTACAGTAATTTCAGAATAACTGAATTGAAAGAACATTTCAAGTTTCACTAGGTAATGCACGTTCTCAACCACAACTTGGTTAGTCCTGCCTTTTTCAATATAATAATACATTATTTACGTTGAATCTTCTGCCAGGTTAGAGGTAAGTAAGTCTATATGTAAATGATTGTTCTACATGGATTAGATAGAACCCTCTAATTATCTTTGCTTGTTTTCTCTGCATTTTTTCCAGAATCTCAACATTTTTTTATATGTTGAATGCAATATTCCAAGTGTGGTCTTACCAAGGCATTATGAAGTGGTACTAACACTTTACATGATTTTGATTCCCTATTAATTCAGGCTAAAAAAGCATCATATTGGCCACTGCAGCATACTGCCAGCTCATATTTAAATGGTTGTCTGCTAGGACTCCTAGATCTTTCTTGCAGTTCCTGCTATAGAACCAGGTTCCACCAATTATATACCTGTATATTTGTTTTTTCTTGCGGAAGTATAAAACCTTACTTTTCTCTACATTGAATTTCATTTTGTTAGATAGGGCCATAGTGTTCAAGACTGATGAGATCCTTCTGAATCTTGAGCCAAAATCTTCTCAGGTTTTGGCTATTACTGCCATCATAGTGTCATTTGCAAATTTGATGAGTTCCCTTTCTATTCTCTCATCTAAATTTTTTATACAGATATTGAAGAGTACTTGGCCTAAAACACAACGTTGCAGTACCCCACTGCTTGCATTCCTCGCTGTAGATGTAGTTTCATTAAGGACTACACATTGAGTGTGGTCTGTCAGCCAGTTACAAATGCATCAGATGGTGATGCTGTCTAACTCACATTTTAATAATTTATTAAGAAGTAGCTTATGGTCTACTTTGTCAAATGCCTTACTAAAATCCCCACAGCATTTCGCTGATCCACTAATTTAATCCTTTTGTCAAAAAATGAAATAAGATTTGTTTGGCATGATCTGTTTTCGACAAATCCATGTTGGCTTCTGGTTATAACTTTATTTGCTTCTAGGTGTTCACAGATCTATTGCTTGGTGATCTTTTCCAGGATCTTCCCAGATATTGATGTCAGACTGATTAGTTTGTAGTTTCCTGGATCCATTTTTCCATGTTTTGAAGATGGGAACTATGTCAGCTCTTTTCCAGTCATCTGATAGTTCCCCGGTGCGCCAGAATCTTTGAAAGATATGAGTCAGTGGTTCTGAGATCACATCTGCCAGCTCCTTCAGAACACTGGAATGTAATTCATCTGGTCTTGGTGATTTGAACTTGGCTAAGGTAGACAGGTGTTCTCTTACTATTTTCTTGCCTATTTTATTTTTTATTTCTATTCTTTCTTTTACGGTTCTTTTTTTTTTTTGGGTAGGTTGGGCTATTTTTTCCTTTTGAGAGAAAATAGATACAAAGTATGAATTAAGCAGCTCTACTTTCTCCCTGCTGTCCATCACTTTCTTGCCATCTTCGCCCATTAATGGACCTGTTTTTTACATGTTGAAATAATCATTTAAAATTATTTTTGACATTTGTTGAAAGTCTTAATTCCTTCTGAGCCTTAGCTTTCCTGTCATCATCTTAGCAGATTCAGACTACATACTGGTATTCTGCCTTAGTTATGTGTCCCTCTTTCCATTTTTTTATACTTATCCTTTTTGACTTTCAGTTTATCAGAGAGTTCTTTATGCAACCATGCTGGTTTCTCTCTGGGTTTTTTTCTTTTTTCTTTTTCAGCAGTGGACTGGGCTTTTATAATGACATTTTTCAGAGTTTCCCAAGCTTCTTGAGTTTTTTTCCTCCTTTAAGATTTTCATCCATGAAATCCTTCCCAAGCTCTCTCAAAGTTTGTTGAAATCAGCTCTTTTAAAGTCTAAGACACTAGTTTGATTTTGATCTATTGCTTGTGTCGGCATTATATTGAATTCCGATATGACATGGTCACTCTTCCCCAAAGTTCTTGCAACTTAAACCCTTTCTATCATTTCATCTCTGTTAGTAAGAATTAAGTCCAGTATAGCTTTTCTTCTAGTTCCCTCCTCTACTCTTTGGATGATAATGTTGTCAGCTAGTTTCATATGGTACCTGTTGTAGCCACATACATTTTAAGAATATTAGAATAATAATGATTAAAGGGGAAAATGATATTTTTTTAAAAAATTATTAATAATTCAAAATTAAAAACATTGGACATAGATATGACATCATTGGTTCCAATCATCTTCCAACACTTTAAACTAATACATAATATACTAATGATAATATAATAATATATTTCTTAAACCTTATATGTTATTTAAACATAATACTGTATAATAATAATAATTTATACCTTATTTCTATAAAATTATACATATCTATACATACATGTACCTATCTATATAATTCACACACACATTTATCTATAATAACATATATATTTCTAGTCTAACACTACACATTTCAAAAATGATATTTTTTTTGTTGTTGTTCAGTGCTATTAAATTGGACATGTAGCTTGTTTACCTGAAGTGGGATATGTTTGTTTGTTTTGTGGATATCTCTGACATGGATAAGAATGAATGACATTGGAATGAGGAGAAATACATATCTGTGGTCTACAGTATTTAAAAGTGAATCCCTTGAATGTATATTTTGCTATTGGAGTTAGTTACGGTTCCAGTCATAACAGTGGTTCAAAGAATTCAGTATTTGGGAATGTGTATGAAGCTTTTTATGTTGCTCCCTTTAAAGTTTGCAAGAACATTCATTTGTTGCCTTTACCTTTCAATTCTGTCAATGTTCTTAACTCAGGAATAGAATTGGGTTATCTATAAAAGAAAAGTCATACTATCTGATTCTTTGTCAAAGCTTGTGGCTATGGAATGAAAAAACTGGTCAATGAAATGTGTTTTCTAAACACCAAATTGTGGACTTCTGTTGGATAGCAGCCAAAGTGAGTATTCAAAAAATGGGGTGGAGGAAAGTAGATTATGTAGCTAAGGAGATGGGTCATTCTGTTTCAACAGGAAATTAGAGGTGAAAGGCAGAGACAATGGGTGAGGGACATTCTCAGAGAGTTTATTATTTTTGTCTTGGTTTGGCTGTCTGGGTCAGAGGAAATAGGTTAGTATTTTCTGACTCTTGCAGAAAGGAAACTCTTTAGAACCAGAAAGAATATAGTTGGACTATGAGAAATTTGTGGACTAACTAGAAGAAACAATTAATCAGGTCCTTTGAGATGATTTACATTATGATAGTTACCTCTTACTGAGATATTCTGACTAGGGTTCAAGGTCATCAATTTAAAGGCTGTTTTACAGGTCTTATATATATTTTTATGGATCTTTGGGATTTGTGATTTTTGGGGATTAATTGAATTTACAGGTTCTTTCAGTAGGAAGTGGTAGAATGGCTTATTATCCTATTCCCAAGTAAAAGAAGAAAGCTATCTGACTTGATAAGCATTTCATACTGGCCATCTGTCCCACTACTAGCTTATACAGAGAGATACACCACACTAAGTTTGAGTTTAATAATCTCACAGTAAAATGAATTTATGTTAACATGTTTATGTCCAAATTATAGGGGAAATGGTACAAGATCTTGCAAGAGGAGAAAGACCTTGAAGCAAAATTGTCACAGCAATGAAAGATGGGAAATATATAGCTCTCTAGAAGATATACATTTTCAATATTAAAATTTTACTTGAATGTATATAATAAATCTAAGAATTTATCTAATGAAGACACAGAGACATTTTAAACTAAAATAGGATTTTTGTTGGATTTTTCACAACAGTTAATATTTGTCTCCTTGACCATGAATGATACAAAAAAATGATTCTGAATGTGAATAATAGTACTACTGTAGATTCAGTGGCTTTTCTGTGAAATGGTATAAAGCATTTATTTACTGAATATTCTTGGTCTTAGACTTTCTCAGGTTATATAAGGAAATGATTGAAAATGGAATTTATCCTCTTCACTTAGTATAGCATTTATAGCAGTTAAATTGTAAACTGTGGTTTAAATGGTAATTTATTCCAAAATGTAGTAAAATAATTAATTAAATAGTAGTTATTGACCTATTTCTTTGGATAATGCAATCAGCTGGTGGTAAATTTGATATATTTTAAGAAATAAATACCTAAGAAGATTAAGATAAGTTAGGGTAGTGTAAGATAACATAACATAAGGTAAGGTAAGGGACAATATAGGAAGATAAAGATGATAAAGGTAGATAAAGATAAAGATTTTACTGCCAATTAAATTTTCAGACCATATTAGCTTAGTGAAATATGATTTTCCTAAAGAATTTATAATAGAAGTCAAGATTCTCTAGGATCGCCAAAAATCCAAAGTGAAAATTAATGGTGTTTTTGTTATGCACTTTGAACTGTACAAATGAACTGTACAAATGGTCATGAAACAAGTACAAAGGTGTTAGACAAGAATGGCCAATATCTTTTAAATTCTTCTACTTTGGTCTAGAATTCTTGACGTTATTGTAATGCCCATTGATTTCTGCATAATTTGCTAGAATATGTATTACTATTATATGGTGATGATGTTTTATTGTTTATCTCTGAATCTTTACTTTAGGGCTTTGATGCTTTTGATTAATGCCTTTAGTCAAATTGCAGAATATTCTTTTAATTCATTGGAATCAATACTGAAGATAATGACTTTTAAGTGATTATCACTTTTGTATATGTATTGATATGAATTTATCTACTGTTTAGGAATTCTAATTTTAAGGGATATGTCTATATTGAATATGGCTAAACCAAGCTGGGCACTCTTAGATGGAGGTCATTAAATCTTGTATATTAAACTTCCATCTTAAAATAAATGTAATTCCAATGATACTTTACATTTTGCATGGAATTCCTATATTCATATCCACAAAATATTTTCAAAATTCAGTACACTGTTTGATACATCTCTATGGTGATACATCTCTTTAGTTCCAAAACTACCTTTGAAAAAGATGCACTTGTTACTTTAAAGATGATTTTCTAAATCTTGAATTACAGATAATCCTTGACTTACAATCATTTGTTTTGTGGCCTTTCAAAAATATAATGGCACTGAAAAAAGTGAATTATTATCAGTTTTCACACTTATGGCCATTGTAGCATCCCCATGGTCATGGGATCATAATTCAGGCACTTGGCAACTGGCATATATTTATGTCAGTTGCATTGTCCCAGGGTCTGATGACCTGGGGCTGGGCACAGAGGCATCACAACTTGAATGAAGGCTTAACTCCTTTTTATTGCTCCAACTTTCCCCCCAAATTCCCACCATTCACTGCAAGTCCAGGAGCAAAGCTCTAAACACACGTCTGCAATAGTTCCTGGCTGCTATTAGTCCAGAGGAGCAACACAGTTCTGAGAAGAGCCACAGTTCAGGGAATTTGGTTTCAGGGAGTCCTTGTCACAGGAAGAGTTCGCTGGTAGTGCAGCACAACCCAGAGCAGAACTGTGTTGCTGCGAACTCGCACGAAGCCAGGCCATGCAAGCAAAGCAAGCAGACCAAAGCACAGCAAAGTATCCAGATATCAGTAACAGCACACAAGACTGGAAAAAGGCAACACTTGTTCCCGACAAGCACCTCTCCCAATGGTGTCTCTTTAAATCTCATTCCCCAGCTGAGCCTTGTGAAGAGGGTTGGGGCTTCCTCCTCTTGAATAATCGGCTTGCCCTATGCTGATCCTGCCTCCTCTCTATTCTTCAGGGGTCAGGGATCGGGGATCGGGGTGGTGGTGGTGAGAGGTAATTGTTTGTCGCCGGAACTCGGGAGCTCCTCTGCTCCACTGCCTGTCCTCTCTTCCTCAGTCATGTGATCACTGGGTCAAGTGATCAACCTTCCCAGCCAGTTTCTGACAAGCAAAGTCAATGGGGAAAGCAAGATTCACTTAACGACTACATGATTCATTTAACAACTGTGGCAAAAAGAGATTGTAAAATGGAGTGCAACTCACTTAACACCTGCTTTGCTTAGCAACAGAAATTTTGGGCTCCATTCCTTATACTAAATTCATGCTAGGATGTAATTCAAGGAATCTTGTTTAAATTTGGTTTAATCTCTATTGTGAATGTACACTATACTGTACTACAGCATTTTTTTCTGTGATTCACTCAACTCCAAAGTATTGTTATACCTTAAGTGAATTTTAAATCCATATATTATGCATTATTGTCCTTTACAATGTTTTAACTCCACACTGGATATTTTATATAGCTACTCAATGCAGCCTTTGGCAGTATATATAATTATAAATTCAGGTATGTTTACAATACCATAGAGTAGCTACAAATGAATTGATGTAAGAGAACAAAATCCATGTATCCAGGAAACAAAATTAATTATGAACAGGCTGTTCCAAGCCACCAGAATGGGCCATCAATAGAATCTATGTTTTATATTTACTTCTTCAGGTTAGCATCTTCAGGAATTATATTAATAGGAGTGGGTGCAGCATGTTTGAAAAAAAAAACGTGTTTTAAGCTATCACTGATTGAGGACCCTTAATTCAGATTTGCTTTATGTATTATTTTAAATGAAATACATTTTCCCACCATTTAGTTTTTCTTAAATTTATGCTGCTCACACAGAATGTGGATTTCAATTAATTTTTCCTAAGTGACCAGCAAGGTTGAGATACAATGAAATTAACTAACCAAGCTGCTGTCATCAGAAAATTTACTTTGGGGATGTGAGTGTTATGCATAACTGCTCAGATTCAGCTAACAAGTACAAGAAACACATTTGAAATGCAAGCAGGAATAGGCAGGCTGGCCAATTCTGATACGTATTTTTTCCTAGATTAATACCACTGTTAGAATAGTGAAAATAATTTAAGTTTCAGTATTTGCTGAAGAAGATGTAGATTTTTGTTGAATCCTTTTCCATTCAGAAATGTGACTTCTTTGTTTTTTTCCAATTCTGTGTCTAACTTCAGATGAGCCTCAATAACTTCAATTAATTCTCTTGAGAACTCAAAAGCTAGGGACAATCAGATAGGCTTTTGTTATTGGCAAACATCAATAGCACTCATGCACAATGAGATGGATCAAAAGGGAGTCCTCTTCATGTCTTGGTGGATTATTTTATCCTTCCTGCAGGAATGTTACACAACAGAAATAAACTAAATCCCAGCTAAGGCCAGCTCCAGGTTTGAACTGGACCTTGGCTCTCTCTTTGTAAATATTGACAGCAGGAGGGTGGTAATCTGTCCTGAGCAATTAGAAGTGGGCTTTTGGGGAATATGAGGCATTGAAGAAATTTGGATGAATAATAAAGAGCAACTCTTAACCCATGAAGTTCCAGAGGAATTCATCCAAAATCAAGGCAAAGTAAGAATACAGGAGGTAACCATATTTTGAAGCAAAGCAATCCCTGCTACAATATAATTGTCCATTTTTCTTGAGCACTTCTTTTGTACTTCAGTTTTAGAACAGAAATACCAATTTAAGAATGCATTTGCTATTTTGAGGGTATGTTTTTCATGCCCTTTTATCATTAAAAATGTATCTTGTTACGAAATATAAGGAAAAATGCCTTATACCAAGTCAAAAAGGGGTACATCTGACTGAGTATAATATATTCTAACTGGAGCAGTTGTGTTCTCCAGAATGTAGGAGGCCGGTAATTAAACTTGGTATATTTTGTCTGTAAAGCAGAAGCGTTTCCATTCAGCTTCACTTTGAAAACACTAGGAAACCTTCCATAGAGAACAACATTGGAATGGAGGAAAGCCATTTACAGAGTTGATAAAGATAAATGAATATCCTACTTAGACTTGGACACTGTGTTGTTCAGAAAAAGCTTTTTTTCCCCCAACAGTTAATATAGCAGGATTCTATGAATCCTATTGTGACTATGCTGCACAATAGTTCTGAGAGTATCCTATTTGTCCCTATAATTGCAGATTTGTGCCCAGTTACAAACATGCGAAGAGTACAACAATTGATAAAACAGACCTACTTTTTCTGAGGATTATGACGACTGAGCAGCCAAATCTACTAGACTTGAGCAATTAGCACACCAGGTCACTCTTTTCATCTCCAGTGGAAAACCTGGTATACAGATATATCTTTCCATCTGTGATTAATTTCATGGGAAGAATTCCAGGGAAGCTGTTGGCTTCCTAAAATAATATACAATATCAAGCATAAACTGGATAAAAGAAAACAAGCTGATGGCTCATTTAGATGAGACAGGGCTGCATTTAATTATTCAAAGGGCAGATCAGATAATTGCTAGCTGCCCTGAAAGCCATTTTAGAGAAGATATAGGACCTATATCTAATCCATCCATCCTACTGTATAGCATTTAGGATTTCCTTCTGTGCTGGCATAAGAATAATAATGCGCCTCAGTTTCTCTTCTACTTTTTGCAACATATATAATCATAATAGATATTATCCATTAGCACCAGAATAAAGTTTAAACATGTTATTAAATGTTTTAAAAATCAGGTTGTACACAACTTAGGAAAGACATTTTGTTCTAATGCCAGAATAAAACAACTCTATGTAGAACATCAGGGCAAATTGAGAGAGCACAAAGCAAGTTGGGTCAAGTTTTCAGTGTACAAACAGGAGAAAATGACACACACACACACACACCTCTATGTCTATCTTTATTTATCTCTATATCTACAGTATATCTATCTATTTCTGAGCATGTAAAACGATGGAAAATAATGACTCCCTTTCACAACTAAGAAAGAACAGATGGCAATCCATGGTGATTATTATCCACCACCTAACCTTGGAGTGCAAAGGATCTTCTATTGTTTCCTATGTTTTTTTTTTAAAATCAGAAACATGCATTCTGAAAGCTCAACACCAACAAGGACAAATATCATAGAGTTCACATACAAAGCTCAGGACAGAAATCTAAATTAAAATATTTATTGCATGCTAAACTTTACAATCAGTAAGATATAAAATATAAGCGCACCTGGTCAATGAGATTAACAAGTATGTATGTATGTATGTATGTATGTATGTATGTATGTATATATGTACCATGTTTCCTCGAAAATAAGACCCTGTCTTATATTTGTTTGAACCCTGAAATAAGCGCTTGGCCTTATTGACATGCACTCAAAAGCCCGATTGGGCTTATTATTAGAGGATGTCTTATTTTAGAGAAAACAGTGTATGTGTGTGTGTGTGTGTGTGTGTGCACACGCGCACGTGTGTGTGTGTAAAGCTCAAAACAATAGTAATTTATCAGGTAGGCAGACAAACATGGATCATCAAGGGCTCTTCTGTCTGGGTAGGAGTTTCCTGTTTTGAGTATTGACTCTATGCTAAGCTTGGCCTCATGCTGGGTTAGCATCCACCTTCTCTTCCCATTTTTGATGAAATATCTGTCATAGCAAATAAGAATGGCTCAATAACATTAAATTATTACATTCCTGCACAACTTATGCAAAAGATATGGAAAACTCCTAATGATGTTGTTACATTGAAGAAAATAGTTTCTAATATTTATTTTTCTTAAAATAAACGAAGAATCTAAAAAGCTAGATAAATTCCCACTGAAATGTTTGTCATAAAGTAAGAATCTTAATACTTCCTGCTTCTTCATGTTTTACTTTCTAATGTCCCACTTTTGTCCCAGAAATGGAAAGACTCTACTAACATAAGAATTTAGGTGAGTGTAAAAAAAAGTCTTACAAGAAGAGTATGCATGTTTCCATATAGAAATATTTGAGGCTGTTTTTCTTTCACATAATGAAAGGCAAAAGCTTTAGTTGCATTTTTTTCACACAGTAACACACTTGGACTTATGATTCTGCATGTCACGAGAAACATAGCAATTCCATCCCTGTCCCATAGGATGATTCATTATATACCTGTATCCTCTCTTTATACAAGATCTTATTTTAAATTGTTAGATTTTCCTCAGAAAGGTCATGATGTACATAGAAACTTTAATTTTCTTCATAATGAAGAAGGAGAAGGAGAATTATTTAATGTCGGAATCATATTTTAGCAAGATTTCTATTGATTGGTTATATTCTGGTCTTATTATCTAATTTACTGAACTCCACGTTTGGTAAAAGCAAAGGTATATAAATATATACATTCCATCCATGATTGTGAAATATAGATAAAAATAATGTGACACTGAAATTTATACTTAAGAAGTAGGGCACTTCATTGCAATCAATTTTTCATTATGTTTTTGAGATCAATAGCTACAAATAAGATATAAAAACTGTATTATTGATGTGGCATATGTCTGTATAAAATGTGCAATTTTCTCTAGCTTTTCACTTGTGGAAAATTGTATTATACAATTTCCAGCATTATACACATTGGTCTGAAGAGAATGCTTATTAAAATCAATGTAGTGTAAGTCACACTCAGGCATATTTTAAAAAATAGAGATCAGAGGGTTTACAGCACGGGTATCAAACTCAAGGCCTGGGGGCCAGATCCGGCCATGAGGTACTTAGACCTGGCCTGTGGGGCTGCCCTGGAAAGAGCAAAGGATCAGCCCATGGTGCCTCTGCTATCAAAAATGGACTCCCAATCTCCATTTTCAGCTGGGACAGCTTCCTGCAACCCTCTGCCAGTGAAAATGGAACTCGGGAGGCCTGTACGAGTGACACAATTGATGTCAGGCTGGCCGTGCCTATCCTGGCCCCCTGAGATCAAACACAACCCTGATGTGGCCCTCAATGAAATCAAGTTTGACACCCCTGGTTTACAGCAAGGAGGAGGTTGGTGCTAAAGTTATTGTTGGGCTTTTCAAATTTACTTATTTGTGAAGTAGGCTAGATTCATTTCTGTTCTGATTCTATCTACTGTATGGAAGACAAAACTGAGCTCCTTGTTCTAGTATGGTATTGGCAGCCAATCAAAAAAAAGAATAATGACCTAGTTGGTCTTCTAGGGTAGTGGCCACCAACCTTTTGGGCACCAGGGACTGGTTCCATGGAGAGAGGTTTTTCTGCGGACAGGAGAGATGTAGTTTCGGATGCTGCCTGCATCCTGCAGATAGGGCTTTGCTTGTTTACACAGCCCAGTTTCCGGCATGCCACGATCCGATGCTGTTCCACAGACTGGGGGTTGGGGACCCCTGCTCTAGGCATACTGCACAGTTGAGAAGATTTCATTGAATCAAGAGACATTGTACTAGGTAGAAAAATAAAGCTACATTGTTAAGATCAGATCGTTCCATTATTACACAAGGTTTCAGACATTCAAAGTGATGTAAAAGAACCAGAAATATGCACTCTGACCCCATGCGATTCCCTTTTACCCTTTTTGGAGTGGAAAGCCATAAAAAAAACTGCCTATATATAAAATTCAGGGAGAATACCATGATTTGTATGACTGGGAGCTGAGTACAAAATTCCAGATTTGGTTAACTTGCAAGACTTCCTGTATACAATGGGTTCTTAAAAGCCAAGAATGTAGGTAGGGGAATAATGAGCTGATATAGAAGAAAGATTTAATAGAACTGTAAACATAAAATAGTGAATCTGAAAATAATTATGCCTCACTCAACACAGCCACTCAATGCTCTTTCACATATACCAGAAAGACATGATGTTTCTGAAATCTAGATAAGTCATTTAGGGAGAGGAACATTAGACAGAAACTTCCAAGTTTAGGCAACCATCTGTTCCTCCAATGTTTTAATTTTTTTATTTATTTATTTTATTTTGTCACACAGTATATATAAGCATAAGCATGTAATAACTATACAATATATAAGCATATATATAAGTATGAGTATGTAATAACTATATTAATTGGATATAACAAAGGAAAACACTAGGACAGGAACAGTAGGCACGTTTGTGCTCTTTTGCACGCCCCTTACAGACCTCTTAGGAATGGGGTGAGGTCAATAGTAGACAGTTTTTGGTTGAAGCTTTGGGGATTTTGGGAAGAGACCACAGAGTCAGGTAGTGTATTGTGTATAGTGTATGTGTGGTCGATCTTGTAATAATTATTTATTCTTTTATTTATATCTTTCTCTTTTTCAAAAATATAGACTTAAATCCTTTGTTTGGCAAGAGTCCACTTTTGGTTTTTATGTTTTGTTTGCCTTCTTCCCCCAAACTTTTGGTTCAGTTATCTGAGAATAATCCTTATTTGGTATTAGTTTTCAGCCATCAGGTTCTAGCTAGCACCTGCTTTCACTTCCATATACAGGTAGTCCTTGACTTACAACAGTTCATTTAGTGACCAATCAAAGTTATAACATCATTAAAAAAAGTGATTTATGCCCATTTTTCACATTTACGATCATTGCAGCATCCCCATTATCACATGATCAAAATCTAGACAGTTGCAGTGTCCTGGGATCATGTGATCACCTTTTGCAATCTTCTGACAAGAGAAGTCAATGGGAAAACCAGATTCATTTAACAACAGTGTTACTAATTTAACAACTGCAATGATTCACTTGACATACATGTTAAATCGCCAACATGATTGCCAATGTAATTTCCAACATCCAATGACGGAGATGGCACAAGAAGAAGAATGATTCACTTAACATATGTGGCAAGAAAATGTCTCATAAAATGAGGAAAAAATCACTTAACAAATGTAACAACATAAATTTTGATTTCAATTGTGGTCATAAGTCAAGGACTACTGTATACAAGTCAAGGACTACTGTATACAAGAAAATGTCTCATAAAATGAGGAAAAAATCACTTAACAAATGTAACAACATAAATTTTGATTTCAATTGTGGTCATAAGTCAAGGACTACTGTATACTTTCCTCACATCAAAATTTGTTTTGAAACCATCCATGAGTCCTGCAGCAATATCCTCCCAACTTACTTTCTCTCTCGGCCTTGCCAGTAGCAAAGTCTCTATACTATTATAGCTTGGAAGAAATGGACAATAAATATAAACTAGCCCTGCAGTTTGAAGTTATTATATGAACTTTTTATTGCCTGCCCAGTAAACAAGTCTCTGTAAGCAAGGATACACTTACCAGAACATGTAAACCATTATTTGTTATATAGTTGTTTTCTGACTAGAACCTTGTGGAGGCTTACTTCATTTTTGCATGATCAAGAACATATTAGTATAATATTAAAAACATAAACAATAGCTTTGGGTGAAAAAGTCTAAAGACAGACAGACAGACAGACAATCAGTAGGAATTGTGTCAAAGATCTTCATGCTAAATATTAATGCTAAATATTTAACTGAATGCAAAAGAGCCAGTTTCATCTAGTGCAGGGGTGGCAAACTCGATTTCATTGAGTGTTGCATCAGGATTGTTTGACCTCGGGGGGCCAGGGTAGGCGTGGACAGAATGGGTATGGACAGCTCAATGTCACTTATGTCAGGGGTACCCATGGTGCCAAGTGCTTAAGGCAGGACTTCCCTCAGACTCTCCATCTCCTTCCTTCCTTCCTTCCTTCCTTCCTTCCTTCCTTCCTTCCTTCCTTCCTTCCTTCCTTCCTTCCTTCTCCTTCTGTCTTCATTCTCTTTTCTTCTTCCTTCCACTCTTTCCTTCTTTTTCTTTGTCTTTCCTCTTTCCCTTTCTCCTGTCCCTTCTTGGATGCGCAAATGCAAAAGGAGAAACATTGCTCCTTTTGTTTTGCTTTTAGTTTGTTTTGATAGCCCTCTGCCAGGCAAAACAACTCAGGAGGGCCAAGCAGCCCCCCCAGGCCCTGTTTTCAGCTGTGATGGCCTCCTGCCCCTCTGCCACTGAAAATGGAGCTCAGTGAAACAGAACCAGTGAAAATGGCATCTGGGAGAGTGGCATGTGGCCTAGTGGTGGGTTTCAATTTTTTTTATTACGGGTTCTGTGGGTGTGGCTTGGTGGGCATTTCATGGATTGATGGGCGTGGATTGGTGGGTGTGGCAGGGGAAGGATACTGTAAAATCTCCATTCCCTCCCCAATCCAGGGGAAGGTTACTGCAAAATCCCCATTTCTTCCCGATCAGCTGGGATTTGGGAGGCAGAGAATAGATGGGGGCGGGGCCAGACAGAATTTTTACTACCAGTTCTTCGAACTACTCAAAATTTCCACTACCGGTTCTCCAGAACTGGTCATAACCTGCTGAAACCCACCTCTGATGTTGCCCTCCCGAACTCTGTTTTCACTGGCAGAGGCATCATGGGCTGGTCCTTCACTGTTTCCAGGGCAGCCCCGCAGACCAAATCTAAGCACCCCACGGACTGGCCTTGAGTTTGACACCCCTGGTCTAGTGGTTAGGATAAAAAGTGGGAGATTGTGAGTTCTAGTTCTGACTTAGTTATGAAAGCTGGCTGGGTGACCTTGAACCATTCACAGTGATGAAATTCAGGTTTCTGAGATTTATATTTGTCCCCAACTCCTACAGGCTTTTTTTTTTTTAAATCATGTTTAAAATAATGGTTCACTGTAGTCAACCTAGTATTATTTGTTATTGAATAGTAAATATAAGGTGATTTTTTTAAAAAAGCACTGGAGAAAAAGCTCTCATTGTTGGGCTTCTAATCTGAAATTCCTTTTTGCATGACCTACCATGCTGGTTATTTCATTAAACAATGGATTTGGAGTTCAGATCTAGGAAGTGACAGAAGCCAAATTTCCAATCATTTATGTATAGAAATAGCTAATAATAACTTTATTTCTAACATTTACTTTTCCCAAATGACAGCAACAAAGCATTGTCAGATTTTAATTTTGGCTCAGCTCATCGCCTTGCTATCATGTGTCATTTCTCCACCTTTCTTTCATCACAGACTTTAAAATAGTGAATCATGAGCTTTTACAAAGATTCCCATGCACTACTGCTTTTGCCTTTGAATTTCGTTTTATTTATTTATTTATTTATTAAATTTTTATACCGCCCTTCTCCCGAAGGACTCAGGGCGGTTAACAGCCATAATAAAAAACAACAGCAATATACACATAAAACCATAATTAAAAAACTTATTATACAAATGGCCGAATTAAAACATTTAAAATAAAACCCCGAATTATAAAATGTTAAAACATTAAAACTAATTAAAATCCTATTAAAATCCTATGCATTGCTTGGAAGAAACAGGACTTTTTAAAAGGTATGGTGTGTATGTTTCTATATTTGCCACATTGTGTTAATCTTGGTGCTTGATCTTTGGCTATAACAAAGCTTTGTTTTGTCTTGTCTTGTCATTTTGTAAAAGGGCAAGCCCTCTGCCCTTGGCAGACATTTTCTTTGAATATCCAGAACATGCTCTCAAAATGTCAAAAATGGCTGCTGGAATAAAATGAAACACAATCAGGTATAACATAATTAAGAAATGGATCTTAAACATATAGGATATTAAGTGCAACACTTGTTTCTGAAATAATATTAAGTCTTCTTTTTTAGTGCCTTAGCAAAATGTGGAAAAATCTCTGCCTATGATCCCTGAAATACGGTGATGTTTCAGTTAAAGTGAGAGACTGGATATGTGTGAGATTGGTGCTCTGAAGCTGCATGTGTGACCATGATTTGTTATAAAAAACCCTGTAAACATAAACTTGCATCCCATTTCAGTCAGATTTGCAGCATAATTCTAAAAAACTTTGGCTATTTCACTGGCTTCCTCTGTATAAATATCTGTAGTTTAGATGCAATAAATATTCTAACTTGTAATAACAAGTTATTGTTATGTCGTCTTAGTGGTGGAATATCTAGAATTTTAATTATTACTGAAGATAAAATGAGGATTTTCCACAGTAAGGGAAAAAAAGAGTCCTTTCAAATTATTAACCTATAATTGAATACTCTGACTATCACTCAAGCTATTTATTCTGAAATAATCTCATTGAAAGAAATAGGATTATGTGTGATTGACTTGGTAGCATTTAGTTGAGAACAATCAATTCAGTCTTTCAAGAATTTTAGTAATACAACCGTGCAGTTTACTTTTTCAACTTGAAGCAGTTGTAGGGGGAAAAAACTTTCTATGGTAAACTGATTGTTAGGAAGATCTAGTAAATCGTCTGAGAAGCAAAAGCATACTGTTCTTTAAAATAGTATGCTTTTGCTAAGTTATAGCAAAAATGAATAAATATTCAGTGTATTAAACGCTTTTCAAAACTGCACAAGCAATTAAAAACTGTGGCATTTTACTCAACATTTTACACCCAAATCCTTATCCACAGTACCAATAAAATTTTCTGAACGATGTGAAATATTGCAGGACAGTTGTTCAGCATTTGAAATAAAGGAAATTATACAACTGAAGGCAAATTACCTGAAGTTTTCTAAAGATTCCTGACAGGATTTGCTTTTCACTGTGGCTGAGGGAGAAGGGGCGGTGGGGGCATTGCTATTCTTTCTAAAATATTCCCACACATCCCTAAGTTTATTTCTCAAAGCAAAGCTACAAAGGATATGACCTCTTTCCTTCTCCTAACCTTTCACGCTGTTGAATGACCTTGCACACTGGTGCCAGTCAACACAGCTTGATTTGCTATGGTAAGAATAAGATTATACCTAAGAGCCTATGTCATTTCCAGGTTCAATAGGCACAGATTTAAACCTAGTCCTCCCTTTGACCCAATGGATTCTCTTGAACTATTGCACCTTCTTTGACAATATTTGTGAATGAATGAATTCATGACGATTCAAGGTTATTTTAATGATAATAGCCCTGCCCTGACAAAGAAGAAGGGGAAAGGCTAGTAGTTACTGGCACGGTGCTTCTTCACCACAGCCGACTTCCTTTTTGACAGATTGACTGTGGAGTGAATTCCTGTTTATGGTCAAAGGCTGAAAGCTGTTGTGTGTCTGCAGCAGCACTGCTGCTACTGATCTGTGAACATGACATGCCTGATAATATTGCATTGCCATGGCAACAACAAACATAGGGCAAAATTCTATTAGCTAGAGTGACTCAGTGAGTCAAACAGATAATGTGATGGGCCTGGCCAGATCCTTGACAAAAGGCTGATGTGAAAGTTGTGATGAATTAACTTTGGTTTCTTATGTCTTTATGTATCTGTTTATGTACCATAAAATGTACTGTGAACTGCCTATGCAATATATAATGTGATAGAGATAGATAGATGATGGATGGATGGATGGATGGATGGATGGATGGATGGATGGATAGATAGATAGATAGATAGATAGATAGATAGATAGATAGATAGATAGATAGATAGATAGATAGATGGATGGATAAATGATATTACAGAGCATGGTATACATTAGATTATTTATTACTTGAATTATAATGTAATGTGATATGTGTGTGTGTATGTATATGTATGTATGTATATATGTATATATAATATTAGAAGTAGTCATCAACTTACAACCACAATTGAGCCCAAAATTTCTGTTGTTAAGTGAATCACTGTACTTGTTAAAACAGTAACATGGTTGTTAAGTGAACCTGGCTTCCCCACTGACTTTGCTTGTGAGAAGGTGATCACATGACTCTGAGATACTGTAACTGTCATAAATATGAACCAGTTGCCAAGCACCCAAATTTTGATCACATGACCATGGGGACACTGCAATGGTTATAAGTGTGAAAAATGGTCATAAGTCACTTTTCTCAATGACGTTGTAACTTTCTTGTAATGGTCAATAAATGAACTGTTATAAGTCAAGAACTACCTATACTTGTATATCTATTTAGTATTTCCCTATAGAATTATTTTATACCACTTAAAGAATAAAAGACCTCAAAAATAAGAACCACACCTAGAGTCATACTTAATTCTGTTTTAAAGTCAAGTATAAATAGTAAAATAAAAGAAAGATGCTTATGTTTAGCTTTCTTGGGTCAAAGACATGGAACCCTTAACACACTGATGCATTTTGTGCATAATGTGTATTCCCATATTAATCTTTTACTAAAAAATATGTATTCTGTATTCAGTGAGTTTGATTTCCTGGTAATTGTGTTTTTGTCTGCAACCTAAGGTTACAATGGTAAACACTGTAAAGGAATAAAAAATATCAAACACACTGAGTTATGTTCCTGAGTAAATCTGAAAAGATGTGTCGTACAAAAGTGTACTTTTCTTCACAAGAATTAGGTAGGGTACAAAGGAGTTATACTCTTTCTTTCTTTCTTTATTGTATGGTAAAAATAAAATTATATTACCCTTGATTCCAGTTTCCTTTTCATCATACCCAAATTATACCGTAAATATTTTTACTTCACCTCTGCCACTCTATATAATGTATGCTTTTTAAAAATTTAAAATGGACTTTAAAATTTTCTTCTAATATCCTGGATATCTCTTAAAGCTGATACTCTGTATGTAGTCATCCATTGCTCAAAGGTCCACGAGTTCAATCACCAGTTTTAAACCCTTAAAATAAGACATGGATACTTTTCAAGATGCCTACCCAACATTTATAGCATGAAATTATATGGTGAAATTGCACAGAGGATGAGGATTTTGGTTCCATACCTCTTTAAGTTATAGCCTTTGAACGTAACAGGAAAACAGAAGGAAGTTTAAACTTTTTTGAGGAAAAGTAGAATGAAAAGTAAAAATATATTATAAGGAGAAAATTTCTCAGTTAAGCACACTGTTGCCATCCATATAGTTGTGAAATGGTAGAATTAAATTGTGGCCCATGTAATCATTAGAGCCATGATGTTACTTTGATCTTAGATCAAAGATCCATGGAATTCCAAAGAATTCACTAGAATATATAGATGACTATCTTTTCCAAATATCTTCACATGTCCATTATTCTTCCAGTTATGCATGATTTTACTTTCAGAACAATGTGCCTAAAGAATCTCCATGGGAACTGTGATGCTTTATCCACAGGTTCATGATCTAAGCATATTTTTGGAGCCAAACACCATAGTTATAGAGGTCCATAGCATGCTTCCCCGAAAATATGACAAATATTTTTTTGAACCCTGAAATAAGCGCTTGGCCTTATTGCCATGTGCTCAAAAGTCCAATTGGGCTTATTATCGGGGATGTCTTATTTTGGGGGAAACAGGGTATTCTAAACAACTAAAAAGTAACTGGATCAAATATTTCAAAATTCTGTGCTTTGTATATCTTATCAATTGCATGCAAAGTACAATAACAGGGTCAAGAGATTTGATTTTTGTAAATATGAGTGAAGCAATGCATAGGGAAAGGAATTTTGAACTATTATTCTATCACATGGAGTACTTTTCAGTAGTTCCTACAAGGAAGTCAGAACATTTAAATATATCTATGTCTTTTGCAACATGCTTCCAATTTCCAGAAAGAAAAAACTTACAGTATAATTTTAATAAGCGGTATCTCAGTAAGGAAGTTTTAATACAGTATGCAAAAGCTATTAATTCAGTTCAATATATCAGCCACTGCAGATAACATTGCTTTTTTTCAACATTATAAAAATGTTATAGACAATATTTCTGAAAAAACCAAATAAATAAATATTAAATACAAATAGAATTTAGTATGGGAGGCAATTTTAAATATTTGATGATATAATTAAGTCCTGATAATGGTCTTTTATTTTCAGATTAAAAATTCATGAGGGTTTTTATCCTCTTCATCTTTATTAGACACTGTTTTCATTGTAATTATTTGTTACATATTTTTATAAACATCTCATGTTAACAGTTTGAAGGAGCAAAAAATCCAATTAATTGTGATGACTGGAGCATATGGCTCTGCTATTAATACATATAAGAACAAGAGGAGAAATAGGAATGGGGCAAAAAAAGAGAAGGAAGTTTCCATATGGCCTTATCCTTCGACTCCAATCTGCCTCTGCACACAGGCTCTGTGATGCCAACCATTTTATATATAATTCCTGCTTCCAATGTTAAAACCAGTCCTGACTGGGTGACTATGTTTTAATACAGTATTTACTGAGCACCAACTTGAACAAAGACAAGCTGAAGAAGCTCTTAAAGATGAGCTTAAGGAAACTCATAGGAAGTTCATGGAACATTTGACATCCATTTTTCCAATCCTCTGGTCTGCTAGACCTTGTCTCAAGATTCCCTGTCCTGCCATCTTACCTTTTTAGTTTGGGAACCCAGTTTGGGGAAACTCCCTGTTCTTCCAGTGCTAATCCCACCTCATGATTATTCTGTGTGTTGTACTTAAGAGTTTTCAGAGTCTGAATCATCATCTTTCTATGACTTTCTTTTCTTGGAGGGAATCTTTACTTCACTGCCAATTTCAACTTGAATGACCCTCAGAAATCTCTACTAAAATGTTTACCCATCTCACCATATACCAATTAGAAAGACATATTTTATTTTATTTTTGTGTACTTACTTCTATCTTGCCTTTAGTATTTTTCAAATAATTCATGGCAGTAAACATATCCAACACACCTTCCTCCTCTTATTTTTGCCACAACAACCCTGTGAGGTGGGTTGGATCAAGAGAGAGTAACTGGCCCAAAGTCACCTAGCAATCATTTGTGACCAAGGCAAGACTTGAACTCACAGTCTCTGGCTTTCTAGTTTGGTACCTTAAACACTAGGACCAAAGAAGTATGGTTAATTAGCATCATTCAGCAAAAGATACTATAGCTAGTTTACTCTGTTCTACATAGTTCAGTTAATACTTTTTTAAGGTATTTAAATTCTGAAGCATTTAAGGATCCTCATTTACCCTTTTTGAAAATTAAGCTGAGTTTTACAGTTCCACAGATTACCTGAGAATTTAAAAGATAGTCCAGTTTTATTCTTTCATTTAATTTGCTGCTTTTACAAATTGAGAAGATAAACGTTATGAAACTTGGCGCACTTACTTTCATAGAGAGCACAAGCATCTCCTCATTATGCAGCATCTTGGTTAATGTATATCATTTAATATTCCAGAGATAGAATCAGTTGCTCTAGTGGGTAAGACACCAGATTAGAAATAGGATATTGTGAGTTCTAGTCCCATGAAGCCATGAAAACTGATTCTTGGGCCAGTCTGTTTGTCTCTCACAGCCCAATGCATTTCACAAGATGGTTGTTGTGGAAAAAAATAGGAGAAGGACAGTGTGATGGAGATGTTCACTGCTTTGAATTATTTGTAAAATTAATAAAGTAGGAAACAAATATAATAATAATTGTTCTTTTGATTTATATCCTATTGACTACTGTATATATAGGCAACAGTGATTTCAGCTGTGAAATTAAATTTGCTTTCTGATGTTCATATCACCTGTGTGAATTTAAATATAAATGCATACATGGACACAAACCACACACACATGGGCACAAACACATACACAAGGATACAAACAAACACACACAAACCACATATACATATAATGAAGACCCAGCTTGGTGTGCTGGTTAAGGCATCAGGCTAATAGTGGGAGACCATGAATTCTTGTCATAACTTAGGAATAAACCAGGGGTGGGTTCTAAATTTTTTACTACCGGTTCTGTGGGTGTGGCTTATTTTGTGGACGTGCCTTGATGGTCATGTGGCACTGGGTGTGGCTTGGCAGTCATGTGACTGGGTGGGGGTGGCCAATAACAATATATAATAAAAATAATGAACAAAGTATACAAAACAATAAGAGGTACCAAAAACCAATTTTCACACTTTACACACACACAACACAACACAACTGACACACAAATGTAAAAGCAGCTGCATCTCACCCAAAATGCCCCCTGCAACAAGCAGGAACTTCACACAGCCACAAAAAGCTCAAAAACCAACTTTCACACTTTACACACACACACAACACAACACAACACAATACAACTGACTCACACACAAAAAATTGCCACATACAGCTTTGTGAGATTTTGTGTGTTTGTGTAGTTAGAGTGAAACACTACAGAAACACACAAAATCTCACAAAGCTGCACAAATATTTTATTTTATTATTTTATTTTATTTATATTTTTTAGATCAGGGTCTCCAACCTTAGTAAATTTAAGGTTTGTGGACTTCAACTCCCAGAATTCCTCAGCCAGGAAGTCCTTGTAAGTCCACAAGCCTTAAAGTTACTAAAGTTGGAGATAAAAGCAGCTAAATTTAAAACTTCCTTAACTTTTAATTGCTGTCTAAAAACCAACTCTTTTAAAAAAAAATTAACTATTTTTTAATAATTTACTTACCCAATTGAGGCAGGCAGATTGAGTTGCTCACCAAGGAGATGGATTGCAGGGGGCAGATTCAGTTAATATAATATAACAAAAGAGTTGGAAGGGACCTTGGAGACCTTCTAGTCCAACCCCCTGCCCAGGCAGGAAATCCTACACCATCTCAGACAGATGGTTATCCAACATTTTCTTAAAAAATTCCAGTGTTGGAGCATTCACAACTTCTGCAGGCAAGTCGTTCCACTTATTAATTGTTCTAACTGTCAGGAAATTTCTCCTTAGTTCTAAGTTGCTTCTTTCCTTGATCAGTTTCCACCCATTGCTTCTTGTTCTACCCTCAGGTGCTTTGGAGAACAGCCTGACTCCCTCTTCTTTGTGGCAACTCCTGAGATATTGGAACACTGCTATCATGTCTCCCCTAGTCCTTCTTTTCATTAAACTAGATATACCCAGTTGCTAGCTGATGCAACTGATTGCAGAAGCCATGGCTTTGCAAGCCCAAAAGGAGCAATAATTAGGTAAGTGGGGAGGGGACGATTGGGTGGGCATGGGTGGGGGCTGTTGTAAGAGGTTGTAAAAAAGTGATTTTAAAAACTTGTGGTGATCAGGAAACTCATCTGGGATCGCCAGAGGAAAAAAAGGTTTTTTTGACGATCCCAGCTGAAGTTGCCTCATGACAGCCCAGATGATCGCAACCTCTTAAAAGGATTTTTTCTACAAGCTCTTCAGCGGAAGAGCTTGTAGAAAACATATTTTTTAAAGGTTCTGATAATCAGGCAATTGAGCTGGGATCGGCGGAGGAGCCTTTTAAAACCTTTTGTTTTTACAACCTCTTCGGCCAAGGGAACTGGTTAGGGGGCATGGCCAGCTGGGCATTGTTACTGGTTCTGCGAACTTGACCAGATTTTTGCCAGCTGTTCTTAAGAACCGGTCAGAACCAGTAGCAAACCACAACTGGCACAAACCCACGAGGGTAACTTTGGGCCACTCTCTGTCTTCAACCTTATGAAGGAAGGAATGGCAAAGTAAACAGTACAGAAAGTTGCCAGGAATCAAAATGACAAAGCCACCAGTATAACACATAGCACAATTGCTCATAGAGGAATAAATTTCAGAAATTTCTCAAAGTATTAAAAAAAACCAAGGGCAAAATGATAAATAAAAAGTAAAGAAATGCAACCAATTTGAATAACACACTAAAGGGGTTTGATTTTAATGTTCTTCTAAAATGTCTTATATATATAGGTGTATTTCTAGTTGAGATTCACTTCGTACCACCCACCACGCAACCCCAAAATAGCCCTTTCTCGGCATCTGTTAGTTTGATCATTGCAAATGACATAGTTAAGATAAATTTATTTATTAGATGGATTAGTCATCTCACTCCCAAGCACTTCTAGGCAGAATATAGAGAATCAAGGTCTGATGTCTGAAGAGGAAGATTACAGAATAAAATAATCTAGAATTCTGTTGCTTGTATATGGAGTGTGTATAAATCCTACAGATCAGATAATGAATGCCAAATGTATTTATTTATTTTATTTATTTTATTTGCATTTATATCCCGCCCTTCTCCAAAGACTCAGGGCGGCTTACACTATGTCAGGCAATAGTCTTCATCCATTTTGTATACTATATACAAAGTCAACTTATTGCCCCCCAACAACCTGGGTCCTCATAAATTATAAATTATCCACCAGAATTTAATATCCAGGAATTCCCTGGAACCAATCAGAAAGAACATTACTTAATAGACCAGTGATTTGAATTAATATAAAACAACATCCTATTTTCTGAGTATTAGATTTATTTATATAAAAAAATCTACTGAGAAACTCTTCAGTGAAAACCTTGTAGAAATAAATATGAAAGCAACTAAAACTGCATGTGAAATCTGTTATATGACAGATTGTACTCAAAGGATCTCAAGCAGGAAATTCCATCAGTAAAACAATCAAAGGCTATTATAACCATTCTCTATGGTTAGGGATAGGGATCCATTATCACTTTCCTTCCTTCCTTCCTGCCTGCCTGCCTGCCTGCCTGCCTGCCTGCCTGCCCGCCTTCCTCCTGAAATTTTCTTCTCAGGAATTCCAAATTGATTTGCCTTTGCCTGCTTCTCAGGTTGAGAGAGTGGGACTGGCCCAAGACTGGCCCAAGACTGATCCAGCTGGCTTCATGCCTAAGGAAGGACTAGAATTCACACCCAATTTTTAGCTTACTGCCTTAACTATATACAAAATTAGCTCTCAACTTTCCACTAAAGCCTGTTCAGGATGATTGCCGTATTATCTTTTGTTATTCAACCAACTGAAGGTGTAACCATGTGAGATTTTTTGAGATACATTTTGAGATATATAATCACCTGGCTTTAGATTTTCATCTTTAACTTTTAAAAGAACATTTTAAATGTTTATTTATTTGGGCATTAAAAATAATAAACAGTAAGATGGGTAGCAAATAAATTTGATGATGATGATGATGATGATGATGATGATGATGATGATGATGATGATGATGATGATGATACCAAATCTCAAGCCAACATGGCAAAATAAACAATCTACTATACATGGATGACTTAAAACTATATGTGAAAAGCCCCACTGAACTTGAATCAATACTCAACACAGTTCAACTGTTCAGCAGCAAAATCAGAATGAACTTGAAAAATGTGCTATACTATCCATGCAGTGAGGAAAAATAGAAGGAATAGAACTTGGAAATGGAAGCATTGTGAAAGCATTAGCAAAGGATGACGGTTACAAATACCTAGGCATATTGGAAGCAGATAACATATTGAATGAAAAAGTCAAAGAGTCAACATGAAAGAAATACATCAGGAGGGTCCGCAAAATATTAAAATCAAAACTGAATGTGGGAAACATAATTAAAGCCATTAATACATGGGCAGTTCCAGTGATACGCTACTCGGCTGGAATCATTAACTGTACTGTGGCTGAACTGAAAAACCTGGACCGGAAAATGTGTAAACTTTTGAATACCTACCATGCTTTACATCCAACAAAGTGACACCAACAGGTTGTACCTGCTAAGAAGAATAAGGGGCAGAGGGCTATTGCAAATTCATTAAACTGTAGAAGAAGAAAAATGAAGTTTGAATGATTATGTGAACCAAAGCACAGAAAGATTGCTGCAGGCTGTGAAAACAGAGAACATTATAAAAACAACAGAAACAAAGGCAGAATATAAGGAAAAACAGTTGAATGACAGATTAAATGGATGGAAAACCAGAGCTCTGCACAGACAGCACTTGAAAAACATTGAAGGAAAATGTGATAACAACTTGACATGGGCATGGCTTAAGAGAGGAACCATCAAGAAAGAAATGGAAGGTTTAATACTTGCCGCTCAAGAACAAGCACTACAAACTAATGCCATGCAAGCAAAGATACAAAAATCCACTGACAATCCAAACTGCCGACTTTGCAATGACAAAGTTGAAACTATTTCACACTTAATATGTGAGTGCAGCAAAATCGCACAAACTGATTACAAAGCTAGACATGATTGAGTTGCTAAATTAGTCCACTGGTCATTATGTTAAAAATATGACATTCTTGTATCTGAAAAGCCATGGAAGCACAAAGTGGAAAAAATTATCAAAAATGAGACCATGAAGATCTTGTGGGACTTTCAAATACAGACAGATCGTCATTTGGAATATAACATGCCAGATATCACAGTTGTTGAGGGCTGAAGTGTACAGTTTATTAATATCACTGTACCAGGAAATGCCAGAATTGAAGAAAAAGAACTGGAAAAAATCATGAAATATCGTGACCTGGCCATTGAAACTACATGGCTATGGATGAAACATGTAACAGTGATACCCATTGTCATCAGGGCACTTGGTACCATGTCCAAGAATTTGACAAAACACATCAAGAAATTGCAGCTTCCTGCAATAACACCAGCGGAACTACAAAAAACTGCGCTACTCGGAACATCATATATTTTAAGAAGATACTTGGTTGCTACCTAGGACGCTGGCAGCAACCCATATTAACTATTAGTACCAGTCAACCGTATTTGTGACACATTTTTAAATGTTCAGTTGACTGAGTTTCATTTTTAATGAATAAAAGAGATGATGATGATGATGATGATACCATCAGTCAACATCTGACTATCCTAGGTCCTTGAGAAGAACTCAATAAAAATGGATAAAAATACCAAATCCAGTTTGAACATCTGGCTGTGATGAGCCATAATAATATTGATAAATTTAGTTACCAATACTGAAATATGGCTTTTAAATTAATTAGTTAATTGAAGGACACTAATATGAAAAAGTAAATTCACTTTTAAGATTTGTTTAAGTTGATATTATTTTATGTCATTGCACTTCCTTGTAGACCAAACTGTAGAAACCAATAAAGTTTCTTAAAAACAGTTAAATGTACTTGTAAAAAAAATTTTGTTTGCTTTCTACATTTGCATGGAGAAGGAAAAGTAAGCACAATTGTAACTATCATTTTTATTAAGATTATTTATTTTTATATATGCATTTTTAATAAGGAATTTCTATTTTTCTTGTTCAGATTTTGTCTTCATAACAAAGGCAAACAAAGTTCTACTGTTGCTGTACTTAGGCCAGGATGATCCATGTTCAACCATAGTTTAATGTTACAACTAGTGAAAACAAATACTGTCTAAGGATTATTCTTAAGGGTGGGATTCAAAAATTTTAGCAACCAGTTCTCTCCTGGTTGCTGGGTGGGTGTGGTCATGGTAGGCGTGGCCTACTCAACCTTCTGATTGTCCTCCCCAGGTTCTGGAGGCTTTTATTGAGCCTCCGGGAGGGCAAAAACGGGCTCATTTCTGGACTTCTGGAAGGCCTGTTTTTTGTCCTCAATCCTTTGGGAGGGCAAAAATGGCCTCCCCCTGGGCTCTGGAGGCCCTCTGGAGGCTAGAAACAGGCTCGTTTCCAGATTTCTGGAACTTCTAGGACACCCATTTTTCGCCCTCCCAGAGCCTCTGCATGGGCCCTGCACTTACTTGGCATCCAAACTGGGCCATGTGGAGACTCCTGGGAGGGATGATGTGGGGTGGGTGGGGCCAGCCAGTGCTTGCAACTACCGGTTCGGCAAACCAGATGTAAAATTAGCATCCGTTTCTCCCGAACCTGTCCAAACTGGCTGAATCCCACCCCTGACTATTCTATATGTCATGTTCTTCATTTTAAAGGCAATATTCAATTTAATTCCCAGATAAAGATTTAGGGAGAAGTTATCAGCCTTCTGTATTGACTGATGATGCCTACTTTTGTTTATTCTGTTCAACAAAATTATGTTAACAGAAGCTATATGCCTCCTGGTATAGCATTTCTGTACCAATTTCTATGGCAAAAAGGTAAAGCAAGAATCTTGCATACTGGTTCATCTTCCTTGTGAATATGTTTATATTAATTTTATAATTAATATTAAATTAATTATCAGATCAGGTTTGGGGCAACAGGAACCTCAACCCTCCTTAGTTGACTAACAAATCCTTTTCAGTTCCTTTTTTTTTATCCTAAAACAAAAATTGTAAGCCTCCATCAAAAGCATTGCAAGTCATATCTATCTCTGGAAAATAAAGAATATCACAATCCAACGTTTTTAAATATCTGGAGATTATCTTTCAAGCCTTGATTGCCTGGAGGGAACAATCAAAAGCTGTCACTGATAGGGTACATAGGACTGCTGTTGCAATTCTCTGTTTTCCTGATAACTATAAATATCTGACAGTCAAAGGGATTAATTGTTTGCTTTGTGTTTACAGCTTTGTTTTTATAATCATCCCAAACTCCTGTACCTCCTGAACTTATCATAGATGTTACAGATTTTCAACACAATATTTAACTCCATTGGAGTTCAAGAAAGTCAACTTCAAAACAAAGAAAGTCTTTAACTCTCAAACCAAATCAGATCAGTTTATATGGGGTCCTTGGTGCCTGACCTTGGCTGTTTGCTTGCAGACATTCCATTATCCAACTAGCTAACATCATCAATGCTAGTGAGTGTGGGATTTGCTCCCTTTATATTCTGTTTATATACAGTTGCTTGTCCTGCAAGTGTTGGTGGGAGTGTAGTTTTGGTAAAGGCTAATGATATTGAATTTGGTAGAAGCTCATGGTATTAACTAGTTGATTAATGAAATGTTTCACAAAAACAACGAAACTAGGATAGTATCAAGGATTCCACAGTTCAGGCCTGAGCCATTCTCTTCTATTGAATCAGTTCAGAATACAGAATAACAGAGTTGGAAGGGACCTTGCAGTCTTTTAGTCCAATCTCCTGTTCTAGCAGGAGACCCTATACCATTTTAGACAAAGCTGTTCAGTTTCTTCTTAAAAACCTCCAATGTTGGAGCACCCACAATTTCCGAAGGCAACTAGTTCCACTAGCTGATTGTTCAGGAAATTTCTCCTTATTTCTAGGTTGCTTCTCTCATTGTTCAGTTTCCATCTTGTCTTGCCTTCTGGTGCTTTGGAGAACAGATTGACCCCTGTTCTTTGGGCAGCCCCTCAGATATTGGAACACTGCTATCATGTCACCCCTGTTCTTCTTTTCACTAGACTAGACATAACCAATTTCTGAAACTATTCTTCATGTGTTTTAGTTTTCAGACCCCCCCCCCAATTATCTTTGTCACTCTTCTCTGCACTCTTTCCAGAGTCTCAACATCTTTTTATATTGTGATGACAATTATTACATAATTACGTTATATTATTACATCATTACCTCCATAAAGCCAGATACAGTAAAATATCTAATGGTATAAGTAAGTGTCAGACACATCTGTATATAACAGAAAAACCATGAGTATGATAGGATTGAAAAATAAATAGAAACATATATAACAAAATACAAATACTGTTATAAAAAAGAGATAAATAAATGAGTGCCCAAACTTAGTTTTCAACACTAAACTCCACAATGATCAGAGCATGCTCCCTCCTTCCTTCCCCCTCCCCCGTTACAGGAATAGTGTGGACAGCCTTTCATTTTAGCTAATTATTTAATTAACGTATCATTTGTGCTGCACGAGAAAGCATTCTGCCTGGTGAGATTTAATACTGCGCCATTTGTATTAGTAGATTTAATACTTTAATACTTTGCCATCTATGTTAGCAGAAGGGAGATATAACAACATTCCAATACAAGAGAGATTATGTCTCTGCCAGTTGGGGGATATCAAATCTGTTTCACATGTCTTATTGTGCTGCCTATTTTACCCAGCTTGGCACTCAGATTTAATAACCCTCTTGCTGTTAAACTGCTCTGGCTGAGCTGATGTAGAGAAAGCTCAACTCCTTTGGTCCAATGTGCTTTCACAAATATCTAGAAAGGTAGCCAAGTTATTATAGCCTCAGGGAAGCAACTGGTTAGGCTTTCCGGTCATTAAATATTAACCACCAACACATCCCAATTTATTTTATCTATTCTTAGCAAGATTTCATATTTTTTGTCATTTTTTAAAACTCGCTAATTGTCCCCCCCGCCCCATTTACTATATTTGTTTTCTGTTTTGCTTCTTCCTTTGTAATCGTGCATTTTGTTGACAGCTGGTCTATGACCGTAACTAAGCTCAACTTTATGAAATTATTCTACAAGAAGCTGAAGTGTGACACAAATTAAATTGAACATTGTGCCCTTTTCGCTGCTATGAAACACACAGGCATAGGTGGCATCTAAGCTCTTCTGGCTTGCAGTCAGAAACAAGTTTTTTTTTAAGCTTGCCTCATATTGGACTATGAATCAAATGTGTATGATAAAGCTACTTCAATGAATGAAATATTTCCTTCTGCTTTTAATCCAAATTTATCCAGTTTGAGGCAGCAACCCTATAGGCATAGGAAGAAGGAGATTCTCATAGTATGTGTTATTCAACTGAAACCTGTCTTCTGCAGTTTGACCAATTCAAAATTAATTCCAGTTCCAGATTATAAAGTAAGAAGATACACAGGAGGGATGTGCAAAGTTTCACTTGATAATCAGGTCCATCACTAACCCCAATGACATCAGAATGGGGATATGTGAGTCATTATGCCATTGTGCAACTGACATGATTACATATGAAACTAACATATGAAAACTGACATATGAAGAATGATTACATGAACTGGGCATGGCTAGTCTAGTGAAGAGAAGGACCAGGGAAGACATGATATCCGTCTTCCAATACTTAAGAGGCTGCCACAGAGAAGAGGGGGTCAAGCTGTTTTCCAAAGCACCTGAAGGCCAGACAAGGAATAATGGATGGAAACTGACCAAGGAGAAATTCAACCTAGAAATGAGAAGAAATTTTTGACAGTAAGAATCAACCAATGGAACAGCTTGCCTTTGAAAATTGTGGGAGCTTCATCACTTGAGACTTTCAAGAAAAGACTGCCATTTGTCAGAAATGGTATAGGATCTCCTGCTTGAGCAGGGGGTTGGACTAGATGACCTATTAGGTCCCTTCCCAACTCTGTTAATCTATTAAACTGATTATGTAATTTGCATCATTATGTCTGATGCAAAAATGTAAATTGCATCATCTTTCTGATGAAACCATTCATTCCACTTCCTAGGGAATGACATTTAGAGGATAATTGTCAAAATTTGCATAAGGCTGACAGACAGAAGAAGCAAGGTTTGGATCATCACACTGTGCCCACTATTTTCAAATTTTGACACTCCCCCCCCAATCTCCCAATGCAACTATAAAAAGTGTTTTAATACAACAAAACTTTAGCTAGATCATTTCATTTAGTCCACAAATTACAGTGGGGATCCGTTTTGAAATAGATTGAATCAGATGACCCCAAAATTCTTTATAATTTTTCCAACTGTTTCACAGAATTTATAGATTTTGTGGTTGCTTTTGGTGTTTTTACAATGTTGTAACTTCCATTCCATATATGAAAATTGAGAATAAAGGAATGCAATAGCTTTTTTGATATGCATGTTGTATAGGTAACCAGCCAATCAATTTAATACCTCATTAAAACCTCTAATTCCAGATCTTTTTGGTGCTAATTACAAATATTTATATCTGGCCTTTCAGAATTACAATCCTTTCTAAGTAGCTTATGAACAATATGAACAATTATAAATAAAAATCTAACAAATATGATTTTAAGGCAAATTTCAGATGCTTTCTATGGACTAATTGGTAGTATATAAAGCCCAGTGAAAATCCCTTCCTAATTCTGTCTTTGGAAAAATTTTCCATAGGAGAATGCTGGTAACAAATCAATTGAAAGAAGAACCCAAATAAATAGGCTTCTATTGCTATTTCTTCTTTGGAATAGAATAGAATTTTTTATTAGCCAAGTATGATTGGACACACAAGGAATTTGTCTTGGTGCATATGCTCTCAGTGTACATAAAAGAAAAGATACGTTCATTAAGAATCATAACGTACAACACTTAATGATAGTCATAGTGTTCTGTCCCCCCCAAACCACAACCAAGAAGACACCCGAGCTGACTATCACTGCCAGCAATTTATTCCTACAACAGATATCAGTTCTGGCAACGAACCTGCGATTGCCTGCCAAGTTCTCTTATCTCCTCAGAAGCCAGCATAAATGCAGTTCATTGCTGGAGCAACCAAGAGTTCAGAAATAAACAGAAATCCAGAAGCCAAATTCTTAGTCTCAAAATATTGCAGCCAAAGTTTCCAAGAGTCAGTTTTTGTCTGTCACAAGAAGCTAAAGAGCAGCTCCTCTTGCTTTTATACCCTGTGGGATGTGGCTCCGTGACCCAGCACTCTCTAGGCCTGCCCCACCCCTTCTTTTGTTGTACCCGCCTCTCCTTTCTGCGATGCCTGGGATCTAATCAGGACTGATTGTCAGCAGCTGGGTCTTGAGGCATTGCCTGGGAGGGAAAAGGTGGGGGAGAAAGAGGCCTCATCATCTCCTCCACCTGGCCTGCCTCTGGAACCTGGAGCGGAGCCAAAGAGGAAAGTCCTGCCGAGGGAAGCTGCGTCGGCTCTTCCTCCTCACTCTCTGAGTCACTCTCTGCCAAGAGGCCAGGCTCAGGAGCCGAAGACACAACACATAGGGTATATTAAGTAATCAGGAAACAATATCAATATAAATCATAAGGATATAAGCAACAAAGACATAAGTGAAAGGAGATGGGTGGCGGGAATGATGAGAAGATTAATAGTAGTGCAGATTTAGTAGTAATTTGACAGTGTTGAGGGAATTATTTGCTTAGCAGAGTGATGGCATTCGGGAAAAAACTGTTCCTGTGTCTAGTAGTTCTGGTGTGCAGTGCTCTATAGCATCATTTTGAGGGTAGGAGTTGAAACAATTTATGTCCAGGATGTGAGGGGTCTGTAAATATTTTCACTATTCAATAAAAATATTTTATTCAATAAAAATATTCAAGACTTCCACACTTTCAAACGACTAAGCCTCTCGTAAAGAATCACATAGGATCCTTTGTTGTCCAGATATATTTCATTGCAGCCTACCTTTATATGCTCCTATGCCTTTCAGCGACAGAGAACTGCTATCTTCTAAACATACATTCAAAAACTTTTCTTCTCAAGTAAAAGAAGAGAAGAAGGAAGCATAGCTCATGAAGGGATCTGTAGTCAAGGTCTATTCTACTGTGAAGTTTTGCAATCGAGCTACTAAACATTATGTACTTATGAATCTTCAGTAGTGAATGTTTAAAAAAGCTATAAATCACAGCATGGCATTCTGTTGAGTTTACATACTAAATTGACTGACATACTTGCATTCTCAAAGAATTCAATATTATGTTACAATCATACATGTGAAACTGATATGGAGGCATCCAGATCAAGATTTCAAAGTGGATACATCCACCACTTTTTTCAAAGTTAACTTTACTTCTTGCAGTCAACATGTAACCCCAAAAGTAAAACTAATCTTCAAAGCTCTCTGTTAACTATCTGTTACTGTATTTAACATGAAGAAAGTCCACAAACAGCTTCCAGTCTCTTATAAACTGATTTAATCCATTGTCTCTAAGCAAATGCAGTTAATTTCACTATCTCTGCCGGTTCCATCAATTTTAAAGTCCATTCTTCAGTAGTTGGCAACCTCTTTTCTTTCCAATGCTTATCATAAACTTTACTTCCTGCTTTGAAAAGGAAAAACATCTCGGAAGTCTATCTTTCTGCCCTATCTTTAAATGACCATTTACAAGGAATCAAATTTATATTTGGCTGCAAAAAATACATTTGTTTGATGCTCTCTCTCTCTCTGCAATGAAATACCGACCTTTTCTGACACTCAAAAAGTGCTGTGCGTGAAAGGGGGTTATTCTAGTAAGGATAAAAGATTCCATTAAAGGTAATATTCTTGAGGGAAAGTATTAAATGATGTGTTTCTCTTGCTGAGGCACTGCTTTAACTGATCATGCTTTCCACTCATATTTTAAGACATACTTGTTGAATATAATTTTATAGAGTAACACAAAATAGATATCATTTTATTTTTGCTCTTAGTAATAAGATAGTTTCAGAGAAGACAGAAATAAATCCCAAAGCACTTTCATATTGTAGCAATTATTAAGATATACACATACAGATACTGGATATAAATATTTTCTTCTTGTGCCGCATATTGAAACAGAAACTCAAGAAAACCTTGGGTTAAAAATATTGAATGTTACAAAGATATATAGATTATGCTTTAACATTTCATGCAATTGTCAGTGGGATTTGAGTTGTGGTGGCGCAATGGTTAGAATGCAGTATTGCAGGCTAATTTTGCCAACTGCCAACAAGTTCGACTCTGATCAGCTCAAGATTGAGTAAGCCTTCTATCCTTCTGAGGTTGGTAAAATGAGGACCCAGATTGTAGGAGGTAATATGCTGATTCTGTAAACCACTTAAGAGAGGGCTGTTAGGCACTGTAAAGAGAAATATAAGTCTAAGTACTATTGCTATTGTTATTTGGATGATTCAGAAGGTAAGAAGGTGTGATTCCAACTAATGGTGGGTTAGAGTAATTATACCGTATATTATTATATTTTTTGTAAAAAAAATCCCACTATCACTAAGAAGAGATGAGCCTCTGGTGGCTCAACAGACTAATGCAGTCTGTTATTAACACAGCTGCTTGCAATTACTGCAAGTTCAAGTCCCACCAGGCCCAAGGTTGACTCAGCCTTCCATCCTTTATAAGGTAGGTAAAATGAGGACCCAGATTGTTGGGGGCAATAAAAGTTGACTTTGTATATAATATACAAATGGATGAAGACTATTGCTTAACACAATGTAAGCCGCCCTGAGTCTTCGGAGAAGGGCGGGATATAAATTCAAATTAAAAAATATATATACATTTTTCAAATACATTTACAAAATCAGATGATTACAAACTTTTGACTGGATCCACCCAGGCACTTTTGATCCATACCTTTCCTACCAGTGTAATTTTTCAAGGTGATTTGTTTACATTGTTGACTGTTGAAAACAAAAATGCTTTTCCATCTACAGCCTAGAATGGTGTTGGACATTTGTCATCACAGTGTTTTTCCTGCAGAGGTTCAAGAAATTAGATCCAACTCGGATGTTTTGTCAGTTCTGATGGCAGCTGCTGAACAAAGGGATTTTGAAGATCTGGGAAAAACAGATGTTCATCCGTTGGGGCAGAGGTGGGAACAATGCCATGCTGGCTGAGGAATTCTGGGAGTTGAAATCCACACGTCATAAAAGGGCCATTGTTCCCCACCACCCTGCTTTAAGGCATTATGAGTAATATGGATTTTTGGACTTTGGAAACTGTGACAAACTGGAAAGTGGCAAACTGAAGATGGCTGATGATGGCAGCAGAATCGATAAGTCAATGAATAGACCTGCTCTTCATAATTTCTGTCTGGATAAGGCTTGTCACAAGTGCTTCATACAGTTGCTCCTCATGAGGAGACTAAATGGCAATTTTCTCTGGTGACTTTAGCATTCTGAGGAATGAAAGAATAGGCATCTTGCTAAAACTGTGGCTGGCACCTTTAAAGAGGACACTGGGTTTGGATACTTTCTTTTCTAATCACCTTTGGAAATTGCTTTTTAAATACTTTTCAGCTATTAGAATCAAACAAATTTTATAGCACCAGATGAGTTTCCTTCAAGATCTCTTAGCAAAAAGAGATCTTAAGCACATGTTTAAGAAAAAATATATGTTTTGGAATAAACAGCAAAAATATTATTAGAACTTTGATTTTGGAAAATCACAAATGGACTAAGATAGATAGATAACTTTTATTGTCATTTTTTACTGTGGACACAGTGGCATACATTAAAAATGTCTTTTTATCTACGGGACCGTCTACTGCCGGCTTCTATCTCCCATCGTCCGGTACGCTCCCACAGAGAGGGACTCCTCAGGGTGCCGTCAGCCAAACAGTGTCGACTGGCGGCCCCCAGGGGGAGGGCCTTCTCTGTGGGAGCTCCGACCCTGTGGAACGAACTTCCCCTCGGACTCCGACAATTACCTGACCTTAAGACCTTTCGCCGCGAACTTAAAACTTATTTATTTCATATGGCTGGACTAGCCTGATTTTTATTTTTATTAGATGGGTTTTTAAAATTGTGTTATTTTACAGGGGAGTATGTTTTTAACGTTTTGGGCATTTAAATCAGTTTTTTAAGGGTTGTTTTAAATTATTGTGTGTATTTATATTTTATCTGCCTGTTCACCGCCCTGAGTCCTTCGGGAGAAGGGCGGTATACAAATTAAAATATTATTATTATTATTATTATTATTATTATTATTAAAAATGAAATTTTGCCTATTCTCAAAAATGTTCACATACATAGCACACATATACACATGCTATATACATACATATGTATTCATACACCCATATATATACATACATATGTAAGTACGCCTGATGGACCCGGAGAGGTTCCTGATGGAGCTTGGGCCGTTTCCTGAGGATCTTACCCACGGCACGACTGAAGAACTGGTTGCAGCTTGGGAACGGGCCGCGGCTGGGGCTTTGGACCGTGTCATGCCTTTGCGGCCTCTGACCCGGCGTAGATCTCAATTGGCTCCCTGGTTCTCTGGGGAGCTGAGAGAGATGAAACGCCAGAGAAGACGCCTAGAGAGTGTTTGGAGGTCCAGCCGTTCCGAGGCTGATCGGACACTAGTGAGGTCCTTTACTAGGACCTACCTAGTAGCAATGAGGGAGGCGAAGCGTTCCTACGTTTCCACCCTCATTGCATCGGCAGATAACCGCCCGGACGCCCTGTTTCGGGTGACCCGTTCCCTCCTTCAACAGGAGGGACGGGATGACCCCCTGCAGGGTCGAGCCGAGGAGTTTAACGGTTATCTATACGATAAAATCGTTCAGCTTCATGATGGCTTGGACCATGATTGCGATGATTCAGCCGAGGTGGCAGAGACTCGTCTTGTTGAGGTTATTTGGGATGAGTTTGATTCTGTGGCTCTCGAGGATGTGGACAGGTTGCTGGGGAGGTTGCATGCAACTACGTGTTTACTGGACCCGTGTCCTTCCTGGTTAGTACTGGCTGCTCAGGAAGTGACACGAGGCTGGCTCCAGGGGATTATAAATGCTTCTTTGGTTGAAGGGGTTTTCCCCGCCACCTTGAAGGAGGCGGTGGTGAGACCTCTCCTGAAGAAGCCTTCCCTGGACCCAGCTATTTTGGGAAATTATCGTCCAGTCTCCAACCTTCGCTTTTTAGCGAAGGTTGTAGAGAGTGTGGTTGCATGGCAGCTTCCCCGGCACCTGGAGGAAGCTGTCTATCTAGACCCGTTCCAGTCCGGCTTCCGACCCGGTTACAGCACGGAGACGGCTTTGGTCGCGTTGGTGGATGACCTCTGGAGGGCCAGGGACAGGGGTTGTTCCTCTGCCTTGGTCCTATTAGATCTCTCAGCGGCTTTTGATACCATCGACCATGGTATCCTGCTGCGCCGGTTGGAGGGATTGGGAGTGGGAGGCACCGTTTATCGGTGGTTCTCCTCCTATCTCTCCGACCGGTCGCAGACGGTGTTGACAGGGGGGCAGAGGTCGTCCTCGAGGGGCCTCACTTGTGGGGTACCTCAGGGGTCAATTCTCTCGCCTACCCTGTTCAACATCTATATGAAGCCGCTGGGTGAGGTCATCAGTGGTTTCGGGGTGAGTTATCATCTGTACGCTGATGATACTCAGCTGTACTTTTCCACCCCGGACCACCCCAACGAAGCGGTCGAAGTGCTGTCCCGGTGCCTGGAAGCCGTACAGGTCTGGATGGGGAGAAACAGACTCAAGCTCAATCCCTCCAAGATGGAGTGGCTGTGGATGCCGGCACCCCGGTACAGTCAGCTGCTCCCGCAGCTGACTGTTGGGGGCGAGTTAGTGGCCCCAAAGGAGGTGGTTCGCAACTTGGGTGTCCTCCTGGATGGTCGGCTGTCCTTTGATGAACATCTGGCGGCCATCACCAGGAGGGCCTTTTACCAAGTTCGCTTGGTTCGCCAGTTGCGTCCCTTCCTTGACCGGGATGCCTTATGCACAGTCACTCACGCTCTGGTTACGTCTCGGCTAGATTATTGCAATGCTCTCTACATGGGGCTGCCCTTGAGGTGCACCCGGAGGCTGCAGTTAGTCCAGAATGCAGCTGCGCGAGTGGTAATGGGAGCCGCTTGTGGCTCCCATGTAACACCACTGCTCCGTAGTCTGCACTGGCTTCCTGTAGTCTTTCGGGTGCGCTTCAAGATTCTGGTTACCACCTTTAAAGCGCTCCATGGCTTAGGACCCGGGTACTTACGAGACCGCCTGCTGTTACCTTATGCCTCCCATCGACCTGTACGCTCCCACAGAGAGGGCCTTCTCAGGGTGCCGTCCGCCAAACAATGTCGGCTGGCAGCCCCCAGGAGTAGGGCCTTCTCTGTGGGAGCACCGACGCTCTGGAACGAACTCCCCCCTGGCTTACGTCAAGTGCCTGATCTTCGGACCTTTCATCGTGAGCTAAAAACATATTTATTCATTCAAGCAGGACTGGCATAAATAGTGGATTTTAAATTGGGGTTTTAGTAATATTTTAAATTTTTAAATCTTTTAATTACCGGCCATTTAGTAATAGTTTATTTTAATTTCTTTTAATTGTATATACTCTGTATTTTATTTCGGCTGTACACCGCCCTGAGTCCTTCGGGAGAAGGGCGGTATAAAAATTTAATAAAATAAATAAATAAATAAATAAATAAGGGATGCAGTGGCTTAGTGGGTAAGATGCTGAGCTTGTCGATTGAAAGGTTGGCAGTTCAGCGGTTCAAATCCCTAATGCCGCGTAACAGGGTGAGCTCCCGTTACTTGTCCCAGCTTCTGCTAACCTAGCAGTTTGAAAGCACGTAAAAAATGCAAGTAGAAAAAATAGGGACCACCTTTGGTGGGAAGGTAACAGCATTCCGTGTGCCTTTGGCATTGAGTCATGCTGGCCACATGACCACGGAGATGTCTTCAGACAGCACTGGCTCTTCGGCTTTGACATGGAGATAAACACCACACCCTAGAGTCGGGAATGACTAGCACGTGGTTTTTTTGGGGTTTTGTTTTTTTTTGAATTTATATCCCGCCCTTCTCCGAAGACTCAGGGCAGCTTACACAGGGTTAAGCAATAGTCTTCATCCATTTGTATTATATACAAAGTCAACTTTTATTGCCCCCAACAATCTGGGTCCTCATTTTACCTACCTTATAAAGGATGGAAGGCTAAGTCAGCCTTGGGCCTGGTGGGACTTGAACTTGCAGTAATTGCAGGCAGCTGTGTTAATAACAGACAGTCTGCTGAGCCACCAGAGGCCCTTCTGTATGTATATCACTGTCCATCTTGAATGCATATTGGAAACAGGAAGCTTGAGAGTCTAGATGGCTTTGAAATAAGAATTTTGGATTAATTATAGGAATCCGTTCTATGGGAAAATGCTTTTGTTTTGAATTCTCTTTTTAAAAATGATTGGATGAGACTTTGAAGGTTGGATGAGACTTTGAAGGTTGGATACTAGAGGGAAGCAAAAGGAACAAAAGATTAAAATTAAAAGAGAACATTTAAATTAGACTTACTAATGCAGAATGAACTAAAACATTTTAACATTGGCTATATTAAAGGATATTTTTGAGCAATGGACTCAGAAATTAATTTTAAGGATGTCTTCCTCTATAGGTAGACTGTGTTTCAAAGATACTATGAAAGAGGAACAGGTTTTACTTGACAAGTTTAAGACTGATTTGAAAGTGGATTTCAAAACAACAGTCTACAAGAATATGGAAAAAGATGCTACACTAGAAATATAAAATGTCAGCCTGATGTCTTAAAAGATTAGTGTTTTTATCTTTTTAACTAAACTGTTAATAACATTACTATAAAATTAGTAATAAAAATTTCTTCAAATTAAAGAGAACTTATAATTAAGCTACTACATGTATTATTCAAAGTCTTTATACTTTGTAGATTAAACTAGATATAGTTGAGCATATCTTTCTCCAAGAACTTGCTGTTTTGCAAGCTGTTGAATGACAAAATACTGTTTAACTCTTCCTATCATCTATTTACTCAGAGTTACTCCTCTAGGCTTCATACACTATAACTGAAGATCTCATATCTTTTATGCAATGATAATGGTTACAATGTCTGATGGACTAAATGTCAACATAGAATGTCTTCCCACATACTATTAGGAAAAGTGCTGAAGGCCAAATGCAATTCAGTTATTATTATGGGGAGAAATGTGTTCACTCCTCTGAGCAATGTCATCTGAGAAGTGAGACTTTTATTTTTAATTATCAGTTTCTTCCAATCCATAATTTATGATTAACCATATATGATCATTTTCTCACTTAAGACCACAGACCTTTCTCCCATGTGATGCACTTTATTTACATCTGGTGCCTATTGCATTTCATGGTTAGCTCTTGACAAATACTTTTCACTTCTGTCCAGAGAACAGATGGGGCATGGCTGCTTTGAATAAACAGACAAGCTTCTGCATTGGCAGAGACCATATTATGAGTTTCTAACCATCACTCTCAGTTTTCACTATCGCTACTGTAAAACTTGGATTTTTATCTCACCAGCAATCCTTTCCAGCAAGTGAAGGAATAAATTCATTGCAAATGGATTGAAATAGTAAAACAACTGTTGTCCATATAGATGACATGCAAGTTTAGTAGCTGAGTGGTATATAATTTTGTTCCACCAATAGTTAGTCACCAATTCTCTTTCCCTGTTTACAGCAATAATTTGCCCCCTCCTGAAGCAATGGCAGGACCTTATTTAGTGCACACCTTAGTTCATGTATTGCAATATTTCATTCTGCTAAGTCTCTAACTTTGTGTGACACCATGGCTGAGTTTCCTTTAGAGTGCCTTGTTTTCTATACTTCTGGAACTACTGCAGTATTTCTGAAAGACTGAAGGTGAGAGGGATGGCTATTCAAGTCATATTGAATCTCACTTTCTTGTGACTTCATTTCTGAAGGATCTACCACTAATGTGCTTAGTAGAGATTGCTAATCCTGGGTCTGGACTGATCCTATTAAGAAGGGTAAAAGATCACACATTTGATTCACATAATAAATTTTAAAAGATTCTATTAGTTATGCACCAGTAGTGACAACAGGTGCAAACTTCATTATAACTTCAATATTGCCAAAAAAAAGAGGTACTTATAAATGAATAAGAATTTGCATGCCCAGGAGCAAGGATTGCAAAAGTAAAGAGGAAAAAATAATAGTGACCAACATCCTAATTGTCTCTATTATAAGGAAATTTTAAAACAGAAGAGGGGAGGGGCAATGAAGTGTCCTGAAAAAAGAGTCATGAACATGATTATTCCACCCTGCAATGTTATGTTTTAGAACATTGTAAGATTAGAAACACTGCAACTGCCTTTATACCAAAAAAAGTGAGAAAAAGAAGAAAAATTTAATCAGCCTAGAAATTTGTGTTGTGAAAGAGAGAGTGTGTGGATATAAGTATGGAAATGAGAAACTTGTGAAATATAACTTTAAATGCCCTGAAAATGATTCACACAGGTATTCAGTCCATAAATTAAAACAAAATCCCATACTATGCTTCTCTGCATATTACATAATAATTTAACATTCTAATTATCAATATGAATTGCTTAGAGTAAACCAGTTGCATTTAATTTATGAACTGCATGCACAATAGCATTAACTCACCACTTTATTCCCAGATGCACCTCCAATGATATTTGAGTATTTCAAGCGATTTTAATTGATTTTCATAGTAGCTGGTTGTTAATAGGATAATTTGTCAGTACAATAATAAAACAATTGTTACCACAGCTCTGTGAGTTTGGTTGATCAGATAACAAAGTTAAGAAGAGTTTCATTAGACAGGTGTAGGGTTTTCTGGATGAAAAATACAAATCCCCATGGCCCAGTGGAAATAGAGATCAGAGGTCACTTAAAAATTAGTTAAGCATGATGAACCAACATTGACCTATACAGGTGTTCCAGCTTTCTTTCTGGGGGTATCACTTCCTGTACTCTTACTTAAGCCTTGCAAAGCACATAGGTCAACATATGCTTTTCAAAGTCTGCATTGAATTAAGAGGTGGTTGAAAATTGTTTTAACTCACAAACACTCTTTGCAAACTTCAGATATGAGTACCCATATTAAGTAAGTAGCTTTGGGTGTGTGTATGTCTATATTGGTGAGCCCATCTATATAGAAGAGTAAATATTATAATATTGAAGTTAAATTCTCATATAGTGGAAAAATCATTGTTTTGTGATTATTAAGAGTGGCCATTCATATTTGATTAGCATCTGATAATTTTTTCTCCCCAGTTCAATGAATTTGAACCTTCATTTTTATCATTTCCTTATTTTATAAAATACTAAGTGAATTTATGGGTGTTGTTGAGGAAAACATCTAAAGCCAATTCCATATTGTATGGCTCTGGATCTGTAGAGATAGCTCCTATTAAAAGTTCAGACAATACTGATCTGATTTTCTGATCATTTGCTCAGAAACTGAATCAATAGGAAGTTAGGGCTGTTTATGCCCAGATAATTATGTCAATCATTAGTATTATTGCTGATCACGCTTGCCCCCTCTTCCCATTTCACTATCATTAAAAAAAAACTGTCAGATTATTTTTCTGGACTTTTCTTCAGTGATGTTCAGTTTTTCAGAGTAAACTCAAAGATGGAAGCCAGGAATTAGGAGCAGGGAGAATTGAGGTTTCTAGCAGCAAGAGTGCAAAATGTGCTCTTACTGGTAGAAAGTACAACTAAGTGGTTGGATCACATCTTCATGGGCCACCATGTCTTGAACCCCAAAGAAAAAGGTTGACTTTCAGGATATCCTGAAAGGGGTTCCCTGCAGAGAACTTATGTGAATACAAATTTGTCGTTTATCTTTTTTTTTTCATTTTTGGGGTTTTTCATTTGTTTTTAAATTTGTTGGCTATTGGTAATGTTTATCCATGTAAAACAAACAATTATGCATCAATAGTTACCACAAAATATCATTTTTTGGATCACTAAAGTTTGTGAAACTTGAATTTTTTGGTGCTTCCTTTTAAAACTCATTTTAACTGAACATGTGGCAAAAAAAAACCCGTCTTTGGTTCAACAGAATTGAGTTGTGTGTGGAGAGTAGAGAAACACGTTTATTTCAAGTCTCTCTGTCAGTGGAGGAATGACACAGAGCATCTTCCAAATGTGTGAAGAGAAAACAAAACATAGGTCTGGCCATTCCATATTGCAAAATAAAACTACCGTATATACTCGAATATAAGCCGATCCGAGTATAAGCCGAGGTCCCCAATTTTACCCCAAAAACTGGGGTAAACTGGGGACTCGAGTATAAGCCGAGGGTGGGAAATGAGGCACCTACCGGTTGAAACCCTCCTCCTCAGCTGAGAAGGCTGGCGGCTCCCCCGCCCCGCCCTCTCACTGCACCGGCAGGGCTTCCCCGCGCCGTCCGGTAAAATGTGAAAAAAAGAAAAAAAAACTCGAGTATAAGCCGTATATACTCGAGTATAAGCCGAGGGGCTTAAAAAAAAACAAACTCGAGTATAAGCCGTATAGACCCGAGTATAAGCCGAGGGGACGTTTTTCAGCACAAAAAACATGCTGAAAAACTCGGCTTATACTCGAGTATATACGGTATGTGTAGGAATATGCATCACTTTGATGGAAATATAAGAATTTTCTCCAAATATCAAAAGATCCAAGAGTTTTAACCAAGGATTTGAATGGATACTTTGCTTCATAAAGTTGCTTCCTACATTATAAATTCAGGAAAGTGATAGAGACACATACATGCAGTGCTTAATATCTTGAGTTGATCTTGGCCACCAATCAGATAGAATTGGATATGTTTCCTTCTTCCTTACAATATTCTATTTATTCCTAGAATAAAAATATTGTGGATAAATTTTATTATCTCAAAGAAAGGAATTTCAGCAAAGCCAATGCAACAAGAATGCCAGTGGTTAATATAAACAGAGAGAAGCTCAGAAATGCTGATAGCCTACAAATCTACACTGGTAGATTTCATTATTATTTACTTGACAAGAGGCATAGTTTAATATCCAGGCTTCAAATAATCCAAAAAGGACTATCTCTGCTAAAGAGGTTCCAAATTCTAATTTAACTCTAAAGATCTCAATGCACTAATTTTATTCGTCATCCTTGCATCTTTCACAAGCCACCTGAAACATAAAGATACATCTTGAATTCTGAAATCACAATAACCTAAAACTAAAGTTCTGCAGCACCTTTTTAAAAATACTTTGCACCTCCCTGCTGAAGTATGGCATTTATTTCCATGTGTAATACTTGTTTACTAGTTGGATGTCAGCTTTGGAAGCCATATTAGCTTCCAGTTTAATTTGGATCATATTAATGTTCACTCTTAGTTATAATACATTATAGTGTTCTAGAACCCTTAAAATCTATTCTTTTAATCTCTGTTTGTCAAGTCAATTTAACTTTTATTGTACTCATCAAAAGGAAGGGAATGTCATCAGGACAAGGAGTCTTATTTTCTTGTTTCTACATCAAAGCATTAGAGATATTCACTGTCTTTCTTTATTTATTTATGGACAGCTAGGTTAAAGCAAGGTTATGTCCATGTCAAATGCTGAAAGGACCTATAAAATGTACATCATGGTTTCTTTACTGTTCATACTAAAGCTTGAAGACGTATAGTAGTCAGGAAAAAATATATAGAGTAAAACAGCGGGATGGTGCATGAAGAATATGCAACATAAAATGTATGAAAATGCACAATCAGGATTTGATTGATTGGAGACAGTACAAATCTTCAAAAAATTATCATCTTTTCTAAAATTGAAGAACTAAGATAATTTAGCATCATACTATAAAAAAATAAAGTTACTTGGATAATTTTTTTCAAAGATACCAATAGTCACATTCATCTGCATTTCCATTTATTTTGGTTTGAATGACAGTTTCTAATATCACTATCCATATATGAAGAACAGAGTGAGAAAATATGGAACTACTAGGCTCTATCTAGTAGCTTGAAGGACTGATTTTTGAAACCAGGATGAATGGATGAAAGAGAGGGCTGACAAGGTCAGGGTAGCACTTATACTTATATACTCCTCCATAGTGTTTTACAGCACTCTCCAAGCAGTTTACAAATGTCAGCATATTGTCCCAACAATCTTGATCCCCATTTTACTGCCCTTGGAAGGATGGTAGGCTGAGCGTGATGTCAAAGGCAGTAAGGAGTAGCGGGTACTTTTCTGAATTACTTCCATTAAACCAGTTGCTCTTCTCCGCTTTCAACCACAGAGTATTAACATTTAATTTGGTGACAGCTTTGCTATTATAATTGTCATTGAGTAAATGTTTTTGTAACATTGAAACAGAGAGATAAGCTAAAGTAAGCAAATGCAACAGTTAGGCATTAAGTAGCTTATGCTATGAGAAGAGAAACGGAGACTAGGCATGCAACCCTGAACATCCTATGACTCTTAATCTTGCTGATCACATGTGATGGATAGCACCATTTTGTGCCAGTACTGAAGTAAGATAGGGTCAGATTCTGTATCTGTATCATTGTCTTCTTTGATTCGGGCCACATAATGTATTATCCATTCATTCATCCATCCATCCATCCATCCTACATACCAAAGGCAAGTTCTGAAGATATTCCAGTCTATGTTCAATCCAGTTTGTTGAAACCAGAAGGCTTAATTATCACCCTGGGACACTTGATTATGCTGTTCAAAGGGGCTGTAAGAAATGCTGTCCTGAAAGATTTCTTTTCTTTCTGTTTTGGATGCATGCACCACGCCATGGAAACTAGAGTTGCCAATTTTTGAATTGGCCTCTTTGGCTCTGCTTTGAATAACCATTTGATCTCTAGCAATTAGCAGGTTGTAATTTTTATCTGTGTCTCAAAGAGCATCACCTGCTGCTTTTTGCATGTCAAACAGCTGTTAAAAGCAGAAGAGCAGGCCAGTTGGCAATCCTATATTTGGAATTGCCCCAAGAGAAAATAAATGCTTCACACAATGCACACAACATGACGCATCATCATGTCATCTATTTTCTAGTAGGATCTACACACATTCTTTATCAGACCAAGTATTTGAATGTATAAGTATCATTCCATCTGACACCTTCAAAACCATCAGTTCCATTCTATACAAACTGCATTAGCTAAATTTTAACAACACACCATATGTTGATTTTTCTAAAGAAAGTGAGCTATAATCATCTTTCTTTGGCTTTCTTTCCAAGAAGATCAAATGCCTGACAATGACAGAGACCCGTATTTTGTTTCTTCTGTAACAAAAGCCAAATTCATATTGAATCAACATTTCTGGGACCAAAAGTCGTTAAGCAAGTGACAAAGTGAAATTCCACCAGTAACTCTGCCATAGTGAAGAAAACTGTTTTCCCATGGTATAAGCTAAGGTTCAAAAAAACTTGCATTTCATTTGGACTGAAGTCTGGGAGGTGAAAGTTTTATGTCTAGATCTGTAAATCAACACAGAAGGAAGAAGAAACAATTTGTGTATATTAATTAAGAGGCAGTTCTGGGGGTGGTAGGGGAGTGCAAGAAAAACAAGCAGTGAGAACTTCTCAGTACTCACAGCCCATTTTTGGAAACAGACATTCAATAGAGGTTACCATGTGGCACACCAACTAAATATATAATATTTTGTTCCTTTTCTTAAGCCTGCATAGGGCATAAGTTGTTTTCAACATGCTTCGGACTCCTACAGCTCCAGCTGTCATGTGTAATTAAACATTTGGCCTCCACAATTACTCTACAGTGTACATATGCCAGCATTTCAAGCCTGGAATATGCATTTCAAAGAACAATAATTCCCTGGAAATCCTAAATTGACAGGAGCAAAGACAGCCTGAAGGAAAGTAGTCAGAGAAAACTGTAAGGTCGGGATCTAATGATTAAAAAAGAAACTTGAAGAAGAACTTCAACCCTTAACTAAACCAATGGGAAAAGAACGACAGTTGGCAAGCAGATTTCCTACATTGGGGTCCTGATTAGGACCCTCCTGGGTTAATTTAATATTATCTGTATTCTTCACCTTGCTTTATCATTAATGCCACTTTTCAAAGCATATATTGCCTCAATAGTTGTCATCAAATCCAGTCATTTGCAACAATGTTCACAACATTTGTTTGCATCACTTTTTGAATTGGTTGGTCCTCCTTTTGTTTTTATCTTCATTTGCCACAGCACAAGGTATTTCAGGCCGTCCTAAACCAATTTTCAAAATCCTATCTTCAATTGCCTGGGAACAGGGGTCAAAAAAGTCAAGAAAGCAAAGTCTGAAGTTAATACTTAAACAGAGGAAACAAGTCTAAGCCCTATATATACTACTGATTAATTAGTGTAAAACTGAAATAACAGATGTCAGTAAAATAACACAAAGAAGAATATTTTAGTTTCTCATTATGGATGTATCAGACAGCAGAGTTTATTATAATTCTGTTTTGGTAATAGGATGCAGAAGAGAGAGAAATACAGTTTGGGGGGAAGGTCCAACTCAAAAGCTGGGAGGGTGGGAGGGAGGTATTGGTATCATGCTGGTTGGGGTAACTTGAGAGTTGAAGTCCACACATCTTAAGGTTGCCCAAACATTGCCTTAAAGAATTGAGCAAATATAACTCATATATCAGACTGTATTGATGGCTCCCCATTTAAATGGTTAGGAATGGGCTGGGGAATTGTGAGAATTAAAGTCCACGTATCTTAAAGTTGTCAAGGTTGGGGGAAAAATGTTTTAAAGGGCATGTGACTTCATCGAGGCTTTGATTAAAAGTTACCTTCTAAGCTGATGCACATGACAAAATGTCAGCCACTGTGGTGCTCCCCACCACCACAGCAAGAATCTACAGGTGTTTATTCAAATCTCCTAAACAGATCTTCAGCACCCCTATTGCACAGATCCAGTAGCACATTGGCCAGGAGGCTCCAGACAAGGACCAGGAATAGCTGCTGCCCATTAGAAATGAGGCGGTGTGGACTCCACCTCCTCCTCATTTCTAATGGGTAGCAGCTACTCCTGTCACTCTTCCAATCAACCCAGCTAAGGCTGCTGCATCAGACTAGCACTCTCTGAGCTCTGCATTTTCCTCTGCTGACTCAAACTCACCCTGATCCTCTGAACTTGCATCCAGAAAGGGATCCAGGGGCAGATCCACTTCAGTTGAAGTCACAGGAGCAGCCATCTTCTCTTCATAATGGTGGTTTTGAAGCACTTTTATTCATTATCTGCAGACCTCCAGTATAGAATTCCATGAATGTATGAAAGGATGTCATTTTGGTGGTGAGAGCCATGGTGGCACAATGGTTAGAATGCAATATTGCAGGCTAACTTACAGCTCACTCCAGGAGTTTGATTCTGAGCGGCTCAAAATTGACTTAGCCTTCCATTCTTCCGAGGTCAGTAAAATGAGGACCCAGATTATTGGGGGCAATATGATGACCCAGTAAACCTCTTAGAGAGGGCTGCAAAGCACTCTGAGGTGGTATATAAGTCTAAGTGCTATAGTTATCACCACTCTGATCCCATAAAGATTTTCCCCCAATTGTATTCTTAAATTTTTGGAAGATTTGGAATTTTATCCAAGGTTTGATTGGTTAATGGGCTGAGTTAGTGTCATGTGAATAAAATCCATGGGTTAAATTAGCATATTATGGGTTTGTCATTCAATACCCAAAACCTTCCAGAGAGGGAAGAATGTGATATGACTATATGAGTTCTGGATAATTGGACAATACTAATGGGGTCATCAGCAATAAGAAGTATAAGCATCCAATATAATGTCACATTGCACAATATAAAAGAGTAATTTTAAATACATTTTTCTCATTCAACCATGGTGTGTGACTGGTGTGTGAATTCTCCATTAATACTTTCTGGTGGCTATTGGCATAGAAACAAGTACTAGAACAGCTTCCCAAAGTGATACTTCTCTATATTTTCCTGTCTCTGATTATTTCATTCTTCAACTGCCCTCCTCAGACACATAGGCAGAAAGAGTGGGATAGATAAATTTTCCTTAACTCTTTCCACAGAGACTGCAGACTTAATTGCACTATTGCAGTTGGTATATGTGAGTGTGTATATGTGTTTGGTGGGTGAGGAATAAGTTTAAAATAACCAAGAATAGCTTCCTTGACACATTTATAATATCTGTACTTCTTAACTAGAGGACCCCTAGTTATTTGCTACCGTCTCACAGAGATAAAATTTTATTTCATGGGCAGAATCATACCCTTAGCTGTATCATGTGAACATAGTTATTGAGTAATAACAAATTTTGTTCTGAAAGGATTTGTTTGCTGAGACAGTATTATTCTGAATGTACCCACCAGATGTTTAACTAGAGTATCTGCTGATATTGCACTGTTAGAAGGCTCTTAAAAGGACATAGGATTATAGGAAATAGTTCTGTTGTTTTCAAAACAGAAAATACAGCGCTTTTTTCTTTCAACAAAGAAGCCAGGAAATGGTTGATGAGTAGAGATCAGATGTTGAAACACAACAGATTCTGCTATTGAAAACACTTGCATGAGCTGTACATGATGCTGTAAGATTCAACTGTTTGTACTTAATATAGTGCATGAACATTAACTAATAATTATTTTCAGTGAAAAGTTGTCAGTCTTTCTCCAAATAATAGGACAAATACAAGCTAGTGTTACAAAAGAATTGCAGGCAAAGCAATGATTTTGAAATCACAGCATAAAGTTACAAGTTAAAAATACATGTCATTATAATTTCTGCTTTCTGAGGTAGCCTGGTAAACTAATCATTTTGCTTGTTAGAACAACTGGAGTGTTATCATATACATTAAGCTAAAAACAGTAGTTAATTTTGTCAGCTGCAGAGCAAAGTGTGAAGGCACTGAGGTAAATGGACAATATACAATGGCAGTCAAATTGCAATCCTTTTCGGAAGTAGATTTAGTAAATGGAAAGCACTAAAATGGATTTCATCACTGAGTTACTTGCAACATAGGCAGAATATTTACAAGATATGTCTGTTTGCTTTATCGTTAGATACTTTCTCAGCCTAAATAGCATACTTTAAAATATAATTTTTGTCCTGGTTTTAGCCTTTTCCTTCTTATTAGGAAAACGATTATTTTTCAGTCTTTACTCCTATATCAATGGCTGGACTACTGATATTGGACAAAGACAGTGCTCAGGTATTCTAAGTTTACATACATACATATATATATATATATATATATATATATATATATATATATATATATATATATATACACACACACACATACATACACACACACACACACACACACACACACACACACACAGGTAGTTGGACTACAGTGAATACCTATGATTTTCCTATTGTTTTATGGCAAATTTACATTTGTTGATTCACGTTACCAAATTAAATGATTGACATCTTCAGTTGCAGCTAAGGAAAACATCATTTCCAAATCTTTGTATGACTAAATCACTTTTTTTTACATGTGTTAGATTGTAACATCTCAATAAATTACAAAATATATGATTCCTAATAAATTCATCTCTGGCTCAGAAAGCAAAGTCAAGATTGGAAACAAGTCTTGAAATATACAATTTTCTTAATGTTTCCCTAGGTCTTTTGGGTAGAGTATCTCTAAATATGTTTCCAGGTCCCAGCACTATCTTAGTGACAAGGATTTTTTAAAAAATGTAATTCCTTGGTCTCCTATTCCTACATTATGTCAGCATTCCAGAAAAAAATCCAACTCCAAGTAAAAACTCTGAAGCAAGCATCTTTCAAAGTTCTATTTACTAGGATAGGTAAACTGGCACATCTGGGAAAACTCAAATCTGAGAGGTCCGGGTTTTCCCTCAGTAAATCAAAACTCCCAAGACCATCCTCTGACTCTGCAGTTGATCACATGCTCCAATCACCAACCATCCCATCTCGAGACAGCACTCCAACCACTCCTTCTCCAGATGCAGGATTGGCCTGACCCTGACTGACAGGAAGAATACTATTTTGTCTAAAGACAACCGCTCTACTAAATCCCCCCTCCTACTTTCCCACACATGAGAAGGTGGCAGCATGGAAGCTTCTGGCCTAATATGGCTTCCAAAGCTGACACATTAATTGTTAAGGCATCATAGAAAACTGCACTATATTTCCTAAGTTGCTTGCAATCTACTGAATCTTCAAAATAGATCTCTTGACCAGTACTGCCATATTTATTACTGAATAATATTTGGCTAAGAGGAAAGGATAACTCATAAAATTATATGGTTGGAAGGCACCTTCAAGATCTTCTAATCCTAACTTCCAGTCCAGTGTAGGACTCCTCATACCACCTCAGCTGTCCAATCTTTTCTTGAAAACCTCCATTGATGAAGCATTTACCATTTCAGAAGACAGGTAATTCATAATAAGGAATTTCTGCTTATTTCAAAAGACCCATGAGGAGTTCCCTGGAAAAAAGAGAAGCAATTTTCCTTAAATATATGCACACTTCCACGTACTTGTTTATCACTTTGCTGACTTGTAAATTTTGTCACTGTATCAAGAGTTATTTGTCTAGACTCCAAATAGCCTGTCTTTCATGCTGGCACAAATTGTGCTCTTTATTGCCTCCACTAGCTTAGTCTCTATGGCACTCCAAAACCAGAAATATACACACACACACACACACATAGAGAGAGAAGAGAGAGAGAGAGAGAGAGAGATACTCTCATGTTTGGGCCCACAACTGTATTTCATCCATGAGAAGCCATGGTGATTCAAAAATAAAATGCAACTTGTTATGAAAAGGTAAAAGTTTACATAGTTTAAAAACAAATAAAAATTATAATGACAATGCAAATACTATATATTGCCATCTTTGAGACAAGTATGTAAATGTTTAATTCCAATTCTAATTTTGACTCGAAAACATTTGTTTCTAAAATGTGCAATGACCAATACCTGGCTAAAAAAAGTGATTAAATGCATTCCTTTCGAACCAATGAGAGCTTCTTAAAAGAAATAGAAAATTCTAGTCCCATTGCTGCTTCTCGGTTTCACCTGTGTGAATTTGAGAAAAGGTGTCTATATTTTTTTTTATTTTACCTTTCCAATTACCCACCAGGCAAGAGCACAAAAGTATCTTTTCCAATTACCAAGCAAGCAAGAACACTGAACTATCATGTTGAAATAAACACCAATGTGCACAGTTGACAGCCTCGGGATAAGTTCATGACTGAAACAGCACAGAAGTATAATTATATCTTTGCTCTGCAGAGTGTGGTCCATCTGGGTCAGAGCTGAGGTCACTAGCAGCCTGGGAGAATGTATTCACACTTAAGCTCCTTGGCTTCTGCCTGGCTGGGGGTCATCCGGAAGTTCAGTTTTCTAACCACCAAGAGCAAAAATAATTTTCCCCAAAGAAATACATCCAGGGAGCCAAGTTGTATCAGGAAGCACCTGGGCAATTGAAGGGACAACAGCTCATTTAGAAACTCACTACTTCACAAAAACAAAACCAATTATAAAAGGGAAACAGTAAAGGTAGGGGCACTCCAGAAGTAAAAGTAAAGGGATAATAGCAGAGGTGAGTTCAGAGGGATCATTGTATGGATTATTCTTGCTTTGAGCTAGCTTAGGTTTCTTCTTTAACTCTGCTGTTTTGTTTTCTATCAACAGCATGCACACATATCAGGTTGATGTTTGAATGCAAATGCAGCAATTTGGAAGAGAGCCTGTTTAGAGTTAGCAGCCTCCTGATTTGATTGAGGATCAGAAGTGATTCTTAGTTCGGAAATCCAAATTCTCTAACTTTGTTCTATCTATCTTAGAAATCCAAATTTACCTATAACTGTAACTGGAAACAGACAAATGACTTTTAAACAAAAATTAGCAGGCCTGAATGAAGTTGTGATAGATAATAATATCATGCAATAGGATAAGTCATAGAATACAGGGAGGCCCTAAAAACCAATGATCTTTAGTTTTTAACTGCAGAGTTTTAAAAACAATAATTGATAATTAATAATAATAATTTATTATTATTATTATTATTATTATTATTATTATTATTATTATTATTATTATTATTATTATTATTTTATTAAATTTTTATACCGCCCTTCTCTCAAGGGACTCAGGGCAGTGTACAGCCAAAAGATAAAAAACATAAAAAATATACAATTAAAACAACAATTTAAAACCGAGCATATTAGAAAAAAATGGCCAACATTAAAAAATTTAAAATTTAAAATTACGAACCCTAAAATAATAAAACCCCAGTTAAAAATTTAAAAATATTAAGCCAGTCCCGCTTGAATAAATAAGTGCGTTTTCAGCTCACGGCGAAAGGTCCGAAGATCAGGCACTTGACGTAATCCAGGGGGAAGTTTGTTCCAGAGCGTAGGAGCTCCCACAGAGAAGGCCCTGCCCCTGGGGGCCGCCAGCCAACATTGTTTGGCGGACGGCACCCTGAGAAGACTCTCTCTGTGTGAGCGTACGGGTCGGTGGGAGGCATGAGGTAACAGCAGGCGGTCCCGTAAGTACCCGGGCCCTAAGCCATGGAGCGCTTTGAAGGTGGTGACCAAAATCTTAAAGCGCACCCGAAAGACCACAGGAAGCCAGTGCAAGCCGCGCAGGATTGGTGTTACATGGAAGCAACGAGTTGCTCCCACTATTACCCGCGCAGCTGCATTCTGGACTAGCTGCAGCCTCCGGGTGCATTTCAAGGGCAGCCCCATGTAGAGAGCATTGCAATAATCCAAACGGGAAGTGACAAGAGCGTGAGTGACCGTGCATAAGGCATCCTGGTCAAGGATAATAATAATAGCAGCTTTCCTTTATTGGCAGAACTGGATAAAACTACAAGAAAGTTAATCACCTGACACTATCAAGTTACCAATTTTCATATGAATAGACCCAGATGTATATTTATTTAAGAATATTGTTCAAATGTGGAGATGTTGAACAAAGGATGTGATTTTTTTGCCTATAGGTGTTATATTTGGTGGGAGGGGAGGGTTTGGCAAGACAATTGCTAGGAAAATATCATGCAGTAAGCTGGTAATTTTTGCTAGGAAAAAACATTGACTAAAGTGTTATGCTGAAATTCATTGTTGGCATGGGGGGGGACGACACATGAGGTTTTTCTTTCTTTATGCATGCATGTTTATTTGGACATATGTTAGATTTTGCTTTAGGATAAAAGCTTATTCTAAGAAAGACAGTGCTGCTCTGATGTTGTTAATCTAATTGTTGGAAAGTGTTGAAGTGAATTGAAATACTGTGGCTGGAATATGTGACACCTGGTAACTGGATCTAATCCCTTTGAAAACACATAAATGGGGCCAAATTTTAGCAGGGCAGTTCTTGCCTTTCTTGCTAAACTTATAGCAAGAGGAAAAAGCAAAAGAGTGAAACACATGAATGAAGATATTAGGGAAAAGCAACAGCTATGGTAACAGACAGAGGGGAAAGATAGCAAGGTTTGTTCTTATCCTATTACCAGGCAGGTATATAATATATATATTCTTTTCCTATACGTATGGATATTCTAAAGCATTAAGATATATATATTTGTTACTGTACAAAAACAGAAGCAGAGAAGGAAAGAAAAAATTGTGGAAGAGCATAGAGAATTAAAACAGTAGTTGTCTTAGAACCAAGACTGGTAAACCCAGAATTACTCTTGCTCCAGCCTTATTATCTTGCTCATCTTAGCACCAAAAGGGCTGAGATTCCTATTCTAAGATTGGTATTTCCCATACTAGGGAGTTTATTCTGGTACTGGTTTCCACTAATGGAGGAAGGGGAATCTGTCTCTGTTCTAAATTGTACCACCCAGCAAATATTAGATAGTAGATATAAAATGGAAGCTTAGCCAAATGTGGCTGGACCAGTGGCAACCTTGGTAGGGTGTCACATGGCTCTATGTCTAGAGCCCTGTTCAGGCAATCAACTGAATATATGGAAAGTTTCAAGTCTTGGGATAAATCTCTGCAATTCTGCTCTCAGTGTGGGGTCCTTGATGCTCTCTTGAGCTTGGTGTTTTCTTACAAATGTTACATTGCTAAATTAGTTTCGGTAATGAGAGTACCAACCTCAAAGAGTACCAAGGACCCCACACTGAGAGCAGAATATTAACCCTGAGTTACAAATATTCTCCTTTATTGGCTCCTTAATGGGTCTACATGTGTTCCACAGGCACTGTGGTTGGGAGCCATATTGGATGGATTTCAAACAATATTTATCTGCAAATTCCAGAAGTCTAATTAAAAAGGAGTCCAATATCATGAAAATCAGTACATCCTTGTTCATGCAAAGTTCAAGCAAGCTTGAGTATATCTTCCTTCCATCCAATCATGTGCAAGCTGAAAACCTATTTCCTACCCTATTTCAGTTCAACTGAATAGCTGAACAAGGCCTACATATCAGTGATGGGATTCAAAAACATTTACTACCGGTTCTGTGGGCGTGATTTCTACCCCACTCCAGGGGAAGGTTACTGCAAAATCCCCATTTCCTCCCACTCAGCTGGGACTCAGGAGACAGAGAATAGATTGGGGCAGGGCCAGTCAGAGTTGGTATTTACTGGTTCTCTGAACTACTCAAAATTACTGCTACAGGTTCTCCAAAACCGATCAGAACCTGCTGAATACCACCACTGCTACATATCCTGATATACAGTGACAATTTCATAAATGCAACTTACTCTTTACTATTAGGAATGTACATGTTTTCTTTTAGTAAGAATCACTTTACACACCTATAATTTTAGAAATGCCTTTTAATAAATTGTACTGACTGATATTTATAATATAGAAACATTACTCATGAGGCACTAAAACTACCACTGACTTTCTTGAGCTCTGCATGAGACCTAGAATGGTTTCTGATCATGTCAAATTTGTTATGAATATTGAGCAATATTGAGCAATCTACAAAATACTTCTGCATTTCCCATTTAAAAATCCATCAAATATTCCCCTCTCTGCCAAGTGAATGACAATGGAACGAGCAGATTCTTGTTTCCATTCATTTTTGTGAGTGCATGTGCAAGAGAAACTATGCACAAAGGCAGCAAGTTTATGAAACAGTCATTGTTTGCCGCTTTATATAAAAAATGACTCTGATATGATTTCCAGCCTGTCAAATAAATAAATAAATGAAGAGATTTATCGCCGTGGGAGCAATGAGTTCCTAGATCTCCATGATGCTCATACGGAGGTATCATTCTTTCCCCGGGGGAAGAGAAAAAGCTATTGAAGCACACATAAAATTTAGGTGCTTGAAGATTTTCTCCAGGACTTCTGTTTAGATTTGCTATCAGAAGAAGCAATAAAACTGGGATTTATGTTGTATCTTTAACAAATCTCACGCTTCTCGATCTGGTGTTGCTGCACTCCAATTAGTGCAGTTTCTTAAAGCTGAAGCTGCACATGTTCGGAAGCAGGAAATATATTTCAACACCTGAATAAGGAAGGTTGAAAGCTAGCCCTAGAAGGCTAATACTTGGGATAAGATGCATAATATTAAATAGCAGGATGGGGTCACTATCTATTCAGCCACAAGTATGTTTTATGCAAACTAGAACACAGGATTGAAACTGGAAAGTCATGTTAGCATTCTACTATCGGTTGTATAGCACTCAGTGTGGACCAAAGCTCCAGCATATGCTTTTTCATCCAGGAGAATATTGATTCCATTTTCAAGGTTTGATCAGCCAAGCTTTCAGCTCAGTCTAAAAACCAAGCTATATATGACACACCCAGGTGTCCTTGGGCTGGGTGTAACAATGCAAACACTAAGACGTTTCAGGGCAAAATCTATCTCATATCTAGTTCAACATTTCATCATTTTGGCATCACTATTAGAAATGGATACCTATATCAATATCAGAATCTTGACCCAATATCCATCACTCTCATCATCCTTAGCAAGTAGCTGCAGCAATGAAATAGCTGAAGGAGAGAGAGAGAAAGAAATATTTATTTATTCATATATTTAATCAACATGCAACAAAGAGCCCATACTAAAAAAGTAGCAAAGGAGAACCTCAAATAACATTCAACAAAGAGGGTTTAAGATACTTTAGCCCAAGGTCTGGTAGAACAGCTGGATGTCTTTGGCTCTCCAGAACATCAGCAGAGTAGAGTCCATCATGAGGGCAGGTGCCACACAAGATAGCTGAGTGGATCTAGATAGCTTTGGAACTCCAGTAAGAGTGGAATTCATGGTTTCTTGGTTTCTAGCCTTTAGCCACTCCAGCAAATTGGCTGTTGATCATGCAGGTTTGAATTGGCCAATTACAATGCCTATTTACAATGTGCTCCTTTTTCTGACATTCTCTGTTCTTTCATTCTTCTGACACTAATAATCTATGTACCATGCATATTGCTGATATTATATTTTAAATTTATCCCTTGCAAATTTGTTTGTTTAAAGCCCTGGAGTCCTGGTGGTACAATGGTTAGAATGCATTATTGCAGACTAACTTTTCCCACTGCCAGGAGTTCAATCCTGACCAGCTGAAGGTTGACTTAGCTTTCCATCCTTCCGAGATCAGTAAAATGAGGACCCAAATTGTTGGGAGCAATATGCTGACATATGAAAATTGCTCAGATAATTCTGTAAAGCTCTATGGAATGGTATATAATCTATGTTCTATTTCTATTGCTATTAATGTCCCCAAACCTGGTCAGACTAGTTATTGTATCTTCTTCTAACACCAGCAAGGCAATGGTTTTTCACTATATGTATTCTGAATAGCTGTTTCACTTTGCCTAATGGCACAGCTTGGCTATTAATGTATAGGTTATATGAATACTAGGCTAGCAGTAACTTGTGCTTAACCTAAAATAACCAGGTTCAGAGGAAGACTAATATTTAATTGTCCAAGGATGATAAATGTGGTAGAACTTTTTCTTTAAACAATGCAAACCAACTATTTCTGTATTTCTTCTACCATGTTACCAGCACACAGAAAAAAATATTTTCTCTTTTTGCTTTTATGTTAAGCTCAGTTGGGGGGGAGGAATTTCTTTCATCAGGAACATATATCAGTATATGTAGAGAAATATAGAATAAATACATTTAAATTTCCCACTTTTAGAATATTGTAAGTTCTCAATTAAAAGATAAACATGAAAATGTAGGTCTGTGTGTGCACACATACTTGTGTGTGTGTATGTGTGTAAGAGAGAGAGAGAGTGAAAGAAACATGCATGGACATTGTATGACAATTGCATACAAAAATATATACATTAAAATTACACCCCAAGCTGTGTATGAATATTCACGAGAGCTCAGATCCAAACAGAACTTCATAAAATTCAGATTTTTTTCAAAATCTAAATTGACAGAATCACTATCCCTTGGGGAAAAACTGATTTATTGAATGTTTAATGGATTTATAAGCACTAAGAGAAGGAGAATTTTTCCTGAATAAAAAAGAGTGTTAGCATTTATTTTAATATTATTCTTCCCTCCCTGTCTTGTTGTAAAGATTCAAAAAAAAATTATACTGTCAGCTGGGGCAATAGCAGTATTTTATTTTCAGATTAATCTTATATGATTCCAACTTTGCATCTTTTCATTATTAATAGGATGATTGGGATTTTTCAAATTATGTCATATTAAGTTTCGAGCTATGAGCCTGGCACATGTTTTTTGATATTTTGACTGAGCGGGCTTTCAAGAGTGATTTGTCATTTTCCTAAATGAATCTGAAAATACTATGCAAATCAACAGCAAGGCAAAGCCTTTGAACATTTTTGTCAGAGGATGAGTTTACTTTCATATATATATATATATATATATATATATGACTTGAAATATATATATATATATATATATATATATATATATATATATATATATATATATATATATATATATATATATATCATCTGCTGATCAAAGCAATCTGCTCAAGAACAATCATTTTTATAAGTGAAATAAGCAAATGTGCTATGCAGCATAGCTGGCTGAAAGGTTGATATGTAGGCCTGCCTAGCTCTGCTGACTGAAGATTGCAATAACTCCTCGAGCTTGAAAGCACGAGCCAGCAACATGAATATGATAATGAGCAATAATGTTTGTCTTCTTTGTTTCACATTTCAGGGGTGCACTTGACTATTTACATAATTTGCAAATATTTAGTAGAAAGGAAGGGAGTGACATGAGACCTAAGTGTCAGATCTTGGAACTACAGCTTCCAAATGCAATCAAGATGCTTCTAAATCTGTCATTGAGGATGAGTGTGTGTGTATGTGTGTGTGCGGGGTGGGGGGAGTTTTAAAGTACAGAAGCTGGTTGAATTCACTTTTAAATTTCTCAGAGGCTTGGTTGGAAAACTGAGCGATTCATTCAGTCAGTTCAAAAACAAGCATCTGTTTAATTGGTCTTTTCAAATTGTCACTGACAACTCTGTAAAAAATAAAGAAAGGGGACCAAATATAAGAAAAGCTGCTGTAAATTGCCCCATCTCCTTGAACTGGCAGTGGCTTTAAAAGGTTTCGTAGTGCTGCATCTAAAATCCTTAACGGGTGAGCTGGGGATTGAGTTTGAGAAGTTATGCAGTGAATAGATTTTTATTCTAAATTACAATCTTTCGTTTTCTGGTCATAATACATCACTTTCTAAATTCTGCATTTTAGAAAGAAAAACAGATTGATCCTTGCCTCCTGGATCAGTGTTATCAGAGGATGTTATAAATCAGAACAGTTTTTATTTCATATTGTGCCATAAGAAACTAGATGTCTATGGAGATTCTCAGAACTGAAGAAGGTTCTTGGTTGAAAAGCAGAACGTCTTCAAGAAAAAGCAAAGTCCAGTTGCCTCTTGCAAAATAACCCTTGGGACATGAGAAACTAGCTGACTATAGTAGAGGCAGTGTCAACTATGCAAAATACATACACACGCACAAACACTCAGAGTAGAGCATCATCAATGGATCAGGGAAAGGCAATAGTGAAGAGACTAACTATAGAGAAGGTTGGCAAAGGAAACATAACTTTGAACTATGTATCTTTAGTGGTAACATTTTTTTTACTGAAAATCAGTGTGGTGCAGTGATTTACTGAAATGGCACCATCAATTGCAAAATCTCATGTGGGTAACTTGGCCCCCCTGTTTTTTAGCCTCTTAGCTATTGTAGAGAGGCAGATTAGGAAAGAATTTTCCTTGCATTGGCAATGTATTTATTTATTTTTAGATCCCAATTTTTGGTTAAGATCATTATGTGCACTGCCTTGAGCTCCTGGACAAAATTATATTGCCAGTAAGGAGAAAAGAAAACTCTTTTGAATTCAGTCATTCACCCAAAATGGCAATTATAATCTTATAAATGCCAGATTGTCATTGTGTTGTTGTATGCAGTGCATCTAAGACGGCATCAGTGAGATTTAGTTTTGAATAGATGTACATTGAACTTGAAGGTACATTTGTGTGATAGGGAAAAAAAATCATATAGATGTGGCTTATATACTTAGTAGAAGTTTAGCAGCATAAGGCCTAAGTGAAAGAACAACATCTCTCTTGCAAACATCAGTTGTGACCCACAATCTTTTAGAGTTTTGAGAGAATGCATGCACATGGATCTAAAGAAATACTTTAGCTCACCATGCCCTTAACTGAGTCAGAGCCTGAGGAAATTAATACAAACCTTATAGATCTGCTGGTGATTCAAGAATATGATGAGGCACAGGATAAATAAATACAGACAGTAAGGATACTGCCAGACAAGGCTTCTACCATAGTTTGAAATTAGCTCCAGGTCTCAAGGATGTAATGATAGTGTTCAATAGCTGAGTTTCCTCACTGTTTTCTCCTTGAGTTTCCTCTTGCCTCACCCCATCTCTCAGCATCTCACTTCAAACGAATAATTATTTCTTTTTTGCCCAAAAGAAGGTTTGGTTTAACTGAAATAACATTGTCAGGGAATTTCTGTTTCAAGGCAGCCACTAGGAAAAAAACAACAACAGGCAAAAATTATGGCAGGACATGACAACAGCAATAGCAATAGCACTAAGACTTATATACCGCTTCATAGTACTTTACAGCCCTCTCTAAGCGGTGTACAGAGTCAGCATAGCACCCCTAACAATCTGGGTCCTCATTTTACTGACCTTAGAAGGATGGAAGGCTGAATCAAACTTGAGCCTGGTGAGATTCGATCTGCCAAACTGCTGGCAGCCAGTGATCAGCAGAAATAGCCTGCAGTACCGCACTCTAACCCATCATGGCTCATAGCAACAACAATAGCAACAGCAATATACAGGTAGACTTCGACTTACAACCATTTGTTTAGTGACCATTCAAAGTTACAAAATCATTGAAAAAAGTGACTTACGAACATTTTGCACACTTATGATTGTTGCAGCATCCCCATAGTCACATGATCAAAATTTGGATCCTTGGCAACTGCTTCATATGATAGTTGCAATGACCCAGCATCATGTGCTCGCCTTTTGCCAGAGGCTGCCACAAAGAAGATGGGGACAACTTATTTTCCAAATCACCAGAAGGCAAGAGAAGAAATAATGAATGGAACCTAATCAAGGACAGAAGCAACCTGGAATTAAGGAGGAACTTCCTAACCATTAACCAGTGGAACAGCTTGCCTTTCAGAAGACACTTGTCTGAAATGTTATGTGGTCCCTTTCAGCATTATAGAATATACCATAGGTCCTTTCCAGCATTACTGAAATTGGTTATTGATTGAAAGTTAATGGGAACCTAGATTCACTTAACAACATCTTACTAACCTAGCAATTGCAATGATTCACTTAACAACTGTGCCAAGAAAGGTTGAAAAATGGGGCAAAACTCACTTAACAACTATCACATTTAGCAACAGAAATTTTGGGCTCAATCGTGGTCGTAAGTCAAGAGCTACCTGTGGCAATTTGCTTTTTTCTTATGCAAGATGGATTTTAATAAAAATTTGGAGCAGGGCAGGTTGCTGTAGGATTTCTCCTATTGTAAGTATGGCTTCCCAGAGATACCGGTAGTAGAGTCAAAGTTTACAAGATAGAACTTTTGTTTGCCATAGTGGGATTTATTTGCAAATCTTTTTCACAGCATGTTAAAACTTGAATTTGCATCAACAATCTTGGCTCCTCTCAGAAGGAAGAACAATTTAAAATCCCTGTGGAGCAGAGGACATTGCTTGTACAACACCTTTCAGATGATTTTTCCAAGAATTTGTTTTCATACTCATCTTTGAAACTACTCAAAGAGCTATTAGATAATGGTTTGGGGATATAGATCTTTAAAGTGATGGATGGAGGCCAGATTTCATATAAATTTATATGCAGACATCTTTAACAGCTGTATTTCTACTGCTTACTATTCTTATACAAATTCTTGGAACTATCATACTTTTGTCCTGGCTCCATTCCGGTTGTATCAGAATAACTTAATTGAAAATTAGCTGGTTCTGTGTAAATAGAGATGCAAGAAAACATTGACACATTATCTGTTCTTTTACCTTCTATATAAATGTTGATTACAAGTACTGTAATTTAAATGGTCAGCCCAGTAGGAATTTTGCATTGTGTATATTCTACTTTTTGTAAAACCAAATGTGAATGTGTCCTGTAATGCAAAGAGATTTTATGCCATTGTGTTTTTCATGCATTCTAAGCAGTCAAATGTGAATCATATTAGCAGGTTTTAAACTAAGTTTTATTTGAATAAATATTCCAAGACTGTTTAGGTAACAGTGAAATTACATGTTGTGCATTTGCATTAATCTCTGTTGCTGGACTTTGGGGTCATAATAAATTACTGAACTGAACTGAAATTCATATCCAGATTAAAATCAAATTGTTCTAAGCTTAAACCCAGCTATTTCAGAATAACTGAACGGTTGTCAAAACTGAATATCACCAATTGATGGGAGGAAACAGTGGGAGGAAAATCCATTCATGCTCTTCTCATAATTCTATGTATTTATTTCCTGCATTCCCTTTTAAAAAGGAAAAGTTTTCAAATTTTTTTTGCAAATTTGTAGTCACATGTTATGTAAAACCAGAGGACATGGTTTTTATGATAGACATGAATGCTATAAAATAGACAGATATTAATTTGAAGGGCTGGACAAGTATAATAGTTACAACCAGTACGTGTTTTCAGTCAGAATCAAATTCAACTGATCCTATATAATCTGATTTAGGACCTGCCCTAATAACATTGACTCAATTTGTTCATTTATTTTGCTGTCTCACTCTAGTGATTTATAATGTAGAATCATCTAAAAAAGGGTGTCTGAAGTAATTTTTAACTACAGTGCACTTTTTATTTAGAGTGTGTGAAATATATGGAGTCAAGAGAATAAATCTATGTACAACAAACACAGTCTAGGTAGTTGAAATAATTTTATGGCTTTAATTTTTCAATATAACCAGATGTCACAGATTGTATGCCTTCCTATTGGTACTCTTGGTGGTGAGAGCCGTGGTGGCACAGTGGTTAGAATGCAGTATTGCAGGCTAATTCTGCCAATTGCCAGCTGTTTGATCCTGTCGGGGCTCAAGGTTGATTCAGCCTTCCATCCTTCTAAAATTGGTAAAATGGGGAGATATATTGTTGGGGGTAATATGCTGACTCTGTAAACCTCCCAGAGAGTGCTGTAAAGCACTGTGGAACAGTATATAAATCTAAGCGTTATTGCTATTACTATATAGTTAACAGTACACTTTTGCCCTGGAGAATCCAGAAAATAATGAACAAAGTCAACTGCATTAGGATATCATTGTGTAAATGACATCATCCCAATAACTTACTATAGGTAGCCACACTTTTTTAGCTATTCAGACCAAATAAATAACTAAAGCTCCACATTTAGTCAAAATGTATATGTAATAATAAGGTCTAGGTGTCATTATGGAAAGCTCCTAAAATTAATTCTCTTGAGCTGGGGATTGCTTGCTTGCTTGCTTGCTTGCTTGCTTGCTTGCTCAATCAAATTTCTCCACTGCTCATCTCATCTAAGTGACTCTGGTTGGTTCACAAGCACAATAATAAAATTATATAAAACCATGACTAAAAGCACAGTTAAAAACAAAGATTAAAGATTAAAATTTCCAGGTTAAAAGTAAGAATCAAAGTTAGTCATCTCACAAAGCCAAAACATTACTAAGGCAAAAGTGCTGGGCTCAAGCCATTAAGGATTATTCCATAATATTCAGAAAATGTTGTCTATTTTCTGGAAAAAGGCATTGGACTATCCACAGTAAATAGTAAGGCAAATTGGTTGGAAAAACGAAGCTAATGAAATTAAATGAAAGATTTAGGAAGCAGAGCAAAATCTCTGTGTGAGTGTAGATGCATACATGCAAAGGCTCCTTGGTGCAAGTGAAGGTGCTGGTTGTCACCTTTAAAGCCCTGTATAGCATGAGATCAGGATACTTGCAGAATCAAAGGTTTCTGCCCATCCTTCTAAATCTGGCTGTAGTGTTCTTTAGTCGGACCAGTGATGGGTGCTACCGGTTCACCCCAGTTTGTGTGAACTGGTAGCAGCGGCAGGAGGTTCTTACCATACGCCCGGACGCTTCTGCACATGTGCAGAAGTGTTGTCCATGCACGTGCGCGTGTGCACACCCAGGAGCGAACCAGTAGTGATGGGTTTTGAAACCTGCCCCTGAGTCGGACCTCAGAACTATCCCTCCCTGTCATGGCACCTACTTTAGCTTTTCCACAGAGATACAAACCTGTTGGCCTTCAAGAAAGCAGTGAAAGCTGCTTTTTCTCCCAGGCACTAGGATAGGATATTGATAGAGTCATCACAGTCTCATTAGTGGATGGAGGATACTTTTGTCAGTCAAGTTAATATCCCATTTGTCCCCCACCCCACCGCCTTTAGATGCCCTTGAGAGCAATACATTCTGAATACTTTCTGAATTTCCATTAATTTTCAACTTATTTAATATTAGATTTTGTGGGGGAGGGCTGCAATTTGACACAATTTATATGAAAATATATAGAGCAGAAAATTAATTGAAAAGTAATCAGAAATATTACACAGAATTTTTGTCACAATAAAGGACATAGCAACTGGGTGTCTTCATGGATAACAGAATTCCAAGGTGTTTTGGGTTTTTTTGAGTGTATGGCACGTGTTAGCCAGGGATCACCGAAGTGGCTGGTTGCCTCTGTGAAAGGAATTGTTTCAGACAGTATTATCTCTACTCATGGGATGCCTGAATGTTGGCAGGCATCGGGGGACGCTCCTTTCTTGTCCCTTTGTGGTTTGTTTGCTCAAGGGAATCGAGCCGCCAACCTTAATGGTGGGCAGGCCACATGAGCTGCCATGGTCCCAGAATTCCAAGTAATAGTTAGAGTTTGTTTTTTTTCCCCCACAGAAGAGCCAAACTTTTATGTCATGGGTAACACGAAGTACATGCGATTTCAATGCTCTTTTTGTGTTTCTGTTTTTCTTGCAAAGTCCAAATTTTGAATAGGAAATAACTGAAGAAACTAAAAGCATCCGATTAATTTTTATTAATAAAGACAACAAAATTCACTCTTAATCTTATGTTATAAGTTACCATTAATGAAAGATATCAAGACAGATAAAAATGGTTTGTTTATACAATAGTTGTTATAGTTCTTATCTATATAGTTTTTAAATCTGAGCAAAACCTGTTTAAAAGTTTCTTACTTCCATTTGTAACTTGGGCTGGAGCACTTGTTAAAATGAGATAATATTTACATTAATATAATAATATAATATAATTAGCGATCCAATTTATGTGCAATAGCCACTAATTGTTACCTTTTACAAATATAATTTGTAAGCCCACCCTACCCCCAGAAAAATCAGATGTGCACAATCACAATGATGTATTCATCTTGGTTGATTGTCCATAAGGTACATTGAAAAATTTTTCGTCAGAAAGAAAAATACATATTTGACTTCTGATTTATGCATTTTACCACTGTAACATATTTTCATCACTTGCCATTCACTTACTCACTTCAAGGCCAATTATTTGTATACAGAAGCTCAATTTCTTTTCTAAATTATCTATATTCTCCTGTATTTGTCTATAGAAGTTAAGTCATGTTTTGAATATAACATTTGTTCATAATGTTTTGCAAATCTTCAGAATATATCATAGATTACTAATATAGCATGAAGGTGTTTGTGATTATGGGATTATATGATGGGAATCAATTACATCAAAATAAAATGTTTCACTTCTTTTTAATACCCTTATTGGTGCTATTTGTATGTATTCACCTCAGAACTACAGATTTTCAGGAACTTTTAGCCCTACTGCACCACCAAGAGTATTGGCTCCATCTGTATTGTAATACCGCAAAACTGAAAGTATTTCTCTCCTCCTTCCCTTTTAGCATCCAGAAATCAAGGGAAGCCTCTCCCCCCACCCCACCCCACCCCACCCCTGGTCTGTAATGTTTCCCAAACATTCCCTCTTTCTGTAGGCTGAGATATATATTATATACTGGTAATATATAAGGAGTCCACATCTCTCTCTTCTGTCTCCCAAGGTCATTCACACATAGCATTACAGTAACATGGAACAGAGTGTCTTGTATTAAATCATATCTATATTCTGGATCCTACACCTAGTTGGGAAAGAGGTATATTAAAGTAGTTTATTTTCTTTTTTTATTTGACTAGAACACTTGAATTCTACTTCTAATGGTTGCATTCCACTTGATCCTTGCATTTGCTATTATATAACATTTATTTTTCAATGGGTAAGAGGAAAGGAAGGGTCACATAGTGGCTTAGCAGTTAAGACACTGGAATGGTTAACCAGAAGTTTGGCAGTTTGAGACCCATACACTGCGTGATAGGGTAAGCTCCCATTCTGACCCCAGCTCTTGCCAATTTAGCAGTTTGAAAGCATGCAAATGCAAGTAGATAAATAGGGACCATTTAGGTGGGAAGGTAACAGTGTTCTGTGTGCCTTAACATATAGTCATACCAGTCACATGACCAAGTAAGTGTCTTTGGACAACGCTGATTCCCCTCAGCTAGGAAACAGAGATAAGCACCACCACCACCCAATCAACATGATTGAACAGGATAAATCTTTACCTTAACTTCTTTTTTAAAGAAAAAGGGCAAAAACATAACTCTATTGTTGCATGTTCACTGTTCTCTGCTGCTCTGGTAGCATCCATCCTCTTAAATAAGAAAAATGTCAAATAATCATACTATTGCCTCCTTACTCTGAATATTCTGATTACCTTGCACACTAGCTCATTCACTCATATTTTTGTTGTCTTGAAATTGCCCACATCATAATGTATGAATTTCATAACTATGTATTGCTTGGCATGAGTCAATGTGGATTAATTAAAGTATCCTAAAACAATTATAATGATATGATATGATGATATATGATATGTTGTGCCACATATATTACACAACTGCAACTGAATACCATTTACACAAAATTGACTCAGATTTCCTTCCCATGAAATTTCAGAATGCAACATTAAGTTAGAGCAGCCCACCACAGGTGAGAAATGAGAAATTTTATGGGCTGCTGAACACTAAGTATTTTCTCAGTAGGTCAAGGCAAATTTATTCCACATAGGAGTTTTTGTTTTTAGAATATCTCTTGAAAATTCCAGAACCTTCTAACTCCCAATGCATTCTGGCCTTGCTTTCTGATGTCACTTTTTGAGATAGCCCACTATGTGTTGGTGTTCTTAAAACAAAAATCACAATTTTGTTTGTCTGTCCCCCATAGGAATCTCTTGCCCCTCTAATCTATCATAATGATCTAGACCAGGAGTGTCTAATCTTGGCAACTTTAAGACCTGTGGACTTCAACTTCCCCTAGCCAGCCTGTCTTAAATTTGCCAAATTGGATTCTCCTACTCTAGACTTAGCAAATGAACATTAGTACAACTAATTTCCTTTGAATCTTGACCCAAATTTCTGTCAATCATAATATAATTAAAAACAAAAATGTACTCACATTCAGATGTTATTGTGTGATTTTTGGCAAGCAGACTTAATAGGATTTTAAACCATCACCTGTCAGTGAAGCATACAATTGACTATTATCCCAACTATACAGAAGAATTCTTCGTGTAGTTTAACACTAGAACAAATTTTCAAATCCACCTTCATAATCCTGATTTTTGAAAAATCTATCATAAATTCAGAGTTCTACATCTTCTCAGGACTACTGTTTTGATTTCAAAGGGTTTTTTGTTCATCATCCAATACATACTACCATTCACATTTTACTCAAGACATCTCAAAATCATGATTTTAATTGTCCATAGAGCTTATTAAAGTTTAATCTACAGAAATCAGATACTGTAAAGTAATATAGCTGTGTTTGCTATTTAAACTTCCCAGATGAAAGATGGTTTATAAATGCTAAACAAATTAGCTTAAATTTCTGGTTTAATATTTCCTTATAAAATTGAAGCATATATGTTTATTGAAGTGAGTAAAATATTTTAATCAATATATTAATTTTCATAATATGATTTAGAAAAAAGGTTTCTGAGAATAGTAGGTACCTGTTTCTTTCAATGCTACTATTTTAGAAGCTATCATACTGCAAGGAAAAATCTAGCTTCTAGAACTGACTTCAATTCCATTTCCAAGAAAATGGAATAACATTCCTAAAGTTTTATAAAATAAAATAAAATTAGGTTATGCTCAAAACTCAGTTCTTTCCCTGAACTGCACTGGCTACTTTAGCATGCATTCACTCAGTCTGCTGATCACTTTTCAGGGTGTGTAACAATCTTTTTTTTCCCTTTTATAGCCAGAAAAATTAATCTTGCTACCATTCAGATCAGTCATATCTCCAAGTAATTTAAACACGTTAAAAATCACCTGTTCATTCTTCAGTACTCTCTGTCTCTGTCTCTCTCTCTCCCTCACTCCAATTAAGGCCTTAGCTAGGAGATAACATATGTTCTGTCTCTGTAAGATGCAAACAAAATGAAATTCCTGATATCCCATTCTGAAATTTCTCCTCATTACAAATACCACCTTTTCTGATATTAAAACAAAGGTGTGTATTATATGGGGGAAGAGAGGGGGGGGGGAGACAGAGGGAGAGAGAGAAAGCTGCAGAAAGACAGAGAAAGATATTCCTTGAAGTTTAATTGCTTTCCTGAATTACATATTTCACATGATTATGTCTAAGTAAAATAATATTACATGTTGTGAGATGATGTTGTAGGTTTTAAATAAGATGAAGTTTTGTGATACATATTTCAAGAAGAAATGATAATTGTTTTATTTCTACTTGTTTTGATGTTTATCTGCATATATTTTCCAATATTTCATGGTTGCCTGCAAGGAAATTTTTAATCTAAGCCTGCTAGCTTTTTTTGTCATTTATTGTCTAAGTGAATAAAGTTCATGATTTGGAATTTCACTTGTCTTGTATTTTCTGACTCCGTAATAGTGTTTTTGGCCTTTTCTTTTTGGTACGTAGAATAACATGCATAAAGTAAAACAAAATTCTATCTGCCAAGTATAAGAATATATTGGCAGACAGGCTAGAAAGATACGAAGGCGGGAGGCCTGGGTACTTTTTATGGACCTATTTTAGGAAAGCACAATGAATTATGCATGAATTTTCACATAAAGCTATGAAATCTTTTGGGTTAATACTACAGTGTTCACAAACTAGAAAAGAAAGAAGGAAAGAATGAAATAGCCATTAACAGCATCCTTTTGAAATGCCTGTGAGTTGCACAGTATTGTGTTCTTAATGTTCATTTCACATGGGGTTACTATTCCTTAAATGTGGCCTCTTGTGATTGAAGTTAGTGTCATGCTACATAAAGGTTTTTGTTAAGATGACAATGCCAACAAGTATGAGAAATCTTCTTACTTTTGTAAGTGATTTCCTGTTGATGGCATCACCACCCTGGTGATGTGGAGAGTGTCAGTCATGAATGTTTCATTTGCTATAGATAGGAAGCACAGCAACATTTCCTCTTCCAGGTGTTGTGGTAGGGAACCAATATGTAAACAATATTTGTATGGTGAATGTACCTTATCCTGTTTATCATGTATACTTATTGTTTGGAAACTTCTTCTTACCTAAGAAAAAGTAGGTTTTTGTTGATGTTATTAAATTTTAACGATCTTTGCTCAAATCTTCAAACTGTTCCTTGATGGCTCGCTGAAATAATTGAATGACTCTTGAGTTGTTTAACAGAAGACATCTTAGCTTTCTTTCATTACCCAGCCCATAGCTTCTTTTCTATTCCCATGAAATCCCTGTACATACTTTACAAGCCTTCCTGAACAAGCTTGTGTCGAACTCTCACCAAGCTCTTAACACAATTTGAATACGAAAGAGATACTGAATAAAAAGCTTTAATCTCTTGTCAGCTTTTCTTTTATTCTTCTTTTTTCCTTTTCTTTTTTTCATCTCTGTCTCTTCCAAGAATTTTCTATATGTAAGGGAATACTTTCTGGGTAAAGAATGTTAGTGTAATGCTCCAGAAAGGCAACCAATATGAAGAAAACTGAAAGGCCAGAGTATCAAGCTTTTCAGTAGCAGTTTAAGCTATATTTGTGGAAGGATACCCAAGTGCCTGCTTTTCATTTTGGGCTTGCAGGTGAAATATTAGAAGGAAGAAAGAGAGTGCCCTTTAACAAAATGATTCAATCAACAAGCGAGTTAAAGCAGTATCCAGTGTGTCCTGAACCTCAAATACGTTGGTCCTTTTTCTTGAGTTACTACTGGAGCTGTTTTGAAAGGCCTTTCTGTTCTCGGGTCTCTTGTCAGTCTGAATGCCAGGAAATGAGACCCTTTTGTGAGATTAATTAATTGCAGGAGCTGATCGGCCCCAGTCCAATCACCATGCAACCGAGCTGTAATTGCTACTTTGTGGAAAGGAACGAAAAAGTTTTGGTTGCAGTTTAAGAAGAGGGTTTAAGGAAAGGTCTTTGAACTAAAGGTCTCAGTGCACTGGATTAAGGCGAGCAGCAAGAAGGCCTTTGAAGTTGGCTAAGAGGTTTTGGAGGAGAAAAAAGTTGGGTGGCAAATGGGAGTTGGCAGCATCAAAAGGCCCAGCATCCTTCCTTCCTCCCCCACGCACCCCTCCTCACCTGCTTGCTCTCAGAACATGAAGAAGGCTGGAAGCATCATTTTCTGGAATAGTCATTTTAATGAGACTGGTTTTTGTTAAATTATACTGTGGTACCCTTCTTGGGTGAAGCCATCACACATCTCTAAGGCTCAATCTGATTAAATATGCAAATAGATATTGGATAATTTGGATCACACAAAATTCAGAAACAAATACTCTTGCCTAGTTGCAGATGGGATACCTATGAAACCTAAGAAATCTTACTTATTTTGCCTTTGCTTGAGCTACTGCTTCTGTTTAACAATCTAATATTTTTCTAGATGTGTATTATTATTATTTAGCAATATTTAGCTATGTGTCAAGTTTCTTGCCCAAATTCTAATGGTTTGTAACATGAGATTCAGCTAGAGTGGTCAAGTATAGGTGAGTTCAGAGGATTTAAATCCACAAGCAAGCTTTTTTTTCCCCAGAAATCAGAACTTCATATAATTTACTGGCTTTTTAAAAGTTACATTTCATCCCCTTTGCTCTTCCTAACCTCTTTTTTTTATTATTATGATTATTAAAGAAAGCAGTTTTAATTACTGCAGGAAAAAAACATAGGATTCTGGTAAAAATGGCTTCCAATATTTACAAGTTATGTAAATATTGGAAGCCTTTACACAAATATTGATTTGGAATATTTGATGCTAAATAACTTGAGCTTGTTAAACTTTGATTAGTGGATCTAGCTAATACTAGATATAGCTAGCTTCATGCAGTACAAATATTTATATTTTATTGTGTGTGTGCAAATCCCTGAACTCACTGAAATTTAATGCAGAAAAAAAAACCAGTGAGAACTATGTAACTTGCTGAATTCCTCCTTTCCAAACAAACACAACTAATATTGGGGGGGAAAATTGTATACAATCAAAGGATTTGACAAACTTAAATTCAGATGATTCCAATGGATGTACCTAAGCATGAGTGCCTAGATTGAATCCTAACAAAATATCAATTATGTGGGCAATCAGAACAGATTGTGTGTGTGTGTGTGTATGTGCACACGCATGCGTTTCTGTCTTAGATGAAATCTTCACTCAAGGAATGAAGGCACAGACTAAGAGTAAACTAATTCAGCCTGGTTTCTTTAGATTCAATATGCAGACCTTGTCATGGCACAAATGCAGTGGTGGAATTCAAATTTTTTTATTACCGATTTTGTGGGTGTGGCTTGGTGGGTGTGGTATGGCTTGGTGGGTGTGGCAGGGGAAGGATACCGCAAAATCCCCATTCTGTCCCCACTCCTGGGGGAAGGATAAGGAAAATCTCCATTCCCTCCCCACTCTGGGGCCAGCCAGAGGTGGTATTTGCCAGTTCTCTGAACTACTCAACATTTCCAATACTGGCTCTCCAGAACCTGTCAGAACCTGCTGAATAACACCCCTGCACAAATGACAATAATGAACAAGATCCATGGCATTCTTTTTTTTTTCTTAGCTGAAAGAAGTTTGTACATTGAGTAGAATTTTTTTAATGTACATTAAGAAAATTCATGTACAAGTTCAGCCTATATATAAGAAATTACTTTAAATTTACATTACCTACACTAGGAACTGCTAAGTTAAATCAATAAACTTATGATATAAAATATGCATCTAAATTACACATCTTTTTAATTTATTACAAGACTTACTTGGCAGAGAACAAAACGAATAGAGTATTGGAGTATTGCATGCCGAAGGACACAAACACAATTGCTGGAATAGAGTTCTGCTTGGTATGTAAACAGGTAGTTCCCATTTCAATAGATTCCCATGATCTACCTCTTTTGCCTTGTATTTTTAAAATCTAAAGGTGTTTGTTTATTTGTTTTCTATAGCATTGTTACACTGGAGGCTTTAACGTGACCTGAGCATAGCTCATAAAATCATCTGCTACAATGTCCTTCCTGTCAATGACTACTTCAGCTTCAACCACAACAATACACGAGCACACAATAGATTCAAACTTGAAATGAACCGCTCCAATCTCGATTGCAGAAAATATGACTTCAGTAACAGAGTTGTTAATGCCTGGAATGCACTACCAGACTCTGTGGTTTCATCCCAAAATCCCCAAAACTTTAACCTTAGACTGTCTACTGTTGACCTCACCCCATTCCTAAGAGGTCTGTAAGGGGCGTGCATAAGAGCACCAGTGTGCCTATTGTTCCTGTCCTAATGTTCCCTTTAATTGTATTCATTTTATGTATTCAATTAATGCTTATATATATTATTTAATATGTATTCGACAAAATAAATAAATAAATAAACTTAATTCATAATGGCTTCAGGAAATGTTTCAGCTTAAAGTTAAGGTTCTAGGCTGCAGGACCTGTGAACCAGACATGACAGTCCTTGGAGGAAAAAAAAAACAGTTTCTAAAAGCTTTGAGAAGAGGTGACATTTGCGGGGTTCTTCGGGAGTGATCAAGGCGCTCTTGCCCACAAGTTTTACGCAAATTTTATGTCAGATGCATAGCCTATTTCTGCAAAGCACGTTCATATTCTATGAGCTAGTCTGTCTCTGACTTGTCACTTTCTGTGGGGTCTTATGAAAGCTATCATTTCAATATATTGAGAGAGTGCCGAGTTAAGAAGGCTGCTATAATTCTTCAGATTTTATAACACAGTAAAGGAGGCTCTATTTTGATTCAAGGTTGATCACTTTTTACTTTCCATATTTTTGCAGAAATAATATACTCCAGATTTTTTTAAAGCAACTTGATTTTATACAGCATGTATTAACTGGCCCACAGTACAGTGTAAGATTCAAAGGATAATTGGGATGGATTGTAATGGGTTTTTTTTAAAAAGGAAGGGAACAGCAAAGTTGCTTTCTTACCACCACCAATTCTCTTGTTTAATTGGGAATTGCTTGGATATTTTCATGAATGGGATAGAATTAACTTAAATAAATAAATGAATAGAAAACCAACAGAGATTCTTCCATCTGACCTTATCCTAACATTTAGACAGAGGTTTCAGAAACTGATATATAGAGATTTTGATCCATTCTGTGGTATTATATAAATTATCACTTTTAATGTTTTCTGACAGAACTTAGGGTCTGCATAGGGTTTGATTAGATTTATTTGCTTCTAGTCCATTTTGGTTTCTCATGTTTTGGAGATATTTTTATTCACTTCTTCAGCTACACACATTTCTAGATATATTATATACAGATTTCTAGAGAGAATTCATGTTATAAAGCAAATTAAGAAAGGTCAGTGCACACAGGGATCCAAGCAAACTAAACTTTTACTAGAACATTAAAGACTACAATGTGTAAGTACTGGTTGATTACAGATTCTTTCCTCAAATGCTTAAAATGAGATACTGAAAAGTGAAGATTTACAAAAAGGTTACGAAAAAAAAATAAAAATGATAAGAAAAGAAAAAATAAGCAAGCTTGGGCACCTGTTGTTACCAAACTTAAATAATAGAATCAATGGAACAGTTTTGCTTTCCATTTTATACCTTTGTGTTGCAGCTTGATGTAGTAGTTGTATTTAATAATTTGGGCTGGTGTAGTTGAGTATTCAGTTTTTATCTGGTTTTTAACTCACCAATTTTTGTACATTCCTTCATGAATGACCCATTTTTAAAAAAAAACATTTTGAAAGCAGAAGAAAGCATATTTGTCACAGTCACCCATTCCTAAAACTACAGTATATAAAGAAGCAACAGTTTTGGTAAAGGATGACCAAACAACTTCATCCTAGTTAAAGAACACTACATCCTAAGCAAAACCCAGTTTTCAAAAGCATTTATAACCCATCATATAAGTCAGTGGCCCAAAGATAATTTAACTAGTGTATAAATCAGTGCTTTTCAAACCTGGCAACATTAAGATGCTGACTGGGGAACTCTGGGAGTTGATGTACACAGATCTTAATGTTGCCAAATTTGAAAAACACTGGTATAAATTAATCATCAAATAGATTTGTATGCATAAAGCAAAGTCCTATGTATTTCAAAGATTTTATTTCTTTTAAAATGTATCATCTTCTTTTATGATAAACCTGACCAGATTGCTCATCTTGGAAAATGTGCATCCAATCTGAAATCAGGACAAATCATCTTTATGGTTATATCAACAGGTTTCTGTTTGTCTTACAAGTACATTATAACAGGTCATGAATTCTAGGAATTCAGAAGTTATTTTGATATGTTTTGGTATATGAGATTGTGCCAAACAATAAAATAGTACAACCATTTCTCTTTAACTTTTTCCTGATATTAAATTCAATATAGCAACTAGATTTACCAACATATTTTCTAGTACAATAGCTGATACTTTTACTCCATATTATATTTAGTCCATATTATATTTAGTATGTATCTACGAGCAAAGCTTTGTGTAGTTGAATCCATTGTATTTAATTTAACTATTTTGGTGTCCAGTTGCCCCTAATCTTCTGAATCTTCTATTTCTAGCCAGAGTCTCACCTGTGGCAGACAGTAAATTGTTTGTATGGTGCAAGCATTTGCTTCTAGATAAATCAATCCCTTTGATCTCCAGGAAATTTAAAAATTCTGATATTGTTTCAAGATGTTGTCTTTCTTCTCCTTGGTAATACAGTTATATATATGTAACTTGGCCTCCTTGACTTTTGGGAATGTGTTACCTATTACCACAGTGTCTGATTGTGAGTGGCCTCATAGCAGCACCTACCAAGTGTCAAGTAGGAAATACAGTGCTATACATAGGAAAACGTTCTCAGCTACTTTGAAGATTTAATTTTCCTTGCCTGTGTTTAGGCCTTTTCAAGCCATCAGTGTTTTCAAAATAAGATACATTAAGGCATTTTTATTTAGGCTACCATTTTGGGTCAAAGAGGAAACTTGAATGTAATTTAAACTGCTATTCTGAACTGCTGCACCATTTTGTGATAAGAAGAATATGATTTATCATATTTCCTCATTCTGAGTTAATATTAAGCTTGGCTTGTACTTCAGAGTCTTTCACAATACTTAATATAAATACTTTGGAAGATCTAGTTACAGGTTTTACTGGAATGAGGTGTTACATGGACTTACATGGAGCCATGGTGGCACAGTGGGTAGAAGTCAGTATTGCAGGCTAATTCTGCTAACGGCAATCATGGTTGACTCAGCCTTCCATCCTTCCAAGGTCAGTAAAATGAGGAGACCCAAATTGTTGAGGCAATATTCTGCCTCTGTAATCTGCTTAGAACAGGCTGTAAAGCACTATGAAACATTATATAAGACTTAGTGCTATTGCTCTAAAATGCATTTCCCTTCCCAAGATATCTTAGCTATAAACTTTTTCTTGTAAAGAACAACTGTTATTCAATTGTTTTATGCTCTGACTGCATTAGCTTTGATAGCGTCTAGCTACCGTGATTTTTGGCAGCTTGGTTTCCTTTCACCACTCACCGTTCCAAACATAACTGCCATTTCCAGTGAGTTTGATGGCATGACATGGTCAAAATAAGTAGGGTGGAATTTTGTGATCTTGCCTTCCAGCGATATGTCTGGTTTTATATAGAGCTAAACTTGCTTATTTTGTCATTTTTGCTGTTCAAGGAATGCCTAGGAGCCTTCTCCAACATCACAGCTAGAACAAGTCAATTTTCCTCCTGTTTAATTTTTTTCAAGATACAACTTTTGCAACTGTAGGTAGATATGGAAAGTCCAATAGTGCAGATTAATCTATGTTTAGTTGCTTTTTCATCCTTAACTCATGCTCCTCATTGCTGTGTGATCCAATATGATTTCATACTTTATTCCTGGACTGCATTCACTGCTTTGATCAGTCTACAATCCTAGAAATGTGAATTCTTGCATGCATTCCATCTCTTCACCATGAATTGTTATTTTGACATTTTCAGTCTGCAGTGTTCATGAGCTTAGTCTTTTTGACATTCAGGGAGAGGCCAAATTTCTCGCTTTTTTCTTTAATCCTTTTGATCAGAAGTTTCAGGTCTTCTTTGGTTTCTGAGAGAAGAGTTGTGTTGTCAGCATATCAAAGGTTGTTGATGTTCTTTCCTCCAATCTTTACTCTGATTTCTGATTGTTCAAGTTTCAGCTTCTTTGTGATCAATTCAGCATATATGTTGAATAAGAAAGGTTAAAGAATGCAATCTTGCTGCACTCCTTTCTCTAACTTGAATCAATCAGTGCTCCATATAGAATTTACATAGTGGCTTCTGATTTATATACAGTGACTGCCCTAACTTGGCTAAATATGTTGGAACTAACAGGTCTTCTAGGGCTCTCCGTGACATGTCATGATTGGCATAATCAAAGACTTTCTTATAGGCAATAAAACAGATATAATTGTTTTTGTCAGGCACAAAGAATCAGGACCATTTGTAAGGTTGCAGGATAGAAGATTTATTCAAACCTATGCAAAATAATCTGGTCAACTAATATGGTCAACTAAATTGGCACCAGATAAGGGACAACAGTATACATGAGGGATTGGACTTGGAGCACTTGTGGAAACACAATGACTCTAAACTGATGATGTGTTTAACTTCTCCCTCAAATCTGCCTGCTCTTTCTTACAGTTCTTTTGATATTCTTGATATTTTGTTCCATGATCCTTTATAGAGTTGCAGTATGCAGAGTGCCACAACTCCTTCTAAAGCCAGCTTGAACATCTGGTAATTTCTTTTCCATGATCAGTGCCACATATGGATCTTGATAAGAATCTTGTTAACTTGAGGAGTGAGGACAATTGTGTGGTATCTGGAGCAATTCTTGGTATCACCCTTTTTGGGCAATGGAATGAAATTTGAAATCATGTGTCCATGTGTTCATTTCCCAAATTTTCTGGCACAATTCTGCCACAATTGTCTGATGATTGTGGGTGGTGCAGTCTTCAACAAATCTGCAGGGATAATATCAACATCTGGAGTCTGGTTGTTTGGCAGTTGGCTCATTGCCCACACGATTTCTTCCTGAAGGATGGCTGGTTCTATTTCTACTTCCCTTTCCTCGTCATCTTTGTTGCTGGCATACAGCTCTTCCGTATATAATTGCCATCTGTCTTGATACCTTGTTGGTCAGACAGCTTTTTCCCTTGCTTGTTTTGATGATACTTTCATGAACAGTGAACAGTGTTTGAAACCTTTTGCATTCCTGGTGTGAACCTTTATGCAGTCCTCTTCTAGCTGCTTAGAATGCTGGTCCCAGAAAACTCTGTTGATTTTTCTTTCTGCTCTTTGTAAATCTGCATTCAATCTCCTTGCTTCCTCCCATTTGCCTGCTGCTTTGACGGCTTTTCTTTGCTTGGCTATTCTGATGGTTTCATCTGAAACTCACTTGTTTTGAACTTAGTGACCACATTTAGTAAGAAATTGACAGGGGAGGGGAGGAGGAGAAAGGGGGGGAAGAGGAGGATTCTTCAAGTAATTTGATTACATTATTGAGATATACCCAGCCTTGTTAGTTATCTGATATAGGGAATCTTTCTCTGCTAGGCTCTTCTAGCAGAGACACTGACCAGTTCTTTTGGCTAACAATTTTTGCCTCCTCCCAAGAGATGTTTTAATGAGCCCCTCCGACATGGCCAAAGGCAAGAAGTGTCCTCTGGGCCACTGAGGTGAAGAGCCAAAGCTTAACCTACTAGACTAACAATAATTAATACAGCATTTTCCCTCCAATTCATCTCAATGCTCTAACAAGTTACCTTTTTTGATTCTCGGTAAGCTGCATAACATTAGGTCTATCACATTACATATACGAAGGAAATGGAAATATATGGCCTAATCTAAATGAATTTAGAATACTAATTAGGTGACAGCAATGGGCATACAGAGAATGACTGATTTAAGGAAAATTGAGAAATCTACTTTTTGTTTTCATTAAGGACAAGAAATAAATTTTGATTGCAAGTAAGCAGGCCATTTGAGCTGGAAAATGTTTGACTGCAAGATTGTTGTTTAAAAAAAAACATTTTAAGTAAGAAATAATCCATTCACATAGTCCACATATGCATACAGGCTGCTCAGATTTATGCTGTTATATGCTGTGGTGATTATGTCATTGGATATCCATGTGGCAGCCTTGAAACCATTTTATTTTTAAAGGCTGACAATTTTCAAGGAGAAAGTATTTACTATTCTGATTACATAGTAACTAACAATAATGAATCAACCCTAAAAATAATAATATACCAGTTTTAATATTGCTATTGCTTTTTTCCCACCTTAGTTATACCATCCTCAGCCTGGGCAAACACATATACCCAGTGACACTTAAGAAACAGACACATCATGTAGGATTAAAGGAAAGAGGGAAAGACATTGATAAAAAGATGAGTGTGAAAAAGAAATAAACATATTTAGTTTTTAAAAAAGGGTCTCGAGCCAACCCGAAAGCTCTTTAGTGATGGGAAGAGGGCATCAATCATGTCTCTGGGCACATTAAGCTGTTACATATTACAGCCATCTCATTTTAAGTGGTGTAAGGCTCATCTCATTTGCATATGTTGTCTTACAATCTGGCTGCAGGCCTGTCTCCACTGTGAATAAGGTGGCTGTGCAAGGCAGCTTGGGGTTGGCATAAAAGATGTGTCAGAATCAAGCTGCTCCACTAATCAGCTTTACTGGGACAAATACATGATAGTCTATGTGAAGCAATTGAGATAACGGTAATGCAGCATCCGCTGGAATCATGTGTGTGTATGTGTGTGTGTGTGTGTGTGTGTGTGTGTGTGTGCACTTATATATATAGAGAGAGAAAGGGGGAATAGTGTATCTTTCTGGTGTGCATGTGTGTGTCTCTCTGAAGGGTTTAAGCTACCTTCAGATCCTTCTTAGAAAATGTGTAAATACTGCAGTGATGTTCTACTGACCTCTAAAGGCAGTTGCTTTGAGTTGTTGCATTTTTGTTAAAACTTAAGACTTTGTGCCACACATATCATTAACATCTTTTTATGGAGGGATTCTGTTCCTTCACCAACAAAGTCATTCAATTTTTATATATTTTCCTGCACATCTAATGTTGTGACTATTGTTACTATTGCTACTATTATTTCCACTTCAACACCAGTTGATAAATATTCTCTCCCACCTCTATTGCTTGCATAGTTCCTCTTTAATTTGGATTTATCCATGTTGTCCTATGTCAAGACAGCATGCCCAAGAGGGATGACATCTTGTTTGCTTGAATTTTTTTTCCTGGGCCAGATATTTGTAATTTGAATCATGTCCTATGGCTGCTTTCTAAACAACTTTGAAACTTTATCCTCTCCTTAGTTTCCTGCAGTGGACGAAGCAAGCTACAAATCCTACTTCTAGAGGAAAAGGCAGGACCTCATGGTGGGCAAAACAACATGGAGTTGAGCTGACATGGGAAGAAAGGGAGGGAACCTTTCAAAAGGCTATGTGCCACGATACTTGATCAGTTCCAAAGTGGAAACTGTAGGATATTATTTTATTTATGAATGCAACGTTGATGTCAGTCAATACTACCCTGTTCTCAGTTATTTGATTAAAGCCCCAGCATTAAAATAACAGGATGACTATCTTTCCTGTCACCGCATCAACACTAGCCTGACAGTTGCTAAATACGACAGAAACCACAAATCGCTTTCTTTTTCTGATCTGCTACAACCATTATTGCAGTGCGAGTACATTTTTGTAGGTGTGTGTACTTGCGTGCACATGCATGCCTCATTGATCACCTGGAGACAAAAATCACAAATATACCCTGGAATTCATGACATAAAATGAAATAGGCTACATGGATGGTTGATTTATGTTGCTGCTTCTTATATGAGGTCAGGAAGAACTTTTTTTCAGTTTCTCTTTAAGAATGATGGAAGGGTGCTGATTTTAAATGGGGATAGCAGAGGAGGTTGGGTGAAAAATGGCATATTGAAAGACCTCTAACACTGAATAGTTTGAAGATAATAACCGAATGGTAAAAAGGTCCCTGCCTACATATACCACCCTGCCGCTGGCATTAATCCAGGCTTTGGGCGAATCTGAAATTTCCTAAAGATGTATTAGTGTCTTATACACATTTGCTCCTGTGCACTCATAATCCTTTTTACTGGCTTCTTAGTTGTATGCTTTGTATTTAAATTTTCCCTTCTGACCAAGTAAATCCCTTTAGATGAAGTGACAGCAGCTTTTCAGCACCCATAGCTGGGTGACAGCTGGTGTACAAGCTCTGAAAAGACGGCAGAGTGTACCTCGCTAGCTTTCCTCAAGGCCAGCGTCAACCACCAACTGAGCGATTTGTTAGTTCCTCCTTTAAGCATCAGTCAGCTGAAGAGGTTCATATTATATAGCGAAGTAATACAATAGCTATCAATATAAACAATATCTGCACTCCTGGCTTTCAACCGTGCTTTTAATTAGCTACTGAATTATGTGAACCTAGTACATTTTCATTAAACCCAGTGTAACCCTTTATTAACTCTCTGTGAAGGACAGTAAGTCCGTTGTAGCCTGGATTTGGGCATAGTCATTTAAAATCTTTCCTTGAAAGGAGTAACCATTAGGAGTTTTTAAAAGAGGAGACCAGCAGTTAAAACACTGTAGTGAGAGGCTGTGGGGAGGGGGGTAATTCTATTTCTCCACCCCCACCCCCCATCCTCTCTCCATGTAAAATGTATCTCTTGGTCATTCAGTGACTAATATATTCTGTTCTTTCAGCTCAGATTTGCTAGTTTTCTTTTTGGAAATTAGCAAGTTTTGTCATAAGGAAGAGAAAGTTGCTTTAGCAACCTCTCTGGAAAAGCCATCGCCAAAAATAAATTGTTTTAGAAGCGGGCTATTCAAGAAATAGAGGTTTCCTGGATGCACTGTTTCTTGTAGAGAGTTTCCAATGGCTGCATGAATAAACAGAGATGCCCCTTTTGGTAGTTGTCAGTATTTAATCCATCAAAATTGTTCTGTTTTTAAAATGAAAAATCACATTGTTCAAATTTTAATTTAATACATATTTTTTATTCGTAGACTTGAAATTATGTTGACGTTGATGGTGCTAGGAAAGTCACGCATTTAAATCACGGGTAAGGTCTATGACACAAGTCATATCAGTTAATGCTTATCTTTGGGATTTACCAAACTGATCCCACCACATGCACTTAGACATACACAAAAAATTATAACAACATATTTGAGCGATATCGATGATCTTTTGAAAAGACTTAAAAGATTTTAGCTAACCATCAGTCTAATTTATGATAATTAGAGAATTTCATAGCAGCAGTACTTTTATGTATTTATTATATTTTTTTAAAAAACAGTATTTTTATTATATTTTTCTGAAAATAGAATGCTTTCAATAGTAACCGAATTTTAGTGGCACAGAAACGTTGCCAACTAACAATTTAAAATTAAATATTTAACACTTTCATCTCAAATTGACTGCATACAATTCCCATCGAAATTAGTACTACTAGTTAATATTTGGAGAAAAAAATGTCAAATATGCAACTTGCAAGAAACTCATTATGAATAGAAGATAATTTTTTTTAAAAATTATATACCTTGTCTTATTTTTTTTAAAAAAAATATATATCCCTGTGTGTGTGACAAGTTTATTGTTTTTATATTTTTTTTGCTTTCTGCCACCCAGTGGCACTTCCTGTGAGATGTTAGGTAACATAAATTTGGTAACAAATAATGAAATAAGTAGTGTATGATAAACATCTGTTTAAAGGGTGTATGTGTGTGTGTGTATGTATGTGTATATATATATATATATATAATATATATATATATATATATATATATATATATATATATATATATATATATATATATATATAAACCTCAGAAAACAAATATATATATATATATATATATATATATATATATATATATATATATATATATATATATATATATATATATTCTTTATATATAAAAAGAATTATCACCAGTAGAACTGGAGACCAAGGGAACCCTTTATTAGACACTTTGTACCCATGTACTGTACATTATGAAAATAACAATATTAATAATTTCCATGTTTATTATAAGAAGCTCCACTGAGCTAAATAATGCACTTTTAAGCTTTAAACATTCTCTCAAATATATTATTTTTGTATTGTTATTATTCCCATATCATTCTTATTTTCCATCCATGTCAATATGACTTTGAATTGGAATTTTTAATAGCGTAAAACACACTTCTTACTGTCAGGTTTGGCATAGTTTGCAGACAATTCACACTGACAATATTGGACTTTTAATAACACCATCTAGTACCTAAAATGCTCTTACTGCTTCTTTTTTTCTCTTCTATTTTAAAAGCTATGTCAACTAGCAACACCTGACCTATCCCAGATGTTTGAAAGGGAGACAGAATCTAATTCAAGATATTACCTCAATTCTGTATCTATTTTTTCCCCTTCTTTTACTGAGATTTACAGAAACCCTCCCTTAACACATTCCCTCCCACTTCTTAGACTGAAAACACGCATGCACAATTTTGATTTTAACTTGTTCGGGGAGAAAGGCAAGATTAGCTCAGACAATCTGTATTTTCCTAACTAACAATCTTGCCAAAGGTGTTGCTGGAAATATAATATAGTTTTCTGTATTTATCTTCCCTGAATACAGGTATGGTAAGATAAGTGAAGAAAAATAATAGCCAGAATAGAAGGAGGCAATTTGATAGGGGCATGATCCAAGCATGAATTCTAAGAAGCTTAGATGTTATCCTCATCACAGTTAAGGTTACAATTTTGAATTTTAAAAAATGTTGAAATCAAATAAATGAGAGTAGCTACAACTGGCTTTAAGGAATTGACTACTTCTTGAATAACCCAGTGTAGATATACTAACATTAACTGCAGATCTACAAATAGAGAAAAAAAAATCTTCTAAACAGATATTGCGCATGTTCACTCCAGCACATCCCAATACACAAAATAATCTTTCCTTCGAATCCATCATAGTTGAGAAATTTAATTTTTATTCAGTGCAGAGACTGGAACCTTATTCTTTGTGCTTCATTCTATTTGTGTAGTGAACATCTTTGCATTTTCAGACACATATACATGCACACACACACACTCCGCTTATATTTTTTTCAAAAATAGTTTTCTTAAAAAAAATCAAGAAAGGATTTAAAAAAATAGGGCATACCTGTATGTTTGGTGTCTGTTTACATTTTCTGTAATGTAGTCATTAAGCACACAACGTCGACTTAAAGGATGTCAAAACTGACAAGCACACTATGATTGATGATGCTGTGCTAGACTAATTCTTACCAGGTGCAGTGTGATGTGAATTCAAATGTAGCTCAGAGAGCTTATTTGTATTAGTAAAGTTATGCTTTGTCAAAGTTCTCTGACTTCTTTACCTATCAAATCCATCTTTTAATCCAAAGTGTGTTCTCCCCCTTCTTTTAGGTCTTAGATCTATAAAAAATGTCCCCTTCTTTTCCAACCTTACAACTGGTTCCCCCCTGTGCATAGTGATTTGTTAAATAACCATTTCTTCAACTGGAAGCAAGGACTGCCTGAGTCAAAATTCTTTGGTAACACTCAGATTGTACATTCCAATTTGTACAAACAACATCAGCATTGAATTTTCTCTACATAGTCACGTTTGGGGTTCAGGAGAAACAAAAATACCATAGAATTGACTAGTACAGATGTGTATTTATTTTTTTTTTACAGTTCTCTGTTTTTAGTGCTAGTTTGATTATGCTAGTTTGATTATGAAATTCTCTACATGATATAGGCAGGAAACATTTTTTTGGAAAATGTAACTGAATGTGTACATGCCTTTTTTTAAAAAATACTGCTGCACTTTTATTAAAAGTGATTCATTTAAAAAGGATCCACAGCTCTATTAGACATCCTTCCTATTATACCCTCCTAAACATCCTCAGAGTCTACTCCAGAGAGCTGGATGGCTCTCTAGAGCAGATTCTAACCTCGTTTGAGCTGTTCAAATTTCCTGTAATGTAATACTGAATAGATATGCCAGGGAGCAGATTTAGCTTCAGTGTACATATTTCACTGATTAGAAATTTGAATGTCTGGATAGCATTGTGACGTCATTTACTGCAACCAGAAAATGTTGTCCTAGCTCTCAGCTGGCCTACCTCCTGATGTCATTAATTAGCCAAATCTGATTGGGTATGCAGGATTGTGATAAAGCCCCACCATTAAAATGCCCAACTTGTGAAATGATTCATAACTGGCAGGGAGTGTCTATGTGATTAATCCAGCCAAGGGGGGAAAATATTTATGGAAAATAGTGGTGAAATAGCAATATCTTAGAAAGATATGAGACATACCAGGATTCTTTAAAATATTAAACAATGAATAAATACTTTTCAGGAAATATGTATATTCTACAGAAATAACTATTTGAGTATTTGACAATTCATAAATCGGTATTAATGAATACTTCATGAAGCTCTAGTGTCATAAATAAGAACAAGTCCCTGTAGGTTGTTCAGTGAAGTTAATGATTAAAGTAATGGTTGCATATTGCTTTTCCTGGCACCACAACTTTAGGCAACTGCGCTGATTGAATTAAAGCCCATGAACCTTTGCCATTTATAAGGAGTTCGTTTCCCTATTAACAAACAAACAAAAATTCAACTTTTGCCAAGCCAATCAGCATGTTTAAATCAGCAGCAGCAGCAGCAGTGTGCTCGAGGTGGGTGGTTACTTGTAAAATATGTTTATCTCAGAACCATGGCAACAGCAATGTTTATATCATTCTCTTGTGTGCTTTTTGAAAGTGGCTTGTCTTCTCTGTGCCTGCAAAAAAGAGAGAAGCAGAGGAGATAAGAACAAGCATCTCTTTAACTTCAGTTAAGAATCTAAACTGAAATAGAAAGATCCTAGAGCTGGGCCAAAAGAACAAGAAGTTGGAAGTGGAAAGGAGGATTTATTTACAAGAAGGCTAGGTATAAATAAAGACGTCAAAAGAAAGTTTCAAAACAAAGAATGGTTCCAAATATTATGCATAAAATAAAGACCCTTTATCATGTCCAGTGGAACAGTGCTGTCCTGAATTTTTTTTTAATACAAAATATCTCACTTGGCTATGGGTAGTATAAAATTTAGAAAAATGCTAGCTCTGTATTTTAATATTCTACTATTGCAACATGTCAGCAAAGTCCCTACTTACTATGTTCCCCTCTATATCTTTGAGGTATATCCAGAAAATCCATATTATATGTTACTACTATATTGGTTGCTAGACATCACAATGCAAGCAGGTAAAATGACCAAGTTTTCATCTCTTTGCTAACTAACTTCAAAAAGCTCATTGTGTCTAAAATTTCTAGATACAAAAAGTGTATGGTTTTTTTTTAAAGTGAAGATGGATTCTATAACAATGTAACTAAATCTCTGCCTGTTTGTTTGTTTGTTTGTAACTAGGATCATGAATTGGACCCAGATATCTACTGGAAGGCAGTGCAGCTTGCAAAATAGAAGTGTTACATGGACATATTAAAGTGTACCTGTGTCTATTTGTTCCTCTGTTTTCTGGAACAACTGAAGCTCAGTTGAATTTCAGGGGCAGATTTATTTGGATGGCTGGCTCAGATGTACAATTAAGTAATCATCAACATACTGGTGATATTCACCACACGTCACCAGATAATCTCTCCCAATGGTTTCATATAAACCTTAAACAAAAGCAAGAAACAATATCATCTGATGATATTCAATTGAATTGATGGGATTCCTTGATCCTAAGAATTAAAGGATTAATTTTTATGCATAAAATATCTGCTGCGAAAGAAATTTTTCAACTCTGCTTGAGATGTTAGGATCCTGGTCCCACAGTAGGAAGCAAATGAAGTCATCCTCAGATCAACCAGAGTTGTGAGAGTAAAACACAAGTTACTAGAGAAAGGATATCAAAAGAATATGTGGACTTTGGGGTTGTCCCCTCCTTGTTATAGGGTAGAGTCATATTTCCTCCAAAACCGCAACATATTAAATGAGATAAGGAGAAATTATGGAGTGTGTTGGACAGGTAAAATCCAACAGGTAAATTGTTTATGTGAATGTTTACTACTTACATGCTGCCAGCATGTAAATCTGTTGGGAAATATGTTTGGAGCACAATGTATATCAAAGCCTGATTGCTGGATTTTAGATTCATGGCCAGAAGGGCTTTATTTGAGAAACCACTGTAATATAATTTTGATTTCTAGCTTTCCACAAAAAACAATATTTTTTTTAAAATTATGGCATTCAGAGAATTTCTAGAGAAATAAAAGTTGAGCCAACAGTAAAGTTGGCATATGTAGATCCCGGATTCCAAGGGGATCCTACCAGTTGTTATTTTCTGGATCTCATGGAACACAACAGTTGCTATTTTCAGGTTGCTTTATCAGTTGGTGGCATAACCAATGCAGCAGTTTGATGAGGGAAATTTGTTTTCTGTAATCACTGAAAAGAAAATTGTGCAGGCTTCAAATCAGGGTGAAATCCAGCAGGTTCTGATAGGTTCTGGAGAACTGGTAGTGGAAATTTTGAGCAGTTTGGAAAACCAGTGAATACTATCTCTGGCTGGCCCTAGAGTAGGGTGGGAATGGAGATTTTGCAATATCCTTCCCCCAGGAGTGGGAAGGAATGGGGATTTTGCAGAATCCTTCTCCTGGAGTGGTGTGGGAATGGAGATTTTGCAGTATCTTTCCCCTGCCAGGCCCACCAAGCCACACCCACAGAACCAGTAGTAAAAAAATTTGGATTTCACCACTGCTTCAAATGTTTTCTTCAAAGCATCCATCTTTTGAGAAAGAGTTGTTAGTTTTTCAAGCACAGCCATTATAGTCTGAGCAGTTAAGTCAAATAAATCTGAAGTGTGTAGTTTCTGTGTGATTGAGATCTTATTTAACTCTTTAGCTGGGTATAATGGGTACAAATAATATATTCCACATGGTCAGAGGCAAAATTTTCCTAAAAGTTTTCATTCATTGGAATCATCATTCTCAATCAGGACAAGGGAGTTTGCATGCCTATTGATTGCTGGGCAGAACTTCAAATATATTCATAGAAATCCAGGAAATTAAATCCTCAGAAGAAATTTTGAGATGAGGAACTCATTAATTTTCAATTGTTTTGTTCTCTATGCTGATTTCAAAATCTTAACAGTTTTGTATTTCTTTTTCTTTCCCTAAATTGAATGTCAGAAATTTAAAGTCATAAATAAAATATTAAGAGGAGAACAGAGGAAAAAGCAAGGGCCACAAAAACAAATGCCTGATAAAAGAAAACCTTGCAATGATTTTTAGTAAAAGAGTAAATTCATACCTTTTAATAAAATGTATTAGTTAAAGATGTGCTATTATATTCCAATTTTGTTTTGGTTTTTTGATCCACCATAGAAATTATTCAAAAGATATATGACATTGTCTGGGATATGAGTGTTTCTCAGGCTACTTGGACTTTGTTGGGATATTCAGTGTCAAAGGTCTTCGAATGATCAATATGCAAAAGCTGGTCATATTTTTAAAACAAACAGCATCTTTCAAAATTCTCCTTTCCATTATCATCCCAATTTTCAATATTCAAAACTCTTTATTCTGTTTTTTTCTCCATTATCAATAATGGTAAACTTGATTAGAATTTTTAAAGTTAATGTTCATTAATGCATGAGCAAGAGAGAGATAAAGAGAGAATATATGTATGTGTTGTGTATGTATTGTGTATATATGTTTATTAGCAACAAGTTCCATATTGCTGACAGGGCTTTTTTTATTATAATTAATATAGAATTGTAATCTATCTTTAGGATTTTAGTTAGATGAAAGAGATGGGGTATCTTGCCATTATCTAACCCACTTCTAAAACTGAATAATAGAATAACAGCATTGGAAGGAACCTTGGAGATCTTCTAGTCCAAAAAATAATAATAATAATAATAATAATAATAATAATAATAATAATAATAATAATAATAATAATAATAATAATAATAATAATAATAATAATAATAAAAATTATTATTATTATTATTATTATTATTATGTGTGTGTGTGTGTGTGTGTGTGTGTTATATACCGCCCTTCTCCCAAAGGACTCAGGGCGGTTTACAGCCACAGTAAAATACAAAAACAACACATACAATGCTAAAAACAAACATTAAAAAACTTATTCAATTGGTCCCATTTAAAATACAATATCAACCCTGTAAAAATAATAAATTTAAAACCCATAAAATCAATTAAAAATTTTAAAAATTCAAGCCAGTAAACTCTATATCATTCTGGACAAATAACTGCCCAATCTCTTCTTAAAAACCTTCAGGGATCACTCCTCACAGCTTCTGAAAGCAAGCTGTTCCATTGATTCAACTGTCAAGAAACTTCTCCTTAGACTAGGTTGGATCTCTCTTTGATAAGTTTCCATCCATTACTTCTGGTCCTTTGCAAAATAGGTTGAGCCCCTCTTCTCTGTGGCAACCCCTTGGATATTGGAACACTGCTATCATATCACCCTTAGTCCTTCTTTTCATTAAACATATCTAGTTCCTACAACCGTTCTTCATGTGTTTTAGCCTCCAGCCCCCTAAATCATCTTTGTCACTCTTCTCTGCACTCTTTCTAGAGTCTAAGCAACATTTTTATATTGTGGTGACCAAAACCGAGACGGTATTTGAAGTGTGGTCTCACCAAAGCAATATAAAGCAGTACAAATACTTCAGCTGACATTGATACTCTCCCCCTGTTGATAAAGCATAGGACCGCATTGGCTTTTTTGGCAGCTTCAGCACATTCCTGGCTCATATTTAAGTATAAAACATTAAGACAATAAATAGAGATCATAAATTTAAATTTTAATTAAAATTCAATTATCCCCCTTTTTTAATTTCTTCAAGTTTAGCAAGATGGTTTTTTGACTGACAAATACAAACAGAAATAATGAAAATATGTAAAAAAAACCAAATACAAAACTGCAAATGTTGTGGATCTTTGCATGTGAAAAGTATATATTAGAAGAAATTACATTGAAAAGTATATGAGAGGCATACCCATTGTACATAACTATGCATATAACATTCTATAACGTTCTATACAAAAAGGATTCTCAGTGTAATGTAGAAATGGGACAGATTCTTCCTGGTTAAATAGAATAGAATAGAATAGAATAGAATTTTATTGGCCAAGTGTGATTGGACACACAAGGAATTTGTCTTGGTGCATATGAGAATGAGAACATTACAGAAATTAAACAGCTGTGATAGAGTAGCTGATAGACACACACATACACTGTATACACACACACAAAGTACATACTGTATATACAAAATAAAACAGTGAAGAAATTCCAGAAGTGGGAGGAAAAATATATATTTATTTATATTTCATATTTCTAAACCACCATCACTCATGGTTTTTTTTAAGCACCCTTTCCACATATAAGCCATGTTGTCAACATAATCAAGGTGGTTTCATGTGCTTACAATGGAACAAACACCGGAATCATTTCCCAACTGAAGCTACCTTATTTTGCTATTTAATTCATATCATTGGCAACCTTCAGTCTCAAAAGACTATGGTATTGTGCTCTGGAAAGAGGTCCTAAAACAGCATCTAGTGTGACTAAAAAGGCCAATCTGAGAGTGGCAATCCCTTACACACTGAGGGCAGATAAATTCTGTCCCCTGCCCATCCCCCAGATTTCACTGATTCTGAGACTGCCTCTTTGCCTCAGCCTGCCAAACAAGTATCTCTTGGAATTGGAGAAGGCCAAGCTGTCTCTTAGCCTCCAAGCTGAACAATCAGAGGTCAAGTTTTCACAGTCATTAATGTCCATTCCCAAGGCCTTTAGATCCCTCTTGCTGATATCCTTATATCACAGGTGTGGTCTCTCTCTAAGACACTTTTCCTGCACTAATTCTCCATACAGGAGATCTTTCGGAATCCAACTATCAGCCATTCTCACGACATGCCCAAGCCAGCGTAGACGTCACTGTTTCAATAGTGTATACATGCTAGAAATTCCAGCACATTCGAAAACTGTGCTGCTTGGAACTTGATCATGCCAGGTAATGCAAAGGATATGTCAGAGACATATGAGACACATGAAAGACACGGAGATACATGAAAGGTGTTCAACTTTTCTCCTGCCATGTGTAAAGAGTCCAAGACTCACTGCAGTACAAGAATGTGCTCAGGACACAGGCTCTATAGACCTAGATCTTTGTATGTTCCATCAGCTTCTTATTAAGCCATACTCTCTTTGTGAATCTGGAGAACATGGTGGCTGCTTTACCAATATGTTTATTCAGCTCAGTATCTAAAGAGAGAGTGTTGGAGATAGTTGAACCAAGGTACACAAAATCATGGATGACCTCCAGTTCTTGTGCAGAGATTGTAATACAGGGAGATAAATCCATGTCCTGACCCATGACTTGTGTCTTTTTCAGGCTGATTGTTAGTCCAAAGTCTTGGCAGGTCTTGCTAAAACATTCCATAAATTGTTGAAGATCTTCGGCAGTGTGAGCAGTAATAGCAGCATTGTCAGTGAAGAGGAAATCTCGTAAGCATTTCAGCTGGATTTTAGATTTTGCTCTCAATCTAGAGAGATTAAAGAGTTTTCTGTCTGATCTAGTCCAGAGATAGATACCCTCCATTTGCAGTTCCAAAAGCATGTTTCAGCATGACAGCAAAAAAGATCCTGAATAGGGTTGGCACAAGGACACAGCCCTGCTTCACTCCACTTTGAATGTCAAAGGAATCTGATGTTAAGCCATCAAAAACTACAGTGCCTTTCATTTCCTCATGAAAGGACCTAATGATGTTAAGGAGCTGAGGTGGACATCCAATCTTGGAGAGAATTTTATAAAGGCCTTTTCTACTAACCAAATCAAAAGCCTTTGTAAGATCTATGAAGGCTACGAAAAGTGGCTGTCTTTGTTCCCTGCATTTCTCCTGCAGCTGTCTAGGGGAAAATACCATGTCAGTAGTGGACCTGTTGGCTCGAAATCCACACTGTGGTTCTGGATAGACTCTCTCTGCAAGCAACTGGACCCTCTTCAGTACGACATGGGCAAGCAGGCTTCCCTATGACACTAAGAAGAGAGATGCCGTGGTAATGGTTACAGTCACTCCTGTCGCCTTTGTTCTTATACAGTGTGACAATATTTGCATCCTTCATGTCCTGTGGTATTCCACCTTCCCTCCAACAAAGACAGAAGATTTCATGCAATTTAGTGAAGATGTTCTCTTTGCAACACTGCAGAACTTTGGCAGGGATGTTATCTTTCCCGGGTGCCTTGCCAGAGGCAAGGGAATCCAGAGCCACGTTTAGTTTTTCTAAAGTTGGTTCACTATCAAGCTCCTCCAGAACAGACAGGCACTCAATGTTATTTAATGCTTCTTCAGTTACCACATTTTCTCTGGAGTATAGCTCAGAGTACTGTTGCACCCAGCGTGCCATCTACTGTGTTCGGTCCTTGATAATCTCACCTGTAGCGGACTTCAGAAGGGCAGAATATTTCAAGAATGCTGTTTATAACACCACTTTGTTGGTATATGGTAAGGAGACCAGAAAGATGGCGGATTGGTTTGAAGCCCTTTTGGAGAAGCTGATGCCAGCCATCAAGGAAAAAAGGAGAGCTCCAATTGCATATAAAGCCTGTTCCAGTGAGTGCAACTTACAGGTTCTGCAAGCTGTTCATAGCAAAGTCCAGCAGATCACTAGGAGATGTGCTAACAACTATTGGCTGCAGCTTTGCTCGCGGATCCAGATAGGAGCTGATACAGGCAACATCAAGGGGATGTATGATGGCATCAAGCAGGCCTTAGGTCCAACACAGAAGAAATCTGCCCTTAGTTCATATAATATTTTTCTATTAACAGTTAGCAGACTCAAATTTAAGTAAATCATGCTCTGTCTTCTTTGATGTGATACCTAGGTTGTTTTCATGTAAGTGGCTCCTCATCTATATGGTGGGAATTCCCATGGGTTCAAAAGCTCTGAGTGTATATCTGGGAACATTATGGCAACTTGGTTCTTTCTCCGTTTTCGGTGCAAAGGGTGGGAGCCAGAGACATGTAATTCAGCTTTATTTTTCAAAGTTTGAAATAAGCCATTATTGCCATAGGCATGCATAAATGATTCCTAAATAAGTAAGTCAATAGTTCATTGTATCTTATTGAACAACAAACAAATATTAAAACAGAAATTTCATATAATGCTGCTTGAATAAATAAGTAATGTTTTCTGTTTAAATGTATGCCCATGATGATCTAATTGAAATATGAACACTCCAGCTGCTTTTGAATATTGACAGTAGCAGTTCTGGAGTACAGTGTGCAGGTGGTGTGGCAGTTGCTCTTCAGCATGGCATGATGTGCGCATGGGCTGCCTTTGCCCTGAAAATGTGTTCCTGTGCCAAAATCTACTTCCTAGTTTCATAATGCTTCTTTGCCTGGAAAAGAGGTTTCTGTTTTTCTATTTCATTCTCAGAATGGTTCCAAATTTCTTTCTCAGTTCTTTGATAATACTTCTAAGTTTATTTACTGTTTCAAATCAGGTTGTTTTTGTCTGATCCATGTTCTCCACACTTAATTGTTAACTCTCCTGGGCTGCTCATGATTCCTGATCTCAAAAAAAGCTTGAGTGGACTTGCCACATTGTTTTTGCAAAATACAGAAAACCTGGAAAGAAGTAATCCCAGATTTTTGTAAACCTAGAGAAATTATTCTGCTATAAGAGATTGGAAATCCATGGCCTTCTCATAAGTAAGGAAGAAAACTCCCACATCCACTCAGAAGAATTTCATCGTATTTTACATACTGTTTTGAAAAAAGAAAAACCAAAAGGAATTTCTTTGTTTTTTCGTTCGATTGAATGAAAATTAAGAAGAAAATTGAAGAAAACATTTTTTCATGGAGTAGTTCATTACACACTAGTCATTACTTCAGATTTCACTTTACAGAGAGTTCTAGAAGGGTTTTTTTTCCCCTTTTACAATATTTGATATATTTTTGAAATTTAATTTTAAAAAGTAGCAGAAAACAGCAGAAAATAAGACATGAAATCATTGGCTGGTTTTTAGTTAATTTTTAACTCTTATGGTTGGAGATTTTTAAAAATCCCAATTCCCTTCTTTCTTTTAAGAAAGCATTCCAAAAACCATGCATGTTATCTGCTCAATAATTGGCTACCAGTGTTAGAAGCTCCAATGGGAAATTTTTATTGTTACTTATACTTAATTTGTTTTTTATCTTTTTATCAGCTGCTTGAAGTGTCATCTATTGGTGAAAAAGGAGGATTGAGAAAAAAGTGATGGCTAACCTCAGAACCCAAGGATCGGATTGCCCATTTATGTTGAACGTTTGCCCGTGTTTTTGTCATATATTTCCAGTTGCTATGGGTTTTATACTTTTGCATGTTTTTATTATTTTTAATATTGTAAGCTGCCAAGTCATGTATAAGACCATAATAAGGATGGCCATATAGATCCACTAATAGCAAAGCAAGCATTTTTTAAAAAAGGGAAATGTATCCTGTTTACAACATTATTCTCCCAAAGGAAGAATGCAATGAAAAAATTATTATACAGACAAAAATCCAGTGCAATCTGCGGTTTCTTTACCATTCTTATTTTGTCAATACCTATACCAGTAAAAGAGATGTGGTGGCTCAGTGGCTAAGACGTTGAGCTTGTCGATCAAAAGGACATCAGTTCAATGGTTCAAATCCTTAGTGCCGCGTAACTGGGTGAGCTCCCATTACTTGTCCCAGCTTCTGCCAACCTAGCAGTTCAAAAGCACATTAAAAAATGCAAGTAGAAAAAATAAGGACCACCTTTGGTGGGAAGGTAACAGCATTCCATGCACCTCTGGCCTTTAAGCATGTGGGCCACATGACCATGGAGATGTCTTCGGACAGCACTGGCTCTTTGGCCTTGAAACGGAGATGAAAACCACCGCTAGAGTCAGGAATGACTAGCACATATGTGCGATGGGAACCTTATTTTTATTTTTATTTATTTATTTATTTATTTGTCAAACACAATAATATATAAGTATAAGCATGAAATAACCATACGAATTGGATACAACCAAAGGGAACATTAGGACAGGAATGGTAGGCACGCTGGTGCTCTTATGCACGCCCCTTACAGAATGGGTTGAGGTCAACAGTAGATAGTTTTTGGTTAAAGCTTTGGGGATTTTGGTAACCTTTACCTTTACCTATACTAATAAAATCAGTTTTAGATAATCCCCACATACAAGCACAATATATATATACTTGTATATATAGAAGCATATCTGTATGTTTTTATTCACAATGTGTATATGTATATATGTTTGTATATGCATACACATACTGTATAAATATAATGGCCAGAAATTACTCTCAAAAAGCATTTTTCCGAGAACTAAATTATCTGAATAAGTAACTACAAATGAAAATTAATTTTCTGTAAAATAATGTATTACAAAGTGAATTTGTACATGCAAGTATTCATATACTTCAGTTTTGACTGGGAATTCTGAGTGTTTAGGACAGCATGTCAAGAGGTCAACAAGTTGAAGTGACTGTAGCACATGTTACATTTCTCTCTCAAACACATGCAGTCTAGCAGATGGCAGTCATTGTCTTGGTATAACATTGTGTATCACTATAATATAATAACCAGATTTTAACATTGGTAAAATGGGACACCATTGACTGGGGGGGGATCTAATTTTTTTTACTACCGGTTCTGTGGGTGTGGCTTGTTTGGTGGGTGTGGCTTGGTGGTCATGTGACTGGGTGGGTGTGGCCAACTTGATGTCACTCACATCAAAGGTTAGGGTGCCTGGCCTCTCCTATTTAAAAAAGGCTCCAAGAGAGACAGCTTTCCGACCTTTTGTCCCAAAATCTCGCCTTTACGAAATACTTTAGAATTTGGGAAGAGCGGGGAAGAGGAGTTTGGTTGTTCGATTTTTAATAATTTCTCTTTCTGTGCTGCAACGGCCAGCCGAACAGACTATCGATTGCTTCACGAGGACGGTTTCAAAGCGTTGGCTGCCAATTGGCTGCTGCGTGAGGGGAAGCGCGCAAATGTGTGTGTTTGTGTGTGTTATGTACACACGTGCAAGCGTGGGAAAGTTCAGCCAACCCGTCCAGGCAGAAAATGTATGTAGAGATATACACCATGAGTGTTTATGGAAAGGTGTGCGGGTTTGGTGTGCCAGATGTGAAGCTACCCTTCCTCCACCCCACCTGTCAAAATCTAGAGAAATCGGAAAACATTAACTGTGGGATCACAGAGTTTTTCTCCCGCCCCGCTAAAGGACAAATTGACTTTCTTCTTAAGTCCAGTTGCTTTTTTGGGCACAGGAGGGGGAACACCTTTGGGACATCTATGACCTGAATGACTGAGAATCTCCATAGGGATTTATTTATCTGTGGAATGTTTGCTTGACACTTGAGAGTGCGTGGAATGAATAAATGCACTGCCGCCGCCCCCCCCCCCCCGAATATCTTATTCACCTTTCCCCAATCCACCCTCCCCAGGTTGGGTTATTCTATCAATGTGGCCTGTTTTAATCAGAGGAAAATCCTTTCCCCCAAGGATAGGGGAAAGGAAATAAATGGATGAAGAAGGGAAGGGAAGGACAGAAAGGAGAAAGGAAAAGAAAGGAAAGGCGAGAGAAAAGAAAGGAAAAAAGAGAAAGGGAAGGGAAGGGGAAAGGAAAGAAAGGAGAAAGGGAAGGGAAGGGAAGGGGAAAAGAAGGGAAGGGAAGGGAAGGGAAGGGAAGGAAAGGAAAGGAAAGGAATTCCATAGGGGAAGGTGGGGTGTTAAGAAACCGGCAAGGGGGGAAGGAGAGTGGGGCTGGACAATGGAGCCAGCCAGGATATTCTGCGCGCGGAAAACAGCTTCAAAGTTCCCTTCCAGGCTGTGACATTTAGTTGCTAGGAACAGGGGATGAGCCAAACCAAGGGGGGGGCAGTTCGTAGGAAAGCGGCACCCTCCTCTCCCCTTCCCTCCACTTCCCTCTATCTGGGTGGAGGTAGGCTGAACAGCAGGAAATAAACAAACCCACCCGAGCCAAACCCTCCCTCGCTTGGCGAGGCTACTCGGAAGTAAATTGCGCGGGGAATTCAAAAAACAGGCTTTTCTCCCAATGAGACTGACGCCCTATCTAGAAAACCACAATTTGACAGCAAACGCGAGAGGTGATACATGCGATGATCCCCGATAGCGAACCGGCTAGCCAAGCACTTACTCGACTGCGATCACGCCGCAGTACTAACATCCCACCAAATAAACTGCTAGCGGACTTAAAATCAGCACTCACTGACGATGCTTGGTTTAAAGAAAACTTGCCAGACCTCACATTGAGGGATGGGGTACCCTGGAAGGGCACCAAAATTTATGTACCCGTCGCTATGCGGTTGCCAATACTACAGAGAAGCCACGACTCTCGCCTAGGAGGTCACTTTGGATTTTTAAAAACTCTCCACTTGGCTAGAAGACAATTCTGGTGGCCGAAAATGAAATCAGATGTCGAAGACTATGTCAGGAGCTGTGCTACCTGCGCCACCATGAAGTCCAGACCAGGTAAACCCCCTGGACTCCTACAACCCGTAGCTGAACCCACCAGACCCTGGGAAGAGATTGCCATGGATTTTATTGTTGAACTCCCACCTAGTGGAGGAAATACAGTGATATGGACCATGGTGGACTTGTTCTCTAAACAGGCCCACTTCACTGCGTGCAGCGGATTGCCATCGGCTAGAAAATTAGCAAAGCTCTTCCTCAAACACATCTACAGACTGCATGGAGTCCCTAAAAGGATAATATCCGACAGGGGTATTCAATTCACAGCCAAGTTCTGGAGAGAGTTCCTACGGTCCATTGGGTCGTCTCAAGGACTTAGTTCTGGATTCCATCCGGAGACTAACGGAGCGGCTGAAAAATTAAATTTGATGGTGGAACAATACATACGGTGTTACGTAAATTACCAACAAGAAAACTGGTCCGACTTGTTACCATTTGCAGAGGTTGCATATAATAATGCCGTAAACAGCAGCACAGGGTTAACCCCTTTTCAAGTAACCAGCGGCATGGACTTCGTTCCAATGCCTGAACTCCCCGTGCAACCCCCCACTTCGGTTTCCCTAATGGACTGGATGAATTCGTTGAAGAAAGGTTGGGAAAACACAAAAAAGGCCTTAGCTGTGACAGCTCGAAATTACAAAGCCCAAGCTGACAAACACCGTTCCCTTCAACCCCCTTTTCGCATTGGAGATAAAGTCTTTTTGTCTACTAAGTATCTAAGATTAAGGATACCCAGCAGAAAATTCGGTCCAAAATTTTTGGGTCCTTTCCCCATTGTAAAAATTATTAATCCCATTACCGTCCAACTCAAGCTCCCTCGAATGTTGAGGAAAATACACCCGGTATTCCATACCAGCTTATTAAAACCTGCTAGACAGTCTGGTCTGAGACCTCAACCTGCCGCCCCCCCACCACCCTTGATAATCCAAGGTGAAACCCACTATGAAATCAAGAAAATCCTTGACTCTAGACTATATAGAGGTCAATTACAATATTTAGTCCACTGGAAGGGATATCCATTATCTGAATCTACTTGGGTCAAAAGTTGGAAAGTAAATGCGGACAATTTGATTAAACAATTTCACGACACTTTCCCTGACAAACCTAAGAAACCTCTTGGAGAGGGAGGGGGTAGAAGGAAGTGTGACCACTGACACTCTTCTTTATCGACTCTTTGTTTTCTTTCCTAGGATTTAGCTCCTTTTCCACGAGGGTACGCCTGACAGGCCTGGAAACCATATTAGACTTTAGGTTTCCAGACGCTGCCACATTTTTCCCCTGAGGGGAAGAAGTGGGGCTGAGGGGTATGGTAACATTCTTTAGACGGTCAAGGTCGGATGGGGTTCACATCTGCAGGAAGAGTGGCAAGAAGATATTCGAATGGACTGGGAGAACGTGGGACCACGTGACCATCAAAGGGGTCAGGGGGGTGGGACTCTTGGGGTTTGTATAACTGGGGAAAAGAATCCGGAACTTCAGTTTTGGAATTGCACTCATCGTGTGCCAGTCTCCTCATGCTAGTAAAGAACTCTGGAAAAGAAATGTCTCTGAGTTTCTTTTACGCAGAAGAGGTATTTCTGGAACCTTGACAAAAAGCTTTTGACTGCAAGCGGGCCCCCCCACAAGACTTTGCCTTCGTTCCTCCCCAAATCGAGGAGCCAAGAGGCGGCCTTCGAATTTCCCCACCCTGTTAATCCCTTGTTTGGGATGCATCATTTGCAATCCCGCCGAAAATCAGGGCTTTTTTAGAACACCGCGGGACGCGGGACAAATTTTTAAAAAGCGGGACTGTCCCGCCAAAAGCGGGACGTCTGGTCACTATACACTATAACCAATGTCATAATTTGCTAATTCCTATTATAGTTTTTTTAGAAGAATAGAATAAGCTTTATTCCTACGTTTCACGCAGAGAAAAGCCAAGTTTAAGATCATTTGGTAATTTTGAGCCAGCGATTTGGGACACATTAGAAAGGACCCAGCTCTCTAATGCTGTGGAAGCAGGGGTGGGATTCAACCAGTTTGCACCACTTTGGCCAAACCGGTTATTAAATTGATAACTGGCCCCACCCTGCCCCTTCCAGAAGTCCCCACGCGCCCTGTTTTGGCTCCCAGGTAAGTGCAGGGAGGCCTACTACGCCCAAAATGGGTTATGGAGTGGTGGCACGCCCCCCACAGCCCATTTTTGCTCCCAGAAGGCTGTAAGGAGGCTTACTAAGCCCAAAATGGGGCATGTGGGGACAGCATGGCCCCCCACAGACCATTTTTGCTCCCAGAAGGCTGCAGAGGGGCCTAGTAGGTCCAAAAGAGGGCCCAGGGATGGCATGCCGCTCATGGCACATTTTTGCTCCCAGGGGGCTACAGGAGGCTGATTGCTGCCTGTCACACCCCATGGCCATGCCCACCATGGCCACGCCAATCCAGCCAGTCATTAGGGCAGAGAACTGGTTGTTAAATTATTTGAATCCCACCATTGTGTGGAAGTGAGATGAAAGAGAAGAGAATAATTAGATAGACTCAGGTAGATAGACTTAGGCAGAATAGCGATGAGTGCACCATTGAGAGACTTGAAAAAACAGGTTTGGTATAAATTGTCATGAAAAAAATCTATCTATCTATGTGGTCACCTGGAGTCAAAAATGACTAGATGTCACATTATCAATCACTAGCTCTCCGCCTAATTTTATCTCACCGATCTAAGATAATTATCAATTAAAATATTCCTTTCTGTTTGAGATAAAAGGAGATGCTATTTATTTTATCTTTACAAAACTGGCAAGTCATACTTGAGTTATATAACTGGTCGTGCAGATAATGTTCTCTTTAGGACCCACTTTACATGTGATGACTATGCCTTCATACATAGTCAAAGTATTTAGCTCCTTACAGTTCTAATAGTGTTATTACTGGTTCATGATAAATAGTATCATTGCAGAATTAGCATAAGCTATCCATTCATCATCTGTTCACTCCCTAACACCTGAATGGAAGCAAAGCTGCTGGCAGAGCTATCTATTTGTAGAAGGCAATAAAAATCTTCATTGCATTTTACAAGAGGAAGCTGATCTTTGAGCAAGGAATATGTGCCATATTTCTGTCTCTTCCGTTGGAGGCAGAAATATTATCTGTTATCCTATTAAAGGAATAATGAATTTAATTCTGTGGCTGGTGTAATGACATGTGGATCTCAAGATAGGACACTCATTTTTTATAGTCTGCCACATGTGGATTTCATTCCAGGCCATTCTTATTGTCTCTCCAAGAAACAATAGTGCCAGCATTGTTGGTTTCTCCCTGTGGTAAAATTCCTACATGGATCCACTTGAATAAATAATTATTGTCCTATCTCCAATCTTTTCTTTTGGAGGAAGGTTGTAGAGATAGTGATAGAGTAAAAACTGCAAAAAGCAATAGAAGTAATACGTAATCTGGACCCAGAGCAGTCAGCTTTCTAACTTTTATGAGACCAAAAGTGCAAGGGTGTAGAGCACAGAAGAAATCTATTGAGGAATAGGAGGGAGAGCTACAGCAAGGAATGATCAAATAAAAGAGGCTTGAGTCCAGGACAACAATGTAGAAAGCCTAAACTGCTCAGACAAGCTTCTTCCTAGTTCACACAGAAATAAAGTGATGGTGGAAGCACATTCAGTTTTGCAAGATTGATGTCAGCCCTTCATGGTGGTTCATACCACAAAACCAATGCCAGGTAAGTTAATGCTAGTTGAAAGCCATGGCCAGCTCTGGCTGCGGCACCAGTTGCAAAATTACTGAAACTGGGACAACTAAAAAAGATCACATGCCCATATTATCTCACCAGTGGATTACTGTAATTTGCTTTACATAGATTTGCCCTTGTAAATCATAGCTCACCCAATTCAAGATTCCGTTGTTTTTTTCATGAAGTCTTATATGGTTCAGGGCCTAAGTAGCAAAAATACCTTTCATAGTCTGCAAGGCCAATTCAGCTGAATTGAGAATGCATGCAGAATATTTTCACCTCTCATGTACTGAAAAAGCAACAGGAGGAGTCAGAGAAGTGACAATATCTGTGGGAATCCCCTGCTTTTGGAGCAGCTTCATTCTCTAAGCAAGGCAGACTCACTCTGATGGCCTTTCACAGACTTGTAATGAGCAGGCTGTTTGGAAAGAGCCTAATTATGTAGCTGATGCCAGTTTTCAATGGATATTGTTAATCTCATGTTAATGTTTAATTACAATGATTTTTAAAATTTATACTGTAGTTTAAAACCATTTTAAACAGCCCAGTGCAGATATCTAAAAGGTGCTGAGAGAAAAAGAGAAAGTTTTAGCATTGGTCTTTTCAGTGATAATTCTCCAATTGTGGAATTTCCTTTTGAGAGAGAGAGCAATAGCACTTAGACTTATATACTGCCCCATAGTGCTTTACAGCGCTTTACACTCTGGGTGATTTGCAATGTCAGCATATTGCCCCCAACAATCTGGGTTCTTGTTTTACCAGCTTTGGAAGGATGGAAGGCTAAGTCAATCTTGAATCCTGTTAGGATCGAACTCCTGGCTGTGGGCAGAGATTGCCTGCAATACTTCATTCTAACCAATGTGCCACCAGGGCAGCGATTATTTATTGATGTCATCACCAGAAAATATGGGTTACTCTGATATTTTATCATGCTCTGCATGTTGTTGAATCATGTCTCTGTCTTTGTTATGTTTTAGAAATCATCCCTGTGGATGTTTAAAAGAATTAAAACAATAAAGGTATTGTTTGGGAAATTCTTATTTTCTTATTTGTTGTAACAGTGTGTTTTGACAATGTTCTGGTTTTAATTGTATTTACTATTAACACAATTAATTTATTGTATTTGGTAAGACTGACACAATTGTTTTTCTTCTAATTTTCTTCTCTTTTCAAATCCCATGTCTAAGGAGATTTAAATTTTCAAAACAAAACAGCTGAAAAAAAATTAAATATATCCTAAGCATGGTGACACCCCACCCCACCTCATTATTCAAACTCGGCATAGAACAAGATAAAATCTAAGAAAATCAGTGCATGCCTTTTATTTAACATGATGTTTGACTCTGAAATGTTTGACTCTCAAAATTAAATTATTTTGGACTATTTGGACTATTAAATTATAACTTTTGAAAATTCCACATCCATTTTCACCTTCAAGTGTTTTGAAATGTTAATGCATAATATGCCAGAAGATTCTTTTGCACAAATTTCCTTCGAATGAAAAATAGCAGCATTGAATATTTTCAGATTTACAAACTTGTCATTTATTTCCATTGAGTTTAACAGATTTTAAAATGCAGTCACTATATGTTGAAAAATTGTACTTAAATTAAGATGGGATTGTTAATTGTTCAAACGAGAGCTGTGTTATTCTGAAATAGGCAACTCACCATCCAAGAGCTCCAGGTAATTCCAAAATCTTATACTCTGATGTCAGAGTATACTGAATTAGTGCCAAAGTGAAAAAAATAGCTAATTTTTAATTGTATAGTTTTTATCTTTTTAACAAAAGTATACTTTATGGGTTAAAATTTTCCACTTTGCCATCCCCTGGAGAAATAGTTTGTATATTTCCTATCCTACTCATCTACTGAATGGAGTTATGCCCACTATCCTGAAATTGAAATAATTATTGTTAAAAATAAAAACTCAACAGTTTAAAGACTTTTGAGGAGAGTTTGATAAATATTTGAAATCTTGACTAATGTAAGCTCCGACAATATCTCAATGGATTACTACTATCATTTTATTCCAGGGTATTAGCTGTTTTGTATTTTACTTTAAGTCCAAACTGAGCAAATTATCTGCTCTTTCACATTGTCTCATCAATATTGAACATCTGAAGCAGAACTGATTAGGCTGTTCTAATTCAAGCATAGGTTTCATATCAAAAGAATTGGCTGCAAAACATATTGAAATTCCTACTCAGGAGGTAAATATACGGGTAATAGTTCGCCTAAACCACTATAAATGTTCCCTATATAACTAGATGTTAAAGTTCTATGACAGTTGGATCTTTTGTAGAGTGTGGACAACTTCATTCTTCAATTTATGTTTCAAATATTACTAGTACTGTACTGTGAAAGCTTATATTAAAAAACCAAGAGAAAAACAATACAAATAAGGAAATAGTTAGGGCTGTTCTATGAAAACCTGTTTCTTTTGGTTAAGTATATTAAAATAGGAAATTCCTTTTTTCCATCCTTCAAACAACTGACAGAACAACATTCTCATCCCCCACTTTTTTTCTCTATTTGCCAATTTGTAATTACAGTATGTAAATACTCAGCAGAATGGGTCTTTGGTTAATCAAATTGATTTAATTGCTGAATCCCCACAGATTAATGTGAATGGAGTCTTCTCTTTTACATTTTTTTGTTGACAAAACACAAGCACATGCTTGACGAAGAAAAGTTTTTACTAAATAAAGGAATAAGGTTTGAGGAAAACTTGAAAATATTGGTGAAATCTTTAATTGCATATAATTCTAATGAGAATTGTACTTTGAAGCATGAACAATAATCAAATGCCAATGTTTAGTGTCTATAATATTTAAGCAGAAAAGTTTATTACATTACTAAAATGGCATGATATGTAAAGGTGAACATGCTGAGAAAAAGAAATTTTAATCAGAAATATGATAAACATGGAAAAAGTAAGACAAAACAAACATAGAGAATATAATTAGTACTTTAGCTATTTAGTTTTGTTATATATTCCTGTATTAACTGTATTATCTTAATGTTGCAAGTCATTTAATCTTCACTTCTTCCTATTTACCATGTTTCTTTACTTCTTTTTACAATGTGCTAGTGCTTATTTCTACCAAACTATTAAAAAATCTTTCTCTGGTTCTTAAATAGGACAAGGAAGGAAAATGTAAAACTGAATCTTTCTCTCTTTGAGGTGCAACCTTGAGTATGAATTTTCTTTCTTTCCTACTTGCCCAAAGAAATTAGTATGAAAGTTTTAAAATCCTGCCTGTCTTCTGGGATATTTAGACCACATATCAATCCAGATTTAAAATAAAAATATTATTTCTGTGATGATGCAGGAATCTCTTTTTCTAGCTGTATCTGCATGGCAGACTATATCATATGTCAACATCCACCCCAACTTTGAAATTATTTAACACTTGAGCTATATAAGGAGATGGACATTGCAATTTTCTTTATTTTTTGTAGAGAAAACTGGCACCCTTCTACTGCAACTGAGGTACTTCATGTAGTAGGCCAGTATGCAATTACAACACTACAGCTAAACTATGGACTGTCAGAGTTCCAAGTAACACCCCCAACGAAAGAAGAGTCCAAGGCTAGAAGTTCCTCAAAGTTCCATTTTATTAGAGGTGTCATATTGGAACATCTGGGAAAACCTGAATCTGAAATCTTCTGGGTTTTCCCCACCCAAAGGAAAGTCTACGTCCCTTCCCCTGCACCCACATGTCCATCACATAGTCCAATCAATGCACCATCCCAACTGGAGATGCCTCCCAGTCATGCCACTCCAGGTGCAGGTTGAATGTCCTTGACTCCCAGAGAAAAGAATGTTGTTATGGCTAGATATCTCAGCAACTCCATGCAATCCCACCTCCCAGTTTCCCACAGCACTAAGTGTGGCAGCCCTGAAGATCCAAAGAAAAAGATGGCCACCAGGGCTGACATGGACTTTTCATGGCCATCTCCCTTCATGAAAAGAACTCTCAGACTTATAACTGAAAAATCTTTCAGATTATATAATATAACAACAGAGTTGGAAGGGACCTTGGAGGCCTTCTAGTCCAACCCCCTGCCCAGGCAGGAAACCCTACACACTCTCAGACAGATGGTTATTCAACATTTTCTTAAAAATTTCCAGTGTTGGAGCATTCACAACTTCTGCAGGCAAGTCATTCCACTTATTAATTGTCAGGAAATTTCTCCTTAGTTCTAAGTTGCTTCTTTCCTTGATCAGTTTCCACCCATTGCTTTTTGTTCTACCCTCAGGTGCTTTGGAGAACAGCCCGACTCCCTCTTCTTTGTGGCAACCCCTGAGATATTGGAACACTGCTATCATGTCTCCCCTAGTCCTTCTTTTTATTAAACTAGACATACCCAGTTCCTACAACCGTTCTTCATATGTTTTAGCCTCCAGTCCCCTAATCATCTTTGTTACTCTTCTCTGCACTCTTTCTAGAGTCTCAACATCTTTTTTACATTGTGGCAACCAAAACTGAATGCAATATTCCAAGAGTGGCCTTACCAAGGCATTATAAAGTGGTATTAACACTTCACGTGATCTTGATTCTATCCCTCTGTTTATGCAGCCCAGAACTGTGTTGGCTTTTTTAGCAGCTGTTGCACACTGCTGGCTCATATCTAAATGGTTATCCACTAGGACTCCAAGATCCTCTCACAGGTACTACTATTGAGCATTATGAATCAACCAGTCTCAGAACAGTCTGTCCTATATACTTCAGAACAAGTCACTATTTTCAGCATACTTCCTTGAGTGGAACTAAAGCAGATGCTTATGAATCCATCCTGTATGAAGCCTTCTTTATGACTGATATTCTCCTACATTTGTAAAAATATGATTTGGCTTCCGTGCACTTATAATTACTTGATTAATTTCTTCTTGCAATAGTGAGACCTTCCCTTCATAGAATGCCAGTATGTCTTGGCATGCCGTTTTGGAATAACTATGTGCTATGCAGGAGTATTGTAAGATTGTTTAAGATGCAGCCACGATGCAAATTATATTAAATTAACAATTAAAAATAATAGGATAGCATGTAAATAGGTCCTGAATTATAAAGTATATTGTGGTTCTGAAGTTGTCTGTTGAACAGTTCAGTTTTCCTTGAAACTTGGATTTAGACTTAGAATAACTTTATAGTTACTTTGAATATATGCTAATTGGCATCAATTAAAATGAAATTTTATTGCATACAACTCTCAAAAGGTCACCACCTCCAATGTACACCACATAAACATACATAAATACATACATACATACAAGGGATAAAATGCTCCTTGTTCGGACCGGATCGCCTGATCTGGTAACGATGGCGGTGGGTGGTTCGGAGAACCGGTAGCAAAGTCCCTGGCCCCGCCCCCTGCCCCTGCTGAGCCGTGCCATCATCAGAGTTTGTTGTTTTTTTACTTTTAAAATCATTTTTTCTTCAGCCGAAAAAATGCTTTTAAAAGTAAAAAAAAAGCCTTTGATGATTTTGCGGCTCAGCTGGGATCGTCAGAACCCTTTAAACTCTTTTTTTTAACACCTCTTCGGCTGAAAAAAAAAAGCTTTTAAAAGGCTCCTCTGGCAATCCCAGCTGAGTTGCCTGATCACCAGAATCTTTAAAAAACATGTTTTCTACAAGCTCTTTGGCCAAAGAGGTTGTTAAAACAATCCTTTTAAGAGGTTCTGGCGATCAGGCAACTTCAGCTGGGATCGTCAGAAGAGCCTTTTAAAAACTTTTTTTTTCCTCTGGCAATCCCAGCTGAGTTGCCTGATCATCACAGGCTTTTAAAATCATTTTTTACAACCTCTTACAACAGCCCCCGCTCATGCTTACCCAATCTCCCATCCCCACTTGCCTAATTGCTGCTTCTTTCGGGCTCGCTAAGCCTTGCTTCAGCTGCTGCAATCAGTTGCATCAGCTAGCAACTGAATCTGCCTGCCTGCAATCCATCTCCTCAGTGAGCAACTCAATCTGCCTGGTTTGCTGGCTGAGGAACTCTGGGAATTGAAGTCCACAAACCTTAAAGTTATTAAGGTTGGAGACCCCTGATCTAAAAAATATAAATAAAATAAAATAATAAAATAAAATATTTGTGCAGCTTTCTGAGATTTGGTGTGTTTCTGTAGTGGCATAGGGCCGGGTTATCTACAGGACCGCCTACTGCTACCAAATACCTCTCACCGACCCGTGCGCTCTCACAGAGAGGGACTCCTCAGAGTGCCGTCAGCTAGGCAGTGTCGTCTGGCGACGCCCAGGGGAAGGGCCTTCTCTGTGGGGGCTCCCACCCTCTGGAACGAACTCCCCCCAGGACTCCGTCAACTTCCGGACCTCCGAACCTTCCGTCGCGAGCTCAAGACGCATTTATTCATCTGTGCAGGACTGGCTTAGATTTTAAATTCGTAGATTTTAAATTTATAGGGGTTTTAAATTTGGTTTTAAGATTGATATTGATATTTTTAATATTTGGCATTAGAATAAGTTTTTTAATAGTTATTTTAATTGTATATACATGTTTTATGTGCCTGTGAACCGCCCTGAGTCCTTCGGGAGATAGGGCGGTATATAAATTTGAATAAATAAATAAATAATAAATAAATAAATAGTGTTTCATTCTAAATATACAAAGTTGTATGTGGCATTTTGTGTGTGTGTGTGTGTGTGTGTGTGTGTGTGTCAGTTGTGTTGTGTTGTGTGTATGTAAAGTGTGAAAGTTGGTTTTTGACCTTTTTGTGGCTGTGTGAGGTTCCTGCTTGTTGCAGGGGTCATTCTGGGTGAAGTGCAGCTGCTTTTACATTGTGTGTGAGTCAGTTGTGTTATGTTGTGTATGTGTAAAGTGTGAAAGTTGTTTTTTGGTACCTCTTATTGTTTTGTATACATTGTTTATTATTTTTATTATTTATTGTTATTGGCTATGCCGACCCGGTCACCTGATCACAAGACATGCCCACCAATTAGGCCACGCCTACAGAACCGGTAGGGAAAATTTTTAGATTTCACCCCTGATACAGAATTATGCATATACCCACATACCCATATATATTACATAACACAGAAAAACCACACAGTCTAATTCAGATGTATACATGGCTAGAGAAACAAATCTTGTAAGTTTATCATATGGAGGCATAGGGAACAAAGCTATTACAGAATCTGGTAATCCTGCTAGAAATACTTCAAAACCTCCTCCCAGAGGGGAGCAACAGAAACGTGGGTGTGTGAGATCTCTAACAATGTTTTGAGCTCCAAGCACATAATGTTTATAAGCAGTATCCTGAATAACAGGAAGTGAGCTTCCTATAATCTTTTTGGCTGTCCTTACCACTGTCTGTATGGACTTTCTATCTGAGACACTGCTGCCACGAAACCAAACAGTGATGCAGTTTGTTAAAATGCTCGCAACTATGCCACTGTAAAAAGTGGCTAGATATTAGAAAATATTTAATACTAAGAATGAAGATACGCCCTTAACCCTAGAATCAATTTGTTCACATGCAAAGCAGGCTACCTTTTCCAAAATGGGAAAGCAGGCTGCTGGCTTTCCTTTCTATTTTAAAGTGTAAAGTATCAGGCCAGGCCAGAAGTCCAGTTTAAGAGATAGTCTAGATAACATTTTCCTTCCTTACTTTATTTGAAAGTGAATAAAATGTGCAAAATGCACCTTTCTGAAAACCAGCTTTCCTTATGGAGGAGGTTTTGCAATAATTTTGGCTAGGAAGTATTGTGAAAATTGTATACAATTCATCAGGTTCTTAACAACAAAAGAAAGACCAACAAAGCATGATGACGGAGATAAATGGAGTGACTAATGGACTTATCAGAAACCTATGTGAAATCTAGCTCTGTACTCTGTTTTGCAGAACTCTCTTTTTTTAATGTTGGGTATGTTAATAATTAATTGACATACAAAAGTTGCAAAGGTTATTTTAGAAGATCAGTCAGAACCTCTTGTACTTAAAGACAGTTGTATCATATTTTTTTAAAAAATCACTCTTATACTCTAGGTATAGAAATCAGTAAGATTTCAAACATTCCAGGGAAAACATGATCACATTAAGCTTTGAAATACATGTAGATGTATAAACATATGTGTATATGTTTATAATGTACCTATTCAAAAAATTGTATTTTCAAAGTATCTCCAAGAAGCAACATTAGAGTCCTAGAAGCAGCTTTGTTTTATCAGGTAGCAGAACAGGGATTGTCCCTGCCCTAGTTGTAAGGACAGTCTCGGTGTATGCATTACACTAACTAGAACTGCTGATCCTAATCATGCAACTTAATCAATGGATACTTGGCAGGCCTTAGTGCAATAAATCATTTTCTACTTGGCAGCAGGATCACTTAGAAGAAATATGGGCTATATGAATAATGTGCTGTTAATTTGATTTCCTGAGAAGCCTTCATTGGACACAACCTTATAACAGTCCCTCTATATATGTAAGCGTGTGTATGTTGAGATTACTTAACCCTGAGGACTTAGCTGGAAATAAGAAAGAGGTGAAAATGTATAGGTGTTGTGCATAAGATTGGAAGTCTCTGATACAGAGACAAATGGGTAAAAAGTCAAACCTTCACATATGGCTTAGCATTACTTAGTAAGTTTGCTTTAGGTTATGTCTTTTAAAAGTCTCTGCTCTGCAGAATTTTTATTTATATATTTATTTTTATTTATTATTTATCATATTTAGAAACTGCTTATCCCAATCACCCTTCCCAATAAATTATTATAAACTGTTTTGTTGTAATGATACTTCCTAGGCAAAAAAAAAAAAATGCTAGGCAAAAAACTGCCCATTTCAATCTCATATTAAGGAACCACCCATACCAATCACCAAAGAACCATTTTTTTCCTACTAATAGCAATAGCAATAGCACTTAAACTTATATACCGCTTCACAGTGCTTTTACAGCCCTCTCTAAGTGGTGTACAGAATCAGCATATTGCCCACAACAATCTGGGTCCTCATTTTACCCACCTCAGAAGGATGGAAGGCTGAGTCAACCTTGAGCCTGGTGAGATTTGAACTGCCAAATTTCAGGCAGCTCGCAGTCACCAGAAGTAGCCTGTAGTACTGCACTCTAACCACTGCGCCACCGAGGCTCTTAAGGATTTTATCCAGGGGTTTTTTTTTTATCATTCTTGGACCTGTTATGGAATGGAATTGATTGTTCCTGTGTGGGATGCAGTGAAATAATTATTATTTTTTTAATTTGCATTTATATCCCGCCCTTCTCCAAAGACTCAGGGTGGCTTACACTGTGTTAAGCAATAGTCTTCATCCATTTGTATATTATATACAAAGTCAACTTATTGCCCCCAACAATCTGGGTCCTCATTTTACCTACCTTATAAAGGATGGAAGGCTGAGTCAACCTTGGGCCTGGTGGGACTTGAATCTGCAGTAATTGCAAGCAGCTGTGTTAATAACAGATTGTCTTACCAGTCTGAGCCACCAGAGGCCCCTAATAATTCAAATTGTTCATTTGAATGGCTGGATGGTTACTGAGCGCTCACTATGTTTTGCCTTCTACTATTCCTACATCCAGTGGGTGCAAACTATTGCAATGGCTTTTCTCATGCCTTCTGAGGAGCACCATTATCTTATTTATCCAAATCACAGGGATCTCCTTAATGGCATTCAGTTAAATATGGTTGCAATTCTACTCAAATAAGTAGCGATAGCACATGGTCTTGCTATGCATTGTCTTATTTGCAAGGAATAGCTTAATGACCAAACTGAAATGGTCCTGTTATCCATGAATACTCCAATAATCCCTGCTTTCTTATTCTTGGCCCAGATGTTACTCTATGCTCTTGTTTTATCACTTATCACTTCTTCTACTATATGAAGGAGTTTAGCATTAAAACATAAATTAGTAATAAGTAATTTAAAATACAAAAATACTGCTTTTTCAAGATGTCAATTTTATTCAATCTTGCAGTATTGCACAATTACAATTTGCAAAATATCTTAGTTTTGAACAAGCCGCCAAACTGCAGACAAATTGTAATTGTTAATATTAGAAAAATAGTAAATAGTAAGTTAACTATCAAGAGAGTCAAAACAGTCAAACTCTATATTTGAACTTGAGATTTGATATTCAGAAACAGTATATTTTTATTTGATTTTATGATCTGAGATTTAATTCATGTTAAAGACTTGAAAAGTTTAAAACAGGAAGCTCTAAGAGTTTAATCACCATATAACTGTGAAATATTTTCCCCATGCAGAGATGGTAGGCATTAAGAGTTGGCTAGGACAGTAGCTTTCAAATTGTCCAGCACAGATATTTCAGAAAAGTGAAAGAATAAACACAGAGCACAAGAGTATACATTCTTTTCTAAGTACTACTAAGGACTGCAGAATCCATAACTCTCTTGTTTTTTTCTGCACTTGCAGGTTTATTTCCTCAAGGGTCATTGACAAGCTTTATCTCTTGTGGGAATGCTGATGCTTGTATGACATTAAAATAACCCTTTGGAAAATATTGTTGCACAAAATGTACTATAATATTAGAAAACAGTGTACAAGGAGGAATGATAGAACCTGGGTCAGAGTGAAAAGGGGGACCAGCCTAAATTCCTACGTAGCCACATGAGAACTAAGTCTTAAGCCCTCTCCCTTTGAGTTCCATCGACCCTTATCTAACTCTAAGCAGGTACCTAGCATTAGTTGAAAACATTCTTGTGCATAGGCTTTTAGCAATAAATCAGTTTAATTGACTCTTCATGGGTGGACCTGGTCTTTTGTGCCTCACAAACAGCTTTTGATCAGGGTTATCTGTACTTTCTAACTAAAATTGACCAATGGTCTATTTTTTATTAAAGTGTATTTCTCCAAGTCTTGGAGATGATAAATACATATTATAAAATTGTGAGTCCATCTAGATATGTTTGGTTCTTAAGAAACAAATGATTCATTGTTGGGTGTTTATTTATAGCTGGCTGAAATAAGTCTTGCAAAAATGAATTGCAGTTTAGTGGCAAGCTTGAAAAAGTAAGTGGTCTAGCAAGGCGAGGAATGGGGTTGATATTGGTGCCCAATAAATATCATCCACAAGTATCTTTAGTTGCCTTGTCAAGAAATTGCAGCTTTGAAAAAGCTGCCCTGCATGCCCCAGGTACAAAAAGGTGAAATTAATCATTCCTGATTTTGAAGACTATAGTTATTTCTCTCTATTTATTTATTATTAATGTTGCTCCTACCACTGTTACAACTGTTATTCGATCTGTTTCTCAAACGAAAATGTGCTCTCCAGGATAGTAGGTTGCTCAGTCCAATCTTGAGGACATTCCTCCTGCCCCTTCCTCCCCACTTATTCTTTTCATTCTGACAGCCGTATTGATGAAGACCTCAGGAAAAAAAAATAGCAGAGTCCCAGACACTTTGATGGCCTTTCCACTGTGTAATTATACTTACTCTTGATAACACTAAAGACATGCCTTATTGGTAATGGCACAGGCTGCCTTCCTTTTCAGCATGAGATGGATTGTTTCTGCAGGCCGTGATGGCCTTCAAATTATCTGAGCACTGAAAAGAGAGCAGAGTGAATTTTATTTTAACTCATTTTATTTCTAAATTTATTTCCCAGTAGCTAGAAGGTGATGACTGCCCCAGCAGTCAAGTCAATTGTTATCTGTGGGACTTGATTATGTTTAGACCCAGTCTCTCATTTTGAGCAAGACACAGTTAATGAGGAGAGAAATGAAAAGTGCATTGAGTCACAGTGTGTTTGTGGTAATTTGTGACACATTCACTCTACTCAGTTCTTTGTTTATTCCTCTTCCCTCTCCCCATCCTCCTCCCATTCTGAGTTCTGTTTTTTTAAAAAGGGAGAAGATAAGTGAATTCAGTAGTAGACAGTTAAGGATGTTGAAAGTAATGAATCTATATCTCTCTGGCTTTTTCTCCATTGTTGGCAGTAATTGGAGTGGTGTTCATCTATACAGTAAAATGCCAGTAAAGCCCCATCTTAACGAAACATCTTTTTTCCCATTATTTTGCAACACATTTTTCATTGGCACTGTTAGTTTTTACTTTCACTAGCAGTAACTATGTATATCAGGCTTATCTCTCTGTTTTTTAAAAAGGGAGAAGATAAGTGAATTCAGTAGTAGACAGTTAAGGATGTTGAAAGTAATGAATCTATATCTCTCTGGCTTTTTCTCCATTGTTGGCAGTAATTGGAGTGGTGTTCATCTATACAGTAAAATGCCAGTAAAGCCCCATCTTAACGAAACATCTTTTTTCCCATTATTTTGCAACACATTTTTCATTGGCACTGTTAGTTTTTACTTTCACTAGCAGTAACTATGTATATCAGGCTTATCTCTCTCTGTTTTTTTTTCTCTCTCTCTCTTTCTCTCTCTCTCCCTCTGTGTGTGTGTGTGTGTGTGTGTACATGTGAGCTCTTTTCCACTTTTCTAAATAATAGTCTATTAAACAGTTCACAGTGTGTGTTCAGTAGAAATGTAAAAAGTGATTGGATGATACTAATTAAGGAGAGATTTTGTTTCCACTTACTGCAGATCAATGGTGGGTTACATTTAAGCTGGGGTTTTGTGATGAGTTTGAGCACAAAAGAACAGCTGTGCTAAATACATATTTCCAGGCCTATAGGTAAGTCAAATAAATCTCTTCTTTTTTTCCCCTTGGAAATACAGTTAAACAGAAGTAATCAGTTGATTAAAGAAAATAACTGTGTAATAAGTGTTGACAAGTTTGGCTCATTGTCAATTAATTCATCCAGGTGGGTCAAATCTAAAAGCATAATTCTTGATATGACATTTTCATTTAATGTCTTGCATATCTTCTTTTGTTTTTATTCTTTTGCAAGTAAGATGTCCAGCCCATGATGTAACTTGTTTGCATGTTAATTTTCCTTTCCAATTCCATTGCTAAGAGTCAGGTTTTTGAAAGCTTCAAACACATCTGGAAAGTGACAACCTGGTAACCTATACACCAAGATGAATGTTATGCAATATTGAAACACTCAAAATTGCTTTCATGAGATTGGTAGTGGTTAATCCAGAAGTGTCAGGAAAGGGAGTCTGTTTAAGCAGTTCTTCTAGGATTATTTCTGATTTCTCAATAGGATATACACCTAAAAGTTTGCGACTCTTCTATTACTTAAGGAATATCTTCCTCCTGATAATATGTCTCAAATTTATTGCGTACTTGATCCTTGTAAATCCAAGGCAACACAGTTGAAATGTGAATTATATTCCTGTCATTGGGCAGAGTTTAGTTATTCCGGAATATCAGGGTAATGTTATACATTATAAAAATATGCAACCACTGTATATTTTAAACCATATTTTCCATTTTAATCTACATAATTGTATTTAATAATTGAAGTGGGAAGCTTCTTGTGAAATGCAGCAAAAACCTGAAAGTCATTCAGATCAATTAGAATGACTTTGGAATTTTACTGATTTTTTTCCCCTGTTCATGACCATCTGAGAAACAGGCTGACCAGCTTTCAAGCGCTATAATGGAAGCCATATGGTTCCAAGGTTCCAAGACCTGTCAAACAAATCTTTAAAAACTGAAAATTATTTTAATAATGTAGTTATGATTTAAAAATCTTAAGATTATTCATTGATTTTGCTATTGAGTGTTATGGATGACTAGGAAAATTGTCATTATGATGTCACCTTTCATTCCAAAATATTGAAGAGACGTATCCTTCCTAGTTCCATAAGGACTTTGTGAGAGGTATTAGTTGGAGTTTGAACTTTTGTTTTGTGAACTTCAAAAATTAATTAACTGGCAACTTGCAAGTGGGATGTGTAGGTAACTCTAAATCATATCTGTTTCAGTCCCACTTATGATCATATTCAGTCAATTGCTTCAGCATATTTTCTCATATTTTCTTAAGTATTCCCAACAGCAGTAAGACATATACCACTTCACAGTTCTTTACAGCCCCTCTCTAAGTGGTTTACAGAGTCAGCATATTGCCCCCAACATCTGGGTCATCATTTTACCAATCTCGGAAGAATGGAAGGCTGAGTCAACTTTAAATTGGTGAGATTCTGGCAGTCAGCAGAATAAGCCTGCAATACTGCATTCTATCCACTGCACCACGATGGCCCAAATCTGATATTTCATGCTTTCACGTGTGTACTTTGTATTATGTATCCATAATTCATGTCTTTTGAATTCAATTATTCTTACAATTCTATTATAAATTTAAAAATATTTTGAAAACTATACCATTTGATACAGACATACTGTAAGCAGTTTTAATATTTATACAGTATTCTATGAACTCTAGTGGCAAGAGCAATAGACACTATTAACCTCATGCTGTGGCAGACTGGACTTGCTTGCATTAAAATATTGTCTCATTTTTATCAGACATGCATATTAGTTGATCTTGAATAATCTCTACAGAGAATACACCCTTCCATGTGATAAAGTGTACTTGGTAAAGGGAAAGCGTTGTGTCATTCCCCTACCACCGTGATGGCAAACCTATGGCATGAGTGCCACAGATGGCATACAGAGCCCTTTCTGTGGGCATTCCAGCCGTTGCCCCAGGCCAGGTCTATCACACATGCACACGTGCCTCCCTCCAGCCAACTGGTCTTCAGGTCTCTGCCTTGCATTGCATTTTGGGAGTTCTTATGCACGCGCCCACCCCCGGTTCCCCGTTTTGGGCCTGGAAAGCCTCTTGCACCAACCTGGAAGCCAAAATGGGGCATGGGGCACATGTCTGGGGGCGTGCGCTCATGCGGGGGGAGGTGCATGTGAATGCGTGGGGGGGCTCATTGTGTTTTGGGGGTTCGGGCACATGCACGTGTATTTGCATGTATGTGCATGCGTGCACTTTGGGCACTCGGCACCAAAAAAGTTAACCATCACTGCCCTACCACATGACTTTATGATACATTTGACATACATTCATATTGCCAATTCTATAGTAAGCTGATCTGATTGGAATGCAGATTTGACTTGTACTTTGAAATACAGTTTTCAATAGTAAGGACAGAAATGTAAATAAAGTTAAATATTTTATGGTGAAAAACAAAAGAATTTTTGTACATTTTGAATAAAATGAGATTAAAATACATGACTTTTAAAAATAAATTATTTCTAAAGTGTTTCTTACAAATATTTAGTTTAAGCATGCTTACACGCACAGTGCAAAGAAATTAGTATCAATATAAACTCACAGTTAATAAAGCTGCTAGGGGTGGAACATGTGAAGGATACAAGGTTGAGGGCAGGTAGTGAATATGGGACTGACCTCTTTTTAACATTGTCAGGAGAACATCTTGGGGGGGAAATGGACATGGAAGAAAAGAAACTAGGCAAAGTAGAATGACCGCAGGAGGAGAAAAGATTAATCCCATATGAAAAAATATTAGTAGATAAATATATATTTAATGGACTTTCATGAACATCTGTTGCATCAAAGCATAATTATCAGTAAAGAACTAATGGAAAAATGATATTAATTGTTCTACTTTTGAGATATATATGTGGACTCATGTTTCATAGGTCCATAATGGTTCTTTATAGCTGTTTGCTGTAACTCTCTTTATTCCAGAAAACTGAATGTAAGGAGCTGCCAAGTAACAGCAAACAGTTATAAAGAACTATAATGGACATACAGGTAATCCTTGACTTACAACAGTTCATTTAGTGACCATTTAAAGTCACAATGGCACTGAAAACAGTGACTTGTGCCAGTTTTTCACACTTACAACCATTGCAGCATCCCCTGTGATCAAAATTCAAACACATGGCAATTGATTCATATTTATGACAGTTGCAGTGTCCCTAGGTCATGTGATCACCTTTTGTAGCCTTCTGACAAACAAAGTCAATGGGGAAGCCAGATTCACTAAACAACCATGTTACTAACTTAACACTTGCAGTGATTCACTTAACAACTGTGACAAGAAAGGTCCTAAAATAGGGCAAATGTCTTTGGCTCAGTTGTGATTGTAAGCCAAGGACTACCTGTGTTAAACATGAATCTATTTATATGTCTTTCTTAATCTATTGGTTCTTGCTACTTTTTTTTCTAATTTACACAAGGACTTTTTTATTAATGGCATAATCTATTACAAATTAATTAACTCATTTCAGTGTAAATCTCTATCTGTTCAGTGTTGAAATATTCTTTTTTATTTAGAATAAAATGACAGTAGGATTTTCTAATTGGCTGTCAGCAGTGTCTATGATATCCTATAAATGCATAAAGTAATCTACCTCCATTCAAATTAGAAGGAGGCAAATTCATTATCTGCATACATCTTGATACTAAAGTCATTCATGTGCAACGCTGTGCTACAATTGTAGATATGAATGTATATATTCCAGTTCAGCTTGAGTTGCATGAAACAAGATGATGAATGGGAATGGTTCCAGGTGATTTCCTACTTGTACTTGTGAAAAATGCATCCCACAATTTCATTGGGATATAATTTTATTTATTTGTTTGCTTGTATAGAACATTAATATTTCATCGTCAGGCTTAAAAATCCTCTAGTGCAATACACAACCAATATTAACAGTTCAAATCTAAGCAAGCTGAGTATAGCTGAGAATCAATAACAAAGAACAGCTTTATTATTTTAGAAAAGGTTTGTGATATATCTATAATAATAGGTATCCGGTAGATAGATGATAAAGATAGATAGATGAGGGGGGGGGGATAGGTAAGTAAATTAGAGATATAGATATATCAGGTAGATAGATAGATGTTAAAGATAGATAGATGAGAGAGAGATGAGAGAGAGGGGGACAAGAGAGAAATTTTATTGATTATGTCAATTAATCATATCAAATATATAAAAATATTTTAAAAATATAAAGAAAAACAAGGAAAACAATTGGACCTGTTCATAATAAGTCATCACTGCTAGTTAATACCAATCTGATCTAGATATTCTGTCCTCTTTGTAATGGCCTTTGAAATGAAGAATGCAGTTTTACTAGTGAGTTGCATGAATGTATTTTTTAAATTTTTAAATAAGAGTCTAAGCAAGTATCCCTTTGACTGAATATGGCTTGCAGTTAACAAGAATGTGTCCAAGGTTTTCAATGGCTGTTACTCCACAAATGCAGTCTTTCTTCAAGTAGAATTCCATAAAACTTCCCATGTCTTACCATGGAGTCTTGTTGTTTAAATCAAGCTCTTGAAAAAACACTTTTGAGATGCTGAGGCATTTAAGTTGTTAAATATTATTCTAACTGAGAGGCTGATTTGTATTGAGGCAGCCACTTCAAAGTTTTGACATATTTAAGTGCTGCAATATCATCTTGGGAAGCCACATCAATAACTCTTTGTTTGAAAGCTTCCTTGGCCTTTAGATCTGATTGGACTGGGAACTGGATGGATAATCCATATTGAGAGATGACATTTGAAAGTTGGGTAGCTCAAGTACACGTTATATGTTGTTCAACTGCTCTTCAAAACAGAATTCCGATAGTCTATCTGGGTCCATGGATATGATCTTCAGCTAGTATTTGAATATTTTAATTACTAAGTGGCTTTGTATAGGAGGTGTGCCCAACTCTGCCCTTACTACTGGGGCTGGCATGGATTTATCCACCTACTTTCAAAAACAGATTGTATCTGTTCCAATAAGGGGACACTTATATATCTTCCACAATTCTGTGCCCTTTGTGATCCTTGGGAGTGGGACTATATAACTTTGTGATTGGAATTAGAGAACTGGAGTAGTTGTGGTTGGTAAGTTGCCTTATGATGTGAACATAAGCTGCTACTCCTCTTAAAATGTGGAAACCAGCCACCTGTTTCTGTAAAATAAATTCTAAGTGTAGATAAGACTTAACTTGATCTATGCATTGATCTACAGGTATTCTATAAACATATTAAAATGAAGTATGATACATCAAGGAAAACTAAAAGACAATTATTAGATTTCTTTAAAAAAAAGTCACTTTTAAAAAAAAACACCATCAGGCACAAGAGGAGGTAACCAAACACATTAGTCGCTCCAGAATAAGAAACTATTTTACCATCCTCCTTACATAAATGGACTCTGAACTTTTATGAAATACGACCCTATAGAAGTCAGGTAATGATAGTATTGTTGAAAATAAAACACCTTAACCACTGTCCTTTTCAAATGCATCACTAGAATATTATTAAGCTGGTGCCTTCCACTGAACCAAAATGCCAATGGCACCTTAAAACAATCCTTTGTGGTTAAGAAAGTGCTCTAGGTAAGGATATGACTGAAAGATATCTACTGATTTAAAAAGGTTGCAACAGATCAATTCATAATGTTGAATCCTTTGGTAAACATTTAAAGATGAACTCTAAGGCCCATGCTCTTAAAAGCAATAAGTAAGAAACTGGAGTGTGAATCTGGAGTAGGCAAATCTAAACCCAAGAACTGAAGTTCAGTTTTATTCTGGATTAGTGTGATATGTGATATGCCTTTTGGTGCGTATTCTCTGTGGGATCCTGCTTATTGGCTTTAAAGCTCTACATAGCTTATGTCCAGGGCTTCTCTCCTTCAGAAGGATCTACCTGTTGTGTCTTGCCCGCCCTCAGAGCAGCCGGGGCCTTCTTACCTGCTCCCGAACACTGAGGAATGTATGCCTCCCGGCCCAAGTCCTGGCTCCATGCCCACACAAACTGCAGAAGAAGGAGCATCTCCCGGCCCCAGCCCTGACTCCATGCCCAGGCAAACGGAGCAGCTAGACCCCTCCCCCTCCTCCACAGGATGTGAGCCTGAGGAGGGTTTATTCCCAACAGCTGCTGATTGGTGTGACCCTCGCATCAGAAGGCTGGATAGGCGGAGGCAACAGAAGGAAGGGAGGGGCAGGCCTTAATGAGTGCTGAGTCATGGAGCCACACCCCATGGCCTATATAAAGGATCTGCTTTCTGGCAGTCTCGGAGTCAGGCAAAGTCGAACTTATCTTGCTGAAGTCACTTACTGGTCTCCTGCCTGCTCTGAGGACTTTGCTAGGACTTTGGGCAGAGCTGCAGAGGCAAGCCTGATACGGATTTCCCTGACCCGGCCGTCAGCGGAGGAGTGGGACACGACACTACCCATCTATGAAGGATCTACCCATCCATAAAGGATGCTCATTGTTTCTGTTCTTTGGCAGATCAAGGAGACGTAGACCTGGAAACAAATTTTGCATTCTTTATTTTAATTTAAATATTATGCTCAAAAGCGTTTGACAGAAACTATTTTTAAACATTATGAAATGCCTATAAAATGTATATATTAGGAAACATGAACACAGAAATACATTCTTGTTCTGTGCATGGATTTCAAAAATGCTCATATTAATATGGAATCAAGGCAAAACAAATATAGGATATGGGGAATTGGAAGGCGAAATGGATAGATTTTTTTCCCTCACTGTAGATTATTTGTTTTACATCTTTAGAATACCCTTTTCCTATATCCATATAACATGTATTTGGCAAATGACCTCAAACTTTAAGAGAATTAGCAGGTCAGAAATACTTAAACAGATAAATACATCTCTAGGAGCTCTTTGATCACATTTCTTAAGACAAATTCACAATTCTGTAATCCGAAAATAGTAATACACGGGATAGTAATGCCAGAAATCCCAAGCAAATAAGGACAATCTTCAGATCAATGGTAAATTAACCTTTATTACTTCTCATTAATCTCTAGCATTTGATTTGCATTCATATCAACCCGTGTATTCCTGACACTTAAGATATTGTAGCCTATATTAGCGCTCACTTTGGGTTTAGCATCATTAACTGTGCATTGTGAAGGCCCTGCAAATCTCACATTTCTCTTGTCTCTCAGGCTTAAAAAACTCATTTAACACTAAGGTCTAATTAATTAACTAGATTTTTCTATATTTAATAGAGACTACCCGAAACCGGAAAGGAAGCCAAGCTGAAATTTAATTCACAGAAAAAAGATTATAATTGCACAGAACTAAATTCAACATTTGTTCTAAATCTTATTTATTATTGGGGTTATATGATTATAATTACTATAAAAAATATAAACATCTCTTGGTAATTTGGAAAAAGGAAGTATATATTCTTCTGTATTGGCAGTTTTGAACAAAATACAATACTATAGAGTTTTGGTCCTATTCACAATAATATAAGGAGATTAAGGGGGACAAAATCATTCTCATATTCTCCCTCTCTCTCTTTCTCTCTCTCTCTCTCTCTCTCTCTCTCCCTCTCCCTCTCCCCCACCCTCCCTCCCTCCCTCTCTCTCATACACACACACACACACACACACACACTTTTTATTTTGATACAAGTTATGTGCATGTGTGTTTGCAAGTGTGTGCATTTTTCTAGGCTTGTAACTTTCTACAAAAAGTGCTTATATTTTCAGAGCAGAATTCAAAAAAAAAATAGAATTTGATTTCCACAGTGTTTAAAAGTGGTACTAGCAATTATTTGATTTATCTGCTACAATTTAGGAAGCAAAGAGACTGTGCAAAGATTGAATCTTGGGAGTGGAATCAAAAATCAAGTCATGTAAACTCATATTTCAATGAAAGTATTAAAGTTGTTTACTGAAAGCATTGATCTTTCTAGATCAACAATTAATTTGATAGAGAACATAGCATTATTGTTTCTCAAAGAAGCTTCCAACAAGCTCTATGAACAGAAGTAATAAATCTCCTTTCTCATTACTTTTCTTCACTCAGGGTTAGTTCTTAAGATACCTGGTTCAGATGCTTTATCATAGATACAAGAATCAGTAGCCCGTAAATATTTGGTGATTTATTGTTGTAAAACAATAATCACAGAATTAAAAACACATGCCTTTCATATTAAAATCCATAGCTTTCAGGGGGAAAAAATTGAAAAGTAGTAAACTTCAGACATTGACCTCAACCTTTCTACACTACAAAATTTGAAATTTTGAGACGTATTAGATTCACTCTCACCAATGCTTAGCAACATATACCAAGAGGAGACTAAAGCATTTGGACTAAAGCAAGCCAATGTTCATTTTCTGAGAACATCACTGAGATGTGTATGGGACAGACATGGTTAGAGTACATATTATAAATGAGACGTGTTTGTTTTACAGAACCACCGTAAGTTGCTTGTTTTAGCACTGTGTGGGTATATCGCTGCACATGTGAAGCAGAGGAGAAAAAAGTTTCCATTATCATCTTAGAAAAATGTATATTTATCTGTTTTTATCCCCATGAATACAGAAAATTGAACTACTAAAAAACTACTGTTTTTGGTTAAATTGCAATGGGAGGGAAGTTGGTTTCTGTCTTTCAAGATTTTAGGGACTTGGGAGTTTTAATTTTCATGTTTACTGTACATCTATGATTTCAGAGTCTGATTTCCTCTTTTCAGTGAGCTAAATTATTGGCATTCTGAGAAGCCAAAGTTGCATTTGAACTGACTGACATAAAACTGAAAGTAAAACTTTTAAATAAAGAAGATTGATGGATTGAATTTAGACCGTAAGTATTTAATCTGATGTTTGCCAAAGTGATACATTCTGTGGTAACTAAACCAGAAGATAGTGATGTAGCAGTGCCAAGTGACAGCAACATCAAGAAGAAGGAGATGAGAAACTGAGTATCTGGGGCTGAAGGAGGAACTGGAGAAGATGTAAAGTGAAAAGTAAAGTGAAAGTGAAAAGTAAAGGAGAAAATGATCCCAGTGATGGCAGAAACACTCATAAACTGGAGTTGTGGCTCCAACAGATTCCAGGCATCAGAGTTCTGTTCAAAAGAGTGCAGTACTAGATACAACTAAGACCTGCACAGAACTCTCAAACTCCCAGGCCTCTGGTAGAGAATCTGGGATTGACACAAACCATCCAATAGTGTGAGAAGGAATATTATTATGTTGCATTATGTTGCATTGCATTGCATTGCATTGCATTGCCATTGCCATTGCATTACCATACCATACCAATTTGAAATTATTGAACTTGAAATACCTTTAGTCAAACCCCTGGAAGACAGCAGCATTTGATTAATTCAGGATGACATAAAGATGTTCAGCTCCATATACTTTACATATGTACAACTTTTTCAATATTGCCTATTAATAAATAGAAACTCAGCCTAGCTCCTAACATTTTCATAAATGTCTTTGAATTGATGATTGTCAGTTGGTTTGCATGCAATTTTTATATGCACTTTTCATTTAATCTGCATACCATCTTCCAAAGATAAAATTACATGGGGAAAATACTCAACAAGAAATCCTTACTTATCTCAGTGAGAAGACTTTATAACAAAATCAGATGCTGTTTTAACAATTATCTCCATGAACTCAGTTTTGGCTGCTGAGACAATTCCAATGACAGAGCTGCAAATAGGAGTTTAGAAATCCAGTAGTTTTCTTTTAGAAATAATGCTATAATAATCCTCTTTTCTAGTAGTTTTCAGGAAATACATAATTCAAGTTCATATTTCACATGGACAGGAAAATACGGCAAGATAATTTAAAATGGACCATCCTATCTCTCCTCACACGTTACTTTATGTGTACAGCATTATTTTCTCCCTTATACATTATAATTTACAACTCAGTGGAGTAGCATAGAAATGGTAACACCTTGATTCCTGCCCTGGATATGATGGGATTGTGTGATTTACTCTTTCATTGGATATTTATTTATTTATTTGCACCCTTACTTACTTGCCAAATTTTCGTTTTGTCACATTTATTATGACAATAGGATAAATGCCAAGTTTTGTCAACAATTTGTAAATGATGAATCTTAATGAGTCAATCTAGCATTTCTATTCCTCAGAGGAAGCTCCTAATAGGATGAGCAAAATATCAGTTTAACGAAAGTGGGGTGGATTCCCTGACAGCAAATCTCTTTGTATATCCCATGTATTCCTTAAGGCTTCTTTTGGAGTATGTTCTAGGATGCAGGCCAATTTGGCCTAAGCCTCCCCAGCAACATTTTACTTCTGTTTTTATCAAAGCCAGCCAAAATTCACTCCCTGCTTGGAATACATTGGCAAACAGATCACTGTTAGGTTAAATCTAAAGGAGGCAAAGAGAAAAAACAGTGGTAGTCCTAATTTACTCTCTAGAGATGAACCTCTGGACAATAAATAAGGCAGAACAACATTTAAAGTCAAATATCCACCAAGATATAGCCTTTCTTTTAATGACACAAATTTTAATAATGTCCAGCATCTTCTCTCTATTTTACAGCTCTGTTTCAGCATAGCCCATGCTCACAGATTTATTGTGTTTAACTAAAACCCAACCCATAATCCTGAAAAGCTTTTGTAAATCTAGGGCTGTGCCAACAACTCAAAAACCAAAAAAAAAAGGAAATGGAGAGGGAAACTTCAAGCTGTTCCTAAAAAAGGTTTATTTTATGAAATGGCTCTGAAGCACAGCAAAATGCAGTGCTGAAAGGTCTTGCTTTAACTGAAATTCATATCCAGGATTTGGTCCTTAACCAAAATTCCAAGAATCCTATTCACAATTATGGAAGTTCCCCAACACAGAAAGCAAAAATGATGGCCCAGTGCTTCTTCCAGAATAAGCCTGGAGATCACAGATCATTACAGATTGACTAACTGATTTGATGATTGGCATTTGTCCTTAAATTGAGCAGACCTCCATATTTGTCCATTTCCAAATGATTTATTCATTTTCTTGAGATTCTCTGTGCATTCCCTCAAATGATTAATTTTCACCAGGGAGGGGAAAAAAGGCTTCTGTGTGGGGTATGTAACATGTTATTTTAATTATATTTATTCATTAAATTTCTACGCTACCCATGTCACCTGAGTAACTCTGAGCAGTTATCCGAGCAGGAAAAAATATCTCCAAATAGTCCAAAAAAGAAGAGAGATTGCCATATAGTAAAGGTGAGAAATACTACCCCAATCACCTTAGAAATCATGGTCCCAAATCCTCTGCTTTATTTCAGCCAAAGATTTATCAAATCCAAGGATGGACATTACCAGAACTAAAAAGTCACAGTACACAAAATCATAATTTATTTCTCTTTTGAAAGAAGTAATCTTATCTAACAGGACAAAGGATATTCTCCAAAGGTTTTGTTTTAACCAGACTCTAAGACTATAAAGCCTCAGACAAGCCTCAAAGGAGATATGTTCTAATTCTCGTCATAGAAGAACATTACATCAAATGAAGGATGCAAGATATAAATTTCAAAATGTTGATTAGATGCTTTCAAACCTGGAGTTGTTTCTATAGATGCACAGCTGAGTACCATGTAGCATCATACCCAAAATTTTGGATTTAAATAACATGATTCTTGCTGGGAAATAGTTGTTGCAATGTTGATTTCCATATTTGATAACTACAGAGCATTTTCCTTGAGATCCTATATTAAATTAAGTCACTTGATTGTTCTAGAAAAAGGAAGGTTGAAAAAAACACCTATATAATTTAAAGTTTTAACCTGCTCAATAAATCTCTTATTGGTTTTCTAGCTGGCTGAAGACATGGAGTGTCTCATAAAAATAGTAAAAAAAAAAAAATCTAGAGTAATTAGGTTCAAAATGCTCCTCAGATAAATAAATTGTCAAGACTTTTAGAGACTGGAACATTAGCACGTGTTATAGATAAAATGGCTGCATCACAAACATAGTAGAATAGAAATGGAGGGGTGAGCAAAATATTGAGGATTAATATTTTACCACAATATCTGACTTAGCAAAAAGTGCCAACTATATCACTGCTATACAAATATATCTTGTCTAATATATCTAATCTTTATCTTAACTATATAAAATAAAAATTAGCTATACCATTATAGTCGAAGTAAATTATAGATGAAGCAATCTGATGCAGATTACTATGAAGATTTTTCTAATATGCATCACAGGAAAAAGCAATCCCTTCAAGTTCCATGTAAAAAGGTGAAGGCAAATGTGAGCTTCCCTGCTGGACTTGTAATCCACTTGGTTCTCCAATTTATAAAAATTCTGACAAATCATCATATAAAAAGCCAACTGCAAGTTCCCATTATTAAAAGAAAATCCCTTACCTCCTCACTAGATCATAGGAAGGCTGCTAGAAAGAAAATCAGTCTCCAGCATAATTTTATTTATTTCTGTTTTATTTATTTATCAAACTTCTATACCGCCCTTCTCCCGAAGGACTCAGGGCGGTGTACAGCCTTCATTTAAAACAATTAATATACATATTAAAATAACCATTAAAAAGCTTATTCAATAAAAGGCCAAATTAAAACCGTCGATTGACCATAAAAATACCCAATAAAATTACCATTAAAAGTTTAAAATTTAAATTTAGAATTTAAAAAGTCAGGCCAGTCCTGCTTGTATAAATAGATAAGTTTTCAGTTCCCGGCAGAAGGTCCGAAGGTCAGGCAATTGGCGTAAACCGGGGGGAAGTTCGTTCCAGAGAGTAGGTGCTCCCACAGAGAAGGACCTTCCCCTGGGGGCCGCCAGCCGACACTGCTTGGCGGACGGCACCCTGAGAAGACCCTCTCTGTGAGAGCGTACGGGTCGGTGGGAGGCATGTGGAAGCAGCAGGCGGTCCCGTAAGTACCCGGGCCCTAAGCCATGAAACGCTTTGAAGGTGATAACCAAAACCTTGAAGCGCACCCGGAAGACCACAGGTAGCCAGTGCAGACTGCGCAGGAGTGGTGTTACCCGGGAGCAACGCGGTGCTCCCTCAATCACCCGCGCAACTGCATTCTGGACTAACTGCAGTCTCCGGGTACACTTCAAAGGTAGCCCCATGTAGAGAGCATTGCAATAATCCAGTCGAGAAGTGACGAGAGCATGAGTGACCGTGCATAAGGCATCCCGGTCAAGAAAGGGGCGCAACTGGCGCAATATTCTTTCTGCACCAACTCAGAATGCTCAAACTGCCCAAGGAATTGCTGATCCAGTTCTACAGAGGAATTATTGAGTCTGTCATCAGCACCTCTATAACTGTCTGGTTTGGTTCTACAACCCAACAAGAAAGACACAGACTTCAGAGGATAATTAGAACTGCAGAAAAAACAATTGCTACCAACCTGTCTTCCATTGAGGACCTGTATACTGCACAAGTCAAAAAGAGGGCTGTGAAAATATTTATAGATCCTTCACATCTTGGACATAAACTGTTTCAACTCCTACCCTCAAAACGACGCTACAGAGCACTGCACACCAGAACAACTAATACAAGAAGAGTTATCTGCTTTTCTGTCTAACAGAAACAAGTGATCAAAATTGGCAATGCTCTATCAAACCCTGTTCCTGTCAAGAGTGGCGTTCCTCAAGGCTTGGACCAACACTCTTCATACTATACATAAATGATCTTTGTGACCATATCTCAAGTAATTGTGTTCTCTTTGCTGACGACGTCAAACTATTTAACACCACAGACAATACCTCTATCATTCAAAACGACCTTGATCATCTAACCGCTTGGTCTAAAACTTGGCAACTCCAAATTTCAACCAGCAAATGCTCAGTCTTACATATTGGAAAAAAGAACCCAAACACTAAGTACATACTTGATGGACATTACCTTACAGATGACCCCCACCCTATTAAAGACCTTGGAGTTTTCATATCAAATGATCTAAGTGCCAAAGCCCACTGCAACTACATAGCAAAAAAGGCTCTAAGAGTTGTAAACCTAATCTTGCGTAGCTTCTTTTCCAAAAACACCACACTACTAACCAGAGCATATAAAACATTTGCTAGACCAATTCTAGTATACAGCTCGCCTGTCTGGAACACTCACCACATTTCTGACATCAATACAACTGAACATGTCCAGAAATATTTTACAAGAAGAGTTCTTCACTCCTCTGAAAACAACAAAATATCTTATCCCACCAGACTTGAAATCCTAGGCTTAGAAAACTTGGAACTCCGTCGCCTTCGACAAGACCTAAGTTTAACTCATAGAATCATCTATTGTAATGTCCTTCCTGTTAAAGACTACTTCAGCTTTAATTGCAATAATACAAGAGCAACCAATAGATTTAAACTTAATGTTAACCGCTTTAATCTAGATTGCAGAAAATATGACTTCTGTAACAGAATCATCAGTGCTTGGAACACTTTACCTGACTCTGTGGTCTCTTCCCATAATCCCAAAAGCTTTAACTAAAAACTTTCTACTATTGACCTCACCCCATTCCTAAGAGGACCATAAGGGGCGTGCATAAGAGCACAAACGTGCCTACCGTTCCTATCCTATTGTTTTTCTTTTTTTCTTCATATATATATATATATATATATATATATATATATATATATATTTATATATATATATATATATATATATATATATATATGCTTATACCTCCTAATATTTCCTCATATATATGTTTATATACTATATAATCTTTTTGCGTGATGCTTATATATATTGTTGTGACAAATAAAATAAATAAATAAATAAATAAAGTTTCTTCCCGAACTCCATCACTTTGCTAAACAAATAATTCCCTCAACACTGTCAAACTATTTACTAAATCTGCACTACTATTAATCTTCTCATCATTCCCATCTCTCATCTCCTTCCACTCATGACTGTATGACTGTAACTTTTTGCTTGTAAGCTAACAATTTATATTAATATTGATGGTTTCCTGATTGCTTATTTATAACCTATGACTATCATTAAGTGTTATATCATTAAGTGTTAAATTTGTACCCTATGACTATCATTAAGTGCTGTAACTGTTATACCTTGATGAAGGTATCTTTTCTTTTATGTACACTGAGAGCATATGCACCAAGACAAATTCCTTGTGTGTCCAATCACACTTGGCCAATAAAAAATTATTCTATTCTATTCTATTCTATTCTATTCTATTCTATTCTATTCTATTCTATTCTATTTTAATATAGAAAGGTATATTGGTTCCAAGTGAAAATCAGTTATGTTGCTGTAATCCTAGCCTCTTTATTACACACACACACACAGACACACCTCTTCCTATAGAGATTTCTGTGAACATGCTTAGAAAAGAATTACTTGTAGTTTTAGGTAGCAGTCAAGTGTTCTCCAGTACATTTTAATCTAGAATTAAATGGGTCCTTGTGATAATTAATACATGAATATAGGAGGAAAATCTGATCTATTCATGCAACAGGGCCTCAATTTCCAAGCAATGTGAAGAAGATAGCATGTACAAAAGCAAAAGGAAAGCTAAATTAATACAGGCCTTCCATTAAATAGGTGAATATATATATATATATCTGTATGTATGTATGTATGTATGTATATATGTATCTTAGCACATGTACTTGAAAAATCTGTCATGCTACCCTGGTTGTAGAGAAAGGCTGCTCTTGTATGCATAGAAGTACTGCCTAAAGAGTCAATATGGTACTTCTACACCTCACTGTAGCTGACCAGAGCTGTCTTATTTCAAGAAGGATTTCTAATCACTATGAGATCTTGTTGCCACTGAACACTTAACTGGCTGAGTGGACACAACGATTCTACAATTTATCAGAATTTGAAGTGAAACTTAAAACACCTGTCACAATTTTTTTTAAAAAAAAATCAGCCTAAACTTAGAACCAATCAAGAATTAGCACTCCAAAAATAACCAATCAGAAGCAAGCATGAACAAAGGACCAACACCACCAAAGCAACCAATCAGGACTGGGCACAAAGAAAGAATCAATGAGAAACAATATCTCACCAATCTATACCAATACCAATTATATATATTGTGTGTGTGTGTGTGTGTGTGTGTGTGTGTGTGTGTGTGTGTGTGTGTGTGTGTGTATATATATATATATATATATATATATATATATATATATATATATATATATAGGTCTTTGGTTGTTCGGGTTTTCTCCCGTGTAAAATTGGAAGTGTCTTGGCAATGTTTCGACGAAGTCTCATTCGTCATCTTCAGGCTTCAGCTTCGTGCTTCTGGGAGCAATGTGTGATCGCAGCTGTTTCTTCCTTTTAACTGCTAGTGGGGGTTTGAACTGATTGGGTGGGAGCTTGGCTGTGCTCTGATTGGATGGGGGTTTTTCTGTGCTCTGATTGGCTGGGGTGTGTCCTGTGTTGGTGGGGGCTTGGTTGTGCTCAGTCTAGTCTGTGCTGCAGGGGGATTTGAGCTGGTGAGCTGCATAGCTGTTGTTTGGCTTTGTGGTCGTGCTACATCTTCATAGTGGGTGTCAGTCTGCTGCATGAATGGATTGGAGGGGTTTGAAATGGCTAATGTTGCAGCTGCGGTCTGGCTTCTGGTCCTTGGTCGTGCTTCATGATCAGTGTGGGTTTGGGTCTGCTTTCTGGGTGGATGTGCGGTGGTGACATCCTGTGTGGACCTTGTGAGTGTGGGTCTGGTGTCATTCCTCGTGTTAGGGACTCGTTTGTCAATAAGGGTGGGTTTCCAAATGGCTGGTAGGCGGGAGGTGGCATCTCGTTTGTTCATGCTGTGTGGGCGTTTTTCTATCTCAATGGCTTCTCTGATTATTCTGTTGTTAAAGTGTTCAGTTTTGGCGATAGTTCTGGTCTTTTTAAAGTCAATATCATGTCCTGTGACTTTAAAGTGTTGGACCAGGGAAGAAGTTGGTTCCTCTTTTTTGAATGAGTTCTTGTGTTCTTCAATGCGTGCACTTATTCTTCTGTTGGTTTGTCCAATGTATGTGGTGGGGCAGGCGGTGCATGGGATTTCATATACTCCTTGATTTTCTAACTCAATTTTGTCTTTGGGGTTTCTTAGGATGGTGGATATTTTTCTGTTTGTGCAGAATGCTGTCTTGATGTTGTGTTTGTGAACACAACATCAAGAACGCCAGAAACAAACCCCTCCACCCTCACAGCAACACATGAAACAAACAGTGCATAACATCTCAGATAGGATCCTCACCAAAGCTGAAACCGATGTCCTTTCCAAAGGATTCAACTTTGCAGTCACTCCCAAATACATCCCCACTGAAACCATTATATGCGGAGTTGAAACCAGCCTGACCAAAATCAACCCCGATGACGCTAACAAAATCAGACTCGAGATCTCCAACATCCTCTGCACCAGCAAGCCACCCAAAAGCAACTTACCCAAAGAGGAACAGACAGCACTACTTAACCTGAAAAAAGATACCAGCATAATAATCCTACCAGCAGACAAGGGCAACGCCACGGTGGTTATGAACACATCTGACTACCAAACCAAATTAACCAACCTACTCCAAGACCCTGCATACAAGCCCCTAAACACAGACCCCACCACCTACCTAGGAAACCACTAGATCCAAAATAAAAGCCTCCCCCATCAGCGAAGAAATCCACCAAAGACTCATTTCCAGAGAGAAATCATCCAGATGCCCTAAGCTCTATGGCCTCCCCAAGATACACAAAGAAGGAACCCCACTCAGACCCATAGTCAGCTCCATAGGCTCACCTCTACAAAACCTAGCCAAATTTCTCGCCAAACAACTACAGCCCTATGCAGAATCCATCACCTCACACGTAAAAAACTCATTCCAGTTCATAGAGATCATAAAGAAACAAAACTTACAGCCCAGCGACCTACTCGTGAGCTTTGATGTCATATCCCTCTTCACCCAAGTGCCAATCAAAGAAGCCTTGACAGCTATCCAAAACAAATATAACCCCCCCAAGCACATCCTAGATCTGACCAACCACTGCCTATCCAACACATACTTCATCTATAATGGACAAAAATACAAACAAGTAGAAGGAGCACCCATGGGATCACCCCTCTCACCTGTCATTGCCAATCTCTACATGGAACACTTTGAAACCCAAGCTCTAGAAAAATCTGATCACAAACCCAAACTCTGGCTCAGATATGTAGACGACACCTTCATAATCTGGCCACACGGGAAAGAAAACTTGACAACTTCCTCACACACCTCAATAGCCTACACCCCAAAATACAGTTCACCATGGAAACAGAAGTTAATAACCAACTTCCCTTCCTGGATGTCTTAGTCTACAGAAAACCCAATGGCTCCCTAGGACACACCATCTACCAGAAGAAAACACACAAACCGCTATCTGCATGCACTCTCACACCACCACCCAGCACAGATCAACTCCGTAGCCAAGACACTCATCTCCAGAACAAAATGCTTAGCTGATGAACAACACCTAAAACCCGAACTAGACACTCTCACTAACGTACTAACATCCAATGGATTCCAAAGAAATAAGATTACCAAACTAATCCAAAGAACCCCCACTAAAATCCAAGACAGAGAACAAGAAAAGCACAGCCCTCCTCCCATATATAAAGGCACAGACAGAATCAGCAAGATCCTCCACAAACACAACATCAAGACAGCATTCTGCACAAACAGAAAAATATCCACCATCCTAAGAAACCCCAAAGACAAAATTGAGTTAGAAAATCAAGGGTATATGAAATCCCATGCACCGCCTGCCCCACCACATACATTGACAAACCAACAGAAGAATAAGTACGCATTGAAGAACACAAGAACTCATTCAAAGAGGAACCAACTTCTTCCCTGGTCCAACACTTTAAAGTCACAGGACATGATATTGACTTTAAAGACCAGAACTATCGCCAAAACTGAACACTTTAACAACAGAATAATCAGAGAAGCCATTGAGATAAACGCCACACAGCATGAACAAACGAGATGACACCTCCGCCTACCAGCCATTTGAAACCCACCTTATTGACAACGAGTCCCTAACACGAGGAATGACACCAGACCCACACTCACAAGGTCCACACAGGATGTCACCACCGCACACTGATCATGAAGCACGACCAAGGACCAGAAGCCAGACCGCAGCTGCAACATTAGCCATTTCAAACCCCTCCAATCCATTCATGCAGCAGACTGACACCACTATGAAGATACGACCACAAAGCCAAACAACAGCTATGCAGCTCACCAGCTCAAATCCCCTGCAGCACAGACCAGACTGAGCACAACCAAGCCCCACCAACACAGGACACACCCCAGCCAATCAGAGCACAGAAAAACCCCATCCAATCAGAGCACGTGCTCCCACCCAATCAGTTCAAACCCCACTAGCAGTTAAACGGAAGAAACAGCTGCGATCACACATTGCTCCCAGAAGCACGAAGCTGAAGCCTGAAGATGACGAATGAGACTTCGTCGAAACGTCGCCAAGACACTTCCAATTTTACACGGGAGAAAACCCGAACAACCAAGGACCTATATATATATATATATATATACATATACAACAAACACCCGTGAAAACCTCAGAAAACATATATATATATATACATATATATATATATATATACACACACATATATATATATACATATATATATTTGTTTGTTTTCTGAGGTTTTCACGGGTGTTTGTATGTAGGTCTTTGGTTATTCAGATTTTCTCTCTAAAGTGTCTTGGTGACGTTTTGACGAAGTCACATTCGTCATCTTCAGGCTGGTGTTTACAGCTTCGTGCTTCTAGGAGCAATGTGTGATCGCAGCTGTTTCTTCCTTTTAACTGTTAGTGGGGGTTTGAAGTGATTGGTTGGGAGCTTGGCTGTGTTCTGATTGGGTGGAGGTGTGTTCTGATTGGTTGGGGGTTTGGATGTGCTTTGATTGGATGGAGGGTTTGACTGTGCTCTGATTGGATGGGGGTGTGTTCTTTTTGGGTGGGGGGGGGCTTGGTTGTGCTCAGGTTAGTCTGAGTTGCAGAGGGATTTGAGTTGGTGAGCTGCATTGCTGTTGTTTGGCTTTATATATATATATTTGTTTTCTGAGGTTTTCGCGGGTGTTTGTATGTAGGTCTTTGGTTATTCGGGTTTTCTCCCGCGTAAAATTGGAAGTGTCTTGGCGACGTTTCGACGAAGTCTCATTCGTCATCTTCAGGCTTCAGCCGTGCATTGCTCCCAGAAGCAGGCTGAAGCCTGAAGATGACAAATGAGACTTCGTTGAAACGCCGCCAAGACACTTCCAATTTTACGCGGGAGAAAACCCGAATAACCAAAGACCTATATATATATATATATATATATATATATATATATATACGTACATATGTATGTATGTATGTATGTATGTATATATATATGTATGTATGTATATATACACACACACACACATACATACATACATATATACATACATACAAACATACATACATACATACTTACATACACCAATTGGGAACCAGCTCAGCTAAAAACCAATCAGAGCTCAGGAAACCTGGCTATAAACAGAGAAGCCTAGTCAATCCCTGCTCAGTATCCAAACCATGGTTACTAAACTCAGAAACTTACTATTACCCAACAGATGTAATCTGTGAAATCCTACACCAGTATAGAAAAAAAAAACCATTATCAGTGAAATAAATCAAGCAGACCTGTGTAACATCCTCACTAATTTTAGCTACTCAAACATCCCAACCATTTTATTTTTCCTTAGTTAAAGACCCTCCGATTTCTCTTTCCTGAAGACAATATCTTATTTTAAGAAATAGAAACTGAGTAGAACAAAGCTTTCTGTCTTGGCCCAGATGGCTGTTTGTGCATTTTGGGAGAGGATTGAGAATGTTCAGCTACAGATTTTTGCACCATTTCCCAAATTGGACTCTTGGTGAGGATGAGCAAAGCTGATTGGCTTCCCAGCGTTGAGACCCTGAAGATGAGTTTCTATAACTAATAGCTGAGTGCTTGACAGGCGAGATTTGATCACCTCATGCTATTCTTTGAATTATAAGAAGAAAAGAAGTTTTTATTTCAAGGTATTCCAATGCAGCTATTGAGCATACTCAATATACATGAATTATAATGGGGAAAGAGTCCAGCATAAAAGAAAAAAGAAAAAAGAAGCAGCAGCTTTCTCTCTTGGCCACTCGTGTCCATATTCTTCACACTTTAATTTTCTTTTGCATGCCAGTGGAATGAGTCTGTACATCCTTATCTTCATTTAAGCTCATGAAGCTTGCAGAATGATTATAAAGCCCTGTAAGCTTATTAAACCCATAAGACTTTTTCCCTAATCAAGAGCACCACATTTTAAATTAGTGTAGGTAGAAGTCTATAAATATAAGTCCCCTTAAATAGTGAGACCTGGTTAATCCATGCTTACTTTATCCAAGTGCCTAGGTGTCCAAAAGATTTTAAGTCCTAGACAGTCTTAAAGCATGAATATTCTTTTTTATTTTTTCAACCATTTGAATGGGGCTTTGCTTTGAAGCACATCTTGCATCTGATAGTTGTTCATACAAATATTTCAATACCACGATTCTGTCTTCCATATGACTTTTCCCCACTAAGACATTGACTTATTTCTTTTTTTCCTTTTTACCCTGAGGTGAGATTCATCTATATCTTTGTCTATGTCATCTACTTTTCATGCCTTTTCCACCTTTTCACTTTTATACCTATGCCCATAAATTCACTAATACTTTGGCTGCTCGTAATTGATTGTTATTGCCTGGCTTTTCATAATTGGTATCTGTGTCCACTTAAAGTTTACATCATATTCCACAGCAAATAATAGGAAATTGCTTTGACAGAGCAACAAGGCTAAACAGCTGAAAGATGGGAGCCACTGTATATGTATTAAATTATTTTAATATATAATTCTATATAATGCAGTCTGATACATTATAAACATTAACACACATCAATCATTTTATACCCTCTGCGATATACAAACAGGAATGTAAGTTTTGCACTATTTCGGTAAGCAAAGACCTGAGTTTCTTAGACCATGTATGAGGATTTTACAAAGTTTTGTAAAGAAACTTATTTCTGTTTGTAAAACCAGATTTGTTTGTTTTTCTCTTTTGAGCTTTCTGAGCAAGATTAGAGCAACTGCAGACCTTTCCTCACTTTGTAAAACAATTTTGATGGTAACTTGACTCCTTGTTCCTAAGCCATTATTTTATTCTGTAATCCTATCGTATCTTCCAGCATCATTTGATTAGCTGTTCTGTACTTAGTTTGTGGTTATTGTTTTTTGACAAGGAGTTGATTCTTTAGAAATTGCCTCTTTATTGGTGTCAGTCTAGGTCAATGGAAGTAGTTTTATGTTTTCTTGATTATGGCCAGTTTATTTCATAAAAAATGTTCCTTCTCTACTCTCTGCATCTTGCTTCCAATTTTTTTAATCTAATGTTCACCATTCACTAAACTATATGTAAAAACACAATCTACAGTAATTGTATACTTGTGTATAGCTATGCGTGCCTAATTAGCATACATTGTATGCATAATGTAACATAGCCGTGTAATAGAAATCCATAAATTATGTAGATAATTGTTGGTTTGCTTTTCCATCGCTGACACTAAGATTTGCTGTTGTTTTCTCTGCTATGTCAAATTTGATTTGGATTTAGACGTTACCCTGAGGTTGTGCGGTCTAAAAGCCAAGTGGAATTCAATCTTGAACAAAATAAAGAGATAGATATCAAAAATATGTACTTCATAAATAAAGAGAAGCAAAAAGCTCAGGTGTGGTTATTATTTACTGCATATACTAAGTTGAGCAGACAATATCTGGTGACTGAATGGCACTGGGACAGACCACTATAATGCAAGGAATTTAGTTGCATATTTTGATTTTTCCTTCATAATAAAAAAATTATAAAAGGTTAGGGTTTATTCTGAGCTATATTTAACCTGGTTGTTTTTCACTCTTGCTTGATGAATAAGGAAAGTGGGGGGTGGATCTTCACCCAGCTGTAGTTTGTTTAGGTTAACACACACTCAGACTTTCATTTCTTATCCCAGAGTTATGTACCTTCCATCAAGATCAGCTCTTGCAGTCTAATGATCAGCGAAACAGGGCCATGAAATTTAGTGCCATGTTTTAATTAAAAACCTTAACATTCTCTTTATTCTCTCTCTGTCTAGCCCCCTTTCTGACTTTATTTATTGGTTTTTATTTTTATGTTCTATAAAGAATGTAATAAAGTTATATTCTAAAAAATGCCTTTTTTTACACTAGCTTTGAGCCTCTTCTCAGACTTGTAGGCTTAGCATTGTGTATCCAGACCCTTGGAGTATCTCTGCTGCTTGAAAAGGGACTCTCAACAGCTGAAGGGAGGGCATCTTGCTTGGTATATTACGCTTTCTTCTTGTTTCTCTTTAATTTGCTTGGTACAGGTTAAACAGTAAAGCTTGAAATCTCCTTACTGATATGTTCATTGTCCTTGGATTCTTCAAAGAATCAATTGTTTGGCACCTGACCACTGTCCGACACTTGGCAAAACAGTAATACATCATATACACAACACAGAAGACTGTCACAGAAGATAACCATAAGCTGAAACTCATGAATAAAGTTGAAGTTAAGGAAAAAATATGTAAGTGTCAATGTGTTTAAAAGAAGGAAGCAGGAATATGTGATTCAGTGGTATTCATAGAATGGGTATCAGAAGGAAGGGTGTCATTAAAACCTTATCATCCTTATTTTAAAACTTGAGCACATTATACTTTGTAAGTTCCTATGCAGCAATCTCTTGTTCAAGGAATCCATGAGAATCCATGAATCCACACTTACTAACTGCTTTGTTTACGACTATTTGAAGCTATAACATTGTTAAAAAGAAGAAAAAGAAGCTTTGTAATTAATCCTTACATTTATGGCATTTGCAGCAACCCTCCATTCATGTGATTGAGATTTGGGCACTTCTCAACTAGCCGGCATTTATGACCATCTTAGCATCCTGCAGTCACACAAATACCATTTGCAAAGTTCATAACCAGCTTCTGACAAGCAGTCAATGGAACAAAATTGCAAGTTGCAGTCACGTGTCTCACTTAACAACTGCAGATTCACTTAACAACAGAAATATCAGTGACAGTGACATCGTAAGTCAAGCACGGTCACATAATTTTTTGCTTAGAGACCACAGTTGGTGACAAAGTTGCCGGTCCCAATTGTGATTGGTAAGTGAGAAGTACTTGCATTGTTTCGTGCAACACCTTGATGATTTACATGGAAGAATTTCACCTCTTTCCAACAAATTTTCAAGTGTGCACTCAACCTTGTCTGTCAAGGATGAAACTCTGGCAGCTATGTCTTTCTGTGTTTCAATTTGCCATTGGAGTAAGCGAAGGAGGTGTTGCTTTTGAATAGGTTAGATCAGGGGTTTCAAACTCACATTGTCACGGCACTGTCATGTGATGCATCGTGACTTTTTTTTCTCTTCGCTAAAATGGGCATGGGCATGGCCAGTATGTAATGCATCTGGCCCACAGGCTGGGAGTTTGACAGCCCTGGGTTAGATGGAGAAATAAGACTTCTATTATTCCAATGAAGACTGTGAGAGCCTGCAAACTTTTCAAGGACATCATAACAGATGTGGAGTTTGAAGCAGATGGTTCCTATAGCAATGAGAATTTATATACATGGACTAGGTGAGGCCTGGGGGTTTGGCTGGGAAAATTGTTTAATTCTATGAACTGGTGTCTGGGAACCTCAGAGTTAGTTTTGCCTCAACATTACCATGCAGTGTATTCAATAAAAAGTAAGATTTTCAGAAATGGAAATGATTCTAGAGTTTCATTTGGATTCCCAAGCTGGATATTGACATAGCCATTCCATATTTGCCATCTGGGAAAATAAAAATCAGCAGATATTAGTTACATGCTGCTATGCTCTTTAGGGATGGAAGTAGGTCAGTGTAGAGGTAATTCTCAACTTACAACAGTTCATTTTAAGAGGGGTTTTAAGATTGTTTATTTTATTGTTAATATTAAATTTGGCCAGTTTATAATTAGTTTTTAATATGTTTTTAAGCTTATTTATGTATTAGTTGTTTTTATTTGGCTGTTCACCGCCCTGAGTCCTTCGGGAGAAGGGTGGTATAAAAATCTAATTAAATAAATAAATAAATAAATTTGGTGACCGTTCAAAGTTACAACAGCACTGAGAAAAGTGACTTATGGCCATTTTTCATACTTACGACCTTTGTAGCATCCTCATGATCACATGATCAAAATTCAGATGCTTCACAACTGACTCATACTTATGACCTTTGTTGTGTCTCAAGGTCATGTGATCACCTTTTGCAGCCTTTTGACAAGCAAAATCAGTGAGCCAGATTCACTTAACAACTGTTACTAACTTATCAACTGCAATGATTCACTTAACATCTGTGACAAGAAAGGTCATAAAATAGGGCAAAACTCACTTAACAAATTTCTCACTTAACAACAGAAATTTTGGGCTCAGTTTTGGTCATAAGTCCAAGACTACCTATATTCTAATACAGACTAATCAATTACCTCAACTAGAAAATATATAATTTTATAGAAAGAGAAATGACTGAAAAAGCATGGCATTTTTCCCATTTAAATTTCTTTATTTTTGCCTCCTTCAACTCATATAATTTATTTTCTGAAGGAGTTACCACCACCCCCTTTTTTTTTAAACCGATAGAACAGACTGCTCCAATATATCTTTCCTTTTTTCTTCATTTCAAGAGGCTATAGGATTTGTTGACATTTGCTGCATGTCCCATTGCTATTATAAATAGGAAGCAACATTTTAAGCTTCAACACAATCAGAATTAAGCTACACTACAAAGAAGAACAAATAGATACTGGAAGAAATGTAAAGAAACAGAATGGTACTATTTTGCATTTAACATGTGATCATCTTTGTTTTAGAGTGTGATTGGAAAAAATATTTCTAAGACACTCTGCAAAATCCATAGATACTAACAGAAAAATTAGGAAAAAATATGTTTTATTGATGCTAATCAATAGTGCAAAATGTGGAACCCTGATATTAGAAGCTTAGCTGTGTTTAGGAACAGCTGGATTTCAGGCTAACATACTCCAAAACCCTGTCTTGACTATTGAGCTGTTTAACTAATTTTTAACCAACAGGATATAGATTTGCCAGTTTCTCATGAGTTTCCTGGAACAAAGATAGGAATGCAAAGTCTTTGCCAAGTCTAAGAAATATCAGAAGAAAGTGTAAAAAAAAATAGATTTCAGAATACTAAGAAATGGGTTCACTCTATCCTAGATTTCACCAGTTGATAATTCCAGAAAAGATGAAAATATCTTTTACTTCCTGGTCGTCTCTAGATAGGCATTGAACCAGAAAGTATGAAGGCCTGAAAGACCAGCAGCCATAGGATATCCATGTGCCTTTCCAGAAGAAACAACTCTTTTATTAAACTTCATGTTATCCTTCTTTTCAATCATATAGAACAGTGATGGCAAACCTTTTCAGCACCGAGAGCCTAAACCGGAATGCACGTGCATGAACATACGTGCATGTGCACTGGAGCGCTGGAAACCCAAAGACCAGCTGGCTGACGTGTGCATGCCTTTTTGGGGGGCCATTTTCAGGCCCTTTTTTGGGCCAAAAGTGGCCCGGAAATGGCCTGTTTTTTGGCTGTTTGGGGCTATTTTCAGGTCATTTTCTGGTGCTCCGGCACCCACAAAGACCAGCTGGATGGAAACCAGAAGAGCAGCTGGCAGCGGTGCGCATGTGCACAGAGAGGGCTCTGCTTGCCACCTCTGGCATGCATGCCATAGATTCGCCATCATGGATATAGAACATAGCAATATAAAACCAGAAGTGCTACCAGTTTGAGAATTACATAACAAATATCCCCTAGTTTGAGACTTTTAAGCAACATCTAAAAGTATAATTTATCCCTTGAAGACATCCAAATTTCCAAGATGATTTGCTATATTAATATAGAATTTTGATTCCCCACCCCCCTTTTCTTGGTAAATTGCTTTTTTAAAAAAATTCTTACAATTTTACTCTTAAGTAGACTATGCCTTTCCTATGTCAGGTTACCAAAATCAGCATCAGAGTAAGGCTATAAGTATACAAAGTGTTATTCATTGTCAATATAAGGCAGAACCCCAAAAAGTAAGTCAAAAACAGATTGTTCTTTAGATAACAAAAAGAGGTGAAGACCAATGTTAAAAAGATAAATACCTTATCCCACCAGACTTGAAATCCTAGGCTTAGAAAACTTGGAACTCCGTCGCCTACGACAAGACCTAAGTTTAACGCACAGAATCATCTATTGTAATGTCCTTCCGGTTAAAGACTACTTCAGCTTCAATTGCAATAATACTAGAGCAACCAATAGATTTAAACTTAATGTCAACTGCTTTAATCTAGATTGCAGAAAATATGACTTCTGTAACAGAATCATCAGTGCTTGGAATACTTTACCTGACTCTGTGGTCTCTTCCCATAATCCTAAAATCTTCAACCAAAAACTTTCTACTATTGACCTCACCCCATTCCTAAGAGGACCATAAGGGGCGTGCATAAGCGCACAAAACGTGCCTACCGTTCCTGTCCTATTGTTTTTCTTTTCTTCTTCCTATATACATATATGCTTATACCTCCTTATATTTACCCATATATGTGTTTATATATTATATAATCTTTTTGTATGATACCTACATATATTGTTATGACAAAATAAATAAATAAATAAATAAATAGGGCAAATCACGATTTCACACATTATGTCTAACTGCACAAGTTATGCTGCAAAGTAAGAAACAAAGCAGGAAATGCTAGCTTTCTGTCAGAAGAAGGGTGGGGGGAGCAAGATGTCTAAACTGCTTTTTTTTTTTTGCACATCTATATGAGCCAATAACTGATCAATGCTGATATGATGCGGTTATGATGTATGTTTCCATGTTTTTTTCCAGTATAAAAATGCTTGTTTGTCCTTAAGGAAGTGGTCCAGGTTTGGCTTTGGCCATATCAATCTGGATCTATTTATTTATTTATTTATTTATTTATTTATTTATTTATTTTGTCACAACAATATATGTAGGTATCATACAAAAAGATTATATAGATTTATTTTGTTTGCACAAATGAAATACAGCTACCTTTGATTCTGAGATTTGGGTCTCGTTATTTCCTGCAACAAATGTGCAATGAACATCTCTAATGATCAACCTATAGTGCATGACAATAGAGTACTTCCTGCTAAAAGGCTAATAATGAGCTCATTCCCATTGTCATTTCATTCTGAGAAGAATAGCAAATTGTAGAAAGCTGAAAATGAAATCTCTGTTAGTAATATACACCAATACATTACAACATCCTAAGTTTTGGAGAAGAGCTGGATGTGAATGAAGGCCAACACCAGCTAAAGAACTGACAGCTATGATTTGTAAACAGTAACAATAATTTTTGATAGAAGCATATTATTCTATATTAACTGTCCACAAAAATAGTTAAAAAGTTAATATATATCCCTGAGAAAGTTCTAATCTAGACATAACAAATATTGAGTAGCTAACTGATATCCTTTGCTTTAAAAAAACCACAAATGACAGATTTCCAAAAATGTTTTCTGTCCTTAATTGATTACACATTTCCTCATTTTGTTAACCAAAGTTGTGATTTAGTATCATCATTATGGTTTCAGATTGATCATATCTATTTAGAAGTCTTCACCAAAGCAGCACATTACATTTCAGGTGTGTTTATACAATGTGTATAAAAACATCTTATTTATTGTGTTTCTATTCTTATCCTAATTATCTCTTTTTATGTCATCACTTTGGGGTGTGTGTACATGCCTTGCTAAGGAGGGTTACAGTTGATCATAGTTAATTCTTGCTTACAGTTTGATAGCTAGGATTATCCTGGGTTTGAATATCATAAATTAAAAGTAGATCCTGGCCCAATCTATTAACCATGAATTCCTCCAAGGATATGTGTATGCGGGTTTTAAAACCCAGTTGGGAACTGAACCCTCATTTACCCTTTCCAAATTATCCCTCCAGATACTTTCCCATCCCCAGACATACAAATGGTTTCTTTCTTTTATTCACAGCAAAGCAATCGTGTTCATTCATCTAAAAAAATTAAGAACAAAAATGGGTAAATTGCAAAAGATTATTTAAAACTATCATTCTCAATGGAAGTGAATCAGAAGAAGTAAAATGTGATTCTGATAGACAGGAGAGAGAGAGAGGAAGGGAGGGAGGGAGAGAGAGATGTTTTATTAAATAAATAAACAAAAGGTATTTTTAAAAAGAGTGGTTCTCCTTCCATAATGCTAGCCAGCAGAGCTTTGGAAATGTCATAATGCTATGTCATAACATTTTTGTTTTTAAAGTATTTCTCCAATTCATAATAGGAATGACCTATGCATAATAAATATTCTCCTGTGGTAAGAAAGAATAATGTACACCATTTTTATCGGTTTGAAAATAACATTTCCTGGGTTAACAGAAAGAATGTAGATTGATGCAATTATTGCTAAATTCATCAGCTTTCATGGGATGATGCCATTAACTACCAGGTAAGAGTTGGAAGTATTTATATTGACTGGCAATCCTATAATTCTCACGTGTGAAATTCTCATACTTTAAAAGCAAACGAACAGCAAAAGCCAGATTTCTATTGGGCAAACCCCTAATAAATGATTGTCTGATCAGAATGTAAAATAGTTCCATTTGGCTCCTGTCTCCCAAAATGGCATCAGACTAGAAGGTAAAAGAGAGAGAAAAATCACTGTTTCTCTGTTTGAAAGACACCAAACTAGTTTCCCACAGGCGATTAAAGTGATTACTGTAGTGATGAGTTATTGTAAAAAGTACCAGTTAGCTATAGATCATCCAAAGACTAAAAATGGCTGTTTTCAACAGGACTAAAAGAAATGTTTGTGGAATTGATGACCCAGCCACTGTTATTTAGAGATCCATTCTGTTGAAACTAACTGCATCACAGGTTCTTCAATCAGCTTCAGGTGAGCAAAACCATTAATAGTACTGTAACATCCTAGGGGGAGATAGATAGATAGATAGATAGATAGATAGATAGATAGATAGATAGATAGATAGATAGATAGATAGATAGATAGATAGAAAAAGTATTTTTGAAATTACCCTAGTAATTCCTTAAATAAAATAATTATTTAAATATTGGATGCTTCTCTTAACCTGAATTGAAACAAGGCTTTTACTATAACAGGTACGCTTATTGTATCCTTTTAATTGCTGGCACCATATAGAGATATTGTGCCCTGGACTATCATTTTTTTTATCCTTTCTCAATTTCATACCAGGAATGTCTAATCTTACTTCATTTTTTTTATTCCTGGTGGAAATAAAGATGGCTGCTGAAAGAAGTGGCATAGCAGTTTTGTATATGTAATGAAAGGATTGTGGAAATCATAAATACATATCATTCTACTGATAATTATTTATAATGACTTATAATGCAAATATTAAGATTATTTTAATGTTTATTTTAAATTGTATATAGGTGTTTTATATGCCTGTGAACCGCCCTGAGTCCTTCGGAAGATAGGGCGGTATATAAATATGAATAATAAATAAATAAATAAATAAATTTGCTGCTTCAGAGTATTGTTAATTAATCTATAGCAGACACATACTTATTCTTGAAAAGATCCCTTTCTCCATCCCTTTCTCCATTTAAAAATCTTAACTAGCATATCACCATTCCAATGAATAAATGATTAAATCTGTAATCATATTCTGGTCTTAAGTTTGCAGGATCTTTTATTTTAAGTAGCTCATGGTCAGAACAAATATTTATCCACATATTTATAAGTCAGCCTTTACAGATAGACATAGAACAATTTCATAATCAGGTTAAGACAGAGAGCAAGTTTAATCTTTCTTAATCCATAGATTCAAAAGTATGTTATTTATAAATAACATTTTAAGATCTTTACAGAAGCATGATCTTAGTTAAAATGTGTACAGTGCTAATTAAAAATGTTATTATTAAGTACATGTACATTTATTTATGATAAAATGCTTCAGGGTGATAGATTAGAAAAGCTACAAGATCAGTTAACATTTTTCTGTTCTGTTGCATTTGTCACCATTCATATATCGTAAATTGATAAAAGATTTTGAAGCCTTGCTTTTACACGGACAAGAATTTTGATGAATATTTTGGTGGTTATAATGAGAATGCAATACAGGTTCAATGAATGTGAATGAATTTCCATTCTCTTTCCTCTTTCCTCCTCCTCCTCCTCCTTTCCTCCTCCTCCTCCTCCTCTTCCTCCTCCCATCCTCCTCTTCCTCCTCCTCCTCCTCTTTTCCCATCAGGTTGTATTTGTTGGTTAGTAACTTAGCCCACTGAGCTTTTCCTCTTTGATGAATCTTTTCCAGGTTCACCCTCAAATGTTTTGTGGACATATTGATATTCATATGCTTTCAGTAGGACAGATTCTGACTTACTTAATCTAAGATCACCAGACAGTGAATTTAGAAGACCACTAGAACACCACTCCTTCTCTCTATATGAACCAATAGGTCCATGTTCAACAATAACATAAGCTGACCATATCCATCTTAGCCATTTTAGTTCTTGTAATAGCCTTGCCAGCACCTCATCGTGACTAGGAAGGCCTTTGAACACCTTTTCCTAGACCAGGACACATCTTAGAATAATACACTTGGAAGGGATCTCCAACCCCCTGCTCAAGTAGGAAACCCTATACCATTTCAGACAAATCATTGACCAATCTATTCTGAAAAATCTCCAATGTTGGAGCACCAACAATTTATAGAGGCAAATCATTCCACTGATTAATTGTTCTGTTAGGCAATTTGTCCTTGGTTCTAGATTGGTTCTCTCCTTAATTAGTTTCTCACCTCACATCTTGATTACTGCAATGTGCTCTACATGGGCTGTCTTTGAAGACTATTGACTACCCCATATCTGCTGCCCTTTCCTTATGCTATGAGCACTACAGCATTAGCACTTAGACTTATATACTGCTACATAGTGCTTTACAGCCCTCTCTAAATGGTTTACAGAGCCAGCATATTGCCCCCCACAATCTGAGTCCTTATTTTATTGACCTTCGAAGGATGGAAAGTTGAGTCAACCTTGAGCCAGTCAAGATAAAACTGCTGGCAGTTGGCAGAGATAGCCTGCAATACTGCATTCTAGCCACTGTGCCACCACAAATTATCCCCTATGAGAAGCTAAATTATCTTCTATATATGTTCCTTATCAACACATAACATAGATAATTAGAAAAGAGCTGGTCTGGTTGTCTGCATAGTTGCAAGAATACACAAAGAGATAACAAAACACTGTATTGGACACAGACTCATTTACACTTTTAATAATAGTTTGGAGAGTGCTAGCTCAAGAAAAGTCTATCACGAATAAGACAGTGAAATGTATTGTAAGGAATATTTTACTGCAGTTGTCAAAAACAAAACCACATCATTGTACATCATTTTGGTAGGCAGAATTTAACTTTTTCTCTTATACCTATTTTTCTCTAGAACAAAAGTTTCAGTATATAGTGGGAATTGCATTTAAGGTTTGTTCTCTTTTCCTCATATTTTATACCTGAATAAAATGTGACAAATAGCTTCCATTTCAATTGGTAGAGCTTCTGCACATTTTCCTAGTAAATATGAGTGATAATTGGAAATTCCTTGAAGTCCAACAGCTGCAATCAAAATTTCTTTGGTGAGAAAGTCTGTTTGACTGTATCGTGTTGAAATCACACCTCTAGAAAACTTTTATCGGCATATATGTATGAGGAAAGTTGGCATAGTTGCAGGGATTGATGAGGTATTACAGTTTTGTGCTTTTGAGTTCTTCTAGACTCTACCAGTGTTACTATGGGGATAGTATCACAGGTGTATGGATTACAGTTAATTCTATTTGTATATCTACCTATCTCAACAAGCGACACTGGCCTGCTATATGATTACTCTAATTATCTTTATCATCATCACCACATCACCACATCATCACATTACCACATCATCACATCATCACCATCACCACCATCATGGTTGTGCATTACCTAAACCAGGGTTGTCAAACTTGATTTCATTGAGGACCACGTCAGTATCATGGTTGCCTTCGGAGGGTGTGTATGGGGGGGTATATCTGGGTGAGCATGGTCAGCTCAACATTGCTTGCATTGGGGGGACGGACCAGAGTGATGCTGGGGCCTGATCCACTGAAGAGCTTCGCTGACCCTTTCGAGTCATGTGGAGGCCCCCAGATGGCAGTGTGGGCTGCCAGGGGCCCTGGGCAGCAGGCACTAGGACCTCACACCCTGGTACCCTTTCTCCAATGGCAGCCTGGCCACACTTGTCTGATTCTTGAGGCTGCTGCTGCTGTGCTTGCTCTCCTTGCCCAAGATGGGCTTCCTGGGTTGGGGGAGATGAGGTGTGGTGGGGCTCCTGCTGGAGGTCAATGCTGCTGATAGTGCCATTGCCATGAAGTGAGGCAAGGCAAGGCAGATAGCAGGGTAGGGGTGGCCTGACTGAGGGGCCCTAAGGTACAAGGGCGCGGAGCACCTGGGGAAGCTCTGGGACTGGTCTTGGGTGGAGCAGGATGGGGAGGGGAGTCCCAGATGCCTCTTGGAGATTGGGGCTTCCCACCCTTCCCATTCTCTGGAGCTATCACAGGTAGGTAGCAGGCAGGAGGCTTGTCCCACGTGTGCAATGGAGCTGGAGGAGGAGGTTTGGATGCCGGGAACTGAGCCCCATGGTGACACTGGCAGTAGGCAGAGGCAGAGGCATTGGGGGAGGCATGTGATTCAGCCCGCCAGGCAGCCACATGGCTGCCTACCCCATCCCAGCCATGGCAGTTGCAGACAAACAAAAACAAATGGTGGGACAGAGGCAGAGGTATGGGGGTATGAACATGATTTCACCACCACCACCCTGGGCCACTTGCCTTGTCTCAACCATGGCAGCCACAGGCAAGCAAAACAAATGATGGGAGTGAGAGGTGGGTGGCTGCCCAGTGTGTTCAGCCGGCCAGATCATGTGCCTCCCCTCTATGCCTCTGCCTCTTCCTGCTGCTTGAAGGCCTGGCCCAGCAGTTGTAGTGGTTGGATCCACCTGCATTGCACAAGCTGTGGAATCCCAGAGTGCACAGGCGGGCAGTGGTGGCTGCCAGACACATTGATCCCCACATGTTCACCACTGTTCTGTCCTCAGTCCGGGGGACATGAGCGATGACTTAATTAGCCGGCAATTCAGACCACGGCAACTATAAGCTCTGGCAGCAAACTAGCGAGAGTCTGCCAAGTTTCTCTGTTATCTCTCTTGATGCCAGTGAGTCAGCCAGGAAACCAGAAACAAATAGTACTTCAGTTCAAGCTCCCGCTCTCTCTCTAAGCAGTTGATTTGCTCACCATGAAGTGGTATAGCAGCCCTTGCTGCTTTTATACCCTGTGGGGTGTGGCTTCGTGACTCAGCCCTTCCTAGGCCTGCCCCACCCCTGCTTCTGTTGTTCCTGCCTCTCCTGCTTACAAAACCTAGGGTCCAGCCAGGCCTGATTGCCATCAGCTGGGTCTGGAAGCGTGGTCTGGTGGGAGGGAAAGAGTCAGAGGATGGAGGCCTTTTTAACTCCTCCACCTGGCCTGCCTCTGGCTCCTGGAGCTGAGCCAGGGAAGCCGGTGCTCCAGAGGTAAGTCCTGATCGCCCTTCCTCCTCACTTTCCGAATCACTTTCTGGCAGGGGGCCCGGCTCGGGGGGCACAGACACAACAATTACCTCCTGTGCACACGCCAGGGTGGGCTAGGACCAGGGTGGCAGGGGCCAATCCATTGCAGGCCAATCCAGCCCCCGGACTTTGTGTTTGACATGTGTGACCTAAACTGTCTGCTCTTCTTTATTGTTACAAGGACAATGTGGATTGAAAAACCTGAATGAAATAAAAAATAGATGAAAAATCTAAATGTTTAAAAGCAATGGTAGACATAACTTTATCAAATTATCAGTATTTATATTGGAACTAATGATATGTTTAAAAATACATTTGTTAGCTCATCTCTTTCTCTGGAACAGATTTTTCTGGAAACATGCTGTTTATTTCTGACACCTTCAAGTAAAGGGAATGTTATCATGTTATCTTAAGTGATAACATGATAAATGAAGTTACGTTATAATATCACAAATTTATCCGATAAATTAATTGGGTGGTCAGAAACTTCCTCTGATACTCCAGGAAGTCTAATTTGATGTAGGGTTTTACTAGTTTTAGTTGTTGTACACTGTAACTTGATAATTTTGTATAATTTCAAATTCTATCAAAATATCACTTTGAAATTCTTATTGAATTCCTATTTTATTTTGAGACATGAGCATATTCCTGACCCATTAATACTAACTCTTTTATGCTGATTGTCAGCCCTTCGGGCCATTTTTTTCTTTGGATCTTAAGGGCTGCCACACTTGATGCTGTGGGAAACTGAGAGAGGGGATTGATTGGAGTTGTAGAAATATCTAGCCATAACAACATTCTTTTTTTCTGGGAGTCAAGGACGTTCAGCCTGCACCTGAAGTGGCGTGACTGTAAGGCATCTCCAGTTGGGACAGTGGATTGATTGGACCATGTGATGAACATGTGGGGGCAGGGAAAGTGACTTTGACTTTTCTTTGGGTGGAGAAAACCCAGAACCTTTCAGATTTGAGTTTTCCCAGATGTGCCAATATGCCATTTCTAATAAAGTGAAGCTTTGAGGAACTTCTAACCTCGGAGTCTTCTTTCACTTGGGGTATTACTTAGAACCATGACATTAACCCGAATCTCCTTTAAAACCTCAACCAGCTCCCTGACTTCTGGGGCGCTGTCTGGCTGAATCCTAAGCTCCAACCCGACACAGGGCATAAACACTCAGGGAAGATAGAGGAGAGAATGGCAACCACAGAAGGAACCACTGAAACTGGTTCGATGGTCCACCTTGAAACCATCTACTCCAGGGGTGAAATCTAAAAATTTTCCCTACCGGTTCTGTGGGCATGGCTTAATTGGTGGGCGTGGCTTGGTGGTCAGATGACTGGGTGGGTGTGGCCAATAACAATAAATAATAAAAATAATAAACAAAGTATACAAAACAATAAGTGGTACCAAAAACCATCTTTCACACTTTATACACACACAACACAACACAACAGACACACACATAATGTAAAAGCAGCTGCACTTCACACAAAATGGCCCTTGCAACAAGCAGGAACCTCACACAGCCACAAAAAGCTCAAAAACCAACTTTCACACTTTACACACACAACACAACACAACTGACACACACATAATGTAAAAGCAGCTGCACTTCACACAAAATGGCCCTTGCAACAAGCAGGAACCTCACACAGCCACAAAAAGCTCAAAAACCAACTTTCACACTTTACACACACACAATACAACACAACTGACACACACACACAAAATGCAACATACAGCTTTGTGAGATTTTGTGTGTTTGTGTAGTTAGAGTGAAACACTTCATTTTGAGAAAGTCAATGAGATGCTAATAGGCAGAGCCCCTGCCACCTTAGCCACAAAGTTTTTTAGACTGGAGATAGGGTGCTACTGAGAGCTCATATGATTCATTGTAGCCCCCAAAATGACTGAGTCAATCATATTGGGTCTTGCTTGGCTGGATAAATGGGGCCTGACCATCACATGGGAAGATGGTTACTGAAAGCTAAGAATAGGCATCTGTCAACTGTCACCCATCTTGCCAGACAGTTGCCAAAAGGCAACAAGCACCAACAGCCTCAACCGGCCAAAAGAGTACCGAGACCTGTCAGACATCTTTAGCAAGCAAGACTGCAACTTCCTTTTGCCCCACTGCTCAACAGACTGCACTACTGAGTTCGTGCTGGGAGCAAAGGGGCCTCTGGTGGCTCAACAGACTAATGCAGTCTGTTATTAACAGCAGCTGCCTGCAATTACTGCAGGTTCAAGTCCCACCAAGCCCAAGGTTGACTCAGCCTTCCATCCTTTATAAGGTAGGTAAAATGAGGACCCAGATTGTTGGGGGCAATAAAAGTTGACCTTGTGTGTAATATACAAATGGATGAGACTATTGCTTAACACAATGTAAGCTGCCTTGAGTCTTCGGAGAAGGGCAGGATATAAATTCAAATAAATAAATAAAAAAGTTGCCTATACCGAAAATGTACTCTATGTACTGTATGACCCCAAAAGAAATGGCTGAACGAAGAAAATACATCAATGCCAACCCAGCAAGGGGTTTCATCCAGCCCACCAAATCCAGAGCTCCCGTACTGTTTAAAGAGAAAAAAGATGAGAGGATGAGGCTCTGCATGGATTTTTGCAAAATTAATGCCATGTATGTGGAGAACATCTATCCCCTCCCCCTAATGAAGGACATGCTAAGCCACCTAGCAAAGAGCAAGATGATCACCAAGATAGACCTAAGAGATAGACCTATTACCACATATGGATTAGATAAGGGGACGAATGGAAGACCATGTGTCCCCTTATGCCTGCTTAGTAGCTTCCAAATCAAAGTCATGCCATTTGGCCTACAAGGAGCGCCCACAGTCTTCATGCAGCTGACTAATAAGGTGCTACATGAGCACCTGTACAAAGGGTTTAAGTTTTTCTCATATTCAGTGAAACTCTAGAGGAGCACATAAAGCTAGTATGGCAAGTGCTGAAAAACCTCCTAGTCACAAAGCTCTATGCCAAACTGTCAAAATGTGAATTCATTAAAACCTCCATAGACTACCTGGGCTATCAAGTGTCAAGAGAAGGAGTTCACAAAAGTAGCCCTGCCCTTAATGGAACTATTAAAAACAGGGGCCCCTCCCACGAAACCACGCCCAACACAACCACTCGCCTGGTCACTGGATTGCCATTTCCCTTTGAAAACTAAATTGAATCTTTGCAGAGAGCCGATTCTTCAACACTCTGACCCTGAAAATCAATTCATCATCTAAGCCAATGCTAGCGACATGATGGTAGCGGCAGTGCTCCTACAGAAGAACCCACGGGGTCAGCTCTTGCCCTGGGCATATGTGTCCAAAAAACTCACCGACACCAAGAGGCAGTGGGCAATTTGGGAGAAGGAAGCTGGACCCTCCTCTTCTGGAGGCACTTCCTGGAAGGGAGTAAAGGTGCCTTTTGAGGTTTGGACTGATCATAAAAACCTCGAAGCCCTAAAAAACCCCAGAAAACTCTTTCCTAAGCAAGTCTGCTGGACACAATATTTCCAACGGTTTAACTTTGAGCTAAAATACATCCCGGGAGTGGGGGTGGAATAACCTGCTAGCCGACACTTTATCAAGGAAGCCACAATTTGATAGCTGGAGAGAAGAAGTCATCCATGCCATCATCCCCCTTCACAACAAGCAGTGCAAGTCACCACTAGGGGCCAAGCCAGACACCAAACCGATCCTGTGCCGGACAAACTGACAGCCGCACTTAAAGCAGCACTCTCAGCTAACCAATGGTTTATGGACAATAGAGACGTTCTGAAAATGAGAGATGGACTAGCTTGGAAGGGATCCAAACTGTATGTCCCTACCAGTTTGAGGCTGGAAGTCTTACAGCGCAGCCATGATTCACGACTGGCAGGTCATTTCAACTTCCTGAAAACTCTGCACCTGGACAGAAGGCAGTTTTGTCATCAAGTATCTACATATTCCTGTTTTTGAAGACATTTGAAGACAGGTGGTTCTGATCAGTCTGAAAAAAGATATAATTTTCTGAAAATTGTACTTCTGATTATTCCTGCTTTCATGAAGAAATTAATATTTGCCCCATATTTTCCATCTCTCCAAAGCTACAATGGCTCTGTGTGTGTGTGTGTGTGTGTGTGTGTGTGTGTGTGTGTGTGTGTGTGTGTGTATGTGTACTCAATGTTTTGCTTTTATTGTGTTATTATTTCTGTCCTTTTTATTAGCCTTTCAATCTTTTCTGATGTAAAATATAAATAATCTAATTTTCAAAATATTCACAAGATTCAGTAATTTTGGTACCACCAGAGCTATGCTGCAATGTCATAAAAACTAAAAAAGAAAAACTCCTCATACTGAAAATTAGCAAGAATCCTCACAGAGCACAACATAATTTGCTGCACTGTATCTGTACTTAAAATTACAAGGATATTCTTGGAGGAAAAGTAAGGTTGAAAGTATACATGGGAACAGGTCAAAATCACAACAACATTACAGACATCATGACAAATAAACACACATTTCTAAAATTATTAAGCATATAATTTGAAGATGCCATGACATGTCTGATGTCACCTTTCCCTTTTTGCACTGTGGATGCTCAGGGAACTGAGGTCTGTGAAAAAGTATCAATCTTCATCCACTCACTATAACATAAATAAATACATTCATTTAAAAAAAATCTGTTCAATAGCAGAAGGCACACCAGCCAATTAAAAATTAACAAGAACTCCTCTGAATGAAATCTAAGGGCTTAGAGAGAGAGAGAGAGAGAAGAGAGGGAGGGAGGGAGGGAGGGAGGGAGCGGGGGGGGGGAGAAAGAGAGAGAGATGTGCATACAATTCCAATCCATATAGACTTTGGTCAGCATACAATAGTTAAAAGCACAATGGGGGGAAAGGGGAATGATGATAGGCTAACAGTTCACTGGCAATGATACTGATATTAGAAGCAGGTTTTGCATTGGAAGGTTGCCATGATATTTGAGAATGATGTTGCCAGATTGTTCTGTATATCTATAGAAGTATTTCTGAAATCAAGGGCTAAGAATTATAGGAAAACAGTAGTCAGGCATCATCACATCCCTTCTCGGATGGATATTACTGTTGATTAATAAATAGGATCAATTGCTTTAATAAGTCACAAAACGATACAAAAATAACCACCCCTCTATTAATATTGGTGGAATCATGATTAAATACTATATTGCCAAACCCTCTATGAATAAAATCTTGCCTAGGCCCATACTGACAGTTTCTTCTTCTGCCTACTTATTTGCTCCCTTCGGTAAGAGGCTATTTTCAAACTTATCCAAATGTTTGATTTCAGTAATTATTGTATGGCCTTCTCTGACACTCTGGATGGAAATAAAATCGTGATTTAGATATTGAGTCCCCGCAGTCCTGTCTGTGCTCAGCAAATGGTACCATGTCACTCCCTGCATCACAATATCCAAGCCACGAAGCTCTGTGGCAGCTAATCCTCTGAGCCTGTTAATAAGCTTAGGAGCACGTTCATTGAAGACTGACGCGTTAGTCACAAACAGGGAGAAAATATCTACTGGGGGAAAGCTGAATTGGTTTTAATCATCTGCTAATCACCAGTAATGAGACCTACTCTGGGGAAGAAAAGAAAAACAGATAGTCAGAGGGGGGTTTTGTTCTTCACAGCAGAGTAACAGGGAATGAGAGGGCAGCTGTTATTACCAGAGAAAAGATGGAAAGAAAGGAGGGATTTGGCCAGTCCAGATGAAGCTTCTTCTATGGCGCACTGTTTTGTTAGCTGAGTGTTTCTTTCATTCAGGCTTCCAAACTTCAGATCTTTCATTCTCTCTTTCTCCCTCCCCCCATCTCTTTTTCAAAGACTGAGCCCACCTCTACAGGGAAGGGGGACCTGCCCCTTTCTCTCTTTGCCAATTTAAATTTAACTACACTGGATTTTTCTATTATTATTATTGTGGTTGGTTGCAAAGTTAACCAGATGTTTAGCCTGGATTTGGCATTTTTATCCCTCTATCAAGTCCTTCCCAAGGACCTGGGATAGGCAGATGTGGATGTCTGATGGTGTTAAAGATATCATCACAGGATACATTTATTATTTTATTTATTGGACAGTCAGCCAGGTGTTTAGACTGGATTTGGCATATTTATCCACCCATTTATTTTATTATTATTGTAAAAACAGAAAAGGTAGAAAAAGAAGGAATGGGCAACATGAAAGGATGAGAGGAAATGGTAAATCAGAAGAATTTTTTTTGCCAGTTGGTTGGCAGTTCAAAAGGGCCCCAGTCCTGCTTTAAGGCCAAACTGATTGAATTTGGAAAGGGTGAGATTTATTCCAATCCTCCCACTATGTTTTAGGTATCTGAATGATGAGATCTAAAGAAGAGACTGAAGGACCTGAAGTGTCAGCTCTATTGAAGTTAATGGGCTTGGAATGTCTTATATCCTAAACCCATGATGGTGAATCTATGGCACGTGTGCCAGAGGTGACACACAGAGCCCTCTCTATGGGCATGTGCATCTTCATCAGCTGCTCTTCCGGGTTCTGTCCCATGCATGCATGTTAGACAGCTGGTCTGGCGTGCATGTGTACTGGCCAGCTACTTTCTTCCAGGTTCTGGCACTCCAGCACATGCGCTCCAGTTTCGGCCCTCAGTGCCAAAAAGGTGCCAAAAAGGTTTACTGTCCTAAACCACTGGTGCTTATAGAAGTCTACTTAAATATAATCTGACTTTTAAAAAATAAAATAGAATAAAAGTCATTCAAGTTCCCTGGAAGCATTAACGGCTATTCCTATATTTGCCTTTGCTAAAGGCCAGAGATTACTATCAATAATAGCAGCACCACATTACCAGATATCTCATGTTTCTTCACCACAGCATATCAGGTCATGAGGGATTATTTGGGAAAAGTTTCCTGGAAGACAGGATAAAATAAATTTCTCTTAATGAATAATTCTGTCCTATTATTTAATCTCAGAACGCAGTGGCTGCACTGTCAATGACAATTTTTATAGGGAAAAGCAGAGCAAGGGATACATTTTCAAACAAATAACTTTTGAGTTGATTGCTGGTAAAATATGATGAAGAAGGTATCAGACTGGGTTGGTTAAGACCCAGGTTCAAATTCCTACTCTAATAGGACTTAAGTGAGTTTGGAACAGGTTTGTTTTATATCGCAGCTAACTTATTTCACAACATTGTTGTGGAAATAAATCAACATTTCACATGGGATATAAACGTGATAAGGAAGTATGATTATTTCAGTTTATTATGAACAATTATTTTGTGGGGGAGGGGTGAGCAAGATTTGTTGAAACAGTTATTTCTCCTCCTTCAGTGGAGATTGAGTATTATAATATTTAAATTATAGAAACTGTTATTAGCTATTCTAAATCACTGTAGTCTATGAGCATATATTACTGTATTCTAATTTACATGCTCTGGCAATTTCTAAAAAAAAACCATCCAGCTATGCAATGGTAGTTTATAAAGGCTTAGTTGAAACCACAGCATGCTATAAAAAAAAAAGTCAGAAATACAAAAAGACTCTTCTTGAATCTGTCTTGCTATCATACATTAAGATTTACAACTTTTGTGGGCACAGCAAATAATTCAAAAAGCTACAGCACAGAGCTAAGTTTTCTGAAATTCCTTTGATCAAAATGTAGTTCCCACTTTTACAGACCATTCAGGCAAGGCGTTTGAGAGGCAGTGGTGTTGGTGCTTTCGCTTGGCTTTTTCCTTTTATATTCATGTCAATTTAACTGACATCAGCTGTTTCCATCATTCTTATCTTTATGGCAGTGGAAACAATTCTGGAATGGCTGTGCATAACTCTCTGTCAGACCTGCTTCTTCATTGTGTATGTCTTTAAGTGGATGGACACCAGAGCTTACAGTAACCGGCAAACCTGTTATTTCAGATTAGAAATATAGTGTTCGATAAAGTTTATGACTGTGTTGCTTCTGTTTGTATATGGTGGAAGGTTCTGAAGTGTGGACATTACTGTTTTATTTATGCATTGCATTTATATCCAACTTTTCTTCCAAGCAGTTCAAGATCATTTTTGTGGTTTTCATTGCATTCCTTGCTGCAAACATACACATACATTTCTCTCAAAATATCTCTAATTACTGCTTAAGAGATAACAGCTTTAGACTGAGTGAGTTCCGATGATGATGATAAGTGTATACACCAATGTTGGATGCAAGTACATATGTTAGTGAGTTATGCTACACCATGATAGCATGTCAAGAGAAGTGTTTCATCATTTCACTTTCTTCCAGCACTCTTTGCAAATGCCTATGACCAGGTGACAGTGCATCACTGACTTTGCATGGAAGATTAGAAAAGTTGTATTACAACTCACCTAGGGGTATGGATGGAGGATAATACTTTGCTGATTTATTCATTTACTGACAGTGCAACATTTCTAACAATGCTTATCTCTTTACTTTACTTTAGCATTAGTAATTTAAGGAAGTCACGTACTGTATTCAGTCCAGTAGATGTTACTCTTTGCTTATGGATACTGTCCAAAAACTTCTCAATCGAGATAAAGATCCAAAAAGCTGAAAGTCATACTGAAATATCATACTACTTTCACTGATCTGGGGTTCCACAGAGGGAGAGTAGGTTCCAGTATAGATATTCTTGCCATGGGTGTGCACAACTTTTTTTGCATCTTGAGGATTTTAAAAAATTGTTTATTTACTATTTTATAGAAAAATAAGATATAATATCAGAATTGTTTATTTTTAAATAAATATTTTTGATGGATGATCTTATATGGGACGTCCTGAAGGCTACAAAAGTGGTATGAACTGCAAATTGTCCATGTACCATGATCTGTCCACCTTTGACAAAAGTCATTATACTCTAAGATAGAGCCATTTTAGTGTAGCTGTTAAAGATACTGGACTAGAAATAAGGTGACTATGAATTCTAACACTGCCTTAGGCATAAAGCTAGCTGGTTTGTTTTGAGTTAGTTACACTTTCCCAGCCCTAAGAAGATCAGCTTTAGAAGAAGGCAATGGCAAAACACTTCCAAAAGTATTCTCAACAAAACTGCAAAGGCTAACTAGGCAGTCACCAGAAGTCAAAATTGACTTGAAGGCCCCACCTTCCTCTACAGTTTCCCAGACAGCTCTCAAATTATAGTCTGAAATATCTAGGTGATTCAACTAAAAAGAGATTTCTGGCATGTTCAAGCAAATATCATCTAAGTTGTCCATGCAAAATCATACTCTTGTTTGGATTTGTTTTTAAGTCTAGTCTTATTGATTCACATTTTGCTCAATTATAACAATCAGAATTCCAGTGAAAAGGTAAGGAGAGAAAGTTCCATTTAAAATTTAAGAAGCTACCATATTTCCAATTTTGAAAACTGAAATCTACAAAGATCTCGCCTTTGACATTGGTGGCAGCACATAGATCTGTATTCAGGACCATAGTGTGGCAGTAATGAAGGTCAGCAGCTAACACATAACTGAGCTGTTCTTTTTCCATGTGTGTATGGCATTGTACTAATACAAGTTCCCTGTCTCTTCATTTTATCTTTCTGTCTCTAAGGTTTATTAGCATATTTGACAGATTAAAAGGCTAAGGTCAAACAAATCCCAAAGCAATATGGCTAATTATTGTCATATTTTTAAACACTTTCCTTCCAAGAATTTTAAAAAGAAGGCAACTCTGCACCGCAGCTCAAATAATTCTTATTTGGTATGCACTTCTCTGTGCCTTCCCAAAGTTTTCTGAGAGCAATTATCTCTTTGCATAGGTATCAAGATTGCTAGGCTGCACTTCAGACAACTGGCATCCTATAAGTGACTTCCTGGTCAGGCAATCAAAGTCTATAGAAGTTGTTCAACACAGCAGACAAAGAGTATAAACATAATCAGATGATTCTTTCATCTACTCTTCAACTGGGAACGTCAGATGAAAATAATTGCGCAAAGGTTTTCAACTGCTGGTTGGAGTACATGATTCTTATTCTAAATAACCCACCCCAGTTATTTTCATCTGATCTAGCACTCCTTTAGAAGTGAAGTCTAGTGACGTTATTATCAGCGGACAAAATTATTTCCATAAAATCCCCCATAGAATGGCTTTAAATTGTTTCTACTGCATTATCATCTGAACTAGTGGGTACTAATAACAGAACTAATCCTGATGCAATGAAATCACATTAGCCATTTCTTCTTCCTCTCCTTGAGTCTTCACCATATCATTATCCAAGAGTTGGGGGACAGAAAATGAAGAAGTAAGTTTCGGTTCTGTATTTTGCATGAAGTCAGGCTGGCATGCTTTCTTGTACTGTTATTCCCACGGGAAGTTTTCTTTGCTATGTAAAAGATTAGAACATCATGGAATCAGAGAATCAAAGGGTTAGAAGAGATTAGTTAGACTACAGAGTCTAACCAATGCTCAGTGCAGCCACCCAACTTAAAGCATACATAGCAGAACATCAGTCTTCAAAAATGGATTCTTTCTCATTGAATTCCCAACTCTACCTTCTGAGAGATAAAGAGCATATTTAATTGACACTTTGTTTTCATTTTTGTTATTTGATGTATACCTCATTCCTTTGTGTATATCCTGAACAACAACTATGTCTCAGATGGGCAGATGCAGACATAGTGGATCAGGTTAGAATAATAAAACAAAATAAAACAAAGCATGAAAACCAATATTTTTTAACATGTCATTTTACCAACATACCATGCTGTGTTAATGTTCAAACCTTCATCTCTTATGACTTTACAAGCCAGATGTAGTTACCTTGACATGTTTCTATTTTTCTTGCAATTCTTGTATTAAACATTCTCCATAGATGAATGTACCAAAAAAAAAATACAGAAAAGAAAGAACAGAACATCTGGCCTTCCAAATGTCTGATTGTTTTGCCTCTTAAACACATAAGAGCTGTATCACTGCCTGCATGAACTGTCTACATACGTGGTAGTGATTATGATAATGGTGGTGAGTTAACTAGCTCCTCAGGATAAACTGTGTCAGAACCCATGCATAAATTAGATTGTATAAATATGACAGCATTTGGCAAGCAATTGTATAATTTGCATTTGAATTTCCTGCATGGAAAAACCAAAGAAAATAACTTGTTGATCAAAAGATACTTGTTATATTTTAAAATAGATTTTTTTTTCTTTCTTTCTTAGTTTTGGGTTGTATTTCATAGTGCCACCAAACAACAGAAGAATATCTGCAACAGAAATGCATTGCATGTGTCCTACTTTTTATCCACCTCTCCATCACCAAATATATATATATATATAGCAGAAAATTTGGGGAAATCCTCAAGCAAATTTGTCAGGAAATAGAGAAAGGAGTATAAGAAAGTAGTACTGTATATGCAAAAACTTACTAATATAAGACTAGGTAAATCAGTTCTAAATATATTTTAGCTAGTAAATTATATGCTGCTAAATGCAATTAACTAATTCACTAAGCATTTGAACGAAACTTTTAAAAGTCAGAGTAACTTGACTGTGAGATAGTGATTATAAAAATATGATAAGAAAGAAAGAGAGAGAGGGAGAGGGAAAGAGAGAGAGAAAGAAAGAAAGAAAGAAAGAAAGAAAGAAAGAAAGAAAGAAAGAAAGAAAGAAAGAAAGAAGGAAAATCTCCTTTTAAAGTCCTTTTAATGATATTATGAAAATCATGGGATAATTTAATTCTAATAAACAAAAGTTGTCCATTGGTAGAAAGAAAGAAAACATATCAATGCCATAATTACCATGCTTTAATCCTTGCCTATTAATAGACACAGACAAATCAGCTAAGCTTTTATTACTTTACAAGTTCAACATCTCAATATACAAACTCAGAATTAAAGGGCAATCTTGGTTTTAATCTTAAAAAGCATTTCAATATTATTCTTGGGAAAACATCCTCTTCCAAATTCAAATGGAATACTAAATTGCCAATAAGCCATTGAAATATGTGGACAGCAAACAATAACATTTATTTGTTGCATTTATATCTCTTTTCTTTTGAGGAAATCAACATGGAGAGCATTTATCATACCTTATCCCAATCCAACGTGACAGTCAAAGCTGAGAAACTGGTCTGGAAATATTGGGATCATGGCCTTCCTACTTTAAGATAGAAAGCTTCTATGTTCCAGATGTATTGTTTAGAACAGTGGCCACCAACTGGTGGTCCGCGAGAAAATTTTGGTGGTCCACAGAAAAAATATTGCCATTTTTTATATTGCACTAAATCAGGGGTTCTGAAACTATGACCCCTGGGCTGGATACATGCAATGGACATTTGGGTTGCTGCAGAGAGTCTCCCCCTTCAGGGTCTTTTTGTGCAGGTCGGAGGGGGGCAGAAATTCCGACTTGGGGTCTGCTTCAGCCTCCTGGTGCGGGGCTTTGGGTGAAGGCTGGAGGGAAGTGCCGCTGGTGGCGAAGAGCCGGAGGGCCTTGTTCCAGTGGGACTACATCATGGTCTGGAACTGTCTGAACATAACAGCCCACTGAGCCTCCAGGGGCCAGTACTTGGCCTTGCACTGCCTCAGGTCTTCCCTCTGCTTGGAAAGCCTATGCTCCTAGTCCTCAGTGAAGTGCTTCTGCTGAGCCTCCTTCTCGGTCAGATCCAATTTGAACTGAGCAGTTGTTTTGCCAACTGTTTTCTCATGGTGGCTGCTTAGCTCCAATAACTGCTTCCTGTTGGGGCCCTAAGGATCCCAGGCTGGCAGGGGAGGAGGGGCTGGGAGGGGAGGAGCAAGTGTAGGCCGGCAAGACATCCTCAAGATGAGCGACATCCAGTTGGCCACGCCCACCCAGTCACATGACCACCTAGTCACGCCCACCCAGCCAATCATTAGGCAGATCATATTAGTGGTCTATGGGATTTAAAATTATGAATTTAATGGTCCCTGAAGTCCAAAAGTTTGGTGACCCCTGGTTTAGAATATATGCATATTTTCTGTGAGGTAGCAGTTCCTATTGTTGCAACATTATTAGGACTGGTATAATCTGAAGGTTGGAATAGCAATATGATGGAAGGGGATGGAAGGAATAGGGTGAACATTAAACCTGAGCAGCTTAATTACCCACTAGGCCCATGATGGCGAACCTATGGCACATGAGCCCTCACCCCAGCTGAGCTCTGTGCACATACCTCCTGCCAGCCACCTGATTTTCGGGTCTCTGCAGTGCTGTTGTTTAATCAAAATGCAGTTAAAACACTATACAAGCCATCAATAATATAACTATATATTATATTCTGTGGGTTCCGTAATAATTGAGGCTCCCCAGATGTTCACACATAACGTTTATTTTAACTCACAGAGACCAGCAACAACCAGCAGACCAGGCCTGCTTTGACAGCCCTCTTTATATTCAGCTCCAAAAGCAGGAGCCAATCAGAACAGAACAAGAAACCATCTCCACCACTAGGGGCCGCCACTGCCGGTGCAGGACATAACACTTCTTTCCCCCTAGCTTGCACAATCGTAATCCTGGAGATACGCTGGGCGCCGCTTGATTCGGCTGGACCTTCGTGGCTCCGTTGTAGCCATGGTCACTGGCTGACCCAACTCCTCAGCCTCTTCTGTGGGGGACGTCTCCGGCCCAGGGACCCCTAGCCCCTCCACCGGCAGAGCAGACAAGGCTTCCTCTCGGTTATCAGGTACAGGGGCTGGGCGTCTTATTCCCTTGTAGCTTAGCTCCTCTGCCCGGGATGATTGGGTTGGGCTACCTCCTGGCTCTTCCTGAGTGCCCCACTCTGGCAGCTGCCCATCCCCAACCTGACGCCGGGCCCTGAGCTGGTCACAATGTCTGCGCCACACTCTACCCTCATCTAACTCGACCCTGTATGAGCATGGGCCGGTGATTCCCACGATCTTTCCTGGGAACCATAGGGGGTGGCCGCTGTAATTCCGGGCATACACCGCCTCCCCCAAATCAAATCTCCTGTTTGCCCCCATGGAGTCCAATGGCTGACTAGGTGAGTATTGGGGGTGCAATCTATCAAGTGTGGTCCTCAAACGCCTGCCCATGAGTAACTCTGCTGGGCTCTTATTCGTAAGTGGGCACGGTGTGGAATGCTGCCCCAGGAGGTACTCATCCAACCTCTCCTGCCAGCCCCCTGGGCCCGACCTGGCCAATGTCTCTTTCACTGACCGGACTGTTGTTCTGCCCGGCCATTACTGGCCGGATGAAACGGGAAATGAGAGCATGGCGATTCCTAGGCCCGCTAAGAATGACCCAAAGTGGGCGGACGTTAGCTGTGGCCCGTTGTCCGAGACCACAAGGTCGGGTAACCCATGGGTTACAAACAACCGTCGCAAAGTTCTAATGACGGCTTCTGAAGTGGTGGAATGCATTAGTGCGATTTCCACCCACTTCGAGAAAGCATCGACGACCACTAAGAATACTTGCCCCTGGTACGGCCCGCAAAATCTATATGGATGCGGGACCAAGGACCCTAGGCTCCTCCCACTCTCTAGGGGAGACTTAGGCGGCAGCGGTCTTGTCTCCTGACACCGTGACAGGCCGACACAGGCCTCTATGTCTTTATCTAGTCCTGGCCACCACAGGTAGCTCCTACCCAGGGCCTTCATCCTAACAATGCCGGGTGACCCCGTGAAGTGTCCCTAGAATGGACTGTCGGAGGGGGCGGAACTACAACCCTATGCCCCCAGAGGAGGCAACCCTATTGGGTAGAGAGCTCGTGCTGCCTTCGCTTATAAGGCTGCAATTCAGGGCTGACAGGACCCTGGGGCCATCCACGGAGAACCCAATCAAAAACTTTTGAGATGACTCTGTCCAAGCCAGACATTCTAGCAATGTCACAAGCAGTAACGGGAAAGGCGGAACCATCAATCAGAAAAACATGGGACACTGGAGCTGGGTCTTCCACCTTGGTCATCAATGGGCAACGGCTCAGCGCGTCAGCATAGCCCAAATGTTTCCCAGGCCTATAGACCAGGGAATAGGAATAAGCTGCCAGGAACACCGACCATCTGGTCATTCTTGGTGATAGTACTTGCGGAGTCTGTCTATCCCCAGCCAAAATCCCCAACAGCGGCTTGTGATCGGTAACAAGTTCAAACGGGCGACCGTAGAGATACTCATGGAACCGCTTGACCCCCGCGACCAACGCCAATGCTTCTTTATCCAACTGCGAGTAGTTGCGTTCCACGGCAGCCAAGGTTCGAGAAAAGAATGCAATCGGGGCTTTCGACCCATTGGGCAGCCGATGACTCAACACAGTGCCAACCCCATACTGAGACGCATCGCAGGAGAGGACAAGCGGCAGGTTTTCGTTGAACTGTGTAAGAACTGTGTTAGACACCAAGAGTTGCTTGACAGCCTGGAAAGCAGCAGCAGCATTCGCATTCCAAACCCACGGGGACCTGCTATCCAACAGGCGATGGAGAGGCTCTGCAACCGAAGCCTTGTGTGGCAGAAAGATTGCGTAAAAGTTTAAGAGCCCCAGGAATGCCTGTAACTCTGACTTGTGGGGTGTCGGCGCATCAAGGATTGTCTTGGTCTTGGCCGTAGTGGGGTGTAAACCCGACCTATCCACTAGGAACCCTAGGAATTCTACCTGGGGCACAGCAACTACACACTTGCTTTTCTTAACTTTGAGCCCCACATCCCTGAACTTAACTAGCACCTGGCGTAGTCTGGACATCAGTTCCGGAGTGCTTGCTGCCGAAACCAACACGTCATCGAAATACGGCACCACCCCGGGTATTCCGTGGAGTAGGCGTTCCATGAGGCATTGGAACAACCCTGGGGCCACACTGACGCCAAATTGGAGGCGGCGACACTTGAACGCCCCTCGGTGAGTGACAATCGTCTGTGCTGCTGCTGTGGACTCATCCACAGGCAATTGTTGGTATGCCTGTGCTAAGGTTCTGGAGGGTGTCGGGGCGTAATGTCTTTTTAATTTAGCCATGAAGTCATCCCAAGTCCCTGCATGAATTGACTGGGGGGCCATCAATGTCATGGCTGTCTCGAACATTTCTGCCCCACAGAAACCCAGGAAATAAGCACGCTTCCTTTCACTAGATAGGTTTGTATATTCATTGGCAATAAGAAAGCATTCAAAACGGGCTACAAATGCCTCCCACGATTCGGTCACTGGGTTAAAAGGCACAAAGTTCTGAGGCGATGCCATGGTTTGCTCTGTAGGCCAGGGATCTGAATAGCTCTGAGGAGAAATTCACACTTTGGCTCGCTCAGCAGCTCAGCAACTCACGTACTTTCCTCAGTCCTCGTCGCCAGTATTATATTCTGTGGGTTCCGTAATAATTGAGGCTCCCCAGATGTTCACACATAACGTTTATTTTAACTCACAGAGACCAGCAACAACCAGCAGACCAGGCCTGCTTTGACAGCCCTCTTTATATTCAGCTCCAAAAGCAGGAGCCAATCAGAACTGAACAAGAAACCATCTCCACCACTAGGGGCCGCCACTGCCGGTGCAGGACATAACACTATATACATCCAATAAGAACAGGAAGCGCCTCACAGGAGCAGATAGAGGTAAATCCTAGAGAGGCAGGAAATGCATCACTGAACAATGGAGATGAATGCTAGAGAGGAATAAAGCTGCATAACACCTGTAACAGTGTAGACTTGCATGGAGGGGTGGGGGAGCATAGGGGGTGGCACCCCCACCCTGTGCCCCCCACACCCTCCTTGCATCCTTTTTTTGGTCCCAGGATGCTTCAGGGAGGCCTGCTAGTCCTAAAATCAGGGGTAGGAGGTCATGCATGCATGCACGGGGTGCGTCGTTTGTGGGTGTGGCCACATACACATGCGCTGTCATACATGCGTGCACACTTTTGGTACTGAAGGACAAAAAAGTTAGCCATTACTGCACTAAGCTGTTACATTTTCATTTGATATTTTTCTTAATTTTCATACCTTGTCAGGGTTCAAAACATTTTTTTAAGGAATTGTTTGACAGGTGCACAAGGGTAATATGTCAAAGATTGTTCATTCCAGATAAATCATGATATTACCTAAAACTTTTTGTTCATAGCAGGTTTCTGTTGCTTTTCTTCTTTTGCTTCGCAAGATGATCTTTCACGCAGTGTTAGCCCACCTAGTTTCTTCAAATTTTTCAGATCTGTTTGTTTTTTGTTTGTTTTTTTAATTTACATTTATATCCCGCCCTTCTCCGAAGACTCAGGGTGGCTTACAGTTTGTAAGGCAATAGTCTCATTCTATTTATATATTTACAAAGTCAACTTATTGCCCCCCCAACAATCTGGGTCCTCATTTTACCTACTTTATAAAGGATGGAAGGCTGAGTCAACCTTGGGCCTGGTGGGATTCGAGCCTGCAGTAATTGCAGGCTGCTGTGTTTTAATAACAGGCTATCTTACAGCCTGAGCCACCACGGCCCAGTATACTATTTTCAGTATATTATTCCAATACAGTTTTAGTGTTTAATTTAATTTTCCTTCTGAATCTTCAAAAAGCTCAGTAAATATTTCCCAGCATCCAAATTGCCTACTAGGATAAAGTCAAGGTCAGATAGCTGTCCAGATGTTGTTTGCTCTCATCATTTCCTTTGAATTTTGCACAATGCAGTAATCTTCTTCCTCCAGGAGATGGCTCCCCTGCTCCCAGTTCCAGTGTTTCACAGAATATTAAAAAACCAGAAACAGCTGATTGTCATCCAGTCAGGGGAGTTAGAGATAAGGTTTAGAAAACCAATTTCTCCCAATAGTCACTTTTCACACTGTTATTTGGCTTTTCCAGGCTTTCTATGTTTCAAATTATCCTTTAGGTTTTTCTTTAATTCTAAATCTTTAATCTTCCTCTTTAGTTTTTAGTCTTTAATTTTTCTCCATAAATCCAGTCACCACTTTTTTAGTGTTTGGAGATCATTTTTGGAACTTTAAGTTTAAGTTAAGTCTCTTAGGTAACAGTTGGAAATTTTCTCACCCAGTATCACTGCTCTGTCCACATACCACTCCAGCACAAAATCTTAGTGTCCCAGTTGTCCCAGCTTGTGACTGATCAAAAATGGTCGTCGTACCTGCTGTTGTTCAGGAGAGCTTTCTTCGGATCAGCGAGGAAATTGCATTTTCCTCACGATTCACGAAGTGCCTTTCCTTTCTTCACCTCCCCTTCAGGGAGGCTTAACAGTTGCTGGCTGCATTTCATGAAACCCAGTGGAGCTCCGCTATTTTCCAGATGTTCTCGCCGTGATGTCAACCGGAAGTTGGAGCATTTGCCATTTTTTTTATGTGTTCGTCAAAACTATTTATATTTTGGCTTCATGAATATAAATATACATAGGCCATACTATAGACACTCCCGTTGTGTTTATTTCATGCTCTTACCTTTCTGTCTTAGAAGATAGCAGCAAATACCATCCTTGGCTCATATCAGAACTAAGGAAGGAACACTATTTAATGTTTGAATGAGGAATAACAGGAAATTGGTTATTAAAAGGGCCATTGGTTAGAGTGGAAAATGGACAAAAAAACTAAGACTATAGAAAATCATTTTTTTGTAACGGGGCCAAGTAAACTACAAAGGTACAATCTGGAGTCAAGCTCAACTTTATATATAAATTTTTCTTCCAATAGTCAGGCTTATGGAGATAGCAGATCAAAAAGGATCAGAGGAGACAAAGAAGAAGACATGCCATATTCAAAATGCTGAAAAATTATACTGTCAGGACAGAAGGCAGTTGTGTTGATGACAGCTAGAGTTACTTGCCACTATCTAGTAAGGGGTGCACATACTTAGAGAATAGAATAAAGTTGGACCTGACAGATATAAATAATGCTTCCCAACCAGATTCCTACACTCTCCGAGAACATGGCTCCTTATTTTGCTTGAGCATTTGAAATAGCAATGAAAATCTCCCAAAACAATGGGACCTGACATCCCATTTCATATGTAGGCCACCATCTTAACTTGAGGAGATGAAGGTCTTAAATCCTGAAGCTGATTAAATGCCCTTCTACAATCAATTACAATGATTATATTATTAATTAATAACATTAGTAATTAGTAAAATTACTACAATTACCAATTACTAAAACAATTACAGTGTTTTCCCCAAAATAAGACTGGTTCTTATATTAATTTTTGCTCCAAAAGACACATTGTGGCTTATTTTCTGGTTAGATCTTATTTTGGGGAAAATACAGTACCAAATGCTTCCATCTGCTGACGATCTTAACTGGGGCTTATTTTTGGGGTAGGGCTTATATTACGGGCATCCTGAAAAATCATGCTAGGGCTTATTTTCCAGTTGGGTCTTATTTTCGGGGAAACAGGGTATATCATATAGTACAGTCATTCTATAATAATACTACTATTGTTACATATTATAATAATTCCATATGTTGGCTGAGAATTTGCATTATTGCAGAAAATGTTGGATGGATTAGAATAGAATAGAATAGAATAGAATAGAATAGAATAGAATAGAATAGAATAGAATAGAATAGAATAGAATAGAGTAGAGTAGAGTAGAGTAGAGTAGAGTAGAGTAGAGTAGAGTAAGACAGGACAGGAATAGGAATAGGAATAGGAATAGGAATAGAATAGAATAGAATAGAATAGAATAGAATAGAATAGAATAGAATAGAATTTTTTATTGGCCAAGTGTGATTGGACACACAAGGAATTTGACTTGGTGCATATGCTCCACAAGGAATATGGATCTGAAAATTAAGATATCAAATTTCAAGATTACTATGTCTGATTGGGAAAATGCAGTAAACAACTGCAAATTATGAGTAAATGGAAAAAAAACCCTGAAGTAAGCATGTGAATTCATATACCTCAGTTGAAAGCTTATTAAAGATGGGAAAGTGAAATAAAAAATGTTAACACATGTAAGTTTGGTAAGAAAAGTAATGGGTAGTATGTGATCTGCTGCAAGGAATTAGCTATGTTTCTGTCCAATTTTTAATGGAAGGTGTTAAGATCAGGAGACACATGAAGTTGAATGCACTGTGAATGGCTAAATTGAGTTGTGTGTGTGGTAAAACAAGAAGAGATGAGTCAAAATGAATTGGTGCTGAATAAATATGGATTGAATATCAATGTATTAAGTGTAGGTTAAGTTCGTCATATCAAGAAAATGAATGAAGATCAAAATTGCAGAAAAATGCATGGAGGTAAAATGAATGGGATGAGAGGAAGAGAAGATTTGGAAAATTGTGCTTGAATGGAGTTGATGAAATCCTCAAAAAGAGAGCTGAAGGAAGTTTAAAGAACAAAATACAATACAGAGATCAGTCTGTGGAAATCTAAATTCAAGATCGTATAAGGGTTAAATAAATGATTTTACTGAAAATTATATTTAGCTGTTTCCTTTTATTTTTTTTGTCTGTCTCACTTTCTCTCTCTTTCTCTCTCTCTCTCTTATCTTTTGATAAATAAAATAAAGTGAAATAAAGTAAAGCAAAATAAATATGTTACATGTTACATGACCACCTTACAGATTTAGGCTACAAACATGAGAAAGGGGAAGCTTCTTTTACGCATGCGCAAGAATGGCGGCGTTTTGAATTTCCGGGTCGGGTTTTCCTGGGCCGAGATGCCGTGGACGTCGATCGCCGAGCTGCCTGAGCCCTCCGCCCCGCATGCCATCATTCCGGCAACCGAAGGGAGACCTTTGGGTCTCGCTGGATCCTCGTTTGCTGGGATGGTGGTGGCCATTTTGGGGGGCGCGGAGCGGCATCCGCTGGAAATGGCTGGGCCGGATCGTTACTTGCTGCTTGCTGGCCGTGCACGACATCGGCGGCTGGGTGATTTGCCGCGTCGGTCATCAGCGGCATTGTCTGTCATCAGCGGCATTGATACCAGCGATACCATTGGCATCAACTGTGGCCTATTAACCGCGTTAGGACTTCAGCGGCTGGGTCGTTTAGCCGCATTTGTCATCAGCGGCTTTGATACCAGCGGCTTTGATACCAGCGGCCTACTAGCCGCGCTTGATATCGGCGGCTAGATTGTTTGCCGCATTTGTCATCAGTGGCATTGATACCAGCGGCTTGCTAGCCGCGTTTGACATCAGCAGCTGGACGTTAGGACTTCGGCGGCTGGGTCGTTTTGCCGCATTTGTCATCAGCAGCTTTGATACCAGCGGCTTTGATACCAGCGGCCTACTAGCCACGCTTGATATCGGCGGCTGGATTGTTTCCCGTATCAAACATCAATGGCATTGATACCAGTGGTGTTGGATACTGGTGGCTCTGGCAGGCGGAATTTGACTCCAGCTGATTTCTGGCCACGTACGACATCGGGTGACATCGGTGGCTAGAAATCTTTTTTCCTGCTTTCGGCTTTGGGGGCATCAATTATGGGCGGCTTCGGATTTAGTCATGGACGGCATTGGCGGGCGAAACTTTTTGCTGCATTTATCTTCGGCGGCATCAATGGGCAGAATCCATCAGTCGAATTCTCCATCTTTATTAGGCCCCTTACCGGCCGTTACAGGCCCTGGTTCGTGACTGTCCTGGCTCTGATCGTAGGCCGCGATATCATCTATGGTACTGACCAGGGATCCCCTTTTTTCCTGCTGTTATTTATAATCTTTTCATGAAATATTCGCCTACTGAACTTCTTCGACTGCGAGGTTCCCTCGCCTCGCAGGAATGGCCCTCCGTGTTATCGAGGGCCTGCCTTAACGAGGGGTCTTGGGACCCGGAGAGGTGGCATGCGATGAAGAAGAACCTCTGGGGATTTGTAAATAGGTTTTTTAAAAAGGGTTTTTTTAAAGGGGGGGAGGGAAGAGACGGGTGGGGGAAAAACCAGTCGGGGAGGGAATGTCCAGTCCCTGGGCTTGTTCACCTTTTTCCATCTGGTCCGAGGGCGGGGTGTGTGTGTGTTCCAGGTGTTGAGGGCCATTCCATCTGTACGGTAAGTGGGAGGGGCAGATATGGCGGAAGCAAGGGGCCGTATCATTTTTTCGGAGCACGTGCTCGCTGTTTAAAAGCGATCACGTGCTCCGGCCCCTTAGTCCTTCCCCGTTCCCCGGAAGGCCAAGACCCTCAGAGCTTGGGCCTCCGGTTGATGTTGTGCAATGCCTGGTCCGTGGTCAATAAGGCCCCCCTGATCTGCGATCTTATTCAGGAGGAGTCTGTGGACTTTATGGGCATTACGGAGACCTGTTTGGGCACAGAAGGGGGTGTGCCCCTGGTTGAACTGTGCCCTCCGGGTTTCCGAGCATTCCATCAACTGAGGGCCCAAGGTAGGGGTGGAGGGGTGGCGGTTGTGATTCGAGAAAGTCTAGAGACGAGAGAGTCCACTGTGCCTCAGATTGCCGGTTGTGAATCCCTCCTTGTGAAGTGGGGCCATAGGAATCAGATGGGTCTGTTGATCACGTACCTGGCTCCTTGCTGCATGACTACAGCCCTGCCTGAGCTACTGGAGATGCTTGCCGGAGTGGCGGTTGAGATTCCCAGACTTTTGTTCATGGGGGATTTCAACTTGCCATCGGCCGGCTTGTCATCAACGGTGGTCCAGGAGTTCCAGGCTTCCATGATGGCCTTGGACCTGATTCAAGTAACTGATGGCCCTATGCACATCGGGGGGTCCACACTGGACTTGATTTATATCTCTGGACAGTGGTTGAATGATCTGGTATTAAGAGATTTAGTGACGGAACCTGTGTCATGGTCAGATCATTTTCTCCTCCGCCTAGACTTTCAGACCGTCGCTCACCACCGCAGGGAGACGGAACCAATGCGTTGGTTTCGTCCCAAGCGCCTGATGGACCCCGAGAGGTTCCTGACGGAGCTTGGGCCGTTCCCTGAGGATCTTGCCCACGGCACGACCGAAGAACTAGTTATGGCCTGGGAACAGGCCGCGGCTAGGGTTTGGACGGTGTCGTGCCTTTGCGGCCTCTGACCCGGCGCAGATCTCAATTGGCCCCTTGGTTCTCTGAGGAGCTGAGAGAGATGAAACGCCGGAGAAGACGCCTAGAGAGTACCTGGAGGTCCAGCCGTTCCGAGGCTGATCAGACACTAGTTAGGTCTTTTTCGAAGAGCTACCTAGTGGCACTGAGGGAGGCGAAACGTTCTTACGTTTCCATCCTCATTGCGTCGGCAGATAACCGCCCAGCCGCCCTGTTTCGGGTGACCCGCTCTCCTACATCAGGAGGGGCGGGATGACCCCTTGCAGGGACGTGCCAAGGAGTTTAGTGGTTATCTATACAATAAAATCGTTCAGCTTCGGGATAGTTTGGACCAAAATTGCGATGATCCAAGTGAGATGACAGAGACGCGTCTTGTCGATGTTCTTTGGGATGAGTTTGATTCTGTGGCTCTCGAGGACGTGGACAGGCTACTGGGGAGGTTACATGCCACTACATGTTTACTGGACCCATGTCCCTCCTGGCTGGTGCTGGCCACTCAGGAGGTGACACGAGGCTGGCTCCAGGAAATTATAAATGCTTCATTGTTGGAAGGGGTTTTCCCCGCCGCCTTGAAAGAGGCGGTGGTGAGACCCCTCCTCAAGAAGCCTTCCCTGGACCCAGCTATTTTGGGAAATTATCATCCAGTCTCCAACCTTCGCTTCATGGCGAAGGTTGTAGAGAGTGTGGTGGCATGGCAGCTTCCCCGGTACCTGGATGAAGCTGTCTCTCTAGACCCATTCCAGTCCGGCTTCCGGTCTGGATATAGTACGGAGACAGCTTTGGTCGCATTGGTGGATGACCTCTGGAGGGCCAGGGATAGAGATTGTTCCTCTGCCCTGGTCCTGTTAGATCTCTCAGCGGCTTTTGATACCATCGACCATGTTATCCTGCTGCACCGGTTGGAGAGTTTGGGAGTGGGAGGCACCGTTTATCGGTGGTTCTCCTCCTATCTCTCTGACCCGTCGCAGACGGTGTTGACAGGAGGGCAGAGATCGACCGCGAGGCGCCTTACTTGTGGGGTGCCTCAGGGGTCGATTCTCTCACCTCTCCTGTTCAACATCTATATGAAGCCGTTGGGCGAGGTCATCAGTGGCTTTGGGGTGAGTTACCAGCTGTACGCTGACAATACTCAGCTGTACTTTTCCACCCCGGGCCACCCCAACGAAGCTGTCGAAGTGCTGTCCCGGTGCCTGGAAGCCGTACGGGTCTGGATGGGGAGAAACAGACTCAAGCTCAATCCCTCCAAGACGGAGTGGCTGTGGATGCCGGCATCCCGGTACAGTCAGCTTCAACCGCAGCTGACTGTTGGGGGCGAGTCATTGGCCCCAACAGAAAGGGTGCGCAACTTGGGCATTCTCCTGGATGGACGGCTGTCGTTTGAAGACCATTTGGCGGCCGTCTCCAGGAGAGCTTTTTACCAGGTCCGCTTGGTTCGCCAGTTGCACCCCTTTCTTGACCAGGATGCCTTATGCACAGTCACTCACGCTCTTGTCACTTCTTGTTTGGATTATTGCAATGCTTTCTACATGGGGCTACCCTTGAAGTGCACTCGGAGGCTTCAGTTAGTTCAGAATGCAGCTGCGCGGGTGATCGAGGGAGCCACACGTTGCTCCCGTGTAACACCGCTCCTGCGCAGTCTGCACTCCATGGCTTAGGGCCCGGGTACTTACGGGACCGCCTGCTGTTACCTTATGCCTCCCACCGACCCGTACGCTCACACAGAGAGGGTCTTCTCAGGGTGCCGTCCGCCAAGCAATGTCAGCTGGCGGCCCCCAGGGGAAGGGCCTTCTCTGTTGGAGCACCTACCCTCTGGAACGAACTTCCCCCTGGTTTGCGTCAACTACCTGACCTTCGGACCTTTCGCCGTGAATTGAAAACGCACTTGTTTATCCAAGCGGGACTGGCCTAAATTTTTAAACTTTTTGAATTTTAAATAATTTTAATTGGGGTATTTTATGAATTTTATGGGTTAAATTTGACGGTTTTAAATTTTTGGCCATTTATAGAATATGTTATTTTAACTTTTTGTTTTAATCTGTATATTGTATTGTTTTTTATAATCTGGCTGTACACTGCCCTGAGTCCTTTGGGAGAAGGGCGGTATAAAAATCGAAATAATAAATAAATAAATAAATAAATAAATAAAATAAATGAGATGACCAAAAGTAAATCATATTTTTGATGGCAGAGTTTTAAAAATTAAAGTATAGATGAGTTCTTATATACAGTATTTGGGTCCTGGGAATGGGCAAAATTATCATCATCCCTATCAAAAGTTGTGTGAATTAGAATTTTCATGAAAGATGCCTGTGTCTATGGAATCTACCACAGGCCTGCCATCTCCAGTGAATGGGGCATCCCTGCAGATATAAGAACACCATGTGTAACACAGTACAAAGAATATTTGATAGATAAAAATATGTAGAACTGAGACATGGGGGAAATTGTTTGAATCATGTAAGGATTCTGAAAACCTGTTCCAGAGGATCTTTTCAAATCAAAGTAGTTGGCTACCTGACAACCTTTTGAAGGAAAAATCAATTTTCTTCCAACTCACAATGATGCTTTTGTTCAACTTGTTGGAGAAAACCATAACTTAGTTGTAATAAGCCCTCATTAGTTTTCATATTCTTCTCAAAAGAACAGGGGATCAGAGACTGTTGGCTGCTTAAGGGCCTTCTGAAATTCTTCATGCCTTAAACTGCCCCAAATATGACATTCTGTCCTCATCCATCCATGATTTTAGTACAGTTATTCTGGCTAAGAAAAAGCTTTGGGAGGATGCTCCAAAGGACTCTATATGAGAGGACATTGTCAGAGCAATATTATATGTATGCTGCCTTTGTTATTTCTGTAAATAAGGCAGAAAGCATACCTAAAACTTCTCCCTCCTCCTATTTTCCCCACAACAACAACCCTATGAGGTGAGTTGGGCTCAGAGAAACTGACTGGTCCAAAGTCACCCAGCTGCTTTTCATGCCTAAAGTGGGATTAGAATTTATAGTCTCCTGTTTTATAGCCTGGTGCCTTAACCACTAAACAGAACTACAAAGATGAGTCTTAAGCACAAATGAAACAGATCCTTCCAGGCAGAGTACAGAAGTTCTACTGAATTTCTACTATTCAGAGATATGGTTAGATTTCCAAAAATAGAGCTTGAAAATAGCCTCAGGATCCTAATGGGTTAGTTATATGCTCATGCTTGATTGCTGGTTTGGACAGAGACTTCACAGGAATTTAATGGTTTTTTTGGGTCAAATCTAGCTCACACCTGTTCCCAAACGCAACTGCTTACTGCAAAGTTAGAAAACTATTCCTTGTTTTCTGAATGCAATTGGAATTTTAATTTTAATTGATGAACAGAGTGAAATGGAAACAGGCACAATCTTGTATGCATTTGTGTGCCAGAAAATATAAACAGATATAAAATGGCATTTAAATGTTGAAATAAGAAGGCATTTTAGAGATTAGTGTGGCCTGCAAAATTGAGACTCGACAAAGTGCTTAGTGCAAAAAAAATCCTGAATGTTGTTCCTCCAATTCTTCATCTGGGCAAACGGACTTGTAGGCATCTTTTTGAATCCTTTTTTGGAACTTAGAATGATGCTGCATATATTTAAATCTTCCTCATAAAAGGTTTAGCCTAAGTTGCTTCTCTAGGACTTGTTTGAACATTAAATATGCAAATAATCATCATTACACTTCCAACAATTACACATGTTTGTGAGTACTGTGTCAAGTACTGGCAGCAGTGCAATCATTTGTAAAGACAAATATTCCATTCCAAGAGATGTCATGCTGCTTAGAAGATTTCTTTTTGTATTAGTAGCCACACTGCTGCTTCATAAAGTGTGCAAATGAACGTGACAGTGCTGCCAATAGCTGCCAGTGCCTTCCTCTCAGTAGAGCAGATGTCAATCAACCATCCCAAACAGACAAGGCCGCTGCAGACATTAAACATGAAGGGTGTGGGGAAGAGGGTAGAAACAATACTGGGATCTTGCAAGCTTCATGTACCCTCTTCTCCCTCCCTCCCTCCCTCCCTCCCTCCCTCTCCCCCTCCCCCTCCCCCCCCTCCCTCCTTCTCTCTCTCTCTTTCTCTTTCTCTCTCTCTGAGAAGCCTTCGGCCTTCAGAATATTTTAATTCCTGATTTCTGACTACATTATCATGTATTTGTAACAGGTGAATTGTAATTTGTAGCTCTGAGGTGATATGAAAAGCTACCCAAACTATAAGACAGCCACAGCTGTGGGAAATGCAAGCAGCGTCCTCTGACACCACCACCCCACAGCCCATTTACCCCCCATTTTTCTCTTCTCTCTCTCTCTCTCTCTCTCTCTCTCTCTCCCTCTCTCTCTCCCTCTCCTTCCCTCCCTCCCTCCCTCCCTCCCCCCAGTTATGGATAATTGTCATCATTCACTTTTATCACATCCAAAGTAACAGCTTAGAGAAGCTGTGTGACTTTAGTCCAAACTAATCTTGCTTCCCCTGAAGTAGGAAAATCCCAAGTATTTCGGGGTCCTATTGATAACCCTTGTGCTTCTTTTCCATAAAAGACGAATGACTCCGGCAAGCTTGGAAGAGTGCAGATAATGGGATTGACTTGGTACTTAAATCTCAGTGAACCAAGACAGCATAAGTAATTAGTGAATTGGATCCATACTGGGGTGCTAATGACGGCTAATACTGCCCCGGCACCATTCTAAAAACCACAAGATGCACATCCATCTCACTCAGATAAAACCGAAGGAAAGCTGCTTTGTAGGCATCATTTATTTCTACTTCTCCTGCACAGAATTTATTCCTTTCTTGTTTGGGGCAGAGGAAAAAAAAATCTAATTTTCAGAAGTGACATTTTAGAGAACAAAGTGACCATCCTCTCAGCAGAGTTCATTATGATTACAATACCTCTGGTGTTTTTAATTAAGAAAGGCTAATTAAGAGAAACCACACATTTATCTTCTTATCTGCTTGTCAGGGGACAGAGTCACAAATACTAACTGTATGTTTGTTTGCACAAAGGAGGTCGTTAACACTACATTGGTGACTGATATTCACTTTATTTAATATTAAAGTATTCCATTATTTCTTGCATTGTCAACTTCTGAAAAGGAGGGGGAGATCACATGGGTACTCAAATTATTCCCCTACACCTCTTCTATTCGTATAATTGCAGAGTATTTGTGTACAAAGTAGCGATCTACCTCATTTTTCTTTTCCCACAAAGTGATAGTGTTTTATCAGGATAATTTAGATAAATGTCTTTTCATAGGGTTTGCTTATCCTTCCAGGAGCTATGATCGACAAACAGCCAGAGAAGATGAATGGCACATTGTTTAGGTAAAATGTATTCTCAGCTGAGAAACAGAAAGTGGTTCAAGGTGGGGCAAATTTCTTTTTTTTTTTCATCTGAAAAGATCTGATTAATAGTTAACAAAATCCTATCCTGCCTTTTTCTCATCTTTAAGGGCGGAGGAGGAATAGTACAAATCAACATTATAAACTATAAAGCCCTCCAAAATAATGAACTTCTCCCTCCGAAAATGGATTAGAGTGACAAAATGGCATTGGATTGTACATTTTTATGGGATATCGTGAAATGAGGCAAAATATGCACATTCCTTGATTTTTAAGTCTCACTGTATTTAATGTGCTTCTCCCCAAATAGGATTCAGTTCAAACACTATAAAAACAAAATATCAAACATTCTTTCTTTTAGCAGGACGCACCAATATGTGCATTATGTGTGCACCATGCATTGCAATGGGTCACTCCAATCTCAGGGGAATTTGAGGGATGCATAGATTTAATCAGAACTTGTTCCTAACTCTAAAGGCAATGAGTATCTGAAGAGAAGGGGCCTTGGGATAAAAGTGGCATATATTGTGAACTTGGTTGCTCACACCGACAGGATTCATTGTTCCCCCAGCTGAGCATTGAAGCTAAACAAATTACTCCTGACTCTTCCAGTCACTTTCTCAGGGACAATTTCTCCTGTCTTTATTGGAAGAGGAAAGGTGTGGTTTAAGGATCAGAAAAGAAGGCATTCAGGTGGGGAAGAAAATATATTGTTGAAGGATTCAAACCAGGACTTTGCCGGGTATCACTTTATACAGTGCTTGTTTTATAATTGAGATTGGCAGGTGGAATTTATTAGTCCCTTGCCAAAAAAATCATTCTTTTCTTTCTTTCTTTCTTTCTTTCTTTCTTTCTTTCTTTCTTTCTTTCTTTCTTTCTTTCTTTCTTTCTTCCTTCCTTCCTTCTTTCCTTCTTTCCTTCCTTCCTTCTTTTTTCTTTCTTCTTTTTCTTTCTCTATTTCTCTCTCTCTCTCTCTTTCTTTCTTTATCACACACAGAGATACCGAAATATATTTATACATAATATTTAATTTCAAAATATATTGGAGTAAATACGACTTGTGGTATAAATATGAAATGTCAACTTTTTGTACAGGCATGAATGTGTCTCTGTATATATTCATTCTCCCTTTGTCATAGTCACGTAAGACAGAAAAGAGTTTAACTGTGAATGACTAGGAAACATGCAGAGCTAATGTGGAATGAATAAATGGAGACAGTTTTATATGCCTGAGTTAACATAGCTTTAAAAATAATTTTGTTTTTCTGGTTTTCACCAGGAAATGTCTAGAAGGTCTCAGGCAGAATTACACAATAAGGGCACCAACAACTCATTTACATTAAAATTTAGAAATTTCTCTGAAATATCTGATGCTTTTTGTATATATGCATGTACACATGCATAATAATATTTAACAATAATTTCAAGCTAATTATTATTGAATTAAAACAGACAAGAACAAACATATTTAAAAGCATATGAAAATATAACTTAAAATTTGATAATCCTCAACAATAAAGTACAAGTGTCATATAGAGATTTTCGGTATCTATGTGAACAAGGATTTTGCAAATATAACTTTTAATCATTTTTTCTTGGGGCATATAATCCTTTCTGCACAAACAAAACAGACTTCTTTTCTAATGATTGTAGAATTGGAAAAAAAGAATTAGCCGTAACAGGGCACCAAAATAAGTTCTATCAGGGCGGGGAAAAAAACCTTTGGTGGGTTCACAATTGTTATTTTTTTAATAGTAGATAATTTGTCTAAAATGTAAGGTACTGATGAAAAATAAAAGCAAAGTAGCACTAGATTCAAAATTACAGACATATATTATTGCGTGAACTTACACACGAGTAGCAGGAAAAGAAAGAAAGAAAATCCTAGCTATCTCTCTGTCTGTCTGTCTGTCTATCTGTATATCACTGTAAATAAAGGAATTTAAATTTACAATGGCTCCTTTTGAAGAATCAAGTAATAAAATCAATGCAGTGCAGTGCTTTTGCAAGATTCACTTGCAAAATCAAGATAAAACTTGCTCCTATTCCTAATTGCTGAAACCTTTACATTTATTCATGAACTTGGCTAATATATATTCTAGAGGATGGTTCTTTTCCTCTCTCCTGCCAGGTTTCCCACTGCGCCCTCTTAGAAGCCTAGTAGTGGCCATTGAAGATGTTGTCCTTAGAAAATGTGATTTCTAAGATAAAATTACTTCATGGTAATTTTACTTAGCATACATGACTCAAAAAGATTGCAGAGTGTAGATCTGGCATCTCTCTCCAAGTTCTGCAATTGGCAACACCTATAATGATGCCATTTCAGAAAGTTAGTTGGTTCAAAATGTACTTCTTACAAACTGTTATCGTTCATTGTATAAATCCTAGATCATTATATTGCCGTGGTTAAGATGCTTATAGCAGTTCCCATTGTGAAGAATAATTTATATCCAAGAATAACAGCATTCCCCAACTTTTTCTCTTATATGGTCTGTTATATACATGCTATCATCAAAAGTTTTTGAAGACCAGACATAAACTAGGAGAAGCAACCTAGCAATTGGCTCTTTGTCACACATGGTACTGACTCCAGAGGAAGTCATGAAATGACCTTTAAAGAAAAAAATATTTTTTTTGGCTCAAATCTTCGGATAACTGTTTTAACTTTAGAGATGTCTATATGGCAGTCTCAAATGTTGTAAGATTTTGGGCAAGAATGCCAACATTTGTTGAGATTTAATTATTCCACCGGATTTTGTCTATTTAAATAAAAATAGTATAATACCAGAGAACAGTTGGAACAATCTGACTATCCATCAGTTGTCACTGAACTGCAAGTTAGAAGGCTTTTTCTTTTCAATCCATGGGTATTTTCATCTTTCACATCTTTGTCTGTTCATGAGTCTGTGTGACTAGATATATACTGTATCTTGACATCCAGTTGCTTTTTCACTAATTTAGGATTTACTCAGTACTGTGTGAAGAAAAAAAGGCAGGCAGGCAGGCAGGCAGGCAGGCAGGCAGGCAGGCAGGAAGGAAGGAAGGAAGGAAGGAAGGAAGGAAGGAAGGAAGATGAAATACTGTGTACTGTTTCACTAGCTACTAGAAAGTTTTTAAAAGAATTTCAATTACAGAAATCTTTCCATTTCACCTCTGTCTAGATCTTAAACTGAACCAATGATGTCTGCATATTTTTCTGAATGCAGATTCTAAGTTACTGTGACCTGAAAATAGTATTAGAATGTTTATTTTTATCTCTGCAAAACAAAAGCTGGCCCATCACATGTTACATTAAAAGTAAGAGAACCATAAATATGCTGGTGACCAGCTTTGCCATATCAATATCAATCACATTGATTTTAGCAGGTTCTGGACCAATTTGAAATTTGTAAATTTGACTCCTTGAGAAGACATTACCTTGAAAGAGCTGGATTTTTTTTTAATGCCTATGGAATACTAGGATTTGGGAATAAAGAAACAAGAAATGAAAGTGATTGAGCTAATTCTTAGAAGCTGGAACTCAGGAGATCTATATATTCTAAAGAGAACCAGTCAATACTGTAATATGTTGTTAAAAGGCTTGTTCTTTATAAATTTGTTAGATAGTCAAGTTTATTTTACGAAAGTACGTACATTCTAAAATATTTTTAATTTCTTATAGGTGATAAATTCCCAACTATTTTTAGGCTAACAGTCTAAACTACACAGTAAATGTGGTCATTCTGTAGACTACAGTAGTATACTAAAGAAGCAGTTGTGGAAACTGTGAATAATGATTGAAATCAACTGGGGAAAGGATGAAATAAATACCACATAGCACAGAGGCTTTCTAGATTACTTGGTGTGTAATTCTTATAGCTGTAATAATGGATATATTCTAGGAAATTAGTCTGTTGCATGACAATCCCTGCATAATCCATACAAAAGTTTGGCATAATCAAGAAAATTAGTAGTACAGAAACATGTACCACTCAACTAGCAGCCCAAAACTAAAAACAAAGGCAATTCACAATCTTAGAACATTAAATGTTCTTAATGTATAATATGTATAAATGTAAAGTATTTATCCAGAAGCTAGATGGAATGCAAACTTCCTAAACAGAAAATTCTCAAGCTGAGACACCACAATACAAAAAGTTCCATTTATTAACTTAATCGGTTGTTTAAAAATAATAAATTGTGTGGCTTTACTACCAAAGCTAAAATATTTGCAAGTTCATAACAATAATAGTAATAATAACAATAAACTAGAAAAAATAACGAAATACTGCGATCTGCAAATTGAAGTTGAGTGATTGTGGAGGAAGAAATCAATGGTTGTACCAATAGTAATAGGAGCCCTTGGAGCAATATCCAAAGGTTTGCCTGGATACATGGACACTTTGAACTTATTAGATCTGAATATTCTGATTTTGCAAAAAAACAAAACAAAAACACTTTACTCGGATTTGCCAACATACTCAGACGTTACCTTAACAGCTCTTAGGTCCTTGGTTAGGACTTGAACTTAAAGTTTTTATCAGTCCCATACTCTGAATCAAATTGAAGATTACATTTTAAATAAACTGGACATGGTAGGTCCAAATAGTTATCGAGACACTACGTGCCATTCCAAAAAATCTTGGATGGTATTTGAAAAAGCTGCACATTGACAAAATTTCCATCTGTCAGTTGCAAAACGCCACATTGCTTGCAACTGCATGTATACTACACCGATACATTATAATGTCTTTGGGAAGGACTTGATGAGTATGAAGGCCAACACCAGCGAAAGGACTGGGATCTGTAACATCACATTGTTATTGCATGTGATTTAATTTACTTCTAATCTATACTGTAGATTAGTGTCCCAATTGAATATGTTGTTGTTGTCAAATTATCCCTCCCTATATGTTTATGTAATTGTTTGTATAGATGTGAAACTTAAATGATCACAAACATAAGCAGACAAAAATTCATATGATTATAGGAAGCTTTCAACTGGAAATTACACCTTAAATTTGTCTAGGAATATTGCAAGCCAATATATTGTGCAAAACTTTCATCTTAATCTAAGATAAATTGAGAAGGAGGAAGAAGTGTGTGTGTGTGTGTGTGTGTGTGTGTGTGTGTGTGTGTGTGTGTGTGTGTGTGAGAGAGAGAGAGAGAGAGAGAGAGAGAGAGAGAGAGGGAGGGAGGGAGAGGGAGAGAGAGAGAGACCGAGTGACTGCGTGAACAAATGAAATTTCAGGTCCGCATGAAGGAGAAGCTAACCATCCTTCTTCCTTATTTCTTTAGATATGTATGCTTAAAAACATAAAACCCACATTAAAAGAAATAAAGAAGAAATAACTCGTGCTGCATTTGCCATTGCTACTGGGGAAAAAACTGTGAGAGCTTATTCCTACTATAAAAATAGAATGAGAAAATCGAAGAAAGGATGAGAAGAAGAAATCAGCAGAATTTGATCTGAAGTTCTACAAATCTGTAATTGCTGAACATTTCTAAAGGTGAAATATGAAACATTTAATTTGCTTTTAATAGCCAGTACCAACAGACAACCTTATCGCTGCTGTGAGAATGATAGCAAATATTTGCGTATTGATGCATGCAATTTAGAACATTAAGATGTTCAAAAAGTCATGGGCATCAGAATGTGTATCTTAAAAATAATAATTTGGTTGGACAATTGTATCACTGCACATTTAGTTAGTTTTATTTTCTTCTACCTCTACCTTCAAAGATGTGTTGGAATTTGTAACCAAGGAGATACATAATTTATTAGCCTTGGACTTTTAAAAATGCATTTTTCATGGTAAGCTTTTAAAGTCACCTCTCCACACTGCTTGATAAAGCTACAGCTCCATCTAGCGTTTCCATAAAAACATTAAAAAATGTTTTGGGTTGCTATTTCAGAACCAAAGCAATACTGCATTATTATGAATTTAATATATACTGCGACCGAAGGAAGATTTTAAGATTCTTTTAAAATTGTAATTTTAAAAAAATCAATTATTAAATAGTTTATTTAATTTGAATAAAAGCCATTTATTCCAAGGCCTTAAATAAAAAAGACATTATGAGATGCAATGAGATTTAAAACTAAAACACATTTTAAGATCCTACATATAACACATTCATTAGCCTATGTGGTACTCAGTTCTGCTTTCATGTGGTATTGACCTTATTTTATTTTTCCTGTTATTCTGTTGTATAATTTTGCAATTTATTTTGAAAAAAAAATCCTTTTTGTCATGTAGTTAACAACTCAGATTTGTACTCATAAGTGACCTTCATGTGGAATCCCAGATATATGATCCATCACATCTTTCAAGCAAGTCCTTCATTTCTTCTTCTTTTTCAGAAGTTGAAAAAGTTGATCTGAGATTATATTCATATACAACCTCACACATTCCTGCCACAGTTTAAACTATATATCATATAATTTAAGGGTAATTGATTCATTCTTAAACTTCAGTGACTTTATCTTTATGGTGTCGTTGCTGCTGTTACTATGAAAGAAAGAGAACACCAGAGCAAAATGGTTAACAAAACCTGCCACATCCATCAAGCTGAAGAGGGAAAAAATGGAATTTTGTTTCTTCGACAAAAGCAAGGCCTGATTCTGGAATGAACAGGCATGCACCAGATATTCTTCCCTCAGGGGAAAAACAATTGGCAGTCCCTTGTGGCAGCCTCAACCCAAGAAGATGCAATGTAGTTCAGCCAAGTAACCATTAGGGTTCTTCTATCTTAAATATCTCATTTAAAGCAATAGGTCATCATCACTCTTCTCTTAGAGTTTTCATTAACTGGTTCATCACCAATAGAACTTTATGTTCTAATACAAATTACACATGCATTTTATAATACTTACAAAGGTTCAGGATAGATGGATTATGTTCCTATTCAAGCTGTGGGACATTGACTTCTTGAACAGGGGATTGGGACCTTAGACACAGGATTTAATTGTGTTTTTGCTTGCATTGCATTAATGTGGGTTATATTTTAGCTGCTTTACTTCATTTGTATGATGATTCAGTTGTAGATGTAATATAGCAATCTCTTTTAATATTTTAGCTTTTGTTGTGTTATGAGCTGTTACAGATAATGATAAACTGTCCATATTTAGTTGAGGAATTTTATGAATATTTGGGAAAACAAACCAAGGAGGATTGGGGAAGTTCTGTTGTTAGCAGCGATGAAATCCGGTGGATCTTTCTGGCTCATGCAAACCAGTAGCGCCGACAGCAGGCGGCTCTGCCCACCCACCGGGACATCATTATGTCCCATTTTTTACCCTCTGCGCATGTACAGAAGATTCTGTGCATGCACAGAAGAGGTGCACTCACATGCGCCACACACTCCGTTCCTGAACCAGCGAAGGTAAGTAGATTTCACCACTGGTTGTTAGGTCTGCATAATGTACCTCTAACTGGAGACTGAGACAGGACATGTACAAATGTAGGTCATATTCTTTTTTTTTTTTATGAAACTAGTGAAGCAATTTCCAACAGATATAAAAGAATTAAGTGTTCTTCCTTTCCATGAACTGAACCTTAGATCATGCAGTCTCTATGTATTTCTAATTAATCTAATTTGTAATAAAATACATTAAACAGACAAGGACTGCTGTAGTTTCTGGAGGTTGAAGAATGTACATGAATTAAATCTTCATGTGAAAGTAGTGATCAAGAACATAATTAATTCATATTAACATAGTTAAAGGTAAAAGATGTGCACTGGGATCTTTCTTTTACTTCAAATTTGAGTCACTTTAGACACTGTCATGTAGCTATTTAAAATGTCCATTTTTATCATAAATTTATCAAAAATAGATATATCAGAAAGCTAATGAAATATATATGGCCGTCACAAGTTAGTAATCTAGAATGTGTTAATTTATAAAAAATAATTAGACATATTCAACATATTTCCTCATAAGAAAGTCCTATTGAATTTTAACAGGATATACCCCCCTAAATTGTAGGTGGGCAAACTTTTGGCTTCGCTTCCTAGTAGATTGATGTTCACAGACATGCACATTTTTATCTAGAGGCATATAGACATACACCTAAAATAGTTTCCCTAACCAAGTTTGATGCAACTCTAACCCTGCGTTCCTAAGGGGCATTTCCTTCTGGTTTTCTGGAAGGCATTCTTCCTGCAAGCTCCAGCAAATACTGTGCTTGCTAAGTATAGAAAACACAGTGACAGAAGTCATTCTGAAGCCACAACTTAATAGAAACAGCCTTCAAGGAATTGGCAAGAAGCAGCTGCAGAATAATAAATGAGAAAGAGAGGAACAAAAGCAAAGCAACATAAGGACACGACAATGGTTACAGGCTCTAGAAGACTGTCCATCTCAATCTAAAAAGGTATTTAAATGATCAGTCCTGTGTCATATAGTTTCATGGCACAATATCATAAAGAGTTGCTTTCTTCTTTTTTAGGTAAAGGTAACATTGATATAGGAAATAACTATACTATTTGTCCTCCTATACAACCTGATTGTTGCAGCATTATTGGGATGGTGATGATGATGATCATGATGATCATGATCATATGACATTGTTACGTTAGCCAGGAGACTACAATGCTAATGCAGAGTAGTAGTTTGGCTGCCAATTTACTAGCTATGTTGTGATACATGCTTGTGCGCTTCCCAAGGTGCATTACAGGGGGCTGAGCCAGCTTTTGCAACAGAAAGACAAGTAGATCTTCCTGCAGCAGCATCCAAGGCCCCCTCCCTCCACTAGAACCACCTCACAAACTGGGAAGGTTTAGAGCTGGCAGGAATCTGACTATCTGCACAAAGCCGCAGCTCATTTCTTCACCAAAGTGGTACCTATTTATCTACTTCTATTTATCATAGAACATGCTTTCAAACTGCTAGGTGACAGAAGCTGAAGCAAGTGACAGGAGCTTGATCCACCATGCAGTGATAGAGCTTGAACGCTGGAGCAAAGACAATCTTTAACATCATTAAGCCAGTGAGCCGCTCTGGCTCCTATTGGTATGATGTAGGAAAGGAAAGGGACATTGTATAATTCTCACAAACCAGGACTAGACCTTTAGAATTCTACTTTACTGTTTATACCGAAGTTTGAAACGGAACATTTTAACAACTTACCACTACTTAGACATATAATGACCAATGAACTGGTTAACAATCAAGATTCATATATTTGCTGTATGTTTTATCAACTTGGAAATGAAGTTTATATTGAAGCAATTGAAGTTATGTTTGATAATAGCTTGTCTCTAGTTTCATAAACAAGCATTTGAGGAGCTGACAGTCTTTTAAAAACTTCTTTTCTCACAAAACAATCGTCTGTTGTAATGTCCTTCCTGTTAAAGACTACTTCACCTTTAATTGCAATAATACAAGAGCAACCAATAGATTTAAACTTAATGTCAACCGCTTTAATCTAGATTGCAAAAAATATGACTTCTGTAACAGAATCATCAGTGCTTGGAATACTTTACCTGACTCTGTGGTCTCTTCCCATAATCCCAAAAGCTTTAACCAAAAACTTTCTACTATTGACCTCACCCCATTCCTAAGAGGACCATAAGGGGCGTGCATCTACGGGACCGCCTGCTGCTACCGAATGCCTCTCACCGACCCGTGCGCTCTCACAGAGAGGGACTCCTCAGGGTGCCGTCGGCGCGACAGTGTCGTCTGGCGACACCCAGGGGAAGGGCCTTCTCTGTGGGGGCTCCCGCCCTCTGGAACGAACTCCCCCCAGGACTTCGTCAACTTCCGGACCTCCGAACCTTTCGCCGCGAGCTTAAAACTCACTTATTCATCTGCGCTGGACTGGGTTAGTTTTTTAAGTTTATGGGTTTTTTAATGGGTTTTTATTTTAAACTTTAATTATGGCCAATTTAATAAGTTTTTTAACTGTATTTTAATATTTATAGTGTATTGTGTATTTTTTACTTGGCTGTGAACCGCCCTGAGTCCTTCGGGAGAAGGGCGGTATACAAATTTAAATAATAAATAAATAAATAAATAAATAAATAAGCGCATAAATGTGCCTACCATTCCTGTCCTATTGATTTTCTTTTCTTCTTCATATATATATATATATATATATATATATATATATATATTTGTTTTCTGATATATATATCATATATATATAAATAGATATATATATATATATATATATATATATATATATATATATATATATATATATATATACTATACCTCTAATATTTACTCATATATATGTTTATATACTATATAATCTTTTTCTATGATGTTGTGACAAAATAAATAAATAAAATAAATAAATAAATAAAATAAATAAAAACATGAACCAGTTTTGCATATTTTCTTCTACCAAATGTTCATAAGTATAAATAATGAACAGCCTCTGGAAGGTGGGTTTGTAGATGGCTCACAGCTTATGTGCAGTTAATGGTTATGTTTCTTAACAAAGTAAAAAAGAAAAAGAGCATTAAGCAGCACAGAATGGATTCAAGGAGAATACACAAGGAAGTAGTTGCGTTTTCCATACAAAATAGCTGGGCGTACGTCGGGTCCCATCACTCTGGCAATGTCATTTTGTTGCACCCAGGGGATGTGCCTTCCTGCCCTTTGGAACAGCATTCCCTCTGAGATGTCATTGGTCTGACCCTGCCTGACTTTTGAAAGGCTTTAAAGACCTATTTCTTTCCCCAGGGATATAGTCAGGGAGTGGTATGATCTTGTTGGATATATTTTTCCCAACACTTTATGTCCTTATATTTTCCATGTTTGGTTTTTATTGTTTCTTTACCTCATCATTTTACATGTTATTGCTATTTATTCCTGTTGTATGCCACTTTCAGTTGTATACCAAGTAGGTGCTATATAAATCGGATGGATGGATGGATAGATGGATGGATGGATGACTGGATGGATCTAGGTAAAAGCTTCTATTCTGCAATTCACATATTGGAAAAATTGCATGTTTTTCATCATATTTAAAATTGCAATGAATATTGCATTCTTATAAATTATTGGAATTTTGTCTGTTTTTCAATTGGTGAGCCATATAAAAGATATCTTTACATGACTCAACAAGAGTGTGGAAAGAGTTATCTCAATTTTCTTAATTATATTTACAAAATATTACTGAGGCATTGCCTGGAATAATTCATTCAGAATTTTTTGTACGTGTATGTTTTCAGAATAATGCAGATTCTTGTCTACAATGAATCTAAAGCAATTAACACATTTAGATAAAATCTAAATATACATTTGTTATGAGTGGGAATTGTTTTAGCAGGCTCAAGCATCTAAAACCTATTGTCCAGTTCTGGATATACTTTTTTCTTCTTCTAGTGAATAGTAGTAAATCTTTAAATAAGATTATATAAATTAAAAGTCCTGGAAGAAAATAGCAAAAGATATTTGTATTCTAAACCTATATTAGGATTATTGTTTCCTGCTCGTAGGGCCTTTTTAATACATATGCGTTCCTGTTGCCTTTGCTGATTATTGAACAAAAATATTTGTAAATAATGTATTTTTACTTCTCTTTAACTGCCACCCATTTACCTTTCCTTCTCTGAAAGTATATAGAAATATATGCATGTACACACACATATACACACATGTATACAGTATGTATGTGTATGTGTGTGTTTCTGTTTGTGTGTGTGTGTGTGCGCGCGCGCTGTGTATGTTAGATTTATATTCTACTTTTCTTACAGTACTCAAGATAGGCCACTCATTTTTAGTAGGGCTACCTATATTTCTTTCATTTTTTTTTACAAGCAACCTCATAAAATAGCTTAGATTGAAAGAATGCTACTGCTCAACAGTATATACTGAGTTCCCATGGCTAAAGATAGACCAGAAACTAGCTGCATTAACTTCTACATTTCATTGTATCTCTACATTTAATTACTTCCTTAAATTACACCATACTATTTTAAATACTCATGGGTTACACTTAAACTGACATTTTTTAAAAAGTTACTGAAGCATTATTCATAACTTGTGTGATTCCAAAATTCTATACTAAATACTATCTTCATTGCTGAGGGTAGGACCCCCTGACTTCAAAACAACTGTCTATTAAACATGGTTTCTATGTTTTCAATCTAAACTCCATTTCTTTTATTGTGATTTTTTTTTAAAAAAAAGATTAATGTGAGGTGAATGTATTAGTGAGCTCATGAACTGGGACATGCTCTAGAATCTGGCTAGTTTTTCCTACATAGTTAGGGGTGTGGTTGACTGTTCTTTTGATCAAAGAAGCTCTGAATTCTTATAAGTGATTTCAATCCAACATGCAATAATTTGTTCTAGATTTTTGTCATATTAAATAAGAGGTTCTGAATAGAAAGACTGGTAATCCCTCCTTATCTGGGCATTGACTGCTGCAGAGAATGTATTCTGGTCTTTTTGATTCCTTCTTAACTATTCTATTGTTTCTTTTGAGTGGTATGTGAATATGGTTTATTTCTGTGTGTCTATTAATAACTAATGAAACATATGCAAACAAACATCCAAGCTCAGAGAACACTAAGAACTTTACAGTTCACCCCTGAGCTACATATATTCTCTACTTTTGGAATAAAAATGTATTTCTTCAAGAGAAGGCCCACTTGTTCAAACCAGCCAATAGAAATGTCAATATAGTAGTAGAAGTGTAAAAGTCTAGTCAATTTTCTTCTGAGAAACAGTGTAAAATGGTCCAAGGTAATTAAAATATGGTTTGGGTTGAGATAACATCACATAACATCCTATAAAGTAAAGGTAAAGGTAAAGGTTCCCCTTGCACATATGTGCTAGTCGTTGCCGACTCTCGGGGGCAGTGCTCATCTCCGTTTCAAAGCCGAAGAGCCAGTGCTGTCCGAAGACGTCTCTGTGGTCATGTGGCCGGCATGACTCAATGCCAAAAGCACACGGAATGCTGTTACCTTCCCACCAAAGGTGGTCCCTATTTTTTCTACTTGCATTTTTACGTGCTTTCGAAACTGCTAGGTTGGCAGAAGCTGGGACAAGTAACGGGAGCTCACCCCATTACACGCCAGCTTTAACACAGCTCAAATTCTTTCTTATTTCTGTTCTCAGCCTGGTGTATTGTTGAGTAGCTTTTAAAATGGTGACATTTTCTTCCTTTCTTGTTTCAAGAATAATGAGAGAATGTATAATCCTGATTGTTACATATATCTGGCATGAACTATATTTTATTTTTCAAAATAGGGTTACTTAAATTAAATGAATTACTTTTTTGGCTAATTAATTTCTGGGGAATATATAGCCAAGATATAGTCATATGAAGGTATTAATAGTGAAACTATCCCCACCATCCAGAATACCTTGGAATAAATGTTGCACCTCCATTAAAAATACTGGAAATAAATATTCCATTTCCAAGGTGGGACTGACATTTATTTTGCTAAAAATAATCATTTTATATACATACATACATACAACCAAACTTAGTCAATTAAAATTCCTTAACACTGACAAATTTAGCAATATAATAATATTATAAAATGTTACGTTGTTTCTGACAATGGCATCTATATTAACATGACATCTGGTGACCATATGGGAAGTTCAGATTGACTTCATATAGGAATCCTATTTCACAGCAATTCCATTGAGCCACTCTTGGATTATTTTTGTATGATTTGATTATTCATGAAGCAAGTGTTAATATTTTCAAATCACCTGTGGATGAAGTAAGTAAATTGTACTAGTCCCTTATATGTATGTGTTTTATATAATTAGTTCTCCTGAAAAAGCAAATATTGTAAATAGAATGTATTATAAGATGGATTTTAGGCTTGTAGAAGAAATTCCTCTTTTCTTGAGCAAATTTTAACTTTTATCTAAAAATCTGAACTAGGTAAATGTAAATATAAATTGTCATTCCATAAATCTGATAAAATTAATTTTCAAGTTAAAAATTACAGCTTCTTTTATCCAAGAAGAAAGAAATGGAAATGGCCAATTAAAAATCCAAACAAGCCATTTTAAATAATGCTGGGTTTTAATGACATGTTTTTATGAACAGTTCAAGAAAACAAAAGTATCCAAGCCACTTGTAGTGTGGACTGACCCACATTACTTTATAAATTACAATATAACTTAATTGTTAACAGTTCTTTTTACACACAAACACACACACACACTCAAATTGAGTTAGTCAATTTGATTCTTCTGACAGGTAGATTGAACTCCAACTACATGTGTAAGCATTAAGCATGATTGCAGACTATCTATGGGAGAATTAAATGTGATTAAAGTCAGTGCCATTACCAATAGATTTGGTGGAATTGTATGCATCTTAAATAACGTTCATAAACTTTTAGCAAAATACTTACTAGTTTCTTAACAAACTGTTATTTTCTTCACTTGTAAATCCTAACCAACATAATCAAGTGCTCTCTTCTTAATTAGTTGTTTCTTTAAAAATCAAAACAGATAAACATGCCATTTATGAACTATTTTGAACTTTTTTCTGTACAAATAATAGTTTGCCAGTTATGGAAAATGATCTTTGAAAAGCCCATTAGTGTATAAGGATCTATTTGGAATCTTTTAGGCAATAGTATTTGAAATCTGCACAACTGTTCTTCTAATCAATACGAAGCAAATAAGTCTAATGATAATAATAGTAATACTGGTACTGCAATTAAATACATTTGCTTATTTGAAATTAATAGTATTTAAGCACCCTTTGTGTACATTACTTGATGATAATCTCATGAAAATGAAACCTTACAAAACTAAGTTCTAAAAAATTAATTAGAACACTATTTTGTGATATTTAATGTATATTAAATGAAGATTTAAAAAATACATCCAGGTAGAAATCTTGACTAAAACTGATACAAAACTAAAAACAATATTAAGTGATTTGTGTTTACAAACAACAGAGAAGCAAACCTGTACAGTTTTACTTTATCTATGGAACGAAGGCAAAAAGAAAAAAAAGAGCCTTTTATTTCAAATCCTTTGTTCCAAATTAATTATCAGTTACTGAATAATTAATATTTTATAAGGATATTGATTGACCCTTAACTATTTATTTGTCAGCGATTAACAAATCAATGGAATCAATAAAGTTTAGTTTGTTAACAAAGTTCAAAAGTATTTTGGAAGAACTATAAGATCATCAAGTGGTCAGTCTTTCTTTTTGGAAAATAATTTCCTGTTTTTATAATTTGTCACCAGAAAAAATTGATGCAAGAAGACTTTTCCATATATTGATCTACTCTTCACATTGAAATACATATAGATTATATTGTATCTGTGATTTATATCTGTGATTTTTTTATTGTAAGCCACCCAAGGGAAAAATTGGTGGAAACTAGGCTGTGGCTTATAGAGGCAAGCAAGAATTAGTTTATTTTCCCTTGTTCCAGTATTCTGCCTCAAGGGGAACAATTACCTCTGCCACTAAAAAGACCCCTTCCATATAAGGAAATTAATATCAACATTTGGCACTATATGTCAAATAAAATTGCTGCATTATTGTTTAATATTTGAGTTAATTCTGATTAACTGATAAAGTGTCTGGATTTTTTTAGTTTGAAAGCTACCTGAAGCTTCTTGTTCAAAAGGCTTCTAATTTTTTATAGAGTTTTCCTACTTGTTATAGCAGCAATGAATAGTTGCAGTCCTACCATAAATTATATTTACCAGATTCATATAATTTATTTCTATAAACTTCTAAAGTTAGAAGTATTACAATAGGAGATTTCTGCTCCAATTATTATTACACATTGTAGCTAAACTCCCTACTAAAAGTGATTGGCTAAAGCAAATTGAAATTATATTATATTACTACAAAAGACAAGGCTTAAAAATGCTGAAATAAATGCCAATATATTGGCAGAAAAAATTACAGACATATAGAAATTACCTTGCTCTATGCAGTACACTAGATTACATATAGCCCAGGTTAGGCGTCTAGAATTCCAGGTCAAGAATTTTGATCATAATGAATCAGGAAAGTCTTCTCTGTGTTTTTTTTTTATTATTCATTATTGGAAAAAAGTTCAGTTGTGTTTTTTTAATTATTTAAATAATTATTTAAATTATTTAAATGTTTATATTATATATCAAAATTAGGATAAAATGCCTTTTTAATGTTTAATATAAAGTTTTACTATGGGATTAATGCATCTTTTCTTGATATTTCCCCCCCCCCCCAAATTAAAGTTAATTAAAATAACAAGGCAGGAAAATTGCAGCTAAATGGTGATAGTGATATGATAATATCATATGGCTATGATATTATGATTGGTCACACAGTCAGCCAGATGTTCAGACTAGATTTGGCATTTTTATCCACCTGTCCTTTCCAAAATCTTCTGCCACATTTAAATTCCCACTTTCTTCCTATTTGTTAAAATTGAATGAACAAAATACACACAATATCAGATACTTCAGCTAATAAATATCAATAGCAAAAAGCTTTTTCCTGAGCTTCAATAAGAAAATAGCAAAAAGCTTTTTCCTAAGCACACCTACTACCCATAAAATTGAAGCATCTAAAAGCGTTATTGTAAGCTTACTGTATCCAGATAAATTTATCCTACACAAACACTTATGTTCAGGATCTAATTGTAATGTAAGTACCATTTTAATTTAACTTATAAATTAAACTATACATAAAATTTATTTGTTCTTTTAATTTGTTCTCAATTTACACTAAATAGATTTAAATTTTTATACAAGAGAAAAAGTGGTTTTAAAAAGAACCTGTTAAACATAGTTCAAAGCTTACCGTTCATCCTTAATTGTTTTCCTGTTTGTGTTTTATAAAATCAGAACTTCTGAGCATGGGAAAAGTTTCTCTAATGCTATTTACAGCCTGTTCTCTGGGAGTTTGTTTAACTTTTCAGCTGCATTCTATTTATTTTTTCAGACCTGAAAAATTTGCTAAAATCCATGAAGAGAAATATTATTGATTGCTATCAGAAGTTAAAAAATTACATTAACCTATTTTGTGGATAACTTGAAAATAACCTCAAAATGTATCTTAACTAAAGAGAAAAAAGAGAAAATGAGATTTGCTACTTGCTGCAACTATAACTTCTCATACAGAATGATGAACTAGTTTAACCCAGATGGCGAATGAAATAAAATAAGATGGGATGGGATGAAAGACAGTTAGTAAGGCAATTTTGTCAGGCTATTGTTCCCAAGCTATGTATTTATGAGAACTGCATAAAAACAATTAAATTGAAATTCTGATTAAAAACAGATAACATCATTGCCTCAACACTGTTTGTTGAACACTCAGAACCTCAAACAATTCTTCCCTTGCTTTACAAGAAGCACTGAGATGTTCAAAAAGCACTACTGTAGCTTAGAAAATAACTATTTTTTTAAAAAACACCCATTTTTTTATTTTGTTTGCCCAAATCAGATAAATGTTATGGGTATTTTATTCATCATTTTTCTACTTATGTATATCGACATTTTCCACTTGAATCTTCCTGGACTCCAAGTTGGGATGTCAAAAACTGTGCTTGCAGAAATGAAAGTATCCTCATTATGCAAATTTGGGTTTCACTGATAGGCATGTTCTGTTTTATAAATTACATCCTCTTGTCAGAAGTCAAATTGTATTTGAATAACTTCACGGAAATTGTCACCAAGATTTTCAATTGTGTGCCTTGTATGCCATTGTTGATTTAGTCAGAGAATAAAAAATGGACATATGTTGATTTTTAAACGTGTCTATGATTGTTTTGTCATAAATGTTATTTAAATGAAGCCTAGATGCATCTCTAATTTTTTCTGTTTATTTTTGTAAAGTTTGGCATTAAATATATGTAAATCTTTATATTTAATAAACTATGATAAATCACACCAGTTGCTGTATATTTTAGTTTTAACAAGTTTGCTTCCTACAAACATAGGGAAAAAGAATTCCTGTAGGGTAAAATAAATATACATGTTCTGAAAATAATAATAAATCTAAAAGTTAAAATGAAGTGAATACAATTTATGAAAATTATTTAAATCTTGTATAAAAGATTACTTTCTTTATTTACATTCTCATAAAATTTACTAATAAATACACATCCAACTTTCAAAGGTTTCCTTTGTTAACAAGAAGACTGAACAGAACTCCAATATAAAATAAAATGCTTTTAGTTTTGAAAATAATACATCACCTTAAAAAAAGAATAGATGAGAGTTGTTACCAAAATGCTAGGTCCTTTGCACAATGCTTCTACTGATGTCAGGTTTCAAAATGAGTAATCTTGCAGCTGGCAGAATCTTTGATGTTAAGGACAGTGAGAAAGAGTGAAATGCTAAATCAAGTGGGTTTTTTTAAAACATATTATTCTTGTGAAGACAATATAAAATCATTGGAGTCTTTTTTATTTTCCCCAAACCCTTTCATTCCTATTCTACTCAAAGGAAGAAAGCATAAAGAGAATAAAGAAAATGTGGAATTTCTTAAAATAAAATGTTATTATGTCTGTTTTTATTAAACAATTACACCAGTGATGCAAATGGAGCCTGGCTGAATATATGAAATGTATTTTCCAACCACTGGCATTCATCATATTTGTTCAGCTCATAATATGAATATACAACAAATTCCTGGTACGGCTTTCCAGAGCCATTTGACTGAGTTTTAAACCCTTGACAGTAACAAATACAAATTGCACCACCAGCCCCAAAAAATTGTTGGGGCTAATTTTAATATTAATGAATTCTTTACAACTTCAGTTCAGCAGTTTCGATTAAGCTTTAATTAGTAGCCAGAGGGGAATCCAAAACAAAAATAAGGAGTTGAATTGCTAATTAAGTTACTTTGATGAGGTAGAGTTTTAGTAAAGGACTCATTGTTGTTGCCTGTGCAGGTTCTGACAAGCTAAAAATACTAAAGATTATCATTATTGTAACTAACATCATACGTTACCAACAGATTTTCTGCAAGAAGAAGACAGTTCATTAGAGTGCAACACTTTGGCCTGTCAGAAAAAGAATTAAAGCCCTGTTAATAAGATAGCAGTGCCTGGGAATGAGAGGCCAAAGCAAACAGACATTGGCTTTAACTCTGAATAGTGATAAATTATCTCATTATTTGATACGTTTGAAGCCAAGGTACCTGCATCTTTAAGCAATGCCCTCTTTGAAAGTACCCTACAACATGTCTATTTGTTTGAGATGGACAGTGTTGCATAATCTTTTCCATTACACATGGGTGATATTGTACAGCCTTTTTGATAAGAGTATGAATAAAAAAATACCCCCCATGACTCCATTGTAATCACAATACATTGGGAAACACATCCATAAAATCCAAAGACTGAATTCTTTTTTTTAAACTTCTTCTTCTTAAAATGGGATTCTGTAACATCAGCTTCGGTTTGATACAGGTCAGTATTTTAGCCTGCTTATATTTTTATTAAAAGGTTTCTTAAATAGGGGAATTTGCAAACATGTTTAATTTTAGAAATGTAAAAACGTGCTGCTGAAGCTTCTAAAAGAGCTGTAATTATTACCAAGAAATTGTGTCAGTGATAGCAGTTTAACCAAGACGCAATACACACATGCACAGCCACAAATCTGCCATACCTTGGGAAGGATTGTGTGGTATAATCTGATCTGTCTATACTTTGATATTTTCTATAATTTGTATTTTATCCTTTTTGCTTAAGGTTTCAAAGCCCACATACCCAATAACTAAGGGATAAGAAGAGACAGAAAAATAAATTATATTGTTTCTAGGGTATTAAATATAAGCCTGGCTATCACAGCTACATTCCACTAGCGAATTGTAATCAGGTACTTTGACTTAACACAGTTTTGTTTTATAATCAGAATGGTGCTGTATGTTGGGAAACCTATCTGTCTTAGGGGTTTCATACCTTGGTAAAAAATCTGAAAAACCATTGTATAATACTTTAAATCTATCCATTGTAATGTACCTCCAATAGTGAAAACCCACATAAAACTTTCCTCATAAATGTGGCCAGATGATTATACACATTATCACTAAAGGAAAAGAAAGAATCAAGGAATTAGAATGCAGCAGTTTCTGCAGGATAACTTTGGCTAAATCTTCTTTTAATGCATAGTTTTGCAATTTTCTTTCACTCAGCATGAAACTGATTAAAAGCTGCTCATAAGAAAAGGCTTTGCGCAAACAGATGTATTGTTTAATATATTTACATCTCTAAGTGGTTGAGAATGTGAACTGAAATACAGCAGGATATGAGTTGGTAAAAAAGAAACATTGTAAGGTAGTTTTTGAATAGATCATACAATTTTTTCTTGTTCCATTGCCCTTGACCAACTATGCAAAATCAGTTAAACGGAGCAGAGTGCATCATAAGTTAACTTACAGATGCAGTTATTTGGATGTATTCTGAAATCATAATTGAGCTAACAAAGAGTAAGTTCTTGTTAAGAGTGTATTTTAATAGGTAAGCAACCTTCTATTGATATTATTTCTTAACATGGACTAGTTCATCAAAAAAATGTGAACATCTTTTTTCCTAATCTATTGCAATCATATTTTTATGTCTCAGAATAAGTCAGGTTGAAACAATCTGACTTTGATTAAAACAATGCAAACCTTTGAAGCTAAGAGCTTTGTCATTAAATTGTATATTGCATGATTAAATCAACTCTTCATTAACTCTATCTAAAGAAATAATGTTATTAGCCTGGAACTACACCAGTTTTCTTTGTAAGAGTTATGACTACAGTTACTATTTAGAATTGTTACTAAGGAAGGTTAATAAGACAAAAGTAGAATTATTTTAACTTCATTATTAGAATCATCTTTATTATTTACATCACCTTTTAAATCAATGAGAAATGATTGAAAGAATGTGTGTGTGTGTATCTGTGTGTGTATCACTCAACTCTGAAAGATGCAGTCACATTTAAGAACCCATTTTCTAGGAGAGAATGAAGTTATTTGCTTCCCTTTCTTGGTCCATGTTCTTAGGAGCATTTTTGAAATTATCTAGTGTAAATCTTATATACTACCTGTAAAATATTGTATCTATACTGGGCTCCTAAAAATGAACTACTATAAGGATAAATCCATTGAAATCAGTACAAAGGAAATTGTTGGATTTGATTAACACTAGATCATGCTATATGTGTTTTGGTATGACGTGCTTGATTTAGTTTTGAGAGTAGGAGGAAGAGGAGGAGGAGGAGGAAGAAGAAGAAGAAGAAGAAGAAGAAGAAGAAGAAGAAGAAGAAGAAGAAGAAGAAGAAGAAGAAGAAGAAGAAGAAGAAAATAATTAACATTGCCATTATTCATTTTTTATTTTGTTCCCAAAAAAGTACTAGATAAAACAACAGAATATAAAATGAAATTGAAGGAAATTGAAAGAGCTGATAAGTGTGGCTTTTATAATTCTGTTTTTCACAATTTTATCCTGCAGTGTTGTTCCATTTCAATGGAACCTGAACATATGTGCTACAACAGAGTAAATAGAATGTATTAGACTTGTGAGCTTGAAGTTCTTCAACACTCCAAACGGTTCATCCTGCAACTCTAATCTTCACCAATTATGAAGCTAGCTTGCTACAATTGATGGAAGCACTTATCCCAATTTGGAAGTCAACATCCTGGGCATAGTGAGACTCTTTATATGAATATATGAGTTTCTCCAGTTAAATTTTGTTCTCAGATTCTCCACTGAGCCCTTTCCCCTTTAGCAATATCAAAAGTATTTCAATCCTTTTAGAATCTGCCTCTTTTGCATTTTATAATTTTGATCTTCTCCCATCATCTGTAAAAGGTTTTTAACAGAAAAACAGGAACAAATGTCTTTCAAAGCCATATTAGTTCAAACACATTTAAAGTTAAGGTTTGACCAGGTTATGCAAAGGATACGCTCCACAACCGATGTAGCATTCATATTTACCCTCACAATGATACAGTATATATTAAGAAATAGCATTTGCTGATAGATGGTAGGGGACTGTGTTTGCTGGCAAGAATTTTGAAGAATCCTCAATGACTATTCACAAGCCTTATGTCGGTATACACAGCCCAATAGCTCCTGAGGGGCTTCTTTCTTCTAGTGAGAGCAACTTAATTAACAAGGTATTGAAAGCTTAGTGTTATGTCCACACTGGGAATCCTGACTTATGATTTCCAAACAACGCAGGAATTGTAATTCAATTTAAGGGACACAACAAATTAAAAAGCCTGGCTCAGATGTAATACTAGCTTTTCAACTCCAGCTTCTATAGCTCAATTATTAAAACCAAACAAAATATCACAAAAGAACATGAAAAGAATGGGATGATCCAGAATTTTTCATCAGGAAAATGATACCTGAGGTATAGAATTGCCAAGAATGGCAGCCATCAACTCTGGAATGTTCTTTCCAGTGAATGCTACTTGGTGCCAACTTTACTGTGTTTCTAGTTGTCAAGAAATAGGTTCTTTATTCTCAAAGCCTTTTAATATAGCTTTAATATGGTATGCATATATATATTGATGCATATATATATTGATCTCTGGAGGGCTCGGGACAGGGGATGTTCCTCTGTCCTGGTCCTTTTAGATCTCTCAGCGGCTTTTGATACCATCGACCATGGTATCTTGCTGCGGCGGTTGGAGGGATTGGGGGTGGGGGGCACCGTTTATCGGTGGTTCTCCTCCTATCTCTCAGACCGTTCACAGACAGTGTTGGCAGGGGGGCAGAGATCGACCTCGAGGTGCCTCACTTGTGGGGTGCCACAGGGGTCAGTTCTCTCGCCTCTCCTGTTCAACATCTATATGAAGCCGCTGGGTGAGGTTATCCGTGGTTTTGGGTTGGAGTACCATCTGTACGCTGATGATACTCAGCTGTACATCTCCACCCCGAGCCACCCCAATGAAGCCGTCGAGGTGATGGCCCGGTGTCTTGAAGCCGTGCGGGTCTGGATGGGCAGGAACAGGCTCCAGCTCAACCCCTCCAAGACAGAGTGGCTGTGGGTGCCGGCGTCCCAGTACAGTCAGCTTACGCCATCGCTGACTGTTGGGGATGAATTATTGGCACCCAGGGGGAAGGTGCGCAACTTGGGCATTCTCCTGGACGATCGGCTGTCCTTAGAGGAACATCTGACGGCCGTCGCCAGGGGAGCATTTTATCAGATTCCCCTGATTCGCCAGTTGCGCCCCTTCCTAGACCGGGACTCCTTACGCACAGTCACTCACACCCTCGTCACTTCCCATCTGGACTTTTGCAATGCTCTCTACATGGGGCTCCCCTTGAAGAGCACCAGGACGCTCCAGCTAGTCCAGAATGCGGCTGCGCGGGTGATAGAGGGAGCACCGTGTTGCTCCCATATAACACCTATCCTGCGCAGCCTGCACTGGCTGCCGGTAGCCTTCCGGGTGCAATTCAAGGTGCTGGTCATCACCTTTAAAGCGCTCCATGGCTTAGGACCGGGCTATTTACGAGACTGCCTTCTGCCACTGATAGCCTCCCAGCGACCTGTGTGCTCCCACAGGGTGAGCCTTCTCAGGGTGCCATCGACCAAACAATGTCAGTTGATGGCATTGGGGAGGGGGAGAGCCTTCTCTGTGGCAGCACCGGCCCTTTGGAATGAGCTGCCTTCGGGGTTGCGCCAACTCCCCGACCTCTGGACCTTCAAACGTGAACTTAAGACCTTATTATTCCATCATGCGGGACTGGCCTAAGTGAAATTTTAAATCGAAATTTTAAATGGGTTTTATGTCGGTCTATGACCGTTTTAGTTGATTTGGCCTATTAAATATTTCATTTTAATTCTGTTTTAAATTTGTTGTTTGTATTCTGTGTTTTAATATGGCTGTAAACCGCCCTGAGTCCTTCGGGAGAAGGGCGGTATAGAAATTAAATTTTATATATATATGTGTGTGTGTGTGTGTGTGTGTGTGTGTGTGTGTGTGTGTGTAGTTAATAAACAGAAAAAAGAAAAGAATGAATATTGCATACATTTACATAAGCATGCACATGCAGGTATAAGAATCAACTCCATCTTGGCCTTTAAAAATTTAATATCATTTAGGATTGTAACGTTTGATAATAATTTCAAATAATTTAGAGGATTCTCAAACTGAAGGTGCCAAAGCAATATTTTAATAGATGTTAAAGTTGTAAATAATACCGATGTAACTATTATGGTTTAAAAAAAAACAAATCCTTTTTTGTCCTTTAACATAGAATGCAACATAAAATGCATTCAGTAACTGACCTATAGTAAAAATCAAACCTTTTAAATCTCTGCCTTGTGTATGTTTCATTATAATATAACATATTACTGATTCATTATATTGGGAAAGCTCAGTTTTAAAGATCAGCATAATTTTTTTAAATAGCCAATTAAAGAAATAATTGAAAATGGTATTTCACCACCACTACTATTCCCTTCACTTATGGGCCAACATGACTATGATTACTTTCCAGTTTAGTGTCACAACTTTGAAACTAGTAGCTTTGGGATGTTCAAGGTAACTTCCAAGAATTGGTAAGTGATTGGTTATAAATCAAAGATTACCTATTTGCAAGATTATATAGAGTACTACATGTCATAGAATGAAATACAGGTTACGTCCACTGATAATTTAAGATTACACCTGTTAAAATTCATTTGTGCAAATTTATTTAAATGGAAAAAAATTATCAGTTGCAGTATAGATTTGTTTTCGATCAGTATATTTTGGCCTGTTATTTTAATATGGCTTGAACATGTAGCATATAAGTATATAAATTGCATATAAATTGACTATATGCTCAAATTTTATCCTAGCATATCGACATTCATGTATCTGAATAAGAAAGTTCAGTATGAGAGATGTCAAACTTTCACAAACACGTACTGCAAAAAAGATGTATTCAGAATGATGAAGACAATAGAAAACCCAAGAAGCCTTCAAACAATCATGTCCATCATCCTTTATCACAAAAAGTTCTTTTTGAGTTAAGATGACGCATTACAACATACCTGTCATGCATTACTCAGATTACTGTCAGAAGAGCTCTCATTGGCATAATTTATATCATTCATTTTTTTAGATTTGTTATGCAGAGTTTCAAGTGAAAGAATTTTCCAAGTTCAGCTGAATGCAAAATCTTTCTTTTATAGAGCAACTTAAATTGTTTCTGATGCAAGAGCTATATCAGATTCCTTTGCCTGTCTGATGAAATCCAGTCTTAACATAAAGATAATGGCCAATGGAAGTTAAGTTGAGACTGGTAAAGATTTTGCTCTCCTCTACAGCCAGTTTAGAAGAACAAGAAGAAAGTAATGTAATTATATTTTAGGGCAGGTTGCTTAATTCTTTTTGCAGTCATGGCAGTTGGGCCGTGATTGTTTAGAAAAGAGAAACAAATTCCTTCTATGTCTTTTTCTCACCTATCATTACTAAAATTAAAGGTCAGTCAGATTTTTATTGATTTTATTTATTGTTAATGGGCAGCTTTGTGGGATAGAGCATTCATACCTACTGTGATTTTATTTAAAAAAAAAAAGAATCCAAGCAAATAAATATTTTAACAACCCTCTCACAGTCTTTTTCTTTCCTTTTTTAGGAAAAAAATTAAACCAAATCATTAGTAATAAACTATGACTTCATTAGAATGTCCCACCTAACAGGAATACAGAAGAATGTGTCAATAATTGGCAAAGGTTTGTCTTTCATTAATTAACACCTTTGTATGAATACAAACTTGTTATCCTCACATTTTATAGGTGAAATATTACCATAAAATGGAAGCATAAGTATTTTTTTTAAAAAAAAGTTGTTTTCAACCATTTGCAGGACTGACATTTTTTTATTAAAATGTATAATTTTAAAAGAATACATTTCCTGTTGCATCATTTACTTATTGGTCCAAAGTTTGATTGGGATGGCTTAAAGAATACCATATTCATAGAGAGAAATTAGGAATGCCTTATTTTTAGAATAGTGCATAGGCAGCAATATTTCAACTATTAAAATACTTATATGTCATTAATAGGAGTGTTGAAACCCATGGAATACTGCTGTTCGGCAGTCTCTTCACAAGGTACTGCCATCTGAAGTATTTGTGGGTGATCTCCTGTCCTATCTTTATCCAGAGAGTTTCCAAGGATCTGGTATATTCACCAGTTCCTTGATTTTTGCTGCAATCACAGCTTACATCTTCAATTCACCAACTTTCCCTGGAAGTCAATCTATCTATTTTTAATCTATGTTCTTATCAATTTAAATAAAAACAGTTTAATAAAAAAACCAAAATCTATGAGATATTAAAGCCATATCAGTCTCATCATGAATGAAAACAATTCCTTTCACCAATGAAATAGAAACAGCATAAATATTCCAGAAAATATCCTACATTTAATAAACACAGTACTAAAAAAAAAATCAGTGACTTGGAATGTCACCTACATAATTTTACTTTTGCATCAGATGCAGACACTTAAATTATTTGCATATTCAGGGAGAGATTTAATAAAGATTTTACTATATAAATAATATAATAAATAGATTTATCATAATTTTCATTAAATTATTTTGAATATTATGTGAATATTATGAAATTATCACTTGAAATTCATCATGCTGTTATACTTACTTACAAAATGCCTCTAAATTTCATTTGTCAAGAACTGTTACTCAACTGATTACTTTTACAACTTAGAAATTTTCATTGTATCTGATTGTTTAAGATTTAAACCTGCAATTTACGGCTCTTACTTGCTTTTTGTTAATCCTGAACATAAGCAGGACAGGATTGTCCTTTCCCTCTTTTTAAAAAATAAATACAACATTTGTTCTCCTTTATCTTTTCAGCACTTCAGTTATTCTGAAGAATTACTCAAAGACAATACCTGAAGACTTGGCTAGAGCATCAAGTACAGTATGTGTTCCAATATCTAAGGGGTTGCCATAAAGTAGAGGGAGTCAACCTGTTCTCCAAAGCACCTGAAGGCAGAACAATATGCAATGGATGACAACAAGGTTGGTTGTCAAGGAGACAACCAACCTTGAACTAAGGAGAAATTTTCTGACAGTGAGAACAATTAATCAATGGAACAACTTGCCTCCAGAAGTTTGAGTGCTCCAACACTGAAAGTTTTTAAGAAGAGATTGGATAACGATTTGTTTGAAATGGTATAGGATTTCCTGGGTGAGCAGGGGGTTGTACTAAAGTACCTCCAAGGTCCCTTCCAACTCTGTTATTCTATTATATTCTGTTTTGTCTTTCAAAGATGAGTATGTTCTAACAGTAGCTTCCAAGGTGTAGTTCATCTAAATTCATCTGGAGATTTAAACTTCCTCAAATAAACAGGAATTCTCTCACCAGTTTTTATTTACTTCAAGTTTCAGTCCCACTCCTTCATTCTTATAATCACACTTCACTCTAGTTTTCCTGGGGAACTGAGACCGAACAGAACTTGAGTAGCTTTTCCTTTCTTGGATACCTATTAGCATTTTGCCACATTCATTGAACAGATGGCACATTGATTCATTTTTCTTTCTTTTAGTTTGAACATATGTGAAAAAGCCTTTTCTGTTATTCTTAACTTCCTTTGCCAACCTTAGCTTATTCTGATCTTTTAAATTTCCCAACATTCTTGAGTAATTCTGGACAACCTTTCTGTAGTCCTATTCATGATTTGTCCTCTTTGCTAGTCCAGTTCAGAGTGATTTTCAATACTTTGTTAGATTCTTGCTATGTCAGTTTAGTTCTTTTGTTCAGGTATATCTGTACAGATTTGTACTTGGAAGATTTTAATGTATTTAGTGAAGCATTGAAAGGGAGATTTGGGAAAGAATAGTTACAGATGCAGTGAAATAAATATGTACCATTACATCTTAATTTAGCAAATGCAAGATGCTATTTTATCCTAGGCATAATTATTTAAATTCCTTCGAGATTAAAGAGTGACAATTATAAAAGAGCTAATAGCTAGATAACGTACTGTTCATCATTATTTCAATTTATTAATCCTACAATTGTCTGGTACTGACATATACTTAAGCCATACACCATGTAGATATTACAAACACCTTTTATTATATATGGTTAAAAATAAGATCAAAAAGATTATGTTTCAAAGATTTTTTTAAAAAACTCTGATTTAGAACATAGAATATAAAATAATAGAGTTGGAAGGGAGCTCAGATCCCCTTGAGCAGGAGACCCTACACCATTTTAGACAAATGGTTGTCCAGTTTCTTTTTGAAACTGAACCAAAATTTGGAGCGAAAGATAAAAAAATAGAATGAGAAAGATGTTTGCATTAGCATGGTAACTACAGAAAGTAGCTGGTTGTTGTTGTTGTTGTTAGTTGTTAGTTGCAAAGTCGTGTCTGACCCATCGCGACCCCATGGACAACGTTCCTCCGGGCCTTCCTGTCTTCTGCCACCTCATTCCCTGTCATCCCATTCTTCTTTTGCCCTCAATCTTTCCCAGCATTAGACTCTTTTCCAGTCAGTCTTTCCTTCTTATTAGGTGGCCAAAGTATTTGAAAGTAACTAATAAACCTGTTCAGATTGATAATTAATACTAAACATGTTGCCTTTTAAAGAAAATGACTTCAGACTAAATCATAAAACAGTTTCCTGCAATGTAATTCTTTTCAGTAATATTGGACCTCAATTCTCAGTTCTAGAACACATATAGTTCTACAAAACTGTAGAGTGCTGAAATGATGTATGTTGTCATTAAGTCATCAATTGCAAATGTATAAATAGTAAACCCTATAACTGCGTAGTTTTATGCTACTTGAAAATTCTTAAAGGGAAATTGAAATGTATTACCTGCATTCATTAAGTAAACAAGTACATATAGATGATCATTGTGTTGGAGTAAAAGTTTTCTTTATTTACTCCTAATAAGCCATTTTAAAGAGTATGAATAAGACAATGCAAGTTCATTCAAATGGTAACCTTAACGAAGCTACTTTTTAACAAACTTTGTGCTACCCTTATCATAGGTTCTCTTGTTGTCAGACGTAGGGTGGTAAATTGAAACTTTGTGAATGTTTTGGATTAAATCTTTAGCGGGAGCATTATAAATTCCATAATGATTTTATAGGAAAAACAAAAGGATAAAACAAGGTAGCAGCAGCAGCATCCACAGGGAAATTCAAAAAAGTCAATATGGCAGCTACCCATATATAATCAAAATCTCACTCTGCATGGTTGCAACCACTCAGCAAGGAAGTCCCTGATCGGTAGGGTAGATTAGCCCTCAACTCTGAAAAGTCTGACTTTCTACAAATCTCAATAAAGTCCACAATTCTGTTGAAAACAACAAGGCAAAATCCATTAATAAGTGAAAACACTTTAAACTCTAAACAGAAGCATTTCATTCCCAGACCTCAAGAGTCTTACTCCTTCAGCATAGTGCTAAACCATGTGCTATAAAATGCAGAAATGTATCGTCATGATTTTTGTTTTTTGAAAGATAAAACAAGTACAACAGCAGAACACACATTCTAATTTTCCTCACCCAAAAGATTAAAACACAGGGAGGAAGGAATCAGCCTCCTCTTTGAGGACAAAATCATATTGTCACACTTCCTATAGACTTCAGCAGTTCCAAAATGTTTTTCTTCAAGCCTTGGATTAACCTTACTGGCTACAATAAGTAGCGCAGTGATTAGAGTGCAGTACTGCAGGCTACTTCTGCCAGCTGACTGCAATTTGACAGTTCAAATCTCACCAGGCTGAAGGTTGTCTCAGCCTTCCATCCTTCCGAGGTGGGTAAAATGAGGACCCTGATTGTTGGGGGCAATATGCTAACTCTGTAAAATTGCTTAGAGAGGGCTGTAAAGCTCTATGAAGCGGTATATAAGTCTAACTGCTATTGCTATTGCTACAACTGTGCAATTGTAGAAAGTTGTGGCAGGTTAAAATTGAACCATAAAATAGCCAATTGTTTATTTTATATAGCCTTACACAAAGCCCAGCAAATTTTCAGAACTTTAAGATTCCGAAGTGTGCTAGTGACGTCTACAGGTTCATGAGAAATATATTGAAAAAAATAAATGACTTCACAACTTAGTTCAGCTGTGGTCTGATTTCAGTGAAGGAATAAAGGAATGGAGCCCTAGTTCTGTTAACACAAAATAGGTAGAAATGTAATGGTATGGGCTCAGAATTATAATACAATTAAAACCTTTTCTGTTTTAATTGTATTTTAAATTTGTGTGATATTAATGGACTACACAAATTTAATAAATGAAATTTGAATTTAAAAAAATCCTGTCATGCAATTTTCTCTGCCAGATTCAATGTTACTAGTCTTAGGGAGCTATTTTAGGAAACTTCCTTTATCATTCCTTTGGTGTTTAATTTTTGTTTCTATATTTTTCTTCCTTTTGTTTCATCAAGCCTTATAGCAAAGGCAAAGGTTCCCCCGCATATGTATGCTAGTCAGTGGTGGGATTCAAGTAATTTAACAACCGGTTCTCTACCCTAATGATTTCTTCCAACAACCAGTTTGCCAAACTGCTCACAAAGTTAACAACCGGTTCTCCCGAAGTGGTGCGAACTGGCTGAATCCCATCACTGATACTAGTCATTCTCCGTCTCTAAGTTGAAGAGCCAGTGCTGTCCAGAGACATCTCCATGGTCATGCGGCCGGCATGACTAAATGCCAAAGGCGCACAGAGTGCTGTTACCTTCCCACCAAAGTGGTCCCTATTTTTCTACTTGCATTTTTTTATGTGTTTTGAACTGTTAGATTGGCAGAAGCTGGGTAAGTAGCAGGAGCTCAGTCCATTACGCTGCACTAGGGGTTTGAACCGCTGAACTGCTGACCTTCTGATCAATAACCTCAGTGTCTTAGCCACCGAGCCACCACATCCCTATCATGCCTTCCTTCTAAAAGGATTGAACAATATAAATATGGAAGTTGCATTTAACTTTCCACTCACCTTTCTTTTGGTGGGTGTCATGTTCAGTGCTTAAAGACACTGAACTTGTCACCTGGAAAACTGACAGCCTGAATTTGAGAACCCAGTGCTACGTGACAGGATGAGCTCCCATTACTTGCTCCAGCTTCTGCCTATGTAGCAGTTGGAAAGCATGTAAATGTAAGTAGATAAATAGGTACCATTTCGGTGGGAAAGTAACAGCATTCTGTGCACCTTGGCATATAGTCATGCTGGTCACAGTAGCATGGAAATGTCTTTGGACAGTGCTGGCTCCCTCAGCAAAGAAACAGAGATGAGAACCCACCCACCCCTTAGAATCAATCAAGACTGGAGTGGGAAAGTTTTTCCTCCTTTCTTTCAGCAAAACAAAAGAAAACCCTAGGTCAAGTTTTCTTTATACAGAAAAAACAAATATTTTGAACATGGTTTTTTTAATGCAGAACATTCACTAGATAATTGATACATTCATCTCTGCTCTACTTGCTAAATCATTGAAAGATCTTACAATCAATTTTTCAAGGAATTTAGATGCTATAGAGAAAATATTTTGAGAAAATTATGTTTTTCATGCAAGTTTAGACTTGCATAATATAGATTCAAACCAAGGGTCAATTCAATAGTCCATAACCAATGTCTTGGCTAGAGATTAAATTTTGAAAAGAGGTGTAATATGATAATTCTTAAATATCAGGAAATCCAAAAAGAAAGAATTCTTAGAGACTCATTAGCCTAATGGTAGAACTTCTTAGGTTTAACAAAGAAGGCATCAACAAAGACTGTGGATGGGGAAAATATTAAATTGTAAAATATAATTTATTTTAATAATAAATAGGAACATACTGCCTATTGTCTTGAAAATGAAATTTGTCCCAATGCACGGATGAGTCAGCCCAGAGATAAAAATCAAATACAATGGTATTACTTTTGAAACAAGCTGTGTAAGAATACATCTTCTGACTTGAAATTTACTTCCTATAAATGCATGTGGGCATCTTGGGACCATTTTAAAAAGGCCATTGTCCTCAATTTGTCATTATGGTGCTAATACAAAAAGCAAAAGTTTTAACTAGTATAAATGTAATAAATAAATAAAATAAACTCTCCCAACAACATTGTTTTCAAATGGTAACTATTAAGGAAGAAGGTTCCTTTACCCTAGAGCAGCAAGTTGAAAAACAAAACTTAATGATGTTACCTTTATTTTAATTTATATATGACTCTCATACCTGTATCCTGAAACCTTTCTAAGAAGGTTCTCATCCTCCACAATATCTGGTTTATTCATACTGATTTGTGAAATTCATTTTTCTAGACTTTGTCTTCCTCATAGTATTTCCAGATCAGAGTGTAAAAACATGTCTCCACATATTGCTTAGACAAGATGTAAATCCAGTGCTAAAGTTTTTAATGTCAGCCATACAGGAATATTCTATCCTAACTATAAAATATAGGACACAATGAAATTAGATGAAAAAAAATCAAACACACGAATCTGTTTTGATGGAATGAACAATTTATTTTACTTTTTCTCTCTTGCTCTCTCCTTTTTTGAAAAAATACAATAGCACTAAGACTTATATACTGCTTCATAGTGCTTTTACAGCCCTCTCTAAGCGGTTTACAGAGTCAGCATATTGCCCCCAACAATCTCCGGCCCTCTGGAATGAGCTGTCTTCGGGGCTTCGTCAACTCCCCGACCTCCGGACCTTTTGCCGCGAGCTGAAGACGTTTTTGTTTCATCGCACAGGGCTAGCTTAAATGTAGTTTTAAATGAGGTTTTTATTCTTATTTTAGTTTTTATGCCATATGTTGAATAAGTTTTTTATACTGTTCTTATTCTGTATTATATGCATTTTACTGGCTGTGAACCGCCCTGAGTCCTTCGGGAGAAGGGTGGTATACAAATCAAATCAAATAAATAAATAAATAAATAAATAAATAAATAAATAAATAAATAAATAAATAAATAAATAAATAAATAAATAAATAAATAAATAAATAAATAAATAAATAAATAAATAAATAAATAAATAAATCTGGGTATTCATTTTACTGACCTCAAAAGAATGTAAGGCTGGGTCAACCTTGAGCCAGTGAGCTTTGAACTGCCAAACTGCAGCTAGAAGTCAGCTGAAGTAGCTGCAGTGCTGCACTCTAACCTCTGTGCAACCTCAGCTCACAATGACAATGTCACAAAAACCTTGGGGAATTTCATTACATGAAACCATAACAAAGCTGCCCTGTGAAGTTCTCAAGAAGGTTTTAAAAAATAGCTGGGCAAATGCCTTGAGTTACTAAAATTTTAATTTACTCTGAGTTAATTACTAGTTAATTATACCTGAATTGATCTCAAAATTTTCACTTCCAATCTGGTATATTCAGGCAGATTTAAAAATGGTTCACTGGTGAAAAAGCAAACATTTTTCAAAAAGATATTGTTTTGGAAAACTCCTTATCCTTAAATTAAAATGAGCCATTTTTGAAGCTAGGGTCACTTTTGGACTGAAAAAATGTCTGTTATTTTTGGCTGATACTGTTCATATTCTAGAAACATCAGGAGAATAACTTTTTTTTTACTTTATAAACTTTTAATACCACAAGTGTTACAATTTTGCTGCACAACAGCATGATATGAAAGTGGATGAAAAGGAACTTTTGATTTGTTGTATTGATCAACATATTTTTACTACTTAATATTTTTGTACATTTTACAAAAGGGACATTATAATAGCAAGTCTCCAATTTTAATGGCGGCTGATATAAATTTTAGAAAATGAGGAATGGGTATTTTCCTTCTATGTAACAAATGCTAAAAGCAGCACTACCATGTTAGAATATGTAATTTCACAACTGCATAATAAAATTTCAAGATGATTGAAATCCAAAATTCAGATTCACTGTGAGACATTGGCAAGCCACTCTGAAGCCTTGGCAATACTGGCCAGTATCTCAGTTTCTTACCAACAGATTTATGTGAACTTGTCCCTACAATATTTTGTCTGTAAAGGCACTAGGTCAATCATGCTGACATATTCTGCCATGTTCCTGATCACCTGATCACCAGGTCATGAAGAATCTTCTTTCACCATAGTCGACATAAGACTACCGTTTCTCGACATCTTCATTCTAATGCACTCCAGCTTCAGTCTTTTTTTAAAGACATTGACCATATGATCATGATCAAATAGCAAACAACTTACAATTTTCAGAGCTGCCAAATAGCGAATCAACCTTTATAATTAAAGGTGACAAGCTGACAAGAAAAATAAATGTAAAATTGTATATGTATATGAATGTTTATGTCAGATTACCGTCTGTGCAGTTGTTTTCTTTTTGTCAATAGCCAAAGGCTCATTTCTCAGTACCAGGAGCACGTTTTTCTATCAAGGCCTTGAGACAGTTCCCCTTCGCCCTAGTGAATCTGCTGATTAATTTTGGATGCTCTTCTTAATTAACACCCCAAAGGAAGTCTAGATTTTCTACCCTATATTCCATGTAAACCAAATGAATCTGAAGAATGATGACCCAAGGAGACAGGCCGACTCCATTCAAACGGCATTAGAACACTGAAGTCAAGTCAAGGACTTGTCAGGCAGTGCCTAGGGAAAATGTAGGCCTTTAATCAGGGCAGAAGTGAGATTCATATTAGTCCAATTGTGTTTATTGCTGATAAAGAGGGTTGGGACGAATGCCACCTGACAGTTGCAACATGGTGTCCCTGTACAGTAATGGGTGCCATTGGCTTTGATTAATAATTGGACCCATTTTTGCCCCCAAGGTATATATGTTGTATATATGTACAAGAAAATACACTGGCACAATTTATTAAAAAATTAGGATAAAACAATAAACTGCATATGGTCTTACAAAAATAACTGTAGATGCAGAAGCATAGAACAGACAGTTTTAATATCGATGCCAGTTTTTACAGAAAAATATATAGATAGAAGCCCGACCTATACTTGTCCTTGATGAAAAATAAACCAACAGACTTTTAATATAATTTCTTCATCTCTGCAGAAAGCAAGAAATCACTATATGACTCAACCAACTGTTGCTTCATTAGAACAATTGGCAAAATTCTTATTAATTCATAGCACTAGAATGTATACAGATTAGGACTTTATATTATTTATTTGCATACCTGTGTTTCACATTTATTTTCTTTGCAACATTTATACAAAATTATACACCTTAATTATCAAGTCAGACTATCCATACTCATCTAAGTCAGTATTGTCTAAAATGATTGACAACAATTGTCCAGTGATTCAGTTTGGAAGATTTTCTAACTCTATCTGGAATCTGAATTCAGAAACATGTACATGTATTTTTCCATTTCATCTTTAAATGACATAATTGTTAGGATATAGAGCTATATCTTTTAGCAAGTTATTATGTATATGAAAAATGTATTTGCTATGGAATCATTTATAGTGATTGTTAATAATACTTTTTAAATATGGTTTCTGGGTATTTATCATCACCATTTCTGTCTTTGCTTTAAATACCATTTCAAAAAGCAACAAGTGGGATTGAATCATAAAGACAAACATACAGAATCTCTCTCTCTTTCTCAATGGCTTTTAAATGCTTATCATCAATAAAACATAGCATAGCACAGAACGTAAGAGTTCAAGAGTCCCAGAAATGATTTTCAGATTGCATGCACACTGGACAGAAGGGTCCAAGTCTTAAATCAATACAGAGTGAAAATAATATTGTTATAAAGTATGAAAACTTAAAAGTTCAGACTAGGGTCAGACTGGTGAAAATCTATATGGCCACTAAAAGTCAACGCCAACTTTGATAGCACATAATAATCATAATCCAAGCAAGTGTGGTAACATATAGTAAGGTTTGCAAAAACCAAGAAGGGCGTTCTCCATGGTGGCTCCTTCCCTGTAGAACATCATCCCAGCAAAGGTAAGATTGTCCCCACTTTGACACTCTTTCTCAAGGGCCTGAAGACATGGTTCTGCCAACAGGCCTGTGGACCCCGGAATGATATGGAGCCCATCAAGTGGCACATTTGATTGTTCTTGCCCGGGAGATAGGGGAAGGATTTTGCTTTTTTTTTTTAATCTTTGAGATTTTATCCTTATAAACCTCCTGGAGTCACCAAGAGTGAGTTGGGTGGCCATATAAATTTTCATTCATTCATTTATATAAGTAAGTAAGTAAGTAAGTAAGTAAGTAAGTAAGTAAGTAAGTAAGTAAGTAAGTAAGTAAGTAAATTGCATTTTGAGCTAAAATTCTAAGTAGCCATAGACAATAGTTTGGGCATTGTAAAGGCAAGGGAGATTGGCTCAGAATTATACAATTGCATCCCTCAATGTAGAGAACTATATGAAGATTCTCTTCATGATATAGAGCCTAAACATTCACCAGATAGAGCTTCCATGCATGGAGGATGTGTGTGACAGGAATACAACAGAGGAGGATACAGCTATTCTTGCTTTCTTGTGTTTCAAGCAAGAAGTTTCATAAACCAGATAATTAAATGTTTGCACCTGAAAGACTAAATGAATTGTAAATTATTTAAATCTCAGCTCTTATCACAACCCCTCTGCTGGTTTACTTATACCTGTTTAAGAGGCTCCTGGGTGATTGTAGTCTTGGCCATCCTGTGTTTTCTCTCTTTTGTACTTGAGGGAAAAGTATTTAACTAAGTAGATGGCCTGAAGAACATATTTTCATAACCTAAGTTTGGCAGACAAGCAAAGAAACTCACATCTGCAACCATAAATAGGAGGCAGTTCACTACTTTATTTACTTCTGTCATTATAAAAAGATTATTAACATCATAACAAATGACTATTTAAAATATATCGTATTTTCTGGAAAACAAAGGGACTTGCTGGGGGTAAGAATTAATGAAGATATCCTATAAATTTTATCATTCACATTATTTGATATCCCAATGAAAAAGCAATCAATTTTCATTTTTGTCATTGAATATTGTATGTTTATGTCTATTGGTATTCTCAAATACCAACCTGAGGCAATGATCTTAGCTCTTAGCTGAACTTAAACAATACTTTTTAACTTATTCATTTGAAATTTTCACTGCAATCTTTCATGCAAGAGCTTTGTACTTGTAAAAGCCTGAAATTGGAATTGGATAAGGTACAAAAGATGGAAGTTGATATGTGTATTTCTTAAGCTTTTGAAATGAATGCTATTACTACTACTCCCCTTCTGGAGGACAATACCCAGATTGCTTCAGCTGTCCAATACTGCCCTGAATCAATTACTTCAAATTATTCCCTTGCCAACTGCAATCAATTATCAGAACTTCCCTTACTTAAAGGTTCAACACAAAAATCTAGAGGAGAGAGGCTGAACTGGCTTCCAAATCAACTAGGATCCTAATAATGGAGAGTCTTGGCAAGCATAGATACTGTTGAACCTCACCTGTGCATACCAAGATTTCTCTGCTGTGAAACTTACCCAGCATATGAGTAACTGTAGCAACTTTAATGTTATTAAAATGACACTGGTGGGATGGCTGAAAGATTATCCGGAATATTCATGTGTTGAGCCTTCTAAATAATGAACTCTGTCACAAAATAAAATGAAATGAACAGGAGTTTTTTTTTTATTCCTAATCTAAACTCAACTGAAATGAACTGAAAAAAATAAAAAGAAAACTAAAATAAAAGATACCAATCAATTAAAATCAATCTTTCTTTCTTTCTTTCTTTCTTTCTTTCTTTCTTTCTTTCTTTCTTTCTTTCCTTCCTTCCTTCCTTCCTTCCTTCCTTCTTTTCTTCTTTCTTTCTTTCTTTTTTCTCTTTCTCTTTCTCTTTCGTTCTTTCCTTTCTTTCCTCTCCAAAAACTTTGGAGGGAGTAGATGAGAAATTGATAGGTGTGCCACCTCATCCCAGAAAAGACTTTAATTGGAGCTATATAATCACAATGCTTTGCAGATTTGGTTTGTTTTATGTCTACACTAGCTTGTTCATTATGCAAGTCACAAAATTTCTATTTGTTGCCATTTTATTCCACCACAAGCCTAATTTATGCATCATCTTAGTATATGATATTCTTTCTCTTTTTGATTGTATTTACTTTTTTATAGCCTGTCTTTTCTGTACAATCTGATCTTTGGTTGAAATAAATTACAACTATCAATTCCACCTTCAGCTCACCTGAGCAGAAAAACAGGAAGAGCTTTGGTGACAAAAACTATTATTTGAATATTGAAGTCATTCTGATGGCCTATTCAATTCCTTCCACACAGTCTTTATTTCCAAATTTATTCTTTGTTTCAGAAAAGTCCAATCTTTTATTTCACATCTTGGGTTTAACTTTTAATTATTGCTCTTTCTTGCTATGACTTGTCTTGGACTTTATGATTTTTCAGTTGTTGTTTATTATGATCTATGACCTATTACTTGCTAGGCTCACTGTACACTGCAATTTTATATACTAGAGACAAATTCTTTGTCTCCAATCACACTTGGCCAATAAAGAATTCTATTCTCTTTGGTTCTGTCCTGTCCTGTCCTTTCCGGTCATGTCTTTTCCTGTCCTGTCCTGTCCTATCCTATCCTATCCTATCTTCTTTTGCCTTGTTAAAATTTCTCTACAAAAACAGATTATCTTTCAGCATATAATCCCCAAACACCCTGGCTCCTTTTTAAGATCACATGTATAAGAATAATAATGAGGCATCCCATTCAATTTTTAAAAAATAACATAGCCCTAAATATTTATGGTAGAAAATGACTGTCTTTTATCAGCAGTTTCATGTGTTTTTTTAATTATTTTTGCAAGCTGTGAGTGGGCTTCATTTGTACACAACCATTAACAAATATTTTTTAAACTGTTACAAAGGAAAATAAAGGCTGTTTGGGGGGGGGAGAATATTTTTTCACTATAATCTCTATACTCTGGATGGATATCTTAAAATAATTTGTTGCAGATGTTACTGGATATCAAGATGCTAAGAATCCCTACTGGTTAAAATCCCTTTACCTCAGTAGAGTGTACTTTAACATGTTACTAATTATATTGATTTGAAATAAGTCCATCATGGTGGAAGGCTTCCAATTCTTTCCCACAAATTAATATACTGTATTTCCAAGCAGACAGGAACAGTACTTGGCAGCAGTGAGACCAGATTTGCCCAAATTATGAACCTGCTCCTAGAGAGAGCCAATCTCTTCTCTTTGGAAGGAAAACTCTTCTTGGAGACAAGATAGTTGACGATAGCGTCTCTAAATCTTTGGAAGTGCAGCTCCAGCAGTGAAAGAGATCTTGCTAGACAGGGAGATTCCCAGAGTTATAGAAGCTAGCCTTTTTTTTTTGCCAAGCCAATTATCACAGACTCCTACCAAATAAGAGATTCTTTTCTTCATAATCGCAAACCATAAAAGCAACCCTTTCACCAAACAAATAAGCACCACAAATTGCATTTGCCTGAAATTTCGTAGGTTATTTTCTACATTGAAAGAAGACCGTGTTTATATATTTCATCCTACTCTGCTGAATTTATTTTAAGTAGATGGTTAATGTAGCCTTTAAAGATGGTTAGCATAAAAAAAAATCTTCACCAGTTTCTTTTAATTAATTAATTTATTTATTTATTTATTTTGTCACAACAATATATATAAGTATCATACAAAAAAAGATTATATAGTGTATAAACATATATATGAGTAAATATTAGGAGGAATAAGCATATATATATATAAGACGAAGAAAAAGAAAAACAATAGGACAGGAACGGTAGGCACATTTGTGCTCTTATGCATGCCCCTTATGGTCCTCTTAGGAATGGGGTGAGGTCAATAGTAGAAAGTTTTTGGTTAAAGCTTTTGGGATTATGGGAAGAGACCACAGAGTCAGGTAAAGTATTCCAAGCACTGATGATTCTGTTACAGAAGTCATATTTTCTGCAATCTAGATTAAAGCGGTTAACATTAAGTTTAAATCTATTGGTTGCTCTTGTATTATTGCAATTAAAGCTGAAGTAGTCTTTAACAGGAAGGACATTACAATAGATGATTCTATGAGTTAAACTTAGGTCTTGTCGAAGGCGACGGAGTTCCAAGTTTTCTAAGCCTAGGATTTCAAGTCTGGTGGGATAATGTATTTTGTTGTTTTCAGAGGAATGAAGAACTCTTCTTGTAAAATATTTCTGGGCACGTTCAATTGTATTGATGTCAGAAATGTGGTGAGGGTTCCAGACAGGTGAGCTGTATTCTAGAATTGGTCTAGCAAATGTTTTATATGCTCTGGTTAGTAGTGTAGTGTTTTTGGAAAAGAAGCTACGCAAGATTAGGTTTACAACTCTTAGAGCCTTTTTTGCTATGTAGTTGCAGTGGGCTTTGGCACTTAGATCATTTGATATGAAAACTCCAAGGTCTTTAACTCCAAGGTCTTCATCATGTTCCATCTATTTAGCAATATCTATTGTGAAAAAAACTAATTCCAATAAATACTTACAAGAAGTTGTGGTTTTCACTGAATAACTATCAGATTTATGAAGGTTAGAGGTTCCAGATCAGATTGGATCCCAAATGAATTGAGTAACATTTGCAGTGGTCCAACATAATCAGGATTACTTTCAGAATTATCAAACTGGAGTTCAGACAAGGGTCTCAGATTTCTGTACCTGGTGTTCCACTAGGAAAGATATTTCTTTGACTCTTGCTTAGGTTTCTTTGAGATTATTCAGTGGTGCTTTTAGCTTTTTTTCTATTACTTTTCTAACTTTGTATTTTATGAGCTACTTTAAGACACCTAAAGTAAGGGAAGATTTCTCAAATAAATAAAATAGTTCACTATAAATTGCTGGATAAATCTGTAGCTTTCAGCTGCTTAAATTCTGACAGATATTCTTTCTTTTTTTCCCTAAGAATTAGAGAATGACACATTTATAGGTTTCTCGGCTATCACTTCCATAAGATTCTTTCTTTTTTTAAAAAAAAAAAGTTTTTTATTTTATAGACAAACATACATTTAAAACATCAGCAATCCTTCGTGTGACGTCTTGGTGTTTTCTTCCTGGCTCCATCATTTTATTGTTTCTTTTTTCTTCACTTCAATTTAAACTATTACCATTTTTCCACAAATACATTATTATCATTTTCTTACATAATTATCCATTGCTAATCTGTATCTTTCTTCTAACCAATGATAAAATTTATCCCATAAAATATTCTGAATCCTCTATTTCTTTAATCATCAAAGTTAATCTGTTCATTTCTGCACAATCTAAAACTTTTCTAATTTCTCCTTCCAGGATACCTAAAGTAAGGGAAGATTTCTCAAAGAAATAAAATAGTTCACTATAAATTGCTGGATAAATCTGTAGCTTTCAGCTGCTTAAATTCTGACAGATATTCTTTCTTTTTTCCCCTAAGAATTAGAGAATGACACATTTATAGGTTTCTCGGCTATCACTTCCATAAGATTCTTTCTAATGGTATGTCCGGCATGATAACATATATTCCAACTTTCTGTGGCTTCAGATAAGGCTGAAGGGTCTTCTTAGTTCTAGTAACAGAGATCCTTTCACCATTTCAGGACTGGCTGACTCGCTTTCCTCTTTTCTGAAAAGAAGAAAACTCTAACTGGGTCTGTCTTCTTGGCAGTACCTTTTGAACTTTGTTTTGTGTCAAGGTAACATAAAGAAACAAGAGGCCCCCGTGTAATTTGGATTTTTTTTAAGTATCTCCTTTCAATCTAATGTACTGTTGTGAAACTAAGCCAGTAAAACTATCTGAGTAGCCCATTTGAGGACTCTCTCTCTGCTATCTTTCTTTCAGTGACAAATCCAAGCTTCCAAGGTTTGTTCCAGGACGATAAGCTGCACAATTTACAGGTATAAGTTAACAAATGAGAGCAATTAAAATGTCTCACAGTGGCACCTGTCGCAGGGTAGGGTTGCACTAAATGATTCCCACATCGCTGCTTCCTGGAGAGCACACCATTTTCGGCCTTTTTGCAAGTGAAGCAACAATGGGAGAGTTGTTTTCAAATGGTCATGAACCACGAAATCTGGCCTTATCCTGTAGCTTAGGTATATGATTATTATCACTGGGTTGGGAGGGGAGAGGAGCCCTGGAGAGCAGGAGGAGAAGCAGCAATAACATTTTTTTCAATCCTCTTTTGCACAAATGAATTATTGTGTTTCAGACCATTCTCAATTGCAACAGCATCTTAGTGGTGCTTCCATTGACTTTCTTTTATAACATGGGAGTTTTCAGGGAGGTACCTTTCTGAAGTTTACCGACATCCAGAGCTTTTGTTTCTTTCTTTAAAAAGAGGTCAAATATATTCCTTCTAATACTCATTTTATCTAATGCAGCGGTTGGCAACTTGATGCCCTCCTGTTGAGTGAAACTTCAACTCCATGAGCTCTTAAATGGCATGTAAAGGGCATTGTCTTATCTGCCCTTAATCTAGTGAAACATTTATCATGTTATGAAGCATTGTATTCAGCTTCCTCAATCAAGTATCCTTCAGATGTATTCGGATTACAGTACCCCACACACCCAGTAAGTAAGCCCAATGGCTGAAGACTATGATTTCTAGGAGCTACAGACCTGAAACATCTGCATGGTACCACACTGGCGTAAAGGGATTTGCCTTAATTAAGAAACTCACCAAAGTATTATATTTACCATTCTTTTTGCTGGATTGAGAATCTTTTAAGTGTACAATGCAACTTACTTTTAACATATTCCCCTTAGAACATGTTGGAAATTTTAAAAATAAGTCTGAAAATCCCTATGGAGGTTTTTTGTGATCAGTTTCTCCAGAAGACTAGAATTTGTCATTTTGAAAGCACAATGAGATTTTTTTTAAATAGTTATCTATCCATCAAACATTACCCTTCCCCATAAATAAAAAGGGTAATATAAACATATTTGAACAGTGTCTCAATCTCTCTTCATTTCCAAAATGGTCTTTCAGGATATGGTGATGAATGCCATACTGCCAATGCACTGTTGTCTTTTTTGGTAACCATTTTAAATGCTGGAGGAAGGAAAAAAAAAACAGAAAAAAGTACCAACCTCCCTAAACTCTTCTAAGTAATTTCCAGTTATGATGGGGGGTAATTATGGCAAAAGACTTTATCATCTCCCCACTCCAATTATTTATTTGGAACAACGAAATAATGCATCTGCGATACAGACATAGCAACTTGAAAACAGAACTCTGGTATAATATTTTCCTGATACAAATTTTCACATCTGAAAAACATTCCATAATTCTGGTCAGCATACCTTTTTTTAAAAAAAGGTTATAGAGCTGGAATATTCAGTGGTGAGAGAGAAAAGAGCAACCAAAATGAATGGAAGTTTAGAAGAATTGCCTTATGAAAAACACCAGCTATCTGGGCTCTTTATCCTGAAGCACAGGAAGACAACAGGAGACATCATAGAGGACTAAAGAACTGTGGATAGCATAAAAAGGTTGAGAAATAAAGTCATTTTCCTCTATTATTATGCGAGAATTCAAAGTTATCCCTTGAAGTGAAATGCCAAAGAAATGAATATTGTAAGGAATCACTCTGAGTCTTTAGATTCAGAAGCTGAGGAGTTTGACCAGACTGAGCTTCAGCCTACATCCCAGGCATATCTGAGAAAAGATTAGTGCAAAATGAAATTTCTAATCCACAGCCTAAGGCAAGGCCTTGAACCTAGTGACACACTGCAAACAAACTATTAAAAAACGGCAAAAGAAGTCAAGCTATTTGAAAAAAAAGGAATTGTAGCTTATCCCATTAGCCAAGCTAGCAATTATATTAAAACTCTGTAATTTGAGTGATTCTTGGAGTAATCATTGTTTGGACTACCCTCTCATCCTGTTTTGTATGTGGTGTTGGATATTTAGCTGAACCTTGGATATCAATTGTATTATGAACCATGGTGGCAGAGTGGTTAGAGTGCCATGCTCCAGGCTACTTCTGCTGATTGCCGGCTGCCTGCAATTTGGCAGTTCAGATCTCACCGGGCTCAAGGTTGACTCAGCCTTCCATCCTTCTGAGGTGGGTAAAATGAGGACCCACATTGTTGGGGGCAATATGCTGACTCTGTAAAGCGCTTAGAGAGGGCTTTAAAGCACTGTGAAGCGGTATATGTATCTAAGTGCTATTGTTGTTGCTATTATGTTTTCACGTTAGATTCATACTCACAAAGTCTAAATAGCAGCAATCCCTATATAGCTGGAAGGTATTAGTAGAACTGAAGGATGCTTAGTGAGACTAGAATGTTGATGAACAGGTGAAAGAGAAAGTATAAAACAGAATGAAATGGACAGAAGCCTCTTTGACTAGGACATGAGTTAAATTCCGAGTAGAATTCTCATTGCAATATCTCATGGAAGGTTTAATATAGTTATGAAATCCAAGCCAATAGAATGAACTATCTCTGATGCTTCAGATTCTCAGATTACTAGAACAGTTTCCATTTTTTTAAACCCTGCCCTTTCAATGAACTGTTCCTATATCTGTCCTTTTGGAAAGGTTAAAATTTGCTGCCAGAGATATCATGATGGAAGGGATATGATCTTTTCCAAGGAGAGAGCTTTATATAGTGGATGTACTATGCCTTGTGCCAATGCATGCATTTGAACCCAAGGGCAAGCTGTACTGCTGTTTGGCATTTTGCAATGGCCAAGCATCCTTCTTTACAGAGCAAAGTCCTCTGTTTGAAAGGTGTCCTTCTGTAGTGGTCTGTCCTGACTAAGCTTGTATTAATTTAGGAATTGAGAAAGGGGAGGTGGGTTAGAGTTAGGACCCGGACCACAAAATGAGTGGCAGAAATATGAATTACCTGGCCACCACTTTCCTTTCTATAATGAAATATAGTATACTTATCTTTAAATTACCGCTGTTCATACCCCATATAAATTAGCATATGCAATATATATGTCATTTTTTGACTGCTTCCTTTTTAGTGATGTGCATTTTCTTTTTGGCATTTCATTTTCCCTTCCTCTCTGTCTCTCTGTCTCTCTCTTAGTGATGTATAAAAAGAGCTACTACATAATTTTAGTCTCTAAAACTAATTTTAGAAATCCTTGAGGAAGGTGATAGGGTAGCATTCAAAAATTCTAGTTCCTAATATGCCATAACCAAATGCAAAGACTCTGTCTTTCTATCTGGAGGGATCTGAGAATCTCTTAAGAGTCTCCCTAATCTCTACCAATGGAATAGTAGCCATTGTTCAGCCTTGTTCACTGTTCTTTAATGCATTTGGTATTGTAAATCTTTTATTCCGTATCTGAATTGAAATGGTGCCTAAATGCATGCTACTGATTATTTTATTTTCTTGTAACTCTTTTTATGTGTTGGTTACTTCTTTTTGTTTACTCATTCCATCCTCTATGTAATATAGACAGTGTATTTCATGCATTTAATTCAATTCTTGCCTTTTTGAAGTCCACCATCTAATTAGGCTAAGTTGGAATGTCAGGCTACAATTCTAAACAGCTTGGCAAAATACATTTTTTTCATTGTATAAGTTTTTGGAATGGGAAAATCTTTTAAGCATCTTCTAAGAAGACTGAGCCTCAAAGAAAGCCTGTCAACCAAACATGCTTTTCACTAAAGTAAATACTGGTTCAAATGCTGATTTCCAAGCAAGCTCCCTGTTTTGATTAAGATTATAGAAATGCAAGTCAAGTGGGGTTTTTTTGTTGTTGTGGTAATGGTGATGGTGGGCAGGGCTGCAATTAAGCATTTCATACAAGCGTATCACTGATTATGAAGTATTGACTTGCCAGTGTTTCAAAAAGCAAGCTATATACTCGGACCTCTTACTGTGAGTTAAAACAACAGGGCAGGACGACCATTTTGCCTTGCAGTTCAATCTAAATCCGATTGATTAACATTGTGTGTGGTTTTCTATGCAGCGCTGAAAAGACTGTTTACCACAGACTTGTAATCAACCTGCCTTACAGTACCATATTACCCCTGATAACAGAGGCTGTTGCAATTTGGGCCTGAAAGAAACCTATCTCCCAATGGCTTCTTAGATGCTTTTGTGCAGCAACCCACTCTGTTATCTCCGCGTGTAATTTGTTTTTGAGAACAGTGATTTACATTTCACTTAGATTACACCTTTTAATGTATCACAAGCATAAAGTGGCTGCTGAGGAAACATGCATCCCCGCTAGATTTCAAACAGTGCATTTGAGGCTTCAGTACAGAGAATTACAACACAATTAAAATCAAAAGCTCCCTGATTATTTTATTGATGTGCGCTAACTCTGTGTAGCTATCACACTAAAACATAGTATTTTTTTTAGTGACATGAAATAGTATTGTACATTTTACCTTATCATCTTTTACAACCAGACATCATATTGCTGTGAGGGACTAGTTTCTGGGTAAAAAGAGGTCAGAGAAACAAATTAATTTGGGAATAGGGGTGGGGAAATCATTGATGTTAAATTGAGCACACATTCAACAGGTAGATCTTATATGCTTTTATGTTGTAAAGACATATTCAGAGAGAAAATGTAGCCATCTTTTATTCAACCATTCTCCTTCATGCCCAGTTAGATCAGCAAATTTAAAAGTGCTCTATGTTATTTACCAGTAAGTGGTATATGCTCATCAGTAATACCTTAATTAAAGAATAGTTCCTAACAGACTTAGGAAATAAACACACTGCATTTGTTTTAATTGTTTTAAAATAAGGTAGTTGACATATCCTGGTCATACTCAGGGATAAAATTCAGCTGGTTCTATCCAGCTCTGGCAAACCGGTAGCGGTAGTTGCGGGAGGCTTCACCCACCTGGACGGACATTATGACATCACTTTTTTGCGATGATTTTAAGCCTCTGCGCATGCACATTTGCAAACCAGTAGGGAAGTAATGGGAGCCGCTCGTGGCTCCCACGTAACACCACTGCTCCATAGTCTGCACTGGCTTCCTGTAGTCTTTCGGGTGCGCTTCAAGATCCTGGTTACCACCTTTAAAGCACTCCATGGCTTAGGACCCGGGTACTTACGAGACCGCCTGCTGTTACCTTATGCCTCCCATCGACCCGTATGCTCTCACAGAGAGGGCCTTCTCAGGGTGCCGTCCGCCAAACAATGTCGGCTGGCGGCCCCCAGGAGTAGGGCCTTCTCTGCGGGAGCACCGACGCTCTGGAACGAACTCCCCCCTGGCTTACGTAAAGTGCCTGATCTTCGGACCTTTCGTCGTGAGCTAAAAACATATTTATTCATTCAAGCAGGACTGGCATAAATAGTTGATTTTAAATTGGGGTTTTAGTAATATTTTAAATTTTTAAATCTTTTAAATTATCGGCCGTTTAGTAATAGTTTATTTTAAATTCTTTTAATTGTATATATTCTGTATTTTGTTCTGGCTGTACACCGCCCTGAGTCCTTCGGGAGAAGGGCGGTATAAAAATCTAATAAAATAAATAAAATAAATAAAATAAATAAGTAGTAAATTTCACCCCTGGTCATACTGGATGCCCAGAATCAATTCTAGATGATAAGAATGAAACATTAGGTTTCTGTTTAGGTTACTGCAATGGGTGACTTCTTCAGTGATTGGACTGGGAGAAGAAGAAAGATATGACCTTTTGAGTTCTCTTGGATTTCATCTGATTTGGTTAACTGATTTAAGGTGTATATACCCCGTACTCTGCCTGGAGTTTCTTGCTATTTTCTAACTTGGGATCCTTCAAAATGGCGGTTTAGCTTGAGGATAAGCAGAATCCTGGAACCATTATGCCATGCCTGCTAGATTTTTGTCAAATTAAAAGTAAGTGGACTTCAAAAATTCACCCTGAGAGTAAATTTTAAACTTTATTATTGTTAATTAAACCAGTAATAAAGATATGCTTTATAGCAGGGGTGTCAAACTTGCATTGTCACGTTGTCATCACGTGATGTATCACAACTTTTTTCCCTTCGCTAAACCAGGGGTGGCTGGGGTCAGCGAGTGACGCATCTGTCTACGGGTTGTGAGTTTGGCACCCCGCTTTATGATATACACTTAGCTCAGGGACTTATTTCTCTATGTGGCAATTGATGCTTGATGACTGAACATCAAGACACAGAATTCCTCCAGACAAATGTCTGTTATAATGCATTGTAAGTCTGAACATGTTTTATGCATGTATAGACAAATACATATATGATAGAAATCATATTTTGCAAAATATTTATTTTTAAATGATTTGTTAACCAAACATTTAGTTTAAATCAGGTCCATTTTTAATCTCAATAGGCATGTACAATATAGGTATATTCCGTTTAATTAGATGTTAAACATCCAAGATGGCGCTGACAAAGATTGCCTCGGTGAAATGCTCTCTAATGGTTTCTTTATTTCTAATTATTGTCTGCGACTCACTACGGATTTCCTACTCACGAGACCAACTGCTAAAAATTAAGCAACATTTCTTTAAGGAGCAGCTTTCTGTGATCACACACACAAACACACACCGTATTTACAAACGCGGAGGAGATTCTAACACAGGAAGAGGCAACTTCCCCTGAGCCATGGATTACCAAAAAAAACCAAAGGGCGGAAGCGGCAAAGGAGAGGTAAACGGGCGGAGATTCTAATCAAGCTAAGAAATAAGAGAAATAAAACTCCTCTGCCTTCAATTTTCCTAACCAATGTACATTCACTTGCTAATAAGATGGATGAAATACTCCTCTTAAACAGATACAATTCTAATTTTCACAATTCAGCAGTCCTATGCTTCTCTGAAACCTGGTTAAATGAATCAATTGAAGATAGCAGCCTGCATATCCCAGGGTTTCAGATTGAACGATCAGACAGAATTACAGAAATATCTGGTAAAAAGAAGGGAGGAGGCTTATGCCTGTATATTAATAGCAGCTGGTGTCAGGATTTAACTGTAATTTACAAATTCTGTGATGAAAATATAGAGACTTTAATTATCAGCTGCAAACCATACCCTCGTGAATTTTCCTCATTTCTTCTAATTGCTGTTTATGTCCCACCACAAGCCTGTGTAAACAAGGCATTACAAACTCTAGCTGACCAAATCATGGAGCCTGAAGCCAAATACCCCGATTCACTGGCCATTATTTTGGGAGATCTAAACAAGGCAAATTTAAGGAAAGAGCTACCAAAATACTTTCATCATGTCAATTGTCCCACTAGAGGCAAGAATACTTTAGACCATTGCTACACAAAACTAAAAGATGCTTATCAGTCTGTACCACAAGCAGCTGTAGGACACTCTGATCATTGCATGATTCACCTTGTACCTGCTTACAGGCAAAGACTTAAAATCACAAAACCAACAATTAAATCAATGAAGAACTGGACTGAGGAGGCAAAATTAAAGCTACAGGCCTGCTTTGACTACACTGATTGGAATATTTTTGAAGATACCTCTGCAGACCTGGATGAACTCACAGATACTGTAACATCATGTGTCAGCTTCTTTGAAGACCTATGTGTACCGACAAGGAACTTGTGAATATACAGTAACAACAAACCTTGGTTCACAGCTAAACTTAAGCAGCTACGTCATTCCAAAGAGGAAGCCTACAGGAAAGGTGATAAAATGCTGAACAATCAGGCCAGAAATGTACTAACAAGGGAGATCAGAGCAGCAAAAAGAAGCTACTCTGAAAAGCTAAAGAATCAGTTCTCAACAAATGAACCAGCAAACATGTGGAAAACTGTTAAAAATATCGCTGGCTATGGCAAACCTTCTTCCCAGGCTGAAGGAAATCAACAACTGGCAGATGACCTGAACGAGTTTTACTGCAGGTTTGAAAGGAAACTATAACCACCTGTCTCCACAACTCACATCTCAGACACACCAACAACAGCCAAGCCTCCTACAACTGACCCCATCCCATTGGGTTCACAACCCCTAGTGATCACAGAAAAGGAAGTGCAGGACCTATTTCACAGACAAAAGCCAGGAAAAGCTCCAGGCCCAGACAAGATAACTCCTTCTTGCTTAAAAGTCTATGCTGACCAATTGGCCCCCATCTTCACCTGTATCTTCAATAAATCACTAGAGATGTGCTATGTTCCTTCTTGCTTCAAACGCTCTACTATCACCCCAGTGCTGAAGAAGCCCACCATCAAGGAGCTGAATGACTACAGTTGCTGTAACATCTGTAGTCATGAAAACCTTTGAAAGGCTAGTGTTGTCCCATTTGAAAACCATCATGGATCCGCTGTTAGAACCCTTGCAATTTGCATACCGAGCAAAGATATCAACATATGATGCTGTTAATATGGCTCTGCACTACATCCTACAACATCTTGAATCTCCAAAGACCTATGCAAGGATCCTCTTTGCAGACTGTAGTTCAGCATTCAATACCATCATTCCAGACATTCTTATAACTAAGCTAAACCAGCTACAGGTACCTGAACAGACTTGTAAGTGGATCACAAGCTTCCTAATAAACAGGAAGCAGCAGGTGAAGCTAAGCAGGATCACATCATATACTCTACAATTAGCACAGGGCCCTCCAAGGCTGTGTGCTCTCCCCACTTCTCTCTGTATATCAATGACTGCATCTCCAATGATCCATCTGTTAAACTACTGAAGTTCGCAGATGACACAACAGTGATCAGTCTCATTCTAGACAATGATGAATCCGCATACAGACGGGAGGTCGAACGACTAGCCTCATGGTGCGACCAAAACAATCTGGAACTGAACATACTCAAAACTGTAGAAATGGTGGTAGATTTTAGGAGATACCCTTCCATACTTCCACCTCTCACAATACTAGACAACATTGTATCAACAGTAGGGACCTTCAAATTTCTAAGTTCTGCCGTATCGCAAGATCTAAAATGGACAACTAACATCAAAAACATCATCAAAAAAGCACAGCAAAGAATGTTCTTTCTGCACCAACTCAGCTCAAACTGCCCAAGGAGCTGCTGATCCAGTTCAACAGAGGAATTATTATTATTATTCTATAACTGTCTGGTTTGGTTCTGCAACCTAACAAGACAGACAAGAGACTTCAGAGAATAATTAGAACTGCAGAAAAAACAATTGCTACCAACCTGCCTTCCATTGAGGACCTGTATACTGCACGAATCAAGAAGAGGGCCGTGAAAATATTTACAGATCCCTCACATCCTGTACATAAACTGTTTCAACTCCTATCCTCAAAACGACACTATAGAGCACTGCACACCAGAACAACTAGACACAAGAACAGTTTTTTCCTGAACGCCATCACTCTGCTAAACAAATGATTTCCTCAACACTATCAAACTATTTACTAAATCTGCACTGTTAATCTTCTCATCGTTCCCCTCACCCATCTCCTTCCACTTATGACTGTATGACTGTAACTTTGTTGCTGATATCCTTATGATTTATATTGATATTGATTGTTTCCTGATTGCTTATTTGTACCCTATGATTATCATTAAGTGTTGCATCATTAAGTGTTAAATTTGTACCCTCTGACTATCATTAAGTGTTGTAAGCATTGTACCTTGATGAAGGTATCTTTTCTATTATGTACACTATTTATTTATTTTATTTATTATTCTAATTTATATACCGCCCTTCTCCCGAAGGACTCAGGGCGGTTTACAGCCAAATAAAACAGAAATACAAACAATACAAAAGTTAAAAACATATTTTGTTTAAAAAACTAATTCAATTTGGCAAAAAGATTAAAAACTCTAGCAAAAACTCCCATTAAAACTATTAGGCCAGCCCTGCGCGACGAAATAAAAATGTCTTTAGCTTGCAGCGAAAGGTCCGGAGGTCAGGGAGTTGTCATATCCCTGGAGGCAGCTCATTCCAGAGGGCAGGAGCCCCCACAGAGAAGGCCCTCCCCCTGGGGGTCGCCAGTCGGCATTGTCTGACCGACGGCACCCTGAGGAGGCCCTCCCTATGGGAGCGCACTGGTCGATGGGAGGCAATTGGTAGCAGCAAGTGGTCCCGTAAGTAACCCGGTCCTATGCCATGGAGTGCTTTGAAGGTGGTAACCAACACCTTGAATTGCACCCGGAAGACCACCGGAAGCCAGTGCAGCTTACGCAGGAGAGGTGAGTTGAGTTGCTCCCTCTATTACCCACGCAGCCGCATTCTGGACCAATTGGATCCTCCGGGTGCTCTTCAAGGGGAGCCCCATGTAGAGAGCATTGCAGTAGTCCAGGCAGGAAGTGATAAGGAATCCCGGTCTAGGAAGGGACGCAACTGGCGTATCAGGCGAACCTGATAAAAAGCTCCCCTGGCGATGGCCGTCATATGCTCTTCTAAAGACAACCATACATCCAGGAGGACGCCTAGATTGTAGACCCTTTCCATGGGGGCCAATGACTCGCCCCCTACGGTCAGCGATGGAATCAGCTGGCTGTACCGGGATGCCAGCATCCACAGCCACTTGATCTTGGAAGGGTTGAGTCGAAGCCTGTTTTTCCCCATCCAGACCCGCACGGCTTCCAGACACCGGGACATCACTTCAATGGCTTCGTTGGGGTGGTTAGGGGTGGAAATGTACAGCTGTGTATCATCAGCGTACAGATGACATCGCACCCCAAAACCACGGATGATCTCACCTAGCGGCTTCATGTAGATGTTGAACAGGAAAGGCGAGAGAACCTACCCTTGTGGCACCCCACACAAAAGGCACCTCACAGCCTAACTCTGCCCCCCTGCCAACGCCGTCTGTGACTGGTCAGAGAGGTAGGAGGAGAACCACTGAAAAACGGTACCCCCCACTCCCAACCCCTCCAGCTGTCGCAGCAGGATACCATGGTCGATGGTATCAAAAGCCGCTGAGAGGTCTAATAGGACCAGGGCAGAGGAACAACCCTTATCCCAGGCCCTCCAGAGATCATCTACCAACGCGACCAATGCCGTCTCCGTGCTGTACCCAGGCTGAAAACCGGACTGGAATGGGTCAAGATAGACAGTTTCATCCAGGTACCGGGAGAGCCTTTGCGCCACCACACTCTCAACAACCTTCGCCACAAAACGAAGGTTGGAGACAGGACGATAGTTCTCTAAAGCAGCTGGATCCAGGGAGGGCCTCTTGAGGAGGGGCCTCACCACTGCCTCTTTTAAGGCAGTGGGGAAGACATCTTCCACCAAGGACGTGTTGACAATTCCCTGAAACCAGCCTCGTGTCACCTCCCGGGTGGCCAGTACCAGCCAGGAGGGACACGGGTCCAATAAACATGTGATCGCGTTAAGCCTCCCCAATATCCTGTCCATGTCCTTGGGAGCCACAGTGTCGAACTCTTCCCAGATGACCCGAATCTACACTGAGAGCATATGCAACAAGACAAATTCCTTGTGTGTCCAATCACACTTGGCCAATAAAATTGTATTCTATTCTATTCTATGTTTTTTCAGATAACTACTTCCTAAGATCATTAAAGAACATATAGAACTAATAGCAGTTTTGCATTTCAACAGAAAGAAGAAAAAAGAGAGATAAGAGAAGCTGTGTGTTCTGAGTCATTGTATGTTGAGATGTAAAAGATGAAAAGGTCATAACTTGAATAGTTCATGATTGTAGGACGCATATCCTAAGAGTTGATCACCCATTCTGGATGGATGAGTAAGCAGAGACTGTAAGAAGAATGTAAGGCAGCACATCAATCAATTCACTGAATGAGCAAATAGGAAGCATTTCAACAGGTTTTTAGGGGAGTTTAGGACAGATTTTCCATCTGTATAAAGAATTACTTATTAAGATTCATTCTAAGAAAGGAAGAAGATATAAAACTTTTCTATGGTGATAGAATAGAATAGAATAGAATTTTTATTGGCCAAGTGTGATTGGACACACAAGGAATTTGTCTTGGTGCAAATTTGTCTTGGTGTCCTAAAAAGCAAAGGTGATGATTAATAATAGCATTCCTAAATTATATGCATTGCAGTGTTTGTGGCCTAATTTCCCCTCCTGCCTAAAAATAGCATTTGTAGCAAATGTGACTTGAGAAATCATATTCTTTAAAAATGAAAGAATCTCAAAGTATCCAAGAATACTAACTGCAAAATGAAAGACATGGTGTTAAATTCCTAAACAGCCTAAGAAAGAAAATAGAAGAGTCAAGAAACAACCAGATTCTTCACTTGCGAAGTATATTTTCTACCAGGTATGTGACAGTATAATATCCAAAACGTATGAATGTATGAACTCCATTCATAATTCAGTGAATAACTTCAACTATATAAAGAAGGAATTGTACAATCCTGGAAGAAAACTTATCACCCTGTAGATCCTTCCAGTCCACAGAAGGGAACTTGAAAGGGAAAGTTTGATCAAATTATGTCAATCGGAAAGATCCAATTTAAGAGATCAGGGTCTAAAACCAGGTGGGTTGCCCCCTGTTCAGACCGGTTCTTTAGAACCAGTAGTAAAACCGGCGGGAGGCTCCGCCCACTGACCCAAATGTCATCAAAACTCTTCTCTCCGTGTGCAGAAGAACGTGCGTGAAGCGAAGCAAGCGCAAGCACGAAGGCACCATGCAAACTGGTAGTAAAGGTAAGTAGAACCTACACTTGGTATAAAATACCCAGACGAGGAACTGTTGGCACTAGGTGGATTAAACCTCAAAAGAATATTTAAAATGTTTGGGGTTTTTCTGAGAAAACATAGCATATGTGACATGGGATTATGGGATTTTAAACTCTAATTATGTGGACATTAAAAAAAAAAACTGAAGCAAGAATCTCACATAAAGGCAAATGTTTTTCACTGAAAAAAGTGGGAGTGTTATTGAAATAGGCATAGAAACTTAAAAAAATCAGAAAGAACAATGATTTGTAAAACTCATGCCCTTTCTCAAAGCATTAGTATTTAGATTATGAGAAATTAACAATATGAATTTAAATATTTTGGTAAAGAAACTCAAACATGGGCCGGTGAATGGCGCAGGCTGGTAAGGCCTGTTATTAAGAACAGCCTGTTATTAAGAACACAAAGCCTGCAATTACTGCAGGTTCGAGCCCGGCCCAAGGTTGACTCAGCCTTCCATCCTTTATAAGGTAGGTAAAATGAGGACCCAGATTGTTGGGGGGGCAATAAGTTGACTTTGTAAAAAATATACAAATAGAATGAGACTATTGCCTTATACACTGTAAGCCGCCCTGAGTCTTCGGAGAAGGGCGGGGTATAAATGTAAACAAAACAAAAAAAATGTTGAGTTTGATAGGTATAAACAGAGACCTGATAGGAAGAATTTTATGTCTAGAATGCAGCTACTATAGATTACAATAATTACATAAGACACAGAAGCAAAATGACAACTCCCACACAGCAATCCAAACAAATTAACGTGGCAATGCTATAGTGAGAATATGTATTAAAATAAGTGGATAAATTAATAAGAGTTGTATCACAGCACTATACATTGCCCAACCAAAAAAAAAACCAAACACAACTGTCCATGATGCCTTAAACAAAAAAACACCAAACCACAGAGTTTTCATAGATGCAAGAAGCCATAGTGATGGGAGACTTTAATTACCCTACCATCTGTTGGCAAACAAACTATGTCAAGCATGATCCTTCCAGGGAATTCCTGGTTTCCCCTGTTGACAACTTTCTTCTTCAGAAGAAAAGACAAGAGAATTGCACTTTCCTTGGCTTGACAGGAATTAATGAGATGTTTAGTTGAGAACATAAAAATAACAAGAATATTTAAGAAAATCATTGTGCAATGCTGGCATTTTTTATTTTTAACTAAACTAGAACTGAATATAGTCAGATACATATCTTATGCTCAACAAAAACTGACTGTAATAAAATCAGACCAATGATAAGTAGTGTCACATAGCAGGACAAGTTAAGGGGGGAGGGATTTAAAATGAATAGGAGTTCCTAAAGAAGGCTGTCCTTATTCCAAAGGTTGCTGGAGAGAAATAAAGAAATAGAATAAATATATTGTGATAAAATGTGGAAAAGGCATTTTAATAGTGTAGTCACAGCTTCCTTACGCCAAGACATTCCATTTGTAGCCAAAAAAAAGGGAGAAAGGTGTGAAGGAAGAGAAGAGCAAAGGTTTTTATCCAACACCTTTAATTTTTTTTTTTATTTACATTTATATCCCGCCCTTCTCCGAAGACTCAGGGCGGCTTACATTGTGTAAGGCAATAGTCTCATTCTATTTGTATATTTATAAACAAAGTCAACTTATTGCCCCCTCCCCAACAATCTGGGTCCTCATTTTGCCTACCTTATAAAGGATGGAAGGCTGAGTCAACCTTGGGCCTGGTGGGACTTGAACCTGCAGTAATTGCAAGCAGCTGTGTTTAATAACAGGCTATCTTACAGCCTGAGCCACACCGCGGCCCTTAATTTCCCTTAAAATCCTTGTTTGTAAAGTTATGATGAGTCTAGTCCCCCAAACCTTCCTTGAGCATAAATTTCTCCTGTATTGCAAACTAGATATAGGTCCATCTATGTAACTGTATATTTTCACTGGCCCTTTTACAATGATATTGCGACCAAATTATAGATAGTAGGTGAACTCAAGGGCTTGGACCTCAAAAAAATCAAATTATCTTCTTGCAAATGTGTTTTCACCAGTTCCCTACTGTTATTTACACTTAGTAAGAAATATTTAATTTCTTATTTGTAGCCATGGTTTTAATTATTTTATTTTACAATATTGTTATTTTACTGTATTTTATGGTGCATTATATGTTATGACCTGTGGTTACACAATAACCACAGGTTATACTTACGTACTTCATACTTACTTTCTATATCTAACTGTTAACCATTTGACCCTCTCTCCTTCTCTGCAAATTGGCCTCAGCAGTGGCAGCCAAAATTATATAGTACTGCACGAATCAAGAAGAGGGCCGTGAAAATATTTGCAGATCCCTCGCATCCTGGACATAAACTGTTTCAACTCCTACCCTCAAAACGACACTATAGAGCACTGCACACCAGTACAACTAGACACAAGAACAGTTTTTTCCCGAAGGCCATCACTCTGCTAAACAAATAATTCCCTCAACACTGTCAGACTATTTACTGAATCTGCACTACTATTAATCGTTTCATAGTTCCCATCACCAATCTCTTTCCACTTATGACTGTATGACTATAACTTGTTGCTGGCAATCCTTATGATTTATATTGATATATTGACCATCAATTGTGTTGTAAATGTTGTACCTTGATGAAGGTATCTTTTCTTTTATGTACACTGAGAGCATATGCACCAAGACAAATTCCTTGTGTGTCCAATCACACTTGGCCAATAAAATTCTATTCTATTCTATTCTATTCTATTCTATTCTATTCTATTCTATTCTAATCTAATCTAATCTAATCTAATCTAATCTAATATAATATAATATAATATAATATAATATCTTCTTGTTTCATTAAAAAGGAGTCCTGTTGAATGGATGTAACCTCAGCAATTCTGATTCTATCTTTTGCTTTTCCCTTGACAGCATTATTGTTTTGATATACGCTTCTCTCCGTGTCATTCATTTTCTTCTTTAATGTAACTTAACTCTTATATTTCAGGTGAAATTACACTTGATACTTCAAAAGGATTCCTTCTTCTAGGAATCTCTGTCATTTCACAGGCCACTCAATGAAGAAAAATAATCAAAAAGGATTAAATGATAAAAGAAGACCCAGGGAATATTTAAAACAAATACAAGTGGTGAAGAGTACTGTGTAAGTGTTCAGAATATTTTTTTTCTCCAGTTGTTTTCTTCATATACTCTTATTCAGCAATATTGTGTAGTAATTTTTTCAGCAATTCGGAATTATTAGAGAAGTTTGAAGATCCAGTTTGTTTGTTTGTTTGTGTGTTTGTTTGTTTGTTTAAAACAGAGGTGGGGAATTATGGCCCTTTTATATCTTGTGGACCAAGTCCCAGAATTCTGGGAATTGAAGTGCATAAGTCATAAAAGGGTCACAGTTCCCCATCTCTGTTTTAAAGCATTTATATAGCTGCCCATTTTATAAACAATTTTGGACAGCTCCCAAGCAAAATGTATTATTAAGTAAGATTGTTGTGTTCTTTTATTTCACACTTACTCTGAGCCAATACAGAAGCAATTTCTTCTCTTCGACACACTGAATATTGAGTTGCAAACTTTTAAGTAATTTCAAAATTTTGTCTTTTGAAAGAGTTGAAGATGGATGAAATCCTCTCTTTTCTCCAGTACATGTAAATCTTCTGTTAAAAAAGTTATCAATATTACTTGATCCTATTAAAATAACTGATTGTATTATGTGTAAACTAACTTATCATACCATGATGTTATTTACATTTATTTTTAATTATTTTAATGGTTCTTTAAGACTGCTTAAATTGTTTATTTTATTATACACCATCCAAAGTCACATTTGTGAAATGGGGAGCTATGTAAATTTAACAAAAACATAAACGCATAAGTAAAAGTTCTCAATCTCTTTGCTTAATTCTACAGACATTGTTCATTGGCTCAAAGCAACCAATTACATTTGGATTTGAACAGGCCTTTAAGTCTGTGATGCTGACTACTTAAAATGTGGATAATGTTTGGCTTTCTGAAGGGCTTAGAATAGAGGTGAAATGCTAACAGTTTGGACCGGTTCTCCTGAACCTGTAGTAAAAAATGCTACTGGTTCAGGTGAACCAGTATTTCCAACAATCAGCTGTCATGCATGATTTATATTAGCTAGAATCGTTGGATTTCCTGCTTTCTAACTAATATAAATCATGTGGACAGCGGATTCCCCTCCCTTGCTGTTCTACTTACCTTTGCAGACTCGAAAGGCTTCAAAATGTTCCTTTGTAGTGCTGTGCGGGCGCACTTTAGTCCCGTATGCATGCACGAAGCGTGTGCTCGATAGCAGACTCACAGAACTGGTAACAGACTTCAGAGGACCGCTGGCTTAGAAGATCAATATGCCTGATTTTCAACAAACAAAAAAATAGAAAACAGCTTCCAGTAGCAGTGATATCACTACACTTGAACTTGAAACTTTCCATGGGTTCAGAATGGTCATTCAACTGAAGACTGGTGAGCAACTGGAATTCTCAATCTTTTCCTTCTTTCAAACTTTTCAGCTGAATGTGTGATTTAAGAGGAGTGTATTTAAAAAAAAGTCTAAGTAAAATATTCAAATTTTCCTACAGCTTTGTTTAGGAAAAGTAACACAAATGGTTTAAAAGGAGCAGAGAAATGTGTATCAGTGTTGTCTAATATTACTATGATCGGTAATATTAACGCATGACCTCCTTCTCCTGCTCACTTAAAATTCTGTTTATTAACATATATTTCTTCTGGCTATTTATATAAAAAACATAGTCCTCCTTGACATAACTTGCTTTGCCTATTATAGAATTGTCATCACAGGATTAGAACACCATGAATAGACAATAAAGATTACACTATATTTGTAGTCAAACGTAATAATTTTTTTTATTGTAAAACAGGATACCCCATCCCATATGAACAACAGGAAACTCTCCCCCCAAAAAACATGATTATTTATTTATAACAATAATCTGGTAAGGTAAAACACTAAAGTATACAGCCGGAATTATCTCAGTTTGGTTACAACCACTTGAAAACATTTAAAAATGCCCAATGAATTTGGCTAGAAAGTTAATCAATTTTAATTATGCTTCATGACAAATGGTAAAACAGCATGCCAATCTAACTCTAGCAGTATACTAAAATGGTATTTGCAAGTGATGGAATGCACCAAAGCAGAAACAGACATATGTATTATTCTCAATAATGGTAAGCTGTCAATGATCTCCATCTGCACTTGGTAATTGATTTTTATTTAGATTTTATTTCTGTTTTAGATTTTTTTTATCCTGCTTTTATTAATGTTTTTATATAAATAACTCAAGGTGGCGAACATGCCCAGTGCCCTCCTCTTATTTTCCCCACAACAATAACACTATGAGATGAGTTGGCTGAGAGAGAGTGACTGGCCGAAAGTCAACCACCCAGCTTTCTTGTCTATGGTGGGACTAGATATAGAACAAAGAAATTGTCCCACTGAATAGAAGCACATGACAGAGAAAGGTTGGTTCCAAACTGTCAAATGTCAGAGTTATATTATCTAAAATATGTATAGTTCCATTTTAAAATGTGGTGATACAGATACACAGTAGATACACACATTCTACCCCTGGAAATCGAAAGAAGAAAGAAAAATTATCATACAGTTTTTTTAAATAAACATAGTCAATCACATACTTAATGTAGAGAGATTTTATATGTGTGTATGTATACATTTGCCTGTGTGTGTGCGCGTTTGAACACACACAGACATTTACAGATACACAATATGTATATATAGTTAACAGCTTACTTTTTAAAAGCAAATATAAATATGTTTTGTTTTTGTGTTGTTTTGTCTTGATTTGGTACACAACTTTTTAAATGCATAATTTGCATGAAATATTTGATAGAGAATGACAGACTCTAGTGGACCCCAGAATTACTGCCATCTGGCACCCCGACAGAATCTGTATTGATGGAACATTCAATTTTGATCTGAAATAAATATGTATTTTTCTCCAGTATTGGATTTGGTCCAGTTTCTATCTTTTCCTAATTTAGAAGCTCTACTACCAAATTAGTAAACCATTTTGTAAACATAGTTAACAAATAAAAGGAAGTTTCTCAATAGAAAATAGTACAGCCAACTTTTAATCTGTAAACTTATTTATAGTTAATTTTTCATTCTAAATTTTGATTTCTTCTCTCTCTCTCTCCCTCCTGCTTTCCCACCCTCTCATCTAAAATTCTGTGATGTTAAGTTCTACATATGTAAACTATGTAATACATACATTATTACATACATAATACAGGTATATATTGTTCTGACATTCAAACTATTTGCACTTTGTTAATTTGTTCTATTTACAATAGTTGGAGGATCAAGAGTAGTTAACAAAATTAAAAAGGAGTTAGCAGGGAGGATAATTTTTTCTTTTATTTTAAAATTGTTTCTTTGTCACACAGTCTCTGAAGTTCTCTTTTTGCACTCTTTCTTGCAGGATCTTGTGACTATGCAGCAGCCATGATGAATGTGATTTCAAGAAAATGCAGAAGTTTGGAGAAGTCTGATGCAACTGTTTGACATGAGTTGGTCAGTTGCTTTAGAAAATTGTGGCGTTCTTCTTTCCCATCTTTCTTTTCTTAAAATGTCATGTTAAGATTAATATAGACATTATTTTACTCATAGTAGGAGAGTACATAATGTCCTTTTTGAGGAATAAAGCACCTAACTCATAAAGAGGTAGGATTTATTTTATTGAGGAAAAAAATAGAAATATCTTTGACATTGTTTTTTTCCCTTTGTGTGTTTCAAAATTAAAGTAAGGTTGGATACCTTTTATAAACTATTTCTTTCAACTTCTAACATAAACTTTTATGACAACTTAGTTCCAAATCTATTTTTTATGCTTTATTAAAAAGTCCCAGCTAACATTTTCCATTTCTTTTACTAAGGATTTACTAAGGATAGAATGCAGGGTCGGCGCAATGTGTAACATGTTCACACGGGTACAATAGGACCGGGTGTTTTTTTAATATGATTTATTGGGTCAGGGTTTTCTGTCTTCACTGTGAGTTGTATTGTGTTGTGGGGGGTGCACTGAGGGAGCTCAACCAATCTCAATAACACAGCCTGTTATTAAGAACACAGTAGCCTGCAATTACTGCAGGTTCGAGCCCGGCCCAAGGTTGACTCAGCCTTCCATCCTTTATAAGGTAGGTAAAATGAGGACCCAGATTGTTGGGGGGGCAATAAGTTGACTTTGTAAAAATATACAAATAGAATGAGACTATTGCCTTATACACTGTAAGCCGCCCTGAGTCTTCGGAGAAGGGCGGGGTATAAATGTAAACAAAACAAAACCAAAAAAAAATTGTACGTTGTTGTTTTTTTTGCACTGACCGTAAAGATAATATAACAATGATTACATTGTTGAATTTATTCAGTATTGTTTATTAGACTCAATTTACAATTTACCTATTCATTGATTCATCACACGTTTGATTTGGAAAGTTTCAGCTAGTAGGCTTAGAAAATAAGTGGTGTCTGGCCCAGATGATACTTGGCTGCTGAACCTTCAAAGTATAACAGAACTGTAGACTTGATTGGGGAGCCCATAAAAAAATACTTTGGCAGAAGTTAGTAGTAAACCAGCTAGGTACAACTGCCAAGAAACCCAAATGTGCATGTCTTTGCTGTCAAGAGAAGTGAGCCCACCACAAAGAGTTATTTTTACCTAACCAGATTTGGAAACATTAAAATGTGCCGTTCTGTATTCTTTTGTTGACAAAAATGTATCATATGTCATTAGGCTGAATTTTAATTCCTACCATTTATTTATATATCCATCCATCCATTCATTCATTCATTCATTCCAATACTGGATCACATTGTTAAAAATTATTTAATAAAATTCAAAAATTAAAATTTAATATTGTTAACACATTCAAAAGAATAATATTTGGAAATCCTAACACACCAAATATATTTAATGTATAAATCATATTTTTTAAACTTCGCTTTGTATATGTCATTAGTTTGTTTTATTTAAACATAAAATAAAAATATAATTCTTTAAAATATATTTTTGAATATATTTAAATTTGGAAAATAAATTAAGTTATTTAACAATTTCCCTATAATTAGTTGCAGGTATGCTATCATATACTTAATCTAACCTAACATTAATATTTTATGAGGTTTTTTATTTATCTATATGGCACTACAAATAATTTGAAAAGGCTATTTTAATATAACCAGAATTTCTAACACACTACAACTTCACAATTTCACTTTTATTAATATTTTATCAGAGACAAAAACCTAGGGGACAGTTCAGTGTAGCTAATTAATCTTGCAGAGTAAAAAGCTAGTGGGCAGTTAACCTAAGATGCACTAAGTGATTTTTATCAATTAGGGAATAAATTCTTATTTTAGAATATTAAAGAAGCTCAAAAACTGCAGTATAACATTCCTTTTTAAAAATGCAGCATATAGTTTGATTTTAAGCAGGCTCATTGAGAATTAGCATTACATTTAAAAAGATTTTAGTCTGAGAAAAAAATCATGCTGCAATTCTTTGGATATGGACTATGCAGGTATATCAGCTACGTCCTTTATTTTTGAAAAAAATGTAGCCTATCTCTTCTTTCTCCAGTACCTGTTCCCTTTTCTTTACTCACACATACACACATGTGACATTTAAAAAATTGCATGTCTGCCCTAGGATAGTCATCATAATTTATTTCAGTATAGATATATTTAGATCATTCTGTAATCTACACAGATCAAGAGCATTGTCCTAATTTTACAAATAATGTCACATTTAGCTGTTTTTAAGACTAAGGCTGTATGAAAGATAGATAGATAGATGATAATGATAGATAGATAGATAGATAGATAGATAGATAGATAGATAGATAGATAGATAGATAGATAGGTAGGTAGGTAGGTAGGTAGGTAGGTAGGTAGGTAGGTAGGTAGGTAGGCAGGCAGGCAGGCAGGCAGGCAGGCAGGCAGGCAGGCAGGCAGGCAGGCAGGCAGGCAGGCAGGCAGGCAGACAAATATGAGGGATTCTTTGTGATTTCTGAGCTTGGTTGTTTGAGTAATGATTCAAACTAAGTAATATCATCAGTGCTAGATAGATTCATTTATTTGATTTTTATTTATTTATTTGATTTTTATACCGCCCTTCTCCCGAAGGACTCAGGCTGGTGTACAGGCAGAATAAAATGAACAATACAAAATACAATTAAAACGGAATTTTAAAAACTTATTTAAATTAGCCTGAAAATTTAAAAATTTACCATACACTAAAAAACCCCATTTAAAATTAATAAAATTTAACATTTAAAATTCAATTTAAGCCAGCCCCGCGCGGATAAAAAGGTGTGTCTTCAGTTCGCGGCGGAAAGTCCGAAGGTCAGGTATTTGGCGTAAACCTGGGGGAAGCTCGTTCCAGAGTGTGGGAGCCCCCACAGAGAAGGCCCTTCCCCTGGGGGCCGCCAGCCGACATTGTTTGGCAGACGGCACCCTGAGAAGTCCCTCTCTGTGAGAGCGTACGGGTCGGTGGGAGGCATGTGGTAACAGCAGGCGGTCCCGTAAGTACCCAGGCCCTAAGCCATGGAGCGCTTTAAAGGTCGTAACCAACACCTTAAAGTGCACTCAAAAGGCCACAGGTAGCCAGTGCAGTCTGCGCAGGAGCGGTGTTACATGGGAGCTACGCGTAGCTCCCTCTATCATCCGCGCAGCTGCATTCTGGACTAACTGAAGCCTCTGAGTGCACTTCAGGGGGAGCCCCATGTAGAGAGCATTACAATAATCCAAGCGAGAGGTAACGAGCGCATGAGTGATTGTGCACAAGGCATCCCGATCAAGGAAGGGGCGCAACTGCCGAACCAGGCGGACCTGGTGGAAGGCCCTCCTGGAGACGGCCGTCAAATGATCTTCAAACGACAGCCGATCATCCAGGAGGACACCCAAGTTGCGCACCCTGTCCTTTGGGGCCAATAACTCGCCTCCAACAGTCAACCGCGGCTGCAGTTGACTGAATCGGGATGCCGGAATCCACAGCCACTCCGTCTTGGAGGGATTAAGCTTGAGCCTGTTTCTCCCCATCCAGACCCGTACGGCTTCCAAACACCGGGACAGCACTTCAACAACTTCATTGGGGTGGCCTGGGGTGGAAAAGTACAGCTGGGTGTCATCAGCGTACTGTTGGTATCTCACCCCGAAGCCACTGATGATCTCACCCAACGGCTTCATGTAGATGTTGAACAGCAGGGGCAAGAGAATCGACCCCTGCGGGACCCCACAAGTGAGGCACCTCGCGGCCGACCTCTGCCCCCCTGTCAACACCGTCTGCGACCGGTCGGAGAGATAGGAGGAGAACCACCGATGCACGGTGCCTCCCACTCCCAATCCCCCCAACCGGCGCAGCAAGATACCATGGTCGATGGTATCAAAAGCTGCTGAGAGGTCTAATAGGACCAGGGCAGAGGAGTACCCCCTGTCCCTGGCCCTCCAGAGATCATCCACCAATGCGACCAAAGCTGTCTCCGTGCTGTATCCAGGTCGAAAGCCGGACTGGAACGGGTCTAGATAGACGGCTTCATCCAGGTATTGGGGTAGCTGTCACGCCACAGCACTCTCTACAACCTTCGCAACGAAGCGAAGGTTGGAGACTGGACGATAATTACCCAAAATAGCTGGGTCCAGGGAGGGCTTCTTGAGGAGGGGTCTCACCACTGCCTCTTTCAAGGCGGCAGGGAAAACCCCTTCCAGCAAGGAAGCATTGATAATCCTCTAGAGCCAGCCTCGTGTCACCTCCTGAGTGGCCAGTACCAGCCAGGAAGGACACGGGTCCAGTAAACATGTTATGGCGTGAAGCCTCCCCAACAACCTGTCCACGTCCTCGGGAGCCACAGGGTCAAACTCATCCCAAACCGGCTCAACAAGACGTGTCTCCTCTCCCTCGCTTGGATCATCCCAATTTCGGTCCAGACCGTCCCGGAGCTGAGCGATTTTATCGTATAGATAACCACTAAACTCCTCGGCTCGTCCCTGCAAAGGGTCGTCCCGCACCTCCTGATGAAGGAGGGAGCGGGCCACCCGAAACAGGGCGGCCGGGCGGTTATCTGCCGACGCAATGAGGGTGGAGGCGTAAGAACGCCTCGCCTCCCCCATTGCCACTAGGTAGGTCCTAGAGTAGGACCTAACTAGTGTCCGATCAGCTTCAGAGCGACTGGACCTCCAAGTGCTCTCTAGGCGTCTTCTCCGGCGTTTCATCTCCCTCAGCCCCTCGGAGAACCAAGGTGCTGGACGAGATCTACGCCGGGTCAGAGGCCGCAAAGGCACGACATGGTCCAAGGCCCCAGCCACGGCCTGTTCCCAGGCCACGACTAGTTCCTCAGTCGTGCCGTGGGCCAGATCCTCAGGAAATGGCCCAAGCTCCGTCAGGAACCTCTCCGGGTCCATCAGGCGCCTGGGACGGAACCAGCGTATAGGTTCCGTCTCCCTGCGATGGTGAGTGGCGGTTCGGAAGTCTAGGCGAAGGAGAAAATGATCGGACCATGACATTGGTTCTGTTACTAAATCATCTAATTCCAGATCATTTAACCACTGTCCAGAGATATAAATCATATCCAGCGTGCCTCCCCCCAAGTGCGTAGGGCCATCATTTACTCAAATCAAGTCCAAGGCCGTCATGGAAGCCTGGAACTCCCGAGCTGCCGTCGATAACAAGCCAGCTGATAGAAAGTTGAAATTCCCCATGACTACAAGTCTGGGGGTCTCAACCGCCACAGCGGCAAGTACCTCCAACAGCTCAGGCAGGGCTGTGGTCACGCAGCAAGGAGCCAGGTACGCGATCAACAAGCCCAACTGATTCCTATGGCCCCACCGCACATAGAGGGATTCACAGCCGGCAATCTGAGGAACAGTGGCCTCCCTCGGCTCTAGAGCTTCCTTAATAACAACCGCCACCCCCCCACCCCTACCTTGGGCCCTCGGCTGATGAAATGCTCGGAAACCTGGAGGGCACAGCTCAACAAGGGGAACCCCCCCCCCTCTGGACCCAACCAGATCTCCGTAATGCCCATCAGGTCCGCGGACTCCCCCTGAATAAGGTCACAAATCAGGGGAGCTTTATTAGTCACGGACTAATTACACAACATCAGCCAAAGATCCAAGCTCTGAGGATCATGGCCGCCCGAGGAACGGGTAGGGACTGGGGGGGCGGAGCACGTGATCGCTTTCAGACATCGAACACGTGCTCCCAGCTCTCGATACGGCCCCCCCCTCCGCCATATCTGCCTCTCCCACTTACTAGATAATAGATAAGTATATGATGATAGAGGACAGACAGACAGACAGACAGACAGACAATAGAGATAAAAAGATGGAAAGATGAAAATACATGTTTTCCATTTTTTAGACTATAACAATAAGCCAAAATTCTTACTACATTATATATACATACTTCTATTTTGGAAGAAATCTTTGTTGGGCTAAGATCATTACCTATAAAACTCTATTGTATAAAAATGTTACATAATTAATAATTTAATTAATTGGAATTGGATTCACCTAATACTGTCCAATGTTTATTTATTGCTCAATTTTTTTAAAAAAAAATCACTTTTCATTTATTTCTTAGCATATGTATTCCCGTGTTGTATTTTATTTATTTATTCATCCTTACAATTTATTAGCCATCTGACTACCAGCATCTATGGGCATCTTACCATTTAAAACATAAAATTAAAATCATAAAAAGAGTCATGAGAAACCCCATGATATCACACAAACAAAGGAAACCATCTAGGGCAGTGACCTTTTTGCTGTCATGTGCCAAAAGTGGGGAGAGCGCAGGGGGGGTCATGTGTGCATGTGGCCACACCCATAATTCAATGTACCCCTTCCCCCTGTGCATGCATGCACGATCCCCCTGCGCTCCCCCGCTTTTGGCACGTGATGGCACTGTGGGCCCGGTAGGCCCATTTTTCATTTTCCCAAGGCTCCAGAGGCTTTCTTGGAGCCTGGGGAGGGCGAAAATGGCCTTTCCCACCCTTCAGAGGCCCTCCGAAGGCCAGAAATGGCCCGTTTCCTGACTTCCTGTGGGACTGGAAGGCCCAAAAATCAGCTGGCCAGCATGTGCATGCATGATGGAACTCAGCTAGGGCAATACTCATGTGCCCATAGATATGGCTCAATTCATGCTCAACAGATTTCATGACTGAGGTTTTACATATCCCTGCTAAAAATTATCAGCCAGGCACTCTGTTTTGGTGTCAAATAATCCCTAAAAATTGAGACAATTGTAGTGAGGGTCACTGAATGTAATGGTATGTGTGAATGACCTTGAGAAACAGAAGGAAGAGCTGCAGACTCAACAACCATCATGGAAAAGATATCTCAGCCAATAGGTGAGGGTATATGAAATATTTCAAGAGACCCTCTTTAGTTTTCCAGAGAGTTAAAGGAAAGGAAGAGAAAAGTACCTTCATAGTTTTAGACTCAATCCTAACCCTAAAAGTTTCAAGTTCGTTTACCATTTTTTCCAGTTCTTTAGCTTCTGTTTTGTATTATGATAACCAGAATTGGACATGGTATTACAGATGTACTCTGGCCAGCGCAAAATGTGGTACTAGTAGTAGTACTAGATAGTAGTGGTACTACTATCATTTCCTATTATCTTGAATTATTAATGTAATTATCTTGAATTATTAATGTAATCCCAACTGCAGCACAACGCCATCTCATCCATTTAATCTGTGGTCTACCAAAACTCTCAGATCCCTCCCACAAGGACTATTGTTAAGCCATGTACCACCTATCTTGTACATGTGCATTTGGTTCTTCCTAACTAAATGCAGAGGCTTACATTTTTCACCTTTGACCAAACCTGATGGATGGAATAAAAATAACTCACAACTCTTTGGTAATTCCAGTTCTAGTTTTTGCAAACAACAAATAATAATTATGATTGTATTATTTCATGCTGCAGATAAAGGTGCATATATGGTACAATAATTACACATACACATACACACACACACACATACACACACACACTAAATATATAAATTCAGCTACAAGGAGAAACTTGACATTTATTATCAGAAAGGACACCTTTCCTGACTGAAATAATCACCTAGCTAATCTGCACTCATAAATCACGCCATATTGCTCTTCCTTACTTTTTTCCAAGAGGTCGTCTGTGAATGACTGCAGCATTCTATCATGTAAGGGACTCTCTGGTCATGGGATCTTAACAAGTGGACCATCACAAATGCTTATCTTTGGTGTCAGACTTGAATTTCATTTCTTTTTGCTTTCTAAATTCATTTTGTGCAGACTGTATTTAAATGAGAAACAATGCATCATCCTCACTCCAGTCTGTTCATAGGTTGCTGTATTAACAAGCCATTGTGCATTCTGAATGGAGTGATTGGTTGGTGGTTTAATTTAAATGGAGGACGATTAAATTCAATAGATTTTTTTAAAGTAACCAACAGGATTATGTACAAAACCATTTTGTCGACTTGTGTGTGTCTTTTCTCTTCAGCGTTCTATTGTGTGTAGCTCTGAGGTGCCTAGTTTTCTGGAAGGACATTAATATTAACTTCTGCAAATGACATTTATGGCAGTCTCCTTATTAAATATGGCATCTCTTTTTCTCACCCAGGGCTCTCCTATTGTATAAATTCCATATTTGAGTGTGTTTTTATAAGATTATCTAACAGTAATGAACATACTGATTTTAAACAGATATTTACTAAAGATTTATAGCTAAATCACATTTTTATCTAACCTGACTGTTTTGTCTTAGCTGAATTTACCGGAAGAGTGAGGGGAGAAACAGTCAGTCACTTTCCACATATATACCCAGAAAAAAAATTAATTTGACTAAAAATGAACAGACATTTTTTCCACTGTAAAAATATTTATTCATAAAAAGTTAAGAAAAAGAAAAAAAGAATATTTGATTCTTATTCACTTATCAATGAATTAATATCAAACACAAGATACTCTTATTCTCTAGTTCCACAAAGGTTTATGATGCATAGAAGGAAATCTGTAGAAATGTTATGCTTTGTAAAACATTTATTATTCACTGAGACATTCAGGTTGATGTTTTATATGAAATAAAATTATTTGAGTTCAAATGGGTCCTTTGAACCAAGATGGTTTAAGCTAGTTACTTATCCAATTATTTTCAGTTATAAACATAGAAGAACACTCTTCAGGCAGCAGATGATTGGCTAAGCATAGCTAGATTGTATCCCTTTTAACAATGAGCACAAACAAAACAATTTGTTGTGGTCATTATGGCTTAAACTCATCTTGTAACTTAACATATCTGTTTCAATTCACATTACACACATAACCCAGGTCACATTCTATTGGATTAAACTACACATATTGTGACCAAGGAACATGACCAATGTCATTCAAGACATGGATTTACATTGTGGGATAATGTATCTCACTAATTTATTTATTTTTTAAAAATTATTTATTAGGTTTATATCCTTATTGTTTGTTCTTAGGAGTTCACAAGGGATAGAGACAGTGGTGGGATTCAGCCAGTTTGCACTGGTTCAACCAAACCAGTTGTTATTTTTTTGCATACTTTTGTGAACCGGTTGATCCCATCACTGGCTTGCCCCACCCCGCCCACTGGGGTTGCCATTCAGGGTAGGGAGGCTGCAGGGTGTGACTGGGAGCCACGCTGATCAGCCAGGAGGCAGTGAATGGACTGGCCATACCAGTCATCTGGGAGGCTGCCCCGCTATTTTTGACCTCGACAGCCTCCTGCAAAATCCTGCAGTAACAACCATCCCCTCACTAACCTGCTTTTCAGCTCCGTTCTCTGGCATTCAGGGCAACAAAAGAAGACCATGTGACTACAGTTTAAAAAAAGTTCAGTCAGACCTTCCAATTTCGTGAGATCTTTTTTTTCCCAAGAAGTTGGAAGGTCTGACTGAACTTTCTTTAAACTGTCACATGGTCTTCTTTTGTTGCCCTGCATGCAGGAGAATGGAGCTGGAAAGCAGGTTAGTGAGGGAATGGTGGTAGCTCTGAGATGGGGTGGAAGTGAGGCTTTTGTATTATGATTGCTCATAAGTAAGTTGTTGTTGCGAAGTTGTGTCCGACCCATCATGACCTCATGGACAATGTTCCTCCAGACCTTCCTGTTCCCTACCATCTGCCTACTGCTTCAGTGACTCCATCCAGCCACCTCATTCTCTGTCGTCCCATTCTTTTTTTTTGCCCTCAATATTTCCCAGCATTACGTTCTTCTACAGTGAGTCCTTCCTTCTCATTAGGTGGCCAAAGTATTTGAGTTTCATCTTCAGGATCTGGCCTTCTAAAGAGCAGTCAGGGTTGATCCCCTCTAGGACTGACCAATTTGATCGCCTTGCAGTCCAAGGGACTCGCAGGAGTTTCTCCAGCACCAGAGTTCAAAGACCTCAATTCTTTGGCACTCAGCCTTTCTTATGGTCCAACTTTCACAGCCATACATTTCAACTGGGAAAACGATAGCTTTGACTATACACACTTTTGTTGGCAGGGTGCTTTTTAGTATGCTGTCTAGATTTGTCATAGCTTTCCTCCCCAGGAGCAAGCATCTTTTAATTTTTTGGCTGCAGTCCCCATCTGCAGTGATCTTGGAACCCAGCAAATAAAATTTGTCACTACCTCCATTTCTTCCTCATCTATTTGCCAGGAATTGAGAGAGCTGGATGCCATGATCTTACTTTCCTTAATATTGAGTTTCAAGCCAGCTTTTGCACTCTCCTTCTTCACCCGTATCAAGAGGCTCTTTAGTTCCTTTTCGCTTTCTGCCATTAGAGTGGTATCATCTGCATATCTGAGGTTGTTGATATTTCCCCAGCAATCTTAATTCCAACTTTTGAGTCATCTAGCCCCGCCTTTCTCAGGATGTGCTCTGCATATAAGTTAAATAGGCAGGGCGATAGTATATAGCCTTGCCGGACTCCTTTCCCAATTTTGAACCAATCAGTGTTTCCAGGTCCAGTTCTCACTGTTGCTTCTTGACCCGCATACAGGTTTCTCAAGAGACAAATAAGATGATCTGGTACTCCCATCTCTTTAAAAACAATTTGTTGTGATCCACACAATCAAAGGCTTTAGCATAGTCAATGAAGCAGAAGTAGATGGTTTTTCTGGAACTCCCTAGCTTTCTCCGTGATACAGTGTATGTTGGCAATTTGATCTCTAGTACCTCTGTCTCTTCGAAATCCTGCCTGTACTTCTGGTAGTTCTCAATCCACATACTGCTGGAGCCTAGCTTGTAGGATTTTAAGGATAACTTTACTAGCATGTGAAATGAGTGCAATGGTGCGATAGTTTGAACATTCTTTGGCATTGCCTTTCTTTGGAATTGGAATGTAAACTGACCTTTTTCAATCCTTTGGCCACTGTTGAGTTTTCCAAATTTGCTGACAAATTGAGTGTAGCACTTTTACTGCATCGTCTTTTAAGATTTTGAATAGCTCAGCTGGAATACTGTCACCTCCACTAGCTTTGTTGTTGCTCAGATTTCCTAAGGCCCATTTGACTTCACATTCTAGGATGTGTGGCTCGAGGTCAGTGATTACCCCATTGTGGTTATCAGGACATTAAGATCATTCTTGTATAGTTCTTCTGTGTAATTTTGCCACCTTTTCTTAATCTCTTCTGCCTGTTAGGTCCCTGCTATTTTGGTCCTTTATCATGTCAAACTTTGCATGAGATGTTCCCTTCATATCTCCAATTTTCTTGAAGAGAAATCTGATCCTCCATATTCTATTGTTTTCTTCTATTTCTTTGCACTGTTCATTTAAGAAGCTATTCTTATCTCTTCCAACTATTCTCTGGAATTCTGCATTCAGTTGGGTATAACTTTCTTTTTCTCCCTTGCCTTTTGCTTCCCTTCTTTTCTCAGCTATTTGCAAAGCTTCCTCAGACAGCCATTTTGCTTTCTTGCCTTTCTTTTTCTTTGGGATGGTTTTAGTTGCTAGTTCTTATACAATGTTGCGAACCTCCGTCCATAGTTCTTCAGGCACTCTGTCTATCAGATCTAATTCCTTAAATCTATTTGTCACCTCTATTGTATATTCGTCAGGGATATGATTTAGTTCATATCTGAGTGGCATAATGCCTTTCTCTACTTTCTTCAATTTAAGCCTAAATTTTGCACAGAGAAGCTCATGATCTGAACCACAGTCAGCTTCTGGTCTTGTTTTTACTGACTGTATAGAGCTTCTCCATCTTTGGCTGCAGAGCACATAGTCAATCTGATTTCTGTGTTGATCGTCTGGTGATGTCCATGTGTAGAGTCGCCTCTTGGGTTGTTGGAACAGAGTGTTTGTTATGACCATCTTATTCTCTTGACAAAATTCTATTAGCCTGTGCCCTGCTTCATTTTGTACTCCAAGGCCAAACTTGCCTGTTATTCCAGTTATCTTTTGGCTTCCTACTTTAGCATTCCAATCCCCCATGATGATAAGGACATCTTTTTGTGGTGTTAATTCTATACGGTGCTGTAGGGTTTCATAGAACCGGTCAATTTCATTCTCTTCAGCACCAGTGGTTGGGGCATAAAATTGGATTATTGCAATATTGAATGGTTTGCCTTGGATTCGAACTGAGATCATGCTGTCATTTTGGGGATTGTATCCCAGTATTGCTTTCCCTACTCTTTTATTGATTATTATTGTCAGCAATAGTACACCTGATGGTCATCTGAATTAAATTCACCCATTCCTGTCCATTTTAGTTCGCTGATTCCTAAGATGTCAATGTTCAGTCTTGTCATCTCTTGTTTGACCATGTCCAGCTTGCCTTGATTCATGGATCTTACATTCCAGGTTCCTATGGAGAAAAAATATTTACAGCATCGGACTTTCCTTTCACCATCAGATGCATCCACAGCTGAGCGTCCTTTCGGCTTTGGCCCAGTCACTTCACTCTTTCTGGCACATCTAGTACTAGACCTCTGCTCTTCCCCAGTAGCATATTGGATGCCTTCTGACCTGAGGGGCTCAACTTCCAGAGTCATATCTTTTTTTCTTTTGGTACTGTCCATGGGGTTTTTATGGCAAAGATACTGGGTAGCTCTGCATGACATAGCTCATATCTTCTTTGAGCTATCCAAGCCCCTTCATGACAAGGCAGTAATCCATGAAGGGGAATAAGTAAGTAAGAACCAGTAAAGAAGAAGGGAAAAATCCCTATCTATAGATCAGCGTTTTTCAGTCTTGGCAAGTTTAAGATGGGCGAACTTCATGCTGACTTGGGAATTCTGGGATTTGAAGTCCATGCACTTTAAAGTTGCCAAAGTTGAGAAGCATGGGACTACACTAGAGTTTAGGATTTTCCATTACTGTTTTATTTAGAGTTTGGTGCAATTAAATAAATCAGTTGTGGTTTCCTTAACAAATAGTGATTAAAGTGATATGAACCATTACTGGACTTTTTGTGAGAAATTGAAATTAAAAGTTGATCTGGGCTTTGATGATTAAATAAGGGATTATGGAAATAATGAAAACAAATGTTAATCTTAGAGTAAGAGTTTGATATATTTTTTACTGATATCTGTAGCAAAGAAAGTTGGAAGTTATTCTTTTTCGGTTTTCCTTCTTTTCCTCTCTTTTTCTTACACTTTTTTCTTTCCTGAGCCTTTTCTTTCTTCAGATCTGTTTTTTATTTGTTTATCCCTTAGCTTTATGTTATTATTATTATTATTTTGATGTATGAAGGATCAAATACTCAGCCAATTCCTATCATCAAAACGACGCTATAGAGCATTGCACACCAGAACAACTAGACACAAGAATAGTTTTTTCCCGAAGGCCATCACTCTGCTAAACAAATAATTCCCTCAACAATGTCAAACTATTTACTAAATCTACACTACTATTAATCTTCTCATCGTTTTCATCACCCATCTCCTTCCACTTATGACTGTATGACTATAATTTTTTGTTGCTATCACTAAGGGTTAAATTGCAACCTATGACCATCATTTGTGTTGTAAATGTTGTACCTTTGATAAAAGTATTTTTCTTTCTTTTGTTTTCTTTTTCTTTTCTTTTATGTACGCTGAGAGCATATGCACCAAAACAAATTCCTTGTGTGTCCAATCACACTTGGCCAATAAATTCTATTCAAATACTCAGCCATTATAATTCTACATTCCTTATTTACAAAAATCATATCAAAATTTAGGATGAAATCCACTGGGAGCCATCTCATATAAGGCAGGTTCTGAGTCCCTCTAACCAAAAAGTGTTTATTGATAGAAGAGAATATTTATAGCTCAGGGTTGAACTGTGGCTTCCTTGGTGCTCTCTGAGCTTGATGGTTTTCTTGCAGATATTTCATTACCAAACTAGGTAACATCATCAGCACTAGAAGGGAGTGAAGTTTGCTCTTATTTTCATATACTAGTAGCTTACCCTGTCAGTTGATCAGTTGCTTCACAAACAGTGTTTTGATTGGTGCCAGGTTTCTACAGCCTCAGGAGGAGAAGGGCTATTGTGCACCCTTCCCTCAAATGTTCTTTAAAATACGGAGTTTCTCAGCATTCCTTTAGGCACCTCCAACATGCAAACTGTGGTTACTCATCCTAAAATGAATCCCCTTTACCTGGAGCTTCAAAATTTGCTGTTTGCTGGAAAGATGTGTAGCTAAAAGTCAGTCTACATTTAGTGTACATCTGTCTTTGGGGATATTTCTTCATCACCAAACAAAAGTGTATTTTTTGTGCAGTTCACACGCCTTAGTCACTGGATCTGGATGTCACAAAGCAAAGCCCACATATTGTAATTAACCCCTGAGCCCTGTTTTGACTGGCAGAGTGCTACAGGAGGCTGAGTGATGTCATGCCCCTGGCCACGCCCACCTAGCCACACTCATCCAGCCATGTCCATCCAGCCGGTCATTAAGACAGAGAACCGGTTGTTAAATTATTTGAATCCCACCACTGGATAGAAGTTATCTGATGGGCTACAGTGAAGCAGCTGAGAGAGGGAGCATATTTCAAGAAGTGGGGAAAGGCAAAGATGGAATAGAGAAGGAGGAAGAGATTTAGGATAGCTAATTCCCAGAATTCCCGGATATATCCATAAGGATTACAGTAGTCTACATTTAAGTCTGGCAAGATTTTCTCTATGAAGTTTGAGCAAATAAAGAACTGGACTTTGAATGAACTGAACTGAACTGTTCTAGATTGTTCTTGGCCTGGGCTTAACAATTTACCTTTAAACGCAGACATTGTGAAATACTAATACTATAAATGTCAAATCAAGTTTCATGTGGATCACCAGAAACCTTCTTTCAGGTATTACATCATTAAAAGTAAAACAATAGGTCACTATGTTTATGGTATTCTATAATAGAGGTGCCAAGACCACCTGACTTTTTTTTTTTGCCAGCCTTCATATGATAAACTTTGATTATTTCTTGGTATTAATTTTATGCCTGTTATCATTTTGCAATTGCCTAGAGCAGGGCTGTCAAACTAGTGTCGTCACTGCATTATCACGTGATATATTGGGACTTTTTTCCCCTTTGCTAAACCGGATGTGGGCATAGCCAGTGTGTGATGCATCCAGACCGCAGGCCAGGAGTTTGATAGCCCTGGGCTAGATCCTAAAAAAGTTCCAAGCCACTACCATAGTGTTTTTCTACCCTTTCAAGTTTAAGGTAGATGGAGTTCAACTCCCAGAAGTGGCTAAGGAATTTTGGAAATTGCAGTTCACACATCTTAAAGTTGCTAAGGTTGAGAAATACTGCTCTGTTATCTCACCTCTGGGCATACAACAAAGATTATTGCAATCAGCCTTTCTAATTTTTAAGCCAATACAGTTATAAGGAGATTGTGCCCTAAAAATGGTATTTCCATAGTTAATTACCACTGTCTTAAAGGGTGAAATTCTAGGTACACTGCCTATGGCCTTGAAACCTCAAGAGCTATTGTCAAGAAGTATGAATAAATTATCATGTTTAATGCTACAAAAGGGAACAATTATGAATTATACTGCTGGGGAATAATGGAATTTTGTTCTACTTATATTTCAACATGAAAAAAAAAATGAAATGAAATTTAGTTTCTAGTCTACCTCTAATGTGCCCAGGAAAACTTACAGCCTCTAGTCTAATTGGCATAATAACATTCCAGTTGGGTCATTGCAGAAATATCCAAGCTCTCAAAAAAAACCACAGATGCAAATGAAGATCCTGTTTTTCTTTGGTTTTATTTAGTCCAAGTCAAAGGTGGTATTCAGTTGGCTTGGACCGGTTTACCTGAACCAGTAGTGGAAATCGTGGGTGGGACTGCTCTCTCAGCCTCCCCACACCCCGCTCCAGCTCTATGCCATTCTAGTTAGGCATGTTTTTGAGACCAGGAGCATGTGCAGAAGGTAGGCACGTGGGCGAAAAGGGCACACATGCATACAAAGCAAGTGTGTGCGAGTGTGGCAAACAGGTAATAACATAATGTGAAACCCACTGCTGGTCCAAGCATCAAAATAAAATGTTAGTTAAGTGCTTCTGCTTAGCCTAAACTGGAGATCATGGGGTTTTGCACAGTTTTTGCCTTTTTAAAAAAAATTATTAGATCACCTTGAAATAGTTTTTTTGTAAAAATATTGTTTGTTTTAATTTTGGAGAAAATTTAACTTGCAGAATTTGCTTTGTTTGAAAATCAGCCTTCAATAACAGGTAATGCTCTGTGGCACCATATGGAAGCTTTCTGACATATGGATTGAATTAACAAGTTTAAAACTGTTAAGATCAGTTTTTCTTTCACTGGAGGCAAAGTAGGGGAGGGGCAAACTTTGCAGGATGCACCTCTGTGAAATAAGCTTGAGTAACAGCCATACAACTCAGCTGGTTGGTTTCTTGACAGGAAGGGAATTTTTAACAGCAGCTAATTTTACAGCAGTTAAGAAAATGATGCATCAGAATATGGATAGTGCTTACTCACTTCATATAATCTATACATATGCAATAGCTGCCATGGTATTTCCATTTTCACACAGCATTGTTAGTTTTTTTTTCTACACTTCCATATGTTATAGATAACACTGAATCTTTCCCAGTGACAACATTCCAGCATGGTTGGTGACATCATAACTTCATGAAATTTAACTTGATGTGAGCCATTGCATCTGGTCAAGGTAGTCTGATGAATCTCATGATGATGTCATAAATTAGATGACTTACTGCAGGGGTGTCAAACTTGCATCATCACAGCAGCATCACATGATGTATCATGACTTTTTTCCTCTTTGTAAACCGGGCATTGACATGGCCAGCGCATGATGCATCCGGGCTGCAGGCCGTGAGTTTAACAGCCCTGACTTACTGTAATGGACAACTTGGTGAGAATCTCGAAAAAGATTTGGAAGCATTCTTATATTATGCACATTTCCTCTGCTTAAATGAAAGTGATAATTTGATTGGAATATATTCATCTGGAAAAAATATACTCCTTTATTTGTATTTTTCCATAAGAATGGTTTTTTAAAGAAATTATAGCCCAAACCATTGGAATAAGCTACAGTATAATTTATGTATCAAAAACCTAGTGTCACTTGATAGATCTTTTTCTAGGGTGACAGTATAACCATAAAGTGCCCTGAGCAAAGGGATCTTGTAAACAGACTGTATCAAGAAGAGAGAGAAAGAGAGAGAGAAGGGGGAAGGAGGAGAGGAGAGGAGAGGAGAGGAGAGGAGAGGAGAGGAGAGGAGAGGAGAGGAGAGGTCTGGCTAAAAAATATAAAATTTCATAACTAAATAAAATATGCATTTATGAGGACCTTATTTATATGGTTGTTCCATTCATGTTTTCCCTAACAATTTATGAGGTTTCTCTATATAATGATGCAGCTGAGTTGCCAGGTTGGTATAATCTAATGCTCTGGACACAAATACCTTGCAGCATTTCCACAAGATCCAGTATCTAACCTTTAAAAAAAAACTTCTAAAGAGGGACTTGACATGCTGTTGCAGCAAAGGAATACTTTTTAACATTGTCACTTTATATCAAACGCTTAGGACTCTATTGGTATTTGCATGCTGGATACAAAGGAATAAGATACAAAGTATTCCAAAAGATAGGACAAGAAGTCCTTATTTTTGCATAAGTGACACTGCCTAAATTAAACCAATCAGCTTTGTAGAGAAATTATGTATGGTGTTAGCCCAGATTAGTATTTGCAAAGGAATCTGAATTTCACCTGGGAATTGAAATCTGGGAAATCAAAAGGGGAAAAAAAATACCTGAAGTTAAAAGCAAAGTATTTTTGAACAATGTAGAGATATAGTCAACAAGGGTCAAGCTCTTAAGGGCAATTTTATCTTTACTTTCTTTTGTGTTAAAAATGCTTTTATTTTTCTAAGGCTAACCTGTTTTAATTACTTTTTAAATGTTATCTTAAGGTAGCTGTTAACTTGTGACTGTGTTTTTAATCATGTTCTCTTTTTATGTTTATTATAGCAAAACATTTTTTTAAAAAATCAACTGAACTGGCAGCATAAAAGGGGTGCAAGAGAGGCTGAGTAGTTACAAAAAAAGTAGTTACTCTCTGGCTAAATCGCTGCTTTGTGTCCTGAGAATTGTGGGGCAGTGTGGCAAAGATCAGGAGATCAATATATATTGATGACTTGGAGATGCAGCTTGATTTTTAAGCATCGTCCGTGGCTACTAGTAAAAGATAGAGACATTTGTGTTCTGTGTGAATGTCCAGCAGGCTGAATAAAACACTAATATATATAAACATAACTTGGGCTAAAAGACATGTTTATTGTAATTCAAAACTCACACCATTGTTGCTGTGTTTGGTGTAGGAGGAAATGTAATCGGGAAATAAGCAATCATTACTATTATGTCCTCAAAATGTTTTAGCCTTGGGTTTTATATTTGATAAGACAAGCCTGAGTGACAGATGCAAACTGAAACTGGCCCCATGTCCTTCTGATCTTCTCTAATTGAAATTTTGTGGGACGAATTGAATGAGGAAAGTTCAAAGATCTGGGGATCCGTATTACATAAACATTGTTTCATTTAATCAAAACACTCTTTGAAGTGTAACACTTGTAGACCACCTGTAGCTTTGAAATATAAAGTCATATAAAAGCTTCAGTGAATCTGAAGGGGACAGTGCGCAGCTACGATACGCCAGTGGAAAGAAAAAAGCAAAACAGGTAAGATGATCATGAAAGCCTAGTTTGTATTAATGTTTCTCTTCAGCATTGTTTTATTCCCCAGGCAGCAAGGCTTTCTAAAGTGGCAAGCAACCCACTGCTTTATTCAGGATTTTATCAAGATTGTTTTTATTACAGTTGTTGTTATTTATAAACAAAACATGTTTTCTACCTAGCCTCCCAACTTTAATTGTTTCTATTTCATATGGATTTTACTTCAGAGTATTCTGGTAAAAGCCCATTCCAGCTTCAATTCTTCTCTGTGAAGTTTACATTTAAAGGCAATTTCAAAGACAAAATGACTGCAATGTAGTCCTTGCTTGCCTATAAAGGATGCAAACAAGGTGGTTTTCCACCTTAGAATTCTGCATGCATTTTGTAAAATCTACCCAGTATGTAGGAACAGCAAGGACATGCAATCCTCTAAATGTATTTAAGGATGGCAGACTAGTTGATGATATTCAGACACAGCATGATGCATAGAATCAGGAAGGCTTTGGTAACTTTCTAAGCATAAGGAACAAAACCAGTATTCCATTTCTTATGGCTACTTCTTTTGTACACCTCTGTATACAAATATTGTGTTTACATGCAGGTATCTCAGCAAATCTAGAATATCCTAATATATAAAGCTCATGTTCAAAAAACCATACCACCTTGAAGTTAAAATGAATCACTAAATAAGCTGGACATTCTTGAATTATGTTTTTTCCATTATTTCAGAACATGGAAATATTTTTGAAACATTTCTGAATATTTCAATGGAAAGTTGGATTGAATATTCCTTTTGTAAAATTTTTGATATAGAGAATGAAAGAGGAGTAGTAGGAGGGGAGGGGTGAGAAAGGAGGGGAGGGAAGGGGAGGGGAGGGGAGGTCTTGCAAGGCTGAATGTTAGTTTGATGTGTAGGGAGAATCATGTCAACCTCCAACATACTACCAAGAGATTCATCATGTGGGAATTCTTTAACTCATTGGTTGATGCAGCAATGTAACAAAAAAGTGGACCAAGAGACGTTTGAGCAGCTACCCAAATTCAAAAAGTCTACATGATAATGGTAATTAATATTAATTGTACAATTTGATTATGAAGAGTTTGCTTTTCTTGTGTCTCTTTGATTTTCTGGTACTCTGTAATTTGTCTTTTGTTAAGGTTGGAACAAGTTTTCACAGCCTACTAACATTCTGGCAGAAAGTTAAATAGAATACCGTAGCTGTAAATCAAGTCACGATTTTCAAATCAGGCTGTAAAACCATAAATCAGCCTATAGTTTTCCCATCAGTATTGCAAGGAGTTAGCAAATAATGGTATTCAGAATTCCAGGAAGCAGTCCAACACAAGGGTTCCATCTAGTCTAATCTTTAGGTTGAGAGCCATAAAATACAGGTTGCTAAAATAAAGCTATCACTAAAGTTATTTCAGCAAGGTATGAGCCTCCAGAGTAGTTTAAATCCATTAAATCAACCAGGTACAGACAATCTTCAACTTGGTGCTGCAACTAGAATTGGAATTTTGTTCATAAATTGTGAGGCTGGCAAAAAAAAATGCAGTCATGTGACTGCAGGATGCTGCAACCAGCCATAAATGTGAACCAGTTGCCAAGCGCCTGAAATACATTCATGTGATAATGGGGGGAGGTGGCATGACATTTTACAATGACTGGAAGTGTCTTACAGGCTGTTGAGCACCTTTCTGAGGTTGTTGTAATTCTGAATGGTTGTTAAAGGACAGGTTGTAAGTTGCAGACTTGTGAAGCTGAAATCCAGTTTTGGTTTTGCTATGTTATCATTCTGCAAAAATTCAGCTGCCAATGTTGGTCTTTCTTGATAGACTACTATTCTCCTTCTAGGTTACCCCAGTCTCTTGCGCTATCGTCTTCTGCAAGACTTACATCTGGTCTTTGTTAAGTAACATTGGGTCATAGGCATCTGTCAGAAGCCACAATGATATTAAAATGACACAAGTACTTGATACGATGCACTTGCTTTGACACTGCCTTCCTTTCCCCTTCCTAAAAGGATTTTTTCTTCAGTTAATTTTTTAATTTTATAAGAGGTCAGCAGTAAATTGGCCATTCTTAGAATATTGTGCACTGTTCATTAATGGCTTTGAAGCAGATATTGTAAAAATTACATATCCCAAATGCAATAGATTGGGGACATGGTGGAAATATATTTTGTGCTCCCATTCAGCACTATAATTTTATGAGGTTGTCCTTGGTGCTCTCTGAACTTGTTTGTTTTCTTGCAGATGTTTCATTACCCAAACTATTTATTTATTTATTTATTTATTATTCGAATTTATATACCGCCCTATCTCCCAAAGGACTCAGGGCGGTTTACAGGCATATAAAACATCAATATCAATATAAAAATTAAAATAATCCTTAAAAAACTTATTCTAGCGCCCGAATTATTAAAAATAGAAATATAAATATCAAATATAAATATTAAAATCAATTTAAAACCCCTCTAAATTTAAAAATCTAAGCCAGTCCTGCACAGATGAATAAATGTGTCTTGAGCTCGCGACGGAAGGTTCGAAGGTCAGGAAGTTGACGGAGTCCTGGGGGGAGTTCGTTCCAGAGGGTGGGAGCCCCCACAGAGAAGGCCCTTCCCCTGGGCGTCGCCAACCGACACTGCCTAGCTGACGGCACCCTGAGGAGTCCCTCTCTGTGAGAGCGCACGGGTCGGTGAGAGGTATCTGGTCGCAGTAGGCGGTCCCGTAGATAACCCGGCCCTATGCCATGGAGCGCTTTAAAGGTGGTCACCAAAACCTTGAAGCGCACCCCGAAGGCCACAGGTAGCCAGTGCAGCCTGCGCAGGATGGGTGTTATGCGGGAGCCACGAGGGGCTCCCTCTATCACCCGCGCAGCCGCATTCTGAACTAACTGCAGCCTCCGGATGCCCTTCAAGGGAAGCCCCATGTAGAGAGCGTTGCAGTAATCCAGGCGAGACGTCACAAGGGCGTGAGTGACCGTGCAAAGGGCCTCCCGGTCCAGAAAGGGGTCCAGAAAGGGGCGCAACTGGCGCACCAGGCGAACCTGGTAGAACGCTCTCCTGGAGACGGCCGTCAAATGATCTTCTAGGGACAGCCGTTCATCCAGGAGGACGCCTAAGTTGCGCACCCTCTCCATCGGGGCCAATGACTCGCCACCGATGGTCAGCCGCGGATTTAGCTGACTGTACCGGGATGCCGGCATCCACAGCCACTCTGTCTTGGAGGGATTGAGCTTGAGCCTGTTTCTCCCCATCCAGACCCGTACGGCCTCCAGGCACCGGGACAGCACTTCGATAGCTTCGTTGGGGTGGTCCGGTGTGGAAAAGTACAGCTGGGTGTCATCCGCGTACAGCTGGTACCTCACACCGAACCCATTGATGATCTCACCCAGCGGCTTCATGTAGATGTTGAACAGAAGGCGAGAGGATCGATCCTGCGGCACCCCACAAGTGAGGGGCCTCGGGCCGACCTCTGCCCCCTGTCAACACCGACTGCGACGGTCGGAGAGATAGGAGGAGAACCACCGATAAGCGGTGCCCCCCACTCCCAGTCCCTCCAACCGGCGCAGCAGGATACCATGGTCGATGGTATCGAAAGCCGCTGAGAGGTCTAATAGGACCAGGGCAGAGGAACAACCCCTATCCCTGGCCCTCCAGAGATCATCCACCAGCGACCAAAGCCGTCTCCGTGCTGTAACGGGCGGAAACCGGACTGGAGCAGGTCTAGATAGACAGTTTCATCCAGGTGTAAGGAAACTGATATGCCACCATACTCTCAACAACCTTAGCGAGCGGGTTGGAGACGACGATAATTACCTAAAACAGCCGGGTCCAGGGAAGGCTTCTTGAGGAGGGCCTCACCACCGCCTCTTTCAAGGCGGCCGGAAAGACACCTCCACCAAAGAAGCGCCGTAATCGCCTGGAGCCAGCCTCGGTCACCTCCTGCGTGGCCAGCACCAACCAGGAGGGGCACGGGTCCAGTAAACATGTGGTGGCATTCAGCCTCCCAACAACCTGTCCATGTCCTCGGAGCAACAGGGTCAAACTCATCCCATAAAATGTCACCAAGACCACCCTCAGCCGTCTCACCCATATCACCGCAATCTTGGTCCAAACCATCCCGAAGCTGAACGATTCTATCGTATAGATAACCGTTAAACTCCTCAGCACGTCCCTGCAACGGGTCATCCCCCTCCCCTGGTGTAGGAGGGAGCGGTCACCCAAACAGGGCGGCTGGGCGGTTATCTGCCGATGCAATGAGGGAGGAGGCGAGCTACGCCGCTTCCTCAATGCCACTAGGTAAGTCCTAGTATAGGACTTCACTAGTGTCCGAGCGGCTTCTGAACGGCTAGACCTCCAGGAACTCTCTAGGCGTCTTCTACGGTGCTTCATCCGTCTCAGCTCCTCGGAGAACCAAGGAGCCGGTTGGGACCTGCGCCGGGTCAGAGGCCGCAAAGGCACGACACGGTCTAAGGCCCCGCCGCCCGCTCCCAGGCCGCAACAAGTTCCTCAACCGAGCCGTGAGCCAGACCTCAGGAAATGGCCCAAGCTCCGTCCGGAACCCATCCGGGTCCATCAGGCGCCTGGGACGGAACCAACGTATCGGCTCCGTCTCCCTGCGGTGGTGAATGGCGGTCAGAAAGTCCAGGCGAAGAAGAGAGTGATCTGACCATGACAAAGGTTCAATGACTATTTCCTTTAAGTCCAGATCTCTCAACCACTGACCAGAGACAAAAATCAGGTCCAGAGTGCCACCCCCAATGTGAGTAGGGCCATCAACTACTTGGGTCAGGTCCAAGGCCGTCATGGAAGCCATGAACTCCCGAGCTGCCGTCGATGACGAGCCGGAAGATGGCAAGTTAAAGTCCCCCATGACTAAAAGTCTGGGGGTCTCAACTGCCACCCCAGCCAGCACCTCCAGGAGCTCGGGCAGGGCGGCTGTCACGCAGCAAGGAGCCAGGTACGTGACCAGCAAGCCCATCTGACACCTATGACCCCACCTCACAAAGAGGGATTCACACCCAGCAATCTGAGGTACAGTGGTCTCCTCGGCTCTAGACTCTCTTTAATAACAACCGCCACCCACCACCCCTACCCTGGGCCCTCGGCTGATGGAATGCACGGAAACCCGTGGGCACATCTCGACCAGGGGCACGCCCCCTTCAGTGCCCAACCAGGTCTCCGTAACGCCTATAATATCCGCGGCACCCCCCTGAATCTGATCATGTATTAGGGGGGCCTTATTGGCCACGGACCGTGCGTTGCATAACATCAGACGAAGGCCCAGGCTCTGAGGGTCTTGACCATCCGGGGGACGGGAGAAGGGAGGGGGATCGGGGCGCGCGATCGCCTGCAGACATCGGCGCGCGCCCCCAAAACGATGCGGTCCCCCTTCCGCCATATCTGCCCCTCCCACTTACCGTGCAAATGGAACCACCTCACCAAAAGGAACGTAATCCCCCTATAACCTCCGAACCCATTACTAAACCGCCACGAGCTGCAAGGACTGGCTCCCACCCGGCGGGCTACTCCCAATACCCGCCCTAACCTCCCACCCCTCCCGACGGGTTCTCTCCCCTACCCGTCAATCCCTCCCCCAACCCTTAAAATCCCCATTAAAACTCCCTTAAAAATTTCTTAAAACAACTAATTAAAAAGCCCCTAAGCCTCCTATTTTAGCATGCCACCTCTCGGGCTCCAAAGCCCGTCCTCAAGGTGGGCCTCGATAGTATGGAGGCCAAACCCGCGAGAGGCGTCTCGCAGGGCAAGAAGGTCAGCCGCCGTGGCGTTCGCATCACCAAGAAAGTCCGGCAGGAGGCCCATCCTGGGCTGGTCAAGATGGTAACAGATGATACAGTGACCACAACCGGTCTGTCAGTCAGTCCTGATGGGAAGCAGTCAATAGTGATCCTCGTGGGGTAGAAAACAAAACCACTCATTCAGTCAGTTCGCCACCCACCTATAAATAGTCAGGTGGACTAAGGAAGAAGGAGAGGGGGGGGCGGACCGATGGTAGAGATGTTAAACAGGCCGTCCGCCACCTTGAAGCGCCGAGGTAGGCCGCCGCCACCGGCCACCTCCGGCCGGCCGTCGTCACCAAAGCGTCCCATCGTCGGCGCATGAGGCCACCGACATCCCCAACTAGGAAGGGACGCCAGTCACTCCACCGACGCCAGCGCCAGGCGAAAAAGCCAGGCCGCCACCGCCAGAAAACCAACAAAGGCCGACGGGGGCCCGGTAGGCCCTCCAGATCTCCACTGGGCACAACTCCTCCTCCGGGGCTCCGGGGCTCCTCCCCTCGCCCCTGAAGTCGCCCGTCATCCATCTTCCTCCACGACTGAAGCCTCCTCCATCAGGGCGGGGGATCTAAGGGGGCCCAAGATGTCAAAGGCCCCCCCCCCCGCCGCCGCCCCCGCCCCCCCCAGAATCCCAAAGGGGGCCGGCGGCAGCCAGGCAAGCCGCAGGCCGCCCAGCAAGCCGCCCGGCTAGCTGCCAGGGCCGCCACTGCTTCCTCCCACGGGCGGGGTCCAAGGGGGCCTGGACATCAGTGACCCCCCGTCGCCGTCGCTGCCGCCGCCGCCGCCGCCAGACTGCTGAAAAAGGCCGGCGGCAAGCCGCGACTGCCCGGCAAGCCGGCAAGCCGCCCGGCCAGCCGCCATGACCACCGCTGCAGCAGGACGCTCCGGGGCTCCTCCCAACGCCCCCCGGAGTCGTCCTGCGCCAAGTCACCCCTCCTCCGGGTGACTGGATGCTCCTCCATCAGGTCCGGGGGCCCAAGATGTCACCAAGGCCCCCCCCAGAACCGGACAGGGCCCGAAAAGGCCCACTGCCGCTCCCCCGATCAGCAGGGCGGCGCCATCTTGGACATGCTCAGTAGCTAGGTAACATCATCACTAGCACTGAGGATGGTAACTAGTTAGGGATAATGAAACATCTGCAAAAAAAACAAGCAAGCTCGGAGAACACCAAGGACCCCTCATTTTAACTCTAAGCTACAAATATTCGCCTTTATTGCTATAATTTTATGGCTTAAGCATGTTTCCAGTGAATAGCGCTATACCACTGCTGTCATTTTCTCTGAAGAATGTTACGTGGTATCTTTTTCCTGGAAAAAAGTTAGTTCACACTGGATATTCATGTTCTCTTATTTTAAAGTTGTGCCATAGTAAAAAGAAAACACCTTCCGTTACAGATGTGATCATTTCAAGAAATGTCTTCTTGCTAGTTCTAGTACAGATTTCATAGATTTGCCTGCCAGACCACATGATGCTTACCCAGATAATTCTCAGTATATGAAATATATATTTAAGAATATCTATTTTAAGAGAAAATATTTGAAAGTGAATTTTATGTGTCTTAAAACTGAAATGATAACACAGCAAGGATTATGGTTGGGCTATCTGCTCATAATTTTCCAGTAGTACAACTATTATGCCTAAAAATCTATTTCTAACAAATAGCACTGGCCTTTTGCTCATATCCTGCTTGTAAGCTTCCCACTGATTAATTTCAATCAAAACAAATTTACAGATTTTTAAATCAAATAAGATTTTGGCCTGATTCAGCATATGGCAATTTCTCATCACCTCCAGAAGTATTGTTATACAACAATTTACAAGACCAAAATCATGGTTGACATGTCACCAAGACAATCATTCCCATTTCATGTATCCAAAATTTCAAAATATTCTGGTATTTTATAAACAGAAAAAGAACACACAAAACAATATGTTTATTAATATGCTATGTTTGTACTCCAAATTTCTCAGCTATTTGCTTTTACAGTTCTCAGTGATCATAACCAACAAGAACTGAAATAAATGGAAATTTCACAAAATATAAATTAATTATTTAAATAATTTTAGTCTTGTCACTTCGAGCGATTGAGCCTGAATTCCATCTAACAACAACAAAAATCCAACAGAGCTGGATTTTCAAAACTCAAGAAAATGTCAACAAAAATAGGATAAATTAATGCTTTTTGTTTTTATAATATATCTGTTTTCCGTTAGTAAATAGGATAAATTAATGCTTTTTGTTTTTATAATATATCTGTTTTCCGTTAGTATTTTTGGTAACACCTTAAAGAAATGAGAAGAGAGTTATCATTCATGATCATCCTTTAGATATCAGAATGTGTCAGCTCAAATACATACTTACTTAGACATTCCTTAATCAGGCATATAGTGGGGATTTCTGATAACTACCAATCTTGATTGCAGAAAATATGACTTCAGTAACAGAGTTGTTAATGCTTGGAATACACTACCTGACTCTGTGGTCTCTTCTCAAAGTCCCCAAAGCTTTAACCAAAAAGTGTCTACTATTGACCTCACCCCTTTCCTAAGAGGTCTATAAGGGGTGTGCATAAGAGCACAAATATGCCTAATGTTCCTGTCCTACTGTTTCCTTTCATTATATCCAATTTATATAGTTATTACATGCTTATACTCCTATGTTGTATAGTTACTTCATGCTTATGCTTATGTATGCTGTTATGACAAATAAAATAAATAAATAAATAAATCTGTTCCTTTTTTATCATAATTCAAGACTCACCTTCCAGAAAAAGATGAGCTCATTTGAATTAAAAGCGAAGGAAAAAATAAGACAGGAAAAAGAGACCTGTCCTCTGCTGTCAGGCAAGAAAAATCAGGTCCACACATTTATTTATTTATTTATTTATTTATTTATTTATTTTGTCACACAGTATATATAAGCGTAAGCATGAAATAACTATACTATATATAAGTATATATATGAGTATTTAATAACTAAATTAATTGGATATAATGAAAGGAAACAATAGGACAGGAATGGTAGGCACTCTTATGCACGCCCCTTACAGACCTCTTAGGAACGGGGTGTGGTCAATAGTAGATAGTCTTTGGTTAAAGCTTTGGGGATTTTGGGAAGAGACCACAGAGTCAGGTAGTGCATTCCAGTGCATTCCAGGCATTAACAACTCTGTTACTGAAGTCGTATTTTCTGCAATCAAGATTGGAGCGGTTAACATTAAGCTTAAATCTATAGTGTGCTCGTGTATTGTTGCGATTGAAGCTGAAGAAGTCTTTGAGAGTTAATATGAGGTCAGTTAAACTGATTTATTGCTAATCATTCCTTTTCAGTATTCGTTAATACTGATTAATATTCTTAAAAATTGATTAATACCTGTAAGAGTCCACAAAATTCAAGGGAGGTTGCACTTAGTCTGCTTTTGGCTACATAGGAATTCTAGGCTGATCTCTCTTTTAGTCCCAGTCCCTCCCCCAGGTTGTGCCATTCATCTGCAAATCATATTAGTGGGGAAAGCAGAGACTCTACAAAGCAATGGTCTCCAGCCTTGGCAACTTTAAGCCTGGAGGACTTCAACTCCCAGAATTTCCCAGCCAGATTTGCTGGCTGGGGAGTTCTGGGAGTTGAAGTTCGCCAGGCTTAAAGTTGCCAAGGTTGGAGACCCCTGCTACAAAGCATATATTAGTGAAGCAGTACAAGTGAGGATCTTTTATGAAAGATACTTCTTTATTCATTATATTCCTTTTTTGATGTTCCTGTCTCCCAATTGTTATTTTTTACTCAATTTTGTATTTAAACGTATAAATAAATGAAAATGATGCTACTTTGTTGAGTGGGATTTCTATTCCAAAAGGATATCTCTTACTCTGAATTAAAGTAATCCAAGGCCTTTAGGTTGAGAACATTTTTCCCTAAAAGTCAGGTTAGCGCCAACCCTTCTAATGTTCCCAAAGTCCTTCAAGACCTGCTTATGTCATTAGTTTTGAGTTCTCAGGGAACCAATAACATTTTAAGATGGCTCCACTATTGATACGTTTACTCACTTCTGCCTGTGGTTTGTATATCTTACTTTTTTAAAAAAATAATGATTTATATTTTTATAATGATTGTTTTTAATTGTTTTTATTTGATTGTTATACAAGAAGAAATGAAAATAGAGTCAATTCGGGTGAAATAGATGGCTATATATATTTGTTAAATAAATAAATGTAGAGAAACAGATCTAATGGACTCTCAATATTTTGTTCAGAAGTGGTACAGCTTCACAAGGATCTGATGTATTATCTATATAGCTACTTAATTTGAAGTTTTCATTTCTTCTTGTGGGCCGGTCTGAGAAACATCTTACAAAATGGCTTTTAAGCCATTATAAACAAGCTAGCACCAAAAAAGCTTTCAAATGTTTTACTGTAAAGAGGAAAATAATAATAATACATTAATTAGTAGCCTAATCCAAATATAAAACAAATTCCACAATATAGCACAAGAAAAATCTCAGAGCTTTTAGTGAATTCAAAGAAGAAGAGAAAATTGTATTAATGTTTTCCTGTAAACAATACCATTTCCACTGGAAATGAATACAGTTGGGGAGAAGGGCAAAGTATTTTTATCTTGGCTGGAATAAATTGATTTGGGGAAACTGCAAGTGAAAATTATATCCTCTCATCACCCAGATGCATTATGGGAAATTTCAGGAAAGAAAATGCTGCTTGTTTTTCTCAGGATGAAAAGAATATAAATGGCTGAAATACATCACACAGTTACCCAGATACAACAAATTTGGGTTAGACTACTAAATTAAGAAGCAAACTTGACAAAAGATTAGAGTTATAGTATACAGGTAATCTTCGATTTATGACCACATAAGTCTGAGTCCAAAATTTCTGTTGTTAAGAGAAACATTTGTTAAGTGAGTTTTCCCCCATTTTATGACTTCTCTTGCCAAAGTTATTAAGTGAATCACTGCATTTGGTAAGTTAGTAACCCAGTTTTTAAGTGAATCTGGTTTCCTCATTGACCTTGCTTGTCAGAAAGTGATAAAGGTTACTCACATGACCCTAAATATCATAAATATGAAGCAGTTGCCAAGCATCTGAATTTTGATCACATGATCATGGGGATGCTGCAAAGGTCGTAACTATGAAAACAGTCATTTTTCCGTGCTGTTGTAACTTTGAGCGGTCACTGAATAAACTGCTGTAAGTCGAGAACTATCTGTCCTGATTTTATTGTAATTAGCTATTGTTTCTCAATCTTGGCAATTTTAAGATGTCCAGACTATTGGTACTGTGTTTGATTCCTTTTGTAACATTCTATTTCTATTTGCTTCTGCCAATTTAGCAGTTCGAAAGCATGTAAAAAATGCAAGTAGAAAAATAGGGACCACCTTTGGTGGGAAGGTAACAGCGTTCCATGCGCCTTTGGCATTTACTCATGCCTGCCACATGACCACAGAGACGTCTTCGGACAGCGCTGGCTCTTCGGCTTTGAAACGGAGATGAGCACTGCCCCCTAGAGTCAGCAACAACTAGCACATATGTGTGAGGGGAACCTTTACCTTTACCTTTACCATAAATTTATATATCAATGGAAAGATATTTAATCATGAATATAATGCAACAAAGTTTGTTCAATTATCTGTATTCTATGAAAAAGTATATCCAAATAACCAGAAAAAGGAAGCACAACTTGCTTAGGTTGATATCAGGTAGCTTTCCTTCATCTGATTGTAGCCAATGAGCATGAGTGTTTAGAGAGCCAATCAGGGGTCATCTTGTTTTGGCAATGAGCCAATCAGATCACAGTAGGATTAAGTTATTGATGTCATGTATTGAAGCTGAGAGGAGGACATTTGTCAGTGTGTTATGTGATTGCTATCAAGTTGGTTGGATTTTTGGGGGTTATTTCATTTAGTGAAATTGTAAAACCTAATAAAATTAAAGTAATGGTGCAAAGGGTTGACTGGTTGCCAAGAAAGCGATATAAAATAGTATTATTAAGTGAACAAGACTACAGTTATAAAGAAAAAATGGTGGAAACTTAACCAAAGGGGGCATTTCTAGGTTATTGGAGAGATATAAGGAGACTCAGTCACTACAAAACCACACTGATAAAGGCAGGAAAAGGTGTGCAACAGCAAGTGATGATAGAAGAATTAAGGGACTGTGCCTACGTGACAGAAAAAATCATCTGGGTGTATACAAGGTGAAATGGCACAATCCAATGTGAAGTGGAATGCAAGGACTGTTTGGTGTAAACTGCAGGAATTTGGCCTAAAATCTAGAATTCCATGAAAAAGCCACTTTTATCTCTCAAAGGTTGAAAAGCATTATTATTATTATTATTATTATTATTATTATTATTATTATTATTATTATTATTATTTATTGGATTTCTAGACCGCCCTTCTCCCGAAGGACTCAGGGCGGTGTACAGCCAGGATAAAACATAAACAATGTACAATTAAAAACTAAATTAAGAAACTTATTATACAATTGGCCGAAAAATTAAAATATTTAAAATCTAAAAACCCCAATTTAAAACATGAATAGAATTTAGAATTTAAAAATTTAAGCAGTTTAAGAAAAAACTTAAGCCAGCCCTGCGCGAATGAACAAATGTGTCTTCAATTCGTGGCGAAAGGTCCGAAGGTCAGGTATTTGGCGTAAACCAGGGGGAAGTTCATTCCAGAGAGTAGGAGCCCCCACAGAGAAGGATCTTCCCCTGGGGGCCGCCAGCCGACATTGTTTGGCGGACGGCACCCTGAGAAGTCCCTCTCTGTGTGAGCGTACGGGTCGGTGGGAGGCATGAGGTAACAGCAGGCGGTCCCGTAAGTACCCAGGCCCCAAGCCATGGAGCGCTTTGAAGGTGGTAACCAAAACCTTGAAATGCACCCGAAAGGCAACAGGTAGCCAGTGCAGTCTGCGCAGGAGAGGTGTTACATGGGAGCTACGTGGAACTCCCTCTATCACCCGCGCAGCTGCATTCTGGACCAACTGAAGCCTCCGAGTGCACCTCAAGGGAGCCCCATATAGAGAGCATTGCAATAATCCAGGCGAGAGGTAACGAGAGCATGAGTGACTGTGCATAAGGCATCCCGATCAAGAAAGGGGCGCAACTGGCGAACCAGGCAAACCTGGTGAAAGGCTCTCCTGGAGACGGCCGTCAAATGATCTTCAAACGACAGCCGTGCATCCAGGAGAACACCCAAGTTGCGCACCCTTTCCCTTGGGGCCAATAACTCGCCCCCGACAGTCAGCTGCGGCTGCAGCTGACTGTATCGGGGTGCCGGCATCCACAGCCACTCCGTCTTGGAGGGATTGAGCTTGAGCCTGTTCCTCCCCATCCAGACCCGTACGGCTTCCAAACACCGGGACAGCACTTCGACAGCTTCGTTGGGGTGGCCCAGGGTGGAAAAGTACAGCTGAGTGTCGTCAGCGTACAGCTGATATCTCACCCCGAAGCCACTGATGATCTCACCCAACGGCTTCATATAGATGTTGAACAGGAGGGGCGAGAGAATCGACCCCTGTGGCACCCCACAAGTAAGGTGCCTCGCGGTCGACCTCTGCCCCCCTGTCAACACCGTCTGCGACCGGTCAGAGAGATAGGAGGAGAACCACCGATAAACGGTGCTTCCCACTCCCAACCCCCCCAACCGGCGCAGCAGGATACCATGGTCGATGGTATCAAAAGCCGCTGAGAGATCTAACAGGACCAGGGCAGAGGAATAACCCCTGTCTCTGGCCCTCCAGAGATCATCCACCAACGCGACCAAAGCTGTCTCCGTGCTATATCCGGGCCGGAAGCCGGACTGGAACGGGTCTAGATAGACAGCTTCATCCAGGTATTGGGGTAGCTGCCGTGCCACAGCACTCTCTACAACCTTCGCAATAAAGCGAAGGTTGGAGACCGGACGGTAATTACCTAAAATAGCTGGGTCCAGGGAAGGCTTCTTGAGGAGGGGTCTCACCACCGCCTCCTTCAAGGCGGCAGGGAAACCCCCTCCAACAAAGAAGCGTTTATAATCCCCTGGAGCCAGCCTCATGTCACTTCCTGTGAGGCCAGCACCAAACAGGAAGGGCACGGGTCCAGTAAACATGTAGTTACATTCTTGATTAAATTATCTTTCCATTGATAGGGTTTCCTGCCTGGGCAGGGAGTTGGACTAGAAGACCTCCAAGGTCCCTTTCAACTCTGATATTATTATTATTATTATTATTATTATTATTATTATTATTATTATTATTATTATTATTATTATTATTATATAATTTTATGGTACTACTCCAAAAAAAGTGGTGTTATTAGCCATCAAACCTCAAAAACACACTTTTCTCAAAAGGTTTCCACAATTTTGGCCACTACTGTAAGTCAAAGACTACCACTAATGAAATCATATCCCCAGCAGACAAACTAGCTGCCAGTTAGTTTTAAGGGAAAGCCTTTTCCCCTCTTTGACTTTGTGGATTTCTCATAGTTAGGCAGAAAAGAGGTAACTTCTATATTTGAATATCTATTTGCCTCTATCTTTTCTACAGGTGTTAAATAATTAGAGCTGGCTGAATTATGCACTGCAAATAATATTCATTGTGAATAGAGCCTCCCCCCTTTTAAAAAAGCCTCACAAATAATTAATGAAGCAATCCTGATTTTTGCAAATGTGTTTATTCTCATACACATTCATCAAAGACCTTGGACAAAGAAATTGTAGTCTTGAGAAATGTAATAAATCATTGCCTTCAGGTAATATTTCTCATGTTTGGCCCTCAAGCAAATGGATGTTCCCACTTCTAGATCTGTTGGGTTAGAGACTAAATTTTAAAAAGACAGAGAAAATAGACAGCAAATTAACTGTTCACTTATCTAGCAACTTGGAAACAGAAAGAACAAGATCTGTTACATGGCACAGCCTCCCTTGTCATTTCAGTATCTAATTTTTCCTTATTCCTCAGTTCTTAATTATCAGGCAAAATCATTTCCCAAATATAGGTATATATTTTAATGCGGCAATTTATAAAGGGAACATTTTGCAAAATAAAATGCTCAGTGTCTCATTTTAGAGCCATAACTTTGTAAAGCTGTTTAACATGACCTGAGTTTAACTCATAGAATCATCTATTATAATGTCCTTCCTGTCGAAGACTACTTCAGCTTCAATTGCAACAATACACGAGCACACAATAGATTTAAGCTTAATGTTAACTGCTCCAATCTTGATTGTAGAAAATATGACTTCAGGAGTACACCACCTGACTCTGTGGTCTCTTCCCAAAATCCCCGAAACTTCAACCAAAAACTGTCTACTATTGACCTCACCTCATTCCTAAGAGGTCTGTAAGGGGCATGCATAAGAGCACAAGCATGCCTACTGTTCCTGTCCTATTGTTTCTTTTCGTTATATCCAATTAATATGGTTATTATATACTCATGCTTATATACATGCTTATATATTGTTTAGTTATTTCATGCTTATGCTTATATATACTGTGTAACAAAATAAATAAATAAATAAAAAATAAAGCTGTTACATGTAAGCATGTAAATCAAACGGATACCACTAAGAGAACTTTTTAAAGTGACTTCCGTGCAACCATCCTTTTACTCCTCATTCAATTCAAAGCAGCTTGAAAATGACCTATGATCTTCTTAGGTTGAAATGCGGAGATCATGGAGATCATCCAATCATGGATGGACAATAGCAAGTTACTGAAGTTACTAAAGACAAGATTTAACAGCTATTGTTTTCATTGGTGAGTTGTGTCCAGTTTTGTCCTTTAGCCAATGGACCAAGTATTGATATGTTAGCAAATCAGTTCTCCTTATTGTTGAACCAAGTGCCAAAAAAGAATATGCAGAAGACTTTTATTGGAGTGATACTTCAATTTAAAGTTACCCCGTTCAGAAAATTTGATATCAGCTGCTATTAAGTGCAAGTTAATATATATTTATTTAACTTTTAAATACAGTTTATGCTGTGGTGGTTTTTTGTTTTTGTTTTTTTGTATTGCAGTTTTAAACAGCTTCTTTCTTTTGTGGCTTGTACAAAAGTTACGGTATTTATATTTTAACTACATCCTTTGGAATGCATCTGGATGACAAACCATATAGATTGTTTAAAACAAAATATATACTATAAAATACTGCTCATATAATGGATAACTCAACAAATGAAGGGAGAACATACATTCAAAAGCACAAACATATTTGTTTCTTCATCAGTTTTTAGAAAATTTGAAGAATTATTACAACAGTTATGTTTTTTGTGGTATTATGAAACAAAGAAGAAAAAGTGAAGTTATCCCAATGATCAGCATACCAAGAGGAAGAATAAAAATTGTGTAGCTTCTTCCAAATCTAGAAAAGGCCTTTGACAACTTTTGCTGGAATAATGTATTTATTATCTTCCACAGAATTAATCTAAATATGGAGAGATAAAACACTGAACCTATGAAATTTAACAAGAATGTGTGTTGTTGAACAAGAAGCACAATTAATAAAGGCTTCTAGTGTTGATATTTATAGTTATAAATACTATAAAGCAAATATAGACCAAGGATTAAAAGAATGAAAGGGACTTCATCAGCTGTATATAGCTGGTTGAAAAACTCTACTGAACAGATAGGGTTTGAAAATAGCAAGAAATGTTAAATAAAATGTTTTTGTTTGTTTTGGTTTTTTTTAAGACTCTAGCTTCAAAATAAATATATAAACATGTTAATCATATAGAACATATATGTGCTGCAACTGATACGATAATATATAAAAAGGCAGGAATAGAAAATATCTCAAAAGTAAAATAAGACAATACAAATTTTAATGGAATAATTTCATAACAGAGAAAGTTGGTTTTAAAACGAAAAGCATTAAATCCTTCAATGTTATATATGTATATCAAATAAAGAGGAAAAAAGAAGAAAGAAAATTGGAAGGATTTAAACGGTGGTGGAAAGGATTCTGGAAAGAGAACTAGATATAAAAAATAAATTAATGAACTTTGACTGTGAAGAGAAGAGAAGAGAAGAGAAGAGAAGAGAAGAGAAGAGAAGAGAAGAGAAGAGAAGAGAAGAGAAGAGAAGAGAACAAAGATGATTAGGGGACTGGAGGCTAAAACATATGAAGAATAGTTGCAGGAACTTGGTATGTCTAGTTTAATGAAAAGAAGATCTAGGGGAGACATGATAGCGGTATTCCAATATCTCAGGGGTTGCCACAAAGAAGGGGAGTCAAACTATTCTCCAAAGCCCTGAGGGTAGAATAAGAAGCAACGGGTGGAAACTAATCAAGGAGAGAAGCAACTTAGAACTAAGGAGAAATTTCCTGACAGTTAGAACAATTAATAAGTGGAACAACTTGCCTGCAGAAGTTGTAAATGCTCCAACACTGGAAAATTTTAAGAAAATGTTGGATAACCATTTGTCTGAAATGGTGTAGGATTTCCTGCCTGGATAGGGAGTTGGACTAGAAGACCTCCAAGGTACCTTCCAACTCTTCTATTATTATTATTATTATTATTATTATTATTATTATTATTATTATTATTATTATTATTATTATTATTATTATTATTATTATTATTATTATTATTATTAGAGAAGAAGACGATTCTTGAAAAATAAGAAAAGAGGCTAAAATCAAAAATAATATGGCCACATTCTAAGATGTTGGGAAATAGGGTGTCATGCAAACAATCAAAAGGAAAAATAACAAGAGGACATTTTAGGTATAATTACATTAAAGAAAGGAATAAATAAAAGCAAGGCAATATAAGTGGATTTTTTAAAGGTTTGCATAAAGATGAATTTATAAACTGAAATACCAGAAAGAAAAATGAATTAGCTAGAGAAAAGCAATATTTTTCAAAAGTTTAATATTTAGTCATATGTAGGAATATTTATATAATCAAAGATCATAGTTTCTAGATTTTAGAAATCTTCCTACATCAGTGTGTGTGTGCATGTGTGTGTGTACATACACAATATTTTATTTTATTCAAAAAAGATTGAAATACAAAACTCCAAAAAAATTAAGGAAAAAACAAAGAACACAAAACAAACAAGACATTGAAAGTGCATTGAAAAGTTCATCACAAAAGAAAATACTAACATCTGTACACATTATCCCTCCTAGTTGAATACTGATTAATACATTACTGCAGTATTAATTTCTCACCCCTTGAGAAGCAAAAGATTTTTAAACTATTAAATCTATTTGCAAATTACTAACTTGTCATCTATATACTATGTTAATGACAAAATAAATAAGAAGAAAACAATAATAATGAAAAAGACAAGTTTAAATATTCAAAATGTCTGTTAACAAGCTATTATTTTGATTAACTTTTAAAAAATTTTCCATAGCATCTTTTCTATCTCATATAATCCCCAAATTTAATAACAATTCATCGTGGATCAAATATCCATTTTGTTTCTTAATGCCATCTCTTAACAATTATTGTCCGATTAACTATAGTAAGTCCAGGAAAAAGAAAAATTCCTACCATTCAACATTTATCTTGGGGAGGAGCCTCATCTCTATTATTATATTGATTTCCTTCTGCAATCATCTGTGTTCAACATGTGGTCTTTGGAAGATCCCTTGATTTTGTGACCATCTCTCTAAAGCAGTAACACCATATATTTAATGATACTGTAGATAGATAGATAGATAGATAGATAGATAGATAGATAGATAGATAGATAGATAGATAGATAGATAGATAGATAGATAGATGAGTGTATCAGAAGCAATCATTTTAGGCCCCAAGTTGTAGTCATCTCCAAGCCTTTTGTTGTAACCAAAAAGCTGAATATGACCACCACTACAGAAATTTAGTGGCAACATTTTTACAATTTTGAGAGAAAGAAATTATAGACTAAATCCAAAAATAAGAAAGCACTCTGTATGTGTGTGTGTGTGTGTGTGTGCACGGGGGCATGCACGCGAACGCATGCGCTCTATGGAGCAGTATATAAATCTAAATTCTATTGCTATTGCTAAATGAATATGGTCCAAGCTCACAAGTTATGAGTGAAAACTAACAGTTCAATGGGAGAGATACATATTTATAATGAAGGATTAAGTGCCTTAGACTAATGAAAAAAGTTTGTGGATATGTCTTCTTCTCCTCCTCCTCTTCTTCCTTCTCTCCCTCCCCTCATTCAGCTTCTCCTTCTCCTCCTTCTTTCTCTTTCTCTGTCTCCTTCTCCTTCCTGATAGAACTGGCCTGATATTTGTCTGTGTGCAATCAGAGATTGAGCCTTCAGACAGCTAATATATTGCTTTGGTTGTACAGAGGAGTGTTTAGCCTATATGTCTATATATAAAATTTTGGGAAAAGATACAATTCAAAGAATAAGGTTATTTCCACTGTTGCAACAATTGATAAAACTAAAGGATCACAGAAGGAGATAATTCGTCCTGAAAACTGGTGATAGATGCTGGGAAAATAAGGAAAGCTAAATAAGATAAGGGAAGATAAGGGAAGTGTATTTCAAAACATCTTTAATACTAGATAGAAACAAATGAGAATAGAATTTTGTTAGCTAGTTCCCACTGCAAAACCAATACTAGGCATAAGAAAAGTAGAAGAATATTTGACGTGGAACAAAAGTAGAAAACTTCCTAGTGACCTCACTGTTTCTTTTTCCTTTTCATTATTATCCAAATAAAGTTTGCATTATTTTAAATAAGATGAGATATGTCATATGCTTGGACTAGAAGGGAAAGTTGGTTTCTTTGAATGGTGTTTCATTAACTTTCTGTCTCACTAGAAATAAGAATCTGCTCAGTTTTATTCAGTTCTGTAGCGTACTAATTCTACAATGATATGTTTCTTGGAGAATTATTAAATTGTCATCATTGTTTATGCTGCTGAAAGTTGTTTTCTTTAAAAGAAAAGGGGAATTCTACCAAATTCCATATTCTTACTTATCTTTCTTTCCTCTCCATAATGTCTCCAACTTCATATCAATGTGCTATCAAAAGGTTCATCCTTCCTGCAAAGACAGCAGTGAAATTACCAATTATGAGTGAAATGGTGCTTAAGACAATTTAATAATTTCTGTAGTTGAGATAAAATTAAGTGCACAATCAAGAGCAAGTCCTTTTTACAGACTCCCTTTTTTGTATCAAAAAATTGATGAAGATTATTTAAGTGTCCTTTCCATGTGAGAGAATAGAATCATGGCCCTACCAAATTAAAAAGGGAAGTGCCATTTCTCTGGCACAGACTGATTGTGCCCATTTCAAAAATTATTTTAAAAAAGGAATGCTTTGCATTTTGCACAAACCCAGCACTGCTCTGATATTCATTAAAGCACCTCTTTCATGTAACTTTCAAAGCAGCCACATCTTGTTTAACTAATTAGGCTTTTGTCTTTGATAGTTTATTAGTAGTCTTTCCCAACGTGATAATCTGCATAGACAATTGAGCTCTCACAATTTTTCTAGCCAACATATCTGAAAAAAATCAGGTTAGAGAGATAGGTTCAAAGTTATAACCTAAATCTGTTAGTCTTGAGTTTTATCCTGTTTTTCAGAAAATTCTTATCCTCCTTCTGCTTTCAATTGATACTTGATAAAAAGTTTTTATTTTTGGTATCAATGCAAGATTTCATTCTGTCTCTTCAAACATTTTTTTTTTAAATGAACTATCAAAAAATCCATCAATGAAGACCACAGTGCACAGTGGTTGGTATTGATGATGAAGATTACATCTTTTAAAAACGAGCTATCAAACGATACGCCATTACTGATGAGAATTTTAAAAAAGAACAGAAACAATCTTTTCAAATAAGAGCTTTTCAGATTCTTGTTGAACAGCAATTGCACTTTATTATTCTCTGTTCCCTCACCGGGGTGGGGAGGGAATTTGACAGAGCTTCTTCAAACTTTTGATTACTTTGGTCTTCAGTGTTGTGGGCTGGTGCCTCAGCCGAGATTTCTATGGCTGCCTGTCATTTTATCCCAATTGCCTTCTTCCCAAATCAAAATACTCTCCAGAAAGGGACACTATAGGACTGTGAGCTGCTAGGCTGAGTGCCTCTTTTTATGCTTTATTACTTCTTTTCATTCTTTCCTTTCATAATTCAAAAGCAGCCATTGGTTCCGCATAATTGGATAAATACCTTATTATCAAAAAAGCTAACGTTGGGTTGCATTGAAAAAGGAAAAGACAGAATGGGTAACCAAAAGGAAAGGAAAGGAGGTATATACATGACTGGCAGTTCCCATTTCTTTACAAGTGTTACATTTCGGTCCCCAGCCACTACCACATATTTCCTGTTCACAGATAATTTGTACAACATATTTTATCATTCAGTTTTAGACACAGTTGAAAGGCTTTTGCCTAAGGCTTAGAACACTTTGAAAATTGTATACCATTTGCAAAGCTTTCTTCTGCTTCAGTGTCCAATTAGGTGACTGCCTACAGACACTGAATTTATCATTTATGAAAATGGGATTTCTTCTCCCAATCCCAAGGTGAACAGGAGTAAAAAAAAACTTCTCACAGATGAATTTGTGAATACAACAATTGTTCCTTTGCAACCACAAGTTCAGTCTGTAAAAGCTGGCTCTTATCACTGGAATAAGGGTATGTTGGCCTTCAGAGGCTTAGGGTCTATTTTCTTAGCAATAATATCAGTAATAGAACATGGTAGAAATATGATATATATTCTAATTAATTACAAGCAAAAATCTTGGCTTGTTATATTATTCTTTGCCTTTGTCTACTCTGCTTCACTAAACTTTTTTGTCTGTTAAAGAACAAGTGACCACACTTTGCACACTTGTGTGGTAGGCTTCTGCTGGACATTTCTAGAAAACATGCCTTAGCTGGAGAACATGCTCTCCAGATCTTATTTCACACTTCATATTCTTGACATAAGAATAGCATTGATAGCTGATTAACCCGTGTATTATTAACCTAAACTTTTTTTAAAATAAAACCTTGCATTGTTAGATGTGGCATTGTACCAAATAAAAGAAATCTTGCAGTTATCTTAAGAATAACCAGTTTTCTTGGGCAATGGTTTCAAGGAGTTAAACTAAGCTTCAACAAATGGATGAAATGGATTCTCATATAGTCATGCTGTACAATATAGCAAGCAACACAAATGCAAGAGGTCTTGTCTGATATGTTTATGCAAGGCACAAGCTATAACACTTCTTAACAATATAACAATACAGAAAACCCTGATTTCAAATGACACTAAAATTAAAGTTATTGGTAAATAATTTAACCATTTATTCCAGATTATAGATTTGTGTATTTTTATATAATTGATATATCCATGTTACTGTTCAAAGAACTGCATCACAAAATTCTGAAAAGTGACATTACATTATAAATGTGGTTTCAAGATTCAAAGATTGTTACTTTGTAATAAATAGAAAAACAATTAATCGAGAAGTGTCCGCTATATTATCTTATCCTATATTATAAATAGGAAAGAAAAAAAAGAGAGAGAGAGAGAGAGAGGGAGGGAGAGGGATGATAGATAGATGACAAGTCATCTACGGCAAAAAGGTTTGACTCCAGCATGTTTCCTTTATAATCTGAAATTATAGTTGTATGTCATGTGACTACAATCCTCAAAATAAATTAATATTTTAAGTATTTTTTTTCAGAAATGTAATATCTGAACTTGCAGATTTATCATAGATATATTTATGTAGTAATTTATCCTGTGAGATCTCAATGGGAGTACAATTTGATCCTTGATAAATTACTATTTTTATGTACAAAGATCACTGTTGGACTGTTTTTCCTCCTCCTATATTTTTTCTCCATTTCCTATAATATTTATAATTGTACTTTTAAGAGTTCATTTTATAATCTTTTAAAATCTTCATTGCATTAATGTCTTATGCTTAGATAACTACATGTACAATTCTGGCTAGAAGAGAGCTCACACTAAAGTCACAGCTTTGTAGATGAACACAGATTTGGCTCTCCCAGAATTAGATGAAAGAGTCTGCCTTTTTACTTTGCTGTGGCGATTATTTAATGGGTTCGGAGGTTATGGGGGAATGTGTTTCTTTTTGTGAGGGTGGTTCTATTTGCACGGTAAGTGGGAGGGGCAGATATGGCAGAAGGGGGGGATCGTATCGGTTTAGGGGGACACGCGCTCGATGTTCGCAGGCGATCGCATGCCCCGATCCCTCTGACTTCTCCCGTTCCCCGGATGGTCAAGACCCTCAGAGCCTGGGCCTTCGTCTTATGTTATGCAACGCACGGTCCGTGGCCAATAAGGCCCCCCTAATACACGATCTTATTCAGGGGGCGCCGCGGATCTTATAGGCGTTACAGAGACCTGGTTGGGCACCGAAGGGGGCGTGCCCCTGGTCGAAATGTGCCCACCGGGCTTCCGTGCATTTCATCAGCCGAGGGCCCAGGGTAGGGGTGGGGGGTGGCGGTTGTTATTAAAGAGGGTCTAGAGCCGAGGGAGACCACTGTACCTCAGATTGCCGGATGTGAATCCCTCTTTTTGAGATGGGGTCATAGGTGTCAGATGGGCTTGCTAGTCGCGTACCTGGCTCCTTGCTGCGTGACAGCTGCCCTGCCCGAGCTCCTGGAGGTGCTTGCTGGGGTGGCAGTGGAGACCCCCAGACTTTTAGTCATGGGGGACTTTAACTTGCCATCTGCCGGCTCGTCATCAACAGTGGCTCGTCATCAACAGTGGCTTTGCGGCGAAGGTTGTAGAGAGTATGGTGGCATATCAGTTTCCTCTGCACCTGGATGAAACTGTCTATCTAGACCCGTTCTAGTCCGGTTTCCGGCCCGGTTACAGCACTGAGACGGCTTTGGTCGCGTTGGTGGATGATCTCTGGAGGGCCAGGGATAGGGGATGTTCCTCTGCCCTGGTCCTATTAGACCTCTCAGCGGCTTTTGATACCATCGACCATGGTATCCTGCTGCGCCGGTTGGAGGGATTGGGAGTGGGAGGCACCGTTTATCGGTGGTTCTCCTCCTATCTCTCTGACCGGTCACAGACGGTGTTGACAGGGGGCAGAGGTCGGCCCGGGCGCCTCACTTGTGGGTGCCGCAGGGTCGATTCTCTCGCCTTCTGTTCAACATCTATATGAAGCCGCTGGGTGAGATCATCAGTGGCTTCGTGTGAGGTACCAGCTGTACGCTGATGACACCCAGCTGTACTTTTCACACGGGCCACCCCAACGAAGCTATCAAGTGCTGTCCCGGTGTTTGGAAGCCGTGCGGGTCTGGATGGGGAGAAACAGGCTCAAGCTCAATCCTCCAAGACAGAGTGGCTGTGGATGCGGCATCCCGGTACAGTCAGCTGAGTCCACGGCTGACTGTTGGGGGCGAGTCATTGGCCCCGATGGAGAGGATGCGCAACTTAGGCGTCCTCCTGGATGGACGGCTGTCTTTTGAAGATCATTTGGCGGCCGTCTCCCGGGGGGGTTTCCACCAGGGTCGCCTGGTGCGCCAGTTGCGCCTTTCTAGACCGGGATGCCTTATGCACGGTCACCACGCCTGTGACGCCTCGCCTGGATTACTGCAATGCTCTCTACATGGGGCTCCCTTGAGGGGCATCCGAGGCTTCAGTTAGTCCAGAATGCGGCTGCGTAGGATAGAGGAGCCCTCGTGGCTCCCGTGTGACACCTATCCTGCGCAGACTGCACTGGCTACCTGTGGCCTTCCGGTGCGCTTCAAGGTTTTGGTGACCATCTTTAAAGCGCCCATGGCATAGGGCCGGGCTATTTACGGGACCGCCTACTGCTACCGAATACCTCTCACCGACCAGGCGCCTCACAGAGAGGGACTCTCAGGGTGCCGTCAGCTAGGCAGTGCTGCCTGGCGACACCCAGGAAGGGCCTTCTGTGGGGCTCCCACCCTCTGGAACGAACTTCCCCAGGACTCCGCCAACTTCCGGACCTCCGAACCTTTCGTCATGAGCTTAAAACACACTTATTCATTTGCGCAGGACTGGATTAGTTTTTAAATTTATATATCAATGGAAAGATATTTAATCATGAATATAATGCAACAAAGTTTGTTCAATTATCTGTATTCTATGAAAAGGTATAGCCAAATAACCAGAAAAAGGAAGCACAACTTGCTTAGGTTGATATCAGGTAGCTTCCCTTCATCTTATTGTAGCCAATGAACATCAGTATTTAGAGAGCCAATCAGGTGTCATCTTGTTTTGGCAATGAGCCAATCAGATCACAGTAGGATTCCGTTATTGATGTCATGTATTGAAGCTGAGGACATTTGTCAGTGTGTTATGTGATCGCTATCAAGGGTTTTTTTGTGTGTTCTTTTATTTAGTGAGCTTGTAAAATGTAATAAAATTAAAATAATGGTGCAAAGAGTTGACTGGTTGCCAAGAAAGCGAAATAAAATAGTATTATTAAGTGAACAAGACAACAGTTATAAAGAAAAAATGGTGGAAACTTAACCAAAGGGGGCATTTCTAGGTTATTGGAGAGATATAAGGAGACTCAGTCACTACAAAACCACACTGATAAAGGCAGGAAAAGGTGTGCAACAGCAAGTGATGATAGAAGAATTAAGGGACTGTGCCTACGTGACAGAAAAAATCATCTGGGTGTATACAAGTGAAATGGCACAATCCAATGTGAAGTGGAATGCAAGGACTGTTCGGTGTAAACTGCAGGAATTTGGCCTAAAATCTAGAATTCCATGAAAGCCACTTTATCTCTCAAACAAAGGTTGAAAAGCATTATTATTATTATTATTATTATTATTATTATTATTATTATTATTATTATTATTATTATTATTATTATTATTATTATTTATATTGCTTTTTAATTCGGCTTTGTAGAATAAGTTTTTTAAATGTGGTTTTAGTGTGTATTTATATGTCTTTTACTTGCCTGTGAACCGCCCTGAGTCCCTCGGGAGATAGGGCGGTATATAAATGTGATTAATAAAATAAATAATAAATAAATAAGCTGTTTAACATGACCTGAGTTTAACTCATAGAATCATCTATTATAATGTCCTTCCTGTCGAAGACTACTTCAGCTTCAATTGCAACAATACACGAGCACACAATAGATTTAAGCTTAATGTTAACCGCTCCAATCTTGATTGTAGAAAATATAACTTCAGGAGTACACCACCTGACTCTGTGGTCTCTTCCCAAAATCCCCGAAACTTCAACCAAAAACTGTCTACTATTGACCTCACCTCATTCCTAAGAGGTCTGTAAGGGGCTTGCATAAGAGCACAAGCATGCCTACTGTTCCTGTCCTATTGTTTCCTTTCGTTATATCCAATTAATATAGTTATTATATACTCATGCTTATATACATGCTTATATATTGTTTAGTTATTTCATGCTTATGCTTATATATACTGTGTGACAAAATAAATAAATAAATAAAAAATAAAGCTGTTACATGTAAGCATGTAAATCAAACAGATACCACTAAGAGAACTTTTTAAAGTGACTTCCGTGCAACCATCCTTTTACTCCTCATTCAATTCAAAGCAGCTTGAAAATGACCTATGATCTTCTTAGGTTGAAATGCGGAGATCATGGAGATCATCCAATCATGGATGGACAATAGCAAGTTACTGAAGTTACTAAAGACAAGATTTAACAGCTATTGTTTTCATTGGTGAGTTGTATCCAGTTTTGTCCTTTAGCCAATGGACCAAGTATTGATATGTTAGCAAATCAGTTCTCCTTATTGTTGAACCAAGTGCCAAAAAAGAATATGCAGAAGACTTTTATTGGAGTGATACTTCAATTTAAAGTTACCCCGTTCAGAAATTTGATATCAAGTGCAAGTTAATATATATTTATTTAACTTTTAAATACAGTTTATGCTGTGGTGATTTTTTGTTTTTGTTTTTTTGTATTGCAGTTTTAAACAGCTTCTTTCTTTTGTGGCTTGTACAAAAGTTACAGTATTTATATTTTAACTACATCCTTTGGAATGCATCTGGATGACAAACCATATAGATTGTTTAAAACAAAATATATACTATAAAATACTGCTCATATAATGGATAACTCAACAAATGAAGGGAGAACATACATTCAAAAGCACAAACATATTTGTTTCTTCATCAGTTTTTAGAAAATTTGAAGAATTATTACAACAGTTATGTTTTTTGTGGTATTATGAAACAAAGAAGAAAAAGTGAAGTTATCCCAATGATCAGCATACCAAGAGGAAGAATAAAAATTGTGTAGCTTCTTCCAAATCTAGAAAAGGCCTTTGACAACTTTTGCTGGAATAATGTATTTATTATCTTCCACAGAATTAATCTAAATATGGAGAGATAAAACACTGAACCTATGAAATTTAACAAGAATGTGTGTTGTTGAACAAGAAGCACAATTAATAAAGGCTTCTAGTGTTGATATTTATAGTTATAAATACTATAAAGCAAATATAGACCAAGGATTAAAAGAATGAAAGGGACTTCATCAGCTGTATATAGCTGGTTGAAAAACTCTACTGAACAGATAGGGTTTGAAAATAGCAAGAAATGTTAAATAAAATGTTTTTGTTTGTTTTGGTTTTTTTTAAGACTCTAGCTTCAAAATAAATATATAAACATGTTAATCATATAGAACATATATGTGCTGCAACTGATACGATAATATATAAAAAGGCAGGAATAGAAAATATCTCAAAAGTAAAATAAGACAATACAAATTTTAATGGAATAATTTCATAACAGAGAAAGTTGGTTTTAAAACGAAAAGCATTAAATCCTTCAATGTTATATATGTATATCAAATAAAGAGGAAAAAGAAGAAAGAAAATTGGAAGGATTTATGGAAAGAGAACTAGATATAAAAATAAATTAATGAACTTTGACTGTGAAGAAGAGAAGAGAAGAGAAGAGAAGAGAAGAGAAGAGAAGAGAAGAGAAGAGAAGAGAAGAGACGAGAAGAGAAGAGAAGAGAAGAGAAGAGAACAAAGATGATTAGGGGACTGGAGGCTAAAACATATGAAGAATAGTTGCAGGAACTTGGTATGTCTAGTTTAATGAAAAGAAGATCTAGGGGAGACATGATAGCGGTATTCCAATATCTCAGGGGTTGCCACAAAGAAGGGGAGTCAAACTATTCTCCAAAGCCCTGAGGGTAGAATAAGAAGCAACGGTGGAAACTAATCAGGAGAGAAGCAACTTAGAACTAAGGAGAAATTTCCTGACAGTTAGAACAATTAATAAGTGAAACAACTTGCCTGCAGAAGTTGTAAATGCTCCAACACTGGAAAATTTTAAGAAAATGTTGGATAACCATTTGTCTGAAATGGTGTAGGATTTCCTGCCTGGATAGGGAGTTGGACTAGAAGACCTCCAAGGTACCTTCCAACTCTTCTATTATTATTATTATTATTATTATTATTATTATTATTATTATTATTATTATTATTATTATTATTATTATTATTATTATTATTATTATTATTATTATTATTAGAGAAGAGAAGACGATTCTTGAAAAATAAGAAAAGAGGCTAAAATCAAAAATAATATGGCCACATTCTAAGATGTTGGGAAATAGGGTGTCATGCAAACAATCAAAAGGAAAAATAACAAGAGGACATTTTAGGTATAATTACATTAAAGAAAGGAATAAATAAAAGCAAGGCAATATAAGTGGATTTTTTAAAGGTTTGCATAAAGATGAATTTATAAACTGAAATACCAGAAAGAAAAATGAATTAGCTAGAGAAAAGCAATATTTTTCAAAAGTTTAATATTTAGTCATATGTAGGAATATTTATATAATCAAAGATCATAGTTTCTAGATTTTAGAAATCTTCCTACATCAGTGTGTGTGTGCATGTGTGTGTGTACATACACAATATTTTATATTATTCAAAAAAGATTGAAATACAAAACTCCAAAAAAATTAAGGAAAAAACAAAGAACACAAAACAAACAAGACATTGAAAGTGCATTGAAAAGTTCATCACAAAAGAAAATACTAACATCTGTACACATTATCCCTCCTAGTTGAATACTGATTAATACATTACTGCAATATTAATTTCTCACCCCTTGAGAAGCAAAAGATTTTTAAACTATTAAATCTATTTGCAAATTACTAACTTGTCATCTATATACTATGTTAATGACAAAATAAATAAGAAGAAAACAATAATAATGAAAAAGACAAGTTTAAATATTCAAAATGTCTGTTAACAAGCTATTATTTTGATTAACTTTTAAAAAATTTTCCATAGCATCTTTTCTATCTCATATAATCCCCAAATTTAATAACAATTCATCGTGGATCAAATATCCATTTTGTTTCTTAATGCCATCTCTTAACAATTATTGTCCGATTAACTATAGTAAGTCCAGGAAAAAGAAAAATTCCTACCATTCAACATTTATCTTGGGGAGGAGCCTCATCTCTATTATTATATTGATTTCCTTCTGCAATCATCTGTGTTCAACATGTGGTCTTTGGAAGATCCCTTGATTTTGTGACCATCTCTCTAAAGCAGTAACACCATATATTTAATGATACTGTAGATAGATAGATAGATAGATAGATAGATAGATAGATAGATAGATAGATAGATAGATAGATAGATAGATAGATAGATAGATAGATAGATATATGAGTGTATCAGAAGCAATCATTTTAGGCCCCAAGTTGTAGTCATCTCCAAGCCTTTTGTTGTAACCAAAAAGCTGAATATGACCACCACTACAGAAATTTAGTGGCAACATTTTTACAATTTTGAGAGAAAGAAATTATAGACTAAATCCAAAAATAAGAAAGCACTCTGTGTGTGTGTGTGTGTGTGTGTGTGTGTGTGTGTGTGTGCACGGGGGCATGCACGCGAACGCATGCGCTCTATGGAGCAGTATATAAGTCTAAATTCTATTGCTATTGCTAAATGAATATGGTCCAAGCTCACAAGTTATGAGTGAAAACTAACAGTTCAATGGGAGAGATACATATTTATAATGAAGGATTAAGTGCCTTAGACTAATGAAAAAAGTTTGTGGATATGTCTTCTTCTCCTCCTCCTCTTCTTCCTTCTCTCCCTCCCCTCATTCAGCTTCTCCTTCTCCTCCTTCTTTCTCTTTCTCTGTCTCCTTCTCCTTCCTGATAGAACTGGCCTGATATTTGTCTGTGTGCAATCAGAGATTGAGCCTTCAGACAGCTAATATATTGCTTTGGTTGTACAGAGGAGTGTTTAGCCTATATGTCTATATATAAAATTTTGGGAAAAGATACAATTCAAAGAATAAGGTTATTTCCACTGTTGCAACAATTGATAAAACTAAAGGATCACAGAAGGAGATAATTCGTCCTGAAAACTGGTGATAGATGCTGGGAAAATAAGGAAAGCTAAATAAGATAAGGGAAGATAAGGGAAGTGTATTTCAAAACATCTTTAATACTAGATAGAAACAAATGAGAATAGAATTTTGTTAGCTAGTTCCCACTGCAAAACCAATACTAGGCATAAGAAAAGTAGAAGAATATTTGACGTGGAACAAAAGTAGAAAACTTCCTAGTGACCTCACTGTTTCTTTTTCCTTTTCATTATTATCCAAATAAAGTTTGCATTATTTTAAATAAGATGAGATATGTCATATGCTTGGACTAGAAGGGAAAGTTGGTTTCTTTGAATGGTGTTTCATTAACTCTCTGTCTCACTAGAAATAAGAATCTGCTCAGTTTTATTCAGTTCTGTAGCGTACTAATTCTACAATGATATGTTTCTTGCAGGCCTCGGAGCGGGGCGATGACTAGCGTTTTTTCTTTCGGTCGTTTTTTCGGCCGATGTTCCAACCGGCCTGGCAGCCTGGCAGTTGGCGCCGGGTTTTGATATCTCCTGGCTGGCCCTGCCTTCGATTTTACTTTATCCTATCCCATCTCGACGTCGGGCTGTGCTTTGCCATCCGAACTTAGGTTTTTACCCTGGCCTGGATGAGAGAAACAGAGCAACAGAGGCATTTTCATCTGCTTCCGGCCAGTCGTTTGTGACTTACTCCCTGCTGCCAGACTGTAACCATGGCGCCCGTCATAGCCTCCTGCCTCTTGGAGAGGTTCAACCTGCTGGACAGGTTTGGCCTCTCGGAAGGAGAGGTTTGGAGAGACCTGGCCTCCGAACCGGGTGAGGATGTACTAGGGGGTGCTGGAGTTGGAGAGGCCCCCGGACTGTGCCTTTTGACCTGGGTTTGGAGGTGGTGGTTGGAGGACAGTGGAAAGGCGACGGAGGTACTATCGAATCATCTGCTCGTTGTCCCCCTTCGATGGTTTATCATCTACTACGTCTCTTCTGGCCAGTTTGGGATTCTGGGCCGTTGGTGGTCCTTGGGCCTTTTAGAAGAGGCAGTAGCTTCGATGGGGGACGGAGGCCGACATTGTTTACGATTGGGACATCCTCCCCACTCCCTATGCCAGGATGCTTCCTTCAGACTTCCTACAGACTATCATCTGGACTGGACTGTGTTTAATATTCTTGTCTGCCCTTATTGGGACTACCAGCATTCTGGACTATTCTGGACTATTGCTTTGAGTCATCTTTTAGGCCTGCCTTTTATCCAAGTCTTATCATCATTTGGAATTATCATCTAATTGTCATCATTGTTTATGCTGCTGAAAGTTGTTTTCTTTAAAAGAAAAGGGGAATTCTACCAAATTCCATATTCTTACTTATCTTTCTTTCCTCTCCATAATGTCTCCAACTTCATATCAATGTGCTATCAAAAGGTTCATCCTTCCTGCAAAGACAGCAGTGAAATTACCAATTATGAGTGAAATGGTGCTTAAGACAATTTAATAATTTCTGTAGTTGAGATAAAATTAAGTGCACAATCAAGAGCAAGTCCTTTTTACAGACTCCCTTTTTTGTATCAAAAAATTGATGAAGATTATTTAAGTGTCCTTTCCATGTGAGAGAATAGAATCATGGCCCTACCAAATTAAAAGGGGAAGTGCCATTTCTCTGGCACAAACTGATTGTGCCCATTTCAAAAATTATTTTAAAAAAGGAATGCTTTGCATTTTGCACAAACCCAGCACTGCTCTGATATTCATTAAAGCACCTCTTTCATGTAACTTTCAAAGCAGCCACATCTTGTTTAACTAATTAGGCTTTTGTCTTTGATAGTTTATTAGTAGTCTTTCCCAACGTGATAATCTGCATAGACAATTGAGCTCTCACAATTTTTCTAGCCAACATATCTGAAAAAAATCAGGTTAGAGAGATAGGTTCAAAGTTATAACCTAAATCTGTTAGTCTTGAGTTTTATCCTGTTTTTCAGAAAATTCTTATCCTCCTTCTGCTTTCAATTGATACTTGATAAAAAGTTTTTATTTTTGGTATCAATGCAAGATTTCATTCTGTCTCTTCAAACATTTTTTTTTTAAATGAACTATCAAAATCCATCAATGAAGACCACAGTGCACAGTGGTTGGTATTGATGATGAAGATTACATCTTTTAAAACGAGCTATCAAACGATACGCCATTACTGATGAGAATTTTAAAAAAGAACAGAAACAATCTTTTCAAATAAGAGCTTTTCAGATTCTTGTTGAACAGCAATTGCACTTTATTATTCTCTGTTCCCTCACCGGGGTGGGGAGGGAATTTGACAGAGCTTCTTCAAACTTTTGATTACTTTGGTCTTCAGTGTTGTGGGCTGGTGCCTCAGCCGAGATTTCTATGGCTGCCTGTCATTTTATCCCAATTGCCTTCTTCCCAAATCAAAATACTCTCCAGAAAGGGACACTATAGGACTGTGAGCTGCTAGGCTGAGTGCCTCTTTTTATGCTTTATTACTTCTTTTCATTCTTTCCTTTCATAATTCAAAAGCAGCCATTGGTTCCGCATAATTGGATAAATACCTTATTATCAAAAAAGCTAACGTTGGGTTGCATTGAAAAAGGAAAAGACAGAATGGGTAACCAAAAGGAAAGGAAAAGGAGGTATATACATGACTGGCAGTTCCCATTTCTTTACAAGTGTTACATTTCGGTCCCCAGCCACTACCACATATTTCCTGTTCACAGATAATTTGTACAACATATTTTATCATTCAGTTTTAGACACAGTTGAAAGGCTTTTGCCTAAGGCTTAGAACACTTTGAAAATTGTATACCATTTGCAAAGCTTTCTTCTGCTTCAGTGTCCAATTAGGTGACTGCCTTCCTACAGACACTGAATTTATCATTTATGAAAATGGGATTTCTTCTCCCCAATCCCAAGGTGAACAGGAGTAAAAAAAAAAACTTCTCACAGATGAATTTGTGAATACAACAATTGTTCCTTTGCAACCACAAGTTCAGTGTGGTAAAAAGCTGGCTCTTATCACTGGAATAAGGGTATGTTGGCCTTCAGAGGCTTAGGGTCTATTTTCTTAGCAATAATATCAGTAATAGAACATGGTAGAAATATGATATATATTCTAATTAATTGCAAGCAAAATTCTTGGCTTGTTATATTATTCTTTTGCCTTTTGTCTACTCTGCTTCACTAAACTTTTTTTGTCTGTTAAAGAACAAGTGACCACACTTTGCACACTTGTGTGGTAAGAGCTTCCCCTGCTGGACATTTCTAGAAAACATGCCTTAGCTGGAGAACATGCTCTCCAGATCTTATTTCACACTTCATATTCTTGACATAAGAATAGCATTGATAGCTGATTAACCCGTGTATTATTAACCTAAACTTTTTTTAAAATAAAACCTTGCATTGTTAGATGTGGCATTGTACCAAATAAAAGAAATCTTGCAGTTATCTTAAGAACAACCAGTTTTCTTGGGCAATGGTTTCAAGGAGTTAAACTAAGCTTCAACAAATGGATGAAATGGATTCTCATATAGTCATGCTGTACAATATAGCAAGCAACACAAATGCAAGAGGTCTTGTCTGATATGTTTATGCAAGGCACAAGCTATAACACTTCTTAACGATATAACAATACAGAAAACCCTGATTTCAAATGACACTAAAATTAAAGTTATTGGTAAATAATTTAACCATTTATTCCAGATTATAGATTTGTGCATTTTTATATAATTGATATATCCATGTTACTGTTCAAAGAACTGCATCACAAAATTCTGAAAAATGACATTACATTATAAATGTGGTTTCAAGATTCAAAGATTGTTACTTTGTAATAAATAGAAAAACAATTAATTGAGAAGTGTCCGCTATATTATCTAACATAAATAGGAAAGAAAAAAAAGAGAGAGAGAGAGGGAGGGAGGGAGAGGGAGAGGGATGATAGATAGATCTACGGCAAAAAGGTTTGACTCCAGCATGTTTCCTTTATAATCTGAAATTATAGTTGTATGTCATGTGACTACAATCCTCAAAATAAATTAATATTTTAAGTATTTTTTTTCAGAAATGTAATATCTGACCTTGCAGATTTATCATAGATATATTTATGTAGTAATTTATCCTGTGAGATCTCAATGGGAGTACAATTTGATCCTTGATAAATTACTATTTTTATGTCCAAAGATCACTGTTGGACTGTTTTTCCTCCTCCTATATTTTTTCTCCATTTCCTATAATATTTATAATTGTACTTTTAAGAGTTCATTTTATAATCTTTTAAAATCTTCATTGCATTAATGTCTTATGCTTAGATAACTACATGTACAATTCTGGCTAGAAGAGAGCTCACACTAAAGTCACAGCTTTGTAGATGAACATAGATTTGGCTCTCCCAGAATTAGATGAAAGAGTGTGCCTTTTTACTTTGCTGTGGTGCATTCTAAATTAAAAATAAATTACAGTATTTGTGTCTACTTTCTTCTGATAAGATGGAAGTGAGACATTTTAAAAGCTAATCTAAATTATAAATGTTGTAGTCTCTGAAAATTTCAGATTGCAGCCAAAGTAATATTCTGCAGTTGTGAATGACTATGCCTGTATGTATGCATGTTATGTGAAATAAAAAGGAGGCTGGCTTCTGAATCTCAGGCACTGTCAGAAAAATGCCATGTTTCGTTGGTCTACCAGAGAGCTCTATGTAGTTGTTAACTGAAATATATCAATTAAAACCCTGGGAGACTTAGAAAAGCAGTACTGTGAGAGGCAAAACTAACAGGATTTTAATCTAATTGTGCACTTATCTATTTTGTAAATAGTCAGTTACAAATTGCCAAGTGTACTGAAGACTATGCTAGTCAAAGTTGTATCACAGCACTGAATTAATAAGGGGTTGCCAAAAGTCTGAAATGGAAACCTCATTCAAGTTCTGAAAATGCATTTTCACCGACCTGATCACATGGCCTACATGCAGGAATAGGGAAGGAGAGGGGAGGGGAGAGGAAAGGCGGGGAAAGGAGAGGAGAGGAGGACAGTTATCATATATAAAAAGTTCCATGGCATTTTTTCTAGTGCTCTCTCCATTAGTTTAAAAGAAAAGTGTTTGGTTTCAGTTGTTAAACTCTTCTGCATCTATGTATGTATTTATATCCAAATTCTTTTAGCTTTTTTGCATGTCCACCAAACATGGCAAAATGTCCCTTCATGTTGTTCACATTTAGAGCAAAGATTCAAAATATGTTTATATACTTTGCGTGCATAAGAGCAGCGGCGTGCCTACCGTTCCTGTCCTATTGTTCCCTTTAGTTGTATTAATTTTATGTTATATGTTATATGTTATCTAATATGTATTTGACGAAATAAATACATAAATAAAAATAAATAAATAAATAAATATTCTAGGCAGTTTCTGTGATGATAAGTACCAATGATACAGTATTTCATAAACACTGTACTTAAGACTACAACATATACTGTGTTTCCCTGAAAATAAGACCCTGTCTTATATTTTTTTGAACCCTGAAATAAGCGCTTAGACTTATTGCCATGCACTCAAAAGCCCGATTGGGCTTATTATCGGGGATGTCTTATTCTGGGGGAAATAGGGTAGTAAATCTCAAACATATTTTCCCATTGATCCATTTATATGTTATAATGAATTTTTTACCCCATTTTATCATGTATTCCTTCATTTCTTGTTCTGTTTCATTTTTCAACAAAATTTATACATTTTAGTAATAACAGGATCATTAATAGTACATAATTGAGCCGTAGTGGCGCAGTGGTTAGACTGCAGTACTTCAGGCCATTTCTGCTGATCACTGGCTGCCAGCAGTTTGGCAGATCGAATCTTATCAGGCTCAAGGTTGACTCAGTCTTCCATCCTTCCAAGGTCAGTAAAATGAGGACCCAGATTGTTGGGGACAATATGCTGATTCCATAAATCACTTAGAGAGGGCTGTAAAGCACTATGAAGCAGTTATAGAAGTCGAAGTGCTATTGCTATTGCTATAATTCTACTTCAAACTCAGTCTTATTTTAAAGTCCACTTTAAATCTTCCTGGTAATAAAGAAATCTTCCTGTGCATAAGAAAACCATTGACATGGATATCCTTCTCTTATTATAACTTTTCTGGATGTCTTTTTACAATCTCCTTGAGAAAATTCTAGTACATCATGGTAAGTTAACCATTTATGATTTATCATCTATAAAGTGCAGAAAATAACAAACATGTTTTTTGGCAAAACCTAAATTTATATATATTCCATACTCTAAGTATAGCTCATAAATGTTTATTCAATTTTTTAAGTTTATAAAGCAATAATATTTTTTAAAAGCTCTAACTTTAAATCATTGCCCATAGGGTAATAACTAATGCAATGCCATGGAAGTGTACTTAGAAATAAATCTTACTGAATTTCATAGCATTTCCTCAGAGAAAATTAAGACGCACACTCTGAGAAACATGTCATAGGATTGAAGATTTGGACTGGAACCATGTCCTTGACTCAATGAATAGATTGCCATTAAATGGGATTTTAATTATCCTGAGGAAATCATTGTAAGTTACTGCAGTATTAATTTTATGTTATATGTTATAATGAATTTTTACCCCATTTTATCATGTATTCCTTCATTTCTTGTTCTGTTTCATTTTTCAACAAAATTTATACATTTTAGTAATAACAGGATTTTAATCTAATTGTGCACTTATCTATTTTGTAAATAGTCAGTTACAAATTGCCAAGTGTACTGAAGACTATGCTAGTCAAAGTTGTATCACAGCACTGAATTAATAAGGGGTTGCCAAAAGTCTGAAATGGAAACCTCATTCAAGTTCTGAAAATGCATTTTCACCGACCTGATCACATGGCCTACATGCAGGAATAGGGAAGGAGAGGAGAGGATGATAGATAGATATATGAGTGTATCAGAAGCAATCATTTTAGGCCCCAAGTTGTAGTCATCTCCAAGCCTTTTGTTGTAACCAAAAGCTGAATATGACCACCACTACAGAAATTTAGTGGCAACAATTTAATAATTTCTGTAGTTGAGATAAAATTAAGTGCACAATCAAGAGCAAGTCCTTTTACAGACTCCCTTTTGAAATTTGAAACCTTTCTTTGTCTTTGATAGTTTATTAGTAGTCTTTCCCAACGTGATAATCTGCATAGACAATTGAGCTCTCACAATTTTTCTAGCCAACATATCTGAAAAAAATCAGGTTAGAGAGATAGGTTCAAAGTTATAACCTAAATCTGTTAGTCTTGAGTTTTATCCTGTTTTTCAGAAAATTCTTATCCTCCTTCTGCTTTCAATTGATACTTGATAAAAAGTTTTTATTTTTGGTATCAATGCAAGATTTCATTCTGTCTCTTCAAACATTTTTTTTTTAAATGAACTATCAAAAAATCCATCAATGAAGACCACAGTGCACAGTGGTTGGTATTGATGATGAAGATTATTTAAGTGTCCTTTCCATGTGAGAGAATAGAATTTTGTTAGCTAGTTCCACTGCAAAACCAATACTAGGCATAAGAAAACCATTGACATGGATATCTTTCTCTTATTATAACTTTTCTGGATGTCTTTTTACAATCTCCTTGAGAAAATTCTAGTACATCATGGTAAGTTAACCATTTATGATTTATCATCTATAAAGTGCAGAAAATAACAAACATGTTTTTTGGCAAAACCTAAATTTATATATATTCCATACTCTAAGTATAGCTCATAAATGTTTATTCAATTTTTTAAGTTTATAAAGCAATAATATTTTTTAAAAGCTCTAACTTTAAATCATTGCCCATAGGGTAATAACTAATGCAATGCCATGGAAGTGTACTTAGAAATAAATCTTACTGAATTTCATAGCATTTCCTCAGAGAAAATTAAGACGCACACTCTGAGAAACATGTCATAGGATTGAAGATTTGGACTGGAACCATGTCCTTGACTCAATGAATAGATTGCCATTAAATGGGATTTTAATTATCCTGAGGAAATCATTGTAAGTTACTGCAGTATTTTATTTAAAAGTACCTATTTATCAGGCTCAAGGTTGACTCAGTCTTCCATCCTTCCAAGGTCAGTAAAATGAGGACCCAGATTGTTGGGGACAATATGCTGATTCCATAAATCACTTAGAGAGGGCTGTAAAGCACTATGAAGCAGTTATAGAAGTCGAAGTGCTATTGCTATTGCTATAATTCTACTTCAAACTCAGTCTTATTTTAAAGTCCACTTTAAATCTTCCTGGTAATAAAAAAATCTTCCTGTGCATAAGAAAACCATTGACATGGATATCTTTCTCTTATTATAACTTTTCTGGATGTCTTTTTACAATCTCCTTGAGAAAATTCTAGTACATCATGGTAAGTTAACCATTTATGATTTATCATCTATAAAGTGCAGAAAATAACAAACATGTTTTTTGGCAAAACCTAAATTTATATATATTCCATACTCTAAGTATAGCTCATAAATGTTTATTCAATTTTTTAAGTTTATAAAGCAATAATATTTTTTAAAAGCTCTAACTTTAAATCATTGCCCATAGGGTAATAACTAATGCAATGCCATGGAAGTGTACTTAGAAATAAATCTTACTGAATTTCATAGCATTTCCTCAGAGAAAATTAAGATGCACACTCTGAGAAACATGTCATAGGATTGAAGATTTGGACTGGAACCATGTCCTTGACTCAATGAATAGATTGCCATTAAATGGGATTTTAATTATCCTGAGGAAATCATTGTAAGTTACTGCAGTATTTTATTTAAAAGTACCTATTTATGAGGCTCCAGTGACGTCACCCTCCTGCTGGGTGCTCAAACAGAGCACTCCGTGTTAGAAGATTGTAAAAGTCAGTGAAACAGAAAATAAATCACTGTTCACTGAGCTTAGCATAATCTCTGGGTGAAAGAGATTATCAGAATTGTGGAAGAGTGGCAGGTCTGACAGGGGGTTTGCTCTTAAGAGCGAATTTTCCTGGATTTATGACCCCACCGAATTCCACTCCTTCCAACTTCAGCACGCCCCTGTTTTTATCAGGGAAAAGGAGAGGAATGTTGCTTCTGCTCTAGAGAACTTATTAAATTGATTGATATTCCAAGCAGACGGGAATTTCACAAGCGTTCGAACTTTGATGTAGAATCAGCACGGCAAGTACCGACTCCTTTTGAAATTTGAAACCTTTCTTTGTCTTTGATTAATTGACTTTTAAAATGGCGTCTAAAAGTGAAAGTAAAATTTTTAGTACGATGAAGCAGCGTTACTTGTGGATTGTTACAAATGGAGTTTTTATACTGAAAGGAGGAAGGAGAGTTATTAAGTTTGAATTCCTGATTCTTTTGAAGACAGAATGGCAGCTAAACCTTTAAAGCCTTCTGGAAGAAGGGGATCTGAACCAAGTCTTGAGGAAATATTGAAAGAACAATTAAAACTTTCTGAAGATAGGCAAAAAGAGATGATGGAGAATTTTAATGCAAAAATAAGAGAAGATATTCTTATGGCAGTTCAAGGACTGAGTAAAAAAATTGAAGGATTGGAAGTGGAAATGCAACAGATCTCTCAGTCAAATAAGTATTTAGAAGATGAAATGAAAGGTGTTCAGAAAAAAGTGGATCAAAATGAAGATCAGGTTGTGATATTACAATATAAACTTATGGAAGGAGCTCTTAGAATTCGTGGTATGCGAGAAGAGCGTGGAGAAGACTTAAGAAAAATTATATCAGAAGCATTGGCTGAATTTATTGAAGCGGACCCCCAAGAGGTAGCTTACCAAATTGATAAAATATATAGAGTTAATTCTTGGATTGCAAGACAGAGAAAGCTTCCTCGGGACATTGTGGTTTATTTTGTGAAAAGGACTATGAGAAATCAAATTCTGCAAGTTTCATATCAGACAACTTTAAAAATTGGAGAACAGGAGTTGAAGGTGTTGAAAGAGATTCCTTCAAAGATGTTAAGAGACAGGAAGAATTTGCTTTTTACACAAGAACTTAAAAAACATCAGATTCAATTCAGATGGGAGGTGCCAGTTGGACTGACACTATTCTATCAAGGAAGGAGATATAGAATTGACACGGTTTTAAAGGCAAAGGATTTTCTTTCTACAGTTTTGAAAGTCGAAATAGAAGTGATAGAAAAACTTCAAGAGACTCAAGAAGGCGTGGTGACCCAAGAGCCTTTATTGCTGCCAGTATTAGAGGAACCACAAGAGCAAAGGGTGACAAGAGGAGCCCTTAAGCGTAAAGAAGAGCAACAGTCTCAAAGTAAAAGTCAGGATCCCATTATGGAAGCTGTGGGAGGAGCTAGACGGAAGATACCGGAGGAGGAGCTTCCGTTGTCTGCTTCAAAGCTTCAGGAGGCCAGTAATGGCAAATAGAATCTTGTCATGGAATGTTAATGGCTTGAATTCAGCTCAGAAAAGAAGGAAAATATTTCACTACTTGAAACAATATAAAAATGATGTGATTTGTTTGCAAGAGACACATATAAAATTATCAGACCAAAAATATTTAGTTAATTCAAAATTGGGTAACCATTTTGTTGCATCAGCTTTGGAAAAGAAGCATGGAATTGTTGTATATATCAGGAAGGATATACCAGCTAAGCTAATTGAGGCAGATATTCAAGGAAGATTTATTGCTATTGAACTGGTGATAGATGCAAAAGACTTTGTTGATAGGTATTTATGCACCTAATCAGCAACAAGAAAAGTTTTACAAAATGTTACATGAGAGGTTGACCCTCTGGGATTATAGTTCGTTTATTTTATTAGGAGACTGGAATGGAGTAATTGATACAAGAAGGGATAAGAGAACTTCCTCCAAGAAGATACCTATACATGCAAAATTACCAAAATCTTTTTTTGAAATGATGGAAGACTTTGAGTTTAGAGATATATGGAGGTTACGGAATCCAGATGAGAGAGATTTTACTTTTTTTTCTGATAGGCATCAATCTTTTTCACGCATTGATTTATTTTAATTTCTAATGACTTGCTTTCTAGGGTGAAGAAAACGAAGATATTTTCGAGGTGTTTAACTGACCATAGCCCAGTATGGATGGAATTATTACAAGGGAAAAAAGGTGGTAGAACATGGAGGTTGAATGAAAATCTGTTTAGATATGAGGATAATGTAACTTATTGTAAGAAACAGTTAAAAGAATTTTTTGATTTTAATATGTACAAAGGGACACCTATAGGAACTGTGTGGGAAGCGAGCAAAGCGTATATTAGAGGGATATTGATTTATTTGGACAACAGGCAAAGGAATAATAAACAAAAGCAGCGTAGATATTTGGAAGAAGAAATTCAAAGGAAGCAACAGTTATTAATTCAAAACCCACAAGATCATAAACTTAAAGAGGCTATAAAAATATTACAGAGTCAATTTAATATGTTAATGGCAGACCAGGTGGCAACGAATATACAATATGCTAAACATAATACTTTTTGTAATGCAAATAAACCTGGGAGATGGTTGGCATATAATTTAAGGAAGAAACAGAAAGCACGTGTCATACAAAAAATAGAATATAAAGGTAAAGAGACATATCAACAGGATAAAATTAAAAAGGCATTCTCAGAATTTTATACTGCACTATATGCAAAAGACAAAATATTGGATAGGGATATTTATGATTATTTGAAAGATTATAAGGTGAATATTCTAACATTAGAACAGAGGGAGGAGCTGAACCGGCCGATAGCTACTGGAGAAATAGTGGAGGCAATTAAACAATTAAAAATGGGGAAAACCCCTGGTACAGATGGTCTTACAGCAACTTATTATAAAAAAACACAGGATGAAATATTAGGCCCACTTAAAGAATTATTTAATCAGATACAATTAGGAGTGGGAATACCCCCGTCATGGAAAACATCTTTTATTTCACTGATACCGAAAGAGGAGCAAGACTGCTCTAAACCTGGTAACTATAGGCCGATTTCACTTTTAAATAATGATTATAAGATTTTTGTAAAAATAATAGCAAATAGATTAATGTTAGTTTTACAACAAAGAATTCATACTGATCAATCTGGTTTTATAAAAGGGAGGCAGATGAGGAATAATGTTAGACAGATTATTAATATATTGGAATATTTGGAAAAGAAGAATACTTCAGCGGCACTTATTTTTTTGGATGCAGAGAAAGCCTTTGATCGATTGCATTGGGATTTTTTATTTAAATTAATAGAGAAAATGCAATTTGGAGACTGTTTTATTAGAATAATTAAAGCGATTTATGGAGAGCAAACAGCACAGATTATAGTAAATGGTAGTTTGACAGAAGTTATTAAGATTGCGAAAGGAACAAGACAGGGATGTCCCTTATCACCATTATTGTTTGTTTTGACTCTGGAACCATTATTAGATAAAATACGAGAATTAATGAAAATAGAGGGAATTAAGATTAGACAATATGAGTACAAAGTTAGAGCTTTTGCAGATGATGTAGTGGTTACGTTAATGAATCCTATAAATTCAAGTAGATTTTGTTGGATGTAATTGATAAATATGGAAAGGAATCAGGATTTAAAATAAAACAGATAAAAACAAAAGTGATAATTAAAAATATGTCTATACAACAGAAACAAAAACTAGAGGAAATGACAGGATTTGAGGTAGTAAAAAAGGTTAAATATTTAGGGGTCTATATTAGCTCATCGAACAAGAAACTTTATAAGAATAATTATGACTTGCTATGGCAAAAAGTTCAGAATGATATGAATGGCTGGAAGAAATTGCAGTTATCCCTATTGGGAAGGATTGCGGCTATTAAAATGAATGTGTTACCTAGAATTTTGTTTCTGTTCCAGATGATACCTATAATTAAAAAGGATAAAAATTTGGTAGATTGGCAGAGTGGGATTAATAAATTTATATGGCAGGGTAAAAAGGCGAGGGTTAAAATGAAAATAATACAGGATTCACGGGAAAGAGGTGGTTTAAGAATGCCTAATTTTAAACTATATTATGAAGCAGTAACCCTCTCAGTAATAAGTGACTGGTTTAACTTAACAGAGGAAAGAATTTTGAATATAGAAGGTTATGACTTGTTATATGGATGGCATGCGTACTTATTTTATGGAAAAAAGTGGATAGGGCTTTTAAGAATCATGTGTTGAGAAGTGCTCTTTATGGTCTGGAATAAATATTCCTATAAATTAGATTATAAGATTCCTATATGGGCGAGCCCTAGACATGCAATAGAGAATATAAATATAGAACAGAAACAGGAAATGATTACATATAAAGAACTTTTGTATGCTGAAGGAGGTAGATTGCAATTAAAATCATTACAGGTATTAAATGAAGAAGGGAGGAATTATACTTGGTTTCAATATGGGCAAATAAGTGCTAGATGGAAAGAAGATCAAAAATTGGTATAATGCAAAGGAGGAAAATTTAATAAAGCAAATTAGAAATCAGACCCAGGAGCATATAAAGAGATTGTATAATGTGTTGCTTGAAATAGATTCGGAAAAGGATTTGGTAAAGGATTGTATGATAAAATGGGCACAGAATATTCAGGAACCAATAATGTTGGAAACATGGGAGAAAATTTGGGTTAGAAATGTTAAGTTTACACAAGCACAGAATTTAAGGAAAATTTTTATAAGATGTTTTATAGATGGCATTTAGATCCCAAAAAATTATCATGTATGTATCCTAATATCCAAGCGAAATGTTGGAGGTGTGATTGTGATGATGCTACATATTTTCATATTTGGTGGACTTGCAAGAAAATTAAGGTCTTTTGGATAAGAATTTGGTGGATTATTCAAAATGTACTGAAGAAGAAGATAAAGTTCCTGCCACAATTTTTCCTTTTGGGAATTATAATGGATTGTACAGGGATTGAGACTAAACTGATTTTGAACTTAATAACAGCAGCAAGACTGTTGATTGGACAATACTGGAAGAAAGAAGAGATACCTACAATAGAAGAATGGATATTGAAAGTTATTAACTTGGCTGAGATGGCTAAAATCTCAGCGTTTTAAAAGACAATACGCAGGAAAGATATTTAATTGAATGGAAAAATGGATTGATTATCTACAAAACAGATATCAGATTAAGAAATATCAGATTGCCTTTGAATAATTAGAAAGTTATTTTATGTAATGGGAGGGGTTGGGAGACGAAAAGCTTTGGATGTGGTTATTTGGATTGGACTTTACCTTGTGATTGACCGGGAAGCCGGGGTGGGGAGGAGGGGTGTTTTGTTTTGTTTTTTTTTTTGGGAGGGAGGGGGAAAAAAGGGGGAAAATGTTTTTGTTTTTTTTAAAACTCTTTCAATAAAAAAAAAAAAAAAAAGTACCTATTTATGTATTTCTGCCCTTTATATGTTAAAGTGATTTTCTCAACAGTATGTTAAAATAATTAATAAAACCTTATACTAAAATGTCATATAATCTGTAAAAGATTGAATGTCAACCATCCAACCAGTCATCTAGTGAAGAAAGAGAAGTAGTGCAAGCTGAATCTGAGGTTTTCTCATGCAAGCAGCACAAAGGAAAGTTCCTTCTTTCCCCTGGCCATCCCCTGGTTATCTGCAAATGTCCAGTCAGGTGCTTGCATATTGTTCAGGAAACAGGTGCTCAGTTTCAGTGGTGGGTTTCAAAAGATTTTACTACCGGTTCTGTGGGCGAGGCTTGGTGGGTATGATGTGGTTTGGTGGGCGTTGCTTGACGGGCATGGCAGGAGAAGGATACTGTAAAATCTCCATTCCCACCCCACTCCAGGGGAAGGTTAACTGCAAAATCTCCATTTCCTCCCGATCAGCTGGGACTTGGGAGGCAGAGAATAGATGGGGGTGGGAGCAGTCAGAATTTTTACTACCAGTTCTCTGAACTACTCAAAATTTCTGCTACCAGTTCTCCAGAACTGGTCAGAACCTGCTGAAACCCACCTCTGCTCAGTTTCCCACCTCTACATATATTAATAATTTGGCTGGATGGAGTTTCTTATACAGCTCAATTGGGCTTCTGTCCTCCCCGTTCTTCACATTCCAATCTTTCCCCACCCCATGCTAATGTCTGGCTGCCAGCTCATGAAGCTTTGATAGGTGAGATGCAGCCATTACAGGGAATAACTATTAAACTAGATTACTAGTAGTCACAATGGCAGCAGCAATAACATTCTGGCAAAACATTTTGGGATCAAAGGCTAAATAGTGCTCTGAAGAACACTTGCTAATGGAAAGGAAACAGCTGATTTCAGGTAATGCAAACAAGTCCTACCTTTACATCTGCATGTGTTCCAAAGCATAATTTTGCCTTCCAGTCAATGATAACTGCTGCCCAGATCTAGAAAATACAAACTAGTAAGTTTATTAATAGTCATGTGACCATCAGTAAAGCTGAAACAGAGCCCATTTGGTATACAGGTAGTCCTTGACTTACAAACCCAGTTGAGCCCAAGTTTTCTGTTGTTAAGCGAGACATTTGTAGAGTGAGCTTTGCCCCATTTTACTGCAGTTGTTAAGTTAGTTACCAATTGTTAAGTGAATCTGGCTTCCCCATTAACTTTGCTTCCCAGAAGGTCACAAAAGGTCATCACATGATCCTGGGAAACTACAACCATTACAAAATGAGTCAGTTGCCAAGCATCGGAATTTTCATCATGTGACCATGGGGATGCTGCAATGGTCATAAGTGTGAAAAATGGTCATGTCTGTTGTGGCTCCAGCCCCCCCCCAGGCCTGGCCCCCTGCCAGAAAGTGACTCAGAGAGTGAGGGGGAAGGGCCGTTGGGGCTCCCCCCTGCAGGGCCGGCCTCTCTGGCTCAGCTCCAGGAGCCAGAGGCAGGCCAGGTGGAGGAGGTGATGAGGCCTCTATTTGCTGTATCTCCCCCCGCCCAGGCAATGCTTCCAGACCCAGTTGTGGACAATCAGTCCTGGTTAGATCCCAGGTTTCATAGACAAGAGAGGCGGGAACAACAAAAGAAGGGGTGAGGCAGGCCTAGAGAGTGCTGAGTCACGGAGCCACACCCATAGGGTATAAAAGCAGGAGGGGCTGCTCTACTACTTCATGACGGACAAAACAAACTGACTGGAGAAAACTTGAGCTGAACTATTTGACTGAGTATTTGGCCTGGATTGCTGTTTGTTCCTGACTTCCTGGTTGCTCCGGTAACGGGCTTCTGTGACGCTGGCATCAGGGAAGATAAAGAAAACCTTGGCAGACGTTCACTGGTCTGCTGACAGAGCTGATAGCTGCCGTGGACTAAATTGCTGGCTAATTGAGTCAGTTGACATGTCTCCCGGACTGAGCGGGGGGACAGAACAATGTCACTTTTTCAGTGCTGTTGTAACTTTGAATGGTCAATAAATAAACTGCTGTAAATTGAGGGATACCTATAGTGATTAAAGCATCTAGTTAGAAAGTGGTAATCTGTGAGTTTTAATCCTGCCTCAGGCTTAAATCTATCTGAGTGACCTCGGCCAGTCACTTTCTCTCAGTCCTAGGAAGGAGTCAATGGCAAGCCACTTCTGAAAAACGTTGCCAAGAAAACTGCAGGGACTTGTCTAGAAACTGAGAATCAGATATGATTGAACAGAAGAAAAACAAACAAAATGTGAGACAGAATCATATTTCATGACACACATTCAGTAAAGTAGACAACCTTGAAGACATAAAAGGCACTTAAATTGCTTAGACATCCAACAGAAGATTCTGTACAGTGCAAGTGATGGTATAGAATTTGGGGATACACCACAAGATGTTTTTATGATGCTCTACTAAAAGATACTTTAACCTGAATAAAATTCAGCCCTCTGACTAGGGAATCCCCTGAAATAAGACAGGAGAAGCCCTGTAAAAAGGATATGTTAAGAAGTGTAACACAAGTTCAATTTCACCTTGAATGTAACAGCAAATTTGGGTGGAATGAGAGATTTTGTCTGTCTTTGTGGTATCTATTTAAGAGGAACAAAGTACGTTAAATGGGCGAAGGGCCAGTGTGAAGGGCCACTGGTAATAAGATGCTGTTATACTATTACTTTTGTTTTTTACATAATAGAATCTAAACACTTGTATTCTATGAAGCATTTCGCTTTCATTAACTGTCAAGTGAAGTGAAGTCCCAAATATGGTCTCAGGCCTCCATTCATTTACTTGTTCCATATGACAGTACAAGACACACAGTGAATTTCCAATAAAAATTTGGGGGGACAGGGGGGGCTTCAAAAATTTTAGCAAAGGGTTCTCTGCCCAGTTGCTGGGTGGGTGTGGCCATGGTGGCGTGGCTAGTTGGCCTCCTGCACCAAGGCAGGGGAGGTGTTATTTCCCTCCATGGGCTCCAGAGGCTTTTTTTGAGTCCCCAGAGGCCTTCTGAGGCCCCAGAGGCCTTCTGAGGCTGGAAACGGGCCCATTTCTGGCTTTCCCAAACTTTCGGTAGGCCCGTTTTTTGCCTTTCCCGAGCTTCCACACACACCCCACACATACCTGTATTCCAAAGCGGGCTGCGTGGGGACTCCAGGGAGAGGAGGGAAGGGGTGGGTGGGGCCAGCCAGGAGTGGGATTTGGGGGTTCTCTGAACTGCACAGAATCTTAGCTAGAGATTTTCCTGAACCCTGCAGACCCACAGTAGGCCACCCCCAGGAGGGGAAGGAATTGCTGAGTGTGGAAAATCAAGTTTTACAATTCTACTCTTATTAAGCATAAGCAAGTAGTAAAATTAGTTCCTTGTCAGTTTCTTTGTTAACAAATATCACTATAAAAGTATTACAATAATGTTTCATTTGTATACTTAATTAGGGGAAGTTGCTTGAAACCAGATCAGACTATTCATCTTGCCAGGCAAGCAGTCTATGTTTCACTTAATATATTCTCTTTATGAATCAGCCAGAAGTCTTTCAGATTGTAGTTTGCTTTACTGTTTTTAAGTGAAATGTTTGTGATTGAAAATGGGACCTTCTGAGTGAGAACAGACTCTTTACACTAAGCTGCAATCTCAATCCTCAATCCTATATTTTATACACTTTTATTTGGATGGGAAGCCCAATAGCAATTCTATGACATGTTCATGTTTAGGATTCAACCATACTTTCTATGTTCTTATTTTTGTCATCATATATGTACCCATGGCTCAGTAGCTAAGATGCTGAGCTTGTTGATCAAAAGGTCAGCAGTTCAGCAGTTCGAATCCCTAGTGCCATGTAATGGAGTGAACTCCCATTACTAGTCTCAGTTTCTACCAACCTAGCAGTTTGAAAGCATATAAAAAATGCAAGTAGAAAAATAGGGACCCCCTTTGGTTGGAAGGTAACAGTGTTCCATGCGCCTTTGGTGTTGGGTCATGCCAGCCACATGACCACGGAGACATCTTTGAACAGTGCTGGCTCTTTGGCTTTGAAACAGAGATGAGAACCACCCCCTAGAGTTGGGAACGACTAGCACATATGCGTGAGGGGAAGTTTTACTTTTACCCTATGTACCCATCAAGAAATTTCTTAATTCATTTTTTTACAGGAATCACCATTCTATTATTCAGTCCACAATACATTTCATTGAAGTTATTTTTCTGTAGGCCTAGGTTGAAATTTAGGATTTTCTCAGATCCCTTCTCCCCAGTCATTTTGGCAACTTAAGGATCCATGCTCAATTAATGTGTTCAAAGAAATAATAAGGCTATTAGTACATTGGAATAATTGCATAATGACTGAAAGTAAAATTGTAATTAGGGTCCACATTTAATATTCTGTTTCACTTCCTTTACTCTCATAATATCTCATTCCTATGACAAAAATTGAGCAGGATTTACTGTGCAGTGACTGGCAACTTTACAGCAATTCCAAAGTATGTTTACTAAAAAGATGTTTCATTCTAATCAGCTTAAAATTTGCTTACAATTTCAGTGAGATAAAAGTTCTTTTAATGTGTTTTTTCCCATCAACAGTAAAGCAAACGCTGTAATTAATTTCTTGAAATGTTTTTACCCCAATGTTTAATTGTTTTTTTTTCCCTTTACCTCATCATTTTTTGGTTAACGTTGTATTTTTTTTTAAAAAAAACCTACATATTAATGAAAACAAGAACATAGTGAATATAATGAAGAAAAAATTCTACCTATGTATGGAAATATTTAACCAGGAACATCTCTATCAATATCAAAATATACCACATCTTCTCAAAAATATTTAGAAATAATGCTTGGTAGATGTTCACCAACCAAACTGTGATCTATTCTTTTAATATTCCAATCATAATAGAGTTGGAAGGGACCTTCGATATCTTCTAGTCCAATCCCTGCTCAAGCAGAAGACCATATACCATTTCAGGCAAGTGACTGTCCAGTCACTTCTTATAAACCTCCAGTGATGAAGCAACCACAACTTCTACAATTGATTCAGAGATTCAGAGTGAATTAGAATCAACAAGATATTCCATTTTAAAATGCTTAGTATTCTGCTTTAATGAGTACCAAGCTAGGAGATTCCCCCACCATTACATAAAAACAATAAAAATTACAGGGAAGATGAATTGAAGATGATGTCATGCAGATGCTCCATTAAAAGACAGTGTCAATTCCTTAAATGAGAATTTGTTCCAGAAGTGACATCACTTGAAGATACACTAATTATGTAATCAAGGGAAGAGAGAAATGGAGGGAAAGAGAGGCCACAAAAGAAAAGAAACTGTGAAAATGTCTTTGGCAATAGGATTTAGGCAAGGTAATTGGAAGAACACCTAACGTCAAAAACTTCATATGGATACTTTGATCACAAGCAGCATGGAGACTGAAAGTTTTTGAACAACAAGCCATATGAGTGAAAATATTCATGGCATAATTAGATAAATAACAGATCTAGTGTCTATTTTTATTTTCCTTGATGAGAAGCATTGCAGGAGAGACTGCTGGTAGTTAATTCTCCCTAACAACAATCTGTGTAATCACAAACCCCAATTAGCTGTGCCTGTTCTATGCTATACAAACTATTTCCTTAGCGCTTCACATCACTACTTTGTAATTAGCTTTCATCTACATGAGCTTTGACTAAAAAAAATATATAAAAGAGTGTAAGTGATTGTACTGCCACTCAGTATTCTGTGAAATAATCGCCCGCGATTTCAATCAGATTAATTTTATCACCCGTATTAAGGAAAATTACCTCCCTCTTTACTCTCTACAGCTGAGGGCTATTTCATTTCCTGAGATGTTCATAAAAGCATAATATAAAGCAATCTGTAATTGTAAATATCCTTTCCTAATAACTTTGAGATATTTCCTTAATACGTCTTTACATTGGAGTTTCCGTTCCATAAAATACAGTAACAAGTGCTCTATTATGCTTAAGTATGTGCTGTTAAGCTGGGCAACTTAGTACCGGCCTTCCTGTTTTTACATAGGGTTATATTTAACTTGTAGATAATGGGAACAAGGTTTAAAAGTGATGGAGCGGAATAATGGCGTTGCGACAATAATATATCTTACTGCTGTGAAGAACAGCCTTTTAACGCATCTTGCAGGTCATCCAGCACCGATTCCATTTTTCACTGCCTGACAAGTTTCACCTTCACCCACTATGTGAACAGGTACTAAAACAGATTTTTTAAAGAAAGGCTGCAATTTTTCTGAATTGTCCCTTACCTTAGGGTAAGCAGTCTGCTTGCATGAGGTAAGCCATCTACCCCCTCAAAAAAAGTTAAAAGTTTCATCTTTCCAGCCTAGTGATTGTCAAACTTCTTCTTTTTTTTTAGCAAATGAATAAATGATCTATAAAACAGTGAAAGGTTTCACTGTGAGGGTGATTGCTTGTAACCAGTTAAGGTCACTCAACACAGAGTTGTGTATCAACCTTTATTGAGGGAAGTATCTGGGTATTCATTTCACATATAAAGGAAGGGTGGATGTGATGAATATCACTATAGAAACTATGTGTACAATAACATTCATTAGATGATCCATTTTATCAGAAATTTGCCTGCATATAAATTCTTAGAGATCATTTCATTCCATCCCATCCCATCCCCACCCCCGAAAAAAATTAGAGATGTCACTTTTTGTGTACTTACCAGGAGTGTGTACTATGCTGTTTTACTTTCCCAGTAAAGTCAGTAAATCCATGTCCAATAAAAATGTGCATCTTCCTTTTATTTATAATGTATACAAAGATGAAGAACACACATACAAGTATATATCAGAAAGTCTGGTGCAAATATAAACCATTCTTAAGTTAGTTCTTATTAGGAAGTAGGATATTCGTCAAGTTTTAAATCAACTTTCAAGCAGGAAAATTTCCGAAGCTAACTGAAAAAAAAAATCCTAAACCTTTATGTAAGTGTTCTTATGCATATAGTTAATTAGGGAATGCACTAAAGCAGGGGTGTCCAAACTTGGTCCCTTTAAGACTTTTGGACTTCAACTCCCAGAGTTCCTCAGCCAGCTTTGCTGGCTGAGGGACTCTGGGAGTTGAAGTCCAAAAGTCTTAAAGGGACCAAGTTTGGACACCCCTGCACTAAAGGCTATTGATGCAATGAACGTCATCTTCAAAAAGCAGCATGTAACAATAATGTTCCTGATGGATGTATAAGAAAACCACTCATCACAATGAAACGAGGCCACAGAATTGTATATTAATCTTTGGAGAGACAGAAGAGGGTGAGAGTTAGTCCTTGACTTTTTTAGAAGAGTAGATCGGAGATGCAACTTGCCACTTGGGCTTGCTTTAGAAGCAGAGCAGATATTCTTCCTAAAACATCACATGTTGCGAGGTATAGTATGCTATACACCTTTTGGGTCTCATTAATTTAAATAAAAGCTTTTTGGCTGAATGGTGCCCCTAGTGTGAAAAGGCATTTTGGATTTCTATCTCCCAAACATAACAATTCAAATGCAACTATATAGGTCTTTAGTCCCAACATGGTGCCTGGAGCAAACAATGTATCTTCTGACATGTTCCTTCACTCCTGCCACGATCCTTGCCTTTCTTAGCTATATTTTTTTAGGTTCTTTTAATTAAAATAGGAAAGGAAAACCAGCACGCTATGAAGTAAACCACTAGCCTCAAGCACAACCTGCATTTCCAACAATAGTTCTGATCTTGCCATAGCTCCAGAAATATTAGTAGATAAGAAAATGAAAACTGTGGCCAATTTTTTCTGTACCTTCTAGTGACTGGAAATGCATGTCATCATCAATGTTTGCGGAGAGTATTCACATATTCCAAATGTATTTTTTTGCCACAGAGTTTGAGGCCTCTAGGAATCTATGCCTTATAAATTCCAAAATTATATCAGAAAGTATCTAAAGAATAGAATGCTATCAAATTAATAACAACAACAAAAACAAAAACAACAAAAACAACAACAACAGAGTTGGAAGGGATCTTGGAGGCCTTCTAGTCCAACCCCCCGCCCAGGCAGGAAAACCCTACACCATCTCAGACAGATGGTTATCCAACATTTTCTTAAAAATCTCCAGTGTTGGAGCATTCACAACTTCTGCAGGCAAGTCGTTCCATTTATTAATTGCTCTAACTGTCAGGAAATTTCTCCTTAGTTCTTAGTTGCTTCTTTCCTTGATCAGTTTCCACCCATTGCTTCTTGTTCTACCCTCAGGTGCTTTGGAGAACAGCCCGACTCCCTCTTCTTTGTGGCAGCCCCTGAAAATTAACTTCTGGACAGAGGGATTCACGTTCCTTCTCTATTTAATCTAGTAATAACTAACAAGAACAGTACCCAAAAATGCCTCCCCCTCTTTTTATAGAACTACTATTGACCTCACCCCATTCCTAAGAGGTCTGTAAGGGGGCGTGCATAAGAGCACCAACGTGCCTACCGTTCCTGTCCTAATGTTCCCTTTGATTGTATACAATTTAATATAGTTATTACATACTTATGGTTATATATCTGCTTATATATTGTATAGTTATTTCATGCTTATGCTTATATATAATGTTGTGACAAATAAATAAATAAATAAATAAATAAATAAATAAAATAAACTATTTTCAAGCATAAGGGGGAAAGGCCTATTTTGTCATCCTTGGCATCAAAACAGAAGAAAAAGAAAACTCCTCAGAAAACTTGAAAATGGTAATAGGGAGTTCATTTTTACTTTTTAAAAAAATTATTCTGGATGGAAAGCATTTCTCTATACAGCCCAGCAGGATGATTTTCTCCACCAATACACCTTTGAATACCTATGTTGCAAGATATAGTTGTAATCCAATGTTGTATAATCTACTGTTGTTTTAGTCTTCTAATGCAGGCGTCTCCAACCTTGGTCCTTTTAAGACTTGTGGACTTCAACTCCCAGAGTCCCTCAGCTAGCTGGCTGAGGGACTCTGGGAGTTGAAGTCCACAAGTCTTAAAAGGACCAAGGTTGGAGACCCGTGTTCTAATGTTTTGTTCCTGAAATTAAAGATCTTTATTTCCAAAATTCTAGTACCCACTAATGGTGCAATGAAGGCTTCTCCCAAATATTTTATACTAGCATTTCCCACTAGTAATTCAGAGAAACAAACAAATTCTGGGATTAAAATAAGAATATATAAAGTAAAATAAGGGACTTAATGATAATAATAAATTCAGTATACTAAAAATAAACAAAATCAGAAATAATACAGTTCCCATGAAATCAGTTCAAGAATAATTGCAAGAACATGTTGTCTTGTTGATTTCATCAACTTTGCATGGTATGGAACCTTCATTATTGCTGGGACAGATCTGAGTAATTATTGTCTAACTTACACCAAAGACATATCTGAAAGACCAGAGTTAATAAGGATGCTTCCATTACCAGGACACTCCTGGTAATGGGGAGAGGTATATGAAGATTTTCACAGGTACCTTTAAGGAGTGTTTCTTAATTGTGATGATGTTCAGACCTGTTGAATTTAAGTCCCAGAATTCCCGGGTAGCATTCCTCTGGCTGGGAAATTCTGAGAGCAGAAGTTCACAGGTCTTAATGTCACTAAGAGTGACAAACACTAAAATCTAGATAAGGATCTAAAATAAAAAATGCTGACTAAAAATACCTTTCATTGCCAGGTGCAAACAATCAGATTCACAGGTGAAGAGTTCAATTAGCTATTGCATTGCTCAAGCTTACACTAGAAGCTTCTCAAACTGGTAGTTTGCACCAGGGCCAGACTAGATAAGGTTCAACGGCATTTGGGGGAGTGGGTCAGATTTTGCCCTCTTATACCCATGTAGGAATTCCAGACTAATTACCCATTTGATTCCTCTCCCTGGGTCACTCAGTCTCTCTTTGACACATTTGGGGCAAATGCAAGCTAAATCTCCTTTCTTTTGCATCAGCAGCACCTGAAGATAAAATTCACATACATTATGTCTTACTGGTTACTCATGTTATATCCATGCAATGGCATTTTTAAAAAAAAAAAACCTGAAAAGTATAATTTGACTGAAATACATGAAGAATATGAACTTTTTGTTTTGTTTGTTTGGGTGGGTTTCTTTTTAAATTCTTCCTGCTGATAATCTGCTGCCTCTGGGACAAAATGATTGGTAATGGTATTTCCTAGGTATGGAGGATTAAGTTCTGGATGACCTGCATCATATCCTTTGATTTATTTCCTGACATCTCATAATCCTCTTCTATAGGAAAAGTCATGACTGTATACAACTAATAATTTAAAGCACATACTTTAAAAGAAAGAAAATGCAAACAATGTTTCACTTTTTCATAGCATGTCTAACATTTCTTGGGTTAATCTTTAAGGTACCGCAATTGTTTTTGTGGTTTGTTTTGCTGCCATGGGAGTTGAACAAGACAGCCAGTAGGATTAGCCCCTATCGCTTCCACTCCTTAACTTATTATTTTTTAGCCAGCCCAAAAGTTCTTTCATTTCAATTTAACTAGTTGTAGCCTTGGGCTACCAATTATTGTCTCATCAATATTGGTATTGCTGGTTTGATTTCACACTACACAATTGACACTGATTGTGAATTTTCTTTTGCATCTGTTGCCGGATGATTGGAATCACAGACAGCCCATCTTCTTTGCTTTTTGTTGACATCTTCAGTTTCCTGGCTTCACCTGTTTAATACCTGTCAATTCAGACAGATTCTTTAGCATAGCTTTTGAGTCCTTTGAAAAGAACTATCCCTTTGAAAAATGTGTTGAATATTTACCCTAGTGAATCCTGATCAATTCTAAAAGGAATATATATATTTGATAACCATTGACTTGATGTCCACTGCTTTTGCTAAGAATATGTTATGAAAAGGAACATTCAAGCATCTTTGGAAACAGCTTGTGGAGTTTTTTTTTCTTTCACATGTCTGGAGTATAGTCCAAAATGTCTACATTTCATTCTGTTCTATATTATTATAATGAATAATAGAGAAGGTCTCCATGACTAGGTTATACTGAAATCTTCAAAAAACATACTATCACACTTCGATGTGCTCAAAATAAAGAACTAAACTGTATGGATGTGCCCTCAGGCAGATAGATAAAATATCATAGTTGAGCTTACTTTGTAGACCTGTCCATTTTGCTAACAATAATGCAGAAATGGTTTACCATTGTCTTCTTCCATTTTTTAAAATTACTGATCAATCTAGTCCATAGCTCTGGTGTTTCTTTTTTGTTTCCCTCCAAATAGTAGCCAAGATCTATTTTGCATATCCAACACCAACTAAATATTTTGGGAAAATAAAACTTGCTATGAATCATAAATGTTTCTAAGTCACCCAAAGTTGCCTCTAGGTGAGATGGGCAGCAAACCAGTGTAATACATGCATGCATACATACTTCTGGACAGAATGTAATATTTTTAATGAATAACTCAAACAATCCAGCCCCAAATAGTGAATGTACCTTAGATTTGGAGTAAGCAAGACGACCCTTTCTTTCCATGAATTCTATTGGATAGATCAAATATGAATTGATGAAATATGAATTCAAGTGTAACGGTTGCTATAACTCACAGATAGCACTAAGCAAAATTAGATCTCTTGACTTCAGCTTTCAGTCTATGAAACTTATAAAGTATCTTTGTTTCAAGAAAGATATTTATACATTATTAAAGTAGAATTTTTTACGTGGTGGTTCAGTGACTAAGATGCTGAGCTTGTTGATCCAAAGGTCGGCAGTTCAACTCCCTAGTGCCACGTAATGGGGTGAGCTCCCATTACTTGTCCCAGCTTCTGCCAACCTAGCAGTTCAAAAGCACATAAAAATGCAAGTAGAAAAATAGGGACCACCTTTGGTGGGAAGGTTGTGTGCACCTTTGGCATTTAGTCGTGCCGGCCACATGACCACTGAGATGTCTTTGGACAGTGCTGGTTCTTTGGCTTTGAAACAGAGATGAGCACTGCCCCCTAGAGTCAGGAATGACTAGCACATATGCGCAAGGGGAAGCTTTATCTTTACCTTAAAGTAGAATTTTATTATTTACTGTAGCCATTTTCTTTATCCATGTTTAACATGTTAGTAATACAAGGACAATTTTATTTATTTTTTACTCTGTGTCTGAGGGTTCTGTGTGTGTGTGTGTGATGCGTATCACACGTGAATTGATTTTTTTTGCTTTCGCTCCTTACCATTTACAAGAAAATAACTTTCATGCAAATAGTTCAGATTAAGATGAAATCTAATTTTGATCTCAATTTATTGGAGGAATGATCAAAGGCTTAGGATAGCTTTGTGTTATAGTTTGTGTTTAAATCTAAGTGTGATGATTTGGAGACACTGAAAAAATTATTATTATTTATGCTATTTTAGAAATGTCCATTAGTGTCATTTCTTTCATACCCTGTTTACCTTTATTCTATATATCAGATATATTGAAATCTAAAACTAGGATTTCTCTTCTATATTCTTGTCTTCATATATTTCTTCTGTATTCTTTTTATTGTGCTCCTTGTGAAATATGATATAAGCTTATTAAGGAGCATTTGCATCTTTTTTTCAAGGTATCATCTGCAATAACCATTGTGCTAAACTTAGAAGAAGCATTTACATTTATTGCCTAAGACAAGCTGAAAGCAGAACAGCTCCATTGCACAAATGTTTCTCTCTGAGATGGTCTTTTTTCCCTTTCCTGGAACTGAATGCCAAAAATGCACATTCTCCTTCTTTTCAGACAGGTCACCTCTAAAAGAATGTGGCATCGAATTCCTCCGTGCTCTTCGCCAGAGATGCGTCTGCAGGCGCAAAGCCTGTGACAAAAGACTGAAATGACAGCACTTTGACTCCCTTCTACCTTGTGTTTGTTTAGGAAGGTCCCAGAAATTGTATTTTACCAACCACATTTGCTATCAACACACAATTATCTGGCTTAATCATGTGGAACAGTGGCAAATTCACCTGGGGCTTAAGAACTAATGACATTCTCGTCTGAGCTGCTTTAGTGAAATGGCCTAGCACCTGAAGCAGGAACAGCAAGATTGCTCAAGAAAATTTGGTTTTCTTTTTTTCATTTCACAGCATAGGGGCTCTGCTCAAATCAACAAATGCTCCTGATTAAATAGCTATGGTAGTTGACTTATTTGCACTTGGGTGTATGGCTTTGAATGTGCTTTGAGAAGCCCTCACCTTTACAAGAAAAGAATTGTCTGCAGCTTGCTTTTAAGGCAAAAACTCTTTCGATGAAGGCTACGGTCAAAGAAATTGTTGTGGAATCATTCTGATGCAATTAGAGTGATGAACAGAGAGGACGACCACTGCAACCCTGATGCCTACACAAACAGACATTTTAAAAGCTGTAATTATTGTCCTCTTTGTTTATTTCTGAGTCATTGAAACTCCTTCCTAAGGAACAAATGGCAGCCCCTGGAGTTCATGCACCAAGGTGAAGTAAAAGATGATTCCACTTTTTACCTTTGAGAACAGCAGAGTCGAAGATGGAATTTTAATAGCAACAACCTTTGAGGCAGAAATGAACAAAGCTGCACCTGATTTCTCCCAGTTTCATTGCACACTGACATGTAGATCCAACCTTAGTGATGCATAACATATCAACTGTAGTAGAGGGGCTTCCATGTTTTAAAGCTGCAGTGGAATTATCATTTGCCTTTCACCTGATGAATTGATTAAAATTAAATATATTTGTATATTTTCAGTTTAGAGAGTAATAAATGTAAGTCTCCCCTCTTTGGTAGAACAAAAAAGATATTTTTTTTCATTCCGTATTCTCTGGTAACATTAAAAAAAAACAAAAATGAAGGCTAGCCTTATATTCTAGCATTACTGATTAAAACTGGTCTCCCTTTTAACTTTTGTTGATAAATTTTTCACCTTTTTCACAGCAGGATTTCCTCCCAACTAGCAAATATGCTGTAATGAGCAAAATGAATTTAACTTACTGCGGGTATGGTAATTTAGTAGCTCAGTTTGTTGCTCCCCCCGCCAACCCGTCAATAGTATATGGCTATATACCGTATATCTACTCTGAAGTAAGTATCAATGATTACTGTGGTACTTTTGTCCAAATAGATAAATATGGGGTTATATTATGCCCTTTGCAGTTACTGTAAGGACCAACCCTAACAGACTATAACAGGCCAATTTCCATGAGATTTATAGAGCTTGTCATGATTTTATAGCTGTGTAAGTAAAAATGTAAAACTTCCACTGATTTCTTTTAAAGTGAAGGATGGATGTTGCAGCAAGATTGCAAGTAATGTTCAAGTCTAATAGCATAGATTATTCCCAAAGAGTTTACCAGACATACCGGACCATGAAAACAAAGGTGTGCATTGCAGAAGTGTCGTTTACAAAACAGGTCATTGAGAAAGTTGTCTATTAAAATGTATTTATGAAAAAAGTTGGGTTCAAAATTGATACAAAGTATGAATGTTACGAAATGTTGGAAACAAAAAAGTCTCAGATGCAGAGGAATAAATTAAAAATATGCAATATTAACATACCAGATTTAGTCTAATCTTCTCATTCATCACCATCTAAAATGCAACAGAATGGTTTATTTTCTGAGGATTCCAGGGGAATTGTTTTGTAATAATTACAAAAGTTTTCATATGATGACGTAATGTAAAGTTAGGGCAATTCAGTCACAATAAGAGAGGGATGGTGAGTTGGTATTTGGGAGTAGCCTAAGTCACAATGAGCAGAGCACTGTTTTCATATCCTTTGCTTTGTCTTCAGGACAACCAAGTGTACAAAGAGTCCAGACTCATCTAATAGGACCGATGGCAACATAAAAAATTAATTAAAAAAATAAACAGGATAGACTGAGAAAAAGAATCAGCCAGTGAATTTAATGGTTGATAAGAAATACACTCATAATCCTAATATAATATTCTAGTTCATATGATAAACCAACATCCCCTCTACTCCAAATCACAATTCTGCTCATATTGTCATCATCATCAATTCAGAAGAGAAATCCTGGAAATAAAATGCTAGTGTCTCCCATACATTTAATATCTGCAGCCTCCATTTCTGCAGTCACTTGCCAATATTAGCATCTTCCGAATTAGTAGAAATAGGGTAATTTTATTATCACCAAGTAGAAATTATTTTTGGTGAGGCAGCTAAATACCTCAAAATATTTTATATTTCAACGGCTTTAACTTGACTATAGGTTTTAAGTAATAGCTGGACAAGGCAGGGAAAAATCTATTTTAGCTTGCTCCTGAGGAACTGAGGACAAAAATCACCATGTTTCATCTGCATTGCCAGATTTCCAGCCTGGGGCCAGCTTAATTAAAGTCAATGGAGAAAAAAAATGAATATGTAAAAGTGCAACTTGGTTCTTACAAAGCTTGAATAAATCAAAATATGAAACATTTAATTATTAATACTTGGGAAGAATTTTCCTATTGGTGAACAAGGTTATCATCCTCTTTACTAGCTGCTTATAAATTTTAGTGTCTTTCTTAAAAAATCCTCTGTACCAAATATGAGATATTTTTTGAAAACCTTTTCCCATCATGTTGGCCTCAAAACTCAGTATTTCACCAGAACACCAGGCACCAGCCATTTTCTGTTTTCTATTAATGTTTCGCAACAGCCACAAAGGCAGACTTAGAAAATATAAAAATGCTGGCTAACTGCAGCCTAGTCTTCATTTCAAATTAAAAACAAACCAGCCAACCCACAAAACCATGGTGATGTTTGGATCTCTGTGTTTTCTCCATAGTTTTGCAGAGTTCTTATTTTGCCTGCTGCATGTGTGTCTTTTCCATTGCCTACTGCATGTGTGTCTTATTGCCTTCTGTGAAAAGTACACTTCTTATTCTTTGTAGTTTTTTGTGCTTGGAACTCACATCTCACACCTAAATTGTATTTAATTTCTGGACCAAGTACTTATCTCTGAACTTCATCATTTTCTTTCTATGAAGTATGCTAAATTTTATTGATTACAAAGGTTTCTGCAGGGATCAATCGGGTTTATTTTTTAAAATTAATGAATCTCAGACTCTTACCTTTGAGATTTTTTCTGGATTTTTTTTCTCTGCATCTCTGTTCTTTGTATTATTTCCAAGTTACTCCCACCCTAACAAGGCCCAAAGCTGGTTTTAAAGAGCTATCCTACTGATAGGCAAACAGATGGATAGACAAAATACCATTCGTGTTTACGTAATTTCTTTCCAAAATTCCGGTGGGCTAGAAAGGTAAAAAGCAAGAATAATTCACTCTGAAATTTCATAAGCTATGCCAATTACATTTTGCAAGCCTTTTAATAAAAAGAAAATCCATTATTGTATATATATCTGAATTAATTTGATAATGTGAAAAGCACAAAAAAAAGCACATGGCTTAGGGCCCGGGTACTTACGGGACCGCCTGCTGTTACCTTATGCCTCCCATCGACCCGTACGCTCTCACAGAGAGGGTCTCCTCAGGGTGCCATCCGCCAAGCAATGCCGGCTGGCGGCCCCCAGGGGAAGGGCCTTCTCTGTTGGAGCACCTACTCTCTGGAACGACCTTCCCCCCGGTTTGCGCCAAATATCTGACCTTCGGACCTTTCGCCGGGAATTAAAAACTCACTTATTTATTCAAGCGGGACTGGACTGATTTTTTAAATTTTTAAATTTTTAATTTTTAATTTTTAATCCTTTGTAATTTTATATGGGGTATTTTAGGTTAGGTCAATCTGACGGTTTTAATTCGGCCACTATTGAATAGGTATTTTAAATTGATATTTTAACTTTGTATACTTGCTGTTTTTATCTTTGGCTGTACACCGCCCTGAGTCCTTCGGGAGAAGGGCAGTATAAAAATTTAAATAAATAAAATAAATAAATAAATAAAATAAAATAAAAAAGAAGCAGTCAAAGCTGCTGTAGCAGTCAAAGGAAAAATGCATACAGGGAGACTCTATGCCAATCGTCTACCATGTTAGTTTGCAGATTTGTTGTAATGATGGCATAAAAAGGAGATATAGTGATGACTACCAACCTTGTATCCCCTTCAGATACACAAAAACATACAGAAACACATAAACAACATACAGCATATACGCATGAATATACATGACAAAACTACACTATACATCAGAATAACATGTGTGTGTATATATACACACAAACACAAATACTATTCATAATGCATGGCTGATTCAAAATCAACAGTATAGAAACAAGTAGTCGAGAGATAAGCCATAGACTGCCACTTGGTAGAGCAACCAAGTGTGATGTGTTACAAAGAGAATTGTGCAAGCTTTGGTTTTCTCTATAACAGCCTATGTAAGCAATAGTTAGTCTTTGAAGAAGCAGGACAGAAAGAGTATTGATGCTTTAGAACTTTGGTGTTGGAGAAACCCTTGATAATATCATGGACAGCCAAGAAAACAAACAGATCATTGAAGAAATCAAGTCTGAGATCTCACTTGAGGCATAAGTGCCAGATTCAAAGTATCCTGTTTCAGTCATACTATATCAGTGATGGCAAACCTTTTTGGCACCAAGTACTGAAAAGGGAGCGCATGCGCACATGCGCAGCACCAAGTGCCAAAAAGGGAGCACTTTGCATGCTTGTCTGGGCCGAGACCAGGAATAGGAGTTGCCCAGGGGCGTGTGCGCACCAGAGAATGTACTTGCGGTTTCTTCAGGTTTCTTCTTCTTTACTGCCAGCAAGTCTTCAGATTACTGCTGTGCATGCGCACACACCAATCAGTTGGTGAGCACACATTGGAAAATGTACTTCTGGTTTCCCCTGGCCGGCAAGTCTTCAGGTTACTGCCATGCAGACACACGCACCAATCAGCTGGCCAGTGCACATGCTCATGCCAGAAATTGAAGACCAGTTGTGATGCAAGCAGGAAGGCCAGCTGATCATCACGTGCTCAAGTGCACCAGGAACCCAGAAGAGGAATGGGCACCGCTGCGTATGCCAGGCAGCATGGCTCCATGTGCCACTTCAGGCATGCATGCTATAGGTTCACCATCACAACGCTATATGAAGATCCAGCCTTCTGGAAAACGTTCTAATGCTGGGAAAGGTAGAAAGAAAGAAAAAGATAAAGACAGCAGCAATGGGGATGGACAAAGGAGGTGAGTGTGGAGTTGGAAGATCTCAGGGAGAGAGGGAGGGAGGGAGGGAGGAAGGGAGGAAGGAAGGCTAGGTTGGAGATGGTTCATCATGTAGAACATATGTGTGGTCACTAGGAATAAAAAATAACTTGATGACATATAATCAATCAATTGATCAATCAATCTTTATATTCTACTCTTCAAACTGGCAATACCTCTTCACCTCACAAAATCCACATAATCACTGAGAACAAATATCTCTTAATTGAATTAGACTTTTTTATATGTTAATAAAAACTTTTCAAATTCAGTGAAAAATGATGTCATATCTACTTCTCTCATTTTATTAATATTACTATTAGATTTTTTTTAAAAAAACTCATCTATATTACTTTATAACTAACTCAAAGTGCAAACATACCTAATACTCTTTTTTTCTCAACAATAATCGTGTAAGGTGAGTTAGGCTGAGAGAGAATGACTGGCCCACAGTCACTAATTTCATGCCTAAAATGGAACTAGAATTCAAAAAAAGGGCCGTGGGTGGCTCAGGCTGTAAGATAGCCTGTTATTAAAACACAGCTGCTTGCAATTACTGCAGGCTCGAGTCCCACCAGGCCCAAGGTTGACTCAGCCTTCCATCCTTTATAAGGTAGGTAAAATGAGGACCCAGATTGTTGGGGGGGCAATAAGTTGACTTTGTATATAAATATACAAATAGGATGAGACTATTGCCTTACACACTGTAAGCCGCCCTGAGTCTTGGGAAAAGGGCGGGATATAAATGTAAATTAAAAAAAATAATCTCCAGGTTTGTAACTTGGTGACTTAACCACTAGACCAAGCTGGCTATTTTTAGATATTGTATTTCAAAGCTTTTCCATTAAAACGATTTCTAATTATTTGGAGAACCAATGCTCTAAAGTTGTAATGATAGTCTCCTTCATGTTCTGGGTTATAGATATTCTTGCTGTCATCCCTAACTTGATTTGGAGTTAACAACCCATTGTATATCTCAGACTCAAATTTGAAATGCCTTTTCTGGAGAATGTGTTGAAAGGCAAAATGTATAGCCATTGATTAATTAGCTGGATCTAGTAACAAAATGCAACTAAAAACAGGCTACTTACCTAGCTTTCCAACATGTGGAATGTCATCACATAAGGGCAATTATAAAAGTTGCTGGATAAATTTTTCTTCTCTAGTGTTCTACACATTCCATTCTAGTAGCTCTGGTTCCATTATCTAGGGATTGTTATATATATTAATTTTGCTGGTTTCATCTTCCCAGCAAGCTAGCTAGAGTTCTTAAGGCACCTTAGTTATTTTTATTGTGTCTACTTCCACACACTATGATTATCACCTGGTATAGGTAAGGATTAAACATCATTTATCCTCATTCCCCATCCCCACTCCAAACAGGACTTTTAACAATCTTGCCTTGTGAACTCAAAAACTGCAAAAAAAATTCTTTTAAACTTTTAAACTGCAAACGTCCCAGTCATTCCAATTAATTTCAATCACTAACCTAATTATTGCCTAGCGTCTACTGGTGATCAGATTAAATTGCTCATCTTGAAGACATCACTTGCACAGGAACAATCTTGCTTGCTGAATGGAATAAAAACAAGAAATTCAGAACCACGTGAAAGACAATGAAATAGACAATAGAGCATACAAGCAAAAGCCATCAAAGTTGAATCCAAAGGGAAACATAGGTATCTAGAGAAATGTAGGACAAAATAAAGCAGAAAACTAGATGTCAAGAATAGCAAGCATATCAGCTATCATATCATACCCTCAAACATTTAAATTTATGTCAAGTTATCCAAATATTACCCAAGGTGCTATAAAAATTGCCTTCACTTTTGTGCCAGAATAAAAAATAGCAGTCACATATTAATTATTTTATAGAAAGTAGGTCACAAGAAGGCTATTTGTAATGTAGGCCTTTTGACCACATCAAAAGCCCTGACAAATATTCACCTCCTACCATTCCCTGTGAAAATATTAATATGCAATAGTTGGGGCCTCTGCCTTATTCCAGGGCTCAAAACAAGGTCCACATTTAAAACAAAGGGAATGAGACTAGGAGGGAAAGAGAGAGAGAGAGAGCTTCTTTTATTTTTACAATCAAAACACAAAACACAAGCGAGTTAACATATTCCCCAGGACAAAACGGGACCTCATTGCGAGGTAGTTGTTCAAATGGGAAAGCTTTGACATGGGCCATATTTAAAAAAAAATAGACAGATATCTCTCAGTACCAGGGATCTATATTCTTCTGGTTATAGAATTTTCAATATTTTCATATCCTTTTTTTTCACTCCTATGAACTGCAGCTTATAGCAGTGGTAATCATTTCCTGTGTTTGAAAAAGAGATGAAAGCATTCATGGATGAAAGCAAGTTGGATTTAATCTCCTTCTCTCTCATCCACTGCACTGTGCTGATCATTTTCCAAAGAAACAAGACTTAAGCTCATTTTTGTCATGACAAAACTAGTTTCATAATAATCAGATGGCAATTCCTAGTGTATACAATTCTAATATAATTACCAGGAGGGAAATGTAGAGGGAGTTGCAGGTTTGAGATAAAGAAAAGCCTGTGGAATTTTGTATTAATGTCTCTGACTCTCTTATTTGTGCAAGTAATCAATCTTTCTGGGAACAGAATAGTAATTCTTTCTGGGGGGAAAAATGACAAGAGTCTGAGGAAGAAAGAAGATAATCTGAGTTTCATTCTGTACACAGCAGGTCAGCTGTGATTGACAAAGCTCATCACAAAACTATAGCTCCCAGAATAATCCCAGTAGCCGAGTTTCATTTGCAGCCAGAGTAGTGTTAATGACATGTTTAACAGCTGCTTGTTGAAGTTTGGAATCTGCATTAACCTGCAGAGCAGTGAACAGAGAAATGAGGGAGTTGCATTGAAATCAAGCCTTCATTATGCTGACAGGACAGGTTAAGGAGGAGAGAGGATGCTCTTCAGGAGGGAGGAGGTGTCTCCGGGTACCCAGGGTTCAATTGCAGATAAGGGCAGGGGAGAAGATGACAGAGTCTGATCAGGACACACAAAAGGAAGCTGACATGTGCTTAACTGGAGACTTTTAATGAAGGGAAGGGGTTACGCAAGGTAGCAACAACCACACGCAGGAAGGACCAGCAAGGTAGCTCATGAGAGGGCAGCCATTACAAAGGAAGGGTCATCTGCCTGCTTGGCTGCACAACAATCATTTTGATAAGACCACCAACCAGCGCTCCATGGACCTAGGAATGGGGCAGCTCTTCCTATGACTTTAGGAAGAGCTGCTCCATTCCTAGGTAAATACAGGTCCTCTCAACTTCTCTGGTCAAGGTTTCTGCATTTCTTTACTCTGTAGTATCGATTGCAATGTTTTTACAAGCAAATGTTTTATATTTTACTGGCTCTGCCTTTTGTCATGTGTTTGAGAATTGATCTAAATATGTTAAGATATTCTCTAGATTTATCAAGCTATCGAGTAGTTTTGGAACAAAACTACTGGAAAGCATACCTTACATAGTATACCTGGTTTATTTATTGGTCATCATGTTTAAATTGTCTTATGGTTCCAATCAGTACTGAAATAATATTGTCCCCTTTTTAAATCTCCAATAAAATATGTTACATATTACCTTTGTATCACCAATACAGTTTAAGTCATTCTACTATTTGAAAGTTCCTTCCTGGTAATTCTATAGAGTACCAGGAGCTGGACGGTGGTGGTCTGCTTCCTATAGACTATTAATTTTGCAAAGAATGTTGGAAATATGGAATGCTGGCCCAGATCATTATTTGCTCAAAATTAGTACAGTTGACGAAATACGCCATAAAGAAAGAGATGTGTGATCTGATTCACATTTACATTTTTTACAACATTAAGAAAATTATGCCATTCCTCTTAAATTCTATAACTTTTGATCAGGTGTAAGAGTATTATTATTAATGTTTCAGCATATAATCATGAGAAGCCTCTTTCTCCAAGGCAATGACGACTTGACCAGGGGAATCCTAGGTTAATTGAAAAGCTTGATTAAACACAATTGCTTGGTTTGACTATTAGCAGAAAATTACTTGGACCAAAGTTGTCTATATGGGTTTAGGATAGTACACTTGCATTTTGTACATTTTAATGCATCTCTGCAATCTATAAAACTTGAATATTACCATGCTCTTGAAATACTTCTGTTTTGTAATAGCAGATTTCAGGAGAATTTTTATAAAGTTCCCAAAGTGCCACAGGTATAAGACTTGAAACAAACAAACAAAAATAGCAAAATACAGGAGTACTTTAAACTCTGCATCCCTTTGCAAAATCAAATTATGACTCTGTGCTTTCTTCCAGCCTCAAAGCTATGTTATTATCAAAAGGCGTATTTGGCATTGTTCTTTTGTCCTCTAAAATGCATGCGCCAGATTAAACGTATCCAGATATTTTTGACAGTCACATTTACACCTCAGATAGTTTTCTTAATTCATATTCTGAAACAAAAGTTGAAGAGAAAGATGGAGCGATAGCAGGCTGTTAGATATGAAAATAAGTAAAGCATAAAACAAAGCATGCTCTATAGGCTTTAAAGAGACTTTTGTGGTGGGAGGACATTTTGTTCCTGGATCCTGGTTAACCCAGTGAGTCAAACATTTTAGCCAACTTTTCTAATTTGTCTCTAATTGTTGAGGCTGCATATAAAATGTATGTGTACCAAGAACACCTCACTCCTAAAACTGCAAATGCAACGAATGACTAAAATTAAAGTTCAGCTCATTGATTCCCTGATCCCCATGTCTAATTATCAGCGAGATTAAGATTCTTACTGAGTTCCCAAATTGTAATTTGATGTTTTTAATTAATTATATTTTACTAAACAATGCAACAATCAACCAAGATGCACAGAGCAGCTCGCAGACTTCTGCTGGCTCTGCTGGCAACTGAGACCAGCATGGCCAACCAATGGATCTTTTCTACCCTAAATGTAATTAATATAAGCTAACATTCTGTTTAAGATTCTATTCAAGGTAAGATCAATTTAATTTGGATGCACAACAGGGATAGCAGAGTCTGCCCAACAGCAAAAGCAAATCAGATCAAAATAAAAACATGAAATAGAAGCATAGACAAATTTTAAAAAATGAAAGCATAAATCAATTAAATATAAAAGTATAGCATAAATTGATTAAACAGAAAAGCATAAATTAATTAAAAATAAATCACTCTCTTAACAATAGTGTAAAGATTGTTTATGAAATTACCAATCAGAAACAGACACAAAAGTATGCAAATTATAAAATTATACCACAGTGATCGATGCAATGACCCAAAAATGATTTCCACTAAATTCAGTGAAGAGTTCCAGCATTACGAATGAAGGCAAATTTCATAGTAGTTCCAGCATTCCCCTGTACCATGATCTATGTCACAATTTTAACACTGAGCCACCATGCAGGGGAAGGCAGGTATCTCTCAGATTGACTGCAAAGAACGGTGGAAGTACCCCAGTATCTGTGCTTTTTTTCACACCTAGAGGAAGGCCGAGTGAGTTCATGACGGTGGGAAATGATCTGCCACACAGAGAAAATGCCTCAAAACAATCTTCTTTTGGGGCAGATAACTGATAAAGGAGGCACATGGTGACCTTGGAACACAACAACATGATGCTGTTTGAGGATTGGTAGGGTTCTTGTGTATGGAGAGGAAGATTTTTAAAAAGGCATGGAAAACAAACAAACAAACATCATAGGTAATTGAATTAAGCTCTTTTTCTTTCTGGAAACAAAAACAAAAAGCAGCTGGAAGGAAACCAAATCCTGTCTGTCACCTGAAAACCCTTGTTGAGCACAGATAAAAATCTCAAATTGTTGTCATTGTTTCTGCTTCAAAAGAGAACAGTTTTGCTTCTGTTGAAGTGGAGAAAAAATTATTTCAGTCGCTGAATTGAAAGGAGAAATAAACTGCTCCCATTCCTACCAAAAAACCCATTGTCCCCAATTCTCTGGTGGAAGTGAATCGCCAACTAGCCATTTTTCATAGAAAATCTTTCACCTTTTCCTCCCATACTTTCAGTCTCAAAGCAGTGTGAATCCAATATGCAAACTCATCATTTCTGTGGTTCTCAAAAGACTGAGGACATACAATGAATACCAGGACCGAATTAATATTCTTGCCAGCTGTGCAACAAAACTGTTTAAAAGTATCATTTAATCAATACCTTGCCCTATTATCATTTCAAGTTGCCCTCCCCCCAAAATCTTAGCCCTACTCCACATAAAACACAATTTAAAAAATCAAGCAAGAAAAACCCTACAATGCTTTAACCCTATTAAGTTTTTGTTGTTGTTTGTACAATATGCATTTGCTGGCCACATGCCCCCCCCCCCAAAAAAAAATCTGAATGGTGTCTATGAGGGGGAATTGTTAGGCTGCCCTGCCATCATTCTTTTGTTGCATTGAAAATGTTTCTAAGGCAGATTTTCAGAATGATACCATGGAGGGGAGGAGAAAGGCATTTTGACTTTATTTCTTCATGGTCTGAAGGAGATTGTCTTGAACCTCAGAGCAAGAGGAAGACAAGCAGGAGGCAGGATGAGCCAAGAAAATACCAACTGAAAAAATATATATATACAGCCACAAGCACTGTATATGTACAGAACCACAAGAACCAAAGGTTGTTGAAAACCTTTGCTGCTGTTTAAGACAAACTGATGCAGAAGAGAAATAAGTCAACATAGTTCCCAAACCCAACTGATAATGCAAGATTGGAAAGGCTTAAAGCTATTTCCAAGCTAAATAAAAATCTTATGTCAAAATACTTTTTTTTTAATTTAAAAGAGTAGAATGACAGTATTCGCGAATAGCGAAACATAATTATCTGACTTTAGCAGAGATGAGGAAGCCACATACCATGTTCAAATGTTACATGATGCTTGATGGAAAAAAGCTGTAAAAAAGTTGAATGCATGCATTCAAGATGGGCACATAGTACAAGTAACACTAAATCAGCTTCATGGGTGAATATAACCTAAAATCAAGCAGTGCAATATTGTAAATAGGCAGAGATTCTGATCCCTTCACCAGGTTTCAGGTCCCATTGCGCAATCTACGATGGCACACACATATGTATATTGTTGTGAGGTGCTGCAAATGTCATTCAAAAGTATGACAGGCATCCAGGGATACTTGACTTTTCATCATAGCAAAGTGATCATTTTGATGCCAAAAATTACTAATTTGTGCTACAGAGAATTTAGACTTTACCACCCAATCATTACACTGTAATTGAGGAGCAGCCAACACTGAGGCTGGAATAGAGCAAGAAACAATTTGAGAGATAAATTATGTCTCCTCTCACACACTTCTTCTACTATTTTGTGTTATTTTCATCTCCCCCAACCCCTGCTGATTGATTTCTGAACAGTTATCTTCTGGCACTCAGTTACTAATTATGCCTGCATGTAATATAGCTTATAAAGGTTGTGTTACATTTTTCCCTTAAGCAAGCAAGACTGTTTTCTATCTCAGAAATCATCTAAAACAAGGGTGGGGGACCAGGAAAACTACAAGAAGTGTGAAAAAGCTTTTCTTTTCTATTTTCTCAATGCCATCATATTTGTGGTTGTTGCTTTCTTATACACATTACTCCACCTCAAATCAGCAAGCACTAAAGATATTTTTATAGAGTGACAGAGAAAGAGAGATCGATTACTAGATTGATAATCCTCACAAACATTTATTTTATTTTATTTTATTTATTTATTTATTGAGTACGTATTAGATAATATATATAAGTATAAGCATGTATCGAATACATAAAATGAATACAATTAAAGGGAACATTAGGACAGGGATGGTAGGCATGCTGGTGCTCTTATGCATGTCCCTTACAGACCTCTTAGGAATGGGGTGAGGGCAACAGTAGACAGTCTAAGGTTTTGGGATGAAACCACAGAGTCAGGAAGTGCATTCCAGGCATTGACCACTTTGTTACTGAAGTCATATTTTCTGCAATCGAGTTTGGTGTGGTTTACCTTAGGTTTGTATCTATTGTGTGCTTGTGTATTGTTGTGGTTGAAACTGAAGTAGTCATTGACAGGTAGGACATTGTAGCAGATGATTTTATGAGCTATGCTCAGGTCATACCAAAGACGGAGTAGTTCTAAATTTTCTAAGCCCAAAATTTCAAGTCTGGTGGCATAAGGTATTTTGTTGCGAGTGGAGGACTCTTCTTGTGAAATATTTCTGGACACGTTCAATTGTATTAATGTCCAATATGCAGTGCAGGTTCCAGACAGATGGGGTGTATTCGAGAATTGGTCTAGCAAATGTTTTGTATGTAATATTACTGGGGAAGAATAATACCGGAGAACATTATTGGGAATGACTCAGTGGGGGGAGAGATTTTTTCCTGCAACTGTTTGGATTGAGGAAGAAAAGGAAGTGTACTGTATAAATAAAGTGACCTTATTAATACTGACTGAAGATGTTTTTCTGCCTGAGAAAAAGGGAACTTTTTTATGTGTTGGATATGTGAAAAAGTTGTACCTCTCTTAGAAAAAAATTGAAGAAATAAGATTTATACAAAACAAAGAAGATACCCCAGAATTATAATATACATACATACATGCATACATGCATTTCGTACATAAATATATTCAGGAAACTAATGTTAAATTAAATTTCTGCTTTGGGCAGGTAAGTTAATAATTGCTTAAAACTGGATGCTTTTAGAATAATTTAACAATAGAAAAAATGAGTTTTAACATATGATCAGTTGCTCTTCAGGAAAAAAGTTACCGATAAGATTTGAACAGCGATTATTCTTATTTTATTAGATGTGGATTATATAGATTGAATTAATAAGAATAATAGTCCAGGTGAATCTTGTAATGAACCTTGATTTATATGCCAATTGAAAATTGTTTAAATGGGATAAAATAATGGAAAAAATAATACTAAAATAAAGGGGAAAACACTTATCCACTCACAAATTCAATCAGATTGGCAGGTGTGTCTTACCTCACCTATTTATTTGTTTATTTGGACAGTTAACAAAAGAAAGCAAAGATGTTATTTTGCACTATACAACGCAACCTATCACACAGAATGTTATAACATTTTGTAAAAAGTCATTTCTGCCTGACCAGAAATATAGAATTGCTTAAACTGACCTAGATGCTGCAAGTAACAAAACATGACACCAAGATACAAATCTTAAACATACTAGTGTCAGATGTCAGGCTCCAAATACCGAGCGCAGCATTTGCATCAGAACATTACCATGTACATTCATTTGGATGTGATCTTGGCTTGATGTAAAGTAGCAAATTGTATGAAAATTACAATTCTAAACTTCTGTCTGAACAGGTGGCAATAACTGCAAACCTTTTTTGAGCTTCAGAACTAAGCAGGACTGGTCTTGGTTAGTTATTGGATGGGAGACCTCCAGAGAGTCCCAAGACTATACACTACACTTGGGAAGTAGAAAAAGATCCCCACCAGAAAGACTATGGAAATAATTCACCTCAAGCTGGTTGAAATTTTACCTTTTAACTTGTATTACCTATCTTACCTTGTAATATCTTGTATCAAAGTACCATTTTGGACTGTTTATTATACTGTATATGTACTCTTTAAAAATTAAAATTCTGAAAATTATGTACAGGAAATTTTGCAAAATAATATTAAATCTAGACTCTGGAGAAAGGCGATCATTGCTCTGAAAGCAGTGCAAAAATTAAATATTGCCATAAAATGGCACATTAATGAGTCATAGCCTATTATGAAGACATACAGTACATTTCTGAACAATAGGAAAAAGCAGTCAATTATAGTTCTAGGAATCCAAATTAATGGTCTTTGATAAAGTAGTTTAGTTTTACTTAGACGTGTCATAAGAAACTTCTAAAACTTTGGAATAAATGAAAGGAATGCTCATCATAGCAATGTTATGACCATTTAATCGTTTTTCCATAAGAAAAGATTAAAATGCTTTACTTATGCTAGATTAAATGCTTACTCGATAATTGCAATGGACAGTATGCTTTCAGAATAGAAGAATTAAATTAAAAGAAAGACAACTGCAGAAAATGTACTAGTGGTAGAATTAGAGAGGGTTTCATCAGCTCCTGATGCCTCCACTGTAATGAATCTGTCAAAAGATAATAATATTTTAGTGAAAGGTGCGATTGGATAAGTCACGTTATTTATTAACTGTTACCTTAAAATATCACTTTTGTCTTATTATTAAAGAGTGGTTAGAGTGCAGCAGGGCTGCCTGACATAAAGCATTAAAAAAAGATTATAGCTCTAACAGGGCTCCGAGTATATTCTCTGTGCTGTAAACTCTGTAGCATAATTTACTAATACCTGATGAGAAGAACCAGCCAGAGAACACTAAACCAACAGAGACTGGATCCTTAGTCTGCTCCCGTAACCCATCCAGCACATTTAGAAGAGTCCCCTGGAGCTATATTTGTCACAGCACTTTTAACCAGCCAATATCAACATCCTTAGCTTCTAACCTTGATGTTTCAAACCACCACAATTAAATATCTGCTTTTTGCTTACATGGCTTGAGAACAGATAGAAGAGGAAGAAAACATCGTATTGCAGAATCTGAAATTCAAACTGGCTTCAAGTCCTCCCTCCCTGATAGTCTATCCCAAATCAATAGAAGATCAGATCCTAAAGATGAAACTGAAATACTTTGGCCCCCTAATGAGAAAGAAGGATTCACTGGAGAAGTGCCTAATGCTGGGAAAGATTGAGGAAAAAGAAGAAAGGGACAACAGTGTATGAGGTGGCTGGATGGAGTTACTGAAGCAGTAGGCATGAGTTTAAATGGACTCCAGAGATGGTAGAGGACAGGAAGGCCTGGAGAAACATTGTCCATGGGGTTGCGATGGGTCAGACACGACTTCGCAACTAATAACAACAACAACAACCTTTTGATAATCTCAACAGGAAATTAAATTGTTAGAGAAGTGTCTGGCCTTGAAATATTTCATTTGGAAAGGCATGATCAAAATATCTTGTCATATTTTCCAAATTTAAGGAACCCCAAACCATATTAGTGACAGCTGTGCAGAAATAAACCTAGAAACAACAGAATATTAACTTAATTTCTATTTTCCAGCAGCTTCAGAAGCCATGAGGGTTAAATTTCTTCATTCCCAAAATAACACCTGATAGTTGGAAGAGAAAAAGAAATGAATAAGTTTTCCCAGTTCCAAGTCGTTTTGACTCTTAGTCTTCTAAGTTTATCAACATGCAAGACAATAATGGAAGTTTGACCAATCTTAATGAAAGGGAGTGGCTTTGATCACATAATTATTTCCAATTCCTTATACCAGGCTTACTTTTTGGCTTATTTTTCTCTCTCCAGGTCCTGTCGTCAATGCAGTAGATATCACTTTGTTACAGAGAAATCTAATTAAATCAAATTTTACATTTGCTTTAGGCAAACAATTAAATGTCCCAGTATTTTATGGACTTAAATCACCACCTATTTTTCCTCTCTCTCCTTAAACAATGTCATTGGAAAGTGCATATTGATTAATCAGAACATTCCTTTTTTTAAAAAAAAAGTCTTTTAATGTCTTCAGTGTTTTTGCGATTAAATTCTCTGGGAAAACATTACATTTTAGTGCCATTTCCTCTCACACTGAGGCATTGTGCCTTGAGTGATTCATTCCTTTTCTTTTACTCTCCCCCACTGCCCTGTTGCAAATGACACCCCTTGTTCTATCAAAAGAAAATCTATATGAATGTATAAGTGAGAGAGCTGCCTGATTGTATACATTAGTGGGGGAAAATAATCCCACCCTGTGAGATTTCTTGTTCTCCTTTCTTGTATGTATCTCTTTAGCAGGGAGGCTCCCCAGGATCTTGTAATTGTATCACTAGTGATGGAAGAGAGACAAAGTGTTTTGAACAGGCTACAACTGATTTCCGACATTAAAGAGATTACTCTAAAAGGCTGATACTTGGGTTTTACACATCTAGATAATTAGTCAAATAAGCTTTAAGTATGTCTTGTGCCTGGGTGCTATATTTGTTATAAAATTGTAAACAATTATTTCACTTTAGTCATTCTATTTTACCAGTTTCCATTAAATATGTAAATACAACAGATATTTCATTATCTGTAAGGTAGCTTTTGATTCTGTATCCAGGACCATATAATGGGAGAAGCTGCAAATGTATTAATCAGTTGGCAGCTTCTCCCTTTAATTCATTTTTCATTTTAATTCATTCATAATTAATTTCCTATAACCCAATACAACTCTTGAGGTCAGATGCAAAATGTAAGGGTTTTTCTTGAAACCAGTTACAACTCAAAAGGGGAAAAAAGACTGATTATTTCCCCTCCCCCACTCCAAAGGTGCTTTTTCAAGAGGCAATTGGACTTTCTTTGAATATGTTTCGCTTCTCATCTAAGAAGCTTCTTCAGTTTAGTTCAGAACTGAAGAAGCTTCTTGGATCAGAAGAGAAATATCTTCAAGCAAAAACAAAGGAAGTCCAGTTGCCTTTTGAAAAAGCACCTTTGGGACAACCATGACCTGGATAACTGAGAATCTCTACAGATATTTGGCCCCATTTTTAGAATAATGGCCTGGCGAGATGTCCAAGATTATAATCAGAAAATCAAGATCACAGCTTTTTCCACATCAACGGCCATAAAATAGAACATGTGATTACCTTTAGGTTTAAATATTTAGGAATAATCATGCCACTGACTCAAGGAAAGCCCAGAGTTAACATGCTGCTGTTATTCGACAAAGATCTGCCAATGCCATTCTTAATTTTTTCCCGTCCAAGGGAGGACATTATGTTCCAGATGCACTTAAGCTCTTTCAGGCTAAGCTGGTAGCCCAGCCCCTTTATAGGACTCTGGTTGGCCCCAACTTCATGTTCCAGGTCTCTGCAAAGAGTACAATCTAAATTCATCAGATCAACTCTCCAGATATTTTACTGTGTCTCAAACACACACTCCGAATAGAGCCAGGTATTATAAAAATTATAATTAAGAGTGTGTTTAGCTTCTAAAAAACCTTTGGTTAAAGTCAACTTCTGTCCTCAAGGCTTAGCACCATTAAGCTTTCAGGATAACTTCCAATCCACATGGATCAAGGTTGTGTAATTTAAACTTTCAGATCTGGGCTACTCTCCTTCCACAGGTTTTAAGATGGAACATGATCAGGCAAAACAATCCCTGAAGGTTAAAGGATACAGAGAGGCAAATGGATCTAAGGGAAGCTCCAACTTTCCTATGTGTCACCAGCACATAACAGATATATCGTCAGCTGCCAGCTACTTTATACAGATGGAAAGACCCAGTCATCAGACAGCTTTCTCTCTTATCTGATGCCATGCTCTTTCTTCTGTAGTATTGGATGGTAAATACAAAAAAATTTGATTGCCTGAAAGGCTCTGCCCCTGTAATTCCAGAAACATAGTAACCAGTAGTGGGTTGCTACCAGTTCCCCCCAGATCGGGCGAACCTGTAGCAGCAGCAGTGGGAGGCTCCATCCACCCACCCAGATGTCTCTGTGCATGTGCGCAAGTGCGCATGCGCCCATGAGCAAACCTGTAGCAATGGGATTTGAATCCCATTACTGGTAGAAATTACAGAACATGTCCTTCTACATTGCTCCCTTTATGGAAGACATCCAAATCAGGTACCGGAACAGACTTGTAAGTGGATCACAAGCTTCCTAACAAACAGGAAGCAGCAGGTGAAGCTAAGCAAGATCACATCAAATACCTGTACAATTAGCACAGGGGCCCCCCAAGGCTGTGTGCTCTCCCCACTTCTCTTCTCTCTGTATACCAATGACTGCATCTCCAATGATCCATCTGTTAAGCTACTGAAGTTCGCAGATGACACAACAGTGATTGGTCTCATTCGAGACAATGACGAATCCGCATATAGACGAGAGGTCGAACAACTAGCCTTGTGGTGCAACCAAAACAATCTGGAACTGAACACACTCAAAACCATAGAAATGGTGGTAGACTTTAGGAAAAACCCTTCCATACTTCCACCTCTCACAATACTTGACAACACAGTATCAACAGTAGAAACCTTCAAATTTCTGGGTTCTATCATATCGCAAGATCTCAAATGGACAGCTAACATCAAAAACATCATTAAAAAAGGACAACAAAGAATGTTCTTTCTGCGCCAACTCAGTAAGCTCAAACTGCCCAAGGAGCTGCTGATCCAGTTCTACAGAGGAATTATTGAGTCTGTCATTTGCACCTCTATAACTGTCTGGTTCAGTTCTGCAACCCAACAAGAAAAACACAGACTTCAGAGGATAATTAGAACTGCAGAAAAAATAATTGCTACCAACCTGCCTTCCATTGAGGACCTGTATACTGCACGAATCAAGAAGAGGGCCGTGAAAATATTTGCAGATCCCTCGCATCCTGGACATAAACTGTTTCAACTCCTACCCTCAAAACGACGCTATAGAGCACTGCACACCAGAACAACTAGACAAAAGAACAGTTTTTTCCTGAAGGCCATCACTCTGCTAAACAAATAATTCCCTCAACACTGTCAGACTATTTACTGAATCTGCACTACTATTAATCATTTCATAGTTCCCATCACCAATCTCTTTCCACTTATGACTGTATGACTATAACTTGTTGCTGGCAATCCTTATGATTTATATTGATATATTGACCATCAATTGTGTTGTAAATGTTGTACCTTGATGAACGTATCTTTTCTTTTATGTACACTGAGAGCATATGCACCAAGACAAATTCCTTGTGTATCCAATCACACTTGGCCAATAAAATTCTATTCTATTCTATTCACACTCCTATCCAGTATTTTGATTCATATATAACTAATGCCATTATGGCTAGTACTTCTATAGATATACATAGTGATTCAAAGGTGGAATAAAATTATACAATGGATTATGGATAGTGAGAGTACTATATAGCTGGATTCACCAAGGATTTCTCTAATTGTTTTACGGGCAGTGGCAAGGGAAAAGGAGACAAGCCTGAAGCTCCTAACTGTAAACACTGACTGGGACTGATCACAGAACAAGGAGAAGGAGCACTGCAACACTGAGAGGCCCAGCATGATACCATGATCTATAATATTAAAAGTCACTGAGACATCAAGGAGCATACTAAAGATCATTGATAGGCATAATCAATGGAGTCTCCCAACCTAAAATCTCACTTTAAAAAATGCAAATAATTTACTTACTCCATGATCTTCTGAAGCCACAATCTGACCATCTTCTCAACAAAAGTTGTTATCTACCTATATGATTTGTCCAATGATAGCTTCTCCAGGATGGGTGTAACACAGCTTCCTTCAGTGAAGACTCAGACATCACCATATGGCTACTTCAGCAGTTCTAACTAAAAAGGAAAGGTAAAAATCTAAAGGACAGGTAACCAGATTAACAACCCGAAAAGATTCTGCGCATTTCCAGGAGATATAGGATTATATTTCTTCTAGATACCAGCACAAGATAATTTCTCCGTCAGCACACAGGGACTCACCCAATCAGAGTCTAACTCTGAGCAGATCTGAGTGACATCTCTCAGATACCTAAAATGTTTCTAACAGTGGCCTTAAAGATATTCCCATATCCATATGGGTTTGACTACATGTTAAATTTACCACAGGTAAGAAATAGCTAAGATTTCTTTAAAAAGATGTATAAGAAGTATCACTCTAAACAGCCTTCTGATGCAAAAAAAAAAAGAATCTTAAAGTCCAATTATTAAGGTAAATCTTTGGGGATACAATTTTGCTGCTTTTCCAGCATAAAGCGTTGTTAATTTAGGAATTCTTTTGGCCATTCCATAATATGTTTAGCATAATGGTTAATTCAGAGATTATGTCAATGTTTTCCTCTACAAGTCTAAATAAAACTGTAATTCTACTTGGATGAGTTCCAAAAACTGTGTTTTCTCTACTGGAGAATTTTAAATGGAATTAGACTATTGAAATCAAACTTCTCTATCAAATCTGGATTTCCGTTATGTATTTTCCCTACTTTTGACGTAACACACTTCAAATAAAGCTTCTATTAACTAAGGCTGTAACCATGGATTAAATATTTATTCTGACATTATTGGACTGATAATATCAATTTCAAAGTTCAAATTTTAATAAGGTATTACAAAGCATGGAAAGAAACAAGCTAATCAAGCCAAGTTTCATATTTCCTCCCTTTGTATAAAATGATAATTGAATTTAAAGCTATGCTTTGTCTCTTTAATATCTGCTAAATATGGATGAATTACTGAATATATATTTATTCTCAGACTCATTTGAAGGCAAATATTTACAAGGCTTTTCTTTTGTAATCTGATTTTAATATCTCAACTGAAAATGATTCATAGCATATGACTTCAAATACCCTGTAGTTAAGAAGGCCAAAAATTAATTAACTGATTCCACCGTAGGTTTCTAGAAATTAATGGTGCCATTTGTTTTATTATTTTAAATTATTGTTCCTTTCATTACATTTCAATGCCTTGTATCCAAATTGTCCTAACTTTTAATATCATTCTTATTTTAGTAACATAATACTGAATTTCCTGTTTTTCTGCACACATTCTAGCCTTTTAATTTAGAAAGAAAACTATGACATGTCTTGAGATCCATTTTAAAGACTTTACCAGAATACCACAAAATGAATGTTAAGTGTTGCAGGACAAAACAATCCATCTTCTGGGAGTCTCAAAAAAGAAAAAAGAAAAAAAGGACTCGTACAACACATGATTACCCTACCTGGGGTTCAAAATCCATTGAATCAATAGATGGCAGTAAAGAATCACATTTTTGTTACCTAGTGGAATTTTTGCCTTTTTTCAAGGGTCATACTTGAGGTTTACCCTTGCAATGCTGCACCATAGTGGTGATATTCTGCAGCAACTATAGTTCCAGCTCTTGACAGAATCAAACTCAAGTATCTAATAATCCACTTGCAAGCCAAGAAAGTTTTTGTCTTTTTCTTTTTCCCTTTTCCCTTGTATCTCACACCCCCTATTCTCCGCTCCCCTTCCTTCCCCTAATTTCCTATTTTTCCTTCTCATGTTTGTATTTTATATAATACAACAAAACATAATAAAAGGGAAGCAAACCGAGCAAGTTGTAGGGCATCAGGAGCGATAGCATTCACTCCAGGAAAATACTGAGTCAACTTCATCTCAAGCTTTGTCTTTAGACTCCTAGGGCTGAAAGGGACCTTGGAGATCTTCTAGTCCAACCCCCTGCTCAAACAGGAGATCCTATACCACTTTGGTTGTCCAATCTCTTCTTAAAAACTTCTAGTGACGGAGCATCCACAACTTCTGGAGGCAATTTGTTACACTGGTTGTTCTAACTGTCAGGAAATTCCTCCTTAATTCCAGGTTGTTTCTCTCCTTGATTAATTTCCACCCATTGCTTTTTGTCCTGCCTTCAGGTGCCTTGGAGAATAAATTGACCTCCACTTCTTTGTGGCAGCCCTTCAAGTATTGGAAGACGCTATCATGTCTCTCCTAGTCCTTCCTTTCATTAAACTAGACATAACCAATTCCTGCAATCATTTTTCATGTTCCATCCCCTAATCATCTTTGCTGTTCTTCTCTGCACTCTTTCCAGAGTCTCAGCATTTTTTTTGCATTTTTTTGTATGAGTGTGTGATTCATACTCTATGACTCACACACTCATACAAGTGTGTTATTCGTACTTTTTGACCCGGTCATGCTTCTCTTTCTTCAGGGCATGTAGCTGCTGAAAGATCCACCTGATGCTTCAAGGCTTTATGATTGTTCTGCAAACAAAGTTGTGTCTCACTGTCTGGCTTGATAAATATCCACATCTGACTGAGGATAGCTCTTCAGCAAGTGGCTCACTCTCATTCTAATACCTTTTTGATCCTATAGGCATTTTATACACCCATTCACTGCTCAACATGGAGTATGAACACTACACTAAATTATTAGCTAACTGTTTATAAGTCATTATAGGTCACATTATTCATATGAATCAAGCTGGATTTATTCCATATTGTTAATAAATTTACCCTTTATTAGGAAATTCTTACATATTGTACAAATCAACAAAAATATTAGATCTTCATTAGACGTATGTTCTTTGGATATATTGAAAGCCTTTGACTCTCCCAAAATACGATTTTTAAAACAAATAACTAATTAAATTTTAATTTGGCACTGACTTCTATAAGATCATTTAACACATCTACAAACCAACTACCGTATATACTCGAGTATAAGCCGAGTTTTTCAGCACGTTTTTTGTGCTGAAAAACGTCCCCTCGGCTTATACTCGAGTATATACGGCTTATACTTGAGTTTTTTTTTCTTCTTCTTTTTTTCACATTATACCGGATGGTGCAAACTTCGCGGGCTTTTGCATTAGCACGGGGAAGCCCTGCCGGTGCAGTGAGAGGGCGGGGCGGGGGAGCCGCCAGCCTTCTCGGCTGAGGGAGGGAGGCTTTCCCTGACCGGTAGCTGCCTCATTTCCCTCCCTCGGCTTATACTCGAGTCCCCAGTTTACCCCAGTTTTTTGGGGTAAAATTGGGGACCTCGGCTTATACTCGGATCGGCTTATATTCGAGTATATACGGTAAATCTCAGATAAATCTTAACAGTTACGATTCAGTTCCCATTACATCTTTAAGTGATACTAAGCAAATTTGTCCTGTATCACCATTATTAGGCAGCCTAACTTTAGAAGCATTAACAATATAAAACAGGAGATAAGATATATCTTTTGTATCTACTTGCAGGTGATACATCTTGAGTCCTCAAATGCTTCCCATTCAGCTAGCTATATTAAGGAGTTAGAGAAATTTGCAGAGCTTACATTACGATCAGTTAATTTTCATAAATCATATCTGAGATTTTTTTCATAAAACCTAAAAAACACAGAAGGAAATTTTCAGTTTTAGGAGTTCTAATAGAATCTTTAAAATATTAAGCCATGACTGTAACTCAAAATAAATAAATAAAACCTTTGCAAATAATTATGTAACAACTTGGAAGAAATTAAACAAAGAAATGAAAACCTGTCAGTATATAAAGGTTCATGAATTGGAATAGACATGGTGACAGGTCAGCCAATAGGGACTGTTTGATGATCCAGAAGGCTCGGAGCCTGGGTGTGACTTAGGTTCCCTGATCTGTATATATATGAGTGCTTCTATGATTCTATAGCTTGTGTGATTATTGATGCTGTACTTTTGGATTCTGAGTTCTGATTCTGGCTTCTGCTGTATGGTATTGTATATAAAGAAGTTTCTTACATAAATGAATCCTGCTGAATTATTTACTCATGTGCTGGTTGGATTGCTACAAACTCTAACAAAAACTGGTCTTCAAAACATTTCAGTATTTTAGGGCAAATTACAGTGGTTAAAATGAAAATCCTTGCACAGCTTAACTTTTTTATTTTGATGCCTCCCAATGGTAATTCCAGAATAGGTTTTAAGATATTGAAAGCTTTTATTTTCTGTACAAAAACTGAGAGTAAATAAAAAGATTTTATATAGATCTCAGAAGCAGGAAGGCTGGGGCAGGCCCAAGGTGTTAATATATAACCAAGCAGCACAGTTAGGCCATATGATTCCATTTATTAGGGTGGATTCTTAAACAATGGATTCATACTGAAACTATGTTAGAGCCAGATAAGTTTATAAATCAATGTTTTTTCCGCCGGAAATATTTTTCTAAAATGAAACAGGTTGAAATTGTTTTTACTACTGAAACAATGCTTCAAATTTGGAAATGTAGATGCATAATTTTCAAAAAGGATATTTGTCCTTTAACTCCCCTGATAACAAATATATGTCAAGAAGGTTATTATGCTTTGACTAAAATGAAATATTTGAGAAAATATAATCTCTGTAGTCTAAAATATTTCTATAGTAATAGGGAACCTTTCAATAAAGATAATAGTGATAATGAAATATATGATAAGTTATCATAGCTCTTGATAAGTACCAACTTACATTTTGTTTGGATAGTAGAAACATTAGAGATTTAGCAACATGACCTTATATCAATTTTCACAATTTCACAATTTATTATTTAGAACAACCAAAAGGATCAATTTCAAAAATGTATAGGTTATTATTGCAATTAGAAATTTAGGAAATTTATGAAATCAGAAATATTATCGTTTCCCTGAAAATAAGACATACTTTGATAATAAGCCCAATTGGGCTTTTGAGCGCATGCGCTAAAATAAGCCTCCCCCCGAAAATAAGCCCTCCCTAAAAATATTTAAACGCAGAACTGGAAATCAGGTAAGATGGCAAGAAGAGCCCAATCTTGCTCCACACGCCCCCAAATAATAAGACCTTTCCAAAAATAAGGCCAAGCGCTTATTTTGGGGTTCAAAAAAATATAAGACAGGGTCTTATTTTCAGGGAAACACGGTATTGCAGTCAGATCCACCATATGATTTAACAGAAGTTTGGGGTATTGATCTTGGTAATCCCGTACAGGAGACAAATTGATAAAAATTATGGAAACTGAGTGGATACCCTTCAGTTTCAATGCAAGAAATGCAATGGAAGTTATACAGTAACAGTAATAGTAATCCCGTACTTACGGGACCGCCTGCTGTTACCAAATTCCTCCCACCGACCTGTACACTCTCACAGAGAGGGATTCCTTAGGGTGCCGTCCGCCAAGCAATGTAGGCTGGCAGCCCCCAGGGGGAGGGCCTTCTCTGTGGGAGCTCCCACCCTCTGGAACGAATTTCCCCCTGGACTTCGGCAACTGTCGGACCTTCGGACTTTCCGCCGCGAGCTGAAGACCTATTTGTTTGTTCGCGCAGGACTGGCATAGGATTTTAATTAGTTTTAATGTTTTAATATTTTATAATTTATGGGGTTTTATTCTAAATGTTTTAATTCGGCCATTTGTGTAATAAGTTTTTTAATTCATGGTTTTATGTGTATATTGCTGTCATTTTTATTTTGGCTGTAAACCGCCCTGAGTCCCTTGGGAGAAGGGCGGTATAAAAATTTAATAAATAAAATAAATAGAAGGGACCTGGAGGTCATCTAGTCCAACACCCTGCTTTCACAGAAGACCTATACTATTTCTGATAGGTGCATGTCCAGTCTCTTCTTAAAAGCCTCCAGTGTTGGTGTACCCACAATTTCTGAAGGGAATTTGTTCCACTGGTTAATTCAGGGGTAGTTAACCTTTTTATACCTACCGCCCACTTTTGTATCTCTGTTAGTAGTAAAAATTTTCCAACTGCCCACCGGTTCCACAGTAATGTGCCGTGTATCATTGTCTGTGCATGCCTCTCGCACATCATGGATTGGGTTTGGGGGGGTGCTGGCTACCAGCTCTGCTTGTCTGTTACAGTTGGTTGGTGTGGGGGAGAAGCGCGAGCTATTCTGGGACGAGGCTCTTTTGTTTGCAGTCGCACTATAGCGCCATTTAGTTTCACATACATAACGTGAACTAAACTTATGTGTGGGCGATACAAATAGTATATTTTCAGAAATTTTAATTGTCATGGGGAATTTTATGAAAACCTAATGAAAATGTTTTTAAATAATGCTATGAATTTTTTTTTTAAAGTCAATTAAATTTAAAAAAACGAAAGTGCTTCAGTATCGGACAAAACCCCTACTGACCACCATGAAAGCTGGAACGCCCACTAGTGGGTGGTAGGAACCAGGTTGACTACCACTGGCTTAATTGTTCTCACTATTAGGAATTTTCTCCTTAGTTCTAGATTGCTTCTCTCCTTGATTAGTTTCCATCCATTGTTTCTTGTCATATCTACAGGTGCTTGAGTAAATAAGTTGGCCCTCTTCTTTATGGCAGCCCTTCAAATATGCTATCATGTTACCCTGGTCCTTCTTTTCACTAGACGAAGTAGAGTCAGTTCCTGCAATCGTTCTTCATATGTTTTAGCTTTTAGGCCTCCAATCATTTTGTTGCTCTTCTCTGAACTCTTTCCAAAGTCTTAACATCTTTAACGTTTTGGATGCAGTATTCTAAATGTGGTCTTACCAAGTTTTGTAGAGTGGTACTAATAGTTCACATGATCTTGATTCTATCCTTCTATTAATGCAACCTAAGATTGCATGGACTTTTTTGACTGCTGCTGCACACTGTTGGCTCATCTTTAAATGGTTGTCTACTAGGAATCCTAGTGGAGTCTCACTGTTGAGAGTGACTATTATTGAGCCAGGTGCCATCTAGTCTGTACCTCCAGATTTTTCTTGCCTAAGTGCTTTTAGAAAAAAATTTATTCTAAAATTTTCTTCCATTGAGGACCTGTATACTGCACGAGTCAAAAAGAGGGCTGTGAAAATATTTACAGACCCCTCACATTCTGGACATAAACTGTTTCAACTCCTACCCTCAAAACGACACTATAGGGCACTGCACACCAGAACAACTAGACACAAGAACAGTTTTTCCCCCGAATGCCATCACTCTGCTAAACAAATAATTCCCTCAACACTGTCAAACTATTTACTAAGTCTGTAGTACTATTAATCTTCTCATAGTTCCCATCACTCATCTCCTTCCACTTATGACTGCATGACTGCAACTTTGTTGCTTGTATCCTTACAATTTATATTGATATTGTTTCCTGATTGCTTATTTGTAACCTATGAGTATCATTAAGTATTGTATCCTAAGATTCTTGATGAAGGTATCTTTTCTTTTATGTACACTGAGAGCATATGCACCAAGACAAATTCCTTGTGTGTCCAATCACACTTGGACCATAATTCTATTCTATTCTATTCTATTCTATTCTATTCTAAAATTCCTAAAAAACTTTCTTGTTAAATTTCACTTTGTTGGATAGACTGTGAACAAGTCTATTGAGATCCATGTTGAGACTATCTTCTGGGGTGTTGACTATTCCTGTACGCTATTGGTCCTTGATCCCTAACATGCTGGCACACAAATTATTTTCCCAAACATTGGAGAGGATGTCAAAAAAAGGAATGTTTTCTCATTTATGGTGGTCATGCAATAAAGTTATAACCTTTTGGCATAAACATTTTGGAGATTAATCAAAGAACTGAAAGGTCTCTGGAGCAAGACTTGTTGCATTTATTTATAGTATTAAATCATAAGCTTAAAAATAAAGAATTTATTTGTTTAATTTTAGCAACCAAATTAATAACTGTGCAATATTGAAAAACACTAGATAATAACTGAGTTATGGATCAATAAGGCATCTTCAGTTGCTAAATTAGAAAAAAAAATGCAAAGTTAAAATAATGAGACATCAGAAGCAGGAACCACAATTTTATCAAATCTTGATTGATTTTATAGTTTATCTAAATAACAATAGATTATAATCAGGTATACTTTATATGTATGGAAAACTTTCATAGGTATATTACCTGCCTCTTTATTCACGCTGCAGTAAATTTCTTGGATTGATGAGTTCTAAAAGAACAAGTGAGTTTCTTTCAATCTTTACTGAAATAAGTTTAAATACAAGTTTAAGGACTTTTTAAAAAAAAATTAACAGCAAGATTAGAATTTTAATTTTGGAAAGTTACAAATGAACTATATGTCCAAATGGATTTAAAATAGGATTTCGGAAATAATTATAAGAATCCTTCCTGTGAGGCAATGCTTTATTCCAGGGGTGAAATGCTACCGGTTCAAAAAAAAGGTTCCCAAGATCACAGCTGTGCCGCACAATCATTGGAACCTTTTTCTTTAGTTTTTTACTAAAGTTTGGGTGAATAGGTAGTAAAAAAAATGCTTTAAAAAAGGAGGGGGGAAAGGCTTCGATGCTCACATGGCACACCTGTGATCGTTGGAACCTTTTTTTTTTTACTTTTTAAAGCATTTTTTTACTACCTATTTGCCTGAACCGGTAGTAAAAAATGTTTTTAAAAAGTTTCAAAAAAGGTTCCCAAGATCACGCGCCACAGCTGACACACCCACACACACCCCCGTGCTGTTCTACTTACCTTCCCAAGCTGCCTTTTGGTGCAGGCATTTGGTGCAAACTGTGCATGCATGGCCAGCAAACCGGTAGCAAACCCATTCAGATTTCACCACTGCTTTATTCTGAATTCTTTTTAAAAAATATGAACTTTAAATACTGGACACGTGAAGAACCAGAAAGAACTAAAGATTACAACTAAAGAATACTTAAATTTAACCTACTAATACAGCATGGAGGTAAATATCTTAACACTAGACATGCTGAAATATATATTTATTTATTTATATTTATTTATATTTATTTATTTATAGTGTCTGCCTCTATTGTGTTTAAAAGACACTGTGGAAGAGGAAGAAGTTTAATAGGACAAAACTGACAGTGATCTGAAAGTAAATTAAAAGACAGGCTACAAGAATGATATAGGGCCTCTGGTGGCTCAGGCTGGTAAGACAGTCTGTTATTAACAGCAGCTGCTTGCAATTACTGTAGGTTCAAATCCCACCAGGCCCAAGGTTGACTCAGCCTTCCATCCTTTATAAGGTAGGTAAAATGAGGACCCAGATTGTTGGGGGCAATCAAGTTGACTTTGTATATAATATACAAATGGATGAAGACTATTGCTTAACATAGTGTAAGCCGCACTGAGTCTTCGGAGAAGGGCGGGATAGAAATGCTATATATATATATAGATATAGATATAGATATATATAGATATAGATATAGATATAGATATAGATAGATAGATAGATAGATAGATAGATAGATAGATAGATAGATAGATAGATAGATAGATAGATAGATAGATAGATATAGATATAGATATAGATAGATAGATAGATAGATAGATAGATAGATAGATAGATAGATAGATAGATAGATAGATAGATAGATATATATAGATAGATGCTACACTGCATATACAAATGAAACTGGCTGATAATTAAATGAGATGTGCCTAGGACAAACAAACAAAATTACCTGAATAACATTTGTTTAATGTTTGAACAATTTTGTAAGAAAAGACAAAGAAAAAAAAAGAAAAAAATTTTCGACATCATTTGAATAGACTATAGACCTGTGATGGAGAACCTATGGTACACGTGCCCAAAGTGACGCACAAAGCCATGTCGCCTGGCATGCGTGGCCTTGCCTGTTTGGCTTTTGGGTTTCTGGCACACATATGCGTGCAACAATCAGATGTCCTTCATGTGCACGGCAGTGCTGAAAACCAGTGTACGCATGCACACCGGCCAGCTGATCATTGGGCATGCATGCACACTAGAAACCGGAAGTTTGGATTTTCCAGAGCATGCCATTGTGTCGAAAACTAGCCTACACATGCGCACCGGCAAGATGATCACTAAACCTGGAAGTTTGGCTTTTCGAGAGCACAGCCCCGCTGAGAGCGCACACACACAACATTTCCGTGTGATGCCGAAAAGATTCACCATCACTGCTATAGACTAAGATTGTTAGCAGTAAAATGAAGCAATATAAAGTTGGTTTCTTTGATCAAAGTTAAAATAGATATGTTGATATTTCTGGTAACCCATAATGGAATTTTGCTGATGAGGACTGAATGAGGACTTGTTTATAGATAAATAGGAAGAAAAGATTGTTCGTTGTATTTTAAAATAGGGTTGTAAGTTAGGAAAATTATTTAGATTTGTGATCATATGGAAAGCCATTTATTCATATATTTCTTTTCTTTACTACCCATGCTTTTCTGAAAATAAAACTCTGTCTTTTTTTGCCACCAAAAAAGGCACCAGGTCTTATTTTGGGGGGATGTTGTCCACTGACTCACTTCACTTGCATGTGTCGCCCCCAGCCTCCTTTTCATTGTCAGAGACCTTCAGGAACTTGTTCTGTGGCCAGCAAGGCCGGCAAGGCTTTCCTGAAGGTCTTCAAAACCAATAACAGAGCTCCAGATCAATCCGGAGCTCTGTTATCGGCTACTGAGGCCTTCAGAAAAGTCTTGCGGCTGCAGAAGATATGGGCCAGCAATACAGGTGTCGGGGTGTGTGAGGCTTGGCGGCAACTGTCCGAAGGTAAGTAGTAGGCCAGTTCCAGCCCCCCATCCCTATCCTAGTTTAATTTTTATCCATGCACCCTGAGTGGGCGGGGTCTTAGGGCTTATTTTGGGAGTAGGGCTTATATTTGGTGTACGTGTTAAAAATCAAATTAGGACTTATTTTCATGGTAGGTCGTATTTTGAGGAAAACATGGTAATTATTATTCCTATTTTCTTTGCTATTTTTCTTTTTCTTTTTTTCTTTTCTATTTTTCTTTTTATTTATTTATTTTTCTTAGTTCATACAGAATTATTATATTAATTGTAAATTTTTAATGAAATCACTATATAAAGCAAGATATACTGCTGAACTAATAATAAAATCTGGATACTAACATAGCTTCTACTTGTTTCACTAAGGCATGAAGAAGAGACTTACACTGTTCAATGTTAATTTGGATTAAGAAACTGAAGAAGCTTCTTGGATAAAAAGCGAAACATCTTCAAAAAAAAACACCTTTGGGACAACCATGACCTGAATGACTGAGAATCTCCACAAACATTTGGATTAAGGAAGCATTGTTGAGTGAGAGCTTTTTAAATAAGATTATTCACATCAGCTCTTAACTGACATAAAAATGTAGAAATAGTTTGGTTTTTAAACCAAACGGTTTTAAACCATTCCTTTGTATTATTCCCCATTTTATTTTTCTTTCAAAGGAATAATAGTAATAACAGTAATATCCAAAGTGGCTCTACCTACCAGCAATGCTCAGAGATGTATTGGCACAGTGATGCCATTTCCACAGTCTCTACTGCCATCTGGTGGCATAACACTAGAGATGCATGCTGTGGATCCCTGCTGCTCGACTCAGCAAGGGGCTGCAGAGTGCAAAATGAAGAGTCTCGAGCAATCAGGCATATTGATTCCCATTTTTCCCCTCCCAGATGGAGTCTGTTCCTTCATCACATGGAAATCATGCCTGCGTGGGCATGATTAATACCCCATGTACAGATCTACCTTCTTCAGAAGCCATAATCATATTTTAGTCACATAGCTCTATGTGAAGTTCATAGGTCAAGGAAATAAGTCTGATACACGGAAAGAAATCCATCTTGGATGAAAAATGGCTTTATGACAGCGTTTGCTGTGCTTAACAGAGTATTCAACATAATACAATTCTAGCTGAGAGCTGTCCAGTGGCTGCTGTTATCCTTGTTCCTGGTAGACAGCACTGAGTATGTGTTATATTTTTAATTGTTGAAAGCTACCTCAGGTGTTAGCAGAAACAGGTAGGGTATAAATTCAGTAACAAAATAACAGGAAATAAAAATAGATCAATGTTTATGGCCAAATTTACCTCTAATCATCTCCAGCCAGACACTTTTGCCAATTTTGCCAAATGTGCTACAAGCAAGTGGAATCAATATTTTACCCCTTCAGAAGATTGGCCTACAATTCCAAATTGATATTCCAGAAGCTATTCCAGAAACACAAGACATCTCCATAGCAAGATCACATTTATAGAAACATGCAATGTAGCAGATCAGGAAGTCTGAGGGAGCACACTATTCTCCAAAGCACCTGAGGGTAGGACAAGAAGCAATGGGTGGAAACTAATCAAGGAGAGAAGCAACTTAGAACTAAGGAGAAATTTCCTGACAGTGAGAACAATTAATCAGTGGAACAACTTGCCTCCAGAAGTTGTGAATGCTCCAACACTAGAAGCTTTTAAGAAGAGATTAGATAACCATTTGTCAGAAGTGGTGTAGGGTTTCCTGCCTAAGCAGGGGGTTGGACTAGAAGACCTCCAAGGTCCCTTCCAACTCTATTATTCTATATATACTATTATCAAGGAATAATTCTACAACAGGTAGTCCTTTATGAAATTGTGATTCTGTCCACTAGTAATAATAGTTTTCCCTCAGAATGCTGCTTGGGTTTCTCCTGGACCTACAGCATCTCCAGAGGCAGAAAAGATACAAGGCCTGCCTTCGCCTGGTTTCTAATATTTCTAATATTTCTTTGTACATGTTTTTCAAGTAATTTTAATATTTAAAATTATACTATTTGCTATTTTAAAATTTGATTCTCAGCATCGACTGTGGTGCATTTATCCTTATTGGGTTCTTAGTGTTGTTTGAGCTCATTGTTCTCATTGAAAGCACGTAAAAAATGCAAGTAGAAAAATAGGGACCACCTTTGGTGGGAAGATAACAGCGTTCCGTGCGCCTTTGGCATTAGTCATGCCGGCCACATGATCCCCTGGAGTCAGGAACAACTAGCACATATGTGCGAGTGGAACCTTTACCTTTATCTTTTAATGTAAGCTCAACCTGCAAAATTATTATCACTTCTGGAACTACCTTTCAGATGCCCCATACAGGGAATTACCACTTTTTTACTGGGTCTTTCAATTCAGTCTAGGTTAAGTTCATTGTATTCAGCTGTCAACCAGCTAGACAGGTGGGGGGGGGGGAATGTTTCCATAGACGACAGGTGGAGAATGATGGTACCTTTATGACTTGTGGACTTCAACTCCCAGAATTCCTGAGCCAGCTATGCTTTTACAAGAAGTCTATAAAAATGTTAGTGAAAAAAATTACCAGGAGCAAAAGAATAAATTAATATTAATGAAAAATCCTAAAGAGACCAAACAAATCAGAAGGCTGAAGGAATGGTAGGAAGATGTCTAGATAAGGTCACTTCTATCAAATGTATTGAATGAGTCAGAATACCATAATCCAAAGGCAAATGGATCTAAAAACAATTCAGATAAGGAAGTTTGCCTGTTTTCCTAGTTGAATGGGAAATAGTCTGGAACATTTAACCAGCTTTGAGATCTATAGGTAGAATAAATGTATAACAACCAGATTAGTAAAATGCATACTCAAGCAAACAGCAAGTTTTATGTTTTGGTAATATAATGAAATTTAGCACCATCGTTTGGAGAAACAGAGAGCAAGAAGAAAAGAAAACCCTTCCTTTATACAAATAGTTTCCTCATTAACTTTTATTTTTTTAAAAAGGGAACATATACAGCAGTTTTTTTCATAGAAAACATATGTCAAATACATATATATGTATTTTTCTAAAGAAATCCAATTATCATATGTTGCCGCAAATGATGAGATAAGAATTTTATCTTCGAAATCTGCTCCTATTTGCAAGAAGCAGATTTGGCATAATTTCAATTGCTAATCACTTTCTCCTGGTGAGCAGATGATGCCACAACTAGCCAGTCTCTATGTAGTCATATTCCAAGGCATACAGGTATACCTCATATGCAGGTAGTGTAGAGTATTCAGACAACAGAGAAGGCTTTGGAAAGGTAAAGACAGAAGTTCCATAAAAATGGACACTTAATATTTATCGAACATAATCATGTGGGCTTTAATTCTATCCTGAACCACTGTGGTAAGAGGAGAAGGAGGAAAATCAATAGAGGGGATTATATTATAGCGAAACAGATGTAAACAGACATCCTTTCTTGCTATTGCCAAAAATAGAGAGTGAAACAAGTTTTCCAATGAAAGCCTGGTATTAATTTTAAAAAGTGAATGATTGCAAAGTGATAACAAATAGAAGGAGCAAAAGTAGACTTGAGAAATGTAGACGTGGCTCCAGGCTTGAAAGATATAAGTAACATTTCTAATGCCTGCTCTCTGCCGTTCCTCATCTAACTGAATCTTGACATGCATTTTCTGGTGATGATAGCAACACATGAAGCAGGCCTCAATGCCCCCTTTACATTACTCACAATACTTCAGTTTTACAGTGGATTAAGGGATTATGGGGAAAGCCTATAATCCTAAACCAGAAGAAAAAGGACACCATATGTAAGGCTGGTCATCCTGCTCGGATTGTAGATTGCCAGTAGCTTTTATCAATCTGGGACAGAAACCAAATTGATTGGAATCAACTGTGGCCTGGCTAAGAATGGAGCTCTTGCTTCTTCAACATGGGAAGTGTGTGGTAAAGTGATAATATATGAGGTTTTTTTAATATCATTATTCTTCATTCCATATGAACACCTTTTCTACATATCCATCATAGATCTCCTTCCTTCCTTCCTTCCTTCTTTCCTCCTCCCCCCCTCCCCTCCTTCCTATGCATGTTGTAAGAGAACAGGTGGACTATGAAAAGGTGATTGACAGACAACAGTTTAAACAATATGATCAAATGGATCAAATTATAAACATCACTGGACACCAAAACATGATGTAACAATGAAATAATAATTTATCATTGTATCATGCATTGTTTTGATGACCAGATAAGCAACGATAGTTGCTGTCTGCTGGGTGCTGAGCTAGATAACTTTTACCCATCATCTTTTGTAGTTCCTTTGGATAAGCTGTTTATGATTTGGACCACATGGACTTATTGCATCTATACTGAACAGTATCTTAACATAGACCTAAAGCATTCTTCCACTGATCTCATCTTTTCTCTGACACATTGGCTAAAGCATTACATGGATAATTATTTTTACGAACCAAACTGCTTGCTCATAGTAAAACTGAGAACTGAAACAAAAACAAATAGAGTAAGCATTGCATGGAATACTTGTTTGTTCAGTAAGGTTGCAGGACCAATTCAAACAATATTATAATGAAGGACTACGCACAGTTCAAACTGCTTCTCAGATGACTTAAGGAGATCAAAGTTGGCCCTTCTTTCAGGAGCAATGTGGGTGTTTGCATCTAGATTTCCCCATATAATTTTGCATTGTTTGTGCCTAGGAGAAGGATACAATTTGACTACAAGGCGAATTAATAATTGGATCTTATTTATTGGCTGTCGTAAGCACACAGATCCTTACACTGGGAAAAAATATTGATGATAGGGAAAATTTAGGGAATATCTATTTTGAATAAAAATATGTCTGTTTCTGGAAATCAGCATTATTATATTATTATATAACATTAAAGTGTTATTGCTAAAGACATCAAATTTGGAATCTTTCTGAAAACAGAATACAAAATTCATTGTAGATGAATTGAGAAGGGTGACCTCACAACCTTTTCTTTACTTCCAGCAGCAAATATTTGGGCAAGAAAGAAAAGAAGACTTTTTTTTTTATTTACATTTATATCCCGCCCTTCTCTGAAGAGTCAGGGCGGCTTACATTGTGTAAGGCAGTAGTAGTTTCATTGTAAATGTTCCTTCATTAAGTTGTTAATGTCAATAATGAATTGCCTGCAGCCAGCACCTAATACTTACATTAATTATTTTATATATTTGCTTGTGCAGGAAGATTTGAAGAAATATGAAAGGATCCTATTTCTGAAAGGATTTTCATGTCCTTCATAGCAAGAACATGTAAACAGTGGCTAAAACTCTTGTGCACATTTCTGGGAAGCAATCTTCACTGAACCTAAGGTCACACTTCCAGTATTATTGAGTAGACAATATACATTACAATATACAATATACAACTTCACTACACACTAATAGTTCAAGCACCTGCTACCCGACTAATCAGAATGCAGATAAATCGTACGTCCTACCAGGAGGAACAACATGCCAGAAAACATAGCAAAAAATATTCCAACTGGAGCCAGTATAAAAGACCAGCCATAACGTACATAGATGGAATAACTTGAACAGTCAATTTTCTTCTGAGCTTCATAGTTTTTGAGATCAGCCACTGCTTGGACCCAGATAACATACAGTACAACCACCAGGGAGAATAGGATGCCTAACAGATGGAGAGAAAAAAATGTTTTATTAAATATTTATGGCAAAATTGTCATACAGGAACTCAGAAATATCTAGAAAATTTAGAAAAACATTAAAACAGATTCTCCAAACCTATAAATCTATGGATGTTAGATTTTTATCCTTCAGTTTGTTCATAATCTCAAGGCAGCATTCACGACACCCTCTCCCCCCATTTTCCCTACAATCACTTTGCAGGCAGGCTGAAAGAAAGTAACTGGCCTAAATTCACTCAACAAGCTTATTACTGAACTAGAATCCAAGTCTACGTCTACTCTTGTCTTCTTCTCTACTGGAAATCTTTCATGGATGGATATAGTAACATCTAGAAAAATATTTACTGGCAAAATTACTTATTAGATCACATTTATAGAAACATGCAATGTAGCAGATCAGGAAGTCTGAGGGAGCACACTGATCTGATTTTTAGGCAGAAAACAATTCCATAAAATCATATCTGACCTGTTGTACCTGCAGGATTTTCCTCCTTCTCAAACTACTTCTCTGGATTTCCACCCCTTGTAGCTCCATATTCATATGCTTCCAGGTTGGAACTTCTCAATATTATCTTCCACAACACTACTTGATTCTCCGGGTTATGTTTCCGTTAACTTCTGTCATTTCAAACTTCAGTTTGGCATCCCTATCATGTTAACTGCTTTGCTGCTGGACTGTTTTAAGTTCTTCTTATCATATTGGAGAGAGTGGTATGTTGGCTATTTTTGCTCCTCTGTGCAGTTAATCCTAGATTAGAAAAGAATGTTTGGTGTCCTTTTGATAGCACATTCATAGGAAAGGACATTGCTCAAATACCTTACCACTCCTGATGAAAAACGAAGTGGGAATAGCCTCTGCTTTCTACATTTTCTAAACTAAAATGATCAGCACATATTTTATGGGCAGAATGATAAATGTGGTCATCCTGTTTTAGTTGTGAGGAATTTCAGGCTGAAATGGGAGAAAACATTATCTGATCACGGTTTTAAAGGAGGTCTTGAAAGTTACAGAGTGTGGTGAAACTCTGATCAGAGAGAGGGATTACTCAAGGATAAAACATAAAGAACGGTTGCTGGAATTGGATATGTCTAGTCTTATGAAAAGAAGGACTAGGGGTGACATGATAGCAGTGTTCCAATATATCAAGGGTTGCCACAAAGAAGAGGGAGTCAAGCTATTCTCCAAAGCACCTGAGGGTAGGACAAGAAGCAATGGGTGGAAACTAATCAAGGAGAGAAGCAACTTAGAACTAAGGAGAAATTTCCTGACAGTGAGAACAATTAATCAGTGGAACAACTTGCCTCCAGAAGTTGTGAATGCTCCAACACTAGAAGCTTTTAAGAAGAGATTAGATAACCATTTGTCAGAAGTGGTGTAGGGTTTCCTGCCTAAGCAGGGGGTTGGACTAGAAGACCTCCAAGGTCCCTTCCAACTCTATTATTCTATATATACTATTATCAAGGAATAATTCTACAACAGGTAGTCCTTTATGAAATTGTGATTCTGTCCACTAGTAATAATAGTTTTCCCTCAGAATGCTGCTTGGGTTTCTCCTGGACCTACAGCATCTCCAGAGGCAGAAAAGATACAAGGCCTGCCTTCGCCTGGTTTCTAATATTTCTAATATTTCTTTGTACATGTTTTTCAAGTAATTTTAATATTTAAAATTATACTATTTGCTATTTTAAAATTTGATTCTCAGCATCGACTGTGGTGCATTTATCCTTATTGGGTTCTTAGTGTTGTTTGAGCTCATTGTTCTCCAAACAAATATTTTCCATGCATTGATGACATTACCTAGCCTGTTAATGACAGGGAAAAGGAAGAAGCAAAACCAACATGGACAGAATTAACAAAAGCCAACAAGGAATTACACAGATTTATGTACATAAAATCTTCTGAATGATGCAATGGCCTAGAGATGAAGACGCTTGCCTCCCACTCAGAGGGTTGAGAGTTCAATCCTAAACAGTAACAAATGTTTCTCTATCAGGGGGCAAAGACAAAATATCAGCTGTGAATTCCAGGTAGGCATCAGGAAGGGCATCCAGCCAGTAAACACTTAGCTCCAGTCACCCCGACTCCATCCCAAACCAATGGATATCAGAGTCATAAAAAGAAAAAAAATGTACATAAAGCTTTCCCTCCTCCAAATTCTATGTGTGACTTTGAGAAATTGTTGTCAAAAATTAACATCACTATAATACACCCCCTTGATTCATTATTACAATTTCCTTTGACTTTTATTTATTTTTATTTATTTATTATTTAAACTTTTATACCGCCCTTCTCCCGAAGGACTCAGGGCGGTGTACAGCCTACATTAAAACAGTTAAATATACAAACTTAAAATAACAATTAAAAAACTTATTCAATAAAGGCCGAAATTAAAACCGTCAAATTGACCATATTAAAATACCCAATAAAATTATTAAAATTTAAAAAATTTAAAAATTCAAAAATTTAAAATTCAGGCCAGTCCCGCTTGGATAAATAGATAGGTTTTCAATTCCCGGCGAAAGGTCCGAAGGTCGGGTAATTGGCGTAAACCGGGGGGAAGTTCGTTCCAGAGAGTAGGTGTTCCCACAGACTTCTACTTATGGCTCCTTTACTTAGAATATGCTTTACATTCAGGGTTCAAAAGAGTTTCCGTGCAACTAATATGCAAATATTATGGAAATAACACTATTGGGAAGAATGAGTCACTTCATTATTATGTGGTTTTTTTTTAAAAGGGTTAGATGACTTACGATTGCTATTAAGGTACAATATTTTATATACTGATGCAGGAAAACCCGCCTGTTAGGTAAAAATATACATCAATATATTCCTAGTTAGAATGGATAATAGCATCATAGTATCTAATACAATGTTCCTATTCAAAAGGTTTGACCACTGATGCAATGGAAATGTGTCTGTCAACCTTTGTTTAATCCTTAGCATCTGGCAGTCAGAGATATCCAATACCCAAGATTTAATTCAAATGTCATAGAGCATAGCCACCTAGAGCCTATCGCCCATGAATTTGTATAATATGGCTTTTCCTGATGTTGATGCCCATGTCAGCCTTGGACAAAATTTCCAAATACATCATACCACAACCTTCTAATTCCAAGGAACATAGACTGAGATTTATAGGTATTTTAGCTTTATACATTTGGAGAATAATGAATATGTATAATATATAGAGGTGTGTGATTTTGTGTGTGTGTGAATATAAATACAATATGAAACTGGCTTCATAATGCTATGTCCTATGTTTTGTTTATATATATATGTATGCATGTATATATGTATGTATACATACACACACACATGTGTGTGTGTGTGTTTATGTATGTGTGTATACATACATAAACACTCTGTGTGTGTGTGTGTGTGTGTGTGTGTATATATATATACATATATACATATATATACATGTATATATAGATGATAGATAGATAGATAGATAGATAGATAGATAGATAGATAGATAGATAGATAGATAGATAGATAGATAGATAGATAGATTTGTAGGTTTTCACAGGTATAGGTATGTAGGTCTTGGCATATTCGGGTCTTTTCCTGTGTAAGGTTGAGAGTATCTTGACGACGTTTTGATGAGGTCTCACTTATCATCTTCAGGCTGGTGCTTTCAGCTTCGTGCTTCTGTGAGCAAAGCATGGTTGGAGCTGCCATCTCTCTATAAATACTGGTGGGGAGGTGGGGAGTGTTGCTGTGTGCGGGTTGGTTGGCTGTGTGGTTGCATCTTATTTATTTATTTATTTATTTAATTTATATAATCTTGATTGGTAGATGAAGTGGGTGTTTGCAGATTGATCGAGGTGGGGAGTGCATCTTGATTGGTAGATGGAATGGGTGTTTGCTGTCTTACCTGATTTCTACTTCTGTCTCCCTAACCCTAACCAAAGGAACTGGCGGGAACTGGTTGCGCATGTGTTTAACTATTTTCGGGGAGGGCTTATTTTAGTGCATGCGCTCAAAAGCCCAATTGGGCTTATTATCCAGGGAGGTCTTATTTTTAGGGAAACATGGTATATATGTTTTGTAACGCTGACGATACATATATACATACATACATACATACATACATGCATACATACATATATATGAAACCAGTTTCATATTTCGAAAGGGTAATGTTTATTCTCATCTCTCCATCACTAATAAACTGAAGATCTCTGAACATATTGATTATTTAAATCAGAGTATTTCAGAACAGAGTGTTTGGAAACTGGAAAAATTTCTGTAAGTCGTTGTCAAATATCCTTGACAGGACATTTCATTCAATTTAGCATTTAAAAAACAGTCTTTGTAGCTTATGTATGCTCTCTACATGGGGCTGCCCTTGAGGTGCACCCGGAGGCTGCAGTTAGTCCAGAATGCGGCTGCGCGAGTAGTAACGGGAGCCGCTCGTGGCTCCCACGTGACACCGCTGCTCCGTAGCTTGCACTGGCTTCCTGTGGTCTTTCGGGTGCGCTTCAAGATTTTGGTAACTATCTTTAAAGCGCTCCATGGCTTAGGACCCGGGTACTTACGAGACCGCCTGCTGTTACCTTTTGCCTCCCACCGACCCGTACGCTCGCACAGAGAGGGTCTCCTCAGGGTGCCGTCCGCCAAACAGTGTCGGCTGGCGGCCCCCAGGAGTAGGGCCTTCTCTGTGGGGGCAGTGGCGCTCTGGAATGAACTTCCCCCCCGTCTGCGTCAAGTGCCCGATCTTCGGACCTTCCGTCGTGAGCTCAAAACATATTTATTCATTAAAGCGGGACTGGCATAATTTAGTGATGTATTTTAATTGGGGTTTTAATATTTTTTAACTTTTTAATTTAAATTTTAATAATCGGCCTTTAAAATTTGCTCTTTTTAATTGTTGTTTTAAACTGTATATATCTTTATTTTTACTTTGGCTGTACACCGCCCTGAGTCCTTCGGGAGAAGGGCGGTATAAAAATTTAATAAAATAAATAAATAAATAAAATAAATATAAGCTCTTAAGCAAATGTAAGTGAGAGGAAAAGCTAACATGTCTGATAATTCACTCTATCTAACTGACAACTGTGCTGAATTTCCCCTGTGGTGCTAGCAAAACATTGTTACAAAAGTAATAACATACCAAGAAAGAAAGGATCATAAGGATCATGCTGTCAGCTTTAATTCTGGAGAACAAAAACTAGTGAGAAGATTTCTGTTTAGATCAGTCCAATACAACTAAGGAACAAGGGTGCCAAATGCTGAATGGAGTAATGTGATCCGAGCTTAAAATAGCTGCCAAGTATACCATGGAGGGAGAGCTCCATGAAATATGTTGCAGCATGAATGATCTGTTCAGAAATAAAGTCACTGAACTGCAAGAGGTGATGAATGGAAAAGATAAAACTACCTTCATCCATACCTGATGTCCTCTCATGTTCTCTCCCATCTCTTTTCAATGTTCATAAATACTGAAATTTCAATTTTTACATGGATTTCTTATGTCATCCTCCTCAGCTCAGTAAGTTCCAGGTTTGGTCTTTAGCATTTTCAGTTCAAAGGATTAGGTGATATGACTCACTGTCTGCATGAGGCTCTGGTAACATACTGTCAATAAATACTGAGGTAGATAGACAAATATATTACAGGAACAGAAGGAAAAAGCTAATAGTTTAAGAAAATATATGTTGAGAGTAGGGGTGTGTGGGTGGGCATCTACAAGTCAGTAATTAACTGCCTAAGTAGGGTGTCCTTATATGTGTATGGTATATCCAAATAATTATTATTATACTCTTAAAATGATCTGCCTTGTCAAAAAATCAGCATCCCAAAAGCATGTCATTTCCCCTGAAAATGAGCAATCAGTAAACATTAATGGTAGTGATGATGCCTTGAGCAAAAGGGAAAAACGGTTGGGATTTTCTTCACTACAATGTAACTTATCTTGCTCACATTCATTATGACTAGTTATCTGTCACTTATTATTATTATTGCTTACTCTTAATGAAAAACTACAATTATAACACCACTTCACAGCTTTACTGTGAGGCACTACACAGCTTCTTTTTACTGTTATTATGCAATAAAATTTCAATCCACTTTACATTTCAAGCTTCACAAAGACATGTTTTGATTAGAAAATGGACGTGGACGGTCTTCTTATATTATAAGCTTTTAATTATGTATTAGAATATATTTGTCATATGATGTTTCATATTTCTTGGCTATTTACTCATGTAGCATGGCTTACATTTGCTTTTCTAACTGTATTGCCCATATTCTTTTAAGTTTATAAGTATATTGTCTATTTCTTGCATTCTTTTAAAAATATGCATTTAAAAGAAATTACTTTTTTAAAAAAATAAAGTTTTATTATTTATATTTTAAATTACCATATGTAATGTAACCTCATAAGGGACGTGGTGGCTCAGTGGCTAAGATGCTGAGCTTGTTGATCGAAAGGTCGGCAGTTCAGCGGTTTGAATCCCTAGTGCCGCGTAACGAGATGAGCTCACCTTACTTGTTCCAGCTTCTGCCAACCTAGCAATTTGAAAGCACGTAAAAAATGCAAGTAGAAAAATAGGGACCACCTTTGGTGGGAAGATAACAGCGTTCCGTGCGCCTTTGGCATTAGTCATGCCGGCCACATGATCCCCTGGAGTCAGGAACAACTAGCACATATGTGCGAGTGGAACCTTTACCTTTATCTTTTAATGTAAGCTCAACCTGCAAAATTATTATCACTTCTGGAACTACCTTTCAGATGCCCCATACAGGGAATTACCACTTTTTTACTGGGTCTTTCAATTCAGTCTAGGTTAAGTTCATTGTATTCAGCTGTCAACCAGCTAGACAGGTGGGGGGGGGAAATGTTTCCATAGACGACAGGTGGAGAATGATGGTACCTTTATGACTTGTGGACTTCAACTCCCAGAATTCCTGAGCCAGCTATGCTTTTACAAGAAGTCTATAAAAATGTTAGTGAAAAAAATTACCAGGAGCAAAAGAATAAATTAATATTAATGAAAAATCCTAAAGAGACCAAACAAATCAGAAGGCTGAAGGAATGGTAGGAAGATGTCTAGATAAGGTCACTTCTATCAAATGTATTGAATGAGTCAGAATACCATAATCCAAAGGCAAATGGATCTAAAAACAATTCAGATAAGGAAGTTTGCCTGTTTTCCTAGTTGAATGGGAAATAGTCTGGAACATTTAACCAGCTTTGAGATCTATAGGTAGAATAAATGTATAACAACCAGATTAGTAAAATGCATACTCAAGCAAACAGCAAGTTTTATGTTTTGGTAATATAATGAAATTTAGCACCATCGTTTGGAGAGAAACAGAGAGCAAGAAGAAAAGAAAACCCTTCCTTTATACAAATAGTTTCCTCATTAACTTTTATTTTTTTAAAAAGGGAACATATACAGCAGTTTTTTTCATAGAAAACATATGTCAAATACATATATATGTATTTTTCTAAAGAAATCCAATTATCATATGTTGCCGCAAATGATGAGATAAGAATTTTATCTTCGAAATCTGCTCCTATTTGCAAGAAGCAGATTTGGCATAATTTCAATTGCTAATCACTTTCTCCTGGTGAGCAGATGATGCCACAACTAGCCAGTCTCTATGTAGTCATATTCCAAGGCATACAGGTATACCTCATATGCAGGTAGTGTAGAGTATTCAGACAACAGAGAAGGCTTTGGAAAGGTAAAGACAGAAGTTCCATAAAAATGGACACTTAATATTTATCGAACATAATCATGTGGGCTTTAATTCTATCCTGAACCACTGTGGTAAGAGGAGAAGGAGGAAAATCAATAGAGGGGATTATATTATAGCGAAACAGATGTAAACAGACATCCTTTCTTGCTATTGCCAAAAATAGAGAGTGAAACAAGTTTTCCAATGAAAGCCTGGTATTAATTTTAAAAAGTGAATGATTGCAAAGTGATAACAAATAGAAGGAGCAAAAGTAGACTTGAGAAATGTAGACGTGGCTCCAGGCTTGAAAGATATAAGTAACATTTCTAATGCCTGCTCTCTGCCGTTCCTCATCTAACTGAATCTTGACATGCATTTTCTGGTGATGATAGCAACACATGAAGCAGGCCTCAATGCCCCCTTTACATTACTCACAATACTTCAGTTTTACAGTGGATTAAGGGATTATGGGGAAAGCCTATAATCCTAAACCAGAAGAAAAAGGACACCATATGTAAGGCTGGTCATCCTGCTCGGATTGTAGATTGCCAGTAGCTTTTATCAATCTGGGACAGAAACCAAATTGATTGGAATCAACTGTGGCCTGGCTAAGAATGGAGCTCTTGCTTCTTCAACATGGGAAGTGTGTGGTAAAGTGATAATATATGAGGTTTTTTTAATATCATTATTCTTCATTCCATATGAACACCTTTTCTACATATCCATCATAGATCTCCTTCCTTCCTTCCTTCCTTCTTTCCTCCTCCCCCCCTCCCTCCCTCCCTTCCTATGCATGTTGTAAGAGAACAGGTGGACTATGAAAAGGTGATTGACAGACAACAGTTTAAACAATATGATCAAATGGATCAAATTATAAACATCACTGGACACCAAAACATGATGTAACAATGAAATAATAATTTATCATTGTATCATGCATTGTTTTGATGACCAGGTAAGCAACATTAGTTGCTGTCTGCTGGGTGCTGAGCTAGATAACTTTTACCCATCATCTTTTGTAGTTCCTTTGGATAAGCTGTTTATGATTTGGACCACATGGACTTATTGCATCTATACTGAACAGTATCTTAACATAGACCTAAAGCATTCTTCCACTGATCTCATCTTTTCTCTGACACATTGGCTAAAGCATTACATGGATAATTATTTTTACGAACCAAACTGCTTGCTCATAGTAAAACTGAGAACTGAAACAAAAACAAATAGAGTAAGCATTGCATGGAATACTTGTTTGTTCAGTAAGGTTGCAGGACCAATTCAAACAATATTATAATGAAGGACTACGCACAGTTCAAACTGCTTCTCAGATGACTTAAGGAGATCAAAGTTGGCCCTTCTTTCAGGAGCAATGTGGGTGTTTGCATCTAGATTTCCCCATATAATTTTGCATTGTTTGTGCCTAGGAGAAGGATACAATTTGACTACAAGGCGAATTAATAATTGGATCTTATTTATTGGCTGTCGTAAGCACACAGATCCTTACACTGGGAAAAAATATTGATGATAGGGAAAATTTAGGGAATATCTATTTTGAATAAAAATATGTCTGTTTCTGGAAATCAGCATTATTATATTATTATATAACATTAAAGTGTTATTGCTAAAGACATCAAATTTGGAATCTTTCTGAAAACAGAATACAAAATTCATTGTAGATGAATTGAGAAGGGTGACCTCACAACCTTTTCTTTACTTCCAGCAGCAAATATTTGGGCAGGAAAGAAAAGAAGACTTTTTTTTTATTTACATTTATATCCCGCTCTTCTCTGAAGACTCAGGGCGGCTTACATTGTGTAAGGCAGTAGTAGTTTCATTGTAAATGTTCCTTCATTAAGTTGTTAATGTCAATAATGAATTGCCTGCAGCCAGCACCTAATACTTACATTAATTATTTTATATATTTGCTTGTGCAGGAAGATTTGAAGAAATATGAAAGGATCCTATTTCTGAAAGGATTTTCATGTCCTTCATAGCAAGAACATGTAAACAGTGGCTAAAACTCTTGTGCACATTTCTGGGAAGCAATCTTCACTGAACCTAAGGTCACACTTCCAGTATTATTGAGTAGACAATATACATTACAATATACAATATACAACTTCACTACACACTAATAGTTCAAGCACCTGCTACCCGACTAATCAGAATGCAGATAAATCGTACGTCCTACCAGGAGGAACAACATGCCAGAAAACATAGCAAAAAATATTCCAACTGGAGCCAGTATAAAAGACCAGCCATAACGTACATAGATGGAATAACTTGAACAGTCAATTTTCTTCTGAGCTTCATAGTTTTTGAGATCAGCCACTGCTTGGACCCAGATAACATACAGTACAACCACCAGGGAGAATAGGATGCCTAACAGATGGAGAGAAAAAAATGTTTTATTAAATATTTATGGCAAAATTGTCATACAGGAACTCAGAAATATCTAGAAAATTTAGAAAAACATTAAAACAGATTCTCCAAACCTATAAATCTATGGATGTTAGATTTTTATCCTTCAGTTTGTTCATAATCTCAAGGCAGCATTCACGACACCCTCTCCCCCCATTTTCCCTACAATCACTTTGCAGGCAGGCTGAAAGAAAGTAACTGGCCTAAATTCACTCAACAAGCTTATTACTGAACTAGAATCCAAGTCTACGTCTACTCTTGTCTTCTTCTCTACTGGAAATCTTTCATGGATGGATATAGTAACATCTAGAAAAATATTTACTGGCAAACTTACTTATTAGTTACTTTGGTAGAGATGTTCTAAGTTTGTTTTAAGACTATATATTACTCAGCATCATTTTAGAAGGTCAGCATATAAATTTGTGACATCTATCTATTCAATAGAAAAAAATATTTGGCCCATCAATTTTTGGGCTTTGGTTGAGGTTGAGGAAGGCAAGTTACCAAAAACCAATGGAAGACCAGAGGCTCCAATCCTTGTCTTAAACATTCATTATTTAGAGGACTTCTTCCTTCAAACCCTGCATTATGTTTGAACAAATTGAATGCTTAATTGTACCATTGGTTTATTACCAAGATGAATGGGCCAAATGACCCTCATTGTTCTGGGAGAAAAATGTACTTTTATTATAATCATTATCACAAATGGCCATTGCCATTCAAGCTCAGTGACTGTGACTAAACCTTAAAAAAAGCATGGCTTTTTAGAAACTTTTGAGACTGCTGCATAGTTCTTCTGTTCCAACTTTTATTTTTTATTATTTTTTATTTTTATTTTTTATTTTGTCATATAAGTATATATAGGCATTAACATGAAATGAAATAGCTATATAATATATAAGCATATATATGAGCATAAGTATGTAATAACTATATTAATTGGATATAATGAGAAGAAACAATAGGACAAGAACGGTAGGCACTTTTGTGCTCTTATGTACGCCCCTTACAGTCCTCTTAGGACTTGTTAAGACCCTTTGCTTGGAGAACAATTCCCTGTTCCCTTAGTAAAAATAAGTGTCTTAAAGATGTAACGAATCACAAAAAGATGAAACACATTACTTCAAAAAACAAACAATGAGTTCAAGAGATATTTGGATAAATAAGGATGCAGCTCTCTATTTCTCTGTCTCTTCCTCATTATTCATTTGCAGTTTGATTTTTCAGGGGCACCCATCTTTTATCCGCAAGGTATAAACTAACATAGGGATGAGAAGCAGGGATTAACAGAAGCCTTCCATAAATTTCCATAAGACACAAGGGAAGGAAGAAGGGAGAGACAGATGTGATCAACAAGTGCTGTTTAAAGTGACAGGCTCCTCTACAGTCCCACTAGTACTACCGAGTTTTGAAAATCCTTATTTTTAAAAAAAATCATTCCAGACTTTGTTCTTTCTGTTGACTTTGTTAGCAGGCTGACACCTTCTGAATCTGATCTCATAAGAACAGACTGTTCTGCTGCCGGGGCAGTTCATGCACTCCACACAGCTTCAATCAAATCCTACAAAAATCTAAGGACATAAAGTCAGCCTGAGGAGCAGAAGACAAAGTCATAGAGAAGCTCTGAAATGGTAGCTGATCTGCATGTTCTACTAGTAGACAATATGCAAATCAGACTTTCTTGTACTTACATTAGAGAAAATATATGAAGGGAGAGCAATTCAAAACAGGATAAAGTATGTGGGTTGAGAAAATTAAACATACATCCCTCCTCCCATTATTTCCTTGCATGCTTGATTGTTGGTTTAAAATAATCAAATAAAGACTTCTGGTAAAAGAGTTTCTTTTTCCTTCTTGTTTAACCTCTGAACCAATATAGAAAAGAACAGAATTTAGGAAAGATCCATCTATTAGAGAGGCTTCTAAATCACACATTCCACGATCTGTACCTTCATGTCTTAACTGAGGTACATAAAATTATATGTTTCAAATGCAGTATTTTAAATAAAGTAATAGGACTCTGAGCCTCCAAACAGCCATGAAGTGATATGAAGAAACATAAGTAAGGAGCAAAAAGCTAAGAAAAAAGATAGAGTTATTTTCTTGCAGAGTCGAAGAACTTGATGGGTAAAAGTAAAACTCCATCATTGCAGTAGCAGGATTTATGACTGAGCAGATACACATAGGATTGCTCTAAATACACCTATTACCCAAAATCGTCAGTTCATCTCTTTTGAATCAGAATTCTCCTGTGCATGACTAATTGTTCAAGACCCTAAATTTGTGGCAGAAATGGGGACTGAGTCAGAGGAGTAAGTAGAGTGTCTATAATAAAATTAAACGGAAGTATGCAGTAACAGAATGAACAGATGATCAATTCAATAGAATGAACAGATGATCAATTCAACAGAATGGAACAAGGGAAAGAAAAGATACGTATTTGGGTTCTGGATGTCAAATCTGAGTTCTAAACAAATATGTATGCATTCTATAGAAACACCTGATGAGTTGTTTCTGAAAGAGACAGAAATGACTGAAAGTAGAGGCTCTTATTTTCTTGGTTTGTCAGGAGAGGGAGACAAAGTTTGAGAGTTGCTCTTGAAGGAGAGAATTAGGTTCAAATTAAGTTTTCTATTCTCTTTCCAAAGGCTTGAAAATAAATTATGATACCTTTTCTTGAAGGGACTACCACAATCCCAAGAGAACTTTGCTAAATGGATTACTTCCTTATTATATAAACAAGAACACATTCTTAGATACTGTCCCACAAAATATGTGGAGTTCATATTATTTTCTGGAGATATTTTGAATATGGCATGTTAGAAAAAGCCAGAGGGACTTTGCTGGTATTATATTGTGAAGAAGGATTTTGTGATAGATAAATAAATGGACATAGAATGATTGTGATATATATTATACATATACATATACACATAACTTGAAAAAAAATGTTATCCCTTCCTTCAACGAGGCTTTTTCAAAAAACATTCCCTGTGAAATCCAAGGTGTTTTATGCTTAGCACACAAAACCCTCCCCGGATCCTTGCATTGCATGTATGGTTTCAACCACACAGCTTAAAATATTAGGGTAAGGAATGTTGCTTTGGGACAACTAACTTTGGACAGCACATGAAACTTACCAGCAGCAATGAAAAAACCTCCTCCTATTTTGTAGAGGATGTGACTACCAAAAGGTGCAGCACAGATGATGAAGAAACTAGCAACCACCACAGTGACCACTCCAAGGAGCATGAAAATTGACCAGAAACCACGATAAACTGGACATGGGGACAGAAGAATAGCGAAAAGAGATTTTAGAGAATAAAAGACAATTTTTACAGAATGTCTCCAGCCTTCCCTGTCATTTTTTTTTTTCATTAGCAAGCTGAACATTTATTCCAGCACAGCCCCCTGGTAATCAGTAATCTAAAGCACCATATGTCCTGCATTAGATAGGAATGCCAAATGCTATCAGATCATCTTGGAATATAATGATGCATGTGAAGAGTGTTATGAATCCCTGTTGCTTGGTATCTGCTGGAGAGACATGCGGTTAATCAGTTTGCTCGCTTGGCCAATGGAAATTGTTTATAAAATAATGTGCTGAACTATAGCCAAGATTCTTCAAGATATTTGCATGGTTTTACCAGATACAATTGATCTCACTAAAGTAGAAACAGAGCCTAGAAACAATGTAAAGAAAAGCTTAGAACATAGTCAAGATACTGTAAGTCACAGAATTATTGAAAACCAGAATTGAGTGCTTTTAAGAAATGCATACTATATAGTCACCAAAATATATTTACATATGGTTTTAAAATCCAAATTGAAAGTATCAATGGAAAGACAAGCCAAAATATGTATTCTTAAAAAAGTCAACATTGCTAATAACTGTACAGTACTAAATGTACTGTTCAGACAGTACATTTCTTTGTGCATTTTTCAAAGGAAATATAAAAAATCATTGCATTAAGGACAAGTAATATTAAAGGTTCTGGATAATGATCAATGCATTAAAAGTCTGGTAATATAGGGTCTTCTTCCCCTCAAATATTCATAGTAATAAAATAATTGACTAGTTAGGCATCTATTTTTAGGAATCTATAAAAACTAAGATTATGGAAATCCATTTATTTTATATTATAAATACAATTTAAAAATAGGAAAATGTTAAATTATTGTGAAAAAGCCTAAGTATGAATCTATTTGCATAAAATTAAAATGTACACCCCACTACAATAAAACTACCAAGGATTATTCATAATATTGATATTTAGACTATATTTTCAACTGCTGTTTTATGAATTGGGTTGCACAAAATACTTTAAAGGGTATGAACCAGGGCTGGTATTCATTTACCTTCACTACCAATTCACAAATGTGAGCGCACGCGTGCTTGATCGCTTTGCTCGCCAAAACCATCTCCGTGCATGCGCAGAGTGTCAAAAATGGGACCTAATGACATCCGGGCAGCCGCCGTTATTGGTTCACCCGAACCAGATAGAACTGGCTAAATACCACCACTGGTATGAACATTCTATATATTAATTTCCTCATACTGTATTAATAAAAGAAGTACTCCTATTTCAATAATTTGAAAGATTTGAAACCAAACTTTATTGTAATGCAAATAATTTTAATTCTAAAAAAATGTATTAGGATTGCTATATTTCCTAATAAATGAAAGTCCTTTAAAAAAGGGGTTTTAGAATCTAAACTTAGTCATAGCATTTGCTATTATGCTTTGATTATATGGTATAACTTAAACAAGCCACCCAGTCATTTTGCAAAGTGAGATGGGTGGCAATCAAATTAAATAAAAAAATATTTTTTAAAAACAAATTACAGCATCATGTACACAATTGCAATTGCAAATGTTACATAAAACCATGTCTTATTTTCCAATGGAAAGCCTTAGTATAGTATCCTCTCAATAATTAATTATACTTTCCTATGAAATAGAATATGTATGCTTTGATTATCTATGAATCTATGAATTAATTCATTTAGTTTAAATATATACTTCTTGCTATGTTATGGTGGCAAATCAAAAGTCTATACCAAAAATAGAAAAACTTAAGAGAATAGTTGGAACCCCTGTCTAAACACAATTTTATATGAATATAAAGAAGAACGCTAACTTGTATTTAATGATGGTTTTCCACATCTTCTGGTTGAAGTAATGGATATTTGCACACTCCTTCTGAAGGATGGTTGAGTGTCTAATGGGACCTTTCAAAATAAGTTATATAAACTATAGCCTCTTTTTCTTAAACTATAGTCTCTAACTTTCTAGAATCCTGGACAGAGTTCCTCAGTTTAAGGATTGTCATTCATAAGAAGTGATCAAAATTATTTTGGTACTTTGTTTTTGGGGAATTGATGAAGAAACATTTCATCTTTGTTTCATTTTTGTGATCAGAAATATTATTATTCAGGGACCAATATGGCTAAGGAATTAGATACTTATTATCTGCTCCCAACTATTTTTAGAAAGTTAAATATTCCTTTAAATTTGGGCCCAAAAAAAGAGTTATTTCCATAAATTTCTGCATTTGCCCACATACACACAGAAATAATAATTTATCATTATCATTAAATTTGTATGCCACCCAAAATGAAGCAATTCATTATTTCATTTACACAATATAATTTATCAATAAATAAAATGGAATTTGGGGTAATATTTATACTTAGGGTATTTCCAAAGTAGTAGAAGAAGAATGCATTGAAGCAATGCTACAGATTTCAAGCCCACATGCTTTGTGTTGTTGCAATACGAATAGTTTCCATAACTAAGCATCATAACATTTTTCTGCAGCATGTCACAGCTCTAGTTTTGGCGATGTTTCAGAAGGCTAAAAATATAAAAGAGTTAGGAACAGGAAAACAAACAGGAGTGGATAGGTATATGAGCTTGATTTTTATCATAGTGGTATTGCCAGTTAGAAGGAGAATAAATTATTTCTTAATGTCTTTCATTGAATCAAAAACTTGCAGAATTAGAAGTACCCTCAAGAAGGGGCTTGACTGTTGGTTGATTGATTGAGTGAATGAGTGAGTGCAAAATGTGAAAATAATCTCCCTATTCTCAGGTTGCTCTTAAGGATAGACATAATCAGTATGTCTTCTCTCCTAGTAGAATTAATAAGGAGTCCACAAATTGACTTTGTCTTCAATATTTGATATTTTCTTTCTGTGTAAAGGAAAAGGTTCCAAGAAAACTGAATAAGAATAGATTCCTATATGAAGGATTCTGTTTTCATTTATTTATTTTTATGCAATAATTTGCAATTTTATTTTTGTTATATACCCAAATAAAGTGGTTTAGTGTGGAAGGAGGAAAAGACATGATTTTTTCAGAATACAACTTTCTTTAGTCAAACAGCTTCCTTTTTGCAGAAATCTGCCTAATTTATTGCCTTTCTGAGCAGTGTGACTGAAGGCTCAATATTTCTCAGTTTCTTTTTATTCATCCAGTTGACCCTTTTTTTGTAATAGGAATTCATGAGGTTTTAGCTCACAACATTCCATAAAATAGAAGCCAGAAAACCCCACACCACCACATATCCCACATATAGTGTTGTGTATATCCCAACACAACGCTATAGTTTCTTATCACCTCTACATTAACATTTGCATTTGCTGGGCTCACTCCCATTCTAGCTCAATGCCTGCCTTCATAGTTCTCTGGAAGGGTAATAGAGTGGGGCCCTCCAAATCTGGTTGGTTGATGGGTGGGTGGGTGGGTAGGTGGATGGATGGGTGGTTGCTTGGTTGTTTGGTTGATTTAATTAGTGAATAGAGTGACTACAGCTTGAAATTTGACCAACACATATTTGATCAATATATAAAATAACATTTGTGGTGGAGGTAAAAAAGTCAAGATGATGCTCAAGCCTGGACAATCAAAGTGCCACCTCCCCTTTTTTTAAGCTATCATAAACATAAAAAAGAAACAGGATTTTGACTATGTGACTGCTGATGTTATCTAGACTTTTTCACTTTATCTCCTCTCAAAATGTTGTCCTTGACTTACCAATATCTCATTAAAATAATTTGATTTAATGTAATGTATTTTAATTTTTTGACCCCACTCAACCCATTTCTCAATTCTTGTCTTACCTTATTGTTAAAATGTCACTTAAAGGCACAATGTAATCTCTGGCCTAAAAAATGTTGGATTCAATTTCTAGGATAAAAGGACACTACTAATGGATACCAGCCATCTTTTTTCAGCTAGCAGCGAAATATCATTTTTGACAAGTTAATTTTAATTTAAACTATCATGAGACTGGTTCTTCCCTAGAAATTGTTCACCCTTCTTTCTTTGTTAACCATGAACTCATATTATGTACTTGAATATATACAGAGATCTTAGATTATACTCAGCCCCACCCGTCCGATCGGTCAAGTCAGGATACTAGAATTTTGGCCTCTAGAATTCTTGCTCCTTTTAAATATCAGATTGTTTATTGGTGAAAACAGAATATGAGATGGTACAAAGAGTTTACAATAAGAAGATCACTGATAAGGATAAGATCACTAAAAAACAGGTTACCTGTTTAAAGCTGTTGCCAGTTGTTGCCGGGAATCAAACCTGAATTGCAAACAAACACATACACTCACTCACTCTCTCTCTCACACACACACACATTGATTCAAGACAATGATATTTATTGTCACCTTAGGAATGTGCCTTTGGGGACATGTTTTAGGAGAAAAACAGCAATAACAACAACAATAATAATAGGACATGGTAGAACAATGACCCATATGAACACAGAATCCAACCTGATGCCTCTGGGGATCATAAATGAGTTATGACTGTAGAGGGTCTACTCATACAAGAAACAACTTCCCAAGGCAATGCAACACTGTGGATTCAATTCTAAAATGGAGCTTCGATGGCAGAAGTGGTGATCTGTCTATAATTCTTAAAGCAATTGCTATGCAGCCCTAATATGATAATTGCATCAAAGAATACTTACTAATTGCAGAATTATAGGTGGTTGAGTTATGGGAATCTCTTAAGAAAGGAAATGGAGAGAGATAAGCATGGGTGCAGTTTTTAGAAGGTGACTGGTTCGCTGAAAAACAGTAACAAAGGCTGAATTATTCTCTTGCATTTCTATACATGTCAATTTTCCGAATTTTAGAATGCTTATGCTAGGTGGATGAATAATTGGCCCTGTATGTTTAAGATCCAAAATTCTGAATTATGTGTGGGAGAGAAAAAGAATTACATTCCACTTTTAATGGAATCGTTCTTGTAGGGCTCAAATCACACAATCTCTAGGAGTCAGGTAGCATATACATTTAAAAATAAAAATAAAAAATATGTTACATGATCTGGACTACCAAGGTAATTGAAGGAAAAACACTACTCTGGAGGGTGTTTCGGTAGCAGTAATAGTACTGCTTGATTCATTCTGAATTGATTCAGAATGAAGCAGAAGCAGTAAAGGACTTCCCTAGAGAATTCAAGACATTTCCCAGTGATATATATACTTGCCAATTATTTCCAATTAGCATTTCATTTAGCACTTATATTTAAATTTTGAAGACAAACAAACAAACAAAAATCATTCATTGACTTTTCTTGATTCCCAGATGCCTATATTATGGAAGATCCTTATAAGGAAAGTGTAAGAAATACATAAACCCATTCTTGTTCCTCCCAAGTTCTTCAGTCTCTCTACTCTTTCAAACTACCAGTACATTCCATAACATTTCTGAAATTCCAATATTCTATCACCCAAAGATCATTCAGTAGACAAGCCTCCATCTACCTTTGTTCTATTAGAAACCTAATATGGCACTTTATGACTTTCACTGCCTCCCATTTGGTATCTGGAGAATAACATGGAAAAAGGATGATGCTGTTGAATGGTCTGACATGGAAGGGTGGATGGGTAGAGGGAAAGAGATTTGAGACATTAGTGATTTGTGGGGGGTTTTGACATTAGTGATTTGTGGGGTTTTTTGATAGTTTAGAGCTTTTATTGATGCATGTTTTTTGAATTATGGTCCTACAGAGAGCAATTAGATTTTTTTATGGAAAGATGGGCTACACTTATTTCCATAAATACTTTAAATATTTAAGAGGAACTTCTGTGAAAGATACAATTATTATAATTCCCAAATGATTAAAACAGTGTGTAACCACAATTTTATGTTTCTCTAGTTCTCAATATATTATGCTCAGTGAGTTGGCTTCTGTGCAAGTATACACAGGTATTTATATAGAAAGATTGTCAGTTCTTCACTTATCAAACACCTTGCTCTAGAGCAGTGCATGAGAAAACAGAAAACACATTCAAATAAGTTCTTCCATTTCATTCAAGAGCTTGTGCAGCTCTTGCACAAGCACAAACATGAACTTGCTATTCAATCTTGCTTATATCACTATGTGAAGCCTTGCTAGAAATATTTGCAGAATGCATTTATGCAGGCATGTGCAGAAGTGTCCTGTTTTCATTTTGGTCACATTTCTGCAAATCTAAGATTATGGCTTTTATGTTTGCATACAGGGTTATCCTGCTAGAACAAAACATGCTGGATTTTAGTGGATTGTTCTGTTGGAGTGTTACAAACCACTGCATTCTTGTGCTTGAACTGAATCTCTATTGAATACTTTGAATATAAAGCAGCTTAAAGAAATGGGGTACTGGGAGTCTTCTTCGATCTCTCTCCAGCAGAATAATATCCATAACAAACAGATCCACATATCTGATGCAGAAGATTGGGAAGTCCTCTAGAACATATTTTGAAAGAATCACAGAAAAATGCAGCAGAGAGAAAGATAATGAAAATGCTCATGAAGATCCATTTTGCCACACAAAACAGCTTCCTTCTACAGATAGAACTTATTAAAGTAGACAATTTTAAAAATGTAAGCAAGTGTTCTACATATTAGGTCAAAACTAGATTACTTACTGTACCAAAACTTCAACATACTGCTGGGATTTTCATCAATCTTCCCATCAAACCAGCATCTCCAGAAGAAACCCTCATGGTGGAACATAATCGTCTCTTCCTACACAAAAGAAACTAAGAACTTATCATACATTTGTATTAACTCATGTTCTATGTTTTATGGTGGATTGCTCATAATTCCATAACTTCCTGCTAATTCCTAGTATGACCAAAATAGAAATCAGAGAAAGTAACCTCCTGAATGTTACTGGATGAAGTTAATATTAAAATCAAAACGTTCCTTATGCATTCAATGGTTTTCTAAACAAGAACAAAACAGACATATCTCTGATGCCACTGCAAGAGATTATTCCTAGAAATAAAAAGTATACTAACCCTAGTGCGATTCACATCTTCAGAACACCTCCCAACTTCTGTAGCCAAAAGCCAATAGTCTGTCCCAAAAGCAACCAGAAAAAACAAAATCCCAAGAGCTCCAAAGAAGCCTCCAAAAAATATTCCAACACTCAACTTCATTGCTGATTTGTTCTTTAAAAATAACTGATAAATCTAAAATATATATTTCAGGGTGCTGGGGGAGGAATGTCCTCCTTGGATAAATTTAGTTAAGAATTATGTTGCTTATGCTATGGCTTAGATTTGTGTTCAATTAAACTGCAACCTAACAAATGAAGATAGACTTCTATTTTGGGACACTCCCTGAAACAACTTTACAGTATTTTCCTTAGCTGGCGTGACCAGCCAAAAATAGCTGACCTTCCCTTAGCTAGCTATTGGCTTAATATTGTTGCACATGGTGCATCCACATATGAAGAAGAGGGATGAAATTACTGTCCTCTTATTATTCTGCCTCGGTTGGATTTCAATATCCAATGCTGACAAGCAGTAGCAATACACACACACACACATATACACACACCCTACAATCAATTTATCTTCTTCCTATAAGGAGGCAAGGAATAGTTCTTCTCTATCACAGGCAAACTTACAAAGTACAGTGCAAATTAAGTTGCAGATATGCAGGCATGTTGAATCCTATCATCAGATAGATAAAAACACTTGAGCCTCATTGACTGATTGACTATCTCATTCTAAGGCAGCAATCAAGACATTTAAAGCTGAAATGTGGCACCCACTTGCTTTTTTTAATGGTCTTTAAATGAGAGCATACACGTCTATCTCAAATTCAGAATTAAAACCACATCTCTGCAGGCAAGCTTTCAGCATCTAATATGTTATTATATTCACAAGAAAGCAGAAATATAGAATGTCCTGCTTTGTATGCTTTAATGAGATTTGGGAATAGAGGTGATTTCTAGGGGCAGCCAAGTAACACAACTATGCTTTTAGAGAACAGGCTGTACTATTATTTTTCAATTTCAAATATAAACAGATGTTTTCTGCATCCTGATGCCATCCAGATGCTCCGGGAATACATATCCCAGAAGAACAAATCTGCATCATTGATGGTTTGGTTGTCTTGGGATTCTGGAAATTTTACTCTGCATACCTCCAAAATATGTGAGATTGGGATAGTGATATCTGGGCTTACACTGCCAAAGAGATAAGATTTTATTCAGTTGTACAGCTTTTCTGTATGGTAGTTGGACATCTGCATATCAGTCTCCCTGCATCCCTCCCTCCCTGATTTAGCACATAGTGGTGTGTTTAAACCAAGGGTCTCCAGATTCTTAGGTCAATGACTCCTTCATGATGTTTCACATTGTTCATTGATCTTCAAACACATTACATAAAAATAATTTAATAAATACTACTTTAATTAGTAAAATAATAACAATAGTGAACAGTCTCATTGACCATTAGAAGTCAATATTGACCACTTTGGAGAACCCTGATCTAAATGAATTTGTTGAACTAATTCAACACAGAAGTACACAATTAGGTAAGTTTTTTGAGACATAGGAATAATTTGCAGTTTTGACGGCATATCGTTAGTCTGATCATAACACAGCTACTATCGTAAGCAAGTTTCTTGTCAACACTTCTGTTCTAACATGTTTTGATTCTTTTTTCCTTTTCACTTAACTTCATTTTTTTTCTGTACAGGTTAAGTACATTCTATACAAAGCAAGGGAGTCTATGAAAGGGCAAGGCATTCTTGCAAATAAAAATTATGCTAGAAGTTGGTGGACAGAGAGACTGACAGATGTCAAGACTGGTACGTATAATTGGAAACTGCTGTGCATTCCTGACTTAGGACAAAACCAATTATTGCCTTTTAAAAATATAAAGTATATTCAAGTTTTTTTACAATTCCATCAGTTTGCAAAATGATATACAGAAAGAATGGTTATAAATTTACTTTAAAATGTTAATTTAGTTATTCTTTGCGAAGTGAGTTTTTAAAATTGCATTTTTAAGAAAGGTTCTTTCAAGTCAACCTCAAGTCTGGAGGCCTTTATAAACATATCAATATAGTTTTCATGGCAAGGGTATGAAAATGTCTACACTTTTTTGGGTGTGTGTGTGTTTTGTTTTGTTTTGTTTTGTTTTCTAAGCTAGCCTGAAACCTTGAGATTCTGTTATGCTCACCCTCAACTACAAATCCAAACTGAATTTGCTTAGCTTTTTGAGATCAACTATCATATAGATTTACAAATAAGGCAAGAATTTTTGGTGTCAAAATGCACCCGCTTCAGCTTATCCACATGTATGGGCTTATCCAAGGGTATATTTGGTAATATTATTTAAAGTACCTACATATTCCATATATGTAGAAGCCCAGAGAAGCCCATCCACAAATAAGCTGAGCCTTGAATTTTTAACTATAAAAATGGATAATATATGGATTCCCACAGATAAATGGGAAAATTAAAATATTTAGATCATACTTATTCTTTAAAAATGTTGCCAGTAAGATTTCTTGAGCTATTTTTGGGAAACAGAAGTGGATTATAAATCATATACATTACTTAGTCTCACCTAAATAAACACATATAATGTTCTAATAGAAGAACCTCTGGCACTGTCAATGTCATAGAAGATAGCAAAGTTTCTGCCTGGCTTTTATGAGCATTTGAATCCTTTAAACACTTCTTTTCTGTCTGAAAATATAACTGCAACTAGAATTGCATGGAACTAAGAAGCTACTGTAAGAGATATTTTTAAATAAATTTTTATATCATTTTAAAATTATTTCAAATCTGAACAATTTACGTATGAAAATCTATGCCACCTACTCCATGAATCTTAATGGAAAATCTCATGGTGGCATTTCTTAGATTAAAATTAAGCCCTTATGCTTCATTGTGAAAAATAAACCCACCCTAGAGCTTTGGCTGCCAGTCTTATGGAAACAATTATCCATTCTACTTATAAAGATAAAATCTTCTAAGATTCACATTTATAATATAGAATTTACTAGATTAAGACCATTTCTGGTTTTAATTTATTTTTACTCTTATTGGATTTAGTTTGGTATATGATATGCAGTTTTCCATTGCTTTTTTCCCTATGTCTACAAAAATGCTTTATTTTTTTTAAAGAAAAGATCCATTGAAATACTGAATAAATTATTACAGTATTTCCCTTATATCCTGATTTATTTATTTATTTATTTTATTTGTCATAACAGCATACATAAGCATAAGCATGAAGCAACTATACAACATATAAGCATATATGTGAGTATAAGCATGTAATAACTATATAAATTGGATATAATGAAAGGAAACAGTAGGACAGGAACGGTAGGCACGTTTGTGCTCTTATGCACACCCCTTATAGACCTCTTAGGAAAGGGGTGAGGTCAATAGTAGACACTTTTTGGTTAAAGCTTTGGGGACTTTGAGAAGAGACCACAGAGTCAGGTAGTGTATTCCAAGCATTAACAACTCTGTTACTGAAGTCATATTTTCTGCAATCAAGATTGAAGCGGTTAACATTAAGTTTAAATCTATTGTTTGCTCTTGTATTGTTGTGATTGAAGCTGAAGTAGTCTTCAACAGGAAGGACATTGCAATAGATAATTCTATGAGTTAAACACAGGTCCTGTCGAAGGCGGCATAGTTCTAAATTTTCTAAACCCAGGATTTCAAATCTGGTGGCATAAGATATTTTGTTGTATTCAGAGGAGAGGAGAACTCTTCTTGTAAAATATTTCTGGACACGTTCAATTGTATTGATGTCTGAAATGTGGTATGGGTTCCAGACAGGCGAGCTGTATTCAAGAATTGGTCTAGCAAATGTTTTGTAAGCTCTGGTTAGTAGTGTAGGGTTTCTGGAGAAGAAGCTACGTAAGATTAGGTTTACAACTCTTAATGTCTTTTTTGCGATGTAGTTGCAGTGGGCTTTGGCACTTAGGTCATTGGATATGAAGACTCCATGGTCTTTGACAGAGTGGGGGTCATCTGTAAGATAATGTCCGTCGAGTTTGTATTTAGTGTTTAGATTCTTTTTTCCAATGTGTAAGACAGAGCATTTGCTGGTTGAGATTTGGAGTTGCCAGGTTTTAGAACATTCTGACACAAAGTCAAGGTCTTTTTGAAGGGTAGCTGTATTGTTGCTAGTGTTAAATAGTTTGACATCGTCAGCAAAGAGAACATACTTTTAATATGGTTGCAGAGATCATTAATGTATAATATAAAGAGTGTTGGTCCAAGAACACTGCCTTGGGGAACACCACCTTTTTCTTTTATAAAACTGATTAGTCATGGCTATAACACACACAAAATGTTTAGAGCAGTTTTAATATAGGACAAATATATTCCACATAAGGAAGGTTTCTTATAATTTTTACGTTTACAAGAATATTTGTAAAAATATTCAATACTGATTATGAATATTACTAGTATTATCAGCGTCACAAAATTCTAGAGTAGGAAAAAACTCTTGAATGTTCACTTTTTATAAAAAAATGTTTTCAATATCCCCCATCTCTCTCTCCCTCCCCTTTCCCACAGGCAGGTAACTGGCTGCTGCTGGGTGGGATACAGGGAGCAAAGGTTTGTGAGATTGACTGAGAAAAGTCAAGGAAGGTTGAAAATGAGAATCGCATGACCACAGCAGTAGCAGCCAATAATACTGAAGCAGCCATAATTTTCCTACATTTCATTCCTTCAAGAGTCATGGGTCCTGGATTTTGGACACTTTCTGTAAGTTAGTGATTTGAGATTCAAAAATTGTTGCTTTTGATGCATCATTTTGCACCAGTTAAAGAACATGACAATGAGAATTTTAGGAGTATATACGGTAGATGGATTACATTAACCAAACTACACCTAATGTAGATAGACCAGTTAATCACAGATGAGCTGGCAAAAGGCAGCATTGTGACAAGTTTATTTGACTTGGATGTAGAAATGCACACATTAAAATATTCTGTTCTGTTCTTTTCCAGTCCTAGTCCTACCGTAGTCCTAGTCCTAGTCTTATTTCTATTCTATTCTATTCTATTCTATTCTATTCTATTCTATTCTATTCTATTCTTGAGTAGAATAGAGCAGAATAAAGCAGAACAGAATAGAAATAAGATTAATACTAAAAGTGTAAATTAGCTTGACTTATATTATCTCAAGGGTTACTATGCGTTCAAGTGAGTATAGAAAGAGGAGTAGCCGTATTCCTGTATACAGAAAACAATACAGCCTGTTACTTGGTGGAGAAATTAAATTTAAACTGTTTGGGGGGAAAATGTATGTACTAATGTTACTTCTAAACCTACGTATAAAAGGATTGGTCTAATAGACATATATTTATTTATATATCCTTTATTATTTTTACATTAAATCAAGACATATCCAACACTCCTTCTTCCTCTTATTTTCCCCACAGCAACAATCCTGTGCAATGGGTTGGACTGAGAGACAGTGACTGGCCCAAGGTTACCTGGCTGAATTTCCTGGCTATGATGGGAATAGAAATCATAGTCACCTGCTTTCTAGCCTGGTATCTTAACCACCAGAGCAAACTGACTCTTTTAAAAGACATACATATCCTTAGAAGATCCCTTGATGTATTAAGATTTGTACACTGCCATATCTATTTGGTCTCATAATACTCTACATCAAACATAATTAAGAAGTCCAAAAGAGATTGAACAATTTAAAACAGGAAAAAAATCCCTCAAACAACCTGAATTCCAGATAATAGGCAGTTGTATTTGTATTCATTGCAGCTTTTAAGTGCTCCTCAAAGGCAACCCACAGAGCACGTACTACCTTTAGTGAGTTGTAATGAAGGCTGGGTTACTGTTATAAGGTTCAGACAGAGCAGAGTAATAACTACAGTACTGTACATAATGTGGACAGACTAGTTGTTTCCTGTTTCGTATTGCCTAATCATTTCACTAAGATGCTGTAGGGGTTAAGATGTGGGGTTAATTATGCTTTCCCATTAGTCCAATGTTGAGCAACTGCAAGTTAACATTTCTGCCCAAATTTGAGTTTTTATTTCTTTTAGCCTATCCTTTTATATTTTAAATTTTATGTCATGTAGTATGCTTTATTGTAATTGTGATGCTTCTGACACACATAAACAAACCGTATCTTGAAAGCAGAACTTTGAGTAATGTTTTAAAGGAGGACCATATCCTAGGGAAAGCAAAGCAACTTAGGAAATATCTATGATGTGTATGATTTGGATTTTCCCTTTCCCTTTAACAGAACATTTAAATTCTGCATCATAAAATACATCATTTCCTTTAAATTACTTCCTTCCCATGCTTGTATCATTTAGTGATGTGAATTATCTCTCTAAAATTCAGGCCTGTGAAACTATTTAGCAATACAATAAGGATAGCTCCTATCATAGAGCCTTGTTGTGAATTTTCTGTTTTTCCTTCAGCTACTGCATTATAGTTGAGCTTCACAAAGCCTAAGACAACCTCACCCCTAAATATCAACCAGAAATCCAGAGGCTGATGCTTTATTCAAGTATGTACCAAGACTGCTTTAGTCCCATGCTTTTATCAGATGTTTAAATTCCATTGAACTCAATGGCATTGAAACACGGACTCTACTTGTAAACATAGGTCCCATCCCGCTGCATCTAAATCTTATGCAGGCAATCCTTTACATATGACCACATTGCTAAGTGAAACATTTGTTAAGTGAATTTTGCCCATTGTACGACATTTCATGCCACAGTTGTTAAGGGAATCACTGCAGTTATTAAGTTAGTATTTTATTAAGTTAAATGAATCTGGCTTCCACGTTTGCTTGTAAGAAGGTCACAAAAGATGATCACATGATCCCGGACACTGCAACCGTCATAAATATGAGTCAGTTGTCAAGCTTCCGAATTTTGATCACGTGACTATGGGGATGCTGGAAGGCTCGTGTGAAAAGCGGTCAGAAGTCACTTTTTTCAGTGCTGTTGTAACTTTCAACGGTCACTAAACAAACTGTTGTAAATCGAGGACAACCTGTAATACTAATTCCACCTGAAGGACTTCCTTCGTTTTGAAAACCTGAATGAATGAGCACCTTGAATGCATTGTCCTCATTCTTTCTCCTTGTAAAATACCTTGAAGAGGCATTCAAATTCCCCCCCTTCTTATATTAGTCGAGGGCTGTAACAAAAATTTGATTTACTGATCTGTGAGTTGCATGTTCATGAAGGTTAATTATGCAGTTATATGTGAATTACCCAAACTCAGTCTTTTAAGTAGAGTTTTGTTTTTGTTTTTTTTAAAAAAAGCTAAAATAGTCACTGAATGAAGAACAGTGATTTCAAATAGGCCTGAAAGAGAAGGAGAACAGAAAATATTTCTCACAATCTGCATCATAAGACTTCCAACAGCCTAAATCACAAGACTTTGCAGATCAAAAGCTTCACTTATATTTAAATACTGAATATAATCTGCTCTTTATATCTTTAAAGATGTTTCACTTCTCATCCAAGCTTTTTCAGTTCTGAAGAAGCTCCTTGGATGAGAAACGAAAGGTCTTCAAAAAACAAAACAAAACCAGAAAATCCAGTTGCCTCTTGAAAAAGCACTTTTGGGACAACCATGACCTGGATGAGGGAGAATCTCTATAGATACTCTGCTCTTTATACATATATTTTATTTTATCCTGAAACTATCAGGATAGGGTTTTTTTGCTACCTTCATCTAATTACCTTACTTTATCTTTTCTTGTTGGCATATTATGAAATACTACTACCACATTTTTTTAAACCCTACAGAATACTAGTGTGCAGTGATTTGGCCCGATTCCTCCATCTAGAGCCTCCCAAAATTTAAAACCTTCGGTAAGAGCATCTTGCAGGTAGCACTGCTGAATAGGAAAAGCCAGCAAAACCCACCACTTTGCTCCTAGGGCAGGGATCTCCAACCTTGGCAACTTTAAGAGTCATGGACTTCAACTCCCACCGCTTTGCTGGCTGAGGAACTCTGGGAGTGGAAGTCCACAAGTCTTAAAGTTGCCAAGGTTAGAGACTTCGGCAACTTTGAACACTCAAAAAAGCCACTTGAACCAGTTTCCCACAGGAAAAAAAAAACACCAGGAGTCACAAAACCTGGGTGGGCACGGCTAACTCGATGTCACTCAATCCCACCCAGTCACGTGACCACCTAGCCACACCTGCCCAACCACAAAACTATTATCTATATATCTCTCTGCCTCTCCCTATCTCCCCCCCCCGCCCCCCCGTCTCTCTCTCCCTCTGTATCTCTCCCTCTCTTCCCCTCTAACTGCAATGCTCTCTACATGGGGCTGCCCTTGAGGTGCACCCGGAGGCTGCAGTTAGTCCAGAATGCAGCTGCGCGAGTAGTAATGGGAGCCGCTCGAGGCTCCCACGTAACACCACTGCTCCGTAGTCTGCACTGGCTTCCTGTGGTCTTTCGGGTGCGCTTCAAGATTCTGGTTACCACCTTTAAAGCGCTCCATGGCTTAGGACCCGGGTACTTACGAGACCGCCTGCTGTTACCGTATGCCTCCCACCGACCCGTACGCTCTCACAGAGAGGGTCTCCTCAGGGTGCCGTCCGCCAAACAATGTCAGCTGGCGGCCCCCAGGAGTAGGGCCTTCTCTGTGGGAGCATCGACGCTCTGGAATGAACTCCCTCCTGGCCTACGTCAAGTGCCTGATCTTCGGACCTTCCGTCGTGAGCTAAAAACATATTTATTTACTCAAGCGGGACTGGCATAATAGTTTGGTTTTATATTGGGGTTTTATCAATATTTTAAATTTTAAATTCATTTTTAACTATCAGCCGTTTAGTAATTGCTATATTTTAATTCCTTTTTAATTGTATATATCTTGTATTTTATTTCTGGCTGTAGTCCTTCGGGAGTAGTCCTTCTGTAGTCCTTCTCCCTGAGTCCTTCGGGAGAAGGGCGGTATAAAAATTTAATAAAATAAATAAATAAATAAAATAAACTCCCTCTTTGTCTACCACTGTTTGCGTCTCTCTATGTCTCTCTCTCTCCCCCTCCCCCCCCGCTTCTGACGACCGTCCTCCTCCTCCTCCTCTCCCCCCCTCCTCTCGTAACTCCTGGCCGGCTGTGGCTGAGCAAGGAACGTTCGAACGCGCAGAGAGACTCCAGCCTGAAGTGACAGGAAGCGGAGGCTGCCTTATGTGCAAATGTGGCGCGAAGGCAGGTACAGGGCAGCTTCGCTCCTGTACTCTCCGGCGACCCTCTTCCCCCTCCTTCTCTCAGGATGCCCGGGAAAGCTGTGCCTGAGCTGGGAACTGCGCACGGGCGGGGAGAGCGCCAAAGCTCAGGAAAGGCGCACGGGGGAGGGGGGGCAGCGGCTCGCTTAAGGAGGGTCTCTCCGCGCGTGCGCACACTCCCTGCTCAGCCACAGCCGGCCTGAGGGTTACGAGATGAGATGGGGGCGGGGGGGAGCGTGCAGGAGCGGAGCTGCCTTGTACCTGCTTTCACGCCACATTTTCGCATAAAGCAGCCTTCACTTCCTGCCGCATCGGGCTGGAGTCGAAAAAAGAAATAAGAGGGGCGGGGCGACCCAGTGATGGGACAGGGAGCCGCGGCAGAGGGCCCCCAAAGAGCCGCTTGTGGCTCCGGAGCCGCGGGTTGCTGACCCCTAGGGGAATAATCCACGTCGCTAAAAAAATAAAATAAAAACACAATCCACGTTGTATCTGTTTTAGGGGAGGAGGTTCAATTCATCGCCCACTTAAAAGACTGAAAGAAAACGCTCCAGGCTGACAGCATTATTTCCAATGACATTCGGCTCCAGATCAAATCGGGTGGCTTTTTGTTTTGTTTTGTTTCTTTTTGGCATGAGGGAACACGGAGCGAACGGGGAGGGGGGAAAAAGAGCCTCCAGCCTCCGACAGATGCTGAAGCGGCCATCCCCGGTGCTGGTTGCCGGCTACGCCTCTTAATATTCGTCGGATCGCTACCTCTTTGGGACAAGGGTTGCTTTTTACCGCGTGGCGAGGAACAAGCCGGGGATGGCCGCTTCAGCATCTGTAGGAGGCTGGAGGCTTTTTTTCCCCCGTTCGCTCCTCCTTCATGCCCAAAAAAAAAGCCACCCGATTTGATCTGGAGCCGAATGTCATTGGAAGCAATGCTGTCAGCCTGGAACGTTTCCTTTCAGTCTTTTAAGTGGGCGATGAATTGAACCTCCTCCCCTAAAACAGATGCAACGTGGATTGTGTCTTTATTTTATTTTTTTAGCGACGTGGATTGTTCCCCTAGGCCAGGGGTCTCCAAGACCTCGACAAATAATATTTTCGATGATATCCAGCCTCCAGAAGAGCACAAGGTGGCCAAGGAGGCTTCCCAACCTGTGCAACCCAAGACGGCGCCGGCCGAAAGTAAAACTGTCACTTTTCTTGTTGCTGTTGTTGCGACTGCACTGGCCGCCTCGCCCCGCCCCACATCCCCGTCATCTTCCTACGCAGCGGCTGCCTTTCGCTTCTCTCCCCGGTCGCCCGGTTGCCGGACACCTACCTGCTCAGGGCGTGCCGGGCTGCGGCGGGGTTGTTTTCCCCCCTTTCGCCCCGCGACGCATGGAGAATGGAGGAGGCGGGAACGACCCGCTTAGCCCTTTTCTGGAGGAGGTGGAAAGGCCCCAGGCGGTGGCGGTGGCGGCCTCGTTGTCGTCGTTATTCCGAGGCAGGGCTGTTTGGCCCAACCGATTCTTGCTGTGCCTCTACGCGGTGGGCTTTCTGGTGAGCTGGCGAGGCCGCGCGGTTACCGCAGCGGCTTGTAAAGCTCGGGCTGAGCCTCTGGGCCGCCAGGTCCGGAGCCAGCACCAGCTTCTTCCTGGCACTCGGCCCTTGCCTCGGGGCGACTTTTTCAGCATTCAGCCCTAAAGGGTAGCGGAGTCTTCCACTCTGCATGCGCTCAGAGACAGTCTGCAGTCCTCTGGATCCAAGTCTTTGGCGTTGGAAGAAAAAGCAGATTTCCGAAAGGAGCAGAATTGATCGAGGATGTGGGGGTGGGGAGAGGAGAGAGTCATTTGACAATGGGAAGTTAGGTCGCGTTCTTGGTTTTTCTGCAGAGAAAGGTCTGGTTTCTTTGCTGACCTATTTTCATTGATTAGGGCACAGCCTTTCTCATGTTTACCTGGAACTATTTCTAAGTGGTAATTTATATGCAGATATGAGGCACAGTTTACTCATTTATATGTTTAGTAATTTTTTTTTTATGCCAGCCATCTCCCCTGCAAGAGAAACTATTGCTGAATTCAGTGATTTCTGATCTTCCATCCAATGAATGCTGCATATGACAAATAAGAATACCATATGACCTAGTCCTCAGAAAGCATTTTCATTTTGGTCACTATTTATTCATTTGCCTTCATTTTTATACCACCCACCCAGTTAGCTCTTGAGTATCTTAGTTAAATAAAGCCTCCATATCCAGAGACTTCCCATCTCTAAATACTAATACCAGTTGTCCTGCTTGGAAAGTATATTGTTGTTTAAAGGAGCGTTGGTTTACTTGGACATACTTTAAGTGGTTTTCAGTCACAATAACTGAATGCACGGCAGAAATAATATCTAATATCTCCCTGTTTTGCTTTCCAAAATTTCCCCAAACTATATATTTTCCATTATTCTACACTGAAAAAAATCAAACCCAGTTTTTCTCTGTCATACTACCATGCTCTCAATTGTCAAAAAAATACTGCTTATGATTACTAGTATATAAGTTACTCTGAGTCAAAAAAGGGTTAGCACACACAAAACTTAAACTCAGATTAATTTTATAATATATTGTGGGCTAAAACACTGAAAGCTAAATGTGTCACAGACTGAAAATTATGGCAACATTTCCAGTCCCATGTTGACTATGGAGTAAATCAACAGCAGGAAATTGAAAGAAATGTATATGTAATCACCAGAGGATCATAGCTCTTGCTTTGTGGTTCACACTTCTGAGAGCTGCAATCATTTATTTGCCTTGGTCCAGATGAAACTAGCTTGTAGTCAACTAGCATCATTCTGGAGCATTTTAATCAGAAAAATATCTTCTCTGTCACATTCAGTATCTTTTATTTGATAATGAGAATAATGAATCTAGAATTCTAGCCTTAAGATGTCTTCTACAAGTGATCAGTAGCGAATTCCTCAAATCTATGGGTGATTTTTGCATGGTGCCTTTAATTTTTTTAAAGTTCAATATCTGCATAGTAATCTCTTATGTGGTTTAGTTTTCAGTTACTAGTTTACAACTTTTCTGCTTGTACCTACTTGGATAGAATAATGCTAGTGGAAATTACATCATGGCTAAGGAAGGTAACCGAATGCATAATGCAAAGTAATGCAAACTATTAATAGAATAGAATAGAATAGAATTTTATTGGCCAAGTGTGATTGGACACACAAGGAATTTGTCTTGGTGCATATGCTCTCGGTGTACATAAAAGAAAAGATACGTTCATCGAGGTACAACGTTTACAACACAATTGATGGTCAATATATCAATATAAATCAGGGGTGAAATCCAGCAGGTTCTGACAGGTTCTGGAGAACCGGTAGTGGAAATTTTGAGTAATTTGGAGAACCAGCAAATATCATCTCTGGCTGGCCCCAGAGTGGGGTGGGAATGGAGATTTTGCAATATCCTTCCCCTGGAGTGGGGTGGGAATGGAGATTTTGCAGTATCCTTCCCTGCCACACCCACCAAGCCACATCCAGAGAACTGATAGTAAAAAAATTTAGATTTCGCCACTGATATAAATCATAAGGATTGCCAGCAACAAGTTATAGTCATACAGTCATAAATGGAAAGAGATTGGTGATGGGAACTATGAGACGATTAATAGTAGTGCAGATTCAGTAAATAGTTTGACAGTGTTGATGGAATTATTTGTTTAGCAGAGTGATGGCCTTCGGGAAAAAACTGTTCTTGTGTCTAGTTGTTCTGGTGTGCAGTGCTCTATAGCGTCGTTTTGAGGGTAGGAGTTGAAACAGTTTATGTCCAGGAAAAATAACATGCTAATTATGATTTGGTAGGATTAGTTTATGCAGTTTTCAGAAAGGCTCATGAAGACATATATAATTTTATATTCAATACAACAACCCAATAATCTTTGGCAAGCATGGTTGAAAATTTAAGTCTGGAAATATTTCTGAAATTGATTTTTTGAAAAGAAAGGGAAAAAAACATTGTAAGCAGATATTACTCCTTTCCGTTGAATATTACAGAAAATACAAATTCTTGTCTTTCTATTCAGGAATTGTTACACAGTAGTGATAAAATATAGTTAATATGCCTTCAATCAATTGTTACTAGCAAATGTTAATATTCTACACTTTATTTTTTTAAAAAATCTTTGTTGTCTATTTCCAGGATTTCTTTGGTGTCAGTATGGTTGTTCCCTTATTAAATCTTCATGTGAAATCTTTAGGAGTGAGTTCAACAATTGCAGGAGTGGTAGGTAAGCAGACCATTTTTCTTAGTTAGCTATTATAAGCAAGTCTTTTTTCAGGATAAGACCCTTGGTGGCATAGTATGTTTATTGTTGTAGCTTACTTTATATTATTTTATTGTATTTTATAACAAGATATGTAATTACCTGTGGTTACAACAATAAACTTATTTACTCTTGATGAAGACTTTTCTTGAAAACAAAAACTTACATAATTTAGCAAACGTTACCTATGTAGAACCTTACTTTTTTTACCAAATAAAATTCAGTGGTGAAAAAAGGCAAGAAACATTTAGGCAAGAAAAACCAAATGCACAGGTATAGTATAGTTGGTACCTGGCTCAATAGTAGTAACTGTGAGAGGGAATCTTGAAGTCCTAGTGGACAATCACTTAAATATGAGCCAGCTGTGTGCTACAGCTGCCAAAATAACCAATGCAATCCTAGGCTACATTAACAGAAGGATAGAATCAAGATCACCTGAAGTGTTAACACCATACTCTAATGCCTTTGATTATTACATCCAGCTTTGGTTGCCGCAATATAAAGAAGATGTTGAGAGTCTCAAAAGAGTGCAGAGAAGAGCAACAGATGATAAGGGAACTGCGGGCTAAACATATAAAGAATGGTTGCTGGAATTGGGTATGTCTAGTTTAATGAAAAGAAGGTCTAAGGATGGCATGATAGCAGTGTTCCAATATCTAAGGGGTTGCCACAAAGAAGAGGGAGTCAGCCTATTCCCCAAAGCATCTGAGGGCAGGACAATGGATGGAAACTTATCAAGGAGACAAGCAACTAGAACTAAGGAGAAATTTCCTGGCAGTTAGAACAATCAGTGGAACAACTTGCCTCCAGAAGTTGTGAATACTCCAACACTGGAAATTTTTAAGAAGAGATTGGACAAGCATTTGTCTGAAATGGTATACTATAGGGTTTCCCACTTGATGAGCGGGTTGGACTAAAAGATCTCTAAGTTCCCTTCCAACGCTGTCATTCTGTTATTTCATAAATTAAAATCTGAGCTTCGTCATTTGACTGAAAATTATCAAGGACTACTGATGTGTGAAATATACAATATTGATTGGGAGGTAACCACCCACTCCATGACATCATGCTGGTCATGTTTTGGGGCAGTGCTGGCCCAATGGTTTGAAACTGAGATGAACACTGCTCCCAGTTGCCAGTAGTTGGCAACGACTACTGGAGTAAAATCTGCAGTGACTCTTTACTTTTTATAATTGAGTATTCAGGGAAGACACTTGGACAACCAACTTTGTTGGGAGGGACTTAGAAACTAAATCATTTGAATGTTTGATATCCTTTAACACAAATTGCTGGACAGAATGGTTTTCCCAGTTTTAGTCGTTACATTACTTGTTATTTTTTTTCAGCGGAAACAGTACAAACTCTAGTGACTTTATCTACATAAAAAAGTTCATAAAAGTAAACCTTTCACAATTGTAGACCCATTTCAGTCTGCAGCAATGGTTTGGCATGTTTTCTGCCATTAAAAAAAAACTATGGCAACGGATATTGATGCATATTCTTTTTTCCCCTCATGAGTTATTATACCACTTCTTTATTCTTCCTTTCACATGAAGTTATTGAATTGTTTGTTACAAAAAATTGGTTTTAAGAAATGCATCTGACCAAAAGTATTACCAGTGGTGTCAAGAATAATTTGCTTTCTTCCTACTGAAAATCTATTGCAGAATGATCATCTATATATTTTTATTTCACTATTTTTTTTCTTCTAGGATCTTTATATGGAATACTCCAACTCTTTTCCAGCACCTTAGTGGTAAGTTTATATTCTTAATTCATAAATAACTACTTTTTTTCCAAAGGTGTGGAATAGTGTGATGCTGTAAAGAGAATTTTGTGTTTAAAATATGTTCTTGTTTTGAATTGTCACTGCAATAAACTGGGTTTGTCTCTCAGACAGACCTTTCTGTTAAAAATATTTGTATAGCTTTATGTTACTTTAAATATATTTTATAGTTTTGAAACTGAAAGCATTGATTAAAAAAACATGACACAATATTTTAAAGCTAAAAATTTATCCTATGCATCCTGGATATTTATATAGTATTGGAGAGATGAAGCTAGCACAAATGTCTCTCATATAGGCTCTGCAGCAGCATATGCCCTGTTCTTTCTGTATGTTCAGAATCACAGCAACATTGCCTCATTGGGTAAGAGATTTTCCTGTATTGACCTTCAAGGTCCACTGAGAGAAGATCACGACACTGTGTCAGAGTAAAAGCTGACCAGTGGCTATATACTTTGAGGTGGATTAAGTATATAGTGGGAGTAGCAGGGTACCTGTTGGATTCACTGGCAATAAGGATTGGGAAGCTGACTGCATCCAGTTAGTGCTCAGTGTCTGCTGTATACTGTTTAATAAGAGCTTTGGTTTGGTCATATCGAATACTGAGTAGACAACCTAGATAGAAGCCGATGAATGAGATTTTAGTTGTCCCTGCATTTTTCCATCTGAATTGAAAATTATCCCTCATAGTTAGTGGGGTGAGGTTTTGACAAATAAAATGCCATACCATTTGTTGTACTATTTTCAAGAAAACTATAGGGATCTATCCATTAAATCACAAGAAATTGAGTCAGTTCAAGGAAACTTTATTTCTATTAAATAATACTATGTAATTCCTGCAAATAGTGACTGTCTCTCGTTGTTTTGTCCCAGCCTTTCTGTAAACCAATACTTAGCTTTTAAAAAGTACACATATCCTTCACTCCAATACAAAGATTATATAACAAAAATTGTTCATCCCTACAGCTCAATCTAATTTTCTATAGCCATATCTAGCTGCTTTTATATCTGTTATGTATAAGAGTTGAAGAGGCTAACGCCATATCCAAAGTATACCTACTATCTCCTCTACGTGAACCTCTTTTTTATCTTTCCATATTTGTCTCCATTCTGCAAAAACAACAATTACATATAAAACTCTCTATAGCAACTGTACAAGAAGCCGCCTCAACCACATGTGTGCTAGCCTCACCGTAACAGAATTTTGGCTTTCATTAAATGGGTCCTTGTATCTATTTGTACATTGCAGTAAATCAAATTTTGCCATAATTGTGACCTACCTGTAATTTACTTTATTAAGCAACAAGTTGTTTGTTTGTTTCTTTGTTTAATTATTTATTTATTCACTCACTCACTCACTTACTTACTCTGTAAAATCAGTGTGGCTAAATGGCTAAAATGTTGGAGTAGGAATGGGCAAACTCATGTACAGGTCTAACTCTGGTTAGAAAATTCATTTAGTGATTTTGGATCAGTCATTTCTTTCAGCCCAACCTACCCTAAAGGACTGATGTTTGGTGAGTAAAATGAAGAGAAATCAACAGGTCCTAAGGAAGAGATGGAAAAAAGAAATCCCCCTTTAGCTTTATGAAGAACAGCTGGATAAAATAAATATACTATTAGTAAATCTGTTAGAAATTTACAAATGATAGATATCACATATTTAGATGTAAGTTATTGGTAAAATATTTGTAAAGATAAAAATAAACAAATTAGTAGAATCCAGAATTAGATAAGTCAGAGGAATTTAAATTAATTATAAGTAGCATATTATTTATTTCATTGAATCTTCTACCCACATCTAAATTTGAATACCATCCTTACATGATTAATAAACTGATATGCTGATCTCAAAACATTTATGTTTTCTTATCCAGGGATCTTGGAGTGATCTAGTTGGAAGACCCCATTGCCTACTTGTATGCATCCTCTTCAGTGCATTAGGTTATTTTGTGCTTAGCATATCCACCAATGTGTTTTTATTTGCCATTGCTCGAACCTTTGTGGGTAAGTTTTTATTTCTCTATCCAACTTTAGTTCATTAGATAAAGGGGCTGATGAATCAGATTGCCGTTTTAATTCAGAGAAACTAATTATGAATTGATTAATTGATTATACGGTATCAGGTCAATATCTGCTCTTAGCAACAATATAGAGAATAACAGGAAGAGAAAGACTTACCTGGTGTTTCAGACCTTGTATTATTGTTGTTGTTGTTGTTGTTATTATTATTATTATTTTATTTACACAAAATGACAGTATACACAGCAAACGATATAACTATGCTGGATTTCGTATCACAGATCACTAGTCGAACACTTCCCAAGCGTTTAGGACTGCGTGATGTATCGGCAAATTATGCGAGCAGATCCCAGTAAGGTGGCCTTCTGCAGCTGACCAATGGTGATCTTGTCAGCGCCAATTGCTTTTAAGTGCTTGCCTAGGTCTTTAGGCACAGCTCCCAGTGTGCCGAGTACCACGGGAACCACCTGCACTGGTTTATGCCAGAGTCTCTGTAATTAGATTCTCAAATCTTGATATCTGGAGACTTTTTCAACTTGTTTCTCATCAATTCTGCTGTCACTGGTATAGCAATGTCGACTACCCACACTTTTTTCTTTTCCACAATCGTGATATCCGGGGTATTGTGTTCCAAAACTTTTATCAGTCTGTATTCGGAAATCGCACAGTAGTTTTTGCATGCTCATTTTCAATCACTTTTTCACACTTATGATCCCACCAGTTCTTTGCTACAGGCAGATGGTAGTTGTGACACAAGTTCCAGTGGACCATCTGAGCGACTGTGTTGTGACGTTGTTTGTAGTCGGTCTGAGCTATTGTCTTACAACAGCTCAGTATGTGATCAGTGGTTTCATCTGCTTCTTTGCAGAGTCTGCATTTGGGATCATCAGCAGATTTTTCTATTCTGGCTTTGATTTATTATTATATTTTTATTTTTATTATTATTATTATTATTAATTATTATTATTCAGATTAGCTGAATTCATCTACCTTGCTGCTAGTCATCATTCTTCTTACTTTAATGTTGTTCCATTGTATTATAAGATGTAAGCAATGTGTTACATTAATTGGGTACAGTAGTATTTATACATTCTTAACTAGTATTAACTAGCACTAAGACAATTTGGATGTCTTAAATCTTTAAATATAAGAAAAAAATGAATACTAAGGTTTTTGAAATGTTAATGAGCATTTAGTTGTTTAAGTTTACCCATAAAGTTGAATGTAGCATTGATACATTACAATATGAATTAAATAATTTTGTATATAGTAATATTTATGTCTTAAATTAATATTTAATACTAAGCTTTCCAGTGTAATTATTATTCTTGCTCTCTACAAATATTAAAAAAGAGAAAAACAACGCAGAAGGAAAAATATAAGTTGCTTGAAAAAGTAGATAGGTATTTGGTTTCTAATTTCCCTTCTTTATAATTTGATCAATTTGCAGTATTTATAAATATTTACGGGTATATCCCCTTAGAAACCATATTGTTAATGAAATATATTGAACCATATTGTTAATAATGTATATTTGACCTGCATGACATTAGGCACATATAAGGAACTTGCTTTAATTGCTTTAATTGTCCTTTCACCTTTCCAAGTGTTACCACCTTCTCTAAAAAGCTAGGACTTCACATAATATGTCTGAAGCAAGATAATTTGAATTCATTTGTTTGTTTTCTTAGCTGCCTGTGGTATTCTCAAGAGACTCCAACACCAACGTTCATTAGTGTTTAATACTGCTCCTTTTCTCCTTCTTCAAGTTTCGCTTTTGTAGAATGTCATTTGGGAATAAGAATGCTTGCATGATTCTGATCTTTGCAGGTGTAACAGTATCTTTTCCAAGGTCTTCGTGGCTATTCTACGAAGTTCTAGTCTATGGAATATTTCTTGACTATTTATTTTGTTTATTAAATTTATATGCCACCAATTTCAGTTTCAAGTAGTTCCATGTATTAGACATGATTGATCTAAATTTAAGCTTTATTTATATTATTTTCCAAAAAGAAAGTTACCCTATATTTCCTCCATGCATATTAATGAAGCTTAACTTACATGTTGTGGATTTTTAAAAAAACAGATAAAATAATTGTTCTGTTGATTTAATAGGATATTAAACTTCCTGATTACTACTTTCTTGCTTTTCACAACATAAAAGATTTCCAGTTGGTTTACAATAAAGGAGAAAAGTAATTTGTTCCAGCCTAGTAATATATTTCAGAAATGAATCATTTGGTAGAATTAATTTTTGATGGGTTTGGGAAAAGGTAATGTCTATTCTGACTTCATATTATCGGAAGTGTTGATCATGTGAATACTCCAAAAACATCTTCCTCGTGCTAATGGTGTTGTCTTCCTGATATTCAGCGTGGTTTTCTATAGTGTTTCCATAATTTTATTTTAATATTTTTTTAATTTACCCTTGATCAAGTCAACTTTTTATTTATGTATTTGTTTTATTGATTCTAACAGTCTTTATTTCACCAGATTGCTGTTATAAGCTTGAAAGTCCATTCAAACTTTCTTCCTCCCATCTCAAAAACTTCGTCAAAAATTTACAAATCCTGCTTTGCAAATACATTAATAAATCTTTATACAGATTATTTTTCATCTCTTCGTTTATAGTTTGTTTTTCCACTTTAATTGTATTTTCTGTCTATAATCCACAATTGCTTTATTTTCCAGTGTTTCTAAATCAGCTGGAACTTCTTTTATGTCTTCTTTCTGTTTGTCTGTAAATTCTTCCTCATTAGTCTCTATTTCATTTTTATTTCCCCCTTAGGATCTTCTTCAAAAAATGAATTAGCAAATAATTATTGCTGTCAGTTTAACTATATGTTTCTCTACTTAAAATTAAACTGACAGCAATAACTTGTTGCTTGAAAGACCCCTTTTTAAATAATTGTAAATCCAAATTTGTAAAAATAGTGAGGCAGACAAAACCACTGTCTTTAAACACTTTGCCGCAGTTAAGAGCTTGATGGTTTTCCTTATCTCCCAGCACTCAGATCTGCAAATCAACCACTGACCTGCAGTCTCCCTTTGTGGAGCAGTCATCTGGAGCATATGCAGGTGATCTCTCACCCTCTAATTACTGTAGGTGGAAAGGATCTGTTAAACCAGGCTTATCATCATTACTTTCGTCTTTGTTGACATGTCTCTGTTCTTCTGGAAATCTCTTGGTTCAGATCACTTAGAAGTCCAAGAATAAGACTATTTATGACTAGTAATACAGGTTCTGCTAGCATCAGATATATAATTATGATATAACATATCATGTATCTTGCTTGTCTAGATAAGTAATGCTATTTGATCATGTCTTGCTTGTAGGTAGTTAACAGGATATAAGATTAGCTAGTCCTTTCACTGCTGATTTTTTCTGTTATGAGAACTATGCACTTAACCACCAGCATCATAAAAAAAAAGCATGACTTATTTGCCACAAATTAATGCCATACTTTTTTTCATAAAAATATTTAATAAAAATTATTATTTGATTTACAAATTGTTGACAAATATTTGATTGAACTTTTAAATAACATCATTTTTTTTCTGTTTTGCTTTTTTTTACAAATCAGGTAGTCCTGACAACCGTTTGTTTAGTGACCATTCGAAATTACAAGAGCACTGAAAAAAATGACATGACCATTTTTTACACTTACGACCATTGCAGCATCCCCATGCTCACACAATCAAAATTTGGGCACCTAAATTTGGGCAACCATGTTACTAATTTAACAATTGCAGTGATTCACTTAACAACGTGAGTTATTCAAATTTTGCTTCTCTACTTACTTTTTTTTGTTGTTGTTGTTAATTTTAGGTATTTTCAAGCATACACATTCCGTTTCCAAAGTGCTCATTTCTGACATGGTTCCTAAGAAAGAGCGCCTCTTAGTAATTGGATATTTCAATGCTTTTTCGAATTTTGGTTTCATTTTGGGACCAGTTGTTGGAGGCTATCTTACAGAGCTGGAAGGTGGTTTTTACCTGACTGCATTCATCTGTGCTTCCATCTTTGTCTTGAATGCTGGTATGTGATTTGATTTATGCTGATATTTTATACTTGAATCACCAGTCGGGCAAGAATTGTATTTCTTGGAACATACTTCTTCCCCTGATTTGACTTTATCTTTTATATTGTTTCATAAATGTTGATTATTGCAATTGCAAATAACCTACCAATCACATGCCCCCTCCTCATCTAATTGCAAAAAAGGGCATGATATTAATCAGATAAATAAATATGATAAAGTAATGCTGCAGATGTATGAAAACTATTTGACTACCTTGAGAAAAGAGCTGCTTAGTTCAAAGCTGTGCCATTGCATTAATTATTTTTTCACAATTGGCAGTACATAATGTGCAACCATATAAAATGACTGTGCAATGATCATCAGATTATGTCAAGAATACATGTAATAAGGTGTCATGGTGTAACTCATTGATCAAATTCCTTTGCAGTTGTTTTTTGGATGTTGCTACGGTATGGAAAAAAGATGCACAGTCGTGAATGGGCCATTATTAACAAAGCCAGAAGTTATATTTCAGAAGAAGTAAAGCACGGCCTTAATACTGCAACTTCATCTTACAAAGCCATGTCATCTGCTCATCCTAGGAACTCCTCTTGCATTGAAGTTATGTCTGTGCTGAAGAGGCTTGGCAGTGTTGCAAATTCTAATCTGTGGGATGTTTTTTTGGTACGGCTCCTGATGTCTATTGCGGTTATGCTCTATCATAGCAATTTTGTCTTGGGCCTTGAAGAAAGATTTGGAATGAAGCCCAAACTCACTGGCTACCTAATTAGCTATGGTAGCACACTTGGAGTAGTTGCTGGCTTTCTTCTTGGACCTATCACTAAATATTATAGGCACAATACTTTTGCTATGTTATTACACTCTACTCTTCTTACCTGCCTGTTTATGTTTCTGTATTCTGTATCAGAAAGTCTTTGGACAATCGTTTTGTCTTGTACATTTTTAGCATTTTCAACCACTGTGGGACGTACGTGTATTACAGAACTTGAACTAATGCTGGGTGGGGATCAGGCCAGTGGTATGCTCATTGGTGTTGGTCAATCTGTTTCAGCTGTGGGTCGCATACTTTCCCCTCTTCTCTCAGGTGTTGTGCAGGAATACAGTCCACGTGGCCCACCAATTCTTGGAAGCCTGTTGGGGATTTCAGCAGTTCTCATCATGGTCTTTAATAAGTCACGATATTCTGTCAGAAGGACCATGAAATTTAAAAGTATGTAATGACTTATTTACAGTGCTTTTCTTTAAAAAAAAAAGGCAAAAAACTCTCAAAGGAACAATCCTCAATATAGGGAAAATAGAAAATTATAAAACAGCAATAACATTTTAAATCAAATTGAAATCCTTTAAATGAAACAGAGGAACCCATGTTTTCAGCTTCTTCATGTTTATGTGGAATATGAACCAGGTTTTGATGGCACGCAATACCGTATTTCAGACCTTTATTAAAAGTTGCTTTGAACGTCAGTGAAGACAATGGAAGAACTGCCATTCCAGCAGGTATTCACTCTCACTGAATAAAGGCTTTGAAGAGATGTAATTTGCTTAATGGCAAGTTGGTTGTTGAGCTTAATCCCCAAAAAATGACCTTGTATTAAAAAATAGCATTTATTTCTCAATCAGAAACATAGATTCTGTTCAAAATCTTCTAAAATGGGTATTGAAACTGAAAACTATTTTTGATCATTTAGTTATCAAGATTTCACCAAGTGAATCGAGCTCCTTTTAAAA